>NC_139143.1:161005704-162205704 GCF_964270905.1 Leucopleurus acutus
CATAAGTGACTCTGGTTGATAAGACTATATAATTGAAATTTGCTAAGAGGGTAGAACTTAAATGTTTCACCAGAGATATATACATACATACCTCTGTACATAAGAAAAAAGTCGTTTGAAAAGAGAAGAGAAAACAAAAGAAAGTTTCAAAAACAAAACTTCAAAACGGTGCCTGGCACATAGCAGGTGCTCAATAAAATAGTTGTTAAGTGAATGAATAATATGTTCAGGGTGCTCAAAGAAGACCCCAGCAATCGTCAAACCAGGAAGGAAGGGATTTGGTCTCGGCTTGTTTGTGGCTGAGGCATTTTCCAAGATGACCCAGAGCATCCGGGTTGTTCCCTCCTCCGCCAGGAATGGGTACCATATGATGGCACCAGGTGGGCTTAGAAGCTGACAAACCCTCGGCCGGGTAAGCACTGGCAAGAGCAGTGCAGCAGCAGTAGACAGGCTAATCCAAAAGATCCTGGTAGGGGCAGAAATTTCCCCAGGATAAATGGTGGGCTTGTATCTTACCTGTAAAGGAAGGCTTCCATTGGTGACAGGACCCATAGCCAGTTGTCCTGGTTAATGGGCCTCTGTCCTGCTGTTCATGAGGTTACAACCAACTAAAGTCAAGTGGATGAGAAGAAATGTGTCCTTTGCCCCTTTGCACACCCTCTCTGATAAGCACCTCAAACTCAACTCATCCCAAACTGGTCACTCCCTGCCCCTAACCTGTTCCTTCAGGGTCTCCTATCTCAGTAACTAGTTCTACCATCTACCCGGTACCCAGGCCTGAAACTTGCATCACCTTTAACTCCTTCTGCCTTCACCCCTTCTTGCTAATTCATCTCCAATCTCCACCTTTTCACTCATTTGTTTAGCAAATATTCATTCATTCTGTGAGCGCTGTTGTCTCAAGTAGAATGTTGTGGGATGCATGTGGGATCTAGTTCCCTGACCAGGGATCAAACCTGGGCCTCCTGCCCTTGGGAGTGCAGAATCTTATCCACTGTGTCACCAGGGAAGTCCCTTGTGGAAGTATTGCAAGAGACTCCCAACTAGTCCCCTGCTTGCACCCTTGCTCCTCAACATAGCAGCCAGTGATCCTGTTAAAGCTTAGACCATGTCACTCCCTGGCCCAAAACCCTCCAATGACTTCCACTGTAGTCTAATAAAAGCCTGAGTCCCTCCAATGGCCTACAAGACCCTGTAAATCTGCTGCATCCCTACCCGTCAGACTTTATCTCCCACTATTTCTTCCTAGAACATCCCACCCCAGCCTCTCTGGCCTTCTGGTGTTCCTCAAACAGCAGGCCTGCTCCCACATCAAGGCCTTTACACTTGCTGTTCGCTCTTCCTGGAATGCTCTTTCCCCAAACACCTGCAGAGATCACCCACTCACTTTCTCCAGGTCTTTGTTCAAACATTACCTTCAGTGACACCTTTTATCAACTCCCCTCCTCCCCCCAACCCACAAACACCTCAGGTCCTCCTTTTTCTCTAAGACATGTGTCACCATTTGATACCTGTGTCACCATTTGATACCTGGCGTGACCTCAGCAGGAAGTCCCACACTAGAATGTAAACTCCACGAGGCGGGGATTTTCTAGCGTTTACTTACTAACGTGTTCCTTAGCGCCTGGAGCAGAGCTTGGTACAGCACGTGGGCACAGTATTTGCTGAGTAAATGACAGATGGAGAAATAAGGGCTCAGTTACCCGAGGTCTTCACAGTAAGTGGTGTGCTGCATTCTAGAGCCCTGCCCTGGATCTTAACCCTAGGTTATGCTTCCCTGTTTGTCAGTCATCAGGCAGAGAGCCAGAGGGGAGCTCTGACCTGAAGGCACAGGTTATTTGTTAACTGAGATGCCAGCTTCATCCTGCTCGCTGGGTAAGAACAGTCCTGGTTTCACAGGTTTTTAGAACACATGGAGGTATCTTCCTATCTGTCTCTGGTCATATTGTTTGGCAAACCCTCCTCCCTGGAAACTATCCTGGATAATAAGAGAAGAGCCAGAGGTTTCCCTATCCATATTGTCTGAATAGGGCCATACCATTCCACTATGGATTATTCCTGCTTTTCCACCAAACTGTACATAGCCTGACACAAGAGTTACTTGCTCACATCATCATGATCTTGAATCAGGAGTTTCTGGAAAGAAGTTCTCTGTACTTTTCTTCGTATAGCATCTAGGACAGAACTGAAGGCCCTTGAGGTAAGCTTTCTGCTAAGGTAAAGCTTTTCTGCAAATGACGATAGAAAACTCAAAACAGCCAAAGCTACATAAAGTATATATGTACAAACGAATTCAAAAGATTGATGACAAAGACCAAGTGGAAGAACGAGTCCTCAGGGAGGGGAAATACCACATAAAGGATTAGGGGTGAGCGTGAGAATATACAGGTCAAGGGCAAGCTGGAACCACCATTGATACTAAAGTCGTTGATTTAATCCCAGCTCCTATCCTAAACAGAGGTAGGACTTACTAGCAGCTCTCAGACTTCAGCGAAAAGCCAAGTCAGATAAAGGCAGTATGTACACACAACAAGGACTCTGCCTTAGATTCAGAGATAAACCCTGCTGAGGTCACGCCATTTAATCTGAGGCCTTGATCTACTTCACTCTGCCCCCTGCACACCCACCAAATATTAGGGTGCAGACTGCCACCTCTTTCCCTCCTTGGCTGGCCTCTTTACTCCTTCCCCTGATTGGTCAATACCTCAGGAACCTACCAGTATCCTCTGGCCATCCCTACGCCTCCCATAAACTGTAGGTGACCAGGTCAAAACAATCACATATTAAAAAGCTAGTTACTGGGACTTCCCTGGTGATCCAGTGGTTAAGACTCTGCGCTTCCACTGCAAGGGCCGCGGGTTCGATCTCTGGTCAGGGAACTAAGATCCTGCATGGCACGGGGTATGCCCCCCCGAAAAAAGCTAGTTACTGCTGCCACATGAAAGGAAGACTAAAGAGGCAGCTGGAGCAGACCAAACAGGCCTAAGACAATGAGAGGTTATGGGAATGGAGAAGGAATGGTTCTGAATGACACTTCTGAGAAAACACCAGCAAGTGGCACTCTGGAGTGGAGCACTGAAGAGGACTCCGAGTGAGGTGCAGTGATGGTCCTGCTGCCACTCGGCACTCAGGCCGCTCCTTCACACTACTCTTCACGTAGTGGGTTGGCCAAAAGGTTCATTCTGTTTTTTCCATCAGATGGCTCTAGTAGCACTTAGTTGTCTTTAACTTCATTCAAAACAATTTTGTTAGACTGTACGTGACAGCTGTCATATCAGTGTGCATTTAAAAAAAGACTTATCAAAGTTGGTGAATTTCTATGTAGCCATTTTAATATTGAAGATGGAAGAAAAGAGCAACATTTTCAGCATATTATGCTTTATTATTTCAAGATAGGTAAAAACGCAACCGAAATGCAAAAAAAAAAAATTTGTGCAGTGCATGGAGAAGGTGACGTGACTGATCGAACGTGTCAAAAGTGGTTTGCGAGGTTTCGTGCTGGAGATTTCTCGGTGGACGAGGCTCCACAGTCGTGTAGACCAGTTGAAGTTGACAGCGATCAAATCGAGACATTAATTGAGAACAATCAACGTTATACCACGCGGGAGATAGCCGACATACTCAAAATATCCAAATCAAGCGTTGAAAATCATCTGCACCAGCTTGGTTATGTTCATCGCTTTGATGTTTGGGCTCCATATAAGTTAAGCGAAATAAACCTTCTTGATCATATTTCCACATGCGATTCTCTACTTAAATGTAATGAAAAGTTCCATTTTTAAAACAAATTGTGACGGGCGATGAAAAGTGGATACTGTACGAGAACGTGGAATGGAAGAGATCGTGGGGCAAGTGAAATGAACCACCACCAACCACACCAAAGGCCGGTCTTCAGCCAAAGAAGGTGATGTTGTGTATATGGTGGGATTGGAGAGGAGTCCTCTATTAAGAGCTCCTTTCAGAAAACCAAACGATTAATTCCAGCAAGTACTGCTCCCAATTAGACCAACTGAAAGCAGCACTCGATGAGAAAAGTGTACAGAATTAGTCAACAGAAAACGCGTAACCTTCCATCAGGATGACACAAGGCCGCGTGTTTCCTTGATGACCAGGCAAAACTGTTATAGCTTGGATGGGAAGTTCTGATTCATCCACCATATTCACCAGACATTGCACCTTCAGATTTCCATTTATTTCGGTCTTTACAAAATTCTCTTAATGGAAAAAATTTCAATTCCCTGGAAGACTGTAAAAGGCACCTGGAACAGTTCTTTGCTCAAAAAGATAAGATGTTTTGGGAAGATGGAATTATGAAGTTGCCTGAAAAATGGCAGAAGGTAGTGGAACAAAAGGGCGAATACATTTTTCAATAAGAGGTTCTTGGTGAAAATGAAAAATGTGTCTTTTATTTTTACTTAAAAACCGAAGGCACTTTTTGGCCAACCCAGTACTAGCACTTGGTTCCTCTAGGGTAATAAACATATATCTACTAGGTAACAAATGACAGACAAATTTTGTCAAATTAAAGACATAGAACATCAATATGCATTGGCAATTTTTAATGTTTCACTTGTGCGGAGCTGAAATTTGTATTTAAAGGCACGGAAGGAAGGAAAGGCAGTTATCACAGCATGAATTCACAGATGAAAGATGCTGGATCAAATCATAGCACTGTTCCTCTTCAGCCTTAGGAAAATAAATAATACGGTACTAAACTAGATGTTTATTTTTATTATATTTCCATGTAAAGACATCACCCAAATATCAGCTGAGCAAGAGACTTTCTGGCCAGATACCAAGCACGCACAGTTGATCCCACTTTGGAATAAATGCCCAGAAGGTACACATCACCAGTGGGTGGGAGCTCTAGGCACAAAGTTGGGTCTCATTCATAAAGTGGACAGAGATTTGAATCAGTCAAACATGCAGCTTCAAAAACTGGAAATCTTTCATGACATTTGTTTTGAAAATAAAACTTGTCGGCATATCAAGAACTATAATTTTCTAAAATGGAATCAGGCCTGATTAAATAGCACTTAAGACTTACTGACAAAAATTAGAAAAATAAAAACGAAAACTCTTCTGTCCTTGAAAGAGAGAGAAAATTATATTTTTTCCCTGTAACATCATAAGAGAATCATCAGTATTTCAATCTTACATCTCTTAAAATGTCATTTCTTCTTCTTTCCACATTCTCCCACTTTTAAAATAGCAAAGCCTGTTCAACATGGCAATTTTTGCTAAGTAAAAGGATGCACTATTTATTGAATACAAGAGTATGAATGAGAAAAAGCTGAATGTTTAGAAAAATACTCATTTACCCCTAATGGGATCATACCCACCAGGTGGAAAGAAAGAGAAAGACTTTCTTAAAAACAAAAACAAAACCCAGTGATTTAAAACATTCTGTACATACTTCCTAATTTCAAAGCATTATTAGAAACTCCTGATCAGTGTATAGCAAGAGAGGGAACAGAGAAATTTGATAGAACAGGAGAGAGCATATTTCTAACTACTTTCATTTACAAAACATCAGCCTTACCAATTATTAGCTTTCTTCCTTATTTAAAACATTGATTGGCCAGCTTAAATCATAACAGCATGAAAGTAAAAATAAGTCTCAACTTAGGTATGAGCACAGTGATTCAGGACCACTGTTTCTGCCTTACAGAGAGGATTCAGAGGTGTGTTCCCTTTTAAACATATGCCCCCAAACGCCTTATATGCAGGTTCCATATAAGCATGTAAATAAAACAAGTTCTGTATTTTCTCAAGTAATTTTACAAGTTGACGGTAAACTAGATTTTAAAGATAAAACTAAGCCTTTAAAAACATTAAGCCTCAAAATTTCATCCAGTGTTTTCTTTAAGAAATGGATTATTAAAATCATTTTTGAAATGAGATATTAAATGTATTTAAATCTTGGCTTTTCCATACTTAATAATTTTTCTTAAAAAAAAAAAAGTTTAAAAACATCAAGAGCCAGAACATGCTGCCAGGACAGAAATCATCAGAAACGTCTTCAGTTGCAGACCCTGGGCAACTCAGTCTTGTTTTGAATTTTTCAAAGCCTGGAGTCTCTCTAGTAGCGGAGGATGAGAATAATGCCACATAGAGAACAACCAGTCAGAAACAGGGAAACCCAAGTTATCTTTGTTTAGTTTGATTAAAGCAGAATATAAGTCTTTAGCCTTCCCAAGTTTCTTGGCAAACGCATCAGCTTGAAATTCAAATCTGCGGCTTAGGACTGTTAGGCAAAAAGAAAGAACCTGAAAAAGTAAATAAAAGTGTTTTAACCACTGCTCCCCTCTTTGTTGTCACTAAAGGTTTCATGAGCCAAAACTGTAGAGGAAGTTTGGCTCAGGATAAGAGAAACAGCAGGCCAAAAGAAAGATCACTCATATTTAGGGGACCTAGGGTGGGGGAATTATTAAAAATTGAGCCTTTTCCCCAGCAAGCCAACAGACCAGAAACAGACATATGTCCAAAGGAATGTCAGTCTTAAAGAAATACTAACATTTGAGAACCTGCCATGTGCTGGGCACTGAATTGACACTTTACATATTCTCCAACAATCCTACAAGGTAATTACTCTTTCTCCTGTTTTACGGATGAGGAAGGTGTATCTCAGAGAGGTGAGATAACTTGCTTGTAGTCACACTACTAGAAGGTGGCAGTGCTGAAATTCTTGATGATTCCAAAGCCCATGGACACTACCTTCCTCAGATACAGGTAAGATGTGGTGATTTATATTCAGACTCTTCTTTTTCTTTTTTAAAAAAATTCTTGCTCACTTATCCACCTTTAAATGATAACTGAGAACATTCTAATATATATATGTGTGTGTACACGCACACACACACGTATATATATATTATAGCCACTAATGACAATCTCAAAATAGAATTTTCTAAAGTGTTCTGAGCTACGGTAGCTTCATCAGAATAAATGTTCAGTCCCTGAAGGTGACAACTATGAAGAGGACAAATTTCATCCGAAAATATAAATTTTGAGGGAAAAGTAATTTATTTGCATATTGAAGTATTACAGGTTGAATGACATGATGTCTATTTCTTACCTTAAAATATGTCAGCAATAAAAAAAAAAAAGTTTAAAAAGTCTCTCCTCTGTACCTTTTATTGCCACTAGCAGATATAGAGTTTCAACATAAAGTCTGGGAGTTCCTAATACCTTCTTAGATATGTTCAAAGCTAATATCTGAATTCTACCTGAAATTTCTTTCCAAATCTTGAATGTACTTTTTGGGACAGAATCATTAACTAGTATCTATCTATCTATCTATGTATCTATCTATGTATCTATCTCCTGATTTCAAGTGTCCCAGGCTAACTGTTCCTTGAATCTCACTGTAAGACATAAATAGAAACATAAGCAGATACTAACCTATACCTACCTACTCTGCTGTAGGTTTCCAAGCTCTTCTTGATGGGGCAATTTCCCCATTTTCTGGGAAAATATGTCTTTCCTATAATGACCTCTTAAATGCTGACATTAAACATAAGATTTTCTGTTTAAATATTTAGTCTTTTTGAAATGAATCTCCTGGGCTCACCAAAGTTTTTAAAACAGTTGCTAATATCTCACATTTCAAATTACTCTAATACCCCACGTTTACTTAGACATTTTTTGAAGTGAACTCAACTACTCAATATAAGGAGACAAAGACAAAAACTGAGAGGCCAAATTAGATGCCCAAAGGAGAACCACTAACGTTACTGGTGCCTTCCTTACAAGAGGACACTTATACTCAGTCAAAATCTAGTAACTTTTACTTAATGAGTTTATCTGATTTCCCAGTCTATGATTGGGTGAAGAAGAAAATTATAAACAGATAATGACCATAACAGAAAGTTACACTGATATTAGCAAGGATTATCAGCCTGACAGTGATCGAAGAGATAAGAAAATTAGTTAAACAAATAAATAAACAAACAAACAGCATAACTGCTTAAAGAGCAAAGCAGTCTGGGGCATTTCATATACATGACTCAGTGTCCTTAAGGCATTCCTGAATTGTGACTGAAGACAGAAATGACAATTACCACTATAAGGTGTTCTATAACCTCTTTAAGAAGTAACAGTCTATATACAGCATTTTATACTCTCAGCAAAAGGTAAAATAAAAAATTAAAACATTTAGAGTTTAAAGATAATAAATCTCAGTTCTCTGGAAAATGAATGTATATTCTGAGGACAACGCTATACAAACATGATCTATTCCTCTCCATTTTTCTTTGCTGGTGCCTTACACCCCAGCCCACCCCCACCTTTTACGGAGAAAGTTAAAACCTTAACTCTACAACCTGTCCCAAGACAGAATTCTTCTGAATGGAGACATCTCGAGATCCCCGATACTATTTCTTGGCTTAATGTGGAAGTCTAATCAATTAGTATCAGGACATGTTGCCATCACTGGATTTATTCATATACAGTCTCATTAATCTATGTCTTATCACATATACGAAGTCCCCCTACTGAGTGGTTCTTAAACTACACTTATCATAAAACACCCAATTCTGATTCAGAGGGTCTGGGGTGGGATGCTAAGGCTATTATGAATCAGGTGGTCAGGGAATACAATCAGAGGAACACTGTCATACAGCCTCCCTTATCCAGTCATACTTACACTCAATTATATTTGCTTTGTCCCTTCACACACAGAAGGTTTTCACCCAAGCACTGGTGAATATGTGGTTTAGGACATAGCATTCCAATAGTTAATCTCCATCTACCAAGTCTCTAGGTACCTGTTATATCAAGGTTTTCACCACTAAAGTCTAATTCTCCACTTTTTTTTTCCCCCTAACAGTATGCAAGCACTTATTATTTGGGATTGGGTTTTTCTGCTACTTTCTTATACTAGCTAGTAAATCAAGCGACTAAAACTTTGTTTCATCTGCTTGTTAAAACTATAGCTTTGTTTTGTTTTTTCACTACCCTAAAGGTTCTAGATTTGAAATAGACAAGGGCATATGTGAGATAATTTTAAAGAGTATACGTTACCTCATTGTAAGGTGAAAAAATAAACTGGAAGATGATCAATAGTCCAATTAGAGTGGGTTGGCTGTCATAAAAACCAAATGCAACAAAAAGCTCCTTTCGACCAATTAATACAGCAAACAAGAAAAAACACAGGAAAGAATTCATCTAGAAAGAAGGATACAAAATTTCTAAGTTATTTCTAAGCTGATTTCACTGTGGGATCAGTAGAACAAGACATCATGATGTGATTTTTAAGAATGATGTTAGTGTAATCACAGAAAAAGTTATTTAGGTAGTTTTACAGTTTTACTTTTATTCTAGAAGGAGAGAGGGCCTGAGCTGAGGATATATACATTAATTCATGTTAGTGGACAAATAATGGTTTAGCTGGATGACTAGGACCTTGGAACAAACTAGTGGATGGCTAACAAGAAGATCTGGAAAGGGGTATGTGGTAAAACTGCCAAAATTAGCCCAGAGTATGATAATACTTAGGTCTAACGTGAATGTTCACCAAAAGCGTTCCACGGTAGAGGAGGCCCTCTCAATGATCAGGTGGAGAAGATATCTGCTCTGTGGATGTTAGCCAGCTTCTTTCCTTAGCCACTCTAGGACTTGGTCAAGGGCTCATGAACAGAGTGGCCATGGTGATAGGGATGGAATCAATGCATTAATCAGCAACACAGACATCCCCCCACTGGCTCTTGCTGAGTGTACAATTTTTCAGAAGAGGCAATCAACCCCGGCCCTGATGAGGTACCTCAGGGACCAGTCCACCACCCTCATGGTAGGCTGATTCTATTGGACCCCTTCCTTCATGAAAGCAGCAGTGATTTTCCTTATTAAACTGAGTAACTTACATTAAACTTGGATTTGGACTTATTTAATGTCTTACTCACTGCCATGTATCCGTACAACATAGCTTCCCGCCAAGGAATTCATTTTTATACCTATAGATGTAAGGCAACAGGAAGGTACGTACAGGGGTACACAAGTCTTCCCATATAATCCATCACCCAGAACCAGCTAGCCTTTTAGAAAGGTACAAAGACCCATTTAAGTCTCAGTTGAGGCCATATATGCTCAGAACCAGTCAACAAAACACAGTGCTACTTCACTTAGAGCCTTAAAACTGTGTTCACTCTGTTGGTTTAGTGGTATTAATACCCAGAAGAGGAATATTACAGAAATTATTATGTGCTTTATATTTACTACCTTTTCCAATTTTTTTTTCTATGGGTATAGAATGACCTTTTTCCGCTCCAGGGAAGCCCCTATAATGACTTTTTTAAAAGAGAAAAAATGTTCTTTAAAAAGTATTTTAGGGCTTCCCCGGTGGCGCAGTGGTTGGGAGTCCGCCTGCCGATGCAGGGGACACGGGTTCGCGCCCCAGTCCGGGAAGATCCCACATGCCGCGGAGCGGCTGGGCCCGTGAGCCATGGCCGCTGAGCCTGCGCGTCTGGAGCCTGTGCTCTGCAACGGGAGAGGCCGCCAACAGTCAGAGGCCCGCGTACCGCAAAAAAAAAAAAAAAAAAAAAAGTATTTTAATACCCAAGTTATCTGGGCTCACTCCTTTTGATCTTCACAGCTCCTTCGCTGAGTGACTCAGGAGGTGGTGACGATGACGATGATGATAACAACAATAAATACTTCTATAGTACTTACCATATTCCAGGTACTACTCCAAATTCTTTACGTATATTAACTCATTTAATTGTTACATCAGTCCTATGAGATATCATCACTCAATAAGGGAATGGAGACAGAGAGAGGCTCAGGAACTTGCCTGAGGTCACACAGGTAGTGTCAGGGAGCCGTGATGTGAAGCCTGGCTACAGAGTCTGTATTAACCTCTCTACTATATGAACTCTCATGCCTGCTATATTTATAATTTGACTATCCTGTCATAAAAAGAGAATTGTCACTCCAAACTTACCTGGCTAATAATGATATTTTTGACTGTGTGTCCCAACTTCCAGTGCCCCAGTTCATGGCCTAGCACAGCAAGCACTTCCTCATTTTTACATCCTTGTTTCTTATTCTGAATCGAAGAACAAATTGAAAATAAATTATCAACAAACTTCAAAAAGTTTATACCTTTTAACCCAGAAAGAGACCTTCTTATATTCTAACTTAAGAAAACAATCGGACTTTTGTGCAGAACTGTTCATTCACTTAACAAAACATTCCCTGAACCACTCCACATTAAACACCGGGTTAAGCTTGAACACAGAATCATGAACAAGACAGACATATTCTGACTTCATGAGTCTACTTTAGATTAAAAAAAATATAAATATTTATCAATAGGACAATAGTTAAATAAATCATGACACAGTCATGTGACAGCCATATTATAAACCCATTAGAAATTTTGCTTTCAAAGATTATGTTGCAACATGGGAAACTGCTCATGATAGTGCCAAATAACATTTATGTTATACATCCACTAGATGACTATCCACTAGATGTTTTCAAAGATTATGTTCTGACATGGGAAAATGGCTCATTAGGTGAAGAAAGCAGGAAACAAAACTAAAAATATATAGTATGATTCCAATTATGAAAAAATGCAAATGTGTATGTAAAAATACACAAATATAGAAAACAGACTGAAAGTATATCGAAATGTCAACAATAGTTTTTCTATATGGTAGAATTACAGTGATGTTTATTTCATATCTTTCCTATTTTCCAAATTATCTGCTAATAAGGACATGTCACTTATGACCTCCAAAAACACCAGGAAATGCTATTTAAAAAACAGAGACTTCCAAGCTAAGATGGCAGAGGGAACATTCACATCTAATTTTATTCCCTCTAAAAACTCCAGTAAAACTACAATCAAGAGTTGTTTTTTTTAAGATATAAACCCACAAGGATAGGGAAAACAGGTGAGGTGGCAAGAGCAACAACATTTTGGAAGCAGGAAAGCAGACAGACAAATGATAATAGACTAGGCAGGCCAAAGGAAGTTACATCATAAGCTAGCAGTGGAGAGAAGAGAACCAGCCTGATTTACACTGGCTGAGAACACTGATTAACACTGACAGTCTTTAAAGGGCTCGAGAACTAACAGTACCAGGTAATTCTGGAACTGGGGAACAGGAGGTGGTGGCTGAAATAAGAATTGAGAGCTGTGTGAGAAATGGTTAAAGCTCCAGATTCCTTCTCCAACTCCACACCAAAAGGCAAGTGCTCCTCCTCGTTCTGGCAAAAGCCTGAAAGCTCATTCTCCCTGGATAGGGCAAAAGAACAGGACACTTCAACTGGGAGTTCGACATAGTTGAGGGCCTGGGTACACTAGCAACAGATTTCACATGCTGTGGAGCAACTAAGCCTTTGCGCCACAACTAATGAGCCTACACTCTAGAGCCCGCGAGCCACAACTACTGAGCCCACGCGCCTAGAGCCCATGCTCCGCAGCAAGAGAAGCCACCACAATGAGAAGCCCACGCACAGCAAGGAAGACCCAATTCAGCCAAAAATAAATAAATAAATTTATTTAAAAAAGAAAAAGGTTGGGAGATGATGGAATCTCCCAGAAAATAGAAGAAATAAAGAAATGGAAAAGCAGGAGAGAAAAGCTAAGAAAGTTCAATATAAGGAAGCCAACATTCAAATAATAGGAACTCTGAAAAGAGAGAATAAAAAAATGGAGAGGAGAAAATCATCAACAAAACAATTCCAGAAAGTTTCCTAGTACCAAAGAACCTCAACTTCCAAATTAAAAGGGCCCAATGCATACCCAGCACAATGGGTAAAAACAGACCCACTATGTTGTCCATTAGAAACTAATATAATATTGCAAATCAACTATACTTCAATTTAAAAAAAAGGCTCACACCAAGGCATGTGAAATTTCAGAACACAGAGAAAGGATCCAACAATTTCCTAGAAGCATAAAAATTAAGGTAACATACTAAGGATAAGTAAACTGAATGGTTTCAGACACCTTACCAGCAATGTTGAAATCAAGAAGACAATGGAGAGAGTTCCCTGGTGGCCTAATGGTTAGGATTCCGGGCTTTCACCTTTGCAGCCCAAGTTCTATCCCTGGTAGGGGAACTGAGATCCCACAAGCTGTGTGGTGCGGCCAAAAAATTAATTAATTAATTTTTTAAAATAAAGCAATTAAAAAAAAAAAGACGATGGAACAATGCCTTCACGATCTTGAAGAAAAAGTATTTCCAATCTAGAAATCTAAACCCCAGTCAAAGTGACAGAAAAGAATGTGACAGAAAAGTGAAGGCATTTTGATGCCAGGACTCAAAAACTTTACTATGCAGTCTTTCTCAGAAAGGTACTGGATTGAGGATGTTCTTTACCAAAATGAAGGAGTAAATTAAGGAACAAAAAGTCATGGAATACAGAACACAGGAGACCCAATGTAGGAGAGAAGTGAAGGAAATCTCTAATGGTAAAGGGCAACCCCAGAATGACATTTATACACCAGCTAGAGAGGGTAACCCATCCAGATTTGAACAGTGTGACTCGAAAGAAAATCTGTTAAGGGCTGCCATGATCACACTCTCAGTCACCATACCATCTTTTTAACCTGATGAAACTAGTAGAAGATGTACACTATCAAGAGAACACAGCAAATCAACATGGAATCAAGGATGAGCACAAGGGAAGTCCAGTATGAGAACGAAGAGCAGGGCTTCAGAGAAACCACCCCAAAGAAAGAAAATAGAGATCTCTTTTGGGGTGTGGCAGGGATGAGGGGGACTAAAACTAATAAGGTTAATGATGCAATTAAACTTGTAGGAAATTATACTGAAAGACAGCAGAAGTTGTGAGAAGAATTAGCGAAAAGATAAAAGGAAAACTAAGCACACTTAAAAAAAAGCAATTATTAAGCAAGAGGGAAAAAAGGTGAGGCATGCTCAGCAGTGAATAGGTACAACACTGTTTTACAACAATGTTTACAAAAATGTTTTGATACTGATTAAACCAAGAACTGTAACAGGACTATATTGGAAGAATTGAGGGAAGGGAGGAGCAGAGCGGATGTTAGGACAAGAGCTAAATCCTCATCTACCGTAAGTGAAAGTCAAGAGATAATAGTGTCAGGGACTTCGCTGGCGGCCCAGTGGTTAAGACTCTGTGCTTCCACTGCAGGGGGCGCGGGGTGGATCCCTGGCTGGGGAAACTAAGATGTCACATGCCATGCGGTGCAGAAAAAAAAAAAAAAAAAAGAGATAGGGTCAATAAATAATAGTACACATACAATATAGAAAAATGATATGTGTAAATGTCAGAAGAGGCTAAAAGAGTTGCAGTCTGTGGGCAAAGGGCCCTGGCAGCACGCGAGCAGCACAGAGAAGCGAGAAACATGAAACTGTTATATTTTATTATATGCTTTTTTTGTACTCTGAACTTCTAAACAGTATGTTTGTGTTACTTTAATAAAGTAAAATTTAATGTTAAAATTTATTGGAGTTCTGCTTCCCTAACTTTATGATAGCCTCTCAAACCAACATTACAAATATATATGTAAATACACACACACACATATACACACAAAAATATATACATACACATGCATACATATTTTTTTTTCCTTCAACACATATGAAGAATAGGCCAGGAAAGATTAAAAAAGTAACAACAAAGTTGCTAACATTTATTAAACAGTGACTATGTACCAGGTCCTCTGTGCTAAATACTGTATTATAACTCATTTATACATCATAATCATCATATTAGATAAGTACACTTATTACTGCCCTTTAAAGATGAGAAAAGCTAGACAACTGATGGGAACATACTGTATAGCATAGGGAACTCTACCTAATGCACTGTGGTAACCTAAATGGGAGGGAGGTCCAAAAGGGAGGGGATATCTGTATGTGTATGGCTGATTCATTTTCTTGTGCAGTGGCGGCTAACACAACATTGTAAAGCAATTAATTAATAAAAATTAATTAAAAAAATAAAGATGAGAAAATCTAGGTACAGAGAAATTAACTAATTTTCCTATGGACACACAGCCAATAAATATAAAACCTGGGATGTGAAGCCAAGTAGTCTGATGCCAGAGACCTGTGCTTTCAACTTTCACACAGCTATAAATATAAAAGTAAATTATTCAACATTTATCAAATAAACAATTTTTTAGTCAACAGATATGTAATCATTTGCATATTATTATAGTACTGGTTTTAAAATAACTAAACATAGGGAATTCCCTGGTGGTCCAGTGGTTAGGACTCCATGCTTCCACTGCAGGGGGCACAGGTTCGATCCCTGGTCTGGGAACTAAGTTCCTGCAGGCCGCATAAAAATAAATTAATTAAATAAAATAACTAAACCTAAATGGTAGGTGGTCATATGAATGATAAAATATAATGTTTACAAAGCCAAATAAAATTCTCACCGTTTATAAACTTTCCAGATTAAATTTAAATAGTGCCAAGACACAATGAACAATTTAATCTTATACACACACTCTCACATGTGCATACCCACATTCACTCACCAACACACACATACTCTGAAAAACATCTAAAAATGCTTAATAACCACGATGAAGAGTAGCCCCCGCTTGCCACAACTAGAGAAAGCCCTTGCACAGAAATGAAGACGCAACACAGCAAAAATAAATAAATTAATTAATAAACTCCTATCCCCAACATCTTTAAAAAAAAAAACTGCTTAATAAGGTAAAACAAATATCTTTAAACATACAGTTTAGTTTGTTTTAAAGTAAGAAAAAGCCAAAGGTGAGGAGTTGAAATTAACATCCCTTGAATAATCCCATGAAGGGGTATACTCTGAGTTAAAGAGTGAGCCAGAAAAAAAAAAAAAAAATGCTGGTGAAGTAGCCCAACTGTGTCAAGCTCATCTAAAGTGGAAAAAAAAGAAAAGTCTCCATTAAAATTCAAAAACATTATCTGCATGGTCCAGAAAACCCCAAGATGAGATATTAAAGCGCTTCTGGCTTGGTAGCACTGGGGCCAACTGATAGAAGCAAATACAAATCCTCTATTGAGGAATGTACCCTAAACTCAGACACTTCAAGATTCCTGAAGATTAAGATCATTGACGTATTATGAACTCACAATAAAAATTACCAAATACTTCAGAAAACAAGCCACAATGAGTAAGAGTTAGCAGAAACAATATGGAGCTAGCTGCATTAGCTCCTTAAGACCTCAGATACTGGAATTATCAGATACAGAATAAAAAGAAGCATGTTTTATACAAACAAGGGAACTAAAAACATGAGGAAGGAATAAGAGACTACCAGAAATGACTGATTTGAAAAAGAACCAATTAGAACTTTAAAACACAATGGACTGGTTAAAGAACAGATTAAGTATAGCTAAAGGAAGAATCCATGAACTGGAGTGTAGAGCTGAAAAATTACAGAATGCAGCTCCAAGAGACAAATATAGAAGAGCGGTTAGCACCCATGGGAGACAGAATGAGATGGTATAACATTCATCTAATTGGAATTCCAGAAAGATAGACTAGGGAGAATGGGAAAGAAGGAATACTTTAGATAACGGCAAAGAATTTTTTAAACTTCAGGAAAGACATGAGTCCTTAGATTTAGGAACCACAGTATATCCCAAACAGGACTGGGATAAAGAAGTCCATACTTTCACAACACGAAAATCAAAGAGAAATCTTAAGAATAACCAGAAAGAACTAAACAAAACAAAACAAAACAAAACAAAAAAAAACCCAGTAAGCTCAGAGAAGAATTTTTTTTTGGCCATGCTGCAGGCAGGATCTTAGTTCCCCAACCAGGGATCGAACCCATGGCCCCTGCAGGGGAAGCACAGAGTCCTAAGCACTGGACCACCAGGGAATTCTCACAGAGCTGACTTTTTCAACAGGAACAAAGGAAATCAGAACAGAATAGAAAAAAATAAACAAATATTAGGATGCTAGGATAAATAGCTGTCAATCTTGAATTGATATCTAGAATGAGAGTGATATAAAAACAAAAACAGAGACAACTTCCCTGGTGGCACAGTGGTTAAAAATCCGCCTGCCAATGCAGGGGACACGGGTTCAAGCCCTGGTCGGGGAAGATCCCACATGCCGCGGAGCTACTAAGCCAGTGCGTCACAACTACTGAGCCTGCGCTCTAGGACCTGCGAGCCACAACTACTGAGCCCGCGTGCCACAACTACTGAAGCCCGTGCACCTAGAGCCTGTGCTCCACAACAAGAGAAGCCACTGCAATGAGAAGGCTGCACACCACAACGGAGAGTAGCCCCCGCTCGCCGCAACTAGAGAAAGCCCACACGCAGCAACGAAGACCTAACGCAGCCAATAAGTAAGTAAGTAAGTAAATAAATAAAACAAAAACAACTTTCCAAAGACATTTCTAAAGCATATACTCTGGAAGAAGCAAGGTAATTTCTAAAAGGAAGGTGTGAGATGAATACGGAATGGTAAGCAAAGACACAGGTGAGCACATAGGTAAACTTAAATAATGACTGTATAAAATAATAATAACGCTAATTTTAGGGGTAAAAAATAAACAAGATAAAACTAAAATATAATATGAAGGGGGTATAATTAGATCAATGTGTTTATTTAAGGTTCCTGGATTGTTCAGGAAGCAGTGAAGGTACTGTATATATTAAGATTTTAGGTTATATGGGCATGATTTATTTTTAACAGCAACCATTAAAAGAATAGTCATATATGAACCTTGAAACATTAATGACAACCCAAATATCATTTTTTAAAAACCTTCAATAAGTTCTAAAAATAAAGCAAGAGGAGGATGTGTGTGTATATGTTTGGGGTGGAGGTGGGGGTGATATGAAAAGGATAGAGGGGAAAAAAGGCATAAAATAATATGGTAAAAATAATTCCAAATATATCAGTAATCACAATATACATGAATAAATAAAGCTTGTCAAAAAAAAAAGATAGTGAGTGTTAGATTGGATTTAAAAGCAACCGTAACAACAAAGTCTATCTACGTATGAGCCATCTAAAATATAAAAACCGTAAGGTTAAAAGTAAAAGGATGAATGTGATATGGTGATGGTTGCACATTATATACTAAAAACCACTGAACTGTACACTTAACCAAAACATAAAACAGAAGCAATATTGTAACAAATTCAATAAAGATTTTTAAAAAATGGTCCACATCAGGGACTTCCCTGGTAGTGCAGTGGATAAGACTCCATGCTCCCAGTGCAGCAGGCCCGGGTTCAATCCTTGGTCAGGGAACTAGATGCCACACGCATGCCACAACTAAGAGTTTGCATGCCGCAACTAAGAAGCCTGCATGACGCAACTAAGACCTGGAGCAGCCAAAATAAAAAAGTTAAAAAGTAAATATTTTTCGGGACTTCCCTGGTGGCTCAGTGGTTAAGAATCTGCCTGTCAATGCGGGGACACGGGTTCGAGCCCTGGTCCGGGAAGATCCCACATGCCGCAGAGAAACTAAGCCCCTGCGCCACAACTACTGAGCCTGTGCCCTAGAGCCCGCAAGCCACAACTACTGAAGCCCGCGCGCCTAGAGCCGGTGCTCCCAACGAGAGAAGCCACCTCAATGAGAAGCCCACACACTGCAATGAAGAGTAGCTACTGCTGACTGCAACTAGAGAAAGCCCGCACGCAGCAACTAAGACCCAACGCAGCCAAAAATTAATTAACTAATTAATTAAAAAAATAAAGTATGTTGTTATTTAAAAATAAATATTTTAAAAATATTCTTGTTTTTAAAAAATAAACAAAATAATAAAATACTTCATCTATGGGACACATATCTATCCCGCAACAATTACACAATATATACCCTAGAAAGTGAAGGCTAACGGTTTTGAAATAAACTCCAGCTACTTAAAAGAGTGACGTACAAAAAAAAGACAAAAAGGGAATTTATTTTGTTTTATAGACCTTAGAAAAATGCAACCTAATGGAAACACAGGCAGCAAGATACTGGAATCTAGATATTCTACCACTTTTCCACTCCTTCACCAATTCCTCATTTTTAAGGAAAATGACCACTTCAAAATGAGGCTGGGTAGAGGGATAGATTAAAATGACTGGCAAGATAGCATTTACATTTATTATCTCTTTTCCTTTTAAACATCAGTATTTACGTCAGAATACATTTGGTAGAGAAAGTGAAGAATGAGATAACTAGCCTAGTTTCTTAAATGGCTAAGAGACATGTGTACCTGTACCTTCAGGGAATGGCCATCAAGAGGGAATAATGAACAAAGCACCAATTAATAGACATGTATTCTAAGGGGGAAATAAAGAGGTGCAACTGAAGATTTATATACAAAAATATTCATTGCAAGAATAGTTTTAACAGCAAAAAACTGGAAACAACCCATACACCCAATAAGAGGAGAATGATTTTATTTTATTAATTAACTAATTTATTTATTTTTGGCTGCTTTGGGTCTTCGTTGCAGCATGCGGGCTTCTCATTGCAGTGGTTTCTCTTTTTGCGGAGCACAGGCTCTAGGTGCGCAGGCTTCAGTAGTTGTGGTACGTGGGCTCTAGAGCACAGGCTCGGTAGTTGTGGTACATGGGCTTAGTTGCTCCACGACATGTGGGACTTTCCCGTGGGACCTTCCCGGACCAGGGCTCAAACCCGTGTCCCCTGCATTGGTAGGCAGATTCTAACCACTGTGCCATCAGGGAAGTCCCGAGGAGAATGATTTTAAAAAATGATGATTTAAAAAGATTAGAAATATATATAGTAAGATGTTTACGGTTAGTTGGATTATTCATGTTTTCTAATTTGTCTATTAGTTTAATAATAAGCAAAATAGGCTGCTTTGCTTAATAATAATGATAACAGCTCCCACTCATTAAATGGTCTATGTACTAGACACTGTATTATTAGATATTTTACATACAGTTTGTTAATCTCCACTACTACAAGGCAGCTATCATTATCATCATTTTATATAAAGTACACAGTCTTTAGGCTTCTAGTTTCACTAGTTACCTGCTTCCCAGTATGAACTATGAATTAATTCTTTTATAAAACAAGCAGGTCTCTATTAGATAACATAGGCTCTTGTCTCTTGGTTTGATGTCTGGGTTTAGGAAGCTATTCAGAACTGCATGGAGTCACATTCAAAGATATGGAATGAAAAGAGCTTAAATAAGGGTCACTTTCTGCAGAAAGGAGACTTGTTTATTGGTGGTAGATTCTTAGACAAAACTGGATTTTCTTTTCTTCCCATGCAACTTTCACATACAATAACAAAAATAAGTACCACATATCTTTCACTTTTCTATAGCACTTTTCATAAAATTCATATGCTGATTCATTTGATCCTCACAACACCAAGCTGCACAAGATGGGAAGTAATATCTTCATTTTAGAGATAAAGGACACCGAGAAGTTAAAATGTCTTAAGGTCATCTTGCTAATAAGTAGTAGGTAAAAGCCAAACCCACATCTCTGGATCTTGTCCTCTACTATACTTATCAACTGGGAATACTTTCACATGACCCTAGCACTTGCTGGGGAAATACTTGTTTTCTTCTATAAAAGTACAGCTTTTATATATTAAAAGTTTTCCTTTTACTTAAACTGCTTTTGAGACAGGTTGTTCCAATGATCGAATTTGTCTTCTGAAGGATAAAACTGCAGAGAGTAAGTTTCCTAGTCATCTTATAAAATGTGAATAGCCAGTATGGAGATATTCATCAAAATGTTAATAGTAGTTATCTCTAAGAGGAGGGATTTCAGATAACTTTAGTTTTCTTCTGTTCAAAATGAAACACTTCATCCTTTCTATGTGATCCAGACTTAAAACCATTTTTGCATCCCCCACTGTGCTGTACATAGTAGGTGTTCAGTAGCAGGTGCTGAATAAACCACTATTTCCTAAACTTCTGCCACACCTGTGTATTCTCTGTGTGATTATTTAATATCTTTTAAAAAATCAACTCACTTTTTAAAACTTAACCTTATCCTAAATGACAATTTTCATGAAATCATGATAAGCTAGTTTTATCTTTTTCCTAATATACATTAATACACATATAGCCATTCAAATTTCCAATACTGATATACTACCTAAAATCACCTCACCTGTGGTACATGCACTGGCGTTCTGCGTCAATCTTTGATTTCCTCCTTTACTCCCCATAATAGCAATCACCCAAGTACTTTAAATCCATCTTTTATTATGACTCCACACTTATTCTCACCTCTCACTCTAGTGTAGGCCCTTATTTCATGCTTATCTTGGTTATCTTGATGCAATAGGCCCCTAGAAGTCCCCCTGGCCTCTAATCTTTGCTCGATCATATATGTTGCCACCAAATTTTAAACTTCCTAAAACAAGCTTTGGCCTCTACCCAAATCAATCTAAACTTTCCAGGCCACTGAAAACAACCACTCAATGTCTTCAGGAAGAAGTACTTTACAAACTGGTCCTGGCCTACCTTTCTATCCCCTTCTACAAGAATCCGTTTATTCATTAGTCTCAGAATAGCCATTGTGTAGTTGTCTTTATAGCTTTATTCATTCCATATCTTCAACCTGAAAAGCTCCACCCCCAAGTCAAAATTTTGCCTAGTTCAAATATCCTCTCTTTTAAGAAACCTGTCTGACCATTAGCATCTGCATTAATTTCTTAATTTCTAAAAGCCACACTATTTCAGCCACTCACTTACCACCCTCTGCCTTAAACTGTGAGCCATTTGTATACATATCTACTCTCCTCTACTACAGGTTCTCTAGGGTAGGACTATGTAACTTATACATAGATGCTAAAATATTTGCAGCTACTCTTCAAGAAGCCAACAAAATAACTCAAACTCCATTCAACGTGGTTCAAAAGACTAATCTTTTCTAAGATTTAAGCCAAAGAATACTGTTCTCACAGATACTAAAGGTCAGTTATTTCATTACTGAAATCAGCAGACCACTATCTAACACCCAGGTTTGGCTATAAAGTAATCCACCCTGCATGTGGATACCTCTTCAGCAGGTTGACTTGCTGAACTTGTATGATTCCCCACTGTTGTCACCTGGTTACTCTTTTTGGACTTCAGTTTTCCTGTCTATAAGATGACCTTAAGAGCTCTTCCTAGCTTAAAATCCTATGACTCTTGGTCAGACCAAAATGACTTTTATTACAATATCCGGACAGGATAAACCCACTTGTTTCCCTTTTTTTTTTTTTTTTGGCCCCACCATGCGACATGTGGGGTCTTAGCTCCCCAACCAGGGATCGAACCCGTGCACCCTGCCTTTGGAGCGTGGAGTCTTAACCACTGGACCGCCGGGGAAATCTGATAAACCCACTTAAAAATAAATATAATCAAAGGAGTTAACCTTCACCCAATACTGTTTAAGCCCTTCACAGAATTTTGTTCCATCTACATATTTATAACAGGCTAGGCACTCTATTAGACCATCTCGTTAGAGTCAAAACAGATGCTCAGTGATACAAGTTATTTTCTGGTACTTAAAGTACACAGAGTACAAGGTTATTCACATATATTATTTCATTTAATCTTAACAATCCTAAAAGGTAGGCATCTTTATCCCAGTGTTTTTCAACTAGGAGTGATCTTGCCCCCTCCTTCCAGCACCCCCCAACCCCGCGGACATCTGGCAATGTCCAGTGACATTTTTCATTGTCACAGTTGTTGGGAAAGGAGGGATTGATACTGGCATCTAAAGGGAGAGGCCAGAGATGCTGCTCAACATCTTATGATGCACAAGATAGCCTCCCATGATGAAAAATTGTCCGGTCCAAGATGTCAATAGTGCCAAGATGAGAAACCCTGATGGCATTGTCTTTCAGTTAAGAAATCAAAGATTTAGAGAGCTTAAGTTACTTGCCCAGAGTTACACAGATCCCAAATCATCTCTGAATGACACCAAAGCCAATGGCACATTCCATCACACACACAACTACTGGAGACTGTTTCTGATGAAATATGTACTGTTTTCTTATGTATTTCCCCTCCCCATTTAGTCTTGGTATACTTTAGATTTTGCTAATCAGCATTAGCTGACCTCATCCAGGAGAAGATTCAGAAAAAGCTTTCTCAGACTAAAAGGTCAGATTTAACAAACGTCTTCTCTTGTGCTCTCACTGCATCCAGTATTTACAGCTTCAATGCAGCAATTACCATATTGTACTGTGCTTGTATGACTTTCTCCCCTTTAGACTATAAACTCCTTAAGAGCAAGGTTTGCCTCTTTATTTTTGTATTCCTAGTGCCAAGGAAAGTATCTCAGCACAGAGTTTACAGTTCATAAATATTTGTTAAACAAACAAAAGAAAACTGACCAAGTCACATAGTATACCCAAGAATGCACAGCTACTAAATGACAGAACCAGGATTCAAATTCAAGTCTCTCCACTGCCAAAGCCTATAGTTACTATATCTCAATGAAGCTAAAAGTGAGATGTTTATCACCTTTTTATCTTGCCTGTGGGAATTCTTCAATCATAAACATGTCAGGAATTATATATAAAGTCCCTGTTTTAAAGACAGCTTATAATCATAAGAATTTTCCTACCTTATACTTGTGTACATTCTGTGAAAGCTTGCAAGGTAGTTAGCATGTAACGATAGTGATAATCTCTCCCAAATACCACAGTTATAAAGGGGTCACTGTGTTTTTATTTGATAGTCTCCCTGAATTCAACACTCACTACATAGAAATTAATGTTATTTTGAGTTGTCACAGGAACTGTTCATAAAAACTAAGCCAGGGTCTCTTAGGAAGAGAAGAACTCACTTTAACTTTAGCTTTTATTTCTTCACTGTCCCCTTCTCCATCATTGCAGGGTTCCATGCCAGACTCCTCCTGGATGTCTTTGTTTAGTACAGAATACTCTTCTAGTAGAGTGTCAAACAAAACTATTCGCTTGTTCTTGAAGAAGCCATAAAAATAAGCATTGCTGTGGGAAGAGCGTTTAGATCCTAAGGAAAAGACAGTTCAAAGCATGGAAAATAATTAAAAAGTATGGGGTTTTTTGGAGAGACGCCTAGAAACTGAATTACTGGAAAGGACGTTAACATTTTCAAATTGTTTAACACCTGAAGAATATTATATCAACATAAATCACCACCAGCAGTGGAAAGTGCCTGTTTCTTTGCAGTCTTGACAACAAATATTTATGCTCACTGCAGCTTTATAGCAATAAGTAAATAAATAAAGCCTAAATAGCCAACAGTCATGGAATGATTAAATTATGGTAAAGCTATGAAATGGAATTTTAAGCAGCCAGAAAAAAAGTATACTTTTGAAATATTTTAACAAGATAGGAAAAAGCTCACCAACATAACTGAAAAGGATGTAAAACTTCATGTATATACAATTCCATTATTGTCATGAAAAAATGTACATGTAAATAGAAAAGCAGAAACACAAACCTATTAAGAAATACATTAAAATATTGAAGTGTTTATCACTGGCTTCTAGAAATATGGATTTTTGTTCCCTCCCTTACACTTTGCTCTGTTCCAAGGCTTTTAAAGTCAGTATACTTATTTAATCAGAAAAAATTAAAACTATCTTAAAAAGACTGAAAAAAAAAACCCTAAATTTTTAACAGTGGCTAACAGTAGCTGAACTATGGTTGATTTTTATCTTCTTCTTTATAATTTTCTTTGTTTTCTATACTTTATTTTCTTTATATTTTATGTTCTAGCATGTGCAGTGAATTTAGTGGTTAAGAATGACTTTAGGTTCAAATCTTGGCTCTGCCATGTATTAGTTGTGTAAATGTAAGAAACTTTCTTAATTTCTTTAAGCTTTATTTTCCCGTTTATGATATGAGGAGAGGACTTTTTTGGTTTGGTTGCCTGGAAGTTAAGAGCCAAATATGTGGTCCAATTTTATCAATAATATAGGACCTTAGGATCTGGAAAGCTGGGTATCTAGATCTCATACTTCTATCTCATTTCTATCTTCTCTGATTCTAATTTTTAAATTAATTTAAAAATATTTCTTAGAAGCTACCTGAAGTTACCTATGGAAGTAGGCAGATAAATAAAACAAAATGAATGTCTTAGTATCTTCCACTGGTCTAAGTATCTCAAAGTGTGGCCCAAAGAATGCCTACACCAAAATCACCTACGGGTACTTGTTAGACGTAAATACTAGAAACACCCAATATCTGAGAATGGAGCCGAGGAATCTTTAAACAAACTCTCCAGGGAATTCTTATATTCACTAAAGTTTTAAGAGTCCCTGCACTAGACCATAAGCTTTTTGTATCACTATGCCTTGCATGTAGTATTTATTCAATAATGCTTGTTTACTGAATGGATTTATCGTACCACTTGAGGTATGAAGTAATGTATTTGGGAACTCTGAAAACCAAAACGTTCTATGAGATTGTAAGGCATGGCCAGCTGTCTCTTCATCTTTCGTTTATGATGTCTTATCTCAATCAACTTCTTGGCAGCATTTGATACCGTTGACCACTCCCTCCTTGAAACACTTCCTTCTCCTATCTCAAGAGAAATACCATCTTCTCCTGGTTTTCTTCCTACCTCAGTGGTCTCTCCTCTTCAGCCTCCTTTGCTGGCTCTTCCTCCTCTGCTGACTCTGACCTGAGCCCCCTTCTCTTCTCTAAGTGCCCTCATCCAAGGAGGTATCTACATGCCAGATACAGATACTTCCATATCACTATTTCTAGCCCTGACCTCTCCCTAGAACTCTGGATTTATATATCTGGCTGCTTATTTGACAGGCCTACATCTCCACATGGATGGCTAAAGTGCCTATCTGTTGTTTATATTCTCAAGCATAGTTTTTTCCCTGACCAGTATTAGAATTCCCTTGCAGAGTTTAGGGAATTTCACATCATGCAAGTCTTGTGAGAGACTGCTTCTCATTTGAGAAATCTAAAAAGCTAGCTATCTGCTTCCCCAAGCACTCCTGGCAGCTAGCCCAGTGCCCTGGCTCAGTCAATCAGATGCACCCACTGGGGACTCTGAAACAGTTAGCTAATTACATAAAGAAGCAGGGCAGTGAGGAATGAATTCTGCAGGTGCTAGCGGAAGGGATGTTAGGGATACACACTGCTGACTCCAACATCAGGAGCCACTAGCAGTGTCCTCCCCAGACTGGTTCTGCAGGATGATTCTGAGTTCCTGGTCTCCCGATGGAGAGTCCACTTCCCAAGTTTGGTAAACTTAACTTTCCTGGTGACTTTGTGAGTTATCAAATATTGTTTCAATAAGGAATTTCTCTGGTTAAATCAGCTATAGTTGGTTTCTATGGCTGGCATGCAACTAACTACTGCTTGCAGAACTCTAGTACAATGTTCAATAGGTATATAACACACCCATCAGAACTTAAACCCTCACAGACCTGCTCTTCTCCCAGTTTTTTCCCATCTCAGTAACCTACCATTTATCCAACTGCTTAGTCCAAAAATCTAGGTCGTTATCTTTGATGTCTCTTTCTCTCTTATTCCTTTACATGTCATCTACCAGCAAATTCCATCAACCCTACCTCTAAAACACATCCCCAGTATATCCACTTCTCTCCATCAATTACTACTATTCTAGTCTAAGCCACATTATCTCCTCCTGAACAGCACTGGCCTCCTAACTGCTCTCCCTGCTTCTACTCTTGCCTCCCCTACCGTCTATTCTCTATACAGCAACATAAAATAGGTAAAAAGTACAAACTAGGCCATGTCACTTTCCTGCCTAAAACCTTCAATAGCTTTAACCCTAGACTTAAAATAAAATCCAAGCTCCTTACTCTGATTTACAAAGGCCTATGTGGTCTGACTCTCGCCTATGTCTCAGATTTCATGTCATAACACTTTCCTGCCATGAGGTAGCCACACTGGACTTTTTTCTGTTTCTTGAAGATACAAAGCTCTGGAGGGTCTCTCCATTGATCTTGGCACGGATGGCTCCTTCCTTCAGATCTCAGCGTAAATTCATTTGCTCAGAGATGTCTTGTCTGATGACCTAATCAAAGTATCTACTCAGCCATTCTTTATCACTTCACATCAGTTTAATTCTCTGCACAGTACTTACTATCTGATATTTTCTGAGAGCAAGACTCTTGGTTTTTCACTCGGTTTTTCCTTTCAATTTACAAATCCATCATGTGTGTTGTTATTGTTATTAACAACATTCATTTACTCAAAATATTTTTGACAACATTATTAACAACAACAGAAACATGCATTGCAGATGAGTAACTTCTGTTTAGCAGAGGTAAGTTGTCCAAAGTCACACGGGGAATCTGTGCTAGAACTAGAATTTAAACGCAAACCTATTGGCTCCACAGCCTGACCTCTGAAATGCTACCCTCCACCTACTCAAATCTTGATTTTCCACAAAGTCCCAGCTTATGTTATAACCCTCCATAAAGCCTTCCCTGACTATTTCAGCTAAAATCATATAGCACTGATGGTATAGATCACATATCTTCCCGACTACCTCTACTGTCATAGCATTAGCATTCACGTTATCTGATTATAAGTGATCGGCAACTTAGGTTGCCCCTTCAGTAAAAGCGCCTCAGAGATTGTTCTACTATACTGATCATTGTGCTACTAGTTTAATATTATTAAAAGACTAGTAATCTCAGAGGCCAAAGCAGTAGTATGAATTGGCTTCTTTTTCTACTATTTCCCGATAGACACGTTCTAATTGTGCCTTTAGTTGGCTGCCAAATGCCTGAGATTTCTATACTCTTCTCGTTGCTGTTAATTCATTCTTTCCAGTTGTGACCATCTCTGTCCTCCTGGACCCTGCAATTACTTCTCAGTTTCTACTCCTTCATCCGCCATAGCTACTTCTCAATGGGGATTTTTACTTTAGAGGAGGAATGGGCAAACTGTGGCTTGCAGGTCAAATCAAACCTGCCACTTATTTTTATAAATAAAGTTTTATTAGAAAACAGCCATGCTTGTTTCTTTATGTATTACTATGGCTGCTTTTGTACTATCATGGAAGAGTTGAATAGTTGCAACAGAGACCGTGTGACCTGCAAAGCCTAAAATAATTACCGTCTAGCCCTTTACAGAAAGCATTTGCCAGACCACAGTTCAGAGGAAGCAAAACTGAAACCCACAGATGCAAAGTGACTTGTCCAAGATCCCACAGCTGGTAAGTGGCAGAGGCAGAACTACACTCATTCATTTACATGGATTTTAATTTACAGATTCTGAAAGTCATGGTACCACACAGTTTTTCTTTGCATCTTTGTAGGTTTCCTTGAGACTTTAGTAGTCTTACACAAGCTAACAGATAGATAGCTTAATTTTCAAAAGCAATCATCAGAAAAGCAGAGTATAACTAATCCAAAATACCAAGTGGCACCAATCTTGGGTAATCTGCAGGTGAAATCAGAGTCCTGCAGAACACTGGAAGTTTTCTTGGTGGAGACAAAGCCAATAACATTGGTTTTGTTTTTGAGCCCCCAAACCACTGCCAAATGGAAACTAAGCAAGAGTCCAACTCAGTTACATATAGGAGCCAGGCAGGTAACAGAAGTGAAAAAATCAGTCTAATATTATGACATAGCAGGGAGTGATAAAGGCCTTGGTGCAGAATTAAAAACAATAAAACCAACCAAACATAGCTGCAGGCAGGAGCAGGACTTGGCATCAGGCCACCAGTTTCTATCACTGGACTATGTCATCAATTCTTATAAATCTTCAAAAGCCAAAATGTAAAATCCTAATCTTTAAATAACAAAAACAAACAAACAAACAAAACCCCAAACCAACTGATTTGTTCTTTTATTAAAGTTTTAAGAATAAACTAATCAAATAAAACAAATCACTCAAATAAAATCTTCTTACCCCGGGGAGCCTTACCTTGAACAACATACACCTTAGTCAAAGGGAAGTCAATACTCTTTGCCATGATTTCAATTTCTTGTTTAAGCTTTCCCTCAGGAAGAGGTGTGAATTTGTCAAATAAAGGGGCAATGTAATCAGCATAGATGGTGACAAGCACCTGAAACGCAAATATGAGAACAACCTATGAATATGTCCTTAAAGAGAAACTACTCTATACAGATTCAATATTAAAACTATGTGATCCCAGCCCTGAGAACAGGGACCTTATCTTATTTGCTCTGGTATTCCCAGCCCGAAATAGTACCAGTACAGCATTCAATATCTGTTTGATGAATTAAATCAAAATGAATAGTCTCTATACGGTAATAACTGAAAAGCCAAATGGTCCATTCAAAACTATCTTGGGGATTTCTGACACTTCATGAGCCCATCATAACTTGGAATTCTGTCTTTCAAGGTAATCATAATAGACTTGAAGTGTTTGCTAAAAAAAGAACTACTAGAGCTTGACTGTGTGCTATTATTTGGTTTGCCTGCTAATATTACTGACCTGCAGTTCATAACTATACACACTGGTTGAAACAGTACTTCCTTAAGCATTTTGGGAGCATTTCCTCTGCTCTCTCTCCTGTCACTTCAATTTGCCATACAACATATATTTGTAAGTCCAATTAGCACCCATTTTCCAGTCATGATCCCACCAGCAGGAGGTGAAGCAATAAGCATCATGGTAATTCAGACTAAAAGAAACCTCACCATCAGTGCAGTTGAAGAGCTGATAGGACGTATTTTCTGGGGGCTGTTAACAGGCCATTTTGATTGTGTTGTAGTGTTTGTGCTGTGAAGCAGTTTGGAATATCGGAAAGAGAAGAGGAAAAGAAGATGTGAAGAAGGGACAATGGGGAAGCGGAGAGAGGAAAAAGGAGGGAGAAGGAAGAGAGGGAAGAAGGGGGTGCTGTGAGGTGAAAAGGGAAGAGGCAGGGCGACGGGGAGGGGCAGGAGGAGGGGGCAAGGGACAGAGAAGAAGGGGTAAAGGGCAAAGGGGAGAGGAGGAAGGGAAAGGCAGGGGAAGGAGGGCAGGAGAAAGCAGACACGTTTATGCTTTCTTTTTCTTATCCCGCTTACATCTATTCTCTCTCCAAAATATCCATGGTTTTTAGACACTGGAGCTCAGTCAAGAGTCATCAAATTGTCAAACTTAGTCATCACTCTGGTGGCAACTCACAAATGCACAGCCCCAAACTGCTTGACAACTGCATCATTAAAGGTAACTAACAACTAGCTTCTAGAATCTATAAGAGCCAGTATAAGGAGAAGAAAATCTATGGTCAGAGTCAACTCTCCCATTTCTATAGCTAAAAGCAGAAAACAGAAGGGGAATTTATATGAGCACCTATTTATATTTCTTCTGCTTCTTAAGAATCATTTAGATGCTAATGAAGATTAAATGACAGTTATCTCACCAAGGAACATTTTGTAAAAGAAAATCGAAACAAAGATTTCACTTACCAGAGACACAACTAGTGTGAACAGCCAGGCATAAATAAAAAAATAGTCTCCCCCAATTTTAATAATGTAAAGTAGAAGTGCAGACACGGGTAATAAAATGCACTGAGTCACAATAAACTTCTTGATTGCATCTTTCATGAAGAACCCCAAAGTCTGAAAAAATAAAAGGTCATCATGAGAAACTAAGAAACTGCTTTTAAAATAACAAATAAGTGAATAGAAAGGATACATTATTAAAGCAATTTTAAATATTAAAAGGCAGTGAGACTACATGACAACAGGTAGCCTAAGACAATAAGTCAATGTCTTGCATTTTATAGTTTAAAATAAACTCATTTAAATGTTATTAGCTGAAAAAACACTAGACATTAGTGCTAGAAGAGTTTATGGCAAGACCTTAAACTGTGATCTTTACCATATCTTCAGTTCCTTTTCCCTCGATTAATTCATGCTCTAAAATAGCAAATTATGTTTTAATTATTCCCAGCAGAGGACAAAAGCACAAAAGAGAACATTGCATTCTCTATTTTACCTGCTGATTGAAACCATGTTTTTCTTCTATCACAAAAGTATTATAAAGACTCCACGGCAAACCAGTCAATGCACTGAAAAGTGTAGCCAACAGCAGAAACACCAAGGACTGAGTGATCTAAACACAAGAAAAAAAGAGGCAGTTTTTTAATATTAATGCATTCTTCAAATGAAATATTAGGGAACCAATCAACGAGTATTTGCTGAGTACTTACTATAACTCAAGCAATGTGCTTGATTCTACGGGCCTGAAACATCACTGCTACCCTCAGAGTTTATTTGCAAGACAGGGAGGCACTAAAACACTTCCTCTTTTATTACACGGGCACCATATGAAAGTTAATTGAAGTCATAGAGACAAAAAGGTTAAAAGAACTTAAATTCAGCCACATATGCTGGTGAATTCAAGAAAGGCTTACAACACTGATGAGAAATGGAATGCTACTCTGAAGAAAGAGATAAATTAGTGGGACAGAAGAGGCAAGGAGGAATTCCACACAATTTGCAAAAGCAAGGAGAAAGAAAAGAGCACCTTAAAAGTGAAAGATGACAAGACGACGGGCCTAGTTGGGACCAGGCAGAGAAACATAATGCAGCATCAGGAAAGCTGGGCCAGGGCAGGTGGGGCAGAGTGTGCTAAAGTGTAAACAGAGCCAAAACTCAAGAGAGAAAATAACCCTCTAGAACTCCTTTAATTGCCTCAACAACAGGTCCTTAGGAGATCAAAAGCCAAGAACTGCCTCATTTTTCTTTACAAATATCTTTTCCTATGACAGTGGAGGATGAGGGCTAATTGGTATGAAGGGACTTGGGGGGAGGGGAAGGCAATGAAGCAAATAAAACCCTCGCTCTCCCTCCCACCACACCATCACTCTCCCTCTTACTCCCCAGTGTAAAACTGAATTCTTTTAAGTGTGAGTACACCACCAAAGCATATTTGACGTGGTAGTAAAGATGCAGCCACTATGTTTCTAAACATAGGAAGAGGGAGAAGGGAAGAGGAAGAGGAGATTTGTCTGGCTACAACATGCAGGGTGGTTTATGCCGGCATTTGTCCCCAAATGGGAAATGAGAAATTTTTTAAAAGTAGATTCCAGGACCTTCCTCAAAATTACTGAATCGGAATCCCATCTTCAAAAAATACAACCATATTGTATAGATTGTTTGAATACCTGCTTTACTCATTTAACATATCACGAACATCTTTCTATATCAATAAATATAGATCTACTTCATTGCTAATGGCTCCATTACATATATTTCCATTATGTATGTAGCATTCATTCCAATGCTACAATGAACCCGTTTCATTCATTCCCCATAAATTTGTAAAAGTGAAATGTCTGATGTCAGACTTTTTTTTTTTTTTTTTTTTGTGGTACGCGAACCTCTCACTGCCGTGGCCTCTCCCGTTGCGGAGCACAGGCTCCGGACGCGCAGGCCCAGTGGCCATGGCTCACGGGCCCAGCCGCTCCGCGGCATGTGGGATCCTCCTGGACCGGGGCACAAACCCGTGTCCCCTGCATCGGCAGGTGGACTCCCAACCACCACGCCACCAGGAAAGCCCTGGTGTCAAACTTTTAAAAGATTTTTGATACAAACTGCCAAGGTGTCCTCTAGAAAAACTATACTAGTTTTCAGTCTGACAGCACCATGAGACTAGTTCCCTATCCCTCAACAATTCTGTCCTATGATTCTTTTAACTGTTTTTTACCCAATATGATATGATAGGCCAAAACAAAGAAAGAAGCACGACTCCTCGATTCTTCATTTTTGTATTAAAACACATTTCTTTGATTGTCAGTATGGATTTATATTTTTCATGTATTTTATGATCATACGAATTTCTTCCTTTGCCCATTTTTGTGTTGAGGTACTCAATTTTTTCTAAAGTGTTCTTTCGGGACTTCCCTGTTGGCATAATGTTTAAGAATCCGCCTGCCCATGCAGGGGACACGGGGTTGAGCCCCGGTCCGGGAGGATCCCACATGCCGCGGAGCAACTAAGCCCCTGCGCCACAACTACTGAGCCTGCGCTCTAAAGCCCGCAAGCCACAACTACTGAAGCCTGCGTGCCTAGAGCCTGTGCTCCACAGCAAAAGAAGCCGCCACAATAAGAAGCCCGTGCACTGCGATGAAGAGTAGCCCCCGCTCACCGCAACTAGAGAAAGCCCGTGCGCAGCAACGAAGACCCAACACAGCCTAGCTAATTAATTAATTAATTAATTAATTAAAAACTCTAGATCATATTAAAATTTATAGTTTCTTCAGACTCACAGAATTAGAGAACGAACTTATGGTTACCAGTGGGAATGAAGTGGGGAAGGGATAGTCAGGGAGTTTGGGATTGACATGTACACACTGCTATATTTAAAATGGATAACCAGAACCTACTGTACAGCACAGAGAACTCTGCTCAGTGTTATGTGGCAGGCTGGATGGGAGTGGAATTTAGGGGAGAATGGATACGTGCATATGTATGGCTGAGTCCCTTTTCTATGCACCTGAAACTATCCCAACATTGTTAATCGGCTATATTCCAATATCAAATAAAAAGCTAAAAAAAATTATAGTTTAAGTATTGTCAATGTATCTTTGTTTATATTTAAATACTCAATTCATCTAAGTCTTTCTTTTTCTTGGAGGATATAAAATTGGAATTTATTTTTTTCTCAGTTGTCCTAAGAAAATTTATAACCTATATATTCCTCACCAATCTGAAATGCCACATTTATCATATACCAAGATTACATATACTTAGTTAGGCCTGTTTCTGGTACCAATACACTATTTAAAATTTATGATACATTTTAATATCTAAAAGTTACCACTCATTATTTTACTTATTCAGAATCTTTCTGGCTATTTCTCTGTCTTTAGTCTTTCAGATTAACTATAAAATGTTTTATCATGTGCCCTTCACAAGCTGCTCTGGGATTATACCTGGGCTCTATTCTTTTTTTTTTTGGCTGCATTGGGTCTTAGTTGTGGCACGCAGGCTCTTCGTTGAGGCATGAGGGCTTCTTTCTAGTTGTGGTGTGCAGGCTTCTCTGTAGTTGTGGCGTGTGGGTTTTCTCTCTCTAGTTGTGGCACAGGCTCCAGGCTCCAGAGCATGTGGGCTCTGTAGTCTACGGCACACAGGCTCTCTAGTTGAGGTGTGGGGGCTCAGTAGTTGTGGCGCCCGGGCTTAGTTGCCCTGCAGGATGTGGGATCTTAGTTCCCCGACCAGGGATTGAACTTGCATCGCCTGCATTGGAAGGTGGATTCTCTACCACTGGACTACCAGGGAAGTCCCTCTACTCTTTTTTTTAAAGTTTATACATCTCTTCTTTAATAATTCACTGAAGAATTGTGATAAGGCACTGATTATCAAGTTTAGCATTCTGCACAGAATGTACCATTTTCTCCTTTTGAAAGTCTAGATTTTTTTTTTTTTTTTTTTTTTTTTTTGCGGTACGCGGGCCTCTCACTGTTGTGGCCTCTCCCGTTGCGGAGCACAGGCTCCGGACGCGCAGGCTCAGCGGCCATGGCTCACAGGCCCAGCCGCTCCGCGGCATGTGGGATCCTCCCAGACCGGGGCACGAACCCGTGTCCCCTGCATCGGCAGGCGGACTCTCAACCACTGCGCCACCAGGGAAGCCCTGAAAGTCTAGATTTTGCTCACCTGTAGTCTTCTGAAACATTCTCCATTCTCCCTAGTTTATCAACATATGCCATAAGTTCAAGTTCCTTCTGCACACTAACATATAAATCATCTACGTATGGAGCCTTGAATTAATTTAAGATAACTTGATTTCTTCTTAATCTCACTTATCTTATGCATAAATACCATTTAAAATGAATAATTCTATCAATAAGCCATTTTTCTTCTTAAAGAAGATGAACAGTAAGTCTAATTCCCCAATCAGTAGGCTTATTCCCTCCTTAAAACACTAAGATTCCAAGAGCATTGTAAATTATTTTGCCTTAAACAGTAAAACAGCCTCTGAAATGGTCCCCCTGCCTAATATCAATCCCTCCCCTTTCGATCCATCCTACATACACACCAGATGAATCTAAAACTCCACTTCTCTACTTTAAAAGCTCGTAATGGCTCTATAACAGGGGTCCCCAACCCCAGGGCCACAGACTGGTACTGGTCTGTGGCCTGTTAGGAACCAGACCACACAGCAGGAGGTGAGCAGTGGGGGAGCGAGCGAAGCTTCATCTGTATTTACAGCTGCTCCCCATTGCTCGCATTACTGCCTGAGCTCCGCCTCCTGTTCAGATCAGCTGCAGCACTAGATTCCCAGACCAGCGAACCCTACTGTGAACTATGCATGTGAGGGCTCTAGGTTGTGCACTCCTTATGAGAATCTAATGCCTGATAATCTGAGGTGGAGCTGAGGCAGTGATGCTAGCAGTGGAGAACAATGGCAAATATAGATTATCATTAGCAGAGAGGTTTGACTGCACAGAGACCATAATAAATCAATTGCTTGCAGACTCATATCAAAACCCTATCAGTGAGTGGCAAGCAACAATTAAGCATCTGGTGGCAGGCTTTATTGTGGCAAGTGAGTTGATGTACATCAGTTGTACAGCTGCATCTAGTGGCAGGCTTTAAGTCAGAATCCGACACGTTTTAGTCTGCGCGTGGCCCGCCCATTAATTTATCTACTTCCATCCATGCCTCTTTCCCACACTGCACACTTGTCTCAGCCACCGTTTTGGTAAGCCCACAAGCTAACCCTAGCCAGGATGAGTAAAAAAACAAACGTCACTGGAGAGCTTCTTTGGAAAGGGGGAAAGACCCAGTGATGAGACAGCAGAAGACTCTAAGACTGCCAACAAAAAGAAAGCTACATTTAAAAGAAAATACCAAGAGTCCTACTTAAATTACGGGTTCATTGCAACAGGGGATTCACATTCTCCAAGCCTGCTTTATATAATACGTGGCCACCGGCTATCCAATGAAGCCATGAAACCTTCAAAACTGCTTCGCCACATGGAGACCAAGCACCTGCATTGAAAGACAAGCCTTTGGAGTTTTTCAAAGGAAAAAAACCATGAACACGAAGAACAGAAGCAATTATTGAAGGCCACCACTTCATCAAATGTGTCTGCACTGAGAGCATCCTTCTTAGTGGCTAACTGCATGGCTAAAGCTAAGAAGCCCTTCACTACTGGTGAAGAGTTGATCCTGTCTGCTGCTGAGGACATTTGTCATGAACTTTTAGGAGAGACTGCAGTTCAGAAGGTGGCACGTGTTCCTCTTCCGGCTAGCACCATAACTAGACGAATTGAGAAATAGCAGACGATATTGAGGCACAATTGTTAGAGAGGATTAATGAGTCACCACGGTATGCAATCCAGGTTGATGAGTCTACCGATGTTGACAACAAGGCAACAAGGCTTGTTTTTGTGCGATATATTTTTCAGGAAGGTGTGCAGGAGGATATGTTATGTGCACTTTTGTTGCCAACCAGCACCACAGCTGCGGAACTATTCAAGCCTTTGAACAATTACATATCAGGAAAACTGAATTGGTCATTTTGTGTCGGTATATGCACGGACAGGGCGGCTGCCACGGCTGGACGGCTTTCTGGTTTCACTACTCGGGTCAAAGAGGTCACTTCTGAATGTGAGTCTATGCACTGTGTCATCCATAGAGAACTGCTGGCTAGCCGAAAAATGTCACCTGAACTTAACAACATTTTGCAGGATGTGATTAAAATTATCAACCACATTAAAGTACATGCCCTTAACTCACATCTGTTCGTGCGGCTCTGTGAGGAGATGGATGCAGAGCACACACATCTTCTCCTTTTTTAAAAAAAAAAATATATTTTTTTTTCTTTATTTATTTGGCTGAGTTGGGTCTTAGTTGCGGCGTGCGGGCTTCTCTCTAGTTGAGGCACATGGGATCCACAGCGCAAGGGCTCAGTTGCCCTGTGGCATGTGGGATCTTAGTTCCCTGACTGGGGAGCAAACCCACGTCCCCTGCATTGGAAGGTGGATTCTTTTTTTTTTAATATATGATTTATTTAAATTTATTTATTTATGGCTGTGTTGGGTCTTCGTTTCTGTGTAAGGGCTTTCTCTAGTTGTGGCAAGAGGGGGCCACTCTTCATCGCAATGCGTGGGCCTCTCACTATAGCGGCCTCTCTTGTTGCGGAGCACAGGCTCCAGACGCACAGGCTCAGTAATTGTGACTCACGGGTCCAGTTGCTCCGCGGCATATGGGATCTTCCCAGGGCTCGAACCCATGTCCCCTGCATTGGCAGGCTGATTCTCAACCACTGCGCCACCAGGGAAGCCCTGGAAGATGGATTCTTAACCACTAGCCTACCAAGGAAGTCCCATGTCTTCCCTTACACACAGAAGTGAGATGGCTTTCTAAAGGTAGATCACTGGCCAGAATTTTTGAGGTAACGAGAGCCGCTCCAGAAATTTCTTTTAGAAAAACAGTCACCACTGGCAGCACATTTCACTGACACAGAATGGGTCACAAAACTTGCTTACTTGTGTGACATATTCAACCTGCTCAACGAACTCGATCTGTCACTTCAGGGGAGAACAACTGTGCTCAAGTCGACAGATAAAGTGGCTGCATTCGGAGCCACACTGGAATTATGGGGTCGACAAGTGAACACTGGGATTTCTGACATGTTCCAAACATTAGCAGAGATTTTGAAAGAGACTGAGCGAGGGCCTTCTTTCTCCCAGCTGGTGCATGATCACCTATCTCAGCTTTCAAAAGAGTTTGAGCATTACTGCCCAACCACAAAAGACCCCCGAACTGGCAAGGAATGGATCCGCGACCCATTTGTGAATAAGCCAGGTGAACTAACTTTGTCTGTGCTAGAAGAGGATCAACTGCTTGAGATCGTAAATGACAGTGGCCTTAAAAGTGTGTTTAAGACAACTTCAAATCTCCATACATTCTGGATGAAAATCAAGGTGGAATATCCTGAGATTGACACAAAAGCACTGAAAAGCCTGCTTCCATTTCCAACATCCTGTCTTTGTGAAGCAGGGTTTTCTGCAGTGACAGCAACCAAAACGAGACCACAGAGACATAAGCAACACACTTCGGGTGTCACTGTCTCCCGTCACCCCCAGATGGGATCATGTAGTTGCAGGAAAACAAGCTCAGGGCTCCCACTGTTTCTGCATTATGGTGACTTGTATAATTATTTCATTATATTTTACAATGTAATAACAATAGAAATAAAGTACACAATAAACGTAATGTGCCTCAGTGGTTAAGAATCCGCCTGCCAATGCAGGGGACATGGGTTCGAGCCCTGGCCCAGGAAGATCCCACATGCCAAGGAGCAACTAAGCCCGTGCGCCACAACTACTGAGCCTGCGCCCTACAGCCCACAAGCCACAACTACTGAGCCCACGTGCTTAGAGCCTGTACTCCGCAACAAGAGAAGCCACCACAATGAGAAGCCTGCGCACCGCAACAAAGAGTAGCCCCGGCTCGCCAGAACTAGAGAAAGCCCACGCGCAGCAACGAAGACCCAACATAATCTAAATAAATAAATTAATTTTTTTTAAAAAATGTAATGCTCCTGAATCATCCTGAAACCATTCCCCATTGTCCCCCCACCCCATCCATGGAAAAATTGTCTTCCATGAAACTGGTCCCTGGTGCCAAAAAGGTTGGGGACCACTACTCTATAAGACTGCAAACTCATTATACTTTTAAAGATTTTCATAATCCAACCCCAAAATGCTACTTTTCACTACTCTTCTCTAAGACCCTTCTACTCCTAACAGACAACTGTGAGCTGGAGTTTAGACAGGTGACTGAGTTAAGGAAGATATTCTATCTGAAAAAAAGGAGTTGTGACAGTCACACTGGGGAAGTTGGAGAATACACAAACTTCCAGGAGTTTTTCTCAGAAGATCTCTAATTCTAATTCAGGAAGGAGAAAATATCCTAGGAATAAGATCTACTGGGCAGTGAGGGGAAGGGGTTTTGACTCATAGCTTCTCAAAGGCAACAAGATCTGGGCTCTAGCCCTATCAGTGAACACTTGAAGACTCCAGGACACAGAACATTATAAAGTGCTGTGCCATGAGGGCAGAGTGATCCAGACCAAAACATCCTGATGGCACAGTTCACCTCTTGTCTGAGATGAACCTATTCATTCCATCTTATATGTATAATGTAGCAACAGAACTCTGGAGCATCCTGAGTCATTAAGTTGATTACCTGCTGAAAAAGGCTGGGCCAAATATCACTGTCAAAAAATAAGGACACTGATAATAAGACCATTTGTTGGTAGTTTGGAAAGCAGAAAGTCCTGCCAAAAGACACACTGCCTATGCCTAAGGATAAGCTGAGGTCCACTTAGTTTTCTTCTTCTTTTTCTAGTGAAGAAATTGGTTTTAATTATATGAGAAGTAGATGTTCATTGCTGAATTTTCTTAAGAGATAAGCAAAAATAAGGAAATAAAAATTACCAAAATTGTCTCCCGAGAAAACCACTTTTGGAATTTTGGTATATACTATTTCAGACTTCTTATAGATGTGGAATATGTGCACAACGACATGTGTACAAGGATGGGCACGAGTGTATGCAATTAAGAAAAATTGAACTGTACTTCCCTGGTGGTGCAGTGGTTAAGAGTCCACCTGTCAATGCAGGGGACACGGGTTCGATCCCTGGTCCAGTAAGGTCCCACATGCTGCGGAGCAACTAAGCCTGTGTGCCACAACTACTAAGCCCGTGTGCCACAACTACTGAAGCCCAAGCACCTAGAGCCTGTGCTCCGCAACAAGAGAAGCCACTGCAATGAGAAGCCCATGCACTGCAACAAAGAGTAGCCCCCGCTCGCCACAACTAGAGAAAGCCCGCGTGCAGCAACGAAGACCCAACATAGTAAGGAAGGGAGCTGGGGGAGGCGGGCGGAGGAAGAAAGGAAGGAAGGAAGGCAGAGAAGGAGGGAAGGAGGGAGGAAGGAAGATTGAACCAATCTAAATGTTCATCACCAGGACACTAGTTATATTAAAAATCTGTATGGATATTCACACACACTTTTACTTACTTATGGTGCTTCATAAGTGACTTTTCCATTCAACAAGTTCCATTCAATAAGTTGTATGAAATAACAGCACAATAACATTTTTTCCCTGACTGGCAAAAGTTAAAAATCATGTATATAATAAGTACTGGTGAGGATCCAGGGAAAGGGTATTTTAGTGCTTCATACATTATGAAACAACAAAAACCAAAAAAGCTTGTTTCAGGTGGGAATGTGGTCAGCTGTTTCCTCTGTACCATGTACATTAGATTTGAATTTCTTTTTCTTTTTTTTGGCCGCGCCACACAGCATGCAGGATCTTAGTACATCAGCTAGGGATTGAACCCATGCCCCCTGAGTGGAAGCGTGGAGTCTTAACCACTGGACTGCCAGGGAAGTTCCTAGATTTGAATTTCAATTCCAGTGTTATCATCTTCTATTTCTTTGCTACACTTTCATCCTTGTTGGCCAATTCCCTCTTTCAGTGATCCATCTTTGTAAAATGTCATGTGGATGTATAGCCGGGAGACCAGGAGGCAAGACGACTGCACGCTCTGAATCACTGAATAGCAGATGTGCAGTGACCAGTCACCAGCAGAATTTGAAAAGACTGATATGATTGGTCACTGCATGAGCATCTGTTATTTGCACAGTGATCTGTGAACTGAAGAGCTAGCAGGGAACTTGTACTTTATGCAGTTATGCCTGTAACATACTGTGGTAATTGAAATTTGAACCTGCTGAGGGACTGGTGTTACTAACTAAACCATGGTAAGTGAAATGTGTGTATATCAGAACTGTGCAGAGTGAGGACTGCCAGTACCATGCAGCCATTAAAGAAAACAAAGATCTATATAAACAGGAAGAGATCTCTAAAGCATTGTTAAATACAAAAATAAGGTCTCAGAACATTATATAAAATATGTCCCATTAACGTAAGGAATATTTTTATATGTATGTATATAAATTGGGTTTATTCGTTCAACAAATACTTATGGAGTACCTACACCATGACTGGCATTGTTCTAGGCACAAGTCACAGCAGTGAAGAAAATATGTAAGGTCTCTGTCCCCTTGGAGCTTAAAAGTCTTGTCAGGGTGACAGATAAAAAGTAAACGAATAAACAGTAAGATAAATGTAAATAGTGGTAAGTGCCTCTATAAAGAAAATAAAATAAGGTGATATGCTTCACTAAAGAGTGACAGAGGGGGAATCCCCCGGCAGTCCAGTGGTTAGGACTGTGCGCTATCACTGCCAAGGACCTGGGTTCAATCCCTGGTTGAGGAATTAAGATCCCACAAGCCACGTGGCTCGGCTGGGGGAAAAAAAAAAAAGAAGAGTGACAGAGGGATGCTATTCTAGATGAGAGTGGTCAGAGAAGGCCTCTCTGAGAAAGTGACATTGAAGATGGGAACTAAAATAGGAGCCAGTCATGTTTATACAAAATCACCTTAAATTTTTTATGAAACAATACAGAGAACATGCAATTAAACTCTAACAGCGCATATAGCAGGTCAGGACAGAGTCTATGAAGATACAGAGATATCACAGGAAGAAGAGGTCTTAAAGAGTTTGGCTCCTTTAGAAAACGGTACACAGAAAAGGGATACAGGATGAGCTGAATTAAAGCCCAAGGTACCTACATGTATAGATAAGACCCAACATTTCAAATAAACAATCAGGAAGGAGAGAACAGACTTGGCAATTTCCAAGAAAAAGTCAAAAGCAGTGTCCCAGCATCCGTTACAGGCAGAAAGTCTCAGGTTGAAGGCTTTGATTCCAATAACTGGAATTCCTGGAAGAGTGGGCAGTCAACTCAAGCAGCTCAGTGGAGATTCTAAGAGGTATACTCTCTGTCTCTGTTGAAAGTATCTGCTAAGCATGTGTGGCACAGGGTATCTGCTTAGCATGAGTTCAACATAATTCATGCTTCCCCTTTCATAGAGTTGTTCCCAAGAAGCAGCTGCCTACCAGAGACTACATTACTCAGCTCTCTTGCATCTGAGACTAAATGATTGGCTCACCAATGAAATGTGAATGCAAAGGACAGGTATCACTTCGGGGCCAAGGGAGTTAAGAAGAGGATGTACTTTGTCCGCCCTCTCATTCCATCTGCCTGTTGGATGCAGAGAACTTAGGGGCACTTAGGGAATGGCAGAGCCATATAAGAAAAGACTGGGTCTCTGACTTACCACATAAAAGATGTCACCTGCTGACACCCAAAATACTCACACTGGGTTATTATGTGATTAAGAAATAAACTACTGTGATAAGCCATTGAAATTCTGGGGTTTGCTACAGTAACTTGCATTATGCTAACACAGGTCAACAAGGACTGCAGAGACAGAGAAGCCTAATAACGGTAGAAGCCAAAAAATTAACTTTAGTAGAAAGCTGGCCAAGGAAAAAGAAAGACTGACAAATATATGCTAATGAATGACATACCTCATATTCTGGTCCAAAGCCAGCATAGCCACAGAACCGCCCAGAGAGTCTCCAGAGATAAGGGATTCCTCCAAAGAGAAGAATAAGCTACAAAACAAAGCACATGTTGGTCACATTGAAGCAGTACTAGAAACTATCATATGAAAGTATGTTAAAAAAAAAGAGAGATCTTATTTAGGATAAAATATGCATTTAGACAGATACAAACCAATTGAGATACTAAGTTTACACTGTTAAAAGGTTTTTGCCTGTACGCTTTATATGGATGAACTGTATGATTTGTTAATTTACCTCAATAAAGCTGTTTAGAGAAAAAAAAAACTTTTGTCAAAAGACCTTAATAATCAGGAACTAAGCTTAGAAAGGCTAAGCAACGTGTCGAAAATCCCACAGCTAACAAGTGAAAGAAATGGAATTTGAGCCAGGCTTTATGGCTCCATAGCTGGCTTTTCCTTGAAAGGAAATAGCCTCTTGGTTAGGACAAAGTATTAGTATCGGTATAAGTACAGAGTCATGTCCACCTACCATGTTGGGGGACAGAATGAGCTATCAGAGCCTTCTCTGGGTCAGGAAAAAGTGAATCCTGAGGTAGGAGTCAGGGTATCATAGGAGTAAGGCACTTTCTCAGCACCACCCTTTGTCTTGGGCAGATAAAGCGAACACAGATATTCACCAAACCAATAAGACATATGAACGACGGAGCAGCTCTTAAAATGTGAAAAGAATACATGCTTACAAAACACGACTTCTCACAACAGATACCAAGTTCGTGGAATCATTTTGCCCAGAGGAGTCAACGTACTGTTTCTTCACTTGTGGAGCCCCGGAGTGTGATCACACTCCTTGGTTAGAAGCACAATATTCCCATCCGTTCAGACATAGTTCCTTGTGGCTTTGAGGGGTTTGGGCACTATCATATATTTCTTAGGTGTCCTTCCAATCTACTTTCCATTTTTATATATGTATCCATAAATAATAAAGCGGTTTACATATGCTTTTTAAGAATATATATATATGTGTGTATATTTATACACACACACACACACACACACACACACACACACACACACACACACAGGGACTTCCCTGGTGGCGCAGTGGTTAAGAATCAGTCTGCCAATGCAGGGGACACGGGTTTGAGCCCTGGTCCGGGAAGATCCCACATGTCGCGGAGCAACTAAGCCCGTGCGCCACAACTACTGAGCCTGCGCTCTCAGCCCATGAGCCACAACTACTGAGCCTGCATGCCACAACTACTGAAGCCCGAGCACCTAGAGCCCGTACTCCGTAACAAGAGAAGCCACTGCAATGAAAAGCCTGTGCACCACAATAAAGAGTAGCCCCTGCTCGCCGCAACTAGAGAAAGCCCGCGCACAGCAACGAAGACCCAATGCAGCCAAAAATAAATAAATAAATAAATTTATTTAAAAAAAATTTTTTTAAAAGAATATATATATATACACACACATATAAATGACATCATATTGTATTTATCATTCTACAACTTACTTTTTACACTCTACACCTTTTTAGACCAATATATGGTGAGTTTTAACTCTATCTGGTATTATCAGCTTTTTCTTTAAAGTGTTTACATCAATTTACACTCCCATTAGCCATACTTGAGCATTCTTATTTCCCCACAATCACACTCATACTTGATGCTATTCATCTCTTAGACTTTTACCAGTATGCAGGGGATTGATACAATACCATGGGTCGCAAATATGGTCTCTGGACAGCAGCATCAGCGTCGCTGGGAACATGCTAGAAATGAAAAGTCTCAGCCTCCACTCCAGAACTACTGAATCAGAAACTGGAAGTGGGGCCTAAGAGTCAGTCTCCAGTTAAATGTGATGTACACCAAAGTTTGAAAAGCACTGTTTTAATAGACTGCCTTTTTAAAGGCCCCTTAACTCTACATCCAGCTTAACTCAATCTTGGATATAAACTGTTTTCCCAGAAGACAGGCTTTGGCACCACTGTATGTGGTATATGCTCCACTTGTTGAACTAATTGACTTGGGATGGCATTTCCTTCATCCTATTCTCAATACTAATAAATAATGCAGAATTAAGGATTTATAATGCTTTGGGGGAAAGGCTGGAACACCTACTATTGAAAGTCCAGCTTTTTTTTTTTTTTTGGCTGTGTTGGGTCTTCTTTGCTGCATGTGGGCTTTCTCTAGTTGCAGCGAGTGGGGGCTACTCTTCGTTGTGGTGTGCGGGCTTCTCATTGCGGTGGCTTCTCTTGTTGCAGAGCACGGGCTCTAGGCACTCAGGCTTCAGTAGTTGTGGCTCGCGGGCTCTAGAGTGCAGGCTCAGTAGTTGTGGCGCACAGGCTTAGCTGCTCCGCGGCATGTGGGATCTTCCCGGACCAGGGCTTGAACCCATGTCCCCTGCATTGGCAGGTGGATTCTTAACCACTGTGCCACCAGGGAAGTTCCAAAAGTCCAGCTTTTAAGTAAGTATCAAGGGTACCTATAATATGAACTTTGAATGCATTTATGAATGCATTTGGAAACTGCTATTGCAAACTTGCTTAGCATGCTTTGGGGAATAAAAAACAAAACACAGTGAACAGTAAAGTTTCTCTGTATTGACAGGATGTCCTGTAAAAAGAACTAATGATGCCTGCGAAAACAAGTCCTGTGCTTCCACATATATTATTTCACTAACGTCTTGAGAAGCAGGCAGGGCAGGGAGCATAGTCATCTCGATTTTACAGATAAGGCAACTGAAACTCAGAAATGTTAAAGTAACTTGCCCAGAGAAACCCAGTGACTAAGTAATTGCTATGTGTTGAGTACTATACTAATTGCTTCATTACATTATCTTACTCAGTCCCTGCCACAAAACATACGAAATATGGTTTAATATCTATCTTCTTCTCATCTTAAAGAGGAGAAAAAAATGAGACTCAAAGAGGCTAAACTGCTGACTCAGAAACAAGCAGAAATTGGAGAAGCTGTAATTTGAACTTTTCTACTCTGCCCGACTCTACTCCCCAGTCATTCCATTTCTTGAGAGGGCTCTTTATTGACACCTATGAGATATCAGGAAAGTTTGTCTCAGAAAGGGGGGACATTTTATCTCTGGGTGCTCTGTCACATTTGTGTGAACAGTGGCATCTGTAATTTGTCACAAGGGCCTCTTATGTTCCCTCAGGTAGAAAGTACCATGGCAAAAAAAAAGTCTAAATTAATCTTTGCACTTGTTCTTTGTGACCAAAGCTTACAAACCAATTAATTTTAATCAACACAAAATAGGAATTAATGAAATTGTTTTCAAACAGAACAGGATTTCAAAGTAACACAAAATACTTCCTATCTAATGGAAAATGTAGTTTACTAATTCCCCAAGGATAAATTTAGCACCTTCATGTTGCAGTCCCTAGAGTTTCAAAAATGGTTTCTTCTGTGTAATTTTAAAGACTCAGAAGAGCAGAGTTTGAAATTCAGTTCTCCCATTTAGCAGTGAGTGTCACCTGGCCATTATATGGGCAAGCCATTTAATTTCTCTGAGTCTTTGCTTTAAACCACACTAGTCTTAGTATTCAATATTTGTCAATGCAAATTTTGTGACTAACTAGACAATTTTGTAATCATTTAACAAAGCTACAAACAGCCAGTTTCTTCTCTTTAAGTGAGGAAGCAATTATGGTAGCCAATCCCAATTATTTTTACATGTCTGTATCTTTGCCATAAGCTTCTTTGCCTTAAATACCTTGCTGCAAACATTTTCGCTGCATAACCAAACGGCTGTAAGGAAATTTTGCTGTGAAAGATAAAATAACTGGTTGACAGTTTTGGGGTTGACAGTTTGGTTTCAACTGGTTAGTATATCCTCCAGTTAGCGATGTTATTGATGGCTTTATTGAGCTGACAGATGATTTGCCCCAAGAGTTGGTTTCTTACTTTGAAACACACTACTTTGGAGGAGAAAGAGGTCTCCAAGGTGCAAAGTTGAACCCACATTTCCCATAGAGCTTCGGAACATCTATCAGTGGACATCTGACTACATACCAAGAACGAACTATGGTATAGAGGCTTTCACAACGCAATACAGAGCTCAGTTACAAACATGCCTCCTAGTATTTGAAAACTGATACTTCTCTTAACAAAGGAAGAAGTTTTAGCAAAAAAGAAAAAGTGCAATGCTGAACGATGAGACAAATCAACAAGAAAAAAACTATAAAATACTATGAACAGAAGACTTGGAAGACAAGTGCTTAGGTACAATTCACAAAATAAAATCAGTTATTTGTGCAGTATTGTCATGAATCCACACACATTTTAAATGTATTCAAATGTTTTGTATTTTGCAATAAAGTCTTTTTAATTTTGTTATTCATTTTACGTGTTTATGTCCTTTTTAATGTCCCTCTTTTATTTTTCATTATTTTATCTTTTACTGCAAAATTGCCTTACAGTCAATTGGTTATGTGGTGAAAATGCTTACAGCAAAGCTGTCTACAGCAAACATGCTTACGGTGAAAGTACCTACAACCTTATTATCAATTTAGGAATCTTTCTCTTAGTGGTACTGAGGGACCTAAAAGAGTTCTGGAGGAATTATGACAGAGCATTTTTTCAAAAAGAATATAAAGTCAAGCCATGCAAAGACATGGGAGACTCTTAAGTGCATATTACTAAGTGAAAGAAGCCAATTTGAAAAGGCTATAAACTATATGATTCCAACTATATAACATTTTGGAAAAGGCAAAACTATGGGAATGACAAAAAGATGAGTTGATGCCGAGGATTAGCGGGGAGGCAGGGATGAATAGACAGAGCACAGAGGATTTTTAGGACAGTGAAGCTATTCTGTATGGCACTGTAATGGTGAATACAAGTCATTATATTTTTGTCCAAACCTATAGAATGGAAAACGCCAAAGGCGATGGTAATGTAAACTATGGATTTTGAGTTATAATGATGTGTCAGTATAGGTTCATCTATTCTAACAAATGTACCACTGTGACTCGGGACATTGACAGTGGGAGAGTTCTGCGTATATGTGGGGGCATGGGGTGTATGGGAACGCTCTGTACTTTCTGCTCAAATTTGCTGTCAACCTAAAACTGCTCTAAAAAATAGTTTATTTTTTAAAAAGAATATATACCCATTTTTCATTAATATAAACTTCTGGATTCTGTTCATGTTTATATCACTTTATATTGCACTATTTTGTAGCCCTTAAAAATTTCAACAAGGGATTTCCCTGGTGGCACAGTGGTTGGGAGTCCACCTGCCAAGGCAGGGGACACGGGTTCGAGCCCTGGTCCAGGAAGATCCCACGTGCCAAGGAGCAACTAAGCCCGTGCACCACAACTACTGAGCCTGTGCTCTAGAGCCCGCGAGCCAGAACTACTGAAGCCTGCACGCCTACAGCCTGTGTTCCGCGGCAAGAGGAGCCACCGCAATGAGAGGCCCGCGCACCGCAACGAAGAGTAGTCCCTGTTCGCCCCAACGAGAGAAAGCCCGCGCAGCAACGAAGACCCAATGCAGCCAAAAATAAATAAATAAATAAAAGCACAATAGCCAATGCTTCTGGAGCACTTACTGCAGATCCAGCACTATTCTAAGCGTCCTACATACATTAACTAATTTTCAATCCTCTCACCAACACTATGAATGAGGAACTATTATTACCATACGATTTTAACAGAAAACCGAGGCACAGAAATGTTGAGTGACTTGACTGAGGTCTCATAGCTGGTATGGTACAGCTGAGACTCAAACTCAAGCCACCTGAATTCAGAGTCAGCGCTCAACCTCAACGCCATGCACTTTCAGTTGTTCTTAGGAGTAGAGAACCAAGAACTGGTCTGTGGTGGCAGGGGGAATCTTACTCATTTTATGTGTAAAGCACACACACACACACACACACACAAACACACACACACACATATATATGTATACATACAGTACAGAAACAAACATACAGTATATCTCTGGTATTAAAATTTCATGGAGGGGCAACTAGGAAAATTGGCTAAAAAGGTACCAGGGTCAGGGGCCAGGGGAGATCATGAAAAGAAGACTGAGAAACATGGCTCTGTACTTTACAGCCTCTCTTCTTTTAGCATGGGGGAAGACTGGCCCTGTTGTACTAAGTAAAAATTATCTGTGACTCATTATTTCATTCAATACATATGAATTATGTGCTTATTATATGTCAGGTACTAGGTATAAAATGATGAACAAGACTTTAAAGTACCCTATCTTTAGGGAACTACCAGTCTGTCAGCTAAACAGCAAATTCAATACAATATGCTAAGTACTCTGATAGGAATAATAATGGGATGCTACTTTATCCAGACTTGAGAGATGGGGAAGTTTCTTAGAAGAGATGATGTCTCAGCTGGATCCTAATGGAACAGTAGGGATTTATCAGGCCCAGTGAGAGAGTGGAGACAAAGTGGGAGAGGAAGGGCACCCCAGACAGAGATACCAGCATGTGAAAAGACTCAAGGTCATAAGAAACCAAGCTGGGTATGAGATGGACAATAAAGAAGCGGAAAGAATTTGGGGGAAGGAATAAAAAGATGAGGCTCAAGTAAGCAACTGCCAGGTCAAAAGGACCTCATAAAGCGTGCCAAGAAATTTGGCCTTTACCCTGAAGGAAACAGCGGGCCAGCAAAAGGTTTTATGTAGGAGAATAACATGATCAGAATCGTGTTTCAGGATTCCTTGGGCTACAATGTAGAGGACAGGTTACAGAGTTGAGAGGCAGGAAGAGGAGCTGGGATTGCTACAAGAATAACTTACAACAAAAGGTTCGTTTTTGAGACTTCCCTGGTGGTCCAATGTGTAAGACTCTGCGCTTCCAATGCAGGGAGCCCAGGTACAATCCCTGGTCAGGGAACTAGATCCCACATGCCTCAACTAAGAGTTCGCATGCTGCAACTGAAAGATCTCGCACGTTGCAAGGAAGACCCAGCACGCAGCAATGAAGATCCCATGTGCCCCAATGCAGCCAAATAAATAAATATTAAAAAAAAAAGTTCTTTTTCATACCTGGCCTCAGGGTGACAGTTATCATATTCTACAGTTTTCAACTGCCTAAATAGTTATGTTTCTGCCTGTTTTGCTCCACACTCATTACCATCAATAACAAAGGTTAAGAAAGCATTCTGGGATTTGTAGGTGTGGTACCCTCTTTTGTGTCACAAAAATACAAAAATGAAAATAAACATTCCAAAGTATTAAATAAGTTGACAGACTGTCTCCCCAAGAAGTAAATTACTCACAGTGCCTTCAACCTCTGAATAGAGTCCTGACCAGAAGCTGAAAGTACTTTTATCCAGCTGATACAGTCGAGATTTCTCAAATGTTTCTGAATCCATGATCTGTCCTAACTCCAGTGGTACATGAGTTGTTGTTTTATATATCCGTCTCTGAAATATTTTGAAGAAAACACCTTAAGGAAACAGTCAAGCTAACTCATTACTTATTACAAGTCATTTACGATCAAACTTTGGTTTATAACATTAACTTGTCACTTAAGCCTGTTGAATTTGCTTTATACATACACAAATACTGCGTTTGATGAAGTACACTGACCACTAAAACAACTCGTGCAGGAAAGTAAAAGCATGAGAGAACCTGCAACTAGTTGACTAGTGAAATTAAAATCAAAGCTGTCACACACTTTGGTTTGCAGAGGTAAACCAAAATTGTAACATTACAAAGAGTACTACTCATTCCAGGTACAGCATACATCCTATAATATAGAAACTAAATTCATGGACAGAAGGAAGTAAATATGCTAATCATGAGTTTTAACAGATAATGTGGCTAGTCATTAAATTTGATTCTAGAAGACAAATTAAGGGAAATTTGAGGAACGACAGAAACAGATCAGGTCTTCAAGAAAGACAAACTTTCTCGTTATACCAAATTCTAGAAAGTAATTTCAGCCCATGGTACATAATACAGAGAACAGATACCAAACAATATAATGGACAGCATTTTCTACAATGGTTTTACAATAAATCTCTATTCTCTATTTATTATTGGATACCTTACCAAACCCTTGATAAAGGGCATTACATGAAAGCATAACTGAAGAAAGAAGACATTATTGAAAAGTAGTTACTGTAACTAGGCTTATTATTAAAGTAAGACAAGTAGGTAGATGTTCAATACCCCATCTCCAATTTAGACAGTACATACTGTGTGCTTACTTTCTGCAAAGGATCTTCTCTAGGCCTACAGCATTCTGTACTAATGAAGCTATCTTAAGAGCTAGTCAGAGAACCTAGTGCTATACAGCTTAACACCTCTTTGAATATCCTGGACTAAAAAAAGAAATCTAGATATAACCCAGACAATGACAGATATAGAAAATTTTTTAATTTTCAATTTAAAGATTCATACAGAATGTAATCTGAGAAGAGAAATTTGCAGAGGAAAAAGATTGTAGTGCTCAAGGAAAAGGTTCCAGCAGTTAAAAAAAGAAAGGTTTTCCTAACCATTACAGTTGACTTGATTCAGTGCCAACACAGAAGAAAACCAGCAGTGAAAGACTGCCATAAAGTGGTCAATTAAACTTCAAATCTATCTCATTTAAAAGTTCAGATCTCAGAAATTCCCTGGTGGTTCAGTGTTTAGGACTCCGAGCTTCTACTGCCCGCCAGGGTGGGAGAACTAAGATCCCGCAGGCCACATGGTGTGGCCAATAAATAAATAAATAAATAAAGTTCATATCTCTAATCCATCAAACTGTTAATTGTGATTATCTCCAGGGAACTGTTATTAAGTAACTTTCACTTTCTACTTTACTGTTTAATTGTTTGAATAAAAACAATAAAGAAGCCTTTAAGACAATGTTCTTTGGGCAAAAACAACAATATACACTTTTTTTTTCTTTCTTTTTTATTTTTTAAAGGGAAAAGAGTTCAGGTCTTTGGAAGGACTGAGAAATCTTCATTTTCAGAAAATGGCTTCCCAGTGCTGTGGTTGAACATGACACAAATATCGTGGGGAGGTTGTGATTATAAAATTTTAGTATCTTCTTTCTGAAGGTTTATGAGTTGCTGCCAAAAATAAAGGAAGTAAGTCTGGGCCCGAGAATCCTTAGGAAGCTGTGGGGCAGGTACAAGAGCTCAGGCCTGAAAAGGCGGCAGCCCTGCCTTCCCTTTCACCAGATCCTAAGTGGCCTGGGGCCCATGATCACGTTGCGGAAAACGTCCTGAAGCACCAGATCCCCTCAAGGCCTACCCCATCATCGGGCCAAGTTAGGAGGCTCAGTAGGGACCCATAAGGTCGAGGCTGGTGCTGGGGCCGCAGCAATCATCCAGGGACTTGGAGTCGAGACCGAGGCTGGCCTAGAGCTGGCCGGGTGTCGGGGTCAGGTGGGCCCTGTCTAGGCTCACCTGCCGCCGTGCTAGGAAGGTCTCCCAGAGATACACTGTCCAGGAGAAGAGCAACACGGCCCCGAAGATACGCTTCTCGGCCGACATCTCCCACACCGCGTCCAGCGACGCCCACATCCCCATGACCACCCCGTTCCGCCGGCTCCTTCAGCGAGCACTGGTGCCACACCGACACCCGTCCCCTCAGAGCATCCCCGCAGTGTCACAGCGATATACGTCCCTCCCGAGAGCTCCTATACCGACACCCGTCCCATCCCACGCCCTCTGCTCAGCCCGCAGTGTTACACAGACACTCTTCCCCCGGCTGACGCTCCCTAGGGCCGCCTAGTGTCTGCAGGAACAGGATAAGCTCCGCCTTCCTCACTTCCGGCCCACAGTCCGAGTTCCGACCTCCGCCAGCCGTTTTTCCCCTGAGTTGTGTTGCACCGACATTCTTTCCCCTCCCCTCCACGGCGTGTTCCTGCCGAGGGTCCGGCTTCCCTCCTGGGCCTGGCAGAGCCGCGGACTCTCCGCTGTCCAGCCTCCCGAGTGGCAATTTCTTCTCTTCGTTCCGGGGCTTGCCCTGGCTGGGCTGCAGCCTGCGCCGTTCTTTCCGCGGTCAGGACCACTGGTCTTCGGGCTAAGCGGGAACGGACAGAGTGGGCCGCCGCTCCGGCCCTGAGGTCGCTGGGAAGAACAGCAGAGGAGCCGGCTTCCCAGGCTCTAGAAATCATTCCTCTGAACTGGTGCTTCTCGGACTGTGGTGTGTTCATCCCTGGGATACCTTAAGACTAAAGAGCGGGACTAGGCATTATAAGTGTGTTTTGGCCTATATTGGGCTGTTCTGAATTCAGGCATATTAGAAAGTGGGTAATGAGTTTTGTTTTTATTTTGAACCCCTCGTGCAGCTTGCAGGTCTTAGTTCCCCCACCAGGGATTGAACCCGGGGCCGCGGTAGTGAAAGCCCAGAGTCCTAACCACTGGACCGCCAGGGAAGTCCCGTAGGCAACATTTTTTGTTTACTGAAATGGCAGGCAGCATTTTTTTTTTGTCCACAAAACCAAAGAATTGATTTAATATTCTAACAAAACTACAAGTATTATCATACATTAATGTGAGTAATATTTCTCGGCACCGTATCTACTAAAACAAAAAAGAAATAAAATTGAAAGTGGACCCTGCTTATCTAACAGTAAGAAATAGTCATTCAGATACATGAATTAATTGGTGGAGAAGCCCCATCTATCTCACTGAGAGATGCATTTCCAGTAGAATTTTACCTTTTATGTTTATGTGTTATCGAATTTGTAATCGTGTCAAAAGAGCAGCTACATGTTAAAGGTAATTGTAAAATTACTCAGTTCAGAAGAATTCTAATATGTAGAGCCATACAATTACAGGAAAAAAATTTAAATTTTACTTTAATACATACATATTTTTATTGCAAAGATGTGATCTATAAAATGTTTTTCAAACATAAAAAGTGTTACATTTGGATAACATGGGGAAGTGGAACATAAATATAAGTTATAAAGGAACAGTGTAGAATTATCGAATGTTAAAGAGCTCATTCATGTACTTTTAAATGGGTGATGGTTATTCAATTGTTATGTAGATTCTGTTGGACACACTATGAAGAAAGATTTAACAGTTTTATCTTATATTGTCATTATTTACAATTTGCCAGAATTTACATCCATTGCAACTATTTCAATTTATGATGAAAACTTTTAGATACCAACTTAAAAATATGAGGGGATAAACATTTTTTCAGAATGCTCACTTGGACTATCACTGCTATGTCCTCTTCAGTCTTGTCTTCTCCTGTCTGGGTCCACCCAGCCTGCTGCAGTTAGTCCTAATCCTCACAAAGCCCCTGCCACCCAAACTGTGTGGCTAAGGGCACAGGTTTAGAGTCATTGTTTACGTTCTAGTCACAGCTGCACCGCATATTAACAGGTTAACCCCTCTGTGCATCACTTCCTCATCAGTAAAATGAGAATAATAGTATTTACCCCCTCACACTGTGAGGATCAAATGAGAAAAATCATATAAAACTCTTAGTCATGTGTCTAGCTCTGAATAAGTGTCCAATAAGGATTAGCTACTAGCTCACCGTACTTGGGAGAATTGCACCATAGTTGATCTGTCACCATGTGTCTGAGGAGATAAGGGATCAGGAAGCTGGTATGAGGTTTCTAAAAGTCAAAACTGGAATTCACTCATTTATTCAACAAATACTGTGTGTCTGCTAAGTACCAGACAGGGTTCTAGGTGCTGGGGATATAGCAGTGAACCAAAGCCCCTTCCTCTCCTGAAACTTAACATTCTTAGTGGGCTAGGGTGGATGAGGAGTTGACAGATAAGAAGCATATATGTAACAGTAAAAGCAGAGGAGGTGATAAGTGCTATGAAGAAAAAGCAGGGAAAGAGGGATGTAGTGTGTTGGCAGGGGCGCTGTAAGATGGTCAAGGAAGACCTCTCAGGTTGTTACTCAAAGACTGGGTCACCTCTTGGTGGGTATCGAGCCAAAACACACAACCAATGGGAATTCCCTGGCGGTCCAGTGGTTAGGACTCCATGCTTTCACTGCCGAGGGCCTGGGTTCAGTCCCTAGTCGGGGAACTAAGATATTGCAAGCCGCGTGGCACAGCCAAAAAACAAAAACAAAAACAAAAGACACAACCTAGCCAAAGAGTGGGAGAAGGAAGGATTTACTACTTGCAGCAAGTAAGGAGAACACCAAGGATCTTTCCCAAAGCAGCGTCTCCCCGAACAGCAAAATTGGGGAAGTTTAAGCATATTCGTGAAGGAGCTTGAGCAGAGGAGAATTCAGCATAGAATTGGGGCAAAGGTTGCCAGAGCCCAAGCTCTAGTTGACTGAAGTCATGAGGATCAGAAAAGGTCAACATCATCATTCCTTTGGTTTCACCCAGTTTGGGATCTTTGCATGTAGTTACCATCCTTCACCTGGGTGGGGACTTAAGTTCCTGAAGAACAGCTCAAAGATATGTACCAGATTGTTACAGGAATCTGTTTTAGCACTGAACTATTGTTTCTTTTCTTTCTTTCTTTCTTTTTTTTTTACTGGTGTATAGTTGTTTTACAATGTTGTATTAGTTTCTACTGGACAGCAAAGTGGAGTTCCCTGTGCTATACAGCAGGTTCTCATTAATTATCTGTTTTATACATATTAGTGTATATACGTCAATCCCAATCTCCCAATTCATCCCACCTCTCTTTTCCCCCCTTGGTGTCCATACGTTTGTTCTCTACGTCTGTGTCTCTATTTCTGCCTTGCAAACCAGTTCATCTGTACCATTTTTCTAGATTCCACAAATATGCGTTAATATACGATATTTTGAACTATTGTTTCTTGACTGCTTTTCCTTTTGTTCCCTGAAACTCATTAATTACTGAGACCTGTTCAAGGGCAAGCATTGTGGCCAGGCTTAGATCACAAAATGGCATAGGCCTAAAATGGCTTCTCTTATATCAAGAAAGCCATGCCTGGTTCTTTTTCTCTGGGGACCCCTACCCTATCTGCTTACAAGGTTAGCTGACATTTGAGTACAGACCCAAAGAAAGTAAGAGAAGAAGCCAAGGCGTGTGGGTCTGGGAGAAATGGGCCATGCACGGTGAACAGCAAGAGCAAAGGCCCTGAGGTGTGACAATGCTTAGCATATTTGAGGAGTAGTAAGAGAGTGGGGAAAGAGTGGAAAAAATAAGAAGGAGGGGTATGCAGATCATGCCGTAATGCAAAGTCTTTTAGTTAAGAACTTGACCTTTACTCAGAGGGAAATAATAAGCCATTGAAAGGTTTTGAACAGAGAAGTAAAATGATCTTTTCAGCTACTCTGTAGAGAATAAATTGAAAGGGGACACAGATGGAAGCAGGGAGTCCAGTTAGGAGGCCAATTCATAAATCCAGGTGAGACATGCTGGTGGCTTGGACTAGGGTGGTAGGGGTGGAGGGAGAAGGGAATCATGGAAAGTAATAACTTGTTCCCCTTTGCAGAAAGATAGTGTTAATAGATGGGCTGGTCCGTGTGGAGACTGACATGGGAGCCTCAAAACAGGCTATTGTCAGGGTTTTGCTAAAGAAGAGGATACAGATGCTTCTCCCTAGAGTGTGGCCACTGGTGTAAGGTAGTTCATCTACCCCATCTAACCTGAATGATAAAATGGCTCTCAAACCCTTTCCCTATTTTGCCTTGATTCTCTGTTTGCCAAGCATCCAAGATCTCTTAATTGATGCCTTGGACATAAGTGATCTGATCGCAAGAAAAGAATGACCCCCCACTAGGAATGAATACTTGGTATCAATCTCTTATGATTGTGGTGAGAATCATTTATCTTTTCTGGGGAACTGAGGGCCAGGAACAAGGTGACCCCAAAGCCGTGTAACTCAGATTGGGACTTGAACCCACGGTCTTTTAACTGAGATCACACCTGGTCTCAGGACTTAATGAAGCTCAGGTTCTTGATGTCTCATCACAGAAAGGATTCAGTGAGAGACAAAGTGATAGGTAAGAAGTGGGTTTATTTAGGGAGAAACACGCTCCACAGACAGTGTGAGCCATCTCAGAAGGTGAGAGTGGCCCCAGGGTATGGGGGTGTCAGTTGTTATAGGGGTGGGTGATTTCATAGGCTAACGAGTGGGAGGAGTATTCCAGCTATTTTGGGGAAGGGGTGGGGATTTTCAGGAATTGGGCCACTGCCCACTTTTTTTTTAAAATTTAATTTTATTTTTTTATACAGCAGATTCTTATTAGTCATCATTTTATACACATCAGTGTATACATGTCAATCCCAATCTCCCAATTCATCACACCACCACCACTCACCCACACCAGTTTCCCCCCTTGGTGTCCATACGTTTGTTCTCTACATCTGTGTCTCTATTTCTGCCCTGCAAACCGGTTCATCTGTACAATTTTTCTAGGTTCCACATATATGTGTTAATATACAATATTTGTTTTTCTCTTTCTGACTTACTTCATCACTCTGTATGACAATCTCTAGATCCACCCACGTCTCCACAAATGACCCAATTTCCTTCCTTTTTATGCTGAGTAATATTCCATTGTATATATGTACCACATCTTCTTTATCCATTCGTCTGTCGATGGGCATTTAGGTTGCTTCCATGACCTGGCTATTGTAAATAGTGCTGCAATGAACATTGGGGTGCATGTGTTTTTGAATTATGGTTTTCTCTGCGAATATGTCCAGTAGTGGGATTGCTGGGTCATATGGTAATTCTATTTTTAGTTTTTTAAGGAACCTCCATACTGTTCTCCATAGTGGCTGTATCAATTTACATTCTCACCAACAATGCAAGAGGGTTCCCTTTTCTCCACACCCTCTCCAGCATTTGTTGTTTGTAGATTTTCTGATGATGCCCATTCTAACTGGTGTGAGGCGATACCTCATTGTAGTTTCTTTTTCTAATTAATTAATTTATTTATTTATTTTTATTTTTGGCTGCGTTGGGTCTTCGTTGCTGCATGCGGGCTTTCTCTGGTTGTGGTGAGCAGGGCCTACTCTTTGTTGAGGTGTGCGGGCTTCTCATTGCAGTGGCTTCTCTTGTTGTGGAGCACTTTTTGACCTTTATGGTTGGCCTTGGAACGGTCACGGTGCCTCTGGCTGTGTCATTTAGCACGCTGTATTACAATGAGTGTATACTGAGGCTCAAGGTCTAGTGGAAGTCGACTTGTCCGCCATCTTGGACCTATCTGTTTCTAATCAGTTTATATCGTGTCCTCGGGCTATGTCATTCTTTTAAAGGTTGTGCCCTGCCCCCTTCCCTACTGTTTCAACCCCATCAGTTTCTTTTGCACCTAGCTCATTCTATCCTCTGTCTCCCACACAGACTACCAAATCTATGTTACTCCCCTGTTTAAAAACCTTCACTGGGCCATTCCCAACAGTATGGCATGAACTTTAAGGCCCTTCATTACCTGACATCACTCTACTCTTCTAGACCTTCTTCTGACACTTTCCTTTGATATACCCCAGAGTGGTAACCAAGACAAGAAGACTGGAACTATGCACGAAGACACTGAAATTTAGCGCAAAAAATTGAGACACTGACTTTAAAAGATTGCATGGCACTCCTTCAGCAGCACAGTTCAAAACCTTCCCACCTACACCGTCAGATAATGCACATTGTTGATAACTCCCGTCTGTTCTGTTCACATCAGAAATTAAAGCTGATCTGAGGATGAGGTTAGTGTGTCCTTCCCTGAGGCCAAAGTCCTTCATTTGTCGCTCTGGAAATAGGCAGTTCTCAGTCACCCTGAAACTCTCCTTGCCCTCCAAGTAAGCCATCCTCTTTCTCACATGGCTCTGTGGTAAGCCCACCAGCACGAATACTTTCCATTTCAGTGTCTGCCTGTGTAACCCCTTATGGGACAACTCAGTGTCACCTCCTCTGCCAAGGCTTTCCTGGCCCCGCCCTGTATTCACCAGCCTGTTTTTGCACTACACAGTGAAGTCTCATCTTTATTCGGGAGTTGCATTCTAACTCCCATGCACTGGACAAAAATTATGACCAGAATTACCTGCAGAAATCCCTTAGGAAGATGTCACTTGTCATGCCAAAACCTTGGTTCTCTGTACACCGATGCCAAACAGAAATACAGAGACAGAGTTATGGAGGAGAAAGAAAGAGTGGCTTTATTTCTTTGCCAGGCAGAGAGGGAACACCGCAGGCTAGTGCCTCAAGAACTGTGCCCCACCTCGTCCGGGGTAGTGGTCAGAGGTATGTGATAAGGATCTAGGCAGCGACAGTCTTACATTCTTCTTTCTTCAGCAAACTTGCAAAAGGGTGGGACTGCTGACAGGATCAGGGTGTGTGCAGGGTCTCTGGTGGTCTCCTAATCTTGATGAGCTTCTCTGGTCCCTTTAATCCTGCCTCAGGTGGCTTCCTGGCTGCTCCTCCCTAGAAGAGCTACTGTTCAGATCTGCCCTGTGGCACTCAGGGAAGGTCATGGAGGCTGGAGTCTTGCCTACAAGAAATGGGGGACAAAAACCCCTCCATGCCCGGCAACCCCACAGGGCCCTGCTTGGCATCACTTGGGAGACTGCTGTGTTGTGTCCTGTGGAACAAGGCAGCCAGTTTTCCTCCAGCATGGCAATAAACCACTGTTTATAAAGTATTTCACTTAGGTGTCAGATGGTTACAAAGTATTTCAATGACTGTAATCACATTTACTGTGGCAAAATGCGCACACTATAAGGCTTGTGGAATCTGAGACCCACTGAGACAACCATCTACCACCATCTCCCCAGTACGCCATCTTTCTCAGCAGGGGACACACTCATTGAGTGGAATGGCAGGTAGGTGCCTCCTTCCCTTCTTCCCTCCCTGCTAAGCTAGGATTCACATGAGGAGAATTCACCTAAGCTAAGATATGACCCTTGTTCTGTATTATCTTTTTTTTTTTTTTTTGGCTGCACGGCTTGCGGGATCTTAATTCCCTGACCAGGGATTGAACCCACGACCTCGGCAGTGAAAGCGCGGGGTCCTAACCACTGGACCGCCAAGGAATTCCCTGTATTATTTTTATAATTCCTTGTTCTGAAATGACCTGTCCAACCAACCAAACTGAGTGCTCCAGAAGCACTCAGAACAGATTCCCAAGGATGATCACAATGCTTTCTTAGCACAGAATAAGAATTAGTAAAAGTTGGATAAAATCAAACAATCTCCTTTATGTCCAGCCCCACCCTTGCCCACCTCTGAATAATTAATGCAGGGAGACTCCAGGCCACATATTTATCTTTAGGCCAAAAACCAGCACAAGAGCCAGCCTCCCTCTCTATAGGACAGTCCACAGCATCACCCTTAAGAGCACTTTCTTGCTGTTTTTATTATATCGAATCCAACCTCTTCAGCATGGAGCTCAAGGCCACCTCCCTGACCACTCTCCCTTCTGTCCCCACTCCCATGATTCCTTTTCTATATGGCTGCTTAGGGTCTCCAGCCTGCCAAGTGGGCACCACAATCTCAGACATTTTTAACCACCACGATCCCCCACGTAACCCCACCACACACACAAGTGGAAGCTGGGCCCTGCTGAATAGAGAGCCAGTCCTGGCTGGGTAATTTCAATATAGTTCTCCGTCTTTATTGATACACCACTGCACACATGAGGGAAACAGTGCTTTTCTAGAAAAGATTGGAGTCCATCACATTTCAGATGTGGATGTAAACCCTGATGTAAGCAAGGGACTCTGGCAGTGAGAGCAGCTGCAGCTGCGCTCAGAGGAGCAATCCCTCTTTGTGGCAGGTTTTTGGGAAATGATCATCCTTTCCAGGTCCTTCATTTTGTTTTCCACTGTCTGAAGTTTTTCCAGAATTTTCTCTTGCAGACCCAAAGATAGGAAGATATTATTGTCTTGAAATGGGAGACCATTCCCTTCTGGGTTGACCAGCAAAGCCTGAAAAAAATCTGAGCCTTTCTTGTAAAGTGTGTAGAGTGTGATTGCAAACAACAATATTTTCTAAAATAAAACAACAGAAGTTGAACGTTACTTGTTTATAAATGTGAAATGCCACAGTTTACTGTAGATGCAAAAACAAAAGATGACTCTAAAAGTAATTATAATCCCTCATTCCTATGCCAAGGCTTCTGTCTAACAAAACATCTTCACACCTATTTTGTCTTTTGATATTTATCACAAAATGGAGTGGTAGGCAGGTCAGGGATTATTATAATTAATATAATTAAAAAAATAATAGTAGATACTGTTTGCTGAAAGTCTGCCTCATGCAAGGCTCTGTGCTAGGAGTTTCCTTCTCTATGCAGGACCTATTTATGTAGAAAAAAACAGAGCTGGATAACCATTTAGATGCCTTCCAGTTCGGACTCTGTCATTGTCCAAGGTCATATATTTGGAAATGGTAGAGCCAGGACTGGAATCCAGGAATTCTGATTTCCATATATATATTCCATATATATATTCTCTTAGGACACAGTGGTCTGAAATACTGGATTTCCTGGTCATAGAAAAAAAATTTTTTTAATGTGCTAGGACAGAGTCCTGGTAGGAAAAGAAAATAAATCAACTTTTTTCCTTATAATAACTAGCACTGCTTACTGAGTACTACTGTGTGCTAAGCTTTATACATACAAGATCTCCTTTAATCCTCACCAAAACCCTGAGGGAGGCACTGTTAGCAAACCGATTTCACAGATAAGGAAACTGGGGTTTACAGGCTAAGTGACTGCCCTCACATCACACAGCAAGTGATAGAATGAAGAAGCCCCCGTAGTCTGACTCCAGAGCTTATTAACCACTGTTATACTACCTCTTTTTGGCTGAGGTGTCTGGAGGGCTGCGAATTCATCTTTCTGATTGAATTAAACAATAACCAAACAAGAGCAGAACCCAGAAGTACAGATAAGAGTTTGGCGTTTTGCCTTCTATTCTTCTATATTTCTAATTGAAATACATGTATATGAATGTGTAGACACACAAATCCCTGTTGGGGATTTAGGTCAGTTGGACTATATTAAATGAGATTTTTGGAGAAGAATTTAATTTAGAATCCTAAAAATTGGGTTCAAATCTCAGCTTTTACAATCTATGTCACCTTGGGTCAGTGATAACCAAGTTCGCTCACCTACAAAATGGAGATAATAATCCCTGCCCTGCCTACCATGCAAGGTTTTGAGAGATTAAGAGAATGCATGTGACTGATTTCTCAACAGTAGTGACATGAAAATAAGTGAGCGCAACAAAATAATCCAGTAATAACTTATCTCAGCATTTACCAAGTAAACCAGTCACCCTTTAACAAAGCCCTCTTTAAGTCCCGTCTCCTTAAATTTAGGCTGAACCTCAGTGCACCTCAGTTTCCTAGTTCGTCATATGAAAATAACCTCTATTTCATGGAACTGTTGGGATTCTCAAAGCATTTTAACTATATCGTCAATATAGCTATAATTGGTACTTAAACAGAGGTATGCTTGTAAAATCCTAAATGTTTTTCATAATCCCAGCCAATTGTACTCCTACTCCCCAAAAGAGCCCCTGTATATTCATTGTGATTACTAAATAAATATACACGCTTCCTCATCAGTTACAGAGCAAAGGCTCAGTAAGAACAGAAAGGCGAAACCCAAGATCCCAGTTATACTTGCAGTGCTATTCTATAAGAGGTACTCCATATGGTGTCTGGCACACGGTTAGACACTCAAAGATGAATACAAATATATGATCAAATAAATTTGGAGGTCAGGCTGCCTTCTCAGATTATGAACTTCTTTAATGTGTTTTATCATAAGACAAGCCAAAGATCATTGTGAGAAAGACCATTTTTATGCCAAAAACATAACTGATGGAAGTTTTTAAGGATAACGTAGTTTCAACCAACTTCAGAGACAAAGGTTCACTCTGGTTTATATGCATGGTCTTAAAACTGGGTGGCAGCAATATGGGAGGGAACCGACCAAATTTCAATGTAAAACTATTTAAATTTCTCTGTAACGAAAGAGTATAACCTGAATTGACTGAACACTTCGTTTCCATAAGGCATATACTCCTATTCCCAACAAAATCAAAAAGGAAATCTCCAGGATAACTTGCACAGCCGGAGCAAGATTATCTAGTAGCCCCAAACTTGTTTGCTGAGGCACACTAGTCCCTCTCAGAAAAGTTGCTTGTAGATAATTCCATATCGAGCTCAGAGAGATGATGTCCCAGATAGAAGACAAAGGTGACATTTTAATATAACAGCAGCTCCAGGAACTGCATGTGCAGAGGCTTTAGGAACCTAGATAGAGTTAGAAAGAGTTGTCTGGGAGTCCAGTTCTGAAGCCATTGTGAGCTGTGCTTTGTGATATCACTGTTCTGAAGTTCAGCTTGTTTCCCGCTCACCCACTGAACCTTCTCACTCAAAACCAAGCAGACAGTGGTCTGAATTTTCAGTTCAGTCATAGCACTCTCTCTAATCTTCGGCAAGTCCTAGCTCTAACACAGCACTGTCCAACAGAACTTTCTGCAATGATGGAAATGTTCTATATTTGCTCTGTCCAACATGGAAGCCACTAGTCACTTGAAATGTGGACAGTGTGGCTGAGGAACTGAATTTTACATTTTATTAAATGTAAATTTAAGTAGCCACATGTGGCTAGTGGCTACCCTCTTAAACAGTGTATAGAACATTTCCAACAATCCATGGGACGGAGAGCAATTATTTTCACATTTCAACTGAGAAAACTGAGGTTAAGTGGAGAGGAGAGGAGACAGGATTTAAAAAGGGCTTTTCTAAAGAGCGAACAGTTTACTTGGTAAATGTGGAGGGAGGTTCTTACTGGATCATTTTGTAGCATTTCCTTTTTCATATGTCACTACTGCTTAGAAATCGTGATCTTTGGAAAAGCTTTTGACATATTTGAGCCTCATTTTGCTCATCTGTTTACATCTCCTTCATAAGATTTACATTAGGAACAAATGGTATCATTTCCTAAGCACTTTGTAGACAGTAGCATGCTGTACCATAACCTATACGCCATGTTATCAAGTCCATTATTTACTGACTAGTACCTATCTACTCAACAAGGAGGTATGGAAGTATAAAATATAAGGTCTGTTCCCAAAAATCTTACATGAAAAAAAGGTAGTTCACACACAAGCGTATAATATAAATTGTGAGATCATTTACCAAGACAGCAAGAATCCAAAAGAGGGTTTGCACCAAGAGGAGGGGAGGGGCATGCTAAGTAAGGAGAGAAAGGGTCAGTTATGACAACTTTTAGAAAAATATTGTCTGATGCTATTCTGATTTGTTCATCTGGTTGACTAAAAGAAAGAAGATGAATAGGGAAGCCTGGTGGAGAAAGAATAACTGTTTTGTTCTTGCAGGAATCAGAGGTATGGCAAGTTGCTTGAGGTGTCAGGGACACATCCAGGAAGTGGAGTCTAGAATGTTGTTGGATATATAGTACCATGTCAGGGCGAAATGACCTACTGATTTAGGAGCGACTGCTAATGATGTTAAACCCATAGTCTGCTAGTGACTGACCACAACCAGAATCTTTTCTAGAAAGGAATACAAATTACTCAGATAAGACTTGGGATTTTACTATAACAAGTTAAACATATGTCAGAAACCATTAAAGAATGATAACCAAAAACTTTTTGGAGAAAAATATGGTTGTGACAACCGAATCATTACCCAAGACTTCCTATACTAGATGAGATCCCCCTGTTACATGGCACCTTAGACTTTACTTTCAAAGCACTTAACACGATTAAGGTTATTTGTGCAATTTTGGGTTTAATATATCTTCCCTGACTATTGTAAACTCAAGGAAGACAGGGACCAAGTCCATTTTATTGACTACTGTATCCCTAGTGCTTGGTACTTAGCAGGCATTCGAATATTTTTAAGTAAATACAAAGTCCCCTAGAAGAATTCCAAATATCCTTATAGCCTAAACTGTTCAATCATCAAGTGCCCATTACCATATTTGTATACTCGTTTCTATAGAAGCTTTATAGAGTAGCTGTTAAGAGGATAGGCCTTTGGGAGTATAATGGATCTGGGTTCAAATTTTGGCTGTACTATTCACTAACTTTGTTACCTTGGGCAGGTTACTTAACTTGAGGCTCAATATCTTCATTGGTAAAGTGAGAGTAATTCCTACCTTGTAGGGCTACTGTAAAGAGAACTCGATAATTTGTGTAAAAGAGGGCAACTATTATTTATAGTGATGTTTATGACCAAATGCAAGGTATTGTGGATCTCAATAGTATAAAGTTCCTCAAAGAGAATCTAGTCTGAAAACCCATCTATTGTTTGACTCGCCTCTCGGACACCAGAACACCTCCAGCGATGAATTTATCACCATGCGAGGTATCTCAGCCCACCTTTAGTGTCATCCATCCATCCATCCCTCAGTCACTTCCACATTGTGCCCTGTTAGGACTTCTTGACTTACACTGCAACTTATGATTTATGCAGTGCCTACTTTCAAAGCTTCACTAGGTTCTTCATTGTCCTTCAAACAAAATCCAAAATCCAGACCATAGTGACAGGCACTAAAATACCTGGTTCCTGCTGACCTATCCAATCTTCTCTCCTACCCCTTTCCCTTTTATTCTCTTAACTCTATAGCTCTACAAGATTTGTCAATGTCACTAACACACCAAGCTGTTGTGCCACAAAGCCTTGGCACATAATTGGATTATCCTAACTCCTATTATTTGTTCAGGTTTAAACATTGCTTCCTTTAAGGAAGATTTTCCTGTCCTCTTTTTTGGTTCCCTCAGTCAGGGCATCTTTTGTAGCACTTTTACTTAACTAATTTTTTGTAGTGTTTTGTTTACTGTCTGTCTTCCTGACTAGACTCTATTCTCCAGGATGCAGGAAACTTACCCTGTCATGTTCAACGTTCTCCCCAGAAGCTGGCAGAAGGTGTGTGCTTAGTAAATATCTGGCTATAGCTTTCCTATTGCCTCTTGTCTTCTCTTTTCCAGGCTAAACCTGCCAAATACAGGTTGACAGGTTTTTAAATCTCCTGACTATCCCAGTTACTTCCTCAGAGAGGTTCAGGCCTCCAAATGCAGGCTGTCACAGACTGTATTTCTGCAAGTGTAGACAAAGCAGGCCTGCTAGCACAGTGGGCCACTCTTTGCAGACTCAGCTGTACATAATAGGAGGTTGTGTCCCGAATCAGGAGTATAAAGCCGCGAGGCCTCACAGTCTACCGTGGGGGTGAAGAGGGGACACCAAGCAACTTTTCTGATTTTCAGAAGTTTCTTTCCGAAAGAAAAACTGACTTTTCCATAGGTCACACGATATTCACAGAAACAATAGTTTCTCCTTTCCACCTCTTTCTCAAATGAGGAACTGTCAACACTGGACATATGGCTGGAGTTGGATCTGCATGACCTGGCTTTTACCTATGCTTCAAACTTTATTTCCCACTACTCACTTTCACAAAAAATACAGCTTAATTACAGAACTGTGGTATTTGTGGTACTTTAAATACCACCTGCCACTTTCCATCTTTCTTCTTTCACATTAAGTTCCCCTCCCTGACATTTTTCCAGTCAGATGAGATTGGAAACTGGGCTCCACCTCTTCCTAGCTTTATCAGCTAGGCAAGACACTTCATCCCTCTCTTAAGTTTTCATCTGTCAAATAAGAATACTAACAGTACTGACTTCATGGAGTTATGAAAATTCAACAAGGTAATTTTATGTAAAGTGCTAAAAAAAAAAGTGTAATTATCCTGCATTCTCACAGCACTTCCCACTTCGTATTCTGGGCCACTGCTTCTAGAACTTTTCTGTGCCTATAAATCATCTGGAGATCTTACTGAAATGCAGATTTTGGACCAGGAGGTCTGGACTTGACATTCTACATTTTGAACAAGCTCCTAGGTGATGCCCATGACCACACTTTGATTAAAATGTTTAAGCTACCCCAGCTCTCACATTAAAGCTCCATGATAGCAGATCCTGTAACAAATCTGCTTTGTTATTTTTATCTCCCCAAACATCTGGAATTATCTTTAAATATTTGGCTAATGACTAACTCTGTTCTCCAGTGACTGTCCTTCACAGTGCAGGTCAAAAGTAGGTAAGCTGGGACAGGCTTCCCTGGTGGCGCAGTGGTTGAGAATCTGCCTGCTAATGCAGGGGACACGGGTTTGAGCCCTGGTCTGGGAGGATCCCACATGCCGTGGAGCAACTAGGCCTGTGAGCCACAACTACTGAGCCTGCGCGTCTGGAGCCTGTGCTCCGCAACAAGAGAGGCTGCGATAGTGAGATGAGAGGCCCACGCACGGCGATGAAGAGTGGCCACCGCTTGCTACAACTAGAGAAAGCCCTTGCACAGAAACGAAGACCCAACACAGCAAAAATAAATTAATTAAATTAATAAACTCCTACCCGCAACATCTTCTTTAAAAAAAAAAAAAAGTAGGTAACCTGGGACCGAGAGGATAGGTTAGGGATGAAATCCCTAGGAAGGCTAATCACTAATGACTCGGTCTCTTTCACACATGTGCTCATGAACATGGGGAAACATGGAAGCAAGAGAATTCTGGGTAAAATTCAAGAATCAAAGTGTCTGGCATTCTCGACTTCCACCTATCATTTTAGGGGGCACAAACTCAGTGCTTCCAGGTCTGTGTCAGGGGTTGGGGACAAACCCCAAAGAGACATCAAGTAAAAATGACAGTACTAAAAACTTCAAAAATAACCCTCTGATCTTCTGTATCATCATATAATCACACATGCTGGTTTTTAACAGAACATTGTCTTCAATAAAGATCAGACGAAGCAAGCCGCTACAACTGGAACAGAACATGATCTTAGCGTCACCTTAAAGCAAACCTTCAACTGGGTTCTGAAAATTAGGGTTTGGGTCCACTGCAAATGGACTCACTTGGTCCTGCCAGGAGGTAGGAGTTAGAGGTGGTTGAATGGATATAGTTGAGTGTATTTTATTTTGGCCGAACTGGGCGGCATGTGGGATCTTAGTTCCCTGACCAGGGATCGAAACTGCCCCCTGCAGTGGGACTGCAGAGCCCTACCTACTGGACGACCAGGGAATTCCCCTTTATTTTTATTTATTTTAAAAACTTATTTTATTTTTGGCTGCGCTGAGTCTTCATTGCTGCGTGCAGGCTTTCTGTAGTTGCAGCGAGCCGAGGCTACTCTTCGTTGCGGTGCACGGGCTTCTCGTTGCGGAGCACGGGCTCCAGGTATGCAGGCTTCAGTAGTTGTGGTGCATGGGCTCAGTAGTTGTGGCTCGCAGGCTCTAGGGCGCAGGCTCTGTAGTTGTGGCTCACTGGCTTAGTTGCTCCGCGGCATGTGGGATCTTCCTGGACCAGGGCTTGAACCCATGTCCCCTGAACTGGCAGGCGGATTCTTAACCATTGTGCCACCAGGGAAGCCCTCCCCTTTATTTTTAAATTTTTACAATTTTTTTTTTTTGGCTGGATATAGTTTAGTCTTAAACAAATTAGCAGCTTTCTCTTGGTCTGATCTAAAAATCTCTAGTATTAGGAATTTTTAAAATGAGGCCACTGGTTATTTCTCATGCTCAAATCACAGATAAGGACCTTTCAAAATCATCACCTACACCGCCTCACTTCGTAAGTGAGGAAACTGAAGCCCACAGAAGAAATTAGCCAAAGATCCCAAAGGAGTCAGGAGTGACCTCAACCTCTAAGATGTTCTACTCTGTCACTTTTTCTTTCAACAGAATCTTGTTTGAGAATCCTGTTACCTACTACGACCTGAGCCAAGAAATGACTTGGGCTTGGGGGGTGCTTTAGACTCTTAGGGTGAGGAGGTGGCAGAATGAAATCCCTGAAGAGCTGATAAAACAAGGTTTAAGGGTTAGAGAAAAGATCTTAAAATCTTAACCAGAGGCATAAGAAACGGATATTAGTAGTACGAGTCGTTCCATTGCTAGCTAATGAAAGTGGCTGCAAACTTTAAAAGGAACAGAGAATAAAGCTGCTGTATTTATAAGAATACATTCCATCCTCTTCCCCCAAATCCATTTCTTCCTTTTGTAGTCCCACCTCAATTGGTTGTACCACTACTGAACCTTAAGTTTTCCTCAAAACGTTTTCTTCACCCTCCAACATCCAATAATCCTCTTGAATTTTTCAATTTCGTCTACTCATCCCTCTGCTGCAGTTGTCAGTACAGACTCTCACCAAGTTTGCCTCAATTACTTCAACAGTCTTAATATCTACTGTTTCCATTCTCAGCCCCTCAAATCACACTCATTTCAAGTGATCTACAGATTATTAACATGAATGTTTTGTTTAAAATTCTTCAAAGGTTCTCAGCTGCCTATGGACTCAAGTCCAAAGTCCTTAGTGTTCATGGTTTGGTTCCTGCCTATCTCTACAATAATCTCATCCGCTCCAGTGCTCCCCTTTTACTGACAGCCTATCAAATTATTTGTAGTTGCCTGGAAACATGACTTTACATCTCTGAATTTGCTGTGCCCTTCACATTATGTTCGGCATACGCTCTCCTTTCTACCTGGACAACTCCTGGACATCCTCTTCTGGGAGCTATCTTGACTCCCAGAGTTAATTATCCTATCTCGGAATTTTCTTTTCACAAAAATTTTAAGACAATAGTCATTCAAAAGGAAGCTTCATCTGAATGGTTTGGTTAATAAGAAACAAAAAACTACTGGGGTAAAATATAAGTGCACATTCGAGAAAATATAAGTGCAATTCCAATTTATGTGTGGCATGAAAACTCATTATGACTAAACAAAAAATGGGTGAAAAATTGTAATTTATTGAAACTCAACTCAAAAAATATAAGATGCTGTAGTGTACAATATATTACACAGAGCACCCTCAGGTGCACATTCAAGTCAAGTAAGAACATATCCCTTTCCCTAGCCCTCCCACCCTGGGATCTTAGTATTTGTTCCATATACAATCATGCACACTTAATTTGAAAAAGGAAGCCCCAATATATTTTGATGTATTAATTAGCACCAAACAAGAATACAGTTCCATTTTTTTTAATAAACAAACAAAAAAAAAACCAATCAATAAACCAACTGGAGAGCTAATGGACTCAGCCAATACTGCTGACATAGATATTATACATTCATGTAAATACACAGCCTATTCTACCCTAAACAATGGTGTGGCTGGTTCTCAGCCTTTGTTCGAGTTGGCAATTGTCCCCATGTTGCAGTGTTGGAGCCAGTCTGTTTCTAAAACAAAATTGCTATTTAGGAACTTCCTACACAAAGCTCATCTGTCTTTTTTGTTGGAAACAACTCTAAAATTGGTGTGGAAAACTTAGATCTTTCAAGGACAACCACTGGCCGAAGATAATGAAGCTGTTTTAAGGCAAGTTCTCCACAGTCTGTTAATGCTTTGTCCAATACGACCCTCAGGTTTTCCAAGGGAGGAACTGTTGTCGTCTCAGCTACTATTAAAGGTGGGATTGCAGTCAGGTTCTCATGAATTGCAGAGTCACTGGAAGAATGAGGTATGTCAACTTCAGGGTCATTGTCATTCACCATATTATTTGCCATAACACTCCCTGTTAAGTCATTACTGGGTTGTGAAGAATTACTTAATGGTAAGTGCTCTGAAGGCTCCCAATCATCAAAATCATCTTCTTTCTCTTCACTTTCCTGAATAAATTTCAGAAATGAAGATTCAAATCCCATGGGTTTGTAAGTCTTCAAATCAAATGACCTGGGATGTGGATGCTTCCTAAAATTCTCTTTTGGGACATGGGTTGAATTTTTTACAGTGTTTTCTTGCCCTGAACTTTGCTGCCCGGTTTCTGAGTCTTTGATCCTTGGTAAAGGCAGCTGGAAACTTGTGAAATAAGTCCCACTTTCAGTCCCATCAGGATTAGGTATGGAATTTTCTATTTTACAAGGAGGAGGCTGAACTGTATTACACTGTTCCAAAGAAGTGGTTTCTGAACTATGGTTACATTTCAAAGTTCCTCTGTAGAGCAGAGTATCTGCATCAAAAACTGGGCTGCTTTCTGTACATCCTTTCTGACCTCCATCCCTTTCACCTGGATAAAGGGAATCGGCGGTCTGGACAGGTATGCTACTGTCACCTGGGGAATGGCTGTGCTTTGCGAGCTCTGATTCACAGCTTCTATCTTCTTCTTTCTTTATACAGGGCTCTGCTTCAGAAGGGGGCTCCTCCTTAATTTTGGTACCGTACTTAACACAAACGACAAGATTTTCCATCTGTTGCTCTAAATAGGCACTACTCATCTGATGGGTACGTTTGTAATGCCTCACTATGCTGCTCTCCAACTTCACCACAGATAAGCATCCTTGAACCATGCAAGGGTACTGCGTGTGCTCAGAATGCTCCACACACATATGGAGGGCTTCAGCTCTTGTTTTAAAACTAATCGGAGCTTTCTTTTCTTTGATTAAGCCACACTTTTTAGCCTTAGCATTAAACGATCTCCTGGTAGTCTGATGTTCATGCCCCTGAGGGTGAGTTTTTTGACACACCTTTTCACTCCTTAGTAGCCTTTCATTTGCCACTTTCTGGCTTCTAAACAGATCATCATAATAGTCCTTATGTCGATAATATACATGTTGAGAATAATTACTGCGATGGGTGAAAATCTGGCCACAGCCGTTAAGATCACAATGAATTTCATAATCTGAATGTATTTCTCCTTCAATATTATGCTGTTCCATCAAGTGGTGCTTCAACTTGCTGAATGTATAAAAAACAGCCGGGCACTGAGGCTGGTTACAGGAAAACCTGGCCGCTGACTCTGCTTCAGAAAGCACTTTCGGCTCTTCAATGTGGTCTAGGTTATGAGAGTCACTACAGTGCTTAGCAAGAGCTTTAGAACACAGAAAACGCTTGTTACATTCCTTATATTTGCAAGCAAATATCTTTTTGCATTTGACAAGTTCCCTTTTGGTTCTCGCTTTATCTTTCTCTAAACATAACTGTTCTTTGTTGTATTGATGTACAGTCCTGTAATGGCGAATCAAGCCTTTTAGATTGGTGAATGAGGAGTTGCAAGTTTTATGGATACAATGGAATGGTTTGTGGTATTTATTCAAAATATAGCAGAGATTTCCTTTAGCAACAGTTCTCCTGCTACCTCTCCCCTCTCTTCCTTCTCCTTCTTCTCTATGGCTACCTATTGGTGATGATATATCAGACGTTTTACTTTCTGTTTCTTCGCATGACGACTCCAAATCTGTTTCTGAACTGCATTCATCCTTTTTAGAATGACAGTGTGGCTTCTCAGAGTTACTGTTGGGATCACCTCCAAGTTCCACGGAACAATCACCTTTCAACCTGTCTACTGAGCATGGACCTTCATGATCACATTTTTCATTATCTAATAGTTTTTGAGTTACTCTGTCACTGCCAATTTGATGTTTATTTTTATAATGAATCCTAAGGTGTGTTTTTCTTGTAAATGACCTTTGGCAGATATGACACTGGAACGGGGAATACCGATGTTGAAACATGGTTAGCTGAAGGACTTTTTCTTTTGAGTAATTATGTTTCTTAAGATAATGCATTAACAAAGCCTCTCTGGTCACAAATTCATATTTGCATCCTTGAAGCTCACAGAAAAAAGGCTTGGCTGCCAGCTGTGCCAGGTACTGACTTGGCATATTTTCATCTTGATTCTGAAAATTAAGGTCTGAGATTGTAGGTGACACCGCTTGAAGAGACTTAGCACCACTGGATGGGTACCCCTGCAATGACCCTGAGAAAGATCCATGTGTTATTGAGTTTTTCAAGCTTAAATGCTTCAAGCGTAACAGAAGTTCCAACATGGTATCCTCTGTACACGGCCTTTTAGAAGCACAAATGGTGGCTTCTGAGGAATAACCCTGATGTTCTCGTTTACATTTAGTATGAATATTGTGATCTAGACCTTCATCTGGGGAGTCACTGTTTGTATCTGAGCTAGGTTTAGGTTCTGCATCAAACTTTTCAGTTGTTGGATTATGTTCATTACCCAAACAGGGAAAGAGATCTTTTGTCTTCACCTTTTTGGGTTTGAAATGGTATGGATGAACCTTCCTTAGATGCTTCTGCATGCCTCTTGCGTTTTTGTACGTGGAACCACAGCCATCAAAACCACAGGTAAACTTAGTCCCATCAAAACAAACTGCCACATTGGAACATTTTTCTTTTAAACCGGAGGGCACAAAGACTTTCTCGTGAGACAATAATATATCCTGCATGGTTTCAGAGTGATCCAGTGTGTCAATTAACTCTTCGTTCATGGAAGCTGAAGAGCTATGACTTAACTGATCACTAGAATTACTGTCACTGTTTTCTTTCAGATTTTCTGCAGTTTCTATTTGAGAACTAGCTGATCCTGCACAGAAAAGAAGATCCTCTGGTAAATGTGATTTATCAGTTTGGTCAAGTAGATGGGGCTGATCAATACAATCTTGCTTGTCACCTGCTGCAGGCTCAAGTTTCACTGATTTCTTCACATCTCCATTTGAACTTTCAACATTATGCATTGAGAGGTGATTCTGGTATTCAATTTTGGAATAATAGAACTTTTTACAGCCAACGAAGTTGCATGTGTAAGACGCATCCCTAAAGTGTTGTGCTTCATGGTGGTAAAGCTGTCCCAAGTCACTGAAAACAATATTACAGCCATTTAATTCACATTTATAACGCAGATCATCATGTTTTTGTTTATGGTTAAGCAGTTCATTCACTGATCCAAACCTAGCATAGCAATCTATAGATACACACATATAAGGCTGAGGACCACAATGCACTTGTTCATGCTCTCGCAGGTGAAAAGCAGACATGAAATGTCGTCGACAGTAAGTACACTTCTCTCTTCTATTTTTCATATCTAAGTAGTGCTTGGCATTTTCATCATTATTTTGGTGTTCAGCTTTAAGATGCACACTTAAGTATTTAAACTGCTTAAACACACGGGAACAGTCTGTGCCAGGACATGGGTACAAATCTCTGTCTTGCAGGTGGCAATCTTCTAATTTGCTGAATGTGACATACTCATGTGACTCTCCTTTGGCTTGTTCATTCAATGACTGACCTTGCTCTAGGGTTGCAGAAGGGCTCTTGGGACAAACTCCCTTCTGAGAGCCTTTCAACAGTAACTTCTTTCTAGAGCGGTCCCTTCTGCTTGGTGGCATTTTAACATGTTCCATCACATGAGGAACAAATATTTCTTTTCTCTTGAATTTTTTAATACAAACCGGACAGGTGTAAATTCCATCTTCCATATGCATCTTAGAATGATGAAGAATCCTGGCCTCTATACATTCCCGCTTACATAACAAACAGAAAAATTTATACTGAAGCCATCTCTGGTATCTTTCAGAAGAACCAATGGGTTTTTTGTCTCTTTTCTCCTTTTGGTGATCTGTCAAATCTCTTCTTCTATATTGTTTATCTTCTTTACTTTCCTCATAATCACTAAGAAATGACTCTAAAACATCTGTGTCATTAATAGACAGTTCATAGCCACTTAGGTCATCATCAGAATCTGAGGCTTCTTGTCCCAGAAGTTGGTGGCAGTGTCGTTTTAAAGTTTTCCAGTCCCAAAATTCAGGATCAAATGGCCAGTGGGCTTTTAAAGCTAGTAAAAGCTCACATCGGAGAGAATTCGGAACTGGTGCATTTTCTTCATCAAATTTTTGATCTGGTTGAGAATACAGTTCTTCCAACATATTAAATCCATCCAAACTGGGTTCAATTAAGAATTCTGTAAGCTGACAGGCTCGTCTAACTTCTAAATCTTCTGGTAAAAGACAAGCAATTGTTTTACAAACTGATGCCTTCATTTCTTCATCCTCACTTGATCTGAGTTGAAGAGCTCTGACACATAGTAAAATCGACACCCCAAGACCAGCATCTTGTGCCTGTTAAGAAAAATAGGGAAGAAAAGGTTTTTTTTCCCCAGTTTGGAAACATTACATAACTTTCACTGATAAGACACACACACACACACACACACACACACACACACACACACACTTACTTCTTAAAACTTAAAGTTCTTAAATCTTTCTTCCTGCAAGTTACATTTAGATCCTCCTTCTTTCAACATGCAAAGGACTGGATTAGATGTTACAACCATGAACAACAACAATGTACATTTATAGAGTATCCAACTTTATAAGGCACTGCATATTAAAGCAGTCCTTAACCCTCAAGGAATTTATCTGTGTGCCAAATGTATAAAAGCACATAAATGCAAAGGAGCTCAGTCAGGATAAATAAGGTCACTGAAGGATTCAAAAAAGAATTGTCTCAAGCTGGGCAGGAAGGATAGGGCTTAAATAAATGGGTGCAAGAGGAAACACATGCATAAAAGTGAGTCTAAGATTGAATTAAATTTAAAAAACTCATATGTCTATGTCATGAACAATTGGGTGTTTTCAAAACCTCAAGGCTTAGAATAAACGATCCTTTCCATTTCCTCCTAAAAGAATTAATACTCTATAGTTACAGGTGTACTGAAATCTCAGTTTCCCATTGAAAAACAACAGAAAATTTCTCTATAGCAGGAGGTTCTCAGAAATCAGTCAAAAAATCACAAAAAAGATCTGGTTGTATATGATAAAAGGTAAGTGCATTTAAGATGATTCTTTTATGTGAGAGGCTGAAAGGGTGCGTGAAAATAATATAAACCAAGAAAAGGAGGATCTTATGGCAGAGTGGCTTAAAATACAGTACTTAAGAGCACAGAATTTTGAGTATGACTCTGACTGACTTTGAACCCCAGCTTCACTACAGTGAGAAGTTTTTAACTCCTCTAAGCCTCAGTTTCCTCATCTGTACAATGATAATTATAGTGGCAGTATTGGATTTTCCTCCTAATGCTGTTATAAAAATGAAATAAGGTAACACAAAATGAGTATTACAATGTTGGAACATAGTAAATATTCAACAGAACCCCATAAAATATTTGAGGATAAATTCCACTGTTCAAACATCAATTTGCTAAGCAATTATTCTCGTTGGGCACCATTCTAAATGCTGAGAACACAAAGAAATAATTGCCATCAAGTTACAGACTCCTTACTACATCCTAGGCACTATTCTAAATAAACTTTTACTACATCCTAGGCACTCTTCTAAATAAACTTTTTGCATACATCATTCTCATTTTATAGATGAAGGAACCAAGGCTCAGAAAATTAGTTGCCAATGTCACCAGCTAGTGAGCAGAGGAGCAAGAATTTAAACGTAAAGCATCTTTTCCCAGCGTCTGAGTCTTAACCACTTTACACTCTATACCAACTCCAAAGTTAATTGACTTGGCGATATCCCATGTGCCCTTGATACAATATGCCAAGGCACTTCTTCAGCTTCCTGGTTTAAAACCTAACAAATTATTCATATCTATCAGTTTCTTCAAAATTCAGCTCCACATTCCATATCCTAATTCTAATTTATTCATCACTCCTTTAACAAGTAACTTCTTGGTATATCTGTTCAGAATGTATAATGGTAGTTATTTTTTTTTTGAAAAGTGTTCTTTTTTTTTTTTTGAAAAGTGTTCTTAATGATTTCACAAATTTTACCATTTCAACTACATTAGGCTGTTTAAGAAACAACACACATTCTTTGCTGTTTATCTCACAGTCTTCCAAAGGGGTTAAGTAACTTGTTAAGAACCTATGATTTTAAAACTTAACAGACTTTCTCCAAAAGTCACGCATCTCTAATTTTCAGCTTCTTTATTACTAAAGAGAAAGGATTAAACTAAATAAAGCCATGTTTTGCAAAACAGTACTACTTATATGTTCCACCAAAAAGGGCCCTAAGGCCAAATAAACTGGCTTCAAGATTATCCCTCTTCTTATGCCTTCTACTTCAAATATAACCACATCCACATCCTTTCTTCTGTCATACTATTTTTGAAGTCTTGAGAGAGACCCTGGATTCTCTAAAGTCATCCCTTCCAAATGACTTTCTCAAGTCACAGAATCAAAATTTAACAACTCTGAGCACTTTTAACTGATCATTTGGTTTAAGTTCTTTGTTTACAGAAAACTGAAGCCCAGAACATAAGGAGGTTCTATTACAAGGCCCTCCTTCCGCAAGAGACCCAACGCCCACAAAAGCTTTTCAGCATCATTAACCTTTTCCTTCGCAAGGTTGCTAGCTGTGCTAATATCATTTCACCTCTTCTTTTACAAAAACAGAACACCTGGTTTTATCTGGTTACAAAGTCACCTGGAATAATCAAATAATCAATATATCTCCTAGCTTTCCCCTGCAGCTAGATGTAACTGTGTCTGTGTGTGTGTGTGTGTGTGTGTGTGTGTGTGTGTGTGTGTGTGTGTGTGTTGGAAGGAGTGGGGGAAAAGGTGTGTCATAGTGTGGTTTGCTCTCCACTCCACTTCTCGCTATCTGGAATGGAGACATTATAGCTGGGATTGGAATATGAGATGGAAGCTAAGTGTTAACAGCAGATAAAAGGAACCCGGGTTTCTGATATGTGGAGCCATGAGAGCAACCCTGGCCTGTCTACCTGGGTTATCTACCTGTATAGGAGAGGGAGAAACTTCTATCTTCTTTACACCGCTATCACTGTGGGATATCTACCATTCACAGTAGAACTACATCCCAACTGATACAGGTTAGATCACCTCTCTTTTAAAAAGCTAGAGGTTAAGTCTCTCAATTTGAAAAGAATTCCACATTCACTCCCCTTCTACCTACCAGTCCATAACTTTCCTACCCTTCAGGACAAATATAAACAAGGATTACAGTGGAAAATGTCCTAGACTGAGATGAAAAAGAAATGGGTTTTGGTTATACAAATGGACAGCAAATTCCTTGGTCTGTGTCAGAAGCCCACCTTCCCTAATCCTCTAGCATCTTTCCCATTTTTTGTGGTTCCTTGAGGTAAACAGAAATCTAAGATGACCCCCACTGACCTTCACTTTTGTATAATCTCCTTGCTTTGAGTATAAGCAGAACCTATAAATATCATTCCTATAATTATGTTACGTTACATGGCAAAAGGGACTTTGCAGATGTAATTAAAGCCTCAAATCCACTGATCTTAAGACAAGTGGATTACCTAGACCTGACCTAATCACTCAAGCCCTTTAAATCTAGATCTGGACGTCAGAGGTAGAGGAGGTCAGATTTGAAGAACTCCTAGTGCCTTTGCTGGATTGAAAATGAAGGAATGGCATGAGGGTGGCTTCTAGGAGCTGAAAACAGACTGTGGCTGACAGCCAGCAAGAAAATGAGGACTTCAGCCCTATAACTGAAAGGAACTGAATTCTGTCAACAATAAAAATGAGCTTAGAAGTGGATTTTCCACAGAGCCTCCAGATAAAAACTCAGCCTGGCCAACACCTCATTTTCAGCCTTGTGATACTGAGCAGTGAACCATGCCACACTGTGCTGGACTTCTGCCCTACAAAACTGTGAGCTAATAAATGGGTGTTAACTGAAGTGCTAAGTTGTGGTAATCTGTTATGCAGCAACAGAAAATTCATACCTCCCTTAAAGATTGGGAGAAAAACAACAACTTTTTAAAGGCCAGTTGTACCACTAATTTTTTTTAAACAAGGCAAGTTCTGTAATTACTTGAACATGTTCTCTATGAGATAGGAGACACAACTTCATTTGCAGTGATTAGAAATAATTATCACCTAGCTTATCTGACCATGAATTTGCTTCAGACAACTTTTACCTTTTCCTGTCTTCACCGGAGAAGACTAGATACACGTATTTCAAATAAAGTATAGGATATGGAAGGTTACATTAAAGGAGATGGGAGGTATCAAAGATACAACTGTGCCTTGACTTTAGTATAAACAATCCCTGGATGTTGTCAAAGATGTAACCCATAAAACATACGCATAAACCATTATAGATATGGGTATATAGAGATCTCAGTCATGAGTAGGTATTAAAAACAAAACAGAAACAGAACATAGCATAAGAATCATCTCAAATCTCCAGGCTGGCAGTCTTAGCATACATTTATGGGGCTGAACTAAAAAAACAAGGCACTTCATTTCATTTTAGGAAATATTTATTTCTTTAAGAAAAACAAAAAACGAAAAAAACCTAACTTGTTTCCTAATTTGCACAGTTTATAATTTGTGTACAGTCGATTCTGGAAATGTTCTGTTAGTCTGAAACCTAGAATCTATCACTCCATCCTGAAGGAGCTGAAAAATACAATTTTACTTTCTTTCTTTATAATTATTATGTTAATTTGCAAACAAACATGCCTGTATAAAATACAGAACACTGTTCTAGGAAAAGGAGATATAGGGTGGTTGAGGTGACAACCAAGAAACATAATCTTTCCCTCCTCCAGTGGTCTGTCAAGTCAATCACTATTTCCCATGAAAAAAAAATTGTAGATTCCTAGGAAGTAAGTCTGTAGAAACAGCTAGATATGTCCCATTCCATAACCTTATTAAACCCCATTATTTCTCATTTTCCCTTATTTAAAAGGAGTTTCCTGAGAAGTTATCTCCCCACTCATTTCTTCCCTCCACAACAATCAGCATAAAAAGCATAAATTACTCACTTCAGTTTGTATAACTCTAATCAGGCAAAATAAATGCTGCTGTGTTTTAGCTATGACACCAAACTGACGACAGCGCTCCAAAAAAGTGTCTATAGAAGGATCGATTCTTCTTTGCAGTTTACTCCAAAAGAGAGTCAATTCCCTATAAAAAGAAAGATTATGGTAAAACATTTAAAGCAACTGGTATTTGCTACCCCAATTTTTTGGTTTGTGAAAAAGTGACAGTAAGTAAAACCTAGAAGAAAAAACTCTATATTCTACTTCCTCTCAAACTAGTAAAATTATTAAGAAGAATCCTCCTTGAAAATTCCCCCACTTCTTTCTTCTTTGTACCTGCGCAAAAATAAAAACAACAAAAGACTACTTCCTTTATGCTGACATTTTCAAAGACTTACTTAGATCCCATCTTGTTCCAAAAGGTTTTACCCCTTACATTGGTAATTATACTGACTGAATTAAGCCCTGTCCTAGTGCGCAAGGATCATCAGACATCAATACGCTGCCAACAAAGTGTATACAACTATGAAATATTCTAATGGTATAGTACTTCACCACGTTAATCTCATGGGCCCTTTCCATCTCTAAAATGTCATGATGCTACTTAGGCCTGTATCTTGGAATGATAATATCTTAAATATTACTAATAAAATTATTAAAATGGCACTCTTGGAAATGGCTAAAATACAAGAATCCCACAAATATTCATTATGAAAACTAAGAAAAGCTTGAAAAGAATAAGTTAAATAAAAGTACTGAATGGGCTAAGAGAAAACTCTAAAGGAAAAGCACTAGAAACTCAACAAATGCCCAGAATAGAAATGCTAATGTTAATATGAAATGTGAATTCAAGGAAAGTTCCTCAGCAAAACAGAAGAGAATGCTATCACTTTAAAAAACGCGACTGGGGACTTCCCTGGTGGGGCAGTGGTTAAGAATCCACCTGCCAATGAAGGTGACACGGGTTCGAGCCCTGGTCCGGGAAGATCCCACATGCCACGGAGCAACCAAGCTTGTGCGCCGCAACTACTGAAGCCTGCACACCTAGAGCCCGTGCTCCGCAACAAGAGAAGCCAATGCAACGAGAAGCCCGCACACTGCAGCCAAGAGTAGCCCCTGTTTGCTGCAACTAGAGAAAGCCCTTGTGCAGCAACGAAGACCCAATGTAGCCAAAAATAAAATAAATAAATTTATTTTAAAAAAATTTTGGGGGCTTCCCTGGTGGCGCAGTGGTTAAGAATCTGCCTGCCAATGCAGGGGACACGGGTTCGAGACCTGATCTGGGAAGATACCACATGCCGCGGAGCAACTAAGCCCATGTGCCACAACTACTGAGCCTGCGCGTCTGGAGCCTGGAGAGGCCGTGACAGTGAGAGGCCCGCGCACCGCGATGAAGAGTGGCCCCCGTTCGCCGCAAGTGGAGAAAGCCCTCGCACAGAAACGAAGACCCAACACAGCCAAAAATAAATAAATTTATTTATTTAAAAGCAAAAAGTTTTAAAGTGACTCTTTTCTGTACAACCTCAATGGATACTGTGTATTTGTTAAATGATTTCCATTAAAAAATATTATTTTCATGAGCCTGTTTTAGAACACTAATATCCTATTATTGCTATTAACACAGACTATTTCAGGAAACGATACAAACCCAAAGCTTAAGAAATGAATACACCTCTTTTTATAATAGATTTAAAAACAAACATGTTTAACAGAACGTATTTTCTTACATTTTTAAGGAGGTAACTGGGATTCTCATATGGTAAAATTCTTACGTAGATATAAAACTTGCTTCAAAGACTGAAATAAATATGTCTCAAGACATATATGATTAAAGCTTATAATATTTAATGATGGAAAATTTGAGCTATATATAACAAGTAAAATTAACTTAAAATGTCTTTAAATATTTGTGTTTGGTGACTAGCATTGCTTTCCTAACCAGAAAAAGTAAAAACTGAGAACAGCTACCAGGCAGGCAAGTAACTGGGGTGACTGTTCATTTTTAAACTTAGAAAACTGCTTCATTCACATGTAAGCATGTTACTTATAAAACTTGAGAGAATAATGCAAAATTCTGAATAACGAAGGAAATGGAGAATTACATATGCTCTCAGATAAAGTAAGTACCTACCAAAATATATGTGAAATCTATGCTATCTGAAAAGAACAAAATTATCAAAGCTAGTAAAACCTGATTATGAAGATAAAAGGGTAAAGGATATCTACTATCTAAAATTCACCAGCTAGCTACAAGTTTAAAGTTAGGCAAATCTGATAAAGTGATAAAAGGCAGGTTGAGAATTAAAGTCTCTCAAAATGATTTTTTTAAAAAAAATCAGAATGTCTAGGGCTTGATTTATTCCAAATTTAATATTTCAAACTCTAGTTAACTCCAAATAACCACGATCAAAAAAGAACATTTCTATCATGTGTTTTATATTTGTACACTTATTTCCACAGTTACAACTGAGCGATTTAAAACTATTACCAAAACAAACTAAAACTACTATTACCCACCCAAACATACAAACATGCCTGACACCATGAAAACCGGTGGATTACTAGTGAGAATGCCAAGATGTCACTTTAATCATCCATTCAAATCTGCACACTGGAACAATGAAACCACCAACAGCAACTTATAGCCTCCTGGATCATACATGCACTAGGACAATACTTCTTCCACCACTACAATGATGTGATTTTTTAAAAAATGGACCACCATTAAAGAATGTATTGAAAATGATTCTACTATATGGATGCTTCAGATGATTTACTGCACCCTCAAATTAGCCCACCGCCTACCTCAAGACAACAAATTATATACAAATTCATAAAAATTGGAGAGGAAATTTAGTTCTATTAATAGTAGGAAACACATTTTGGTAGACATCTAGCTACCAAGCAAGAACCTTAAACTGCACTGTTTCTGCAAAGCAGGAGGCCCACAATGTCAAACTGTGATCTAGAATTTAGGTGTTTTAGAAATGAGGCAAAGAAAACTTCGTGGAATTAAGGAATGACCACTCCCTAAAGAGGGCTCCTGCAAATACAGATGATTCTCATGACTTCATTTTTCCTCTAAAAAATTCTGTTAAATAAAACATGAATGGATATCTGGATCTGGTCTTCGCCAGGTGCTGGGGACTGAATTGTAAATTAGACAACATACATGACGACCCTGGTATATCACAGTCTAGTTGGGAGAGAAGCGACACGAAATTACATCTGAAGAAACACAAACATACAACATAAAAGATTTAAAGCTCAGAGGTGTTACAGAAACCAAAGGTCAACCTATCAAATACTCACTGAAAGCTTAGTGTAGAGGTTTAAGGTTCAACTGTATCATTTTATTTTAAAGAAGCAGCAGCAATTACACATCTGTATGTACACTGTCCCATTCAAAAGGGTTATCTTTCTCACTTGCATAGCTACTCTAATTATGTTACCATTGCTAGACAAATATAGGGAACTCATTCCTCCAGCACTTCTTTGATTTTTGCAAATAGCCAAAAATCTTTCGGGGTTAAGCTTAATGAATAAGCTGAGTGATATACATTTTGAGATCAGTAATATGGTAATTGCTATAAAGTAATGATATATTTTATTGTAATTTGTAAATGTCTCTGAAGGAAATTTAAAAGAATAAAAAACTGTTTTGGGTGATAGTTACATAGTTTCCCTTTCAAATATCTTCAATGGTGACCAAATTCGAGAATGACACTTAATAAATTCTAATATGTGTATTTAAAATAAGTGCCTGCTCTTATTATCATATTCCAACTTTACTGTCATCAATAAAATACCAATTAATAAAAAATTTTTTTCTTTTCTAGACAAATACTCCCAAATAGCCTACTATCTTCAACACAGGACACCTCTAGCACAACAAAAGAATCTATCCTATTTGAACAGAATTCCTGGGACTCATTTTCCTTAGTAAAATTCACTGTTTTTATGTTATGGCTATGCTAATTCCAATATCCCACTACCACCGCCTCCCCACCCACCCACCCCCAAAGCCTTTGAAAACAGAAGGGCAAAAAAAATGTTTTAAAATTCTAAAATTTTATATTCTATTTCCCTCTGAATTGCTTGGAAGAAGCTTACTTTTAACAAAGTGTGAAGTGATTTAAGATTTTCCTTCCTCTCCTTTACTCATTATAGCTCCTCAGGAGGCCAATAAGAGGGAAATCCCTTTTAATCCCTTCCTGCTGCAGGAGAACAGCATTAATCCTAGACTCACTAAAAAAAAGGGAAGCTATATCAAGAATATTAAAAGAACTGTGTGACTATAGTTTGAAAAACACTTTATAATCTGTAACACATCCCATATGTGATTTAATGTATTCTTTGCACTAAAAACCTCGCTATAGCTAGCAGATATTTTTTTCATTATAGGCAAAGAAAACAACTGTAAAAAGAAAAAATGGGGGTTATTCCACAAGTAAATACATCTGCTTTACTGAGGTTAAATCTCTAATGAATGAAAAACAAATTCTTCTACTTGATAATGATCAAAAATCTCACTGCTCTGCTAAAATTCTTTTTACTTATAGCACCTTTTTTTTTTTTTTTTTTTTTTGGTTAGCTAACAAAATGCCCACAATGATATTTAAGCCCCTATCCCAGTATCTCCTTTCTCAGAGGAGATATAAGTCTGGCACAGAGGACTTAGTAGAAGACTGCGATGTGAATTCTGTCCCTGTGCCAAGAAAACAACTGCACAGAAGAAAAGCACTGTATTAGGGGTCAAAACGCCTGGGCTTTACTCTCTACCACTTTAGCTCTGAGACTGTGGGTAATTATAAGACTTCTCAGATCCTGTTGATCCTCCACTGCCTTATCTGTACAATGATTATTAGGAGGATTGGGAGAGATAATTTAAGGAACTCAAATAGTATTTGTATAAAAATTAGTAAATAAAAAGAAATACAGCAACATAAAAAATACTAATAATTATAAAACTTTATAGATATACACAGATGGTCCAAAGGAAGATCAATAAGGGCTGAAGTATATGAAAGGTTTTATTAGGTTTTCCTATATACAAAATGCTTACTTCCAACTTCAAGCCATTCTTAGAAGCTCCTCTAATCAAGGTTATGCAAATCCAACCCATTCTTTGAATTAAAGCTCAAATACTACCTCCTCCCTGACACCTTCCTTAAACACTGGTGTACAGTGAGCACCCTTCTCTAATCTCTTACAGTGTTTTCTGTACCACTAATCTGATACTTATCCATAGAGTCTTGCATTTTAGAGGTTTCCTGTGTACCACATTTGTCCTGCTGTTCTAAATAGTTTCAATACAGTTAGGATGAAAGAACCAAGGGTTACACTTACTGTGACCTTTTTAGCAACTAAGTACTCTGTAGGCAAACAAGATATAAATTGAATTAAAACCAAATAATGCAATTGTGCTAAATAGTACCAAAGTTGCAAAAAAAGATTACAATTCAAATGGGTTTCCTTCTCTAGTGCAAGTTTGACCTAGAAACCTAGATAATTAGTGAGTTTCCAAATAAGACGGGAAAAGTGACTATCAGAAGATGTAATAAATGTAAAGGAAAACAACCTAACGCCAATTTGGTTTACACGGCCATAATTTTATCTTCAAAGAAGAAGATATATATTGAAGTTAACAGACAACTCTCCATGGAATAATCAAGAGGAGCTCAGACTTTTTACTCTTTATTTTTGGACTCTCCTGGAAAAGATTAAACCAATAATATTTTTAATTGAATGGTTTAGCTTTTAAGAAAGATTTAATTCCCATGTCATCATTTAATCTGCTTAGTCTTCAAGTTTGAAATAAACCAACATTTTACATAAACCCTAAATGCTATATACTATGTACTAACAAATAAAGGGAATAAAAACTAAATATACTTACCAAGAACAATATACACTTGCAGTTTGGAGCTGCTGGGTAAGGTAAGTCGTACAAAGAACAAATGCTGTGTTATCCTGACCCTCGGATTCCAGATTACATATGATGTCTAGTACCTCCTTGCAGTCGACCTTTGCAATCTATCAAAAATGAGATGACTAAGTCAAAAAGAAAATGGTGACTTTTCTGTAAACTTTGTTATATAACATGAAGCTTCTTTGTAACATTTTCTATCTTTGGTAATTGATGAGGCAAGAATTAAGGGAGATATAATTTTCTTCTACTAACTAATAGCTGAGTCTTCTGGAATAAAAATTTCATATAAGAAATTATTAAACAGAGAAGAGAACAGATGCTATGAAGAAGTTTCACTGCAGTCCCAACACAGATAAAACATTTTTGTACAGTTAAAAAAATTACTCATGAACATTGTTACTATATAAAAGAATCAAATTATGTATAACTTCAGGTTATTTTCACCTTTAGTATCATCAACTTTTTTCCCCCTGTTTTTTCTTTCTTTTTCAATTTAATTCAAGTCCCTCTAGTTATACAGAAAAATAACAAGCTTACCCTTACTCCCAGTAGGGCTAAAGGAGGCCAGCTGAGAAACTTTTAAATATAAATACTATATCAACATATCATTTTCTCATGTAATTAAGGAAAAACTATTTTGTATAACTGAGTTTTTCACACAACTAAAACACTTTTCGAAACACATCTTTTTCATTTACACTATTTATAGGAATCTTAAAAAAAAACAAAAACAACCAACCTCTGGGCAAATCAGTAGAATTTTCCGGGGCTCTTTTTGTATAGTGGTAAAACAGTAGATTAAGACTTCTGAAGACCCTTTCTCACTCTCTATTTTATCATTTCCCTGTCTTAATAAACAGAATATGAAGAACAGAGTCTATTTCATGACTGTGTCAGCATTATAAATGTCAATTATACTAGGCACCAAATATACAAAACAGTGATACTTTCAGGACAAATGAAGTGTGTATCAGGGCAAATGAGGCATATAGAGTTTAGCTCATCTCCTTCCAGAGTGCTATGCAGAACCACTCTGGTGGTTCTAAGTCTCTAATTTTAGTTACACCCTCAGGTAGGCAAAGAAAGGCTTCTTTCTCAGCTTAGCTCAAATGCCATTTTCTCACTGAATCCTTCCCTAACTGCTAAAAGCACGTTTGAATCCCTGGCAAAAACTCTACTCTCAAATTCTCCTTTGTAGCATTTACCACAGCTGCAATTCGATCATTAGTTGAACAACTTATTAGCATGTCTTCTCTGCTAGAATATAAAATCCATGTGGTCAGGATTATGTACATCTTGTTCAAAACTCAGCACTTATCACAGTGTCTGGAACATAGAAGACACTCAGTAAATACGTGCTGATAAATGGAATAAATGAATCACGTTTAATTTAAAGGTAAAAAGTTCATGTTTAAAAAGTGAAACTTATTTAATACTGTGTTTTCTAATCTTTGGAAAGACAATGCAATGACATAATAAGCAGTGTAGTGCAGTGGTTAAAAGCAATTATTGTAGAACCAGACTATATACATTCTCTTCCCAGCTCTATAGCTACTAGCTGTGTGATCCTGGATAAGTTACGTAACTTCTCAGGAACTTAGTGCCTCAGTTTCCTCATCTTTAAAATGGGAATAACAGAACCTTCCTCATAGTTATTATAAGAATTTTTAACATGTTTCAGTACAGCACAGTGACTATAGTTAATAATACCATATTGCATATCTGAAAGTTGCCGAGAGTTTATCTTAAAAGTTCTCATCACAAAAAAAAAATTTTTTGTAACTATGTATGGTGACAGATGTTATCTAGCTTTATTGTGATGATCATTTCACAATATATACAAGTACTGAATCACGATGCACACCTAAAACTAATATATGTCAATTATACCTCAATTTCTAAAAATGTGCTATGTGTACCTATTAGAGCTAAATTTAAAAAATATATATGTTTTAAAAGGGATTGGCAGGGCTTCCCTAGTGGTGCAGTGGTTAAGAATCTGCCTGCCAATGCAGGGGACACGGGTTCCAGCCCTGGTCCGGGATGATCCCACATGCCGTGGAGCAACTAAGCCCGTGCGCCACAACTACTGAGCCGGCGCTCTAGAGTCCGCGAGCCACAACTACTGAAGCCCACGCGCCTAGAGCCCACGCTCCGCAACAAGAGAAGCCAGCGCAGTGAGAAGCTGGCGCACCACAACGAAGAGTAGCCCCCGCTCGCTGCTACTAGAGAAAGCCCGCACGCAGCAACGAAGACCCAGCACAGCCAAAAATAAATAAAATTAAATTAAAAAAAAAAGGGATTGGCAAAAAGGAAGCACTTTAAAAGTGCTGTTAAAAATTGTTTTCATTGGGCTTCCCTGGTGGCGCAGTGGCTGAGAGTCCGCCTGCCGATGCAGGGGACACGGGTTCGTGCCCCGGACTGGGAAGATCCCACATGCCGCGGAGCGGCTGGGCCCATGAGTCATGGCCGCTGAGCTTGTGCAGCTGCAGCCTGTGCTCCGCAACGAGAGAGGCCACACAGTGAGAGGCCTGCATACCGCAAAAAAAAAAAGAAAATTGTTTTCATTAAAAGTAATAAATAAAATGCTAGACAAAAAAATTGTTTTCACAAAATATATAAATTTTTAAAAGAAAAAATAAAAAAGAAAGTGAACCTTAAGAATACTAGAAAGTGGGCTTCCCTGGTGGTGCAGTGGTTGAGAGTCCACCTGCCGATGCAGGGGACACGGGTTCGTGCCCCAGTCCAGGAAGATCCCACATGCTGTGGAACGGCTGGGCCCGTGAGCCATGGCCGCTGGGCCTGCGCGTCCGGAGCCTGTGCTCCACAGCGGGACAGGCCATGGCAGTAAGAGGCCTGCGTACCGCCAAAAAAAAAAAAAAGAATACTAGAAAGTATTTCAAAAGATCACTCTCAGATGCAAAATCACTCGATGTAAATTTGTATCTAACGAGTATTGGGAGGGAAAGTTAAGTTGTTAAAGCCTAAACATAATTAAAGTTAAACTCAGGTTTCAGGGAAAAGAATAACATCATACATTATGAAGATGGAATTATACTGATGCCCTAAACAACCATATCCTCATCCATAGCTGAATGAATCAGAAGGGTCATGCAGAGAGGAAATGCTCACCACAGAGCCACTTCAAATTGTACTGACTGAAGGACCAAAGTGAGAATTCACAGCAAGTAAAACCAGCTGTTCCAGAACAACCACCACCTACCATCCACACCATGTTAAAGCTCCTGCTGAAAACCAAGAATTCTAAAATTCAATTTTGGCAGCAATATAACATCTCCAAGCTGAGAAATAGCATGATCAGCTCTCTATGCCAGACATATAAATCAGAATGGAAATAACACACAACTTATACTTCTAGAATATTTTTTATCCATTTCAAATAACTTTTATTGTATTTTCTCATTTTATCAACATGGTAAGATCTGTAAGACTGGCAAGGCTTTCTGGATATATATCTGAAAGAAATGACTTGAAATCAGTATAGTTTTTAGTTTGATTAGCTTCTATTTATTAGATTTCTCCTGATCATAAAAATGTTTATAATAGAAAACCTGAAAAATATAGAGAATAAAAATTAGCCTTAGATCTTACAACTCAATAATAACCAATGTGAGTTTTACTCCAGTATTCTGTCTATACACACTAACTGTATAGCAAACAATATATGACTACTGCAAATATGTACCTATTTTAAAGAAAGGTTGGATTGTGTTGACTGTATATCTGTTATTTTATCCTAATATTCTGGTGTGACTTAAGCAAGAGTTTTTATCAGTCCACAAGATAGACAGGAGAGGGTAAGTGGATTGTCGAGGCAAAGAGAGCAATAAGGAGATGTGAAGAAGAAAAAAACAAAGGCAGTGATGGGGCCTCCCTCGTGGCGCAGTGGTTGAGAGTCCGCCTGCCGGTGCAGGGGACATGGGTTCGTGCCCCGGTCCGGGAAGATCCCACATGCCGCGGAGCGGCTAGGCCCATGAGCCATGGCCGCTGAGCCTGCGCGTCCGGAGCCTGTGCTCCGCAACGGGAGAGGCCGTAACAGTGAGAGGCCCGCGTACCGCAAAAAAAAAAAAAAAAAAAAAAAAAGGCAGTGAAAAAGTAATAATAATGATAATAATACTTCTAAATCTTATACAGCATTACTATATGTCAGGTACTGTTCTACAAATTCACATAAACATCCCCAGATCTACCCCAGATAATCTGGCTCCAGAGTCCATACTCTTAGCCACTATGCTACAGTGAGATGCTTTAACAGTGGAAATGATAATACCTTATTACTGTGTGCTCTTTGAAGGCTTGGAATATGGTGACTGTTCTATGTCCAAGGGTAGTCAATAAACATTTACTGAATCAAAATGAATGGATAGTGAGCAGAACCAGCCAAGAACTCAGAAGCATGTGAAAGACGATTCAGGCTCATTCATTCCACACCATGTTCTCACCTTAAGCCTCTTTCAAATCCTCACCAGTCCCCTCAGATCTTTCCTTATCAAGGTCTACCTCATAACGAAAGTCTGATAAACTTAATGATACAAAAATATAAATCATGCGTAAGCACTATCAATGACATTGGAATTCACCAGAATCAAAAATTTTTAGGATAAAGACAAGAAGTGGCTAATGCTGGGAACTCAGGTGTCAAAGATGAAAACATACCACCTTACCCTATGAATTTTTTTTTTTTTTGCGGTACGCGGGCCTCTCACTGTTGTGGCCTCTCCTGTTCAGGAGCACAGGCTCCAGACGCGCAGGCTCAGCGGCCATGGCTCAGGGGCCCAGCTGCTCCGCGGCATGTGGGTTCTTCCCGGACTGGGGCACGAACCCGCGTCCCCTGCATCAGCAGGCGGACTCTCAACCACTGCGCCACCAGGGAAGCCCCACCCTATGAATTTTATATATAATGGTTACATACTTTCCTGCCAGCCCTGGTGCTGAATAAGGAATAAAAACAAAGAGTTGGACTTAACAAGAATAATGGCTTAAGGGCTCCCCTGGTGGCACAGTGGTTGAGAGTCCGCCTGCTGATGCAGGGGACACGGGTTCGTGTCCCGGTCCGGGAAGATCCCACATGCCGCGGAGCGGCTAGGTCCGTGAGCCATGGCCGTTGAGCCTGTGCTCCGCAACGGGAGAGGCCACAACGGTGAGAGGTCCACATACCACAAAAAAAAAAAAAAAAAAGAAGAATGGCTTAAAATTCTCCTGTGACAAAGCACTTAGAAATCCTGGATAAAACACAACAAATATGTTTCCTAAATACATAGCTGAAAACTCAAGAAAGAAGTTTAAGTGTGAATGGACAACTGCCTTAACTTGCTGGGTTGTAAATAATTTCACTAAGAGGCTTGGGTTTTACAAGTCGTGGTTAGGAGATGATAAAGCCTGAACCTGAGAAGTTGGCACTGAGCCCTTTGGCATAAAGTTGGAACCCCTGAAGAACTAAAAACTCAGAGAAAGTGTAGACTAAAAAAAGGTGGGCGGGGGGGGGCAGGGATATAACAGGAAAATGTATTTGTCCACCTCAACCTGGGTTCTTGTGGGATCAAAAAAATTTTGAGAATCTATAATCTTTCCTCGTTCAAACTTGGAGTCTGATATAATACTATTGTCTAAAAAACCCAAACTGAGAAAAACAAATAAAATAAAGATTCTGGCTGGTAATATCTTTAAATCACCCGGCAGAAGCAAACATAAACATGATTTATACAGATATATGCTAACTAAGGCCTATGAGAATTCTAAGACATAAAGTATTCCCTACCCCCACTCAACCCGCCAAAACTTAGGCTCACAATCCCAAACTATAAAAAGCACAAATAAACAAGCCACTCCAGAAAATGTCAGCACATACAATAAACAGCAAGATTAGACGCCTGAGAATTGCAGATTACAGAATGCACAGCACAAAGACTGAACCCTAACCATGGAGTTTGGTTGGTTAAAAAAAAATTAAATAAGGGCAATATGAGTTTGATAATAACTCGGGAAAAAGAGAGACAGAGACAAAAACACGGAAGAACCTTCAATGTCAATCTGAAGCCAATCTGAAAAGGCTACATACTATATGATTCCAACTACGTAATATTCCAGAAAAGGTAAAACTATGGAAGCAGTAAAAAAAATCAGTGGTTGCCAGAGGCCTGAGAGGAGAGAGTGAGGGATGAATAGGTAGAGTATAGGAAATCTTTAGGGCAGTGACACTATTCTATATGATTCTGTGATGGTAGATACATGTCATTATACGTTTGTCAAAAGCCATAGAATGTACAACACCAAGAGTGAAGCCTAATGTAAACTACGGATTTTAGTAAATAATAATGTACTGGCTCACCTACTGTAATAACTCTAACACACCAACTGCAAGACGTCAATAGGTGACTCTGGGGGTGAGGGAGAACATATGGGAACTCTGTACTTTCCACTCAATTTTTCTGTAAACCTAAAACTGCTCAAAAAAAAAATCTAACGATTAAAAAAACCCTTTGATCATTTAAAAAATTAAATTGTCTTTTGATTACTGATTATTAAAGAGTTCTACATGTATTCTGGGCTCAAGTCCTTTATCAGATTATATTACATATATATGGTTTGCAAATATTTTCTCCCCTTCCGTGGATCAACTTTTCACTTTCTTGACTGTGACAAAGTTGGATGAAGTCCTATTTACTTTTCCTTTTGTCACCTGTGTTTTTGGTGTCACATATAAGAAACAACTGCCTAATCCAGGGTCTTAAAGATTTATTCCTATATTTTCTTCTAACATGTTACAGTTTTAGCTATTACATTTAAGTCTATAGGTCATTTGGAGTTAATCTCTACGTGTGGTATCAAGGGTCAAACTTCATTCTGTTACAAGTAGATACCCATTTGTTAAAGAACGAACTGAAAAGATTATCCTTTCCCCCATTGAATTATCTTGGCATCCATGTAGAAAATCAACTGGCTGTGTGAGGGCTTATTTCTGGACTCTCTCTTTTTTTCTTTGGCTGCACCACACAGTATGTGGAACTTCCCCGACCAGGGATCAAACCCATGCCCCTGCATTGGAAGCACAGAGTCTTAACCACTGGACCACCAAGGAAGTTCTATTTCTGGACTTTCAATTTTAGTCCATTGATCTTTTCGCCTACCCTTTTGCCGGGAAAACACCGGCTTGATTACTGAAAATTTTTAGTGAGCTCTGAAATAAAGAAGTGAGTCCTCCTACTTTGTTCTTTTTACAAGATGGTTTTGGCTATCCAGGGTCCCTTGAATTTCCACATGAATTTTAGGATCACCTTATCAATTTCTGCAAGAGAGGAAGGCAGAATTTTGACAGAGATAGCATTGAATCTGAGGAGCATTTTGAGGAACACTGCCATCTTAACAATACTATCTTCTGGCCCAACAACATGGGATGTTGTTCCATATACTTAGCTTCTTTCAACAACGTTTTAAAGTCTTCAGTATACAGGGGCTTCCCTGGTGGCGCTAGTAGTTGAGAGTTCGCCTGCCGAAGCAGGGGACTCAGGTTCGTGCCCCGGTGCGGGAAGATCCCTCATGCCGCGGAGCGGCTGTGCCCGTGAGCCATGGCCACTGAGCCTGCGCGTCTGGAGCCTGTGCTCCGCAACGGGAGAGGCCACAACAGTGAGAGGCCCGTGTACCGCAAAAAAATAAAAAATAAAAATAAGTCTTCAGTATACAAACAAGTCTTGTACTTCTTTTAAAAAAATTATTCTGGGCTTCCCTGGTGGCGCTAGTGGTTGAGAGTCCGCCTGCCGATGCAGGGGACTCGGGTTCGTGCCCCGGTGCGGGAAGATCCCACATGCCGCGGAGCGACTGGGCCCGTGAGCCATGGCCGCTGAGCCTGCGCGTCCGGAGCCTGTGCTCCGCAACGGGAGAGACCACAACAGTGAGAGGCCCGTGTACCGCAAGAAAAAAAAAAAAGTCTTCGGTATACAAACAAGTCTTGTACTTCTTTTAAAAAATTTATTCTGGTCTTCCCTGGTGGCGCAGTGGTTGAGAGTCCGCCTGCCGATGCAGGGGACACGGGTTCGTGCCCCGGTCTGGGAAGATCCCACATGCCGTGGAGCAGCTGGGCCCGTGAGCCATGGCCGCTGAGCTTGCGCGCCCGGAGCCTGTGCTCCGCAACAGGAGAGGCCACAACAGTGAAGAGGCCCGCGTACCACCAAAAAAAAAAAAAAAATTATTCTAAATATTTTATTCTTTTTGATGCTATTGTACATGGAATTGTTTCCTTAATTACATTTTTTGTACTGTTCATTGTTAGATGTACATAAATAAAAATGATTTTTGTATATTGATCTTATTAGGATCATTTATATACAAGATCGTGATATATGCAATTAGAAATACTTATACATCTTCCTTTCCAATCTAGATGCCTTTTAACTATTTTCTTGCCTAACTGCTCTGGCTAAAGCTTCCAGCACAATATTGAATAGAAGTGTCAAAAGCAGACATTCTTGTTTTGTCCCTGATCTTTGGGGAAAACCACTCAATCTTTCATCACTAAGTATTATGTCAGCCGTGGTTTCCACAAATGCTCTTTATCAGGGTGAGGAAGTTTCCAGCTTATTCCTAGTTTGCTGAGTGTTTTTAACACGAAAGGGTGTAGGATCTAGTTAAATGCTTTTTCTGTCTCTTGTGACAAACATGTAGCTTTTGTCTTTTATTCTATGGCACAGCATTTACATATAACCTACGCACATCCTTCTGTATACTTTAAATCACTTCAAGAATACTTATAATACCTAATACAATGTAAATGCTATAGAAATAGTTGTTGGAGGGGGCAAATTCAAGTTTTGCTTTCTGGAACTTTCTGGAAACTTCCCCTGAAGATTTTCAATCCACAGTTGGAGGTGGAACCCATGGATACAGAGGGCAGACAGTACTCCTTTTTCTATACTGCTGGATTTGTTTTGCTGGATTTTGTTGAGGATTTTTGCATCCATATTTGTTACAGATATTGGTCTGTACCTCTCTTTCTCTTGTTATCTTAGTCTGGTTGTGGTTATCGGATAATAATGGCCTCACTGCATGAGTTTGGAAGGATTCCGTCCTCTTTTATTTTCTGGAAGACTTTGCGAGGGACTGGTGTAAATTCTTCTGTATATGTTTTGTACAATTGACCAGTGAAGCCATGTTGGTGTGGGCTTCTCTTTGTAGGAAGTTTTTAAATTACCTACTCAATCTCTTTACTAGTCATAAGTATATTCAATTTCTTTGTGAGTTAATTTCAGTAGTTTGTTTCACTCTAAGATTTGTCCATTTCATCTAAGTAAATCTAACATTTTGGTGTATAGTTGTTCATGGTATGCTCTTATAATCCTTTTTATTCCTGTAATATCATTAGTCATGTCCTTTTATTCCTGATTTTAGTAATTTGAGTATTCTTTTTTTCATGTTCAGTCTAACTAAAAGTTTATCAATTTTGTTGATCTTTAAAAACAAACTTTTATTACTTTTTGCTATTGATTTTGTATTCTCTATTTCATTTATTTGTACTCTAATCATTATTATCTCCTTCCTTCTGCTAGCTTTGGGTTTAGTTTGCTCTTCTTTCTAGTCTTTTAGGGCAGATGGTTAAGTTATTAATTTGAGATCTTTTTTTTTGGCCACACTTGCGCAGCTTGCAGGGGGATCTTAGTTCTCCGACCAAGGATTGAACCTGGGCCACAGCAGTAAAAGCCCAGAATCTTAACCACGAGGGCACCAGGGAACTCCCAAGATCCTTCTCTTTTTAAGATTGACATTGTACAACCGTAAATTTCCCCTAAGTGCTGCTTTAGTTGCATCCGATAAATTTCAATATGTTGTGTTTTCATCCTTCATCCCAATGTGTTTTCTAACTTCCCATTTTTTTTCTTTGATCAATTGCTTATTTTGAGGTGTTGTTTAATCTCCACAGATCTGTGACTTTCCCAAATTTCCTTCTGCTACTGATTTCTAATTTCATTCCACTGTGGCCAAAAAACATACTTTGTATGATTTCAATCCTTTTAAATCTATCAAAGTTTGTTTTATGGCCTAACATATGTCTATGCTGGAGAACGATCCACGTGCATTTGAGAAGAATGTATATTCTGCTGCTCTTGGATATTCTATAAATGTCTGCTAGGTCTAGTTGGTTTATAGCACTGCTCAAGCCTTCCATTTCCTTGTTGTCTATTTGGTTTATCCACTACTGTAAGTGGGGTATTAAAGTCTCCAACTACTATATTTGAATCGTCTATTTCCCCCTTCAACGCTGCCAGCTCATGTATTTTGGGGCTCTTCTGTTCCTCAGATTGAGTAATCTCGATTGACTTCTTTCTTTTAAGTTTGCTAATTCCTTCTTCTGCTAATTCAAATCTGACGTTGAGCCTCTTCAGTGAATTAATTTCAATTATTGTACTTTTTCACTCTGCAGTCTCTATTTGGTTCTTTTTTTCTATTTCTTTACTGCTATTGTCTACGTCTTGAGACATTTTTCTCATACTTTTCTTTAGTTGCTTTAGTTCTTTGAATATACAGTTAATCTTCATTATTTGCAGATTCTGTACTTATAAATTAGCCTACTTGATGAAATTTATTTTTAACCCCCAAGTTCAATACTCACAGTGCTATCACAATCATTCACGAACATGCATATAATGGCAAAAAATTTGAATCCTCTCTTGAGCATGTTCCCAGCTAAGGTCAAACAAGGTGTTGCTCTGCCTTTTTGTTTCAGTTCTCATACTGTAACAAGTATCTTTTTCATGTTCTATTTAGTGCCACTCTTTAATGTTTTTGTATTTTTCACTGGTGATTTCACTGTTTAGAATAGCCCCTAGTTGTAGTGCCAAAGTGCTGCCTAATTTCCTAAGTGCAAGAGACTGTGATGTGCCTTATGGAGAAAATACATGTGTTAAATAAGTTTCGGGGGCTTCCCTGGTGGCGCAGTGATTGGGAGTCCACCTGCTGATGCAGGGGACACGGGTTTGTGCCCCGGTCTGGGAAGATCCCACATGCCACGGAGCAGCTGGGCCTGTGAGCCATGGCCGCTGAGCCCGCGCATCTGGAGCCTGTGCTCCGCAACGGGAGAGGCCACAACGGTGAGAGGTCTGCGTACGGCAAAAGTTTCATGCAGGCATGAGTTACACTGCTGTTGGCTATGAGTTCAATGTTAATAAATCAATAATATAAATTAAATAAGGTATCTTTAAATGGAAGCACACATAAAACAAGGTTATGTATTGATCATATGTGACGAGAGGCTTGCAGGAACCTAACCTTGTATTTCCCCTAGGAGGAATGGATTCAATATAAGCTAATGCAGTGTTTGCAGTGACTATATAGAACATAACTACCACAAATTGAGTGTATTTGCAACAACTGATTTAAAGTTCCTTTTCTAGCAAGTCCAGCACCTGGGCATCCTAAGTTTCTGTTGGCTGCCTTTTTCCCTGTGTATGGACTACCATATTTCTTTCTAATGATAAGTGGATATTTTAAATAATATATTGTGGCAACTCTGGAAATCAGAATCTTTCACCTCTTTGGGGTTTATTATTGTTACTGTTTGTTTAGTGACTTTCTTGGAATAATTCTGTAAAGCCTGTATTCTTTGTCATGTGTGGCCACTACAGTCTGCTTGGTTAGCTTAATTCAAGATGTTGAATATGTTGCTTAAATGCCTTGAACAAGCAAGTCTCTCTGCTTTTGCCAAGCAGCTGTGTGTGTGTGTTGGGGAATCCTTTCAATAGTTCAGAAGGCAGTTTAAAGCTCTAACCTGCCCTTCATTTCCTACTTGTGTGAAGCCTCAAGGTAACCAAGAGGTGAGGGATTAGAGCCTTCTCGGGTCATTCCTTGACAGACATACAGCACTATACATTTGTGTTACCTGCCAGAGTACTAGGAATACATCAGAGGTTTTCTAAGTCCTCTATGGACATCTTATATCCCAGTTTTTCTTTTTAATTTTTTTGTCAGTCTTGTTAAGCCCAACTGGTAATTCCTCCTCAGACAACTGTCATGTTAAACAATTACCAATCATTATTTTTGATAAATGCCCCGGGACAGAACTTTTGGTAGAGTGAGCTCTGAGTCAAATAAAGACAAATCCTGAGAACACAGCTTTTCAGAAAGTTGCCAAGTAGGTCAAATAGTGACAATTCTGTGGGGATGGGCTTTTGCAGAGTTCCAAAACCATTCTGCTTCCTCGGGTGGCTGCTAGGCTGCTGGTTTTCAAGGTTACTGTGAAGCTAGGGAGAGGGAAATGAGAAGTAGAGCAAGTTAAAATGCCACCAAGCTCACTGTTCTGAGATTCATGCGTTTTTCTTGAATAAAACTTCCAGGATTATGGTAAGCCTTTAGTTAATTTCCGGAGTTCTACAAAGTTAATGCCCTCCACTCTCTGGTTTCAAATGCTGATAACTTGGAACTCAATTTCCAGCACAGGCCTTTCCCCAAGCCTCACATTGTGTGAATACTGTCTGCTGTTGCTCTCCTTTGTGTCTTTTCACCTCTGTATTCCCAGTGCCTAACACAGTCTCCAGTGAATATATATTAAATGACTGGAAGGCATGACTGTATTATTTCTTACAATAACATCCGAATCTAATATTATCTCAAAATAAAATGCCTAATTTCATTTAAAAAAGAAAAAAGATCACCTCAGCTATTGCAGAGAATGAATTCTGGGGACAAGAACAGATGCAGTTAGAAGGCTTTCACAATAATCAGCGAATTAAACAGCAATGGTATGACAGGTAGCCAACTGGCATAAGAGAAGGTGGGTAGAGATGGCTTATTTGTCTTCTTAAGTTATCTTCATGCTTAGGCTAACCAAGGTAAACTAGTATTCTGGCCAGTGCCATTACTGGAATATTTTAACATTTATCTTTCTCTAGAACTATGGTTTTCAATCTAGTATTTTCCTGATCAGTTCCGGGGTATAATGCAAATAATTTGTTCCTAATAATGGATTTTAAAAAACAAGCTGGTAAATGGTTTTTTCAAAAAGGAATCAAAGTGGAAGTTATCCACATAATAAGATTTCTCTCACTTGCATCCCTGAGTAGGAGAAAGGGTGGAGTCAGTTAGCAAGCCTCCATTTCATGTAACCCTGGGTCTACTTTGGAGAGAATCATCCCTGTTAGGTTCATAGACATCACCTGGAAAAAAGGTTGTGCTTCTAAAAACCAAGTTTCTTTTAAACTGCAGCAATACCACAGACCAACACTATGATATTGAGCGGTCACTTGTATGTTTCCTAAAGATATAAATGGTCTCTGATGCTTCTAGTTAAATCCTATGACTCTGAGTATCTGAGAGAAGCCTGAATTGTCCTACTGAATTCTTGAAAATGACTGTGTCTGACTAACTCTCCATGATGACCCCTCCAATATAATCATATATCAACCAAAATACCCACACATAACCCATGAAAGTAACAGCAGAGATGAGATCCAAATATATACTAAGTTTTAGGAAGATGTCTCTTCAAAGCTTTTTAAAAGAACTCTGCTTTTGGAGATAAAATATTTAAATAGGCAAATCTTCCACTTCTTCATAAAGGCTTCTACCTTTAGTGTATTTTCTGAAAGTACATCTCATTCACCATATGACCATAAGGATACATAAAGTAATATTATCGATTTTAATTTTAATTATACACTTTATTATTCCTTGTTCAGGATCCATCTTAATGTTCTTATTTAAGGTACATCTGGGGACTTCCCTGGTGGTGCATTGATTAAGAATCCGCCTGCCAATGCAGGGGACACGGGTTTGAGCTCTGGTCTGGTAAGATCCTGCATGCCGCGGAGCAACTAAGCCTGTGCACCACAACTACTGAAGCCTGCGGGCCTAGAGCCCTTGCTCTGCAACAAGAGAAGCCACTGCAATGAGAAGCCCGTGCACTGCAATAAACAGTAGTAGCCCCCTTTCACCGCAACTAGAGGAAGCCCGCGCGTAGCAACGAAGACCCGACACAGCCAAAAATAAATACATAAATAAAAATGTAAAAAAAAGGTACATCTGGAATCTCTATGCTGTTGTTTACTGTTTCTTCTACTCCCAAACTGGATTCCTAATGGGTCCTGTTTAAGTGTCTTTGCTCTGTTTATCATTTATATACCTAGTGACTGTGTCAATTCCCAACAGTGTTAGACTGGTGAGTAAATCAGGTCCTGTTTGTCTTTTCCTTTCCTCATCAAGAGAAGAAGCAAGCCTTGTAACCACATCAGACACTGAAGATGCAGTTCATTCAGGGATCAAGACTGAAATGAACCACTTCTTTATCTGTGCCAAGAACTCTGCAGACAGATTTCTTGCTCTTCATAATAAGAGAAGTGCTTCATGTTTAAAACATCATTATCCTTTATACTATATGTGGGAAACTTGACCTTTGCAAAGATTTCCTCTTTCAGTAATAAAAAATATACACATAGGAAACATCCACTTGCGACACTAGGCCATGGCCATGTCTGTAACTTTCCTTAAAATCCTTTCATATGTAGGGACTTCCCTGACGGTCAGTGGTTAAAGACTCCACACTCCCAATGCAGGGGGCCCGGGATCGATCCCTGGTCAGGGAACTAGATCCCGCATGCCGCAACTAGGAGCTGGCACATTGCAGCTGGGGATCCCACACACCACAATAAAGATCCCTCGCGCGGCAACAAAGATCGCCTGTGCCACGGCTAAGACCTGGTGCAGACAAATGAATGAATAAATAAATATTTTTTAAAAAATCCTTTCATATGTAAAGTGAATAACAGTGTCATCTCATCCAATTCTAAATAAGGTATTTACAACCTAGAACTTGAGGATTCCATGGAGTTCTAAATTTGGGGTTCTGAATTCTGGCTTTCAAGCTGACCCCATCAATTAATCTTAATTGTACGTGTTTGGCTAAATCTTCCCCAGCAGAGGTTTCCTATTACACACACCCATTATTGTGATACCCACAGGTGCCAAAATATAAGTACTTTTATTCCCAGTTGTTACTCAAGTTAATTTGACTCTTCTCCTGAACTCAGCTGAAGTAGATGGCAAATGTTGTGTATAACTTTGCTGCCTTAGAACATGTGCTGATTTTAAACTCCAATTAACGAACATCTAGTGATTCACTGGTCCTCTCCCAAAGCAAATTTTTAAAGATTTCTTTAATTCTGCTCTCACTTGCAAAAGAAAGCATCGCTGGATAAGAGACTAATTATGATGTTACCGGTGTTCCTTTTAAAATAATTTTATGATGTATGCCCAATGTTGTCACATTGACATATTTAACAAATGAATCCCAATCATTATAAAAATATTTTAAGTTGCACCTATACATAAATGTATAACTATGAATGGAATGAAAATACCACCAAAATGTTTCCTGTTAGAACATGACTCATCAGTGTTTACCAACTAGAAGTAAGCTGTACAGTGTAAAGAGAGCTGGCCAGGGAGCCAGGAGATCTGTGTTCTAGCATGGGCTTGGACTTAATAATTAGCTTAATGAAGGTAGGGCCTTGGAAACATTACCTCTTGGCCTCAGTCTCACCATTGGTAAATCATGGAAGGTTAGACTAAATGATATTTAATGGTTTTAATACACTAGGAAATCTGAATCTTGCATAGCAAAGGTCAGCAAACATTTTTTGTAAACACCCAGACAGAAAATATTTTCAACTTTGCAGGCCAGATGGTCTTGGTTACAGCTATTCAGCTCCGCCATAGTAGAGCAAGACCAGTCATAAACAATAAACAAATAGGCGTGACTGTGTTCCAGTAGAACTTTATTTACAAAAACAAGTAGCTGGGTGGATTTGATCCACAGACCACAGTAAATCAGATCACATTTCCAATAACCCAGTTCCTTGCATTCTCCACAAATTTGTTGAAAGGAATTAATTCTATAACTTCAGGAAGAAATCCTGTTTTCTTGATTTGTTATTAATAAACCAGGAAAGATCCTGTACAAAGCATCCCATATCCTCCCTGTTCTCCCATACCCCCTTCTTCTTTGCCATTCTTGTCAGTAGCAGAGCAACCCCATTCTTCCAGTCTCCCAGGTCTTATGAGTCTCTTAAAGGGATCTCTGCACATTATCCCTTATTTTTGTCCTGTCAGCAAGTCCCATCCTTTCTCCTCTTGCTAACTCCAATCTCTTCTCCTAAATCTAATATATACTCTTTCTGTCTATGCTTCCTAAAACACTGTTTCAGTCATTTCACTTCCTATCTTCAAAACCTTCCTAATTTCTACTGCATTGAATCTAAGTTCAAATGCAGTAGAGTTTCCAAGGCCTTACTTTTCCCTATGCAACAGGTCTTATTTCTCATAAGACCTAAACATCCACTCTCTGCCCCAGGCAAGGTGTTCCCTAGTGGTTCCCTACAAAGTGCATATTCATTTCTGTGCCTTTACTACCACAGTCAGTTATCCCCAAACCATTCTTTCTACCCACCCAAACCCCACCATTATTTCAAGGTCCAACTCAAGGATCAATTTTTATAAAGCCTTATACGCCAGTCCACAAAGATATTCTCTACCTCTACACTTCTACAGAATTCAGAGACACTATCGTATGGCTTAGTACTTATCTTCCTATTACTGTTTCTGGCAACCAAACTAGGCCATGTACACCCTTATGTATTTGCCAATGCTTAATACAATGCTAAAAACAAAATAGGTTTTAAATAAAGGTTGAGAGAGAGAGGAATCAAATCCAAGGTCTAGCATTTTTGCTTCTTCTGAATTCTTTTGGCATATATCAGGTGCTGAGAATAACCATTACTCCATCTTATTCTGGTTAAGCTTCCCAAACACATGATATTGCAGCTGTTATTAGAGGTAAGCAGTCTCCCATCTCCTTACCCTTCCCAATATTGCAAACAAATAAATTTACAGGCTTATATTTAGTCCCTACTATGTGGCTACGTATTTGTCTAGGATGTAGAGATACAGCAATGGACAAACTTATGTCCCTGTCCTTACAATGTTTTCAATCTAGTGGGGGCAAACAGAGAATAAGCAAATATTATGTCCAGAAATAGTGGTATGTACTATAAATAAAAACACGTAGGTAAGGGGGCAGAGAGTGATGGGGGCCATTTTAGATGGATTTGTATATATTTATAATAACTGACAGGAGATATTTATTAAAGAAAAACAAGACTGAGTAGGGGGAGATAGGGTATTATTTTAGGTGGGACAGTGAGGAAGGACTCTCTGATATGGCAATATTAAGGGGAGTTGTGAATGATGTAAGGGAATGAGCTATCCAAACTATCTTGTGGCAGGGCATTCCAGGGAGTGATCTAACGCAAAACTCTAAGGTAGGAATATGTTTGGCTTGTTCAAAAAACAGTAGAGACAAGAGGGCTGGAGAGGAGTGAGCATTAAGCTGTACAAGATATAGTCAGAGGGCTTCCCCGGTGGTGCAGTGGTTGAGAGTCCGCCTGCTGATGCAGGGGACACGGGTTCGTGCCCCGGTCCGGGAAGATCCCACATGCCGTGGAGCGGCTGGGCCCGTGAGCCATGGCCGCTGAGCCTGCGCGTCCGGAGCCTGTGCTCTGCAATGGGAGAGGCCACAACAGTGAGAGGCCCGCATACCGCCAAAAAAAAAAAAAAAAAAACGATATAGTCAGAGATGGTTAGACAAGTAGCCAGGGGCCACGGCACACAGAATATAAAGACTTCTGGATTTATTCTGAGCAAGACAGAAAGCTATTGAGTGGTTCTGATCAAGGAAGTGACATGGCCTGATTTACGTTTTAGAGATTATTCTGGCTACTTTGGGGAAAAATAAAATGTAGAAGGCAAGAGTGAAAGCAAGTACACCGTTCAAAGGCTTCTAGATTCATCTTTGTATCTCCAATGCCTAAGACAGCATATGACATACAGACACTTAGGTATACACCACCTAGAATAGTATTTATCATCCTATATCTTTAATATAATATTAGTGGTAGTACACCAAACTCAGGTTTGAATCTCAGCTTATCTGCTTTAAGTTTTATAACCATGAACATATTACTTAATCTGAGCCTCACTTCCTTACCAAAATGGAGCTACCTAAGAGTTGTGAGAACTAAATGTGACAGTGTATACATAGCATTTAGCATAGTGCCTAACACATGGTAAAAGCTCAAAAAAGTGGTAGCTGGTTATTCTCTACACGCCTCCTCCCCCTCCAACAATGAGAATATAGTTGGAAGGCAATTGACTTCATTTATATTTATTCTTATATTTTTATTTCTTAACTATTGTCTTTTTTTAAAATTAATTTTTATTGGAGTATAGTTGTTTTACAATTGACTTCATTTAGAGGAAAGCTCATAAAAACAAAACAAAGCCCTAATACCAGGAATATCAGGAGCTTAGTTATAGACATGTTAAGTTTAAGATGCCATTAGCCATGCAAGTCGAGATGGTGATTAGGCAGTTGAATATATGAGTCTGGAGCTCAGAGGAGAGGACTGAGCTGGAGATAAAACATCTGGGATTCAGGCCATAATTGGCATTTAAGACCGTGAGCCTAAATGAGATCACCAAGGGAATACGTGTAAATAGAAAAGAGAGGACACAAAAAGAGTCCTAGAGTAATATAACATTCAATCATCAGAGGGAGGAGGAGGAAGAGCAAGTAGAAATGAGAAAGATCAATCAGCCAGGTAGATAGAAAACCAACAGAGTACCCTAGAAGCCAAGTGGAAAAATCTGTTAAAAGTTTAAAAGACAGAGTTAATAAGTCAGATGGAGTAAGGTGAAAACTGGGAAGTCATCGTTGGATTTTTTTCTTCCAGTTGTATTGAGATAATATTGACATACAGCACAGTATAAGTTTAAGGTGTACAGCATAATGATTTGACTTACATACATCTTGAGGCCATTATCACAATAAGTTTAGTGAGCATCCATCATCTAGTACAGACACAAAATTAAAGAGATAGGAAAAAAACTTTTTTCTTGTGATGGGAACTCTTAGGCTTGACTCTTTTAACAACTTTCATATGTAACACAGAGCAGTGTTAACTATATTTATCATGTTGTACATTACAATCCCGGTACTTACTTATTAACTAGAAGTTTGTACTTTCTGACTGCTTTCATCCAACTCCCCTTCACTCCACTCCTCACCTCTGGTAACCACAAATCTGATCTCTTTTTCTATGACATTGTTTGCTTTTGAAGTATAACTGACCTACAACAGTATGTTAGTTCCTGTTTCACAACACAGTGATTCAATGCTTCTATACATTTCAAACTGATCACCACAATAAGTCTAGTTATGCTATGTCACTATACAAAGATATTACATAGTTATTGACTATATTCCCCATACTATATATTTCATACACATGACTCATATATTTTGCAACTGGAAGTTTGTACCTCTTAATCTCACCCATCTATTTCTTTCCTCCTCCCTGCCCACTCTCCTCTGGCAAACACCTGTTTGTTCTCTGCATCTAGAACTCTGTTTCTATTTTAAGTTTGTTCACTTGTTTTGTTTATTTAGACTTCACATATAAATGAAATCATACAGTATTTGTCTTTCTCTGTCTAATTTATTTCACTTAGCATAATACCCTCTAGGTTCATCCATGGTGCAAAAGGCAAGATTTCATTCCTTTTTATGGCTGAGTAATATTCCATTGCATATATGTATATGTATACACACACAATGTGAGATATATATATATATATATATATATCACATCTTCTTTATCCATTCATCAACTTAGGCTGCTTCACATCCTGGCTACTGTAAATAATGCTGCTATGAACATAGAGGTGCATGTATCTTTTCTAATAAGTGTTTTGGTTTTCTTCAGATAAATACCCAGGAGTAGAACTGCTGGATCGTAAGGTAGTTCTATTTTTAGTTTTTTTGAGGAACCTCCACACTGACTCCATAGTGGCTGTGCCAATTTACATTCCCACCACCATTCCCTTTTCTCCACATCCTCGCCAACACTTGTTATTTGTTGTCTTTTTGATAACAGCCATTCTGACAGGTGTGAGGTTATACCTCATTGTAGTTTCAATTCAAAGTTCCCTGATGGGGCTTCCCTGGTGGCGCAGTGGTTAAGAATCCACTGCCAATGCAGGGGACATGGGTTCGAGTCCTGGTCTGGGAAGATCCCACATGCCATGGAGCAACTAAGCCCATGCGCCACAACATCATTTACTGAAGAGGCTGCCTTTTCCCCACTGTATATTTTTGCCTCCTTTGTCATAGATTAATTGACCATATATGTGTGGGTTAATTTCTGGGCTCTCTATTCTGCTCCATTGATTTAGGTGTCTTTTTTTGTGCCAGTACCACACTGTTTCGATTACTGTGGCTTTGTAGTATAGTCTGAAGTCAGGGAACATGATACCTCCAGCTTTGTTCTTTCTCAAGATTGGTTTGGCTACTCGGGATCTTTCATATTTCCATACAAATGTTAGAATTCTTTGTTCTGGTCCTATGAAAAGTGCCACTGGCATTTGATAGGGTTTGCACTTTATCTGTAGATTGCCTTGGGTATGGTCATTTTAACAATATTAATTCTTCCAATCCATGAACACAGTATATCTTTCCACCTGTTTGTGTCATCTTCAATTTCTTTCACTGGTATCTTACAGTTTTTGGAGTACAGGTATTTTCTTCCATAGTTAGATTTATTCCTAGGTACTTTACTCTTTTTGATGCAATTGTAAATGGGATTGTTTTCTTAATTTCTCTGATAGTTCACGTTAGTGTAGAGAAGTGCAACAGATTTTGTATCCTGCAACTTTACCAAACTCATTGATGAGCTCTTCTAGTTTTTTGGTGGTGTCTTTAGGATTTTCTACACATAATATCATGTCATCAGCAAACAGTGACAGTTTTGTTACTTCCTTTCCAATTTGGATTCTTTTTATTTCTTTTTCTTGTCTGACTGCCTTGGCTAGGACTTCCAATACTATGTTGAATAAAAGTGGTGAGAATGAACATCCTTGTCTCGTTCGTGATCTTAGAGGAAACGCTTTCAGCTTTCCACCACCGAGTATGATGTTAGCTGTGGGCTTGTCAGATATGGCCCTTGTTATGTTGAGGTATGTTCCCTCTATACACACTTTTTTAGAGTTTTTATCATACATGGATGTTGCATTCTGCCAAAAGCCTTTTCTGCATCTATTAAGATAAACATATAATTTTTATTCTTCAATTTAATGTGGTGTGTCACACTGATTGATTTGTGAATACTGAACCATACGTGCATCCCTGGGATAAATCCCACTTGATCATGGTGCATGATACTTTTAATGTATTGTTGAATTCAGTTTGCTAATGTTTTGTTGGGAATTTTTACATGTATGTTCATCAGTGGTATTAGCCTGTAATTTTCTTTTTTTGTGCTGTCTTTATCTGATTTTAGTATCAGGGTGATGCTGGCCTCATGTAATGAGTTTGAAGTATTCTTTCCTCTACAAGTTTTTGGAACAGTTTGAGAAGGATAGGTGTTAACTCTTCTCTAAATGTTTGGTAAATTCAACTGTGAAGCCATCTGGTCCTGGACTTTTGTTTGTTAGGAGTTTTTTAAATTACTGATTCAATTTCATTACTGGTAATTAGTCTGTTCATGTTTTGTATTTCTTCCTGGTTCAGTCTTGGGAGATGGTAAATTTCTAGGAATTTGTCCATTTTTTCCAGGTTGTCCATTTTATTGGCATGTAGCTGTCTATAGTAATTTTTTATGATCTTCTGTATTTCTCTGGTGTCAGTTGTGACTTCTTTTCCATATCTGAATTTACTGATTTGGGCCCTCTTTTTTTCTTGATGAGTCTAGCTACAAGTTATCAATTTTGTTTTTTTTTCCCAAAGAACCAGCTCATTGAAAGTTTCACTGATCTTTTCTATTGTTTTTTTAATCTCCATTTCATTTATTTATTTATTTTTATTTTGGTTGTGCCGGGTCTTAGTTGCTGCAGGTGGGCTCCTCAGTTTCAGCTCGTGGGCTTCTTAGCTGCAGCACATGAACTCTTAGTTGCGGCATGCATGTGGGATCTAGATCCCTGACCAGGGATCAAACCTGCATCCCCTGCATTGGAAGGCAGATTCTTAACTACTATGCCACCAGGGAAGTCCCTCATTTATTTCTCCTCTGATTCTTTACAATTTCTTCCCTACTACTAACTTTGGGTTTTGTTGGGTTTTGTTTTAGTTCCTTTAGGTGTAAGGTTCGGTTGTTTATTTGAGATTTTTCTTGTTTCCTGAGGATGTTATAAACCTCCCTCTTAGAACTACTTTTGCAGGTGGATTTAGTGATGTGGTGGACTGGCACAAGTCAATGCCATATTAGAATACGTTCAAGGGGAAAAATGTTAAACAGTAAATTCAGACGATGGTTCAAGAAATTACACTGAAAGGGCAGGAGAGAAATGGGGTGGTAGCTGGAAGAAGAAGTCTTTCTCTTTTAAAAATGGAAGAAATAACAGCATAAATGCTGATGAGATAGTGACAGCAGAGGGGGAAATTGATAAATGCAGTAGAGAAAGGGAAAACTGCTGCAGCACTATACTTGAGGGGGCAAGTGCAGACGGGATCTGATACTGAAGTCAAGGGGATTGTTGGCCTTAGCAGGGGAAAACAGATATAGTTTATCCTTAGTAACAGAAGAGAAGGTGTAAATGCATAAATGCAGGTAGGTGAATAGATGTCATGGAAATTCTCTTCCAACTGTCCCAGTTTCCTCAGAGAAATAGGAAGAAAGTTCATCAGTGGAGACAGAGATGGGACAGAAGGTATTGTAGTATAGGTTTAAAGAAAAAGGAAAAAGCATGAAATAGTAATCTAAGGGAATAGGAGAGTGAATGAACTCAAGAAACACAGTGTGACTGAATTAAAGTAAAATCAGTTGCCAGGTTATTCTCCACCTAAGTTTGGCCCCACTGGTACAGGTAAAGATACAAAACAGGTGGAGATGAAGGGATAATGAGGATACAGGTTAGTCAAAGAAGTACAATTAAGGGAGAGACCAGCAGAGGAATTGAGGGTGTATGCAAAGGAGTGCTAATAATGATTGACTATGGAAAAGCAGAGTAAGGAGAGTGAAAAGCTGATCAGACTGATAGACTGTTGGTCCTGGTGGAGTCTGAATATTAAAGGGAGTGAAGTGGAAAGGTGGAGAGTTTCATTTGGAGAGTAAGATATTTACAGCTGAAATTGTCATAAAAGGTTAAGAATTACTATAGCATAGAACCAGATCCTTGGGATTCCCACATTTAATAAGAAAGTTCAGTGTAAAGGTAAAATGAGAATCTATATGTAAGACCTGAATGGCAGGTAAGAGAATTAAAGGTAGATGATGGAATATAGCCTTGGAATTCCTCATTTTCTCTGTATAATTTATCAAAAACTCTTAGAGAAAACTAATTCCAACTTTTCTAAGGAAAACAATGATTCAGGTTAAAAAAAAAAACCCTGTTTGTCTGCTTAATCATTGTTCAAAATGTATTCATGGCTTCTAAAGTCCTACACCTTTCTGCTTAGAGTTAAATATATAAACTAACTTAAATAAAGTTAACTGCCATTCTCTTTAGTTTATCTCTTGACACCAGTATTAATAATTTCCACATTTCCCAGAGAGAAATCATTAGTTTAAGAAGAAAAAGCAACTTTCATAAAGATTTCAAAGCAAACCATCACCCAAATATATAAACATTCATCTGCATATTCTTTAATTATCTACTTTTCAAATCCACCTACAAGACATAACTTTATATCCAATCTATTGAACAGTTAAATATACAATTAAAATGGTACTTTTCATAGCCTGAAAAAAAATGAGTCTTGGGAATTTCAGCCTGGCATACAACAATTATTAAAATCTATTAAATTCATAGTTAGTGTGAATGACAACAGCAGTTATTTGCTTTACTTACCTCCTTAATAGCATCTTCATTAGGAAGAATGGAACATAAGCACGTCATATAGGCTTGCTGAAAAGATGACACATTTGAAATTTCTTTAGATTCTGCACATAGTTTTGATAAAGCAGTAGCCTGGGGGATGCAGTTAGATTTCAACAAATGTTTTATTCGCATTTGCAGAAAGAAAGGTCCTTCTTGTGCAATCAATTTATTGACTAGAAAAAAGGAAAAATAAAACAGTTTGATAACATACCACATTACATGTCAAGGTTGTAAAGATGAAAGTTTGATATCTTCTGTTGTTGCTTATTTTTAGTGGACAAAAAGTCAGCTGATATAACTGGAAGTTTATTCTGATCTCAGTACTCATCTAACAGAGCAAAGAGCAAAATTAATGTTGCTAATTATTCCCACATTACTTAGTAGTTTTATTTTGAACACCATACCTTTTAAAAAAGCTACTACTAACATTTCATCAAAATTCATTCTTTCACCTTCTCCTCCCTCACTTTCTTATAAGGATAGTAAGGAACAATGAAATGAACTATAAACTTAAGTACAAGGCAAAAAGGCAAGTATCCTGTGTAATATTAACAACTACCACTTGTACACTTATGAGGTACCAAGCTTTAAGCTGACTGTTTTTATATACCTCTCATTTATTCTTCACACCACCACCAAGGCAAGTATTGTTATCCCCAGTTTAAGGTTAGGAAAATTAATACTCAGAGAAATTAGGTAACTTGCCAAGGATTCCAAAGCCAGTGGTGGTCTTTCCTCTAAACCAGGCATTTCTCAAAGTGTGTTCCACCGACCAAAAGACCTGAGAGATAGTCCTAGAAAAAAAAAGGATTCCTTGGTCAAATCTCTGAACAGTCCTGCAATGAAGAAAACTGTTCACTTTTATTTAACCCAAGGTTTCCCAAACTGATTTGACCAGAGAACCCTTTTACACATATCATTAGCACAACGTAAAATCTACGTTCCTGGTTCAGTACACACTTTGGAAAATGCTGCTCTGAGCAGTACTCAATATTAAGCACCTGAACACAGATTTGTACAGTGTTCTGGACAAGCCCTCGATTTACAAATAGTAAATACTTAACAAGTGTGTGGCATCGTTACACAGTATTATTTAAAGAACAGAGGTGGGAATATACATGTCAAGATGAGTGGCAAGCAAACAAACTGCTTTAGGTGGTTCACCTAAAACGGTGTTCCTTAAACTCAAAAGTGCCTTCTGAATCACCAGGGGAATTGTAGTAGAATGCAGATGCTAATTCAGTAGGTCTGGGATGGGACCTGAGACTGTGCTTTTCTAATAAGCCTCTCAGGTAATAGCCATGCTACTAGGTCTACAGGCCACATGTGGAATAGAAATCATTAATATTAATGATAAACCACCAGGACGGTGGGGAGGGGAGGGAGAGACCACTGGCCCAATCTTAACTACATATCAGAATCAACTGTAGAGATTTAAAAATTCTCTTCTGTAAAAAAATGGGTAACACCATATATGCAAACAACACAAAATTCAAAAGGCACACCAAAAGGTATACAGTTAAAAGTTGTCTCCCTCCTACTCTGACTCCAGTCCCCTAGTCTCTCTCCCCAAGAAACAATAATCATTTCCAATTTTTTGTTTATCCTTCCAGAAACATTCTTAGTACAGAAGACGTATTTCTTTTCCCACTTACTATATCATACAGGTCATTCTATCACATCACTGTACATTGAGAGCTACCTCAATACTTTTAACAAATAAGCATTGTTCCACTGTAGGGATATAATTAATTTAACCAATCCCCTCCTGATACACTTGCAAGTTGTTTCCAATCTTTGACAACTGTCAATAATGCTACAATCTACAGTCCTGTACAAAGGCCATTTCACACATGCACGACTGTATCTATAGCAAAAATTCCTAGAAGTGAAATTACTGCCTAATTAATCTCCAGAGATTGTACCAATTTACACTCCCAGCACTTATAGGTGGAAGGTGCCTGTTTCCTGTGGCACTTCAAAAAGGTCTGTATTCCAGAGCTCCAACACTGGAGATTTTGATTTAGCAGGTAGTGCCTGAACCTTGGGGGTGCGTGTGTGTGTTTTGGTTTTAAATTCCATAGATACTCTAATACACAGTCAAGGTCAAAAGGCATGGACAGAAAATAGATCATTTGCATTTGGACTTTTCTCTATTTTAGTCCCACAAGCACTAAATCCCACAAAATGAACTCACAATCATATCTCAAATAGCTCCTTGTTCCTTACTTCTATTTTCAGTAATGGTATTCTCTCAATCATAAAGAAATGAAATTTTGGCATTATCCTTCCTTGCCAACTCCTTTCCTAAGGAAATCAACTTAGTTACTGTGTCCTAGCAATTCTTTTTAAAATTCTCTCCAACCTAGTTCCTCCATATTATTTCCTGCCACATCTGTCCCCTACATCCTAAACTGCCTAATATCAGATTATGCTCTATTTATCTGCTCTACCAACTTGTATGCATTTTCACAAATCTCACACCTGAAAACAGGCATGTTATCTATACAAGCCACTCCCTTCTAAATTCCCACAGCATTTTACTTCTTTTGCCACACTTAGTTTTCTCTTTAAGTACAATAATAAATGATTAGAGTGTATGAAGGTTAAGATCTCAGGTTGTGGAATCACAAAACTGAGGCTGAATCATGACTCTCACATATACTAGCTGTGAAGCCCTTGGAAATTAGTAGACCTGTCTGAGCCTCAAGTTTCTTCATCTATGAAAAGGTTAGTAATATCTACCCCAAAGAGATGAAAGAATCATAAATGAAATACCGGAATGCAAGTAAGACACGAAGCACAGGGCCAGGCAGAGTAAATGCTCAATACTACTTGCTATTATTTGTCCCTGATATCCCCCTTATTACACTGTCAGCAATTTGTGTACAAATACCATGCCTTGTTAACTTTTGTATTCCCTACAGCGCTAAGCACAATGCTTTATATATTACAGATGTTTAATAAAACCATGTATTTAGCAACCAATGGTTATCACTTTAGTCAATCAAAAACTTTTAGATATCTCCTCATCTGGGCCCAGATCCTGCCTCCACAGTTTTAACTACACGGCCTTGGGCATGTGTAATCTCTTGCCTGTTTAATGGATTACAGGAGATAGAAAGCACTAATACTGTGCCCATCACATAGCAGGCACTCTATAAATTGTAGCTATTATTTCTATGAGGTAAAACTATTTTACTCAACATATTACAGCCACAGTTAAACCACTATATCAATTTTTAACACACAGATCAGACTTGCATTTTAAAAATCATTTTAAGTTATGTTAAAATCAATACTTAACTGTATTTTTAAAAAGGAAATCCATACATACATTTCAATATTTAAAATGACACAATGAAGTGTACACTAAGATGTCTCACTCCCAACTGTGATCCCTTCTGTATATTATTTTTTCTAAACATTTTAATACAAAAAAAATGTTTAATCATATACCCTCTCCTCCATCTAGGTTCAACAATTGAACTGTTTTGCCATATTTCTTTATTTAGCTTTTCTTTTTCTCAGCCACTTAAAAGTAAGGTGCAAACATCATGACAGTTTACCTCATATATACTTCAACATGTAAAAAATGGTAACATTTAAGGTCCAGCTAAAAAGTTTGTTTTCTTTTTTAACAGAAGAGAGTGTTTTTGTTTTTACTGAAGGCTCAGGTGGCACATGATAATTCATAAAATGGCTTCAGAGGTAGGTAGTAGAAGGGAAAAAATGAACTGGGGTGGGAAAGAAAAACCACCAGGAAGAAGTAAGAGCTGGCTGGTTCCTTCTCAGCTTGATTTAGGGGAGGAAGTTAGTACCTCTGAACAATTAGGATGGATCTCTTCCTTCAACCCTTGGTAGGGGAGAGAAAAAAAAGAACAAAAGGCTGCTGCTTTGGCCCTCCTGAGTCTCAAGAAAAATGGGGAAAAGCCAGTGCTTTGATGTCATGAATTAAGGGGGGAAGGAGGGTGCTGGGTAGGGCACAGGTCAGCTGGAAAAACTAGCAGATACCAGATGGTAGCTCTGGGTTTCCTCTAGTTGGAACCACTCTAGTACAGTGGAAGGGGGGTCTCCAAGGTTGATGGGCCTGAGGTCTTTAGGGCTGTGGGCTGCTGCCATCACCGTTGGAACCAGGGGTGGTTTGTGGGCACTGGGGCTCAAGTCAGGAACCATCAGTGGGGCTGGGCTTGGTCTTGCCAGCCCTATGTTTTGTGGTAGGCTGCTGGGGTGACCTGAGGTAGAAAGGTGTTTGATACCTGGGTGGGAGGACCTGCTCATTTCCCTGACGATCATGGCAGGCAGAAGTGTCAACAATTGGCACTTATTACGTACTTCAGTAATAACTGTTTTTTGGTGGGGACGGGGTTACAAAATTCAAGAATTTGTGGCAGGAAAAATAAAATTCTTATACACTTTTTTTTTAATTCAAAAAACTAAACCAAAAAGCATTTATTGAGTTACTTGGGAGGCTAAACACTTTGTACTTTTATGCTTCTGATTACTATGTTATTGAAAAAAGGCAATTAATGAAATGATAGTCACTGCTTTCTAGCATCAAATATGTTGATATCTGGGCTGCAAGGGCAATGGAGCTATAAAGGAGGCTTTCTAAATCTGTTGACCTGAAATTAGTAAGGGCCAGTTGCAGAAGTAAGCAGGCAACAGGCTGCCCACCACTTATGCTGTGGTTCTCAGAAAAATTCCTTACATATGTAGGTAACCTATACCCATTCAGTTTATAGATAGTGGGTACTTAACTTAATCTTTATTGAATATATAGGATACCATGGGATATTAGGTAAACAGTGCTTCTCCCCATTTCTTGATTTTTTCTATGTGAAAAGAAATTGAGTACTGTTAACTCCTGGGGTGGGAGGGATATATTTGATTAATATGTTGGGGAAAATAAATTGGGGACATTTAATGCAACTCCATCTTTTCCCTCTGGGGCTTGGGCCTATCTACAAAGGTCATGCATTCTTCACTCCTGGAGCCTTATCTGGACTGGGATCTGCCTAATTCTGGGATCCTTTTGCAACTATTTGGCCCTGTCCTCTAACAACTTTTAATAATAATAAAGGCAATAATTTAGCCTCCACCTGCCTATATTTACAAAAGGATGCCATTTACTGGGAACCTCAACAGAAAACAATAAATAGCAATCTATTTTCTATTTAACAGCTATTCTCCTTATTCATTTTTTTCTTGTCCGTGTAACTGATAAGCAGTAGAATTATCAGAGGAAAGGGACCAAGAGAAAATCTAAACACTCTTATTATCAATCTTCTGACTATACAGAAAAACCCAAACAGCATGTATACAATAATAGGTGATCAAACTTGGTGAATGAATAAGCTAACTGTAATATTTTAAGATATCAACATTCAAAAGGCCTGTCCTGAGAACTGAACTAAAGATCTATAAAAAATGGGACGTCCCTGGTGGCGCAGTGGTTAAGAGTCCACCTGCCAATGCAGGGGACACGAGTTCGAGCCCTGGTCTGGGAAGATCCCACATGCCGTGGAGCAACTAAGCCCGTGCACCACAACTACTGAGCCTGTGCTCTAGAGCTCGCGAGCCACAACTGCTGAGCCTCCGTGCCGCAACTACTGAAGCCCGCATGCCTAGAGCCTGTGCTCTGCAACAAGAGAAGCCACCACAATGAGAAGCCCATGCACCGTAAAGAAGAGTAGCCCCTGCTCGCCGCAACTAGAGAAAGCCCGCGCGCAGCAACAAAGATCCAATGCAGCCAAAAATAAATTAAAAAAAATTTTTTTAATAAAATAAAAATTAAAAAAGTGTAAATATCTAAATATCTATCTAAAGTGTAAATAAAAACTGTTCTGAAACTCATTCTTATCCCAGAAACATACTTAACAGAATGTGATCCTTTTTTTAACTTTCCACTAACTTAAAGCAAATGAAATCATAATTGTTGGACATATAAAATGAGATATTTTGTGTGTCTAAAATGCAAATGTCAACTATGTCAACTCAAACCCATAAATCTTCTGGACTTAAACTGACAACTTTGTAAGAATTTTCTTTCTTTGCATATCTCTATAAAAACGCTAAATTCCAATGTTTCATAAATTTAAAATAAGAAGTAATTTTTTTTCATAATCCTCAGCTGTAGTAACCAGTAAACAAAATATCATTATAAGCAAAGCTCTACTATATACCAAGGACTGGAAGCAGATTATTAATTTCTATCTCAGGAACTCTGCATAAACATTGTCAGTCAGTGCAACATTTAAAAACAAGTATAAAGGGATACTTTTAAAACACTATATAAATATTCAAGAATCCTTAAGCAAAACATTAAGTGCTAATGGTTAGTTTTTACTATTCAAAGGATAAGAGAACGATTGGTTATAGATACACAGGTGAAATTCACAAAATTTTAACAGAGAAAAAAATTTTAATTCCCTTAGAACTAAATCCTCCTTCAATAGTCAGTATAGTTTTAAGCTTACCTTCTTCTGTTTCTACTGGCTGTTGAGACAGAATTTTAAGAAGAACAGGGTTTTTCCACACCCCCTCCTTGGTAACGTGAACCAGTATTTGTAGGTTGTTATTCCCAAATTCCAATAATGCATCATGTGACTCCTTTAAAAAAAAGAAGAAAAAAAAAGCATATCCAGAAAACAGGCAATATAAACAATATAAAAAGTCATTTTGCCCTTTCAATATATCTGAATGTCTATGAAAAGACCTATATCTTGGATTTCCTAAAAATAAATAAGCAGAAAAAAAACTATCCTCAAAGTTTTGTGAAATTCTGTTGCTGCTTTTTAAAAAATGAAACTAGGGCATTTTCACTAAGTTAAAGAGTACCTTTAAAATGTTTTCCTGAATTCTCCTAGGTAAAATGATCACAATTCAATTTCCATCCTTGAATTACTCAATTATTTTAAGGCCACTGGCACAGATTTCTTTTTTTTTAAAAAGATTCTGCAGTATTCACACAGGCAACCTATTCCTTCTAACAGAAGTATGACTTAATGACATCTATTGTTATATATCTTTTTAATTGTTTAAATTCTTCTATCAAAGGACTTTTAAAATGATAGATGGCTCCAGGGACTTCCCTGGAGGTCCAGCAGTTGGGACTCTGTGCTACCAATGCAGGAGCCGCAGGTTCAATCCCTGGTGGGGGAACTGTGATCTCACATGCTGCGCAGCCAAAAAATTTAAAAAGTACACAGAAAAATGACAGATGGCTCTAGCTAAAAGTCATGGAAATGCAAGTTATTAGCTGTCATTCTATCTCCTCAGAAAACAAACAAAATATAATTGCCAATAGTTTATTCTTTAAAATACTTATATACACAAAGGGCGGGGAGGTAAGGGGTCAGAAATTTAACTTGACATAAATAATTAAGCATATATCTCACTGTCCTTTCTTACTAGTGAGGATTATTGGTTGTTTCCATATTCTGAAATTTTAACTTGTTTTCCCTTATTTTAGACTGCTGAAATTCTCAAGGAACATAAGCTTTCACTGGTAGCAGTATTTCTTTGGAAAATAAAATATAGGTTAAAAATGTTCACAGACCTAAGACTATAATCTTATATTCACCTAAATGAAATATAAAAAATAAAGTTCGCTTTTTTCCCCTTAATTTTCATGTCAGAACGACAGGGTTTTAATACACATACATATACACACACACACACACACACACACACACACGCACCATATACTGAGTTATCTTCTGCTAAGAAAGGTTTTAAAACTGACACTGAAAGTGATATTTCCAAATAACAGTTAACTAACAGCAATATTTAAATGCTATAATTTTCCTTTAATGGCTTGACCTGTCCTCAGGCTTCTTTTTCCTTAACTTAGGACAACAGGCATTTACTTTGCAGTGAAGATGAAGATTCTGTCAGAATGTGCTGTGTCTGGTTAACATATTTGTAATACCTAACAGCCCTATACCATTACACTTTAGCAGAACACTGTCACCCCCATGATACATAGCAACTAAAATAAAAAGCCACTGTTTGGGTTAAAAACAAAAACAATTTTCTAATTTTTCATCTGTTCAAAATACAGTTTATTCTGAGTAAGAATGATGTGTAATCCTTTATTACATATATATACACATACACATATATATATTATAGCAAAGTTACTTTTAAAAAATAACATTAGGTGGTCCAGTGGCTAGGACTCTGCGTTTCCACTGCAGGGGGCATGGGTTCAACCCCTGGTCAGGGAAGTAAGATCCCACAAGCCTCACAGTGCAGCCAATGAATGAATAAATGAATGAATGAATGAAGAGAGAAGAAGGAAGGAATGAAGGAAGGGAGGGAGGGAGGGAGGCAGGCACTTTAAAAAAATAAAAAATAACATTAAATAGAGTCCTTAAAAACTATGGTGGAATTTTAAAAGTAATTTAAAAACTTAGATTTGTTTCTTTTTTAAGGTAAAACTATCCGTATCTTGAAATCTACAATACAGAAATACTAGCACAAGATGTTCACTCTACCACTGTTTACAATAAACAGCAAAGAGATTTGGCCAAATAATTTATGGTGCAACCACATAACAGAATCCCAGGCAGTCATCAAGGGAGAACTACATATGCAATCCTAGATACATGTCCATGTTAAAATCATTAAGTTAAAAAAAGTTGCAAAAAAACAGGATCTCATTTTTCTTTATTTAAAATTTCATTTCAGAACGTATTTTTATATCCATAATGAAAAGGTCTGGAAGGGTTACACAGCTATAAACAGTGGTTGAGAATGCTCTCTGTGGCCTGCTCTTGTAAAACTATTCTCTTACCAAAAGTATCCTCAAAACTACCTGCTGCCTTACCCGTTTACCACCTAAAATAAGAAAACCTCAAGGTTTTATGTTTCAGATTTCTACAGGGACCATGTCTTATATTTATCTGTACCTCTACTGCATTTATTAAACACATATTCAGAAATGTGAATATATATATCCTAAATGTCTGATAAATACCGGGCAAAGTTACACAGGTCGGAGGGAAGGCAAATATTTTATTCAGGCATACAATCTAAGAAAAGAATGAAGAAATATGAGAGTATTCTCTCTTCAAAGGATACTACTAATAATAATAGTAACAGCCTTAATAAGAATAAGTACACTTGCCCTTCTAGAATGTCGTATGCCAGGACAAAACTACTGGCAGGCAGAATGACAAAATCAATATGCTCTGTATGAAAGATGATTTTAACAGCAGCTGTATGAATATGTGAAGAGTTAGGACATTACAGGGATTAAATCAGGCCAAGAGCATGACAAAGAATTCTTCTCCTCAAACAGAAAATCTAAAGATTAACATTATATCATTTCATTTTGGATTTTTTATCCTAGAGGAAAGAAACTTCCAGATAACGAGGTGTGTCTGTTAACATGCAAATCTTTACTTATGCCTTCATGAAACAAGTGCAAGCTACTATGGAGTTTGTGTCCTCGAGGAAGCAGTTAAACAAAGCAAGCTCTAGGTATTAATCTAGGTGTAACTTTGGGCAAGCTAATTCACCTCTCTATGCCTGTCTCCCCATTTATAAATGGAGATTCAAATGATCTCTACGGTATAAGGTTTGCAATTTGATTAAAAGATACAAAATGTAAAAACAATGTAGAGTACTGTTTGGTACATAATTAATGATAATAAATGAATGGTAGCTATTTACTTAATTATGTCTATTTTCTTTAAATAGTTTTTCTATCTCTACTGGTAACAGGCAAATTTGCTTCCTATTGTTTTTCCTCCTACCTTACTCTCCTCTCCCCAACTTGCTACTTTCTGATCTGCTCATCTAAGAATTCTGATAATCAAGCCAATGTAAGAGCCAACGTAGCTCTCCTGTTGAAAATGCATGCACAGAATCTCTGATGACTATTTTGACGGTTTAAGAGACTTAGCACTGTAAGTCCCTGAAGTGTTAGGGGGAAATTACTAGATAAGTGTACTATCAATGATGCAAATACTGCTACCTTATAAACATATACAATTTTACATTTTTAATAGCTTTATTCTGCCTAAAACTTTGTGTCTGAAGAATGAAAACTTTTTTTGTTGTTTCTAAGCTATGTAAAGGCTAACAAAACCAAATGATAAGCAAAAAAAAAACTTTTAGCACACTCCCTTCATCTGGAAGGCCTCCTCATTTCATGAACTTACTACCAATATATAATGAATTTGTTTTTGTTCTAAGTTTCCAATTTTAGTTTGCTGGGAGAAATTAACTACATGTCTTGAATACCTAAACAGAGACCTTTTTTGAGGCCACATCAACTCACCTGTAAAGACTGAAGGAAGAGTACCCAGGCTTCACATGGCAGTTCACTTTCAGACACTGAAAGCAGTAATTCAAAGCAACTCCTAGAATATGAATAACTAAGTCAGTATATAACGGTGGTTATAGTCATAATCAAGTACAGTATGACAGTGATACTGAATATACATTTTACATTTATTTAGACTATTTTAAATTTGTTTCTCACTCTTCAAATTTTCATTCAACATTGTTATATTTTCAACTTTAAAAAAGAGAAAAAAGAAAAACTATGAGGCTTTAGAGGAGGAATAATGGGATTATAAAACCAGGAATGTTTATGTTGCAAAAATAAAGTATAAAGTTAGAGGTTTGGGGTTTGGGAAAATAGGAAGGAAAACAGGTAAGACCAGAGAAAAATAAAATGGACCACCCAGACTAGAATTTATCCCACCAAACAATCTGCAAACTGAATCAAGGTGATTCCACAACTAAAAACTAACAGCTGTTGTATTTTTTCAGTTTGCAAATAAATACATTAAAGGTGTAACTCTGTCTGCTATTAGGCAGCCAAATATTAAAACAGCAGCTAGATTATCATGGACCCTTGGGATGGTAATCTTATACTGTACCCTGATATTTTCTGCTAGTATAATTCTTAGTTCAAATAATATAATTGTATTGCAGAATTTCACAGCGTTTCCCCCCAAAGTGTTCCTCAAAGACCACCACAGCTTCCAGACACTCTTGTCACTTCACTTGATCTATTCCTAAGGACAGAGAGAAAATGCATCATTCTAAGCCTGAGTAGGAAAAGAGACTCGAGGCAATTAAAGATTATGTTGCTTGGCTGGACCTTCACTTATACTTTATCTCCTGAAAATGTGAATACAAAGGCTCAGAGCTAAGGAAATTTCATTCAAAGGTATGACCCTGATGTTGCTTTGAACAATGTGATGCCATAGTAAAGAGAAGTCAGGCAAACATTACAACCAAAAATACTCAATTTTAAGAGGGATTTAAGTTCTTAAACTTACAGTACTAATCTGCCAAGCACTAAGAGGACATCTTCGCATTCAGTAGTTAAATATGGGCGAGCACTGGCAAAGCTTTGGATGGCAAGTCGATATACCTCCAGAAGATACACAATATGTTCTGATGCATTCTTGCTGCTTGCATATTGCAATAAGGTCTAAAAAATAAAGTTAGAGTTTTAATTATTAAAAAAAAATAAAGACAATGAAACAAACAAGACTATCTTTGTTCTCAAATGCACTACCCCTTCCTTTTTGTCTAATAGATGCATACACCTTTTATTTGCCTTTTTGTTTTTCTAACATCTTTATTGGAGTATAATTGCTTTACAATGGTATTAGTTTCTGCTTTATAACAAAGTGAATCAGTTATACATATACACATGTTCCCATATCTCTTCCCTCTTGCGTCTCCCTCCCTCCCACCCTCCCTATCCCACCCCTCTAGGTGGTCACAAAGCACCGAGCTGATCTCCCTGTGCTATGCGGCTGCTTCCCACTAGCTATCTATTTTACGTTTGGTAGTGTATATATGTCCACGCCACTCTCTCACTTTGTCACAGCTTACCCTTCCCCCTCCCCATATCCTCAAGTTCATTCTCTAGTAGGTCTGTGTCTTTATTCCCATCTTACCCCTAGGTTCTTCATGACCTTTTTTTTTCCCCTTAGATTCCATATATATGTGTTAGCATACGGTATTTGTTTCTGACTTACTTCACTCTGTATGACAGACTCTAGGTCCATCCACCTCATTACTAATAGCTCAATTTCATTTCTTTTTATGGCTGAGTAATATTCCATTGTATATATGTGCCACATCTTCTTTATCCATTCATCTGTTGATGGACACTTAGGTTGCTTCCATGTCCTGGCTATTGTAAATAGAGCTGCAATGAACATATTGGTACATGACTCTTTTTGAATTATGGTTTTCTCAGGGTATATACCCAGTAGTGGGATTGCTGGGTCGTATGGTAGTTCTATTTGTAGTTTTTTAAGGAATCTCCATACTGTTCTCCATAGTGGCTGTATCAATTTACATACCCACCAACAGTGCAACAGTGTTCGCTTTTCTCCACACCCTCTCCAGCATTTACTGTTTGTAGATTTTTTTGATGATGGCCATTCTGACCGGTGTGAGATGATATCTCATTGCAGTTTTGATTCGCATCTGGTTTGTTTAGAGGATTCTATTTTCATCACTTAATGAATTGTTTCTGCTGAGTTAAAGAAAAGGCAGACTGCTCTTTTGACATGAGAATAAATCTAAGAATAAAGCCATAAAACGCCTATAGTTGTTCTCACTAGAGGTCTGGAGTTACCAACTCTGAAATTCAGTAGCGTTTCATTAATACAACATTAAATTGAACACCAACCATGTGCCAATACACTGGGTATACAAGGATAAGAATATGATCCCTGACTTACACAAGAGACTTATTGCTGAGTGTAGCCCTCTCAGCTCTTTTTTCTACACACGTAGAACTTATTAGGCTTAATTTATACTTACCAATTTATAAAAGGTTGAGGTTTTTATTTTTAATGAAGTTTATTTCAAAAACTAATATACATGCCAAATGTCAGTTCATTTGTTTACAATGGGGGACAGTCATATTACCACCTATGGTCCCCATTCCCCATACTTTGACATAAGAGGTTATCTGGTGAGTTTAAAATCTAAAAAAAAGGAAAACACAACCACAATAAAGCCTGATAAATTACATGTGTTCAAATGACGACAGAAAGCTGGCTTCTGTTCTCTTTGGACAGTGTGGAAAATCTGCCAAATTCTGGTTTGGGGTCTCTCTTTCTAGGTTCCACAAAGTTGCTCTCCCTACTATTAATATATTTCTTTCCTCTAACAACTGAATAGGTTTTGCTTATGCTTAACTGATACATCTCGTTAGGTTAAGACTTGAATTGTGCAAGTTTTCCCCCCCTAGAACACACATTCTGACTGGGCTAGGGAGTTAAGGCTACTTCAATAATAATTTCTTCTAACTTCCTGTCTTCTGATTTTTCTGCTTAGCAAACTACCAATAGCTGTGGTGGCACTGCAGGATTCCACTGATCTTCTGCAGTTTTTTCTGCAGTTTTCACAATAACAGCCCCTATATCTGTTCTGATAATTAAGAACTGACTAGTCTTGATTATTTAAAACAAACAAACTTAACAGGGAAATATATGATCAACCATTATACCACATACAGTAAAAGCTCTCTTAACTAACACACTGGATTATCTGATCTTTGCATACTTGAATGATCAAGCCAGTTAAGCTATTTTAGTACACCCATTTCAATTCAGTATCTTGCTGCTTTATCACAGTCACTTTAGAGAAGTGGGCTCTTTCTGTATTTTCAGAAAAGCATTATGTCCCCATCTAATCAAATCCCAAATTTTAGTAAAATAAGAAAAAAAAATAATAACAGGATCATAAAACTGACCCCACAACAATCCTTTCTAGCTAAAACAGTGAAGAGAAGGAATGCAGAATCATGTGCTTATCAGTTACATAAAAAAGATTTCACATAATCTCTCTGAAGAAATTTATTAAAATCTATGTCAGAAAGAGATTGTTTTAGATCAGCAAATTACTTACTGTCTGCATTGGTTAATCTGAAAACCAGAGGGCTTTACAAATTTATATTCAGTAGCAGATTTTATGCTCCGGAGGTCAGATTTATCTTATCAATCTTTACAGGCCTAACACTCTTCTACCGGCTTCCATCTCCATAGGACATTCAAGTCTCATTAAATGTTTACTGAATAAATTTACCATTTTACTGAATAAACTCATCATTCTATTCATTTGACAAATATTTTTTGAGCGCCTACTCTAGTAAGGAGTTAGGTACTGGGGGGAAAGAGATGGGGGCCTATCCTCGTGGAGCTTTCAGAATGAGTCAACACAGCATGATAGTTGAAACCACACATGCAAATTAACCAACTACTGGCTAAAGTATGCAAAGAGAAGGGCATAGTGCATACAGATGAGGTTATTCTTTCCACAGTCCACCTTCCCACTCAGAAGCTCCTGCCACCAATCTAGTATCTTCTGACACAGACATTCCAATAAGACTCCCAACAAGTTACACAATTTCAAAGATTCAATACCCCATGACTATTTATGTTTACGTTTTTCCCTTTACTGATTTATATATTTTTTAATTCCTAAATGTTTTCCCCCCTTACATGTTAATCACATTAAGGAGGTGTCCTTAACATGTCCACTATGAGCATACTCTGGACATTGGAAGAATCACTGGAACAATCTTCATTATCATCTTTTTTAAAAATGCAAGATGAAACTGAATGAATTACAGCCATCCAAATGACATTTTAAGTACCTCATGTAAACAAAATTCCATCAGAAGCAGAAAAGAAAAATGGAAGTCTCTTATTTTTCTTTAGACATTTAAATTTTAGACACCAACAAAAATGAATAAGAAAGGGGCAATAAATGATAACTGTGACTCCCTCAAGTTCACTGGCATTCTTCAGAGACCAAATTAATGGCCTCTTCTCTTTGTTTCAGTAAATGCATTTACGCTACAAAAGCTTACTATGTGGCAATACTGTGCTGGGTACTAGAGATGAAGACTCTTATCCTGCCCTTAAAGAACTAAATACACTGAGAGGTCAGATAAATTAGCCCAATCAGGTACCATCTTTGATTATTTTAAACATTCTTACTGGGGTGCTCTCATTCATATCCAAGGCAGATTATCTCTCAAGTCCTTGCTATATACCTCAAATGCCTGTTAGACATTTCCATCTGGATGTCCTAGTCAAATCTAAAATTCAACATGTTGAAAACAAACATCTTCCCCAGCAAATATGTTCTTCCTCCTATGTTCCATCTGCTTCTTTTCAGGAGCCAGAGCTAAAAAAACCTGTCCTTGAAACCACCACACCAAAGTTTGCTGATTCAACTGCAGAAATACCTTTGTCTGTGATCTTATGCTTTATTTCTACAGACAGTAACCTAGACCAGGCCCCCAACATCCCTCACCTGGAATGCTACAACAGTTTACTTCTCTAGGCTAAATATCCTTCAGTTCTGTGTATGTGTTGTAGTCATAACGTATTTGTACCCCAAAAAATTAATGCACAGGGAAAATAACTAGAAGGAACTCAGCTAATACGGTTATTAGCACTGGAGTAGTAGTAGGATTATAAACAATTTTCTATCATTTTTATAATTTTCTGAAATTCTTCCCAAATTTTCTTTAATAAGTATTATGTTTACAGTGAAGGAAAGAATCTCTTCCCTATCCCAATTCTATCTATATTCCTCACTACATGGTTTCATACATTCCTTACTACATGGTTTCAAAGAGACTGGTAGCATCCTATTCTCTGAAACTATCAAGGAAGGAGAATTCTTTTCTTCATGATGGTCATATTTTATGCAGGGATGCATTCCAATTTAAAACTCAAATGGTTCAAGACTAATTTTTCCGGTGGAATAACCATAGTTATTGTTTTTGAGCACACAGTATGCACTAGGTATCTTCCTAAGAGCTTTACATGCTACGAACATTTAATACAACAACCTGAAGAGCTAGGTGATTTATCATCAGCTCATTTTTTTTTTTTTACATCTTTATTGGAGTATAATTGCTTTACAATGGTGTGTTAGTTTCTGCTTTATAACAAAGTGAATCAGTTATACATATACATATGTTCCCATATCTCTTCCCTCTTGCATCTCCCCTCCTCCCACCCTCCCTATGCCACCCCTCTATGTGGTCACAAAGCACCAAGCTGATCTCCCTGTGCTATGCGGCTGCTTCCCACTAGCTATCTATTTTACGTTTGGTAGTGTATATATGTCCATGCCACTCTCTCACTTTGTCACAGCTTACCCTTTCCCCTCCCCATATCCTCAAGTCCATTCTCTAGTAGGTCTGTGTCTTTATTCCTGTCTTACCCTAGGTTCTTCATGACATTTTTTTCCCTTAAATTCCATATATATGTGTTAGCATACGGTATTTGTCTTTCTCTTTCTGACTTACTTCACTCTGTATGACAGACTCTAGGTCCATCCACCTCATTACTAATAGCTCAATTTCGTTTCTTTTTATGGCTGAGTAATATTCCATTGTATATATGTGCCACATCTTCTTTATCCATTCATCCGATGATGGACACTTAGGTTGTTTCCATGTCCTGGCTATTGTAAATAGAGCTGCAATGAACATTTTGGTACATGACTCTTTTTGAATTATGGTTTTCTCAGGGTATATACCCAATAGTGGGATTGCTGGGTCATATGGTAGTTCTATTTTTAGTTTTTTAAGGAACCTCCATACTGTTCTCCATAGTGGCTGTACTAATTCACATTCCCACCAGCAGTGCAAGAGTGTTCCCTTTTCTCCACACCCTCTCCAGCATTTATTGTTTCTAGATTTTTTGATGATGGCCATTCTGACTGGTGTAAGATGGTATCTCATTGTAGTTTTGATTTGTATTTCTCTAATGATTAATGATGTTGAGCATTCTTTCATGTGTTTGTTGGCAGTCTGTATATCTTCTTTGGAGAAATGTCTATTTAGGTCTTCTGCCTGTTTTTGGATTGGGTTGTTTGTTTTTTTGTTATTGAGCTGCATGAACTGCTTGTAAACTTTGGAGATTAATCCTTTGTCAGTTGCTTCATTTGCAAATATTTTCTCCCATTCTGAGGGCTGTCTTTTGGTCTTGTTTATGATTTCCTTTGCTGTGCAAAAGCTCTGCAGTTTCGTTAGGTCCCATTTGTTTATTTTTGTTTTTAATTTCCATTTCTCTAGGAGGTGGGTCAAAAAGGATCTTGCTGTGATTTATGTCATAAGGTGTTCTGCCTATGTTTTCCTCTAAGAGTTTGATAGTTTCTGGCCTTACATTTAGGTGTTTAATCCATTTTGAGCTTATTTCTGTGTATGGTGTTAGGGAGTGATCTAATCTCATACTTTTACATGTACCTGTCCAGTTTTCCCAGCACCACTTACTGAAGAGGCTGTCCTTTCTCCACTGTACATTCCTGCCTCCTTTATCAAAGATAAGGTGACCATATGTGCGTGGGTTTATCTCTGGGCTTTCTATCCTGTTCCATTGATCTATCTTTCTGGTTTTGTGCCAGTACCATACTGTCTTGATTACTGTAGCTTTGTAGTATAGTCTGAAGTCAGAGAGCCTGATTCCTCCAGCTTCATTTTTCATTCTCAAGATTGCTTTGGCTATTCAGGGTCTTTTGTGTTTCCATACAAATTATGAAATTTTTTGTTCTAGTTCTGTGAAAAATGCCAGTGGTAGTTTGATAGGGATTGCACTGAATCTGTAGATTGCTTTGGGTAGTAGAGTCATTTTCACAATGTTTATTCTTCCAATCCAAGAACATGGTATATCTTTCCATCTATTTGTATCATCTTTAATTTCTTTCATCAGTGTCTTATAATTTTCTGCATACAGGTCTTTCGTCTCCTTAGGTAGGTTTATTCCTAGATATTTTATTCTTTTTGTTGCAATGGTAAATGGGAGTGTTTTCTTGATTTCACTTTCAGATTTTTCATCATTAGTGTATAGGAATGCCAGAGATTTCTGTGCATTAATTTTGTATCCTGCTACTTTACCAAATTCATTGATTAGCTCTAGTAGTTTTCTGGTAGCATCTTTAGGATCCCCTATGTATAGTATCATGTCACGTGCAAACAGTGACAGCTTTATTTCTTCTTTTCCGATTTGGATTCCTTTTATTTCCTTTTCTTCTCTGATTGCTGTGGCATCAGCTCATTTTTAAAATGGGGAAACCAAAGCACAGAGAGATTAAGTTATTTTCCAAAAGACACCTGGTATTAAATGTTAGGATTTGAACTAGTGTCATCTGACTCCAGAGCCCACACTTAGTTACTATGCTACAAGACTTTTCAGAATGCACAATTCTACAACTATTTTAGGTGTGTTTTAAAACTCTACTTTCCCCACCAGGTGTTAACTTTAATCTTTTACAGCAAGTAGTATCATGATCATCATTTGGCCTTCTTCCTGAGAGTTTACAACATTTAATTTCCATTTAAAATGACTGCTTCTGGGGAAAGTTTTCCAGCAATAGTGCTGATTAATACTCCACAGTTCAGAATGCTGGTGGTTCACAAAGAAATGACAAAAAATATCTGGTACTTGTTAAAGCTGCATGTCCTATGGCAACAGGAAATTATGTGACTTTTAATAGAGGAGGATTTTCATTATTTCAAATTTTGCACATAAAACGAGAAATCTTACTGATTTTAATTTCTCAACTCGTGAAATTCCCAGAATTACATAAATTTGAGTAAAATGTGATTGCACTATGACAGACAGGCTTTCAGCAGGGAATAGCACTTGAGCTGGATTTCTGAGGTACGGGTCAAGTTTGAAAATTCAAAAGTGAGGGGAACAGGATTCCAAGTAGACAGTAACTTGAACAAAGTCAGAAAAGACCAATAGAACAGATACGGCAAACAGTGACAAGACTTTACATCCGTTGGTGAGGAAGCACGGGAGGTTTCCCTAGAAGAGACTAAGCTGGGTGTGAGATGGAATGGGAAGAGAACAGCTGGCTGCTTACATTCAGAAAGTGGCCAGAGTAAATTACAACTTTTAAGTCTTTTACATATGTTGCTATTAGGCCCCACCTCACACTTTCTATATTGGTTACAGTTGTTTTTTTAAAATCTAGAAATATTACTTACTTATTACTCTATCTACCTACCTATTCATCTATCCTGGATTCAGTTCATCATCCCAGCCTACCAAGATTATTTTTAGATAGTAATTCTGTCATGGGATTTAACTATGCTTTCTAACTTCATTTCATTTTCAAAAATATCTTTTGCTGTTTTTTCATAAAATTAATATCTTTTATTGTTTAAGAAATATGGATCAACAGAGAAGTAAAAATGTCAACAATCTACACTATCACTACCCAAAAGTAGACCACTGTTAACAGGTAATATTAAGTTTGAGGGCTTTTTAATGCCTAAATAGCAGTATTTTAATGGACTCAAACTATACATTGTTTTGTAAAATTTTCTTCAACATCAGTATTTTTATAGTTCATGTGTGTATCACAGTTTATTACTCAAGTCCCTGTTTCTGGGCACGATGGTTTCTAACTCTGCATTATTATATATAATATTTAGGACAATGTTCTATAAATGGAATTGCTGGGTCAAAGGATGCATAATTCTTAAGACTACATAGTGCCAAATTCTGCACCAGAAAATTTGTTCCAATTTACATTCCTATTATTTATGTAAGATAGTAACAGACTGAGGAACTGTCACAATTATTGTACATTACAACCTAAATACAACTTTTTGAGGGTCAACTGGATAAGGGAAATACATTATTTTGTTTATTCAATTTATCATCTTTTCATTACTACTGTGGTTGAATGAAAATTTTCATGTTTCCTTTACAGCACCCATATGGTATCTTCATTTCAGTTATCAATAACAGTAAGGAAGAGAGCTTGGATGAGAACAGCATCAACAGTTAATCTTCCCAAAAAACTGAAGAGGTAATACATCCTAGCTCATTCTATGAGGCCAGCATTACCTTGATACAAAGCCAGACAAAGACTACAAGTAAAGAAAACTACAGATCCATAGGCCTTATGAACACTGATACAAAAATCATCAACAAAATACTAGCAAACTGAATTCAATGCCATATTAAAATGGATTATACACTATGACCAAGTGGGATTTATTCCTGGAATGCAAGGATGGTAAAGCATATAAAAATCAATTAGTGCACTACACCACGTTAAGAGCATGAAGGGAAAAAACCTCACATGATCACCTCCACTGATGAAGAGTGTTTGAAAAATTCAACAATCTTTCATGCATGATTAAAAAAAAAAAACACTCAACAAACTAGGAGTAGAAGAAAATTACCTCCACATAATATAGACCATGAATGAAAAACCCTAACATTATATTCAATGGTGAAAGACTAAAAGCTTTTCCTTTAAGGTCAGGAAGAAGGATATCCACATTCACCACTTCTATTCAATACAGTACTGGAAGTCCTAGTGAGAGCAATTAGGCAAGAAAAAGAAATAAAAGGCATCCAAATTGGAAAGAAAAATACAGTATCACTGTTTGCAGATGACATGATTTTACATATATTAAATATTCCACACCAAAAAAACTATTCATATAAACAAGTTCAGCAAAGTTGCAGGATATAAAATCAACATACAAAAACCAGTTGTGTTTTTTGTTCTTGGCCACGCCGCACAGCTTGCAGGATCTTAGTTCCACAACCAGGGATCAAACCCGGGTCCACAGCAGTGAAACCACACAGTCCTAACAACTGGACTGCCAGGGAATTCCCTCAGTTGTGGTTTTATACACTAACAATAAATAATCTGAAAAGGAAGTTAACTATTCCATTTACAATCACATCAAAAAAACAGGAATAAACCAAGGAAGTGAAAGACTTGCACACTGAAAACTATTAGAACTTGATGAGAGGGCTTCCCTAGTGGCACAGTGGTTAAGAATCCGCCTGCCAATGCAGGGGATACGGGTTCGAGCCCTGGTCCGGGAAGATCCCACATGCCGCGAAGCAACTAAGCCCATGCGCCACAACTACTGAGCCTGCGCTCTAGAGTCCACGAGCCACAACTACTGAGCCTGAGTGCCACAACTACTGAAGCTCGCGTGCCTAGAGCATGTGCTCCACAACAACAGAAGCCACTGCAAGGAGAAGCCAGCACACCACAATGAAGAGTAGCCCCCGCTCACAGCAACTAGAGAAAGCCCGCGCACAGCCACGAAGACCCAGTGCAGTAGCAATCAATCAATAAATAAATTTATATATTAAAAAAACTTGAAGAGAGATATTAAAGAAGACACAAATAAATGGCAAGACATGTCATGAAAATGTCCATGGATTGAAATACAATATTGTTAAGATGTCAATACTATACAAAGCAACCCACAGATTCAATGCAATCCCTATCAAAATCCCAGTGACTTTTTTTGCGGGGGTAGAAATAGAAAAATCCATCCTAAAATTAACATAGAATCTCAAGGGACCTTGAACTGCCAAAACAAACTTGAAAAAGAAGAATGAAGTTGTAAATCTGATACTTTCTGATTTCAAAATTTACTACAAAGCTACAGTAATCAAAGCAGTGTGTACTCAAGTAAAGACGGACACACAGACCAATGAAATAGAGGAGTCCAGAAATAAACCCTCGCATATATGGTCAAATGATTTTCCAGGGTGCCAAGACCATTCAGTGGGGGAAAGGACAGTCTTTTCAACAAACGGTGTTGGGAAAATTGAATATCCATATGCAAAAGAATTAGACTCTTACCTTATACCATAAATTAGCTCAAAATAGATCTAAGATCAGACTGCAAAGGCAAAAGAAATAAAAGCAAAAATAAACAAATGGGACCTAATGAAACTTAAAAACTTTTGCACAGCAAACAAAACCATCAACAAAATGAAAAGACAACCTATGGAACAGGAGAAAATATTTGCAAATGATGTGACTGACAAAGGGTTAATATCCAAAATATACCAACAACTCCTACAACTCAGTATCAAAAAACCAAACAACCCAATAAAACAATGGGCAGAAGACCTCAACAGACATCTCTCCAAAAAGACACACAGATGACCAACAGGCACATGAAAAGATACTCAACGTCACTAATTATCAGAGAAATGCAAATCAAAACCACAATGAGATATCACCTCACATCAGTCAGAATGGCTATCATCAAAAAGTCTACAAATAACAAATGCTGGACAGAACGTGGAGAAAAAGGAACCCTACTACACTGTTGGTGGGAACGTAAACTGGTGCAGCCACTATGGAAAAAAGCGTGAAGATTCCTTTAAAAACTAAAAATAAAGCTACCATACCATCCAGCAATTCCACCTCTGGGCATATATCCTGAAAAGACAAAAACTCTGATTTGAAAAGATACATGTACCCCAATGTTCATAGCAGCATTATTCACAATACCCAAGATGGAAACAACCCAAGCGCCCACCAAGAGACAACTGGCTTAAGAAGATGTGGTATGTGTGTGTGTGTATACAACACACACACACACACACCCCACAACAACAGAATATTACAGTCATAAAATAGAATGAAATATTGCCATTTGCAGCAACATGGATGGACCTAGAGAATATCATACTAAATGAAGTCAGTCAGACAGAGAAAGACAAATATCACATGATATCACTTATATGGGGAATCTAAAAAATAATAAAAATGAATCTATATACGAAACAGACACAGAAAACAAACTTATGGTTACCAAAGGGGAAGGGAGGGATAAATTAGGAGTACTATGGGATTAACAGATACAAACTGCTACATATAAAACAGATAAGCAGGGCTTCCCTGGTGGCACAGTGGTTAAGAATCCCCCTGCCAATGCAGGGGACACTGGTTTGAGCCCTGGTCCAGGAAGATCCCACATGCCGCGAGGCAAGTAAGCCTGTGCGCCACAACTACTAAGCCTGCACTCTAGACCCTGCGAGCCACAACTACTGAAGCCCATGCGCTTAGAGCCCGGGCTCCACAACAAGAGAAGCCACCGCAATGAGAAGCCTGCGCACCGCAACGAAGACCCAATGCAGCCAAAAATAAATAAATTAAATAAATAAAAAACAAAACAAAAAAAACAGATAAGCAGCAAGGATTTACTGTATATCACAGGAAACTATATGCAATATCTTGTAATAACCTATAATGGAAAATAATCTGAAAAATATATGTATAATAATTTTACTGTACACCGGAAGCTAACACAATATTGTAAATCAACTACACTTCAATTAAAAAAAGAAAAGAAAAAGGGAAAAAATAGATCTAAGAGCTAAAAATCATAAAACGCTTGGAAGAAAACAGTGGAAAAGCTTCCTGATATTGGACTTGGAAATGATTTCTTAGTCATGATACTGAGAGCACACGTAACAAAAGTATAAACAGATAAACTGAGCTATATCAAAATTAAAAACTTTTGTACCCCGAAATTTGGATACTATCCATGTGGTAAAAAGAAAACCTGCAAAACAGGTGAAAATATCTGCAAGTCATCTATCTGTTAATGGATTAATATCCAAAATATATAAAGCTTTAAAACTCAACAACAACAAAACCCAATTAATAATGGGCAAAGGACTTAAACAGACATTTCTCCAAAGAAGATACACAAATGGCCAATAAGCACATGAAAAAATGTTCAACATCAGTAAGTAGGAAATGCAAATCAAAATCACAGTGAGATACCATTTCACACTCATTAGGATAGTTATTATCAAAAACAAACAGAAAATAACAATTGTTTGCAAAAATGTGGAGAATTTGGAACCCCTGTGCACTGTTGGTGGGAATGTAAAATGGTTCAGCCACTGTGCAAAATGTATGATGGTTTCTCCAAAAATTAAACAGAATTACCATATGATCTAGTAATTTCACTTCTGGATATACACCCAAAAGAACTGAAAGCAGTGACCTGAAGAGCTATTTGTTCCCATGTTCATAGCAGCATTATTTACAATAGGTGGACGCAATCCAAGAATCCATCAAGGGATAGATGAACAAATTGTGGTATATAAACAGTGGCATATTATTCAGCCTTAAAAGAAAGGAAATTTGACACATGCTACAACCTCGATGAATCTTAAAGCCATTACGCTAAGTGAAATAAGCAAGTCACGAAGAGACATAGGTTTCCACTTATAAAAATGCACCATAGTCAAATTCATAGAGGCAGAAAGCAGAATGGTGGTTACCAGAGGCAGGGGAGAGGGACGAATGGGGGATTAATGTCTGATGAGTTCAGAGGTTCAGTGTGGGAAGATGAAAATGTTCTGAAGATGAATGGTGGTGACAGTTGCATAACAACATAACATACTTAATGCCACTGTGAACTGTATGCTTAAAAATAGCTAAAGTGAAAAATTTTATATTATGCATACTTTACTACAATATAAAAAAATACCCAAAAAAGTTAACTTTATGTCTTAAGATTTAAGAAGAGCAATTTTCAAGAAACAGAAGTGCATAAGCATGATTAGGAAGACTGGGGAAAGAGAAGGATAAATTCAAATACCCCACATTTCTGTTTTAGTAAGTCACTAGTACTAAAGAGATTGATCTAGAATACCTCTTAAATCTTGAGATTTTTAAATCCAAGCTTTATCACACTGGGGAAGAGGATCACAATTCTGAGGCAGTTGTGTAATAGAGTGAAATAACATGCCTTTCGGCTGTGGATTCAAACCTCTACCCCCCATCATTTGCCAGCTAACCTCTCTGGGTCTTGATTTTTAAAAATCACTTAACTGAAATGACTGAGTACTCATTTTGCACCAGACATTGCACAATACAGTTTAAAAAACTGTGGCAAAATACACGTAACAAAACTTACTACCTTAACCATTTTTTTAAGTGTACAGTTCTGTGACATTAAGTATATTTACACTGCCGTGCTACCATCACCAACATCCATCCACAGAACTTGTTTCACCTTGCAAAACTGAAACTGACCCATTAAACAATAACTCCCCATTTCCCCTTCCCTCCAGCCCCTGGCAATCACCATTCTACTTCCTGTCTCTATGTGTAACATAGCTTTCATAACATTGTATTTTCTGTTTGAAAAAAGCAACACAAGAGTGTGGTAACGGCATCAGGGTATACAAATAGATCAACAGAACCGAATAAAGTCCAGAAACAGACCTACATACATATGGCTAATTGATTTTCAGCAAAGCACAAAGGCAATTTCTCAATTCAATGGGAAAGCAGTCTTTTCAACAAATGATTCTGTAACATTGAGATGTTCATATTTTTAGAAAAATGACTTCCACCCATCACTCACACAATACACAAAAATTAACTCCAAATGGATCACAGATCTAAATGTAAAACCTAAAACAGTAACATTTATAGAAGAGAACATAGAAAGCTTTTGTGCTCTTGGGTTAGGCAGATTTCTCAGACATAACATGAAAAATACAATCAATAAAAGAACAAGTTGGGCTTCCCTGGTAGCTCAGTGGTTAAGAATAGGCCTGCCAATGCAGGAGACATGGGTTCGAGCCCTGGTCCGGGAAGATCCCACATGCCGCAGAGCAACTAAGTCCGTGCGCCACAACTACTGAGCCTGTGCTCTAGGGCCCACGAGCCACAACTACTGAAGCCCGCGCGCCCTAGAGCCCGTGCTCTGCAACAAGAGAAGCCACCTCAATGAGAAGCCTGTGCACCGCAACAAAGAGTAGCCCCTGCTCACCACAACTAGAGAAAGCCCGCGCACAGCAACGAAGACCCAACACAGCCAGAAATAAATAAAACTAATTAATTAATAAAAATAAATAAAAGAACAAGTTAATAAACTGAGCTTTATCAAAATTAAGAACTTGTGTCCTTCAAAAGACACTGTTAAGAGAATAAAAAGACAAACCACAGCCTAGGAGAATATATGCCAACAAGCAAGCCATGGCTTGGCTGCTCTTATGCCCATCTAGTAATGCAGGACATTTCGCTCCTGTTAATGTCTCACCCAGTTTTTCTCTGAAGTTCTTGATAGTGTCTCTCATGCGTTTAGAACAGTTCTGTCCACAATGTGTGTCTGCCACCATGTTGTTCTGCCTCAGTTCATCCTTGTCATGATCTGCTCCTTCTAAGCTGGTAGAGAGCACCTCAGGCTTTCTCCATGCCCACATCAACACAATGGAATCTGTGTCACAGCCAAGGGTGTTCCCTCCAGAGATCCCAAGTGAACCAGAGGCAGAATGTGTGTAACTTAAAAGTGATACAAATCACCATCCCCAATCTGTCTACCCTTTGCCACCTAAGTCACAACATTTAAAGAAGGAAAAAAAGAAGAATATATTGCATAAAGGACTTGGGTCCAAAAACACACACATACACCCCTCAAAACTCAACAGTAAGAAAATAGACAATCCAATTTTTTCAAATGAGCAAGAGTTGAAAAGATACATTCCCAAAGAAGATACATGGTTGGTAACTAAGCACATGAAAAGATACTCAACAGAAGTCATTAGGGAAAGGCAAATGAGAACCACAATGAGCTGCCACTAATTTTAAAATGGCTAAAGCTAAAAAGACTGGCCACACCAAGTGCTGATCAGGAGGTGGAAAACTAGAACTCTCATACATTGTTGGTAGGAATGTAAAATGATACAACTACTCTCAAAAACCTGACATGTGACCCAGCCATTCCAGTTATTTACCCAAGAGAAAGTGAAGGCGTTTGTTCACACAAAGACTTACACATGAATGTTCATAGCAGCTTTGTCTGTATTAGCTAAAAACTGGAAACAAGCCAAATATACCAACAGGTGAATAAACAAATCATGATAAAGCCATAGAATGAATACTCAGCAATGAAAGGAATTAATTATTAATATATACAACATCATAAAAGAATTTCAAAATAATTATACTGCAAGAAACCAAAAAGAGACTTACAGGTTTATTTATGTAAAATTCTAAAAATGCAATATAATCTATATATAGAGAAAGCAGCATAGCTGAGTGAGGATGTTATGGTTATGTACGGGAGGAAAGTAAGAAAGAGGAAATACAATGGGAGTAGAAAGAAAGTTCTAGGAGTGACGGATATATTTGTTATCTTGATTGTGGTTTCATGGGTATACAGATATGCCAAAGCTTATCAAATTGTTCATTTTAAATATGAGCAGTTTACTGTATGTCAATTATACCTCAATAAAGCTTTTTTTAAAGAAACACAATGCTCCACAAAATGCACAAAATCATAAAAGGAATTTAAATAAATTTTACATTTCAATTGTCAGATTTACTATTTTTACTGCAATAAAGTGTAAAAATTCTGTGCATAAAAATAATATAAGGGACTTCCCTGGTGGCACAGTGGTTAAGAATCCTCCTGCCAATGCAGGGGACATGGGTTCAAGCCCTGGTCTGGGAAGATCCCACATGCCGTGGAGCAACTAAGCCCGGGAGTCACACCTCCTGAGCCTGCGTGCTACAACTACTGAAGCCCACATGCCTAGAGCCCGTGCTCCACAAGGGAAGTCACTGCATCGCAATGAATAGCCCCCACTCGCCGCAACCAGAGAAAGCCCGCATGCAGCAATGAAGACCAATGCAGCCAAAAATAAATGAAATGTTAAAAAAAAGTTTAAAAAAAGTGAAAAGATAAACAGAAAAAAGATAATTCCAAAGTAATGACCAACAAAAAATTCATATCTAGAATATAATTTCATAAAAACTGTTAAGAAAACCCAAATGAAAAATGAGCAAAAAATAGGAAAAAGTAATTCAGAAAAGAGGAAATCTGAATAGCAATAAATATAACCAAAAAGATAAGCAATTCCTCACAAGTAAACAGAAAAAAAAATTAAAACCACAATGAGATACCACAGTCTATCCATCAGAACGGCTACAATTAAACTGTCGACTATACAAAGTATTGGCAAGAATGAAGGGCAATGGTAACTTTCATACACTGATAACTGCATAAACTGCTACAAATACTTTGGAGAGTAACTTGGCAGTATTTATTATAGTTGAAGATAGGCTTATATATGAAGCTAGCAATTCCACTGTAAGCATATACCCTAAAAGAAATTCTTGCAGCCATGTATAAACATATAAGGAAAAGATATCTACCCCAGCAGTTAATGTAAATGCCTCTAAATCCATCAGTAAAAGAATGGACAAATGAACTGATATATTTACATAATGAAATACTACACACCAGTGAAAAATGAAAGTATCAAGACTATACATAACAAAAACTATACATACACACTAGATACACCTTAGAAACATTATGTTGAATTCAAAAAGCTTCAGAATACATACAGTAAATCATTTAAGCAAAGCTGAAAATATAAGAAATAATATTACACATTATATTAAAATACACAAATACAAAGTAAAGAGATGGAGGAGAGATTAAATAGCAAAATCAGGATGATGGTGGGAGGGAGATGATGTCTGTAACAGGGTACATAGGTAGCTTCAATTATTTTATTTCTTAGGTTGTGTTCATTTTAGTATGCACTTTACTACCTGTATGCTGGAAATATTTGATTTTTTTGAAAAGTAACATACCATTCAAAGTTCTGAGCAAAACTGATTTTCAACCTAGATTCCTACACCCAGCCTAACTAACACAAAAGAGAGGGGAAACCTTCTCAGGAAGCTACTGGAGGGTAACTCCTCACACCCCAAATAGGGGAGTAAAACAAGACAAAGACAGGAGGGCTAGGAAACAGTATCTAACAAAGGAAAGAAGCAAAGACAAGTACTGAAACAACAGTTGATAAAATGAAAATTAATTAAAAAGGGTAATATATAAGTATAAACCGTACAAAAACACAAGAAACATAAAGTGAACGTCCCACTTATTCTTCACTGAAATGCAACAAATGATAACACTTTAACTGTCTTTCAAAACTTTTTCTATACATCATTGCTTTATAAAATGGGATACTATATAGTTTTCTGTTTCTAAAACAACAGATCTTGGATACCCTTTCATACCAATACATATAGTACTACCTTTTTGCCTGTTTAAATTTAATTTGAAAAATACTGAAATACACCAAAAAGGGAAAATCCACTCATAATTCCCCCACTTTAAAATTTTCCATGCAACAAAGAAGTGAAAGATCACACCAGTGCCATCTAATTCTACCGCTACTCTCTATCGCCAAATAACCCCAATAAATACAATTTGGTACATATGCCTTATATACATAAACAAAAGCTTTCTAATTCTTTGTAATAATCTCCTGTGCTCAAATGTTTTATGGCTCTGGGGTGTTCAAAGGGTACTTATTTTTTGGCATTTCCAAATCTAAAATATCTTATAAAAGCCCTCATCTAGTCCAAGACGGATTCCTGGCATTCCTGCACTCCCTTAAATTAGTAGGGTCTTCCCTTCTTAACCATACACTTGCTTCAAATTTTCAGTTTGGCAACAAACACTAATGAAGCCGATAATAGAAAAGTGGCACGGAAAATCATTTCTTTATAATCTATACCAATTGGAAAGAGCAATAATGTTGCTTACTCAAAACCATTTATGTTAGACCTAAAAATGATTATGTAATAGTTAAGCAAGGGAATTGTTTTGCTTATGTTCGTGTTACCTAAGGACAAACTAGTTGGAAGGTAGATAAATACATATAACCGTCAAACACTGACTACTGCTCTTTTGTACCAATAAGCATATGTAACAGGAAAAACTGCTTAATATTTATCTTCTCCACTAGACAATAAGCTCACTGCAGACCAGAACCCCAAGTAGCACATAACACGTATTTTGTAATTATTTGCTTTTGATTCTTTGCCCAATTATTAAAGGATATGCTAACTTATTTTTGAAGTTCGATTAAGACAATTTTTCCAATACATATCTTTGATTAGCATGAAATATGCCTGTATACTAAAACAAATTCAACTAAGTAGATTGAACTCCCAAATTCTCACTGCTTCCTTCAAACCCTGTAAAGGAGAAGAGCAGCATAATATTGACCAAACTGCACTTGTGGGAATTTTAAAAAGAAAATGCTTAAGATCACAGTATTTTTTAGAAAGGTGCTCACATCAGATTACAATGATAATCAATTTTGCTTGATAGTAAATAGATATGTCAAAGTTCAGAACTTTATTGATATTACAGCTGTTATATAATATCACACAATACTGATATAATTATTCTGATCCTCGGCTAACATCCTCGACTGAGAGGGAGTTTCTAACTTACAAGTTTTAAGCTGGAAAGGGAATGGGGCAGAAAACCTCCAAAGTTCTTCCCCCAAACATAAGATTCTACAATTTTATGAAAACATGGCCAACTTTTTCCCCAGAACTCAAATCCATGTTACAAACTCAAATCACTTTCGATATATGCACATTTCAATAAAATGAAACACAAAATTTAAATGCCAAACAATAAACCAAGTTAAAGCCAACAGCCAAATGAATAAAAAATATTTCATATAGAACGAACTATTAGTTGCAACACATCAAACGCATTATACCTACTATAAACCCCAAAAGGCATCCATATTGCTTCAATGTAATAGAAAGTTACTGTAAATTACACTTCCAGTCTACAAAACTCATCATAGGCTCTCTGAATCTAAAACTATGTTAGCAAATGCTCTGAAAGCATTTAGGTAACTTTTCTTTCAGTGAGCTCTACATTGACAGGAAAATGGAGGAAAACCACGCTACATGAAATACTTCTTTGAGAGTCCACCTGCCGATGCAGGGAACACAGGTTCGTGCCCCAGTCCGGGAAGATCCCACATGCCGCGGAGCGGCTGGGCCCGTGAGCCATGGCCGCTGGGCCTGTGCATCTGCAGAGGGAGAGGCCACAGCAGTGAGAGGCCCGCGTACCGGAAAAAAAAAACAAAAAAAAAACCAACCAAAAAAAAAACAATATTCAGTATAGAAACGAAATAAAGAGACAGACACGCTGGGTACCTATCTGCTGCTACCAAAAACTATGCTACGGGTACTGTAATATTGTCCCATTTGATCCTCACAACAACCTACGGGGTAGCTTTCTATTACCCCCAATTTTATAGACAAGAATATAGACTCACGGCAAGGTTTAAGATCACAAAAGTGTTGGAATGAGAATTTAAACCGAAACCTCTTAACTTCAAACTTAAAATGTACTTTCTATTGTATATGTTCTCCATTTTATAAGACAATAAAACGTAATATTGACGAAACATGATGTTTTACCCACATTTACTGTTAGAACTTCATTGGATAATTTGCTCTAGGTTTAACATTTTCATTTACCAAAATCAAGCTTTCATTATGAAGGAAAGAGTCAAATAAGGATAGTGAGCATAACAACTAATGTAAACAAATAATTTCAGCTCAAATTAGTAGAGTGGTTTCCACTGGGATGGGCATTTACCCTAAAGGTGTAAATGATAACCCATCAAGGGGCAGAAATATAATATTGAAACTTTTATTTAAATTAGTTTTAAAAGTCTCATCCCTTTTATACTTCTGTGTTTGCTTGTAATTTATATATTGGTACTGCATAAATAGAACATTTAAAATTTATTTATTTCAATAAGGATACACAAGGCAAATGTTTGGAGGTGACTTAGAAAATAATCCTTAGCAAATGTTTCCCAATAGACTTATGTAGTTTTAGAGGAGAATCACACCTAAAAGGCCATCTCATTTAAGCAGCAATTTGAGGCCCCATAACAAACTGATTTGGTGCAAGGTAATACATCCATTCAGTGACACTTTATCTGAAAACATATAAAGATAACAACATAAGAAAGAGTTAGCTAATGTAATGCACTAGGGTCTTTCCATTTATTCAGCTATGACTCAGTCTTCCCAAAGATTCCCAAATCTCCCCAAAGTAGTAATGATCAATAAATGTTTGTTGGAAATACGTACACTGACAAATCTCTCACAACAACAATCAATCACTAAATTGTATGATACATTCTGATGGCCTCAGGTTAGGCTGCAACTAACTCTCTGTAGTATGTTCTGCTTCTTGAGAACCTCAAAGCAGCATGGAATCTTAAGATTACAAGGTCACACTCGATCATTAGACACAACCAAATTTTAATGACTTTTAAATAATAACATTTTAAAACAGAAGTATGTTAAAAAAAAAAAGGTAAAGACAAACCTCACAGGAAAAAAAAGTAAATATCTAATACACATGAAAAAATAACAAGGACTTCCCTGGTGGTCCAGTGGGTAAGACTCCGTGCTCCCAATGCAGGGGTCCAGGTTCAATTCCTGGTTGGGGAACTAGATCCTGCATGCATGCCGCAACTACATGTTCACATGCTGCAACTAAGAAGCACGTATGCCGCAACTACGAAGCCAACATGCCACAGCTAAAGATCCCGCATGCCACAACGAAGATCCCGTGTGCCACAACTAAGACCCGGCGCAGCCAAAATAAATGAATATATAAATTTTTTTAATGCTGTTAAAATACAAATTAATAGTGTGATAGCAATTATCTGCCACTATCAGATGGGCAAATATTAAAAAGTTTAGTAATACCAGGGTTGGCAAGGATATAGTGAAACAGGGACTCCATAACACTATTGGTGGAAGTACATACTCAACTTCTCGTAGGCCAGTATCTATCAAAATTTTAAAAAAACATTCTCTTGGGGCTTCCCTGGTGGCGCAGTGGTTGAGAGTCCGCCTGCCGATGCAGGGGACGCGGGTTCGTGCCCCGGTCCGGGAGGATCCCACATGCCGCGGAGCGGCTGGACCCGTGAGCCATGGCCACTGAGCCTGTGCGTCCGGAGCCTGTGCTCCGCAACCGGAGAGGCCACAACAGTGAGAGGCCCGCGTACTGCAAAAAAAAAAAAAAAAAAAAAAAAAAAAAATTCTCTTTAGTCCAGTACTGTAATGTCAATGCCAGGAATTTATGCTATGGATATAAATAACTAATGCTTAATGCTTAAGGTTGTTCACTTCAACATTATTTGCGGTAACAACAAAAAAGAATACAAATTATTTAATTATGGTAATGTTCAACGTGTACTGATACAGAAAGTTGTCCTCAGTATATTAAATCAAAATGTAGGGACTTCCCTAGTGGTCCAGTGATAAAGAATCCGCCTTACAATCAATGCAGGGGATGCGAGTTCTATCCCTAGTCAGGGAGCTAAGATCCCACACGCCGCGGGGCAACTAAGCCTGTGCGCCACAACTACCGAGCTCGTGTGCCTCAACTAGAGCCTGCGTGCTGCAAACTACAGAGCCCATGTGCCCTGGAGACTGCGCGCCACAACTAGAGAAAAGAAAACCCGCACACCACAACTAGAGAGAAGCTTGTGCACTACAACGAAGAGCCCATGCGCCGCAACAAAAGATCCCGCATGCCTCAAGGAAGATCCCAAGTGCTACAACTATGACCCGACGCAGCCAAAAATAAATTTAAAAAATAATAACTCTTTTCAAAAATTAATTAATTAAAATATAAATTGCAGAAGAGTGTGCATTTTAATTTTTAAGAACACATAAGACACCGTTAACTGCTGTGGGGAGTGACTGGAGGAACTGAAGGCAAGAAAGGGCTTCTACTTTTTCCTAAAACCTTTCTGTAGCTTCATATATTCTGCCTTGAGCATAGCTTTTACAGTTTTAAAAATTTTTAAATTAAGAGTGTTGAAGGTTTTGGGACTTCCCTGATGGCACAGTGGTTAAGAATCTGCCTGCCAGTGGGCTTCCCTGGTGGCGCAGTGGTTGAGAGTCCGCCTGCCGATGCAGGGGACGCGGGTTCGTGCTCCAGTCCAGGAAGATCCCACATGCCGCGGAGCAGCTTGGCCCGTGAGCCATGGCCGCTGAGCCTGCGCGTCCGGAGCCTGTGCTCTGCAACGGGAGAGGCCACAACAGTGAGAGGCCCACGTACCGCAAAAAAAAAAAAAAAGAATCTGCCTGCCAGTACACAGGACATAGGTTCAAGCCCTGGTCCGGGAAGATCCCACATGCTGTGGAACAACTAAGCACATGTGCCACAACTACTGAGCCTGCGCTCTAGAGCCCATGAGCCACAACTACTGAAGCCTGCACACCTAGAGCCCATGCTCCACAGCAAGAGAAGCCACAACAATGAGAAGCCCGCGCACTGCAATGAAGAGCAGGCCCTGCTCACTGCAACTAGAGAAAGCCTGCACACAGCAGCGAAGACCCAACACAGCCAAATAAATAAATAAATATAAATTAGGAAAAAAAAAAAGAGTGTTGAAGGTTTTGCTACTTGCATAATTTAAAATCAATGCAGTTTTGGACTTCCCTGGTGGCACAGTGGTTAAGAATCCGCCTGCCAATGCAGGGGACATGGGTTCAAGCCCTGATTCAGGAAGATCCCACATGCCGTGGAGAAACTAAGCCCGTGAGCCACAACTACTGAGCCTGAGCTCTAGAGCCCGCGAGCCACAACTACTGAAGCCCATGAACCTAGAGCCCACGCTCCACAACAAGAGAAGCCACCGCAATGAGAAGCCCACGCACAGCGATGAAGAGTAGCCCCCGCTCAGCCCCCGCTCACCGCAACTAGAGAAAGACCCGTGCACAGCAATAAAGACCCAACGCAGCCAAAAGTAAATTAATTAAAAAATAAAAATAAAATCAATGCAGTTTTCAATGGAATACTATGCAGTTTTTTTAATGTAGTTAATATGTGTGTGTTCCATGTGAAAAGATATCTACAATATATTAAATGAAATAAGCAAGTTTTAGTATATAAACTTGACAGTATTTTTCTAAAAATAATACATATCATATGGAAAAATTCTGTAAGTATACATTCCCAAACTGTTAACCTAAGAAAATGTAGTACTGAAGTATAGGGAGTATATGGTAGTTTTCATCTTAACTTTCTCTTCTTTTACGTTATTCTAAGTTTTTACAATTAGAATGTGTTCATGAGTTGCTTGGGCAACTAAAAGTTTTAATATTTATATACACACATATACTATATGTGCTTTTCCAAAAATCAGAATAATACATCAAGTTATTAACAGTGAGGCTATATGGTACTTTCACTTTTTACTTTATGCATTTATACATCTTGTCTTAAGCTTCTAGAATGTGCATGTATCAGTTTGGAGTCACAAAAAACAAAAACTATATATAATTAGTTTTATTTCTTTAAGATACCTTATATATATATATATATATGTATATATATATATATTTTTTTTTTTTTGGCGGTACGCGGGCCACTCACTGTTGTGACCTCTCCCGTTGTGGAGTACAGGCTCCGGACGCGCAGGCTCAGCAGCCATGGCTCACGGGCCTAGCCGCTCCGCGGCATGTGGGATCTTCCCAGACCGGGGCACGAACCCGTGTCCCCTGCATTGGCAGGCGGACTCTCAACCACTGTGCCACCAGGGAAGCCCAGGATACCTTATATATTTTAAACATACATATGGAAAAAAGAAAATGAAATCCCAAATTAAAATATGCCTGTTTTACACAACCATATATCATAAAAATACAATTCCCAAGCTAAGTCATTCATTCTATCATATCTGGTAATAATTCTTCTAAGTGTCCATATTAGAAGGCATTACTGTGCTGGCTAATGTGACACACTCAGGTTATTTCTTTGGGAGTAAAAATACAATGACATCAAATGTCAGCACAATAAGCTACTAGATCCCCCCAAAAAGAATAAGAAAAGTCCTCTAAAAAACACATTAGCGAAATCAGGCGCAGCACAAAAGTGAGGAGAAAAGACAAATACATCAGTAGTTCCCAAGCTTGCTATGTGCAGAAATATAGGTAAACCTAGATGAATAAATAAACTTGAACTCAAAATATGTCTGAAATGTAATTCATTCTCAACTTCCAAAAAATTGTAATACATTAAAATATTTTTCATTTGGGACAATAAGTATAATCTAACACCTGCGAAAACTTTGGAGGGAAATTGGTTTTATAAAAAGCTCACAGTCAGGACTTCCCTGGTGGCAGAGTGGTTAAGAATCCACCTGCCAATGCAGGAGACACGGGTTCAATCCCTGGTCAAGGAAGATCCCACATGCCACAGGGCAACTAAGCCTGTGCGTCACAACTACTGAGCCTGCACTCTAGAGCCCATGCGCCGCAACTACTGAGCCCACGTGCCACAACTACTGAGCCCACACACCACAACTACTGAAGCCCACGTGCCTAGAGCCTGTGCTCCACAACAAGAGAAGCCACCGCAATGAGAAGCTCGCACACTGCAACAAAGAGTAGCCTCTGCTCGCCGCAACTAGAGAAAGTCCACGCGCAGCAACAAAGACCCAATGCAGCCAAAAAGGAAAAAAAAAAGCTCACAGTCATGTTTAGGCTAACAGCAGGAAATCAAAACTCGGTGGTGTGCAGAAACATAAAGCAATCAACTCTTCACCACACTAATTTGCTTTACTATAATGAAAGTAAAGCATGTGATTTGGGGGCTGACATAAGGTTTAGAACATGGCAAAATGTTTCATTTATTTTTTTAAATTAATTTTTATTGGAGTATAGTTGCTTTACAATGTTGTGTTAGTTTCCACTGTACAGCAAAATGAATCAGCTATACATATACACATATCCCTTCTTTTTTGGATTTCCTTCCCATTTAGATCACCACAGTGCATTAAGTAGAGTTCCCTGGGCTATACAGTATGTTCTCATTAGTTATCTATTTTATACATGGTATAAATAGTGTATATGTGTCAATCCCAATCTCCCAAATGTTAAATGTTTTAGACACCTTAATTTTGGCAAATGTTGTACAATACTTAAATGTCTCTCTAGAAGAGTCACAATGTGTCATATTAAAAAAATGTTTAGGAACTGCTCTGGTGGCGCAGTGGTTGAGAGTCCGCCTGCTAATGCAGGGGACACGGGTTCGGTTCCTGGTCCGGGAAGATCCCACGTGCCGCGGAGCAGCTGGGCCCGTGCACCACAACTACTGAGCCTGCGCTCTAGAGCCCGCGAGCCACGACTACTGAGCCCACTTGCCTGGAGCCCGTGCTCCATAACGGGAGAAGCCACCGCACTGAGAGGCCCACGCACTGCGGCAAAGACACCGCAGCTAGAGGGGGACCGTGCGCAGCAACAAGGATCCAAAGCAGCCAAAAATTAATTAATTAATTAAAAAACAACAACACTGGGCTTCCCTGGTGGCGCAATGGTTGAGAGTCCGTCTGCCGATGCAGGGGACACGGGTTCGTGCCCCGGTCCGGGAAGATCCCACATGCCGCGGAGCGCATGGGCCCGTGAGCCATGGCCGCTGGGCCTGCGCGTCCGGAGCCTCCGCAACGGGAGAGGCCACAACAGTGAGAGGCCCACGTACCGCAAAAACAAAACAAAACAAAACAGAACACAACAACAACAAAAAACGTTTATCCCAACATTTTCCCAACTTATATGAACAAATAATCCTTATTTCAAGAAGTGCTTATGCATACATATATTTCATGGAACAAAACATAATTTAGGAAATGCTGATATAAGAAAAACAGCATGGGCTCTGGAGTCAAAGACTTCGCCACAGCTGTGTGATCCTGGGAAAGTTTCGTAATTTCCCTGGGTCTGTTTTCTACCGTAAAAGGAAAATACCACCACCTACCCAAGTGCCTGGCACACAAAAGATGCTCAATAAATTAAATATCCCTCTATTTTTTCATATGGTTTCTATGTTGCTTATGTCAGCAATGAAAGTTTTAGGAATCTATTTTTTATACCATCTTGCAATCTATGTTTGGGTTGTAAAGTATGGTGTCAATCATATCCAAAATAAATGCTTCAATCTGGCTAAGAAAGTTTGCTGAAAAATTCATTACTTTAAATATTTGTGGAATATAAGCAACCAGGGGAAGTTCTTAGAAAATATAAATGAAATTAAAATGAGGTTCTACTCTTAGTTAATCAAGATACAAAGAACAATAAAACCTGATCCCTACTAGGAAGCAGCATAAATCTGCTGACAAGAAAAGTTCCTATTTCTTGATAAAGATAAGCTAAGTCTTGCTTGTTACTCTTAAGAAGTCTAGTCAGGGATTTATGGAAGGAAGGAGATAAAAGATCAATAAATACTGATTGAATAGCCATTAAGTGCCAGGGACTATCTAGGCACTGGGTAAAGAAAACAAACACCCTCATGATGCTTACATTCCAGGTGGGGATACAGACAAATACACATATCAGACAGAGTCAGTGATTAAAAGAAATATAAAGCAGTGTAAAGAAGATGGGGAAGTGCTGTTTTAGATAAGATAGTCAAAGAAGACCTCTGGGAGAGATGACAGATGTCTACAACTGAATGAAAACAAAGCACATTTTAGTTTGCCAATGCCTTTGCAGTCTTGAAATAAGCGGTGTGTTCTATCTAGACTTTTTAACTAACATTGTTCAGAAGAGCATGATCCACAGGTAGACACAGAAGTCACTAGGGACCACAGTACAAGAGACTGGGTGGTACCACAGTAAATAACAGCACCCAAAGTTCTCACTGCTTCACAGGTCACATTTATAATAATATGTTTTGGTTACACACACTGAAAAGCTAGCTTTTGCTGTTATAACTGTCATTTAGTTCCTATTTAGACATCTCCCAGGAGAAGGCAGCACAAGAAGAAAAGCTAATGCATTTAATAAAAGCCCTTTAAAATAAATAATTGAAAAAGGTAAAAATAAATGAAAGAGGTAATGCTCAAGAGTCTTCACGGCCACCAACCTCAAGGAGTTAGGAAGACTGATCCTCCCTCTCTCAACATCTCCAAACTGTTGTCCTATTAGACTGGTAACTCTTCCTCAATACTATATAATGCCTCCTATTTTCTCCCTTCATCAACACTAGTCCTCAACCCACACATGTAAATGTGTATTTTATTATATTTATTATATTAATGTAAGCTAAGTTGACAAGTATTGTCTCTAAGAAAGGACCAAAATCTCCTATCCTGTTCCTTTATAGGAATTTCTTATGGTAGAACTGCCTTTTAACATACTAGATTTTACATTAGGTGTTTTTTTTGAAGTACTCATCTCTTGAGTATATTATGAAGTTCCTACAATATAATTCATTCAACAGATTAGTTTTGTGGGCCAGGCATTGTATTAATTGCTAGGTACCAGGTATACAACAAAGACTCGTTGGTTTACTAGTCAATAGAAGAGATAAACATGGACAAAAACATTGAGGTACCGTGCCGATGTACAAGATGCTACTGGAGTCCATATTCTGTGAAAGAATCACCTCATTCTGTCTGCTGAAATCAGAAAATGCTCTAAAAAACTTATTATTTGAGTCAGGTCTTAAAGGATAAATAAGCAGATGAGGAAGGGGTGACCCTGGGGTTAATCAAGTGGACTGAGAGATGAACACTGGGATGAAGGTAGACAAAAAAAAAAAAAGTTGGGTGTAAGGGGTGGAGCAAGTCCAGATCCTAAAAGACTTTGCATGCCAGGCTGATAAGTGTGAATTTTATCTTGCCTTTGGGGAAAAAACCATTGAAGAATTTTAGGGAATAAAGTGACTAACAAGATTATGTTTATAATTTAAAAGGAACATCAAAATGCATTGCTGATAAGGCCAGTAAGAAGGCAAGAAAGATTAGTGAAGAGTTGCTGCAAAAGGACATTATGAAGCCTGAACTAAGACGGTGACAGCAAGGAAAGGAGTTAAAACCATAGGTATGTGCAAAGTGTCAAAAGAACACAAACAACTAAGAGGAAATCTATCTAGTAAAATCAAAGAAAGCTTCACAGACAAGGTAACATTTGCACTGGGCCCTAGAGAAGGAAAACTTGTCATGCAGAAAATGAGAGAAAAGGATAGAACAGCACAATGAAAGGGAAAGACATAAAAATGCTTAATGAGCTGAGTTTTTGTTAAAGGAGTAATTCCATCCTTTTGTAGATCAGTCACTTGGGAAATATTTACTGAAAACCTAACATGTGTCTTGGATCTTGAAGAATCCAATGAAAATTAAGGTCATCTTTTCCAAAATAATGCACCTGGAAATTCACAGGCAAAATTTTAATCATAGGAGTAACTGAGATCCCAGTTTGATCCATGAACTCCAAGTACTCCTGAATAAGTAACAGTAGAACTGGGGTGATGGGAAAGGCTAGGTAAGAGCTGAAAAGTAAGCTGGGGGCAAGACTGTTAAGACTTTTTATTCCAAGAAATCTGGATAACTCAGATAATTCTGGGGCCATTGTTTTTTACAGAGATTATTTTATTTAGTCCACACAACAGTGTATTTACATAGAGAACAGTAAGTACTGTTATCATTCCATTTGCAAATGAGAAAACTAAGGTTTAAAGAAAATAACATGCGCCAAGGTTACACAGCTAGTTTAAATGGTAAAGCCAGTATGCCCATCTGATTTAGGCCCTTTGAACTCAATCACTAATCTAGGGGAAAATGAAATATTCAGTACTTACCTAATTTAACATTTAAAAATCTACAAAGTCACTGTTAGTTCCAGAACTCAAAGTGTCTCATAAACAAGGTTTACTCATAAAACTACTCTGCTTGATAGTCTCAAAGTATAATTTCAAGTTATTAATGAAGTCTACTTTAAAAAAGTGTTCAAAATTTGTGTTACAAATACAACAGCCAGTTGGAAAACTTCAGGAATCTGGGTTCCCAAAATATAGCAAGAATTTGAGAGGATATCATCAATTTTTCAGCAAAACAAAGAAAGACTGTTTTCTGGAGTTAATCTTATCCACACTGACTGTCTGGCAGACAATGTTTTCAGAAAAGGAACTGAGGGAAGGGGAAAACACACACACACACACACACACACACACACACACACACACACACCCCATAATCACTGAATACAAATTTTCACGGACTACAACTTCATCTAAATATCATTTTCTTAGTAACTATTACTTCTGAAGTTTCATTTTGATCATCTTCACAAACTTCTGAAAATTGAAAACATGCCCAGAATGAAACAAGCTTCTCTATCCTTTCATATGTTAGTTCATTTCTTGATTTGGTGCAATTCCAAAGACAGAGCCATTTCTTTTAAGTGCTGCAAGAGCTAGAGAGAATACGGTCCCAGCCTGTTGCAGGAGGGATCTACTTGGCACAGTATAAGTCCTTAAGACAATATCTCTAAAGTAAACACATGATGGAAATAATTTTGTGGCAGTTAAGCATCCCAGAGAGCACAGGTCAGGCCTTTATGATAATGTAATACAACTACATCTCTCTACACATTCATTAGGTGCTCCTGCAGAGCAGGCTCCTATCTCCAGCACTTAATGCAATGTCAGGCGCACACACACAATCAGTAGATGAATAAATTTTATTCTGCCTTTCAAATGTGAAACCAAAAGCTATTCAACCAAATTTGGATAGTGAAATTATTCCTACTTCATCATAAAATTTTAAAAAACTTTTCTGTATCTGGTAAGAAAGGATACTCTACTGATTTTATCTGGGCTATGGGGAAAATGTAACAAAAATATTGTGATAAATACTGTGAAGGGTTGAATATAAACTTTCTGTCTGCTGTTCGTATAAAGCGCTACAAGATAAAGGTCAGAAAACAAAACAATCTCACAGTCATTGTTTGCCCCAGGTTATTAGCTAGTAAGTGGTAAAGTCATAATTAGGACCCAACTAATTCGTAATCCAATGTGCTTTCTATTACAACATACCGTCACAGATACTCCTTTTATTTTGTTAGTGCAAAACATTGTTTTGGGAAAACTTCAGGCCAAAAAAAAGAACTTCATAAAAAAGACAAATTACAAAAGTACTTCCTTTTTAAAATTCTTCTGTGCCCTCACATATCTAAGTATCACTAAGACTCAATACATTAAAATTCAGTTAAAATAAAATCAGAGCTGCCAGCAGTAGGCATAAAGCAGAATATATATATATATGTTATCCTCTGACAAGCTTCAATTTGATGGGTTATATCCATTCTTGCTATTCTTCTAGGAAGACAACGCAAGCTTAGGAGACTTACCCAAAACCAACAGTTTTTCTGCTCTCCTCCTCACTAATCCGGGTCCAATTAGCTCCCTCTTCTCCCAAAGCACTGTTTTCCTTCTCATCTCTACCTTTGGCACTGGAATACCACCCCCTTCCCCGATATTCAAGACTCATTTTCATCCCTTCAGCCATAGGGCCTTCCCAGGCCACCCCATCTAAACTGGCCTCTCCCAGTATTTCTACAACGCCTCCTCTTCCATCATTACCAAAACTGCATTGACAATACTGTTATTTCTACTACCGCCTCCCAACCATAAGCTCATCAAGGGTAAGTGCAGTCTTATTTACGTTTCCTCAGCACTTGGTAAAGTGTTTGGCACCATCCTATGGAGTCAGTAAAAGTTTGTAAAGTAAATATGCGTACTAAGAATGTTCACTGCTAGTGAAGAAGCAAAGAACACCTTAGTACTTCAGAGTTCAGGGAAAGACTGACGGTTGTAGACATAAAAACTGGAGTGATACAACGTATGGAAAAGATTATCAAGGACAAAACCCATTTAGAGATGAAGTGCTTCTGGCTCAGCAGAGAGGAGGGAGAAAGACATTCAATCAAGTCAATTTTTGATTCTTCTCCGGACCAACAGAGCAAATTGTCCCTCAAAATTATAACTGTGGAACACCGCAATTTATTCAGCACACTCAACTACTCATTAAGAGCCCAAGTGCCAACGACTATTTTGCATTTTCTAAGGTGCATCAGGTGAGAAGCAGAGGGGCGGCTCCAAAACCTGATTAGAACAAACAAGCAAACGTAGAAATAATAATGGCACATCTTTAAATTTATAAAGAAAAATCTCGGCGTGATCCTGGAAACGAAACTAAGCATACCAAGAAATATGTAATCATAGGTTTAGGACCTACTACGGCACAGAAATGGTCACAGAACTGCCAAAAGAGACCACACTCCTCATCTTTCCCAATCCTCTTCTACTCAAAGAGCCTAATAACCACTACAAGGATCACGAGCCTCATTTCTGGCAGCACAATTCTCAAAGGAATATAGAAGAGGCGAAAGAACAGCTTTGATGCCCCCCCCAAAAAAGGCAGCAAAAACCAAACAGCCAACCAGCTCCACAATCCTTAAGCAGAAAGCCCTAGACGTCTTTCAAAGCCAACTGTCATACCTTTTAGGGGCCCAGAAGACGTTGACTCCAAACATAAGTCTCTGGCCCCAGCATATATCTCCGGATTATTTAGGAAAACCCAGGTTTTCCAATTTGGAGATCTGCACTCTACTCAAAAAAGCATCTCCGGGAAGGAACGAGCGAGCAATCAATCCCTCAGGAGGCAATGGCGCTCCAACCACCAGCCGGGGGGACAGGCAACGACGACAGGGCACGGCCCTTCCAGGGAGCTGCCGGCGCCCTTCGGGCTCTCAGTCTAACCCAGCGCAACCCGCCCTGGCGGTGGCCGAAGTCGGGCAGTGGCTGAGGGGGGCCAGCGGTCGGGCTTCCGAACTGGGCCTTCCCGGCCCGGGGGCGCGGCAAGACATGGAGGTGGCGCCTTTCAGTCCGGCCCCGGCTGCAGCAACGGGTCCGGGGCCTCTTCCCCCGGCCTCCCCGCCCTGCCGCCCTCAGCCAGCCAGTCCGCCCCTCACCTGGCAAAAGCTCCGGCAGTAGTTCAAAGATGAGACCTCCGACACCTCCTGCTCCCTCAGCTCTGTCTCCAGCTGCCACAGACAAGGTCGCAGCCCTGAGGCTCCCGGCACCGGAGATGCAGGGCTCTGACCCCGAGCCATGGACTCTGTCTCGGTTCCGTCTCCGGCTCCGACTCCCGCCGGAGCCTCAGCCCCAGCCCCGGCGACGGCGGCGTCTCCCTTTCCGTCCGCCATCTTCCCACGGCCCAGCAGCGCGTAGGCAACCAAGCCACGTGACTCAGACCTGGCCCCGCCCCCGGTCGACCGCGCTCTGTGACGCACCCCTGGGCGACTCCGGCGCCCGCTGGATTCCGTCACTCGAACTCGGGATGTTCCTCCCCTCTGCGGCCTCCCCGACAGCCGCCCGGGCAACGGCCTGGCAACAGCTGAACAGTGGCTCCTGCCTACTGCAGTCCTTCCAGACCTTTTGGAGTCGTGAGGTCCCCGAGACGGACATACCTGTACATATAATCTAGATATGGAGGAATGACATTTGAGCTGCGATCTGAAGAACGAGAGAGATGCAGCCCTGAGAAGAGCGATAAAGGAAAGCATCCCCAGTAGAAGAAAAATAAGCCAGTGGAGGTTGTGAGGCCGAAATGAAGACTAGCCCATGGGAATGTGGTTTATAATAGAGAGGGCATTACAAGTCAGTAGGTAAAGGGTGAACTTTTCAATAAATGGCGCTGGAACATTTTTTTCCAAAAGGGGGAAGAAAAAGTTAAATTGGATTTTTAACTCAGAGCATATCCAAAAATTAAATGCTGGATGGAGTAAAGAAAATATAAATATCTTTATGTTATCAAAATAGAGAAGACTTTCTTAAATAAGATCCAAAAAACACACACCATAAGGCAAAATATTGTTGGCTTCACTGCATTAAAATTTGTTAATTCTGTAATAACAGAAGTTTTAAAAGATGGCACACAACGACAAGCCAAAGATTAGATAATATTCACCATATATATAGCCATCAAAGGATTAATATCCCAAGAAGTTCCCAGAATCAAAAGGAAAAAAGCAAACAATCCAATAGAAAAGTAGAGAAAGGATATTGAGGTAGATCACCAAAAAAAGAAACCCAAATGGCCAATAAACCCATGACAAGATATTTAACTTTACTGTAACTATCAAAGTACAAATTAAAACAACAGTGAGATATAATTTCATACCCATCAGATTGGCAGAAATTTTAAATTAGTACCATGTGTTAGGAGTTAGGAAAATGGAACTTATGTACTGTTGGTGGAAGTATAAATTGGTACATCATTTAGGAGAAGAATGTGTAATACTTAGTAAAATTAAAGATGCACATGGACTTCCCTGGTGACGCCATGGTTAAGAATCCACCTGCCAATGCAGGGGACACGAGTTCGAGCTCTGGTCCGGGAAGATCCCACATGCCGTGGGGCAACTAAGCCCATGCGCCACAACTACTGAGCCTGTGCTCTAGAGTCTGCGAGCCACAACTACTGAGCCTACGTGCCACAACTACTGAAGCCCGCACGCCTTTTCAGTGAACTAGCTATTTCTATTCTTGCCCTCCTCCAGTCAGTTCTCCACAGGATAGCCACATAACTCCTTTTAAAACATAGTTCAGGGACTTCCCTGGTGATGCAGTGGTGAAGAATCCACCTTCCAATACACAGGATACGAGTTCGATCCCCGGTCAGGGAACTAGATCCCACATGCATGCTGCAACTAAAAGTTTGCATGCCACAACTAAGGAACCCACGAGCCTCAACTAAGGAGCACACATGCCGCAACTAAAGGAGCTGGTGAGCCACAACTAAGAAGCCTGCCAGACACAACTAAGACCTGGCGCAACCAAAATAAATTAAAAACAAAACAAAACATAGTTCAGATCACATCACTCCCCCCTGCTCAGAACATTCTAGTGGCTCCCCGTCATCCTTACCAGAGCCTACAAAGTCCTATCTGTATTTGCCCTGTTACCTCTCCAAATGCTCTTCCCACCACTTCATCTCACTCATTGGGCTCCAGCCACACTGACCTTGCCATTCTTAAACAAGACAGACAATCTCCATGACTTTTGTACTTACTGTTTCCTCTCTCTGGGGAATCCTTCCTTTTTTCATTTCATTCAGGTTCAAGTATGACCTCACAGGGGCAGATGACCCTGTCTAAAATAGCCTTCTCTACCCCTTGCTGTCTTTTCATTTTGTTCATATTAATTGGCTTTACATTATCACTATTTTGTGTGTCTCACCTGCTAGAAGGTAAATTCTTTGAAAGTAGGGTGACTTATTTTACTCAATGCTATATCCCTAGTGTCTGGTAGGTAGTTCCTGGCATGTGGGCAATCAATATTTGTTAAACAAAAGAAGAAAATGTAAAAGTTTATGGTATTTAAGTGGGACTAGATGAGATTACCTGGGGAAAGGTAAATCAGGCGTCATAAACTCATATTCCTACGTGACTTAGACAGGTGACCTAAATGAGTAAAGCTGGCTGGATATTAGATGTTTGGAAGTAGCGAACTGGTTAAGGAATGACCCAGGCACGCCAGGGAATTCCCAGGTTTGGTAACTTTTAAAGAGAAATATAAAATCTTCAACTTACCCACTTTAACATTAAAAATGAGGAACACGCCTTTATTCAAAAATTACAACAAATATAAAAAAGGAGTAGCATAAGATAGTAGAAGGAACGTTGGATGAGAAATTAGTAGAACTGGGTATGGTTCACTTTTTAAAAATTTATTTTATTTAGTTATTTTTTGGCTGTGTTGGGTCTTCATTGCCGTGCGTGGGCTTTCTCTAGTTGTGGCAAGCAGGGGCTACTCTTTGTTGCAGTGCGTGAGCTTCTCATTGCGGTGGCTTCTCTTGTTGTGGAGCACAGGTTCTAGGTGTGCAGGCTTCAGTAGTTGTGGCGAATGGGCTTAGTTGCTCTGTGGCATGTGGGATGTCCCAGACTAGGGCTCGAACCCTGTCCCCTGAATCAGCAGGTGGATTCTTAACCACTGCGCCACCAGGGAAGTCCTGGTTCTCTTTTCATTAACTAGTTTTATAACCTAGAAAAGGTTGCTTAGCCTCTTTGGTGCCTCATTTTTTTCAGGTGTAATATGAAGCCCACCCCATGCTCACTCACTCATTCTTTCAAGAAACACTGATTACGCCTAACTGTTGGGAGATATTGTCATGAGAAGTGAGATGACAGGAGACTTTGACTTTCTACTTACACATTTCTGTATAATTTGATTTTTAAAAAGCATAGATTACTTTTATAATCAACAAAGATCATAAAGATGTTATGGGATGAATTTTGCCCCCTAAAATTGATAATGTTGAAACCCTAACCCCCAGTAACTCAGAATGTTACTGTTTTTGAAGACAGAGCCTTTAAAAAGACAATTAAGTTAAAGTGAGGTTGTTAGGGTACTAATTCAATCTGACTGTTACAAAGCATGATATTAACCCAATCTGACCAGTGTCTTTATAAGAAGAGGAAATTTGGATGCACAGCCACCAGGGATCCATGTGCACAGACGAAAGACCATGTGAGGACACAGTGAGAAGGTGACCATCTGGAAGCCCAGGAGAGAGGCCTCAGAAGAAACCAATCGTGCTGACATCTGGATCTTGGGTTTAAAGACTCTATAACTGTGAGAAAATAAATTTCTGCTGTTTAATCCACACACACAAAAAGAAATGACCCAGGCAGAAGGTACTCAGCTCCAGCAAATTACAGCAGTGTGAGAATGCAAACCCTATTTTGCTAGATCTAATTCTCCAAGAGAAATTGGAAATATGGGCTTGTTTTTTTTTAAACACAATGTCGCATTGTAAAAACTGCAAGACATATAATACCCACATGTGAGTTCAGTTTGGGTGATGAGTTGACAGTTTGTGACCTCAAACAGAAAAAAGAGGAGAGTCTTGGACCACTCCAAGATCGACATGTCAGAAGAATAGGATCCAGCCAGCAAAGAATGTTGAGAAGAAGCAACCAAAGAGGTGGAGGGAAAACCAGAAGAATGTGATATTTCTGAGGACAAAAGAATAAAGTAGCAGGAAGAGAATAGTCAGTGGTGTAGACCATTAACAAGAGTTTGGGTAAGATGAGGACAGAAAGTGATCATTTGATACGACATCATGAGTATTGTTGATAACCTTAACTACAGAAGTTTCTGTGGCTGTCTGGTATGGACCCTGACTAGAGAGGGTTGAAGAATTAATTTAAGAAGAAGTGAAAAGGGATAGGGTGGGGAGAATTAACCCCTTTGAGAAGATTTTTCTGTGAAAAAGGGCATAAAAATGGGGTTGTGCTATAAGGGGATATGAGGTTGCTGCACTTGTGCTTTCTCTAGTTGTGGCGAGTGGGGGCTACTCTTCATTGCGGCGTGCAGGCTTCTCATTGTGGTGGCTTCTCTTGCTGCGGAGCACAGGCTCTAGGTGTGCAGGCTTCAGTAGTTGTGACGCACGGGCTCAGTAGTTGTGGCGCACGGGCTTAGTTGCTCCGTGGCATGTGGGATCTTCCTGGACCAGGGATCAAACCCACGTCTGCCACACAGGCAGGCGAACTCTTAACCACTGCGCCACCAGGGAAGTCCCAGGCTAGAATTTCTAACTTGCAAATTCAAGAACTTGATTGTGTCATTTCACCTAGGTGGTGATTAAATCACAAGAGCCCAATTTACTAATTTATCCTAAGAAATATAATGGCATACCTATAGAAAAGTTGGCTTGGGAAAAATATTAGCATCAGAAGGTTGCTTACGGAGGGTAAGAGTCAGTGTAAAGGCAGCTAAAAGATCTTAAATCACCCCTGTTCCAACACCCAGGCTTCTCTCATAATTATTTTCTATTCTCTCTTTCCTTTCCTCAAAATCTAATCAGGTTAGATGCCAAATCTATCAATTTGTACTTAGGAAATTTTCTTCCACCCATGTCTGACCTATTTCCACTTAGCCATGCCCAGGGAAAGACAACATATCTTCTAAAGGTCTAAGAAGAGCTTGGTGGGAGGGAGTAGCTGCCGCATGATGTAGCAGTATTTATACCCTAGAACCTCCTTTTGAGTGATTATCCCCCATGACTGTCACCACTCCTTCCCAGGCCCTCTCCTTTGGACTTGCTCTCATCAGCTCACGGGAACCCCAGGAACTTAGGTATTCCTTGCTAGGAGGCTTTGTTGCTGTGTTTTGATGAAGAGTCAGGGGCCTCAAAGGCAGAGAACCCCCAAAGGAGGTGGAAACTCTGAAAACCTCACAGACACTGTTTCAACCTTTTCCCTCCTGCCAGAGATTTCCCCTGGAGAACTCTTCTTTGCTCTTCCTTTTGGGGAATTTTATATCTGTTGGATATAAGGAAGGGGCAGTTCCTTCATTGTACCACCTACCCTTAGGCAAGTCTTACTTTCCTCTTGCTTGGGCTATTGCAAGAGCGCTCCAAGGATATCGCTGTTTCCAGGTCATCCACTTACTCCCTGGCCATCTTCCTAAATTTACCTCCATTGTTTAAACATGTTAGCCCCTTCTTGCTTCAAATAGAATAAAAATACTCAACCTGGCTTTTAAGTTCAACCGCTTGCTACTCCTAAGAGCACAGAGTTGCTTGTTAGCTCCCCAAACATGTCACCACTCCGCCGCACTTTATAGTTTTCCCGCCTCTGTGTCTTTGCTCAATCTGTCACCTCTTCCTGGAACTCCCTCCCACTTGCGCTAAATGGAATTGAGACACAGTATCATCCAGTGATAGTTGAGCGGCCCCAGCTACACTGGCCTTCCTTCAACTCCTCAAGCCCTCATTTTTTTGTTTTGTTTTGTTTCTTTGTCGTTTTTGTGTTGTTTTTTTTTTGTGGTACGCGGGCCTCTCACTGTTGTGGCCTCTCCCGTTGTGGAGCACAGGCTCCGGACGCGCAGGCTCAGCAGCCATGGCTCACGGGCCCAGGCGCTCCGCGGCATGTGGGATCTTCCCGGACCGGGGCACGAACCCATGTCCCCTGCATTGGCAGGCGGACTCTCAACCACTGCGCCACCAGGGAAGCCCAAGCCCTCATTTTTTATTACTTCAGGGCCTTTGTACTTGCTGTTCTCTCTGAAACATTCTTCACCTGTCCAGTGCCTTCTCAATCTTTGGGGTTCTTCTTTTAAAGTAGGTTCCTTTCTTTTCTCTCTTCTAGCAAGCTGTTCTTTTCCCTTCATAGCACTTACCACAATCTGTAATTATACATGTGAGTGTTCATTTATTTGTTTATCCCTCCCCCTCCATGAGATTGTAAACTTGCAGACAGTGTTCATATCTGTTTGTTCCCCACTCCATTTCAGCACCTAACGCAGCCCCAGGCCCTTGTGAGCTTGAATATTTCATGAGCGATTGCATGGGTTACAATGCATGGAACTTGTAATTTTTCATCAGCAAAATCCCCGAGAGCATCAGTCTCCTCTCTGCTTTAACTGAGACCTGGTTCTCCCCAAAGAACATTTCTCCTCACAAGTTCTGTCTTTTCTCTTTTGTTCATGTCATAGATTGGGGCCTGGCACAGAGCAGTTGCTCCGCATATATTTATTTAATTACTCCTTACTTGCTATGTCCTTTTCCCTTTAGTCTAAAGAATGGTCAGGAAGATAGCCCAACAGAGTGAAAAGCAGTCGTTGTTTGGAAGTCAGACAGATTGAGATTGAATCCTAATTCTGTTGCTGACCAGCTGGTGATCTTGACCAAGATTTTTAACTTCTCTGAGTCTCAAGCTTCATCTTTTATGTGTAACTTGAATTTCAACTTGTGCAGAGCTACCTCCTTAGGTCAGCCCAAGGAGTAAATCTACACTGCCCCCTAGAAGACCTTTGTTTCTGGAATAGTGAATTCAGAATCCCAGGACTACTGGAGAATCTTTGTGAGCAACCCTCACACCCTGGAGAGGGAGGAGGGCTCCAGCACAGCCCTGTGGGAGTTGGCTCCAGAGTAGACACTGGGCCAGAGGTGAAACGTTCACTGGTCAAGGAAAGGGCAGCACAGACTTGGACAAGATCAGCGATCCTTGAGCCACAGAGTGACAGTGGTAGTTCTGGTTATTTCTGAGAACTAGGGAGGGCACCTGGTTTAACAGGATTTACTGCTACTTAAGTATGTGGTGGGTTGTTTAGAGCTTGGAGATTTGGGGTATTGTTAAATGTGTGATGCATTTGTGTTAACCATACTTAGTTGAGGTCAGGGGTACTTGTAAGCCACACGCAAAATGATTTTAATAATGAATACCCAGCTGTTGGGGTGGCTGTGAGGATGGAATGAGAAAATGGATTCATGTAAAGGGTCAGTATGGTGCCTGGTGCGTATTAGATGCTCAATAAATAGCAATTGCTATTATTGCTCTTGAAAATACAGCAGGCTTTCCACTTTTCCTTCTTTTTTTTTTAATTGCTTAATACTTTATTTGAAAATTGCACAGTGTATGAAGAATGGTAGAGGTTCAATGTAATGTTATCTTCTTCCTGTAAGAATCACAGGCTCCGGACGCGCAGGTTCCACAGCCGTGGCTCACGGGCGCAGCCGCTCCGCGGCATGTGGGATCTTCCTGGACCGGGGCATGAACCCGTGTCCCCTGCATCGGCAGGCGGACTCTCAACCACTGCACCACCAGGGAAGCCCCTCCACTTTTCCTTCTTATGCCACATGACAAATTTACTCTCTCATAAAGAATGAGAAAAAAAAATGAATTGAAATAAGAACATGGTCAAACTATGCACTTTTTTTGTGTGTGGGCCAGCATTTGCTTTTTGATTTAATAGCAAAATACAGACTTTCTGTTAATAAATTAAATGTGTGTAGTTAAATATATTTGAAATCTATTAATAGATGGTAATGTGATTATTTAGTGGTTGCCAGTGGCCAAGGGTGGGAGGTTAAAATTGATTGAGAAGGGGGGACCTAGAACTTTTTGGGGTAACAGAAATTTTTTATCTCTTGATTGTGGTCATTACATGTGTACATACGTTTGTCAGAATTCATCAAACCCACTTAAATGGGTGTTTTATTGTTTGTGTACTATTCCTCAATAGAGTTAATTTTTTTAAATTCCAGTGTTTTTATAGGCTTTATTATTTTAACATTTATCTCATTTAAATTAGTTTAATAATTGAATTTGAAATTTATCATTTTTATTATTCATTAATTTTTATGTTTGACATTAAAGAATTTAATACAGTTTAATTTAACTGAGGTAATATCAGTAATAGCAATGGAAATGAATCAGTGGGGGGAAGGCTATTTTTATATATGTATAAAGAGCCAAAATTATGACTCTGACCTGGACACAGTGCTGGGCTCTTGGAGTACAAATTGAAATGGATGTGGTCCCTGACCTCAAGCAGTAGCTTACTGTCTAAGGAGGGGCATACCTACATAAGCAGATAATTTTGCCTTTAAAAAATTATATTTTTCTCTCTTTTTTGGCCTCACCACGCGGCATGCACGACCTTAGTTCCCTAGCCAGGGATCAAACCCATGTCCCCTGCAGTGGAAGTGAGGAGTCCCAACTACTGGATGGCCAGGGAATTCCCCCCCTGCCACCCCACCAAATTAAATATTTTTGAATAATTAAAATATGCACTTAGTTTTTTTAATTAGTACAAAAGAATAGATAGTAAAAGTGTCTCCCTCACATCCCTGTCTCTCAGTCTCATAGTTTCCCTCCTTGAAAGTCACCACTGCAAAACAGTTTATTTTTATCCCTTCAGAGATACTTTATTCACAGCTTTGTATACAGTAGCTTTATTCCCTTTATTCTAGTTCTTCTCCTTATTTTATTTTATTTTTTCACTAAACAGTCTACTCTCGAGATAATTCCACAACAAACATATAACATAGATAGTTTTCAATATAAGAAGTGATGACAAATTGAAATTATAATGGGGGTAATCACAGTTCAGGCATACAAAAATGAAGTCAGGTGACCATTGAGGATCTGGTCTCAGACACCTCTCTGCATCACTGAGAACGTGAACTTTCTTTGAACCATACTAGACCCAAGAACACTACCAGCTGTATTCTGAACAACACCTGCCAGCTGCAACCTTATGGTCTCAAGGTCTCCCTTGTAACTATGCAACCATTTCTGATCCCAACCAATCCTTACTTAACAAGCACACTTACTGCTTGCCAGCTCCAATTATAATTCTTGATAAACAACTCATGTAACTAACTGTAACCTTGCAGTTTTGGCTTTTATAAGCCTCCCTCATTTTGTAGTCCGGTGGAACACAATTCAAGTGCTTCTTGAATCTGTGTCTCCTGGGCTGCAGTCCTAACAAACCACAAATAAACACCTTTTCATTTCAATCAGGTCTTTGTTTCTAAAATTTTGGTTAACAGAAGATAAAAATACTGGTAGAGGAATGAAAAGAATGCTGTGGGTGTACAAATTACTGGCTAACTATGTAAAGCTTTCTGGAGGATGGCATCTCCTTTATGAGTATTCAGAGATAAAAACACATGAACTAATTAGTAAACTAAACTCTCTAGTTGTAGACTAAACTGCGTGCAACTGTCTGTAACTCTGACAGCTCTTTGGAGGGGAACAAAAGCAATATGTGCAGGTCAAGGGCAGAGAAAAGGTGTGGTACAGAAAGTAAGCGTAGAAAGGGGCACACCTTGTGCCTTTGAAGCAGAAGTGTGAGGTGGAAAGAACTCAGTACAGGAAGAGCTAGGAGCCCAGCGTGGGCAGGGAAGTCTTGAGTTATAGATGGTGTTTCAGGATTAAAGGAAGCTTATTTGTATAGTTCTCTCTAACTAGGATTGCCAGATTTTGGCAAATAAAAATGCAGGACATCAGTTAGATTTCCAGTTCAGATAAATAATAAATAATGTTTTATTATTTACAAGCATGTCCCAGATGGCAACCCACATGACTGAGTCAAATTGATGGCTTGTCACCATGCACTTAAAAACAATAGGGAAATAAGCATTTTTAATGGGAAGGGTAGACAAAGAAGGAAATATGAGGAGCTAAGGTCAAGATTTGGCTGTTGAGTTTAGGGCAGGTGGGGCCCAGGCCAAGGAGGCAATTCCGATGGCCTGGGCTGGCAGGGCTGGGGCTTAGGTATAGCTTGAAAGGTCTGTCAGGACCAGTAGGTCCAGGGCCAGATAAATGGCCCTCATGTTCAGGGCAAAGGAGGCAGTTCTCTTGGTCAGGGTCAGCGGAAACAGGACCAAGGAGATGGTTCATGCAGTCAGGAAAGTGAGTAAGTAAGTCAATATATTGAGAATAATGGGAGTCAGGTTTCTTACTACTGGAGAAGATAGTTACAAATATAGAAACAGGAAAGACTAGAACAAACTGTGTGATGTTGGACTAGAATTAGAGGTAGAGGTGTGAGCCCAATGGGTGTATGTATGTGTGTGTGTGTGTATCTGTGTGTGTGTGTATACTTATGTATATAATATCAAATATTATGTATAAAGAGAGAGAGAGAGGGTATGTGTGTGTGATACATATGTAGTAGTGTGCTGGTAAAGTGGCTTTCTCATTTTAAAAAAACATTGATTTTAAAGAAATAAGAAAAAAACCCACTGATTTGTAATGTTTGCTGATTTCCATGGTGTAAATATTCCCACCATAGCTTATTCAAACTGCCATTAGTTTAACAGTCACTCACAGAATTCCTGAATATATAACTATTGGCTTTTGCAAGCCCATACAAGCTGACTCCAGCCCAACACTTCAGAATGCACGCAAAATGTATGTGTGTATGTGTGCGTATATGTGTGTGTGTGCCCATACGTTATTTCCTAGTCCTAGTGAAAGGATGTACAAGAATGACACCCTAGTAGCAATAAGCCCACCTAGCATCTACATTTTGACTTTCAAATTATCATTCTTCACTAAAAAGGAACAAAAACTTCTGGAGAAACGGCTGATCCCATGACTGGGGCAGTAAAGCATGTTACTGGTTCCTCATTAAAGAAAGGAAGTGGTCAAAGAATGAGGAGGTAGTAAGCTAAATAATGGCCCCCACAGACATCAGGTTCTAATCTTTGGAACCTGTAAATGTTACTGTATATGGAAAAAAGATCTTTGCAGATGTGATTAAGTTATGGATCTTGAGATAGGGAGATTATCCTGGGTTACCTAGGTGGAGCGTAAATGCAATCACAAGTGTCCTTTTAAGAAAGAGGTGGAGAAGGATAACATGGAAGAAGATGACAAGGCAGGACGGAGAGACTGGAGGGGTGTAACCACAAGGCAAGGAATATCAGCAGCCACCAGAAGCTGGAAGAGGTAAGGAACAGATTCTCCCCTAGAGCCTCCAGCATGACCTCTCCCCATCCAGTGGACTTGCCATTCTTATCAAAAATCATTTGACCATATATGCAAGGGTTTTTTGGGGGACACTCTATTCTTGTCCATTGGTCCATATGTCTGTCTTTATGCCAGTACCACACTCTTTTGATTACTGTAGCTTTGGATTAGCTTTGAAATCAGGAACTGTGAGACCTACAACTTTGTTCTTCTTTTTCAAGATTGTTTTAGCTATTGGGGATTCCTTGAGATTCTATATGAATTTCAGGATGATTTTTAAATTAATTAATTAATTATTATTTAAAAAAATTTTTTTGGCTGCGTTGGGTCTTTGTTGCTGCACACAGGCTTTCTCTAGTTGTGGCGAGCTGGGGTTACTCTTCGCTGCGGTGCACAGGCTTCTCATTGTGGTGGTTTCTCTTGTGGTGGAGCATGGGCTCTAGGTGCATGGGCTTCAGTAGTTGTGGCTTGCAGGCTCAGTAGTTGTGGCTCACAGGCTCTAGAGTGCAGGCTCGGTAGTTGTGGCACACGGGCTTAGTTGCTTCGCAGCATGTGGGATCTGCCCAGACCAGGGCTCGAACCTGTGTCCACTGCACTGGCAGGCGGATTCTTAACCACTGCCACCAGGGAAGTCCCCAGGATGATTTTTTTACATAAAAAAAAATCAAAAAAATATTTTTCTATGGAAAGAAATGGTACACATTCTTTATTTTTAAATATTTATTTATTTGGCTGTGCTGGGTCTTAGCTGCAGCATGCAGGACCTTTAGTTGTGGCATGCAGGAATCTATAGTTGAGGCACATGAACTCTTAGTTGAGGCATGTGGGATCTAGTTCCCTGACCAGGGATCACACCTGGGCCCCCTGCATTGGGAGCTCAGAATCTTAGCCACAGGACCACCAGGGGAGTCCTTTTTTTTTTTTTTTTTTGCCATGCCACACAGCTTGCAGGACCTTAGTTCCCCAACCAGGGATCAAACCTAGGCAGGCAATGGCAGTGAAAGCACCGAGTCCTAACCACTGGACCGCCAGGGTATTCTCTGGTACACATTCTTATAATTCAAGAGTCTCCTTAGAAAGCTCGTGACTAGCCACACACATGAAATTAGGGACCCTTTTGAGACACGCCTTAGTGGTACTGGATCCCTGTAACAAAGAATGTTGAAAAGCCCAAGACAGTATTTTATGAGATCTCCCATCCCTGTTTCTACCCATAAGACATCAGGCCCAATAACCCTCCAGGTCCACTTTCCCCAAGGCTATTACATCAAAAAGAGAGCTTATCTGTCATTGGTGTTTGTTCCAAAGACATTTTCAGAGCTATGAGGAGTTTAGTGGTTCTTGATAGGATTGCTTTATCCTATTCATGGAGAAAAAATAATTCAACAAATACTATACAGTCACAACATCTTTAATGACCCAGTATCACTCAGCTGTATAAAATGACCTTTGATTAATTTGCTCAAACAATACATTTGAAATCAAATCATTCAACATGACCCTTCTCTAAGACAAGAAAAATAATAAGTAATATATATTTTTAAAATATGCATACAAATTCTGGCTCTGCACTTAGATGTCTCTTAATTTCTTTGTGTCTCAGACCTTTAAAATGGAATAATGATAGAAATAGCATCATGGGGGCTTCCGTGGTGGCGCAGTGGTTAAGAATCCACCTGCCAATACAGGGACACGGGTTCGAGCCCTGGTCTGGGAAGATCCCACATGCCGCGAAGCAACTAAGCCCGTGCGCCACAACTACTGAGTCTGCACGCTAGAGCCCGAGTGCCACAACTACTGAAGCCCGCATGCCTAGAGCCCATGCTCTGCAACAAGAGAAGCCACCGCAATAAGAAGCCCGTGCACCGCAAGGAAGGGTAGCCCCCGCTCACCGCAACTAGAGAAAGCCCGAGCACAACAACAAAGACCCAATGCAGCCAAAAATAAATAAATAAATAAAATAAATTTATTGAAAAAAAAGGAAATAGCATGATGGGATTGCCAGAGGATCAAATGCATTAATATATGCAAAATTTTTAGAACAATATTATATAAATGTCAACCATTATTACTGCCTTATCAAGCATTGTGAAGATTAAAGGAAATGAGATAACCCTTGTGAAGCTCATGGTACAGTGCCTGACACATAGAAAGTGCTAAATAAGTGTTGGCTATCGTTATAAATAGATATTTCTGTGATTTCCTATGAAGCCCACCACTTTATTAGGTACATCTTGCCTTTCTTCACAACTTGGACATATGAGGAATATGTTATCATAGTAAGCATTGATTTTTTTTTTCCACAGTTATTCTTCAGCCAAGCAACTCATTTTTTTTTTTTTTCCAGTACACGGGCCTCTCACTGTTGTGGCCTCTCCCGTTGCGGAGCACAGGCTCCGGACATGCAGGCTCAGCAGCCATGGCTCACGGGCCTGCCGTTCCACGGCATGTGGGATCTTAGCAGATCGGGGCACGAACCTGTGTCCCCTGTATCGGCAGGCGGACTCTCAACCACTGTGCCACCAGGGAAGTCCCAAGCTACTCATTTTTGAGACCTTACGTCTTCATTTCCGAACATGGTAGCCTGTGGCCACATATGTCTACTGAGCACTTGAAACGCAGCTTGTACAAAATAAGACAAGTTATGATTGTAAAATACACATCAGTTTTTAAAGTCTTAGTATGAAAAAAAAGATTGAAAAATCTCATTCATAATTTTACATTGATCACATGTTCAAATTGTTATATTTTGAATATATTTGATTAAATAAATATATTATTAAATTAATTTTAATTTTACCTTGTTTTTTTAATGTGACTACTAGAAAATTTAAAGTTACATATATGGGACTTTCCTGGTGGCACAGTGGTTAAGAATCTGCCTTTCAGTGCAGGGGACACGGGTTCAAGCCCTGGTCCAGGAAGATACTACATGCCACAGAGCAACTGGGCCAGTGCACCACAACTACTGAGCCTGCGTGCCACAACTACTGAAGCCCACGTGCCTAGAGCCTGTGCTCCACAACAAGAGAAGTCACTGCAATGAGAAGCCCGCACGCCACAATGAAGAGTAGCCCCTGGTCGCCACAACTAGAGAAAGCCCAGGTGCAGCAATGAAGACCCAATGCAGCCAAAAATAAATAAATAAAATAAATAAATTTATTTTAAAAAATTTAAAAAATAAAGTTACATATATGAGAATGTGGAGAAAAGGGAACCCTATGCACTGTGGGTGGGAATATAAATTGGCGCAACCACTATAGAAAACAATACAGAGTTTCCTCAAAAAATTAGAAATAGAACTACCAGTGGATCCAACAATTCCACTACTGGGTACTTATCCAAAGAAAATGAAAGCACTAATTCGAAAAGTTATATGTACCTCCATGTTCATTGCAGCATTATTTAAAATAGTCAAGACACAGGAACAACCTAAGTTGTGGCCCTAAGTGTCCATCGATGGATGAAAGGATAAAGAAAATGTGATATATATGTATAATGGAATATTACTTGGCCATTAAAAAGAATGAAATCCTGCCATTTGCAACAACATTGATGGACTTTGAAGTCATTATCCTAAGTGAAATAAGTCAGAGAGAGAAGACAAATATTGTATGATCTCACTTATATGTGGAATCTTAAAACAAATAACAAATGCACTGAGCTCATAGATATAGAGAATAGAGAGAACAGACTAGTGGTTGCCAGAGACAGGCGTGAGGGTTGGGGGAGGGGACTGACAAAATGAGTGAAAGGAGTCAAAAGGCACAAATTTCCAGGTATAAAATAAGTCATGAAGATGTTTAAAAAAAATAGAGACTTACTATAAAGCTACAGTAATCAAGGCAGTGTGTTATTTGTGAAAGAATAAACAAATAGATCAATGAAACAGAATAGAACACTCGCAAATAGAGCCACATGAGTATAATCTGCTGATCTTTGACAAAGGAACACAGGCAGCACAATGGAGCAAACATAGTCTCAAACGAATGGTGCTGGAACAACTGGACATCCACATGAAAAAAAAAAATCCAGACACAGACCTTACACCCTTCACAAAAATTAACTTGAAATGGATCATAGACCTAAGTGTAAAATGCAGAACTGTAAAATTCCTAGAAGGTAACAGGAGAAAACCTATGGTGATGTCTTTGTGGATAAAATACCAAAGACACAATCCATGAAATAAAGAATAAGCTGAGCTTAATTAAAATTAAAATTTTTTGCTTTGTGAAAGACAATGTCAAGAGATTGGAAAGACACCACAGACTGGGAGAAAATATTTGCAAAATATATATCTGATAAAGGACTGCTATCCAAAATAAACAAAGAACTCTTAGACTCAACAGTAAGAAAACAAACAACCTGATTAGAAAATAGGCTAAACATCTTAACAGACACCTCAAACATCTTAACAGACACCTCAGATGGCAAATAAGCATATAAAAATATGCTCCACATATGTCATTAGAGAAATGCAAGTTAAAACAATTATAAGATACCACTATACACCTATTGGTATGGCCAAATCCAGAACACTGACAACATGGAACGCTGGTGAGGATGTGGAGCAACAGGAACTCTCATTCATTGTTGCTGTGACTACAAAATGGTAGAACTACTTAGAGGACAATTTGGCAGCCTCTTACAAAACTGAACCTACTCTTATACAAACCAGCAACGTACTCCTTGGTATTTACCATTTACACAAAGAAGTTGAAAAGTTATGTCCACAAAAAAACCCATGTGTGAACATTGATAGCAGCTTTATTCATAATTGCCAAAACTTGAAAGCTACCAAGATGCACTTCAGTAGGTGAATGGATAAATAAACTCTGGTATGACCAGACAATGGAATACTGTTTAGGTCTAAAACGAAATGAGCTATCAAGCCATGAAAAGACATGGAGGAAACTTAAATGTATGTTACTATGTGAAAGAAACCAATCTGAAAAGACTACATACTGTGATTCCTCTATGACATTCTCAAAAAGGCAAAATTGTGAAAACAGGAAAAAGATCAGTGGTTGCCAAGGCGATAGGGAAGAAGGAAGGATGGATGAGTGGAGCACGAAAGATTTTTAGGGCAGTAAAATTATTTTATATGATACTATAATGGTGGATACATGTCATTATACACTTGCCAAAACCCATAGAGTGAACAACACCTAGAGTGAACCTTAATGTAAACTATCGACTTTGGGTGATAATAATATGTCAATGTAGGTTCATCAGTTGTAGCAAATGTGCCACTCTGGTGGGGGATGTTAATAATGGAGGAGGCTGTGCCTGTGTGGGGACAGGGGGTATATGGGAAATCACTGTACCTTCCCTCAATTTTGCTGTGACCTTAAAACTGCTCTAAAAAATAAAGTCCACTAAAAATTTTTTTTCATAAAAATAAAGTTACATATGTGGTTAACATGTCATTTCTACTGGACAGTGCTGCCTCAAAGGATAATAATTTTTGATCGTTTACTCAAGTCACGATCACAGCTTTAAACTGGACTTCTCATAATTTCGCTTAATCAATAAGTAATATTTCCAAATGTTTATAAAGATATATCAATAATTTATCTCTACAGTGCCATTATATTTTAACCATACTTCACGTTAAGATCTCTTTTTTTCATATTATCCTGGATTCAAGGCAATTTTTTTTTTTTTTTTTTTACGGTACGCGGACCTCTCACTGTTGTGGCCTCTCCGGAGCACAGTCTCCGGACGCGCAGGCTCAGCGGCCATGGCTCACGGGCCTAGCCGCTCCACGGCATGTGGGATCTTCCCGGACCGGGGCACGAACCCGCGTCCCCTGCATCGGCAGGCGGACTCTCAACCACTGCGCCACCAGGAAAGCCCCCAAAGCAATTTTATAGCTTCAACTTGTTCCAGTTGATTACAGTCATTGATTTTCAATATGCAGCTTGTCGTGCTTGACTGTCCCTGGGTGTGAAAACTTTCTTCTCAAACTGGCCTGTTTGCCTCCTCCAACGCTATACATGAAATTCCTAAAGAATTGCTGCTTCCCATCAGTAACAAAACGTACCAGGAGTTTCTCTGCCTGGAGATTTGGCACTGGCTGCCTTCCAAGAAGCACTGTTTCCTTTTAGTGAGGGGTAAACGTGAAGGATTTAGGCCCTAGGGCTGCATTTGTATCATTCTCAGTGACTGTTGGGTGTCAGCTGGCCAAAAATAAACATTAACCATTTCACTGGCTGAGTAGAAGCCTTTCAGAGTCATGAGTTCAATTTTACCCCAACCTCATTACTTTTATCTTAGTCTAACATAAATAATAATTCTAAATAAAAATTTTAATTCTAATCATTTAACAGTGCAATTCGCCCTCTCCAACATTCCTGATCCCTCCTCTTCTGCTCTATTTTTACCATGGTACTTATATTTTCCAACATACCTCTCTCAATTTTCATTTCTTTTCTTACCTAAAATTGTCAGCTTTAAAATTTTTAATACATAATATATTTATATCACAAGCATTCTTAATATCATGAGAAAGTGAAAGCAGTACCTAAATGCTTTCTGGAACTGTCCTGGAACTCACATCCGGACCTTCGCATAGCTAGGAGCTAGCCTGGTACTCACAGCTTGGCCATAGTGTTCTCCTGTTGGACATAAACACAAATGTCAGATAAGACCACTCTGATTTTGACAGAGGCAGACAAAACAAGACCACTCCATAATCATGTCTGAGCAGATGGAAACAAGAGTGTTGTCTAAACCACAATAAAATATTCCGTTTTCCTGGATAATATGAGTGACTACTGCTTCTTTCCCAAGTACAGCTTTAACTCTGGTTTATTCCTCCTGCCTTCTGGGTAAAAACCACAAGAAAGGAGGAACTTCCCTGGCGGTCCAGTGGTTAAGACTCTGCGCTTCCAACACAGGGGACACGGGTCTGATCCCTGGTCAGGAAACTAAGATCCTGCATGCCGTGGGGCAAGGCCAAAATAAAAAATAAAAAAACAAACCACAAGAAAGGAAATTTATTTATATACATTAGAATTTATGATTTGGCTTTGCTCTGAATAATAATTACATAGTCAAAACAACAGAAGTATTATGTTGTTGATTTTCACTTTTGGAATCAACTTATACACAGAGCACAGAAGACCAGATGTAAGTATTTCCAATCTTGATCATATAAAAGTGAAAATACAGAGGATAGAAGTTCGGGGGGTGAAAGTGGGAAAGATGCTGAAGGGTAGAGGTTCATGACAAGGGTCAGAGGGGAGGAGGGTTTGTTCCAGGGGACATTTGGCATTGGCTGGAGACATTTTGGGTTGTCTCACTGGCAGGGTGCTACTGGCACCTAGTGGGGAGAAGCCAAGGATGCTGCTTACCATCTTAAAATGCACAGGACTGTCCTCCATAACAAAGAAATATCCAGCCCCAAATGCCAATAGTGCCATATTGATCTAGAGTAAAAAGCAAGGTCCTCACCATGGCTGATACAGCTCTACCTGCCCTGGGCTGGTTACCGCTGTTGTCAGCTCCTTCCACTGTCCTTCAGTCACACTACTCTATTCTTCTTTCTCACCAGGGACATTTCTGCCTTGGAGGCTTTGCATGTATTAGTTCCTTTAGTTAGGAGCCTCTTCCCCAACTAACCACATGGCTAAATCTCCCTCCTTCTACAGGTTTTGAACAAATGTCCCTTCTCAATGAGATCTACCTTGACCATGCTACTTAAAATTACAACACCCTCACAGGCACTAGCAATCCTTGCCCAGTTCTATTATTTTTTAAATTCCATTTTACTTATTGCCTACTAACATTATTTACTTGACTTATTTTTTGCATTTATTGCTGGTGTCTGTCTTTCCTATGATAAGCACCACAAAGAACTTTGTCCAGTTTGCTCACTGACCTATCCCAAGTGCCTGGAACAGTGCCTGGCATATAGCAGCTGTCAATAAATATTAATTGCATGAATTCAATGAGTGAACTTGATAATTTCCAAAGCCTTTTAAAGCATGTAGGTATTGTCAATGCCATTTGCAGCAACATGGACGGACCTAGAGATTATCATACTAAGTGAAGTAAGTCAAAAGAGAAAGACAAATACCATATGAGATCACTTATATGTGGAATCTAAAATATGACACAGGGCTTCCCTGGTGGCGCAGTGGTTGAGAGTCCGCCTGCCGATGCAGGGGACATGGGTTCGTGCCCCGGTCCGGGAAGATCCCACATGCGGCGGAGCAGCTGTGCCCGTGAGCCATGGCCACTGAGCCTGCGCGTCTGGAGCCTGTGCTCCGCAACGGGAGAGGCCACAACAGTGAGAGGCCCGCGTACTGCAAAAAAACAAAAATAAAAAATAAAAAAATAAAATATGACACAAATGAACTTATCTACGAAGGAGAAACAGATTCACAGACATAGAGAACAGACTTGAGGTTGCCAAGGGGGAGGGGGGCGAGGAAGGGATGGATTGGGAGTTTGGGATTAGTAGATGCAAACTCATATATAAAATGGATAAACAACAAGGTCCTACTGTATAGCACAGGGAATTCAATATCCTGTGATAAACCATAATGGAAAAGAATGTGGAAAAGAATGTATATATATATGTATGAATGAATCACTTTGCTCTACAGCAGAAATTAACACAACATTGTAAATCAACTATACTTCAATAAAGTAAATTTTTAAAATATATAGGTATTCTCTATTCACTACCAATTCCAAATATCCAAAAGACTTTTAAAAATCAAGAATTTTCAAAAACTCCATATTACATATTACAAATTATACCTAACAATACACTCTCGCCTGCAGACAAGACTTTTTTGAAAGTCCATGGATTGAAGTAGGAAACGATCAGACTATCTGTGCTGGGCTCCTGGAGATAAATTGCACAGCCAGTTAAACTCTAACTGGGTTCCCAGAATCTCATTGCTTCCATATTAAGGATTCAAGATAAAATTGCATTCTCATAAAGCAGTGGGCCAGCCTGCTTATCCCAGCTCTGTCTATTACATTTTGAAAATGCATTGCATTTAGATATTAACAAAATTAATTAAGTCAAACTCTGTTCATTTTTGGTTTTGCCCCCAAATTTTCCAAATAACTGCAGACACAGAAAACACACCCCCTGTACAAACATCCACGCACATGCACACAAACTACAGGAAAAATTTCTCCTTAAAAACAATAGTTTTTTTGTTCATAAAAATTTGGAAAGCTCCCAAATTATTTCCATGAGTCAGGCAGCTCTTATTTGGCAGTCAACAACCCCACCATATTGAATCAAATAATTAATTTTTAACCCATAATAACTTAAAAATTGGTCAGGAAGACAGCTTTTGCTTATTTTTCACTTTGTAATATATTCAGTCAACAAACATATCATTTTATTTTATTTTATTTTATTTTTTATTTATTTTGCAGTACGCGGGCCTCTCACTGTTGTGGCCTTTCCCGTTGCGGAGCACAGGCTCCGGACATGCAGGCTCAGCGGCCATGGCTCACGGGCCTAGCCGCTCCGCGGCATGTGGGATCTTCCCGGACCGGGGCACGAACCAGCGTCCCCTGCATTGGCAAGCGGACTCTCAACCACTGCACCACCAGGGAAGCCCTTGTTTTTTATTTTTATTTATTAACTTATTTATTTTTAAACATCATTTTAAAACTTATATGTTGATAAATTATGAATTTTCTTAAATAATTAAGTTGAAATAAGTTAAAGAGTGTGTGTCAGTTGTCAGATTGGAAAAAGTTTATCTCTCTGTCATAAATATAATTTAAAAACTGTGCTAAAAATGAACTTTATAATAATAACATATTTAGAAATGCTAAACTAAAAGAAGCTTTACTAGAGTATAGGTTACACTGAAAGGGGTTCAAAAACAAGGTGTGTTAAATGTTGATCTCTAGCATGAGTATTTCAATATATTTTAACGTTACTTTATTCTATGCTTTGCTCAGTACATGTCTTATAGTTAATAAACTAGCTTGCTAAATTTGTATTGTCTTAAACTGAAATTTAAGAGTATTTTATTTTCATATTAAATATGGAGCTGTTGCCTACAACTTTAAATTCTTAAATATGGTACAATTTTCTTTGCTCTCTTCTTTTTAAAAAATGAAGTAGGAAACTACTAAATTCAGGTCTACTGATAAATCTGACCCCATAGAACCCCAGAATCTTGGAGCTGAAAGAATTAAACAGTAACTTAGCCCATTGCACCCCACTCCTAGTTTTATAAGTGAAAAAACTCTGGTAAGAGATGTTGTAGAATGGTCTGGTTCCTTCTCTTGATCTCTTTATACCACATCCACCTCTCATAAGTAAAAAAGGAGTTTCTGTACCAACAATATATGACTTATTAAATAGATTTATTTGTGTTCAAACTCATACAAGATAAAAAAATATTTGAAGAAACTCACAGCCAGAACACATGCAATAAACTAGAAATTGAAATGGAGCACCATATCCACTGAGAAAGCCAGGCACCCAGCTTTGGGTGCAAAGGCCTGCCGTCCTTGGACACCTTGACCTGATACCTCTTCCTTTTCTTTGATTCTCTTTCACTAGTATGTTTTACAATCTCCTTTGGAGTGTGGAGAACAGTTGGGAAAATGTTCTCAGGATTTATCTGCTCTTGGTGTATTGCTAGATAATTTGGGGAAGGAATAGCCTTGTTTTGAAAGTATCAGGCCTTCTTGGGGGGCCATCTGAGGGCTTTTAAAGGTTCATGGGAAGGTGCTATATATCACAACACTCCATGATGCCACAAGAAGATAGGGCAGCATGAACCCCACACCTTCCCAGAAAAACACCTCTTAATCTGGGCCTAATGGTTTCCTCTTTCTAGCTGTCCTGGTTAAAAATCTGTTCCACCCACCAGGGTTTAAATGCTACTAATATATAGGATTTGATTAGGATGAATGAGGCGGGACTGGACTGGGGGGAATGGTTTAGCATGTGCAGGCTTAGACCACATAAAATCCTTTATAAAAGTTGATTCCTCAGAATTGTGACTCCAGGATGCCATTGTGCCTTGTGGGTTCGTAAGTCTCATAAGAACTCGCAAGTCATAGGTAGCAGTGGTTCTCTGGAGTAAAAACTGTTGGCTTCAAATTCTGTTTCCTGCCTGCTCTCTCACCTTGACGACTTCACATCTTGGGTTCTTCATCTGAAAATTGAGGATGACTGGGCTCACTTCATGAGGTTGTTGTTGGCTTAATTAAATAAACTCCATAAACTTCTGTGAAATAATGGAAAAAATATGTATTGTTCTCTGCCCCCCAGTTCTTGGCACACAGCTCCTAAAACCTTTGTAATTTCTCAAGTGATAAGAGCACTTAGGAGCATCTTTTGTTCTAATATTTGGTCTTTGTCTCTGCTTCCCGAAACAGAGCTCCTAAATCCCTTGGAATTTCATGGGCAATAGGAGTGTTGTTTTGTTCTAATGAGGCAACTCTTGGTGGGCTCCTGGATGGGGCTGGTCACCAGAAAGAACAAGCCATGATTAGATACTTAGAACTGTCAGTCCCACCCACCTCCATCCTGTGGGAAGGGGAATGGAGCTGGAAACTGAGTTAATATCAATCATGCCTACACAATGAAGCCTCCATAAGAATCCCGAATGTACAGGGTTTGGAGAGCTTCTGGATTGGTGAACACGTTTACATGCCAGGAATGTGACACAGCCCAGCTCCATGGACCTGACCCTACGTATCTTTCCATCTCACTGCTCATTTACATCCTTTATTATAACCTTTACAATAAACCTTTATAATAAACTAGTAAACAAAAGTGTTTCCCTGAGTTCTGTGAACCATTCTAGCAAATTATTGCACCTGAGGAAAGGGTCATGGGAATCTGGATTTACAGCCGGTTGGTCGGAAGTACAAGTGACAACCTGGGACTTGTGATTAACATCTGAAGGGTGCAGGCAGTCTTGTGAGGGTTAGCCCTTGACTTGTGGGATCTGACAAGTTAGTGTCAGAACTGAATTAAACTGTAGGACGTCCAGCTGCTGTTGGAGCATCACTCGATGTGTGGAAAGCCCACACATCTGGTGTCAGAAGCAAAGTGTTATAGAAGTGTGAGAGTAAAGGAGAAAGACACAGGAGGAGTGTAGATTTTCCTTTATGACCTCCTACAAAGTTCATGGCTCATAGCAAGTGCTCCATAAATGTTAGTGTTGTTGACCTTAAAAATAAAACAGTTCTTTTACTAGCAAAAATGGGTTTATTCAGGAATAGCAGGGGAATTGCATTTGGGACAAACAAGCCATAGCAAAAGCCGTAGGCAAACCCAATAACTAAAGGAGAGGAATGTTACTTTATAGAGAAAAAGGAGGAAGTTGGAAGGGGTTGTTTTGAATGAAAGTCCATTGGAGAAACGTGAGAGTTCAGGGTGATGATGGTTTCTCATTGACTGAGTTGCTGGTGTAGTCAGTTTCTTGCAGGGGGTGCAGTGTACATCTTTTCCTGTTAGGGCCTTTAATTGATGGTTCTTTCCTGTGAATTCTTCCAGTGGGGTCTGTAATTGACAGCTTCTCCTGTAATCCTCCTATAGTGCTACTGCGGTGAGAGCTCCCCCTTCTGGCCTTCTGACTTCACGTTAGTGAGGTTTCCCTTTATTAATTTTCACAGTGATAATGACCGGTCTTTGTCTTTTCTCTGGGCCTCCAGGGAGGCTATGGCTACTAACAAATACTAACAAACAAACACATAGCCTGGTTTTGATCTGACCCCTAGATGGTGTTAAGATCCCCCCTTAACATGCTACTGAGCACGTCGGCTCAGTAGTTGCGGTGCACGGGCTTAGCTGCTCCGCAGCATGTGGGATCTTCCCGGACCAGGGTTCGAACCCAAGTCCCCTGCATTGGCAGGCGGATTCTTAACCACTGCGCCACCCGGGAAGCCCCATGATATTATCTTGTGTGCATTTTTTATTTCACTTAGATAAAAGTTTTTATTTGTTTTAAGCAAATAAATGACCATGTCCACTTGAATAGACTCCGTCTGCCCTGCTGGCTTAGTGTTTCTGGCTAATATCCAATAAAGCTGAGCTTCAAGCATCCCAGTGCTTTTCAGGGCTAACCTGCTGCCTTTTATTTTGCTTCTCAGCAGACAAGAGCAACTCCTCAAAGAGAATATTTTTGAATAAATTGGGATCTCTTTTGTTCTGAATGGTTCTCAAGTGAGCCAGAAGAATTAAGAATAGAAGAAATTCCAGTTCTTCCTAATCCATCCACAAGAGGCAATTGAAAGGGTCCCTCCTAATGTGAGGCTATTAATAGATGGGAGAAAGGTGCTTGTTTATTGGGTACCAACAGACAGAGGAAAAATCACGGCACCAATGGCCTCATTCTCCCCAAGTGCCCATCCTTCTCCCAACAATGCTCTCCCTCGGGACGGAGGTAACTAGAAGTGCTGTTCATGGTTCCTCCTGAAACAAGACTATTCCTGGGCTATCGATAATTTGTGTATTCAGAAGGAGAAAGCCACTGAGTCATCTGTGGTCTCAGGATGTCATGTGAGCGAGCAGGATGCACCCAGCAGGAGGCCTACGCCCAGAGCACTCAGTCCTCTTAGAGGGTTTCCAGTCCTCTCTGCCACTGAACTATCTCCCACTTTCCCACATGAACAGACTAACCCCTGTACTCCTTTTCTCATCTCTCAAGGCATGACTATCACAAGCAGAACTTTCACAACTCCTTCACGAAGGCTCCAACTTATACCCACTTAGTTGGCTCTATCCTAAGAACAAACCTTGTAGATGTTAAAGGGACACACCATGGTTCAGAAGAAGCTGGCAGTGGGGAAGGGAAGAGTTACATCCCCTCAACCTAGAGTGTTCAAAAGCAGAGCTATATTCCACCCTTACCTAAGACCCATTCATTCAATCATTCTTTCCCTCAACAAATATTGGCTATCTACTTATGCTTTGACTTGTTTTAGGTGTTAGGGATATAGTAGTAAACAAGACAAAATTCTTGCTCTTATGTATCTTACAAAGCAAGTAATAAACTAATGTATGTATAATAGGTGGAAATTAAACAGGAAAGGGGATAGATAATTGTATACATATAAACACGTATTATTATTTTTATTATTCATTTATTTATTTATGGCTGAGTTGAGTCTTTGTTGCTGCCCTCGGGCTTTCTCTAGTTGCAGGGAGCGGGGTCTACTCTTCGTTGCGGTGTGCGGGTTTCTCATTGCGGTGGCTTCTCTTGTGGAGCATGGGCTCTAGGCGTGTGGGCTTCAGTAGTTGTAGTGCGTGGGCTCAGTAGTTCTGGCTTGCGGGCTCTAGAGCACGGGCTCAGTAGTTGTGGCGCATGGGCTTACTTGCTCCACGGCATGTGGGATCTTCCTGGACCAGGGCTCAAACCCGTGTCCCTTGCATTGGCAGGTGGATTCTTAACCACTGCGCCACCATGGAAGCCCTAACACGTATTATTTGCTGAAAGCTTTACAGAGGTGACCATTGGACAGAGATGAGAATGAAGTGAGGTTGTCAGCCATGCAAATACTTGGGGGAAAGAGCATTTCAGGCAGAAGGAATGGCAAGTATCGCTCTCTCTTTTTTTTTTTGGCTGCACTGGGCAGCTTGTGGGGTATTAGTTCTCTGACCAGGGACTGAACCTGGACCATGGCAGTGAAAGCCCAGAATCCGAACCACTAAGCCACCAGGGAACTCCCAATAGCAGGTATCTTGAGGCGGGAGTATGTTTGGTGGGCTCATGGAGTAGCAGAAGGCCAGTGTGCTGGAGCTCAGGAGATAAAGTGAGAGCCGTGAGAGATGCAGCCAGGGACGTGAGGCTGGAGGCTGGGTACAGATAATGTAGGGCCTTGCAGGCCATCGTAAGGATGTTGGGCTTTATTCTAAGTGCGATGGGACCTTACTGGAAAGTTGAGAGGAAGGATTAACATGATCTGATTCACATTTTCAAAGAATCTCTCTGGCTGCTTGTGGAGAACAAACTGTAGGGGCCAAAGTGGAAGCAAGGGGACTCGTTACAAGGCCTTTGCAGTAGCTCCAGGGAGAAATGACAGACAAGGATGGTAGCAGTGGAGGTGGTGAGAAGTTGTCAGGTTTTGAATGTATTTTGCTGATGGGATTGGATGTGGATTATAAGAGAAAGAGAAGAGTGAAGGATGACTCCAAAGTTTTTGGTATGAGCAGCTCAATATTAAAAAAACAAACAACCCAATCCAAAAATGGGCAGAAAACCTAAACAGACATTTCTCCAGAGAAGACATACGGATGGCCAAGGAGCATGTGAAAAGCTGCTCAACATCACTAATTATTAGAGAAATGCAAATGAAAACTACAGTGAGGTATCGCTTCACACCAGTTAGAATAGGCATCATCAGAAAATCTACAAACAACAAATGCTGGAGAGGGTGTGGAGAAACGGGAACCCTCTTGCACTGTTGGTGGGAATGTAAACTGATACAGCCACTATGGAGAACAGTACGGAGGTTCCTTAAAAAACTAAAAATAGAATTACCATATGACCCAGCAATCCCACTACTGGGCATATACCCAGAGTAAACCATAATTCGAAAAACCACATGCACCTCAATGTTCATTGCAGCACTATTTACAGTAACCAGGACATGGAAGCAATCTAAATGCCCATCGACAGACGAATGGATAAAGAAGATGTGGTACATATATACAATGGAATATCACTCAGCCATAAAAAGGAACGAAATTGGGTCATGTGTAGAGACGCGGATGGACCTAGAGACTGTCATACAGAGTGAAGTCAGAAAGAGAAGAACAAATATCATATATTAACGCATATATGTGGAACCTAGAAAAATGGTACAGATGAACCGGTTTGCAGGACAGAAATAGACACACAGATGTAGAGAACAAACGTATGGACACCAAGGGGGGAAAGCGGCGGGGGGGTGGTGTTGGTGGGATGAGTTGGGAGATTGGGATTGACACATATACACTAATATGTATAAAATGGATAACTAATAAGAACCTGCTATATAAAAAAAATAAATAAAATTCAAAAATCCAAATTAAAAAAAAAAAGGTTTTGGTATGAGCAGCTGGTTGAATGTAATGTCATTTACAGAGACAGGAAACCCTGGGAGAGGAAGAGGGTTTTGCGGGGGTGGGGAGGGTGGCGGTAGAGAGGGGGGATGGTCCAGCGTTCATTTTAGACATGTTGAGTTTGAGATGACTGTTAAACAATCAAGTAGAAATGTTGAATAGGCAGTTGAAAATTCTTGTCTGAAGTTTAGGGAAAAAAAAGTCAGGGCTTGAAGCATAAATATAGAAGAGTTCAGTATATAGATTGTATTTATTTGCCTGGATTATGGAAAAACATTTTAAGCACGTACAAAAGTAGAGAGAATAATATACCCATCACCTATGTACCCATCACCTAGCTTCATCAATTATTAATATTTTGTTAGTCTTGTCCCATCCTCCCCTGCTCCTCCCTGGGTTGGAGTATTTTAAAGCAAACTGGATATTTATTGCTTTCCGCATAAATACTTCAGTATGTAATAGATTGTTTTTAAACAAATGACATTACCCAGGGAGTGTGTATAAATAGAAAAGAGGTCAGAGAACTGATTTGTGACTCTGCCTTTAGAGGTTAGGACTAGGAGAAGGAACCAACTAAGGGGGCTAAGAAAGAGCAGCAAGTGACATAGGAGGGAAAGTGTCGGGAGTGGGCGGTCTCGGAAGCCAAACGAAAAATGGGTTTCAGGAAGGAGGGAATGATCACTTGTGCCAAATGCTGTTGAGAAGCTGGAGAAAGGTGAGAACTGAAAAATAACCCTTGGATTTAGCAAAGTGGTAATCACTGGTGACCTTGCTGAGAGCAGTTTAGTGGAGTTATAAGCATAAGAGCTTAATTAAGATGGGTTTAAGAGAAAATGAGGGCTCCCTGGTGGCCCAGTGGTTAAGAATCCGCCTGCCAGTGCAGGGGACGTGGGTTCAAGCGCTGGTCCGAGAAGATCCCACGTGCTGCGGAGCAACTAAGCCCGTGAGCCACAACTACTGAGCCCATGCGGCACAACTACTGAAGCCCGTGCGCCTAGAGCCCATGCTCCGCAACAAGAGAAGCCACCTCAATGAGAAGCCCGTGCACCGCATTGAAGCGTAGTCCCCGCTGGCCGCAACTAGAGAAAGCCCGCGTGCAGCTACAAAGACCCAACACAGCCAAAAATAAATAATAAATAAATAAAAATCAAGATAAAAATTGGAATATTTTTTAAAAAGAGAGAAAATGAGAGGACAGGCAATAGAGACTTCTAATACCTACAACTTTAAAAGGGACCTTTTTTTTTTGTTAAGAGAAACTGGGAAATGTGGTAATTGCCAGAGGAAGGTGTGAGTTTCAAGGGAGGTACCCTTTTTAAGTTAGGAGAAATTACAGCATGTTTGTATGCTCATGGAAACAATCAAATAGAGAGGGAAATTCTGATGCTGTAGAAGTGAGAGGAAATAAATTAGTGAGCTAATTCCTGGAGTAGTTAAGAGGAAGTGGGATCTAGGGTTGTAGATCACTCATTTCAGTAGCTACAGGAAATTCTGAAGATGCAGGCTTTGCCTCTTGTGGGTCAGGTCCTAGGGTAGTGGCAGACCCCCTTCTTTATCAGTACTGGTTCCAGGGAATGAGTATCTTTGCCCAATGCATGTTTGGGGCTGGTCACTGAGATAGATGGGATCCTCTCTCACTAAGTGGAGTCATTTGGATGTGTCTTACCCATTGTCGAATCTGCATCTATCTAGTGACTCCCACAGCAAGCCCAGTCCCAGCCATACAGAGATGGGGGTCCCCCCAAGAATTTGCAATAAAGTTGAGTAGGTCAGATATTAAGAATAGAAAACTTTTTTTTGGTCTCTCCTCATAGTATTCATTTTGTCCAGGGAAGCTGACTCTAATTCAGGGGTGGAGCAGATCAGTGCACACTTGACCACAGTCATAGATCCAGGGGTGGACATGTGATCTAATCCAATCCAATCACATCTTTTTAGGAATGCTAGGCTAAAGATTCCCTGTTTTCTATAAAATATAAAAGAGAAAGTGCGAGAATAGTACCAGCTCTTACTTGCATGAAAGTGATATTTGATGATGGCAGAGTGACTATTCTGTACTCTGATTGATGTTTAGAGTAGATTGCCTGGGGTTCTCAATTGTTTTTATTTATACCTGTTGTTTTCTGGAAAAAACTTTTTAACAAGTTAGAAGACTTTGTGACAAGATAAACCTCCTGCTTTATATATAGTTTCTTGGATTCAACTGAGATATTTAAAAACTAATGGCATAAATGGCCCCAAGCAACCTTGGCAGTTATTTTCTAGCAGGAGAATACTGTCTTCATAGTCTATTCCTTTTAAATTCTTTCACAAGGCAAAATAGGATTGCCCTGTATTATGTACAAATAAAAATGTCTATACAGAGCTTGTATGGTTTGCTGGGTCAAACAATGGTTCCAACCTAAAGTCTATCTCATTTCCACTTTAACTACTTTTAGTCGTATTTATTAAGTAAGGCAGCTTGTACTTTTTAATTTTGTAATGTTTTGTGATTTTTTGGTACAATACTGTATTTGTACGATAGAGCAATTCTCAGCTGATGGAATGAATGAATAAAATGAGTGATTTTACTTTAAAAATAAAGAGGAAGTGTGTAATTCTGGAGCTCTGGGCATCAATCAATCAACAAAAGAAGTCAGTCTTATGATGAAGCCAACATTTTAGAAGGCAGAGTTAAGGGATGAAAATAAATTACATCCTTGTTGAGCTGTTGGACTAAGTATTGCCTGAAGTTCTGATAGTAAGTTTCAGCATAGTTCTGAAAAAAATTTTCAGTTATGTGGAATAATAAATCCCCTTTATTGCTTAAGCCAGTTTGAGTTGGACTTTCTATTAATTGCAACCAAAAGCATCCGAACTGAAACACAAAGAAAGGCACAGTTCTCTACTGGGGTATGCATTTGTTAAACATGCTTATCATACACCAGTTCTGTGTCAAGCATGTGCTATGCTCCAGGGATATAGTAGTAAACAAGGATGTGTCCTCACAATCTAAAAGCAACCCCCCAGGCACTTTCTTCTTGAAGGGCTTTTGAGTTATTTACTCTTTGTGTGAGCCCCAGGGATTCAATCTTCTCTCTTCTCAGAGCTGTCACCTCCTGCCTTTATCACATGGGATCTTCTCTAGCCAATTTCGTCTTTTTAAACATTTTTTTTTTGTTTTTTTGACTGCACCATGTCACTTGTGGGATCTTAGTTCCCCAACCAGGGATGGAACCTGGGCCCTCGGCAGTGAGAGCACTGAGTCCTAACCACTGGACCACCAGGGAATTCCCCTAATTTTGTCTTAAAGCATGTTTATCTTCCCAGCTCTCCTTGTCTTTGTCACTGTGTCAGTGGAGATCAGTCAGGGAAACAGAAATTATTTTAGATGTTTCAAGCAGGAAGGAATTTATTTCAGGGAAATAGTCTTTTAATCAAACCATTAGAAGAGCTGGAGGATTGAAGGTCAGAGTAAGTCATCCTTTGCTCTCAGACTTGTCACTAGCTTTCAAAGAGTCAGAAGTTTTAGGAACTACAATGATTACTCCTGCATGCAGCACCAAGGCGGGCAATCTGTGGGGACCTACTTGGAGGCTACTGTAAAACCTCTTGTCTTCCTGCAGCTGGCCAAGAAGCAATAACATATAGCTTCCGCTTCTTGTTTGCTTTCCAAATCTCATCTGAATGCCTTTCATTGACTGGCAGTAACCTGAACTCCACTGGTGAATTTCCAACAGACAATCTGGCACAGCCATTCATCAAATGAAGAACCTAACTATTTTCTTTTAAGGGGTTGTCTGCTAATCACATCATACCTTCTCTTTGAAGACAGTGGGGACTTGACTGGAGCAGGCTCCTAGAGAGAATATTTCATCTGACAAAAGGTAGATCTTGTATAAAAGGAAGGGGTGGGTGGGTGGGACAGCAGCTTCACTCAGGAATGATTCACGTAATGCACTCCATCATCATGAAGGAGTCAGTTATAGAGGTCACCAGACTACCTGCCTGCTCCCCATGCACGCTACAATGAAGACTGCCTAATGATATGATATTCACCTCCTGCTCACATAGAGCCCAAAGTTAAGGGATAGGCCCATTGGAAAAACACAGACACAGAGGAAATTCAAGCTAACTCCCTATGTAGGAATATGAGTGGGCAACCAAGCATCCAAAGAGGAAGAAAAGCAAACAAACAAAACAGGTTCTCTTATAAAGGAATGAGACTTGTCATCATTAGCAATGAATGTCTTCAAAGGTGTGAGGAAATAATTATTTGAACCGAGAATTGTTAAAAAGAAATAGAGCCAGACACTAGTCAAAGGCTGTAAAGACAGATTTTATTTAGTACCATTGCAACAAGGGAGAGAGGTTTCCGTAAAACTGAGCTCAACTCCAAATACAGCAAAGACAGCTGGCAAAGAGCAGAGTGAGGGAGTCAGTGGATGGAAACTACAAAGAGGAGAGACCTGAAGGGTGGGGGGATTCTTGTTAAACTTGCCTAACAGGATTCTTGCTAAGGGCAGGACTTAGACATCAAGGGTGGGGAATGAATAACTTCATCAGGTATCAATGGTGATCAGATATTAAGAATGGGGGAATTCTTGCTAAACTAATTTAGCAGGTTTCTTGCTAAAACTGGGCTAGGCAAGTTGAGTACAGAGCCCAAGGGTGAAGAATAGTCAAAAGGAGGGCTCAGAGTAGCCTGTCTAAACTTTGGTCAAGAAGAGAGTCTTTTTCAGAATTCTATACATAGCCAAACTGTCAACTGAATGTGAGGGCAAAATAAGAAGCATGTAGAATTCAAAATGCTTAACACCATATATTCTATGTGGAAAAACTACTCATAGATATACTTCAGCAAAATGAAAATGGAATCTAACAAAGAGGACCATATGGGATATAAATAATAGAGGTATAAGACTAAACAAACTGAAAAAACCTTGGGAAAAAATTAAAGACCCATAAGATTCTGATACATGGAAGAAGGCTCCCTTTCGAGTTACAGAGTTTTAATGACATAGGAGTATATTTCCATCACTAAGGATCTAATCATGTTACTAGGTTCTACAGTTAATATTTATAGAATTATAATATGCTGTCACTTGGTGAAATCTCTGTTTACTTCATTGAAAAGTCAGTGGGTGTCTAGATCTTGGTTATCAATAATCATGTTTTTTAATAGCAAGCAACTTTATTAAATTTTTTTAATCTATAGAAAGCATTTTCGGGCTTCCCTGGTGGCACAGTGGTTAAGCATCCACCTGCCAATGCAGAGGATATGTGTTCGAGCCCTGGTCTGGGAAGATCCCACATGCTATGGAGCAACTAAGCCTGTGAACCACAACTACTGAACCTGTGCTCTAGAGCCCGCTAGCCACAACTACTGAGCTCGCACGCCACAAGTACTGAAGCCCGTGTGCCTAGAGCCCATGCTTCGCAACGAGAAGCCACTGCAATGAGAAGCCCACGCACAGCAACGAAGACCCAATGCAGCCAAAAATAAAATAAATAATAAATTTATATTTTAAAAATTGGGTATTTTAACGACAACAAAAAAAAAAGCATTTTCATTTCTTGTCTGCGAAAAAGAAAACTGAAACCTATGAGTGTTCAGATACTCCTCTAAGTTCTCATTGTTCCCTGCCTACTCAGGGAATGTATACATATCTTATGAACTTTCAGTACTCTTTGAAGTTACATTGAAATTTGGACTTTGCAAGCTCTCACTTCCTGTTATAATATTAATAAGCGTCAGAAGCTACTTATTAAAATAACAACCTGGAATTGACTTAAATTGAAAGAACTTTGTCTCATTCTAAATGGTTCCTCTTAAAACCAAACCCAGAGGAAGTAAGAACTCTACTGCTACTTCTCTACATGGATACCTTTAACTATTTTATTAAAAAATGCTTGGGGGCTTCCCTGGTGGCGCAGTGGTTGGGGGTCCGCCTGCCGATGCGGGGGACATGGCTTTGTGCCCCTGTCTGGGAGGATCCCACATGCCGCAGAGCGGCTGGGCCCATGAGCCATGGCCGCTGGGCCTGCGCGTTCGGAGCCTGTGCTCCGCAACGGGAGAGGCCACAGCGGTGAGAGGCCCGCGTACCAAAAAAAAAAAAAAAAAAAAATGCTTGGGCAGGGGGTGAATTCTGAAGAGGTCAATGGAAGAGACAGACCAGAGGTTGAGCTTTGTGCGATGGACTGTATTTGCCAGGAATAAGGATGGTGACCCCATTGAAGATGGTATAAATTATTTGGGAAAAGGAGCAGAGCAGAGATTTTCAGGGAATATCTCTTATAGATCAGCCCTGTTAATTTGAGAGTAAAGGGAGATAGGTTTGGAAAGATAGTTTGGTTTTTTTTTAAGACAAAAGCATCAATCATATCCTGAAGACTAGGGAGAAGTGTTGAAAGTTTGTTTTTCAATTTGCTTTGCTTTAAGAAAAATTCAGTTGTTGTTCTTTTAAAAAATAACATTTTCATTGTAAAGAATTTAAGCAATGCAACACACACACACGGGGAAAACATTTTAAACCCCTTAAAACCCACCATCTAAAATAACAATTACTAGCAGTTGGTTAGCATCATTCTAAATCTTTCCATGCTTTTACACAGATAGAATGGTAGATAAATAGGTGTGTTAATGGATATACCTAATTTTAAAAAATAGTATCATAATATATGTGTTATTTAAAAGTTAAAAAGTATTGCATTCAAGCTTAGTTAAATTTAACAGAATTTTTAAAAACTAAAAGAAAAGCTGGACATCAAATAAGGGTTTATTTACTACAAGAGTTCTCATTTTTTAAAATATCGATTTAAGGTTAGAAAAAATGGTTTTGATATTATGTTATTCTTACTAATGTTTTCAAAAAACATGTTTTAAGTTAAAATCAATTGACCTTGATGTGGAAGATCAGGACATTGGCGCACTCATCCTATCTTTCATAACAAAATCAATTGACCTTGATGTGGAAGATCAGGACATTGGCGCACTCATCCTATCTTTCATAACCCCTTCCCATGGGGCCAATATTTCTTAGTCATAGTATTTTACATTGTTAATCTGTATAACATGTATATGCTCCAAAACAATAACTCATTCAAGTGTTCATTATTAATTCTGTATTTAAATGGATTCAATGATCATCACACATCCTTTTACCAAGACTTCTCAATTCTTAAAATCTTAATTTTGCCCTGTTTCTTAATTGGCTGAATTTCACTTTCAAGTATTTCCCTTTTCTATGAGTTCTTTTATATTTGTCGGAACTGCCCAGTACCTTTATTTTTGAATGACATCTTGGCTGGGTATACTATTCTTGGATCACACTTTTGTCCTTTCAGAACTCTGTAGACAATGCTCCACTTCTTCTGTCTCTGAATGTTGCTTTTGAGGTATCTGAGGACAGACTGACTTTTTTTCTTGTAGGCAATTTGCTTTTTTTCTGCCTGGATGTCTGAATTTCAATTAATTAACTAAAATATGTCTCAGGGTTAAATATTTTGTATGAAATATTTGACCTTTCAAGCTACAGATTAACTCATCATTTTAGAGGAACTTCTGTACATATATATATATATTTTTAATAAATGTATTTATTTTATTTATTTTTGGCTGTGTTGGGTGTTTGTTGCTGCACGCGGGCTTTCTCTAGTTGTGGCCAGCGGGGGCCACTCTTTGTTGTGGTGCACAGGCTTCTCATTGCGGTGGCTTCTCTTGTTGCGGAGCATGGGCTCTAGGCACATGGGCTTCAGTAGTTGTGGCACGTGGGCTCAGTAGTTGTGGCTCGCGGGCTTAGTTGCTCTGTGGCATGTGGGATCTTCCTGGACCAAGGCTTGAACCCGTGTCCCCTGCATTGGCAGGGGGATTCTTAACCACTGTGCCACCAGGGAAGTCCTGTACTTAAATTTTTGAATAATTTTTCTGTTCCATTTAAGAGTTCTCAACTCCAGGCACACAAACAACCTCTGTCTTCCATATCTAGTAGCTTCTCTCTGATTGTTTTAATCTCTTAGTGTTTTTCACTTCCCTTTATTGTGATTATTTCAAGCATTTTTCCACATCAATAATTCAACCTCCAGCCATGTCTATTCTGTTCCTTGCTGTTTTGATGCATTTATTAGTTCTTTAATGACATTGTTTTGGTCTTCGCTTCATCAAATGTGCAATTTCCCTATTCATCTCTTTCAGTTGTCTTATTATCTCATTTTTGAATTTCATCTACTGAGCTCATTTTCTCTTTAGGTTATTCTAGTGCTCAAAGCACTTGGGGTGAATTTTTTCTGTTTCTCTACTTGCCTCCTGAATTCCTTCCCACTTGATCTGAAACTGGTTTGGTTTTCCTAATGAACAGCAACTTGAGGCTGTTATTTTATGCTGTATGCACTTTTTCTATGACTTATAAGCTTGTCTGAAGGAGGGGAGGGGGAAGAACTCAGGGAAGGTGAGGTGCAGTCTTTGTTAGAATGCAAACTTTTGCAATCACTTCTGAGGTTTTAAGTGTCTATTCCAGAATTCACTCTCTTATGGGAAAGAGCCTCCTCCGATTCAGTATGCTTTCCTGGAGTCTTCACTGCTATCTAAAGACTTAGTCTATTCTTCACTTCTCACTCCACCTTCATCTCCCCAGTAGCTATTTTCACTTTTCCAGAGAGAAGAGATAAAAGATAAGGAAACCACTTAATTTTCTTCTCTCTTGGAATACACGCTTATATGTATGTGTTATTTTCCAGGATTTTGTGGACCTAACAGTATGAGTTTTGATGGAATGGAGGCAGGATTGGAAGCCGTGACATGCTTGTTCCAGACCAGATCTTCTATTTCTTTCCTTGATTGCCGCTTATTGACATTTAAGATACTGAGCTGTAACGCTTCGCTTGCCGTGGATGAAATTTTAACTTTTAAAACTTTCTTGGGTATTGGTGGAAACAGAGTCTATGAGAATTCCATTATCTTAACTGAGAAATAGAATAATTTTTAATGTGTATATGTATATATATCCTTTTCTCTGATTATAAAATTTATGTATCTGTACATACATCATTCATCATGTTGTCTACCTTAAACTAATGCAATATTTTAATTATATTTCAATAAAACTGGGGGGAAAACCTGGGGAAAATAAAAGTTATGTATCCTTCCTATAAAAATTCAAACCATACAGAAGCATATAAAGTAAAAAATGAAAGTTCCTTATAATTGTCAGCTAAAAATTGTTGCTCATCATGTCACCCCACAAGAATGAAGTCACTAGCCACTGCAGTCTTTGACCTTCAACACCCCCTGAAAGGAGCTCAGGAATGAGGCACTCTGCGCTTGAAAAAACTGGCAGAACAGGCCTCCAGATAGTTAGATATTTTCGGGAGAAGATTTTAGGAGCCCAATTTCTTCTCATATCCAGGAAAGCACTGAAATCATTAACAGAAACATCTGCTCCTCCTGACTAGCAGCTACCTTCTTGTCGCTAGCAGCAACCCTCTGGCAAAATGTGTGTGTTTGACTGCATGCATCCCCCTTCACCTAAATTACATATATACTGACCTCTCCCTTATCTCTTCGGAGCAGTTCCTCAGAGCTAACTGAGAGGCTGCATCCGGGACTATAGGGCTCACTTTGCCCCAAATAAAACTTAACTCACAACTCTCATGTTGTGCATTTTTCTTCAGTCAACATAATACAGCCCCGAGAATATCACTCTTAACAGTTCCCTGATCTTTTTGTATATTTATTTTCTTTCTTTTTGCTTGTCAGTTCTTGGGCCTTTCAGTCAAAATCACTAGAAACACGTGAATATATAGATTAAAAAACAGCTGTTTTAATGTAGGTTTTACATACCATAAAATTCACCAATTTCATGTGTACAACCCAATGATTTTTGGTTACTATAGAGTGGTGCAACCATCACCACAACACATGTACTTCTTGCAAAAATACAGTTACTAGCTCTTCCTTTACAATATATAGAAAACATTTTTGTGTCACTATATACAAATTTACCTTATCCTTTATAAAATCTGATTCACAATATTCCTTTGTACAGTGGATACACTTTAATTCACTTAACATATTCTCCATGTAAACAATTTCAATGTTTTTCCGAAAAAAAATTTTTGAGCAGGGAACTAAAATGGTGAAAGTGGATTGAGATAATGAATGTGGAGGCAAATGAAAAAGGGTAAAATGGTGGATGAGAGTTTCCTGCAATAACCCAGCTCTAAGATTAGACCAGGAAGTGGCAGTGGCTTTTTCCATCACTCTTGCATCCTTCAGATGCTCTTGTCAGTCTGCAAGCTCTGCCATTCCTAAAAAACAGGTAGCTTTCCTGTCTACCTTAGCTCATAACAGTCCTTCTCCCGCATTTCATCTTTGCCTGTTGAAGTCCTATCTTTCCTTCATGATACAGAATACCACACTGCCATGATTAACCCTGGAAAGTATCCCTCCCCTTCAATTTCTGATAGAGAGCTGAGTCCTTCCTTCTTTTCTTCCTTCCACAAAGTACTTTTCTTCCAAAGGCAGTGCAATGCAGAGGTTAAGAGCAAAGACTTTGGATCCGCCAATTTACTCTCTGTGAACTTGGTTCCAAACCCAAATGCTCAGCGCCTCAGTGTCCCGACCCATAAAATGGGGAGAAGTGTATTCGGCGTTGTTACGAGGATTAAATCAGATACCAGATGTAAAGCGCTTAGAATAGTGTTGGATGCGTAGGAAGCGCTGAATAAATGTTGGCTTGCGTTTGATTCCTGCGGGCGGTCTGTTCGCTAGGGTAACACTCCAGGACAGACACCAGTCCGCGCAGCTTCCCATGCGGAGATGCGGAGGCTGCGGCCCAGCCCCTCCCGCGCCAGGCCCAGGAGAGGGGAGCGCGGTCATGTGATTGAGTCAAGATGGCGTCGTCCAGCTCGTTGTGGCTCTTGGCTCTCGCTTTCCTGCCGGGGTCCTGCGCTTCCCTGGCGCTGGGGCATCTTGACCCGCCGGCCCCGCTGCCTCTGGTGATCTGGCATGGGATGGGTAAGTGAAGGAGGGAGTGAGAAGAGTCAAAAGGTTTTGGCGACTCTTTCCCTCTCCAAACCTGTGTTCGCTTCTGCAAAGTGCAAGTGTGGAGGGCGAGGACCGTGGTCACCCAGCACCCGGCAGTACCCACGGTTTAGGATTTGGGGGTTACTCTGCATTGGAAAGGGAGATGCGGAAGGAGCTGTCCTTTGGTGAGCGCTCACAGAGTGCTGTGCACTGCGGTAGGGTTTTACGTGGTGTCCTGGTTTAATCCCCGTGGCAGTGGCGTCCGGGTGCAGCATCACACACTTGCTCGGGGAAGGCTGGGCTGTGGCTGCATGACCGGGGCATCCATCCTTTTGTTCATTCACACATTGAAGAGATTTGTTAGGCACCAGTAGTTCATTTGACACATAGTTATTGAATACCTACTGGATGCTGAGGATAGAGCAGTGAATGAAATAGACTAAATTCTTTGCTCTTTTAGAACTTTCCAGTGGGAGAGACAGACTATAATATAATATAATAATATAATGTAATATAATATGTTAAATGGTGATATGTGCAATGGAGAAAAATAAAGCAGAGAGGGGGAGAGGGACTGCAAGTGGGGGCTTGCAGTTTTATAGAGCAAGGTCAGGAAAGGATTCACTGAGAAAGTGACACCTGAACAAAGACCTGAAGTCGATGAGGGAAGATGCTGTGTGAATATCTGGTGGAAGAAACAGCAGATGCAAAGGCCATGAGGCAGAAGTATGTCAGGTCTGGTGGTATGTTCAAGGAACAGCATTCAGGTCATTGTAGCTGGAAGAAAATAGGTGTTTAGTTCAGGGATGGGAGGGGGATGGGGGTGGCCTGCTGATGTTGTTGGGCCTCCTAAGGCTACTGTAGGAACTTTGGCGGGTTTTGAGCAGATGAGTGACATGATCTGATTTGCACTTTAAAAGCACTCTAGTTGCTATATGGAGAATAGATTGTAGGGGGTCGTGGATCTTTGCAAGGAGAAAAGTTAGGAAGCTTTTGCAGTAATCTAAACAAGAGGTGATGGTGACTTGAAACCGTTTAGTAATAGAGGAGATGTTGAGAAGTGGTCAAAGTTTGGATATAGTTTGAAGATGGAACCAACGGGATTTGATAACAGGTTAGATGTGGGAAGAGAAAGGAGTCAAGGATGATTCCACGGGTTTTGGCCTGGACAGTGAGAAGGATGACGTTGTCATTTTACCAAAATGGGGAAGCCTGTAGGGTGAGCAAATTTGGGATGAAAACCAAGAGTCTGCTTTTGGACTTACTAAATTTGAGTTGTTTGTTACACATCCAGGAGATGTAGAGGCACTTGGAGTGTGGAGTCCAAGACAGATACAGGCTGGAGGTTAAAGTTGGGAGCCTTTGGCATATGGCTGATATTTAAAGCCATGGAACTGGGCGAGATCACTTAGGGAGTGAGTGTACACAGAGGAGGGAAGAGGTCTAAAGACCGAGACCTGAAGCAGTCAGGTCTGGAGGTTGAGGAGATGGGGAGGAATTAGCAAAGGAGACAGTGATGGAACGACTAGGGAGGCGGTAGAGTCAGGAGAGGGCAGAGTCCTGGAAGCCACGTGAAAATGTTTCAAGAAGAAGGGAGTAAAAAACTGTGAGATGTTGATGACAGGTCAAATAAGATGAGGGCTGAGAATTGGTTATTGGATTTAGGAATAGGAAGATCACTAATGACCTTGACAAAAGCACTTTTAGGGGAGTGGTGAGAGTGAGAGCCTTTTTGAAATGGCTTAAAGGAAAATGTTCAGAGTGGAATTAGAGTCAGTAAATAGAGACAGTTCTTTCAAGGCTCTGTGCCAGGGCCTGGGGCTACTACAGTGGAGTTAAAGGAGAACAGGGGAGCTCCGTGCCCTCCCAGAGCACAGTCACTCTGTATGGGAGGCAGTTAAGTAACCCACAATTATAGTTTAGTGCAAGAAATCAAAGATGCTTGAGGCCTTTTCCTTCTTTAAAAACAAGTTCTTAAGCTTATTCTCAGGTTGAAAATGGAATGATTAAATTCAAAATGGAAAATGATCTCAGCCCAGTTCTCCCACTCAGCGGCCACTTTGCTTCCTATTCTTAGTTCTGGTTCCTTGAAACAGGGAAAAAAAAAAGCAAAATGTAAGTGCAAGGCCAGCACTTACATGAACTCAAGAGTTAGCACCTCCTTAAATTTTGTGTCCTAGGCGCTTTACTTGTCTTACTGTAGTCCTGGCCCTAAAGAGAAATCAGATTCCAAAGTGTTTTTGAGTCTATTAACCCCAAATGTTCTAGATGATAAGGGAATCTGCACCCCTGCTTATTTTCAGTTGTGAATTTGGTGTCCCCATTATATTGTGTGGGCTTTTGAAGTTTGTTATTACCTGATGAACATGAGCTGAGCAAAAAACATTGTTCTCTCTTTTTGTTGTTGCTGAGGTGAAATTCATATAACATACAATTAACCATGTTAAAGTATACAATTCAGTGACATTTAGTGTATTCACGTTGTGCAATCACCACTTCTCTCTAGTTTCAAAACTTTTTCATCACCCCAGAAAATACCTGTACCCATTAAGGAATCACTCTTCATCCCCCACTTCCCATCATCCCCAGGAAATGTTCAGTCTGCTTTCTGTTTCAATGGATTTGCCTATCCTGGATGTATCATATAAAAGGAATTATACAACATGTTACCTTTTGTCTCTGGCTTATTTCACTTATAATAATGTTTTCGAGGTTCATCCACATTGTAGCATGTGTCAATACTTTGTTCCTTTTTATGGTGGAATAATATTTTATTGTATATATGTACCACAGTTGTTTATCCAGTCATCCATTGATGGACATTTGGGTGTTTTCCACCTTTTAGCTATTACAAATAATGCTGCTTTAGTCTTCTACAAATCTCTGTACGGACATATGTTTTCACATCTCTTGGGTATGTATCCAGAAGTGAAACTGATGTGTCATATGGTCATTGTATGTTTAAATTTTTGAGGAACCATCAAATTGTTTTCATGGTGGCTGCACCATATTACATTTCCACCAGCAATGTAAAGGGTTCCTATTTCTCCCTATCTTTGCCAACACTTGTTATTTTCCATTTTTAAATGAATTAATTAAAAAAAAATTAAAGCCATCCTAGTAGTTGTGCAGTGGTATCTCATTGTGATTTTGATTTGCATTTCCTTAATGACCACTGATGTTGAACATATTTTCATGTGCTTGTTGGCCATTTGTGTGTCTTCTTTGGAGAGATGTCTGTTCATGTCCTTTTCCCATTTTAATTAGATTGTCTTCTTGTTGTGGAGTTGTAGAGTTCTTTGTATATTCCACGTATTAAACCCTTATCAAGTATATGTTTTGCAAGTATTTTCTCCCATTCTGTATGTTGTCTTTTCACATTTTCATTAATGCCTTTAAAGCACAGAAGTTTTTTTTAAAAAATAATGGTTTTTTTACTCATGAGTTTCCACGATTGCCTTTGTTTTCTAGGAGACAGCTGTTGTAATCCCTTAAGCATGGGCGCTGTTAAGAAAATGGTCGAGAAGAAAATACCTGGAATTTACGTCTTGTCTTTAGAGATTGGGAAGACCCTGGTAGAGGTGAGGCCCCTCATGGCTCTGTTCCTTTGAAGGTTTGCTGACTGATTTCATAGAATATACGATTAAGATGCTTAACCTTGTATTTTTAGCAGCAGATCATACAGTGATACTTTAGTTCTTGAGTGGCTTCTGTGAGGGTACCAACCTAAACAAGTTTGCTCTTAGAGAAGGTGCCAGTGATAGTTTTCAGCCCCATCCTTTCACTTCTCGTGGCTCTTCTTTTAGGATGTGGAGAACAGCTTCTTTTTGAATGTCAACTCCCAAGTAACAACGGTGTGTCAGATTCTTGCTAAGGATCCTAAATTGCAGCAAGGCTACAATGCTATGGGATTCTCCCAGGGAGGCCAATTTCTGTAAGTCCCTTTTTGTTATATCACTTACATGGAACTGATTTTTTTTCCCTTTGATTCAGATAGATCTACCCATTCAGTTCTTTTGGAATCTTCACCTATTTTGGAAGGGAAACTCTTCTAAAATATCCCCATAGAAGAAGTTCTATGGAGCTTAACTTATTTTCTGTGAAGGAATAAAGACTTGTTTGGTTGTATCAGAGGAAAGTCCTGAAACTTTGTGGCTTTGGGGAGCCACAGAGGATTAAGTAGCTTAATCTGGAAAGTTAATTGTTTTTGTCTTTGTTTTCTTTTAAAGGAGAAAAGCTGTGGTTTTCTTTTTTGTTTTTTGAAGATGTTGGGGGTAGGAGTTTATTAATTAATTACTTTATTTTTGCCGTGTTGGGTCTTCGTTTCTGTGCGAGGGCTTTCTCTAGTTGTGGCAAGCGGGGGCCACTCTTCGTCGCGGTGCGCGGGCCTCTCACTATCGTGGCCTCTCTTGTTGCGGAGCACAGGCTCCAGACACGCAGGCTCAGTAGTTGTGGCTCACGGGCCTAGTTGCTCCACGGCATGTGGGATCCTCCCAGACCAGGGCTCGAACCCGTGTCCCCTGCATTAGCAGGCAGATTCTCAACCACTGCACCACCAGGGAAGCCCTGGGAAGTTAATTGTTGATGATGCATTTCCATCTGACAGTTGGAACTGATAATCCTTTTTTTTCTCCAGGAGGGCAGTGGCTCAGAGATGCCCATCACCTCCTATGATCAATCTCATATCAGTTGGGGGACAACATCAAGGTAACTTTGTCCCCTTTGCCTAAAAAATTCTAGCAGCTCTATTTGTACAAGAAGTCAGCCATCCTTGCAAAAATCCTGTTTTTCTAATTTATAGTAAAGTAGCCAGGAGAGATGATGAAATAGGATTCCAGAGGCCTGGAACACAGGTGAATCATTAGGTTACCACCTACTTCTCTCTAATTTAATTGACATGATTTCATGGAGGTGAGGTGGTTGCAGCCATGTAACAGGTGGTGGTTTAGGAGTTAGGAAAGTCCAACAACCTTTCCATTTTTTTTTCTTTAAAAAATTTATTTATTTGTTTGTTTGTTTTTGGCTGCATTGGGTCTTCGTTGCTGTGTGTGGGCTTTTCTCTAGTTGCGGCGAGCAGGGCTACTCTTTGTTGCAGTGCACAGGCTCCTCATTGTGGTGGCTTCTCTTGTTGCGGAGCACGGGCTCTAGGCGCGTGGGCTTCAGTAGTTGCGGCATGCTGTCTCAGTAGTTGTGGCGTGTGGGCTCAGTAGTTGTGGCTCGCAGGCTGTAGAGCGCAGGCTCAGTAGTTGTGGCGCATGGGCTTAGTTGCTCCACGGCATGTGGGGTCCTCCTGGACCAGGACTCGAACCCGTGTCCCCTGCGCTGGCAGGTGGATTCTTAACCACCGTGCCTCCAGGGAAGTCCCCCAACAACCTTTCCTGTTTTCTGACATGGGTGATGTCCTACTGAATTTAGACTTAGGCAAAGAATAGTGTCTAGGCTTTTTGTTAATTTTATAATTAACAGTAGAGATTAAATCTTTCAAAAAACAACAGGTTTGCTATTTAGACAGAATTATTTACTTTTGGGGGAAGATGTGTCTTTGGGATAGAACGTTATCTCTGTTCTGATGGATAGCTGTTAGCTGGTAGGGTGTAGGAACAGACGGATTCTCCTTATAATTAGGAAACTGGCTTCACCCAATTAACGGTTACTGATGGGCAAGTAATTCGGTATCGTAGGTCCGTTTCACAGATGAGGGAAACTAAAATAAGACCCTGCCCATCTTGTGGGAATTTTTCAGAGGATGAAATGAAATAATAGGTAGGAAGGTACTTTTTTAAAGTACATGTATTATTTAAATGCAAGTTGGTAGGAACAGCTTTATCATTCATTCAATGATTCTACAAATATTTATTAAAAACCTAGAAACAAGACAGACAAGGTTTCTGCCTTCATGGAACTTCCATTCTAGTGCGGGGGGGGGGAGAATAGACATGAAATAGGTAAACAAAATAAATACAGATAATGGTAACTATGATAAAGAAAGAAAAATAGGATAATAGGAAGAATGGTGGCTGTATTGGTGAAAGGTGTGGGCTCTGGAGCCAAACTGCCTGTGTTCATATCCTGGCTCCATCACTTACTGTCTAACCTTGGACAAGGTATCTAACCTCTCTGTTTGAAAGTTTCCTTAAAAAAGGAAAAAAAAGTTTCCTATCTGTAATATGGTGCAAATGATTCTACTCTACAGGGTGGTTATGAGGATTAAATTAATTATTGCCAATATATGCTTAGAACTGGTATGTCTGGTATCCCCCAAAATGTTATTAATGAGGATGCAAGTATAATTGGGGGAGGGGAAGGAACTGGGATTGGGCACTGCTTGAGTTAGGGCACTCAGGTATGACTTCTCTAAACCAAGACCCAAGAGATGAGAATGAGGCCAGCCATTGAAGCAGTAAGAGAAGTACATACTCCAGAGAGAAGCAGATGCAAAGGTCCTGAGGCAGAAAAGAGTGTGGGAACACCAGGAGGAAGCTGGTTATAGTATTAATTCTCAAAACATTATTTTCTTGAGGAATAAATGAACAAGATCAGGGTCTAGTTCTGGTTTTGTTTCTTGCAACGCCCTGCACATAGTAGGTATTCAGTACATGACTACTGAAGGCATGGATGTTTGTCTTCTACTACTATAGGTGTTTTTGGACTCCCTCGGTGCCCAGGAGAGAGCTCTCACATCTGTGACTTGATCAGAAAAACACTGAATGCTGGAGCTTACAACAAAGCTATACAAGAACGGTATGTATGGTTAGCTGAAAAGGATACAGAACTGTCACTAATGAAAATATCATGCTCACTTTCATGCTAACCGTGATTCTAGGAGTAGTTGCTAGTGATTTTCAAATGAGATATTTATTGTAAATATGTCTGTACTACCTGCTTCATTTTATTGTAAACCTAAAACTGCTCTAATATTAATTTAAAGGAAAGGAAGACATTTTTTCTATAAAAGAAGACTGTAATTACAACAATTTTTTTTTTTTTTTTACTTTTCGGCCATGCCACGAGGCGTGTGGGATCTTAGTTCCCCAACCAGGAATTGAACCCTGGTCCCCAGCAATGGAAGTGCAGAGTCTTAACCGCTGGACCACTAGGGAAGTCCCCACAACATTACATTTTCATCTGTAAAAATAAAACCAAAAAAGCCTTTAGAAAGTAGTAGGCTCAAGGAATTGCTGTTAATATTTGGAGGACAGATTCTTTCTGTTGTCAGCAATGAGGGGTTAGCTTCCTATGTCAATGTCCTTAGCTACCTGTGTTTGGGTATTTAAAAATATACAAGATCACTTTCAGAGTGTGTTCTCCTTCAGTTGTTTCCAAACTTAAATTATACATCAGACCCCCTGGGAAATTCATTAAAAATGAATTCCAGGGCTCCATCCCTAGAAGTTTGAATTTAGTAGGTCTGGAGTATTCTGGGTGATAACTGAGATTTGGGATCAACTAGTATGGTTTTGGTATCTATCCTATGGGTCTTCCAAGTGTATGATTCTTGTTTGATAGCAGCTTTTCAATACAACACTTCCTTGAAGGCCTGTCCAAGGTACAGCCTTGTGAATGACTGGCCTGTAGAAAAGACCTGCAGCTAGCTCTCTTTTCCTTTCCTACCCATTGGCTGGCTACACATGTAGCCACAAAGCTGTCTTGGGTCAACAGTGCCACCTGATGGTCAGTGAAGGAAACTAAGACACTTTATATCTCCACCACCTACCCACTCAGGCAACTCAAACCACTGCTAAGCTTTACCCCTTCCCTGGTTTGACTAGTCACAGCTTGGTTATTTATGTCCAAATATTCTCTGTTCTCATGGGTATGTATGATCTGTTTAAGCTACATTGTTCTTTATTCTTTACTCTTTATTCTTCTATTGCCCAGATGCCTCAGAAAGAATCCACCCTTTTCTTTCTTTGTGTTTCCTTCTTTGGTGAACCAAACACAATTGGGATTATTATTGACTGTAGAGGGGCAGTCAGCTGGGGGGTGGGGGGACAGTGACACCTAAGTACTGATTAAAAGTGGTACATGGATGTGTTTATCTTCACTTCCTTCTTAACCTTTAATAAACTGGTAGCAAAAGAATAAAAAGTGATAAACCCACAAGGGCAAAGAGAACAGGAGAGAAGAGATAATAAAAGATGTCAACATTTTTTTTTAAAGACAGAAAGCAAATTAATGAGTGATAACTGTTTTAGTAGAGCAGAAAATTCTGAAACCTTTATGTCTGTGGAGGGATACACTGACAAGAAGGAACCAGCTTCACTTTTTACAGTCCCAGAAAGACTCAGGAATTAGATGCCTAAGATACCTTGGAAGGTAGAGTAAGTGCATGGGACTTTTTGTTGAAAATCTATATAAACAATGATCAGACTCCTTAGTTTCCTGAAATGCACGTCCAAGTGACTGCTCCTCCTCCACCCTGACAAGAGAAGCCAAATTTATTTTCTGGAGCAGTTTGACTAAAGAAGTACCAGGGGGGCTTCCCTGGTGGTGCAGTGGTTTGAGAGTCCGCCTGCCGATGCAGGGGACACAGGTTCGTGCCCTGGTCCAGGAAGATCCCACGTGCCGCGGAGTGGCTGGGCCCGTGAGCCATGGACACTGAGCCTGCGCGTCCGGAGCCTGTGCTCCGCAACGGGAGAGGCCACAACAGTGAGAGGCCCGCGTACCGCAAAAAAAAAAAAAAAAAAAAAGTACCAGGGGAATTCCCTGGCCGTCCAGTGGTTAGGACTCCATGCTTCCACTGCAGGGGGTATGGGTTTGATCCCTGGTCGGAGAACTAAGACCCTGCATGCCGTGTCACATGGCCACAAAACAAAAAAAATTAATTAAAAAAAAAAAAGTAGTACCAGACTTCGAGATAACAAGCACCTGACAGTGGTAAGACACCATATTGAAAACCCACCCCGTCCCATTCTGCTCCTAGAATGATAGCAGCCAGGCTTATTACCTGCTAGGCAGAAGTTTGACGGATCCCTCTCTGAAAAAACTGATTGGTCCCAGAGAAAAGACCTTTAGGTTCATGTTTTGGAATCCTTTAAGAAGTTAGGACGTAGTCAAGCCACCAGTAGATAAGCTCTGTTCTTGCGTGAAGAACTTTCAGTCAGCTTCTTTAAATATGAACAGTGAGCCAAGGACCCCCAGTCAGACATCTGGGGAAAGCTTCCAAAATGAAAGACCCAAACAAGCAAAAAGTAAAAAGGAACTTGGAAGAAACAGATGGCAATTCAAGGAGCTGAAGAAAACCTTAAGGGAAAAAAAAAAAAAAGCCTGTATTGTTATCTTCAGAGATAAGAGATCATCCATGATGGTAGAAGAGAATGCAAATAAGTAAAACCAGTCATCCGAGAGAAAGAGATCCTGGAAGCTAAAAATAAGATAACCAGAACAAAAATGTGTTAGCGGTATGGGAATATAAAGTTGAGGACATTTCTTGGAAATTAGAACAAAATCTCAATGAGGTAGAAAAAAGGGGGGAATGGGTAAAATTAGAGAAGCCGTTCAAGAAATTCAATACCTGCCTGATCGGAGTTTCAAAAAGAGAACAGAGGAAGGAGTGGATTGGAATTATCAAAGAAGTAATATGAGAACACTTCTCAGAACTATGGGACATGAGTTTCCACATCGAAAGGGCTCACCAAGTAGTCAGGGGTGAAAAAAGACCCACATCCAGGTATATTCCCGTGAAGTGTCAGAACACTGGGGGTAAAGGGCAGAGCCCCGTGAGGCCACACACTGACTCCCTGACAGCAAAACTACTAGGTAGAAGGCAGTGGTGCAGTACCTTTGGCTTCTGAGAAAAAACGATTTCCAATGTAGAATTCTCTACTGAACCTGGAAGTAGCAATCAAATGTGAAGGGAAAATAAAAGACGTGGCCTTCCATATTCTCTCTCTAGGGGGTTGTTGGAGAGGCTCAGTGCTACACTGTCCAGCTGTGTGGCCTTGGATGTCCTTGAGCCTACTTCTCACCTCCAGCACGAGGCTAATAGTGCTTTCCTGCAGGGTTGCTGTGAGGATTAGACCAATGGAGTGTGAAGCTCTCAGTGCAGTGCTCAGCTCGTAGTTAGTAGGCAGGGTTGGGCTGGTACCACGAGTGGTGCTGTGTTGAAAATATTTATTCAACTTAGCTTTCTCTTTCCTTTATTTATAAGTATTGCAGTGGTTGTGTTGTCTCTAAGTTTTAGTCGCACTTAAAATACTTTGTTCATAATTTAATCAAGTACTGAACTATTACTGTTTGCCAGGCCCCATTGTAAGTCTTGCAGATACAGTGGAGAATAAGACAATTAGGGTAACATGCTCTTGTAAATAAGACATTTAGGGTAACATACTCTGTTTACTTGGGGAAAGGGGGTCTCCAAGTAAACAGATGCACTAGATAACAGTGCTAAGCCCATGGCAGAAAGAAACAGGGGGCAGCAATGGACAGTAATGGAGGAGGTGCCTACTTTGGACAGAACGGTCTTTGAAGAAAAGATATTTAAGCTGGGATCTCAACAACGAGAAGGAGCATAGGAGATGCTAAGAAAAAATGGATCAGGCAGAGGGAACCGAAGGCTCTGGTCCTTTGTCCCTTTGAAGTCTCTTGGTGGCCTGTGCACAGGGGCATGCCCCGGGAGTGCTGACCGAAGTGCAGCTTGGTCACCTTTCTTTCTTTTCCTCCCACAGCCTGGTGCAAGCGGAATACTGGCACGACCCCATAAAGGAGGACATGTACCGCAACCACAGCATCTTCTTGGCAGATATCAATCAGGAGAGAGTAAGCACCCACCCCAGGCTACCACAGATGTATTCATTTTCCTGTTAGGGGCATTATAAACAGATTAGCAGTGACCGTTTATTCAGAATATCCCGGGCAGAATATCCCAGGAAACAAGAAGTTCTGTCTTTTGGGAGGCGGTGCTTATGAGATTCAGTTCCTTTTAGGGAGGCTGAAATTCATGTGGCTTTCTTCCTGTAGGTTCTTCCTCTTTCCCAGTGTTGAAGCAGCAGGGTGAGCTCAGTAGGTGCTGGCTGGCTTACATGGAACTTCAGCTGCTGCCTTACTGAGGGAAGCCTTTCTAGTGGATCCTTTTTGGGTCATATTTTCTCAGAAGAGTAATTTACTTAGAAGAGAGACTGCAGAGGGGACTGAGTGTGTCCCAAAGATGAGCATGCTTTGGGAGATTCTGGTAAACTAGATGGCTCAATTTATATTGGGCTTATCCGGAGGTTTAAAACAAACAAAAACAGAATTTGAAGGGGGGCGGTGGGAATAGAATAGTATAGCAGAACCACTCCGAGTTTGTAGTTTCTTATTTTGCCTTGGCTTTCTCTGGCTAGAAGCCTTGAACCTATGTGATGGGGGTCTTTGGAGTGCAGTGACGGATTCATGGTGGCACCAGTATGCCATGGTTGGTGGGAGCATTGTCAGTCAGATAGGATGGTAAGAAAAGGCTGTACCTGGTATATGCTGGGAAGGAAACTAGAAAAGCAGCCCATACCATGGAGAAGAAACATGGTGGCCCAGGGTCAGGGAGACCAGAGTACTGAAAGGTTTTAATTCCCCAGCTATAACCTGATGGTGGTGTCCCTGAGGCACTTACTGTTCGCCTTTTCTCCAGGGTGTCAATGAGTCCTACAAGAAAAACCTGATGGCCCTGAAGAAGTTTGTGATGGTGAAATTCCTCAACGATTCCATTGTGGACCCCGTGGATTCTGAGGTGAGATGCTGCTTAGGCCACAGCATGCCAGGAGACCATCAGAGTAAATGGCATTAAAACACAGCTGCATGACTTCCCTGGTGGTCCAGTGGTTAAGAATCCGCCTTCCAATGCAAGGGACGCAGGTTTGATCCCTGGTTGGGGAACTAAGATCCCACATGCCGCAGGGAAACTAAACCCGTGCACCGCAACTACTGATCCCATGTGCCCTGGAGCCCACGTGCCACAACTAGAGAAACCTGCACACCGCAACTAGAGAGAAGCCCGCAATGAAGAGCCCACGCGCCGCAACAAAGACCGAGTGCGGCGAAACTAAAAAAAGACAAGAAACAAACGAATAAAAGCCCACAGCTGCCTGCTGGGTAAAACTGTCAGTCCCTTTCACCCACCTTTGTGTAGAGCAGGGGTTCTGAGGTCTACAAATGGGACACTGAGGGTTGTAGCCCCCCAACTGCCCCAAATTGTGTGCAAACTTAGTTGACCCTTGAAAAACGTGGGGGTTAGGGACGCTGACCCTTGGCACAGGCAAAAATCTACATACGACTTATAGTCGGCCCTCAGCATCCACAGTATTGGAAAAAAATCCACGTATAAGTGGACCGGAGCAGTTCAAACCCGTGTTGTTCAAGGGTCAACTGTAGTTGCACCCTCTGAGGAAGGGTCTATAATTTTTACCAGATTTTCAGAGATCCGTGATCCAAAAAACGTTCAGAACTACGAGTCCAAAGTCTATAAATTCCTGAGGTTCACATTCAAGGTCTGCCTTGACCTGTCTTCGACCTGTCTTTCCAACTTAATCTTAACTTCATGACCACTTCATATCCTCTCTCATCAAGCCATACTGTATTACTTGAAATGCCCCGGGCCTGGCATGTGCTTTTTCTTTTGTGTGTCTGTGTTCCTTGTTCATGCTTTTCAGTCTCTAAAACGCCCTTCTGTGGGCTTCTCCGCCTGACAAGCTTCTATTCAGCTGTCAAGGCCAATCTCAAATGTCACTTCCTCCATCCAGGATGCCACCCCTCTTCCAAGCAGAATTTGCTACCACCCACCTGCTTTTTTTTTCGGTCGTGCCGCACAGCACGCGTGATCTTAGTTCTCAGACTAGGGATCGAACCCACGCCCCCTGCAGTGGAAGCGCAGAGTGCTAACCACTGTGCCGCCAGGGAATTGCCTTTGCTCCCTCTTTTAAAGAATCATCAGCCTCTGTTCTATCAGCATTCATCACATTGTGTCAGAGCACCAGGGACTAGCAAACTACACCTGTGGGCCAAATCCAGCCTGCCACATGCATTTGTATGGCCCACAAACTAAAAATGGTTTTTATTATTTGTAAATGGTAGAAAAAAGTCAAAAGAATATTTGATGATGTGAAAATTACATGAAATTCAAATGTCAATGTCTATAAATAAGGTTTCATTAGAATGCAGCCATATTCATTTCAGAAATATTGCCTGTGGCAGCTTTTGCATTACAATGGCAGCATTTAGTAGCTGCAACCACGTGGCCCTTAAATCTAAAATATTTTGTATTTGGTCTTTATGGAAGTTTGCTGACCCCCATGCTGAACAGTTAGTTGTTTCTGTGCATTGGACTAGAGCTTCTTGAAAACAGGGACTGTATACATATTCATCTTTGAATATTTAGACTTCAGCACAAGGATTTTCACAGAGTAGGTGCTCAATAATTGTAGGAAGCAGCAATTCTGGGGAGTTGGAAAGCTCTTTGGAATGATTAACTCATACCTCAGGACCCACCCTTAAGAAGAGATGACTCAGGACACGCTGTTTTCCCTCCTTGCTGCAGTGTTAGGGTGTTCAGTTTGTTGGTAGTCTTAGCTACTAGCCAGTCTTAAACCAGTTTGGCAGTATATGCGCCATGTGTCTGATCTGACCTCATTTCTTCCTTCTCTCCTGCAGTGGTTTGGATTTTACAGAAGTGGCCAAGCCAAGGAAACCATTCCCTTACAGGAGAGCACCCTGTACACACAGGTAACTGGGGAAGAGAGGCGCAGTCCTTTTCAGCTCCTGCTTCCGGAAGCTGCTAGGTGCTTTGGTGACACACCTTGTCTTGTACATCCCAGCACAGCAGGTGCTCAAGAAGCGTCTGACTCGTGTCTGATGTGGACGAGGCTTGTTAGGCTGTTGATTGTTGCACTAGCTTATGAGGCATTGGTTTACCGAAGCCTACATCCTGAAGGTTGCAGGACCTGTGCGTCGTATGTTTTCAGGCATGTACAAGGGACACGTCATCTCTGGCTCCTTCCTTCTGATAATAAGGTTTAGAACCAGCTTCCTTTGCTGAGGTGTAGTCCACTACAAATCCAAGAAGCCCCCACGCGTGACAGAAACACAGAGGGCTGTTACTTTAAAACAACAGATGCGCAAGTCCTGTTTTTAAATCAGGCACTGACACGGGGAGCTCCTCCTGCAGGAGACTGAGGAACAGAGCAGCAGTAGGTCCTGTTTCTCAAGCACAGGTGGCAGCATTTCACCACCTCCAGTTCTGAGGCCTTCCGTACTCTTAAGGCTTTTATCTTGGGAGATACTCTCCCCGAAATGCAGAAGTGTTACATCTGAACCACTTGCCTTCTTTCTATTCAAATTCCTCCAAGTAATTTAAGAGGCCAATTGTCATCTCTTGGCTTTTCTCCTGCATCTGGTGCCCCATCTTGGGTGAGGTAAAAGGACAGGGAAGCTAGGATCTGTTAAGAGTTTTGGATATTACAACTAAGAACTTGTCAGGAACTCAAACTGATGGTAGCTACAGCAGAAGCAACATGCTGGCAGGCACCATCATAACTGCTCCTCTTCCCACCCATACTTGTTCGTCAGCACCCCAGCTGTGGGTCATGACATGTTCAACTGCAGGATATGAAAGTGTCTGAGTTTTGTCATCTAAGGGTTGGATCTGTTTTAAGTTATCTAGCTAATGTTCTCTTGTCTTTAGCTCAGTCCCACATAACTTGACATTTTGAGGCAGTTTTGTCCATGGCTTGCCCACTCATAGGTGGTCCTCCAGAAGCTTTGGGAAACATTTCAGAAAGCAGAATATAAAACTGTATAGAATAACCTCAATTGCACATACATTTTTAATGCATAGGAAGAAAACTGGAGGCAAGTATCCTTTTTGGCATTTTCAACAATACACCTAAATTTTAATACTCAAAAGAGAAAGGACTGCATTTTGAGAATATATCTCAAGTTAACTTTCTTTATGATTTCACTATGAAGCTTTTCATTAAGCCTCTTGATTAATTATGGCCTTTCTCTCTGCAGGACCGCCTGGGGCTAAAGGCAATGGACAACGCAGGACAGCTGGTGTTCCTGGCTCTCGAAGGGGACCATCTTCAACTGTCTGAAGCATGGTTTTATGCCCACATCATACCCTTCCTTGAGTGAAACCCTTGTAGTTTGCACCAGAGCTCAGGGAACCCCTCACACTTCCAAACCAGTTCCCTCCACGCCCAAGCCTGAGCTCAGATCCAGCTAGAAACTAATCCTTCTCTTGTCACCGTCTAACATGCCCTGCTTGGAAAGATCCAAGATAGGAATCTTATCCTTTGCCTCATCCTATTAGCATATGGTGTTGAATGCAAGTTTAATTAGCTAATAACCACGGAGATTATTTTACAACCCTTTGATGTGGTCAGAGTGTTTTAGGAATCAGGAGTTTGCTGCAGGTCAGTGGCAGAACTGTGCCCAGGCCCGGAAGAGACTAAACAAACTAAACCAATGAGATAGAGTCTAAGGCAGATGCCTTTCTCAGGAAAATCTAGCCACATCTCAAGCCAAGGGGCCAGTACCCAGACCTAAGGTATTCACATAAATGCTTTCTCAGTTGTGCTGGTGGAGATTTGACCAGTGCTTGGAGAAGTATTGCTTGGATGATGTGTCCACATAATTTCTTGAGGCTGTCCTCCTCTTTGTGTTGCTTTCTGTGGTGTCTTAGCTATTATTGGACAAATTCGGGCAGCCCACCATCTTGCCTTGGTAGCACTGTTTTTTGTCTCCTCAGGTAGTGATGAATTTGTTGCTCTGTCACAAAAGGAGGGAACTAGCACCCAATTAGATTGCTTAAGGGAGGAAGTGTACATATTGCTTAACTTAGATGGGGCGGGGGAGGTTTAAAGAAGAATAGGAGGAGGTAGTTAGTTCTTTCCATTCCATCCTTGATGAACCTGCCCTTTCTAAATATGACTAGTGGTGTGGATTCTAGAGTCACTCTATTGCTGGCATTAGCAAAGAATGGGAGGAAAAATGCAAAGAGATCAGGCTTTCTAACTTCCATCTCAAAAATTTGAGATTACCGCACACTTCAAACTGCTTCTGATGTGTTCTGTGAAAAAAAGAGTGCTCAAAAAGCTTAGGGAGTATTCCATATCCCTTTTCTCCTCTTGAAGATCAACCCACCTTAGAATATTAAGGACTCTGAAAATTCCTGTTACAGTAAAGAAAACTAACCTTAATCTACCGTTTCCCACGCTATTTGAGCATGGACGTCTTAACCTCCAATCCCTTATCCCATGAAAACCTAGCAACACTTTTTGGAAGATTGTTCTGCAGAATGCCAGTTTGCGGAAATGGGTAGCTATACTTGAGGGAAGCACTTTGTTAGTGCTGCAAAGTTTACCCTCTGATTTTTCTTTCACCTCTCTCAAGACTTTTCAACTAAGAGGATGAAAGGCAAGAAGTGGGGACGTGTGAAAATAATTTTATGAAGTTGTTTAAAATAAAGAGTAGTTTCTTATCCTTAGTGTCATTTTTCTTTTCGAAGTCCTTACATCTCTGTACAGCAAATATCATACATAAATACTAAGCAAGTTTGGTATTAATTTTATTCTATTTTCTGTATAACTTTAAGTACATAAAGGTTCATTTCCGCAGGCCTCAGGAAATGGGTAGAAATCACAGGACAATCTCTCTTCCCACCAAAAGAAGTTGCATATTTTGGTAAAGTGTTTGTCCTAGAGGAAAAACTGAAATTTACATTAGCAATGCTGTGCAAGACTTTTACACAAGACCTAAAACCAGCCTGCAATGGAGATTTTAGTCCTCTGTTCAGGTGCCCAGACAGAAGCCAAAAGCTGTTGAGCATGACAGGGCAAGGAAGCAATGAAGACGGATGATGGACACCCAGCATGGAAGGAGGAAGGGAAGCCAGATTCCTGGGAATGGTGTGGTTTTCCTTTTTTTTTCTCTCTTTTTAAGTCATCTCTGTAGGAAGGTGCTGGGCAGGGGCCCCAGAGAGAGGAAGGGTCCAAGACTCCTTTAGCTGGCCTGGGTGCAGGGCACCACCACAGCAGCTAACACAGGACAACCTACTATCTCAGGTTCGGGCAGATGCAGGACGGAATGCAGAAGAAAAGGAATGCTTACAGGAAATCATTTTGCTTGGAATGCTAGATGGCCAAGCTTCAGCCTTTGGTCCCGTGCAAACCCTTGCCTCACTTGTCAATAGTGAAAATTAGTTTAAGTTAGGAGAACCAACTAGGATCACACCGGCTTCTGCTACCTTCACGCTCATTGTTAGAAAAAGATTAACTTGTGTGAACATTGTGATCTGTTAATTCCTGGGGACTGCTTTATCCTTCCCCGAAGACTATTTGTTGGTCAAATAACCCCAAAGGCTGAAAGCTAAAACACACCTGTCCTGATGTGCAGTTCCTGAAAAATGGACTGGCTGTATGGTTGAGCTGATACGGAAAAGCTGCACCTTCCTGCAGAAGATCAAAGACCTGCTATCCCACCCCAAATCTCAGCCTGAGGTATATTTCAGTGAAGGCAGGTAGCTGTGCTTCTCAAAGCAGAGAAGCAGTTTAAGAGCAGAAAGGTAGAGGAAATCTAAAAAAGAACCGTCTTGATACAGATTTGTCCCACGGTGTGAGGGAGAGGGCAAAGAACCCAGTGGCACTTCGCTTATCCAGCAATTTCTGTCACTGTGGTGACCAACTTCCGCCCATTCCATACGGTCTTGAACTGCTCAGGGACTGGGAACTCATTCTGCAGATAAAGAAACAACAGGTTTAAACCCAAGCTAGGCAATACCCTGGGGTTAATTAAATCTTAACTTTCTCCCAATGCTTGCTCGCACTAAACTCTGAGAGCAAGTAGGATGTAATGAGAGAGAAACTGAATCCACCTGAGAAAGCAAGGCCGTGGAACTGGCAGCACTAGCAGCGCCACATCTTCTAGACCACCTCCCCCACCGCTGACAGTGAAGCAGCAGCGCAGTGTAGGAACGAGAACAAAGGCTCCAAAGCTAGACAGATGTAGGTTTGAGTCTGTTTCTTACTGTTCACTGATCAGTGACCTTGCAGACTGTTAAACCTACGAGGCGTAGATGGGAATGTGTATGGCTTCACGGCACCAGCTCAATAGGGTGCTGTGATTCAATCCCATTCCTTTTTGACTACCCTGAGCATCTGCTCTGCCTAAGAAAGGCAGAAACCACCCTCCTTTGGGGGTCTACTTCGTGGGACTACCTCATGTGTCTGTGCCTGAGGTGTGCACTGCTGGGCTGCACCCACTTGGTGCAGAGTGTCCATCAGCTGCGTTGGAAGACTTCTCCTCCAACGCAAGTCTTCAGTCCCTTCTGATTTCAGACCATACTACTAAAGAGATCAAGGAACTTACGAAGTCATCGCCTTCTGTAGGAATGAGGACATTCATCTCAGAAGATTTGGCACTGACTATCTCACAATCCAGTGAATTCTTGCTCAGGTAAACGTGGCAGCCATCTGTTTTGTTGATGGAAATGGTTGGCACTTTACCCATTACCTGCAGGGGAAACCAAGAGCACTGAGTCCCAGCAGCCAGCAGAACAAGTTAGCTGTGGGAAAAGCTTTCACTGTTTCACGGGATTACATGAAAAACTCACAGGTGTACAAGATACTGGATACTAGGGGCGGGTGAGAATGGGTACTGGAAAGAGCTCGTGATAAGGGCCAACTCTTCCTGCCACGTCCAAAGCAGCTCAGCTTACAGACTCTGTAGAGTCAGATTCCCACCATAGCAACATCTGTGGGTCGGCTGTGTCTCTTTCAATTAATTCCTCAGGGACTAAAGGAAGGAGCCAAGTATCAAGTTACCTGAACTTTGACATCCCTACTATTGATTATCTCCACAATGCCCACCACGTCATCGAACACCAGACCGAGTTTCTTACAGTTATCTAGGAGAAGAAAGGGAGCGGGTCAACAGTATAACTTTAAAGGAAAGTACTCGATTTAAGAATTAAGAATTTAAGAATCTCTAGAAATAGGGTAGGTATGGTTCCAGCCCTCTCAAGCTCTAGGACAGAGCCTGCCTAGGTCAACAACAAGAACTCACCTACTGTAATGGAGTTAATTTTGCCCTTGATTTGCAATGTTGAGTTGACACACTTGAATATGTAAGCCACCTGTTTCAGCTCTGTGTCATCTATCACCAGGTTGGAAACATTCTCCTGATTTTCCTGTTAAAGAGATACCCCTTTTAGGAATCTCATCATTAAGCACATGCCACCCCAAAACACAGACTATGCCAAACTTTCATTCTTGCAATCTAAGCCAGAACCCTGTACTCATTTGGCTGTGCTCCGTTTAATCGCTTTGTCCCCACTCCTTGTTCCCCCAGTCCTGGCATTTTTAACTCACCACTCTCCACTTCTTGCCCTCCAGTTCAAGTAGAGCTGGCTCCTTCTTTGTGACTGGTTTGGGGGAAGGACTGACTCCTGGTTTAGATGCAGAGAATGGTTTGGGGCCACTTCGTACTGGAGCACTCTGAGCCTTCAAGGCAGGGTTCTTGTGAGTCTTCAAGTCATCAGATACATGTTTCAGGGCTGTAAGAACAACAGCTGCCTTGTTCCTGTCCTTCATACCAGGGCTTTGGGCTGAGGCAATAACCAACTTCTGCTATCAGAAGTTAAACTGATCCTTAAGAAAAAATTCAAAGCCCCAAACCAGAGCCTTTGAGATGTTCTCTCACACACAGCTTTGGAGAAGCACTTTTATAATTTTTCTTCTACCCCAAGATTAAATTATAAAGTTCCACTTAAAAAAAAAAAAAAGTGGAATGTGTGTGTATGGGGGGATGGGTATGTAAAAAGATCTAGAAAGACATACTAAGTATCAGTATATACTCACAAAATACGTACGTAGTTTTTAAAGCAACAGAGGAAGAAAAAGTAGTATGTGATAATAAAGAAAATTTGGTAAAAGGAAAAGAACCCTCACAGCTAACCTACGACCTCCAATCAGTGTTAGCATTTGCAACTCCCCTTCCAATAATTTTTCTATTCATAGTTGTTTTTTATTTAGATATAAGCATGCACACTGTTAAGAAATTTGGTTTAACCAATTAACACAATAAAAATTTTCTCAAGTTAACCTATAGTTTCTAACAATATCTTTTTTGGGGGCTTCCCTGGTGGCGCAGTGGTTAAGAATCTGCCTGCCAATGCAGGGGACATGGTTTCGAGCCCTGATCCAGGAAGATCCCACATGCCGCGGAGCAACTAAGCCCATGCGCCACAACTACTGAGTCTGCACTCTAGAGCCCGTGAGCCACAACTACTGCGCCCACATGCCACAACTACTGAAGCCCACGCGTCTAGAGCCCGTGCTCCGCAACAAGAGAAGCCACCACAATGAGAAGCCTGTGCACCGCAACGAAGAGTAGCCCCCACTCGCCCCAACTAGAGAAAGCCTGAGTGCAGCAACGAAGACTCAACACAGCCAAAAATAAGTAAATAAATATATTTAATAAATAAATAAAAGTATCTTTTTTTTAAGGAAAAACATTCGATAATCACCCTCAACAGGCTGACACGTGCCTTGCTTGTGGACACGGCCCAATCTATATAACCAATACTGGCGTTTCAGCTCCACCACTCCTAAACACTGCATGGTTCACTGCAGAAAAAGATTTAATGGCTGCATAGTATTGCGTCAGGAGGAACATACCACAGTTAACCATTTCTCTTACAGTGGGATATACAGGTTGTTACACCATTTTTAGTTACTGTGAACAACAATGTATAAAAGTTGTTCTTTCAGTGTTTTTATAGGTAGATTCCTAGGAGACTGCTGTATAATTTAGACTTCCACCTACTGTGTATAAGGGTGTCTACTTTCTCTACACCAACATCAGGTCATTCTTACGCAAATTTTCCATATGCCTAACATACACCCTCTAAGGACGTGAACCACCCCCTCCAAGATGACCTCCTGAAGAGACCACACGGTAACTGGGAAAAACCTCTAGGGAAAACTGCCAGCACCACGTCTTGGCACCACAGGGTAGTTACTCTGTATATGCCCCCTAATATTAAATCACTTTCCTCTGGGGAGAGAGATTCCCCCAACTATAATGAGCTATTGTCAATTTCCATTTGAGCCAGCTCTGCTATCCCTTTAGGCAACCTGAAGGAAGGTGACACCCCAAATGAATCTCCCATATATAAACCACGGTTCTGGTTTACGGACTGTCAGGTCTCTAGTTGGTAAGTTCTTGCCAAAACAACTTATTCACCAACTCTTCTTGCCAAAGCATTCACTTACCATGTGTGATGCTCTCCCCCTGATTAATCTGTGCAAACAGTGCTGAGCGTGAAGCAGACTCATCTGAGCCTGAACTGGTGGGGGCTGGAGGGGGAGGTGGGCCTGGTGGGGGGGGAGGAGGACCCGATCCAGCAGAGGGTCCCGATGGCAATCCACTCAGTTCTTTTGCCACAGGCCCCTGGAACAGTAAGTGCAGGTAACACAGTCAGCGTCTCTTCCCCTCTGTACCATCCCCAGTAGGGCCCTGCATGTGTCCAAGATACATGGGGTACCCACTGTGGCCCTTGATGCAATGATTAATGCTCCCTACCCACACCCAACTTGGCTTTATTCCTTCTCACCCTTTCCCAAGGATCCAACTCAACTCCATTTTTCAACCTTCACATTTTTCCAGCTCTGAACCTATAGTTCTAAATACTTACTTAGTGTGTCACTGGTGCCTCAGACTCACAAAGTCCAAGACTGATTTCACCATCACACCCATGTCTCTATTTCAGTGAGAGATATTATCAACCAAGCTTGACCATTCAATCTTCTTTGAGTCTTCCAACCCCCTCGATCTCATTAAATCAGTTTATTACCTTGGTTATATCTCATTCTTTTTTGTACCAGCCCCTAGCGCCATGAGCACTTCCATAGTCTGAGCATAAGCCCTTACCCCTAACCTATATGCTAAGACTCTCTTAAGGACAAATAGGATCATTATCACTCTCTTGCTCAAATACCTCTGATAGTTACTTATCACCTATTATAAAGTCTAAAGGTCTCAACTACCTTCCTTTCCAGCCTTTCCTCCTAAATATGTGACTCTCTCTCCTTATTGAAGCCAGATGACCAATCTCTACACTTACTCTGCATTTACTTTGTTTAAGCTTTGCTGTTTACTAGTATTCCCATTTCTCCCACTTCTGTCCTATACCGGAAAAGTCTGAGTATACCTCTTCAAAGTACAGTCTCTCCCAGTGAGAATCATTCTTCTCTTCTTCATACTCTGTAGTGTGTACCTTTATTATAGCACTTAGCTTGGTGATTTGAAGTGGGGTTTCGTATCTGTATTTTTAAGCTTCTTGAGGGTTGGCACAGTGTAACTCATTCATCTATCTCTCCTTCCAGCCCAATCATTGTCCCTGACCCATGTTTACTGACGCTGAATAGAACTGACTATTCCTTCTCTGACCCTTGCTTTCTTTACTCTTTTTCCCCTTTCCTTCTCTCCTTTTTCTTTCTACCCTCCACTGTGAAGACTAACATTCCTTCTTAGACCTTGGTAGTGCTAAAGTCTAAGAAACCTGCAGATCCTGGAGGTTTCCTGGAGCGATGAAGGGAGGGGAGGAGCACTCACCGTTTTGCTCCAGGCCAGGCCAGTGGCATGGAACTCCTTAATGTAAGCCTGCAGCTCTGTCCATATACTCAAGTAAGCTTTGACCCAGTCCACATGCTTCTTATCCCTGGGAGAATTAAAGAAGAACTCATCACAGGCAGTCAGGGTACATTACAATAGTGATTCCAGATCCCCTCCTATCTGTGAACTCACATCCTCTTGCCTGTGGCGTTTTTTAGGCTCTGATCAACGGCGTAACTGAGCTTTCCTTCTTTTTTTGAACCTATTCTCTTACCCTAATTAGACCAAAGTCCATATGGATAGGGACTCCAGATTATATCTTTCTATCTCTTACAGCAGTATTCCTCAAACATTTTTTAAAAGTAGCAAAACCACTATTTCAAAGTAGACCTTAGGCAGAACCTAATATACAAAACTGATAAAAGCAAACATTCTGTGCATGAAGCCATGGTAGAGAGGTCTCTCGAGCATCACTGTGGATCTCTAGGACTCCAAGAAACTCAAGTGCCTTATAGCATAAGCCTTATGTCAAAAGTATGCCCTCCTCCTAAGAAATTAAAAATAAAAACTTCTGTTAGGAGGAAATAGTCAGTATTAAATTATAGAAACAGCACTGCACTATAGTTCAAGTCTCCTCTCTCTCTCTAATTTAAAAAAAAAGTTAAAAAAATTTTTTTGGCTGCGTTTGGGTCTTCATTGCTGCACGTGGGCTATCTCTAGTAGTGGCGAGTGGGAGGCTACTCTTCGTTGCGGTGCGTGGGCTTCTCATTGCGGTGGCTTCTCTTGTTGCAGACTGCCAGCTCTAGGCCCGTGGGCTTCAGTAGTTGTGGCACACAGGCTCAGCAGTTGTGGCTCGTGGGCTCTAGAGCAAAGGCTCAGTAGTTGTGGCGCATGGGCTTAGCTGCTCTGCAGCATGTGGGATCTTCCCCAACCAGGGATCAAACCTGTGTCCCCTGCATTGGCAGGTGGATTCTTAACCACTGCGCCACCAGGGAAGTCCTCCTCTCTTCTTATACATTATTAGCTGGAAGAGTTTATGATTGTTTAGCATAAAGCCTAATTTCCTCAACTGTAAATTGCAGAGTATATGGTGGAGTATAATGAAAACATTGTGATGCTTAATCCCAGGTTACTGGAAGGATCAAGGAGCAGCCTGGTGTTCTGGGACATTTTTCACCCACATGAAGGCTTATTCCTTCACAGATGTTGGATAACTGATGATGGACGGAAGAAAGGAAGGGTTTGGAGATTTATGCAGCTAAGTAATACCTGCCTGCAGTCATTCCAGCTCAAAACCAGCAATGGAGAAGTAGACACTGGTGGCCACGTGTGGTTGGACGTACAATGACTCCCCTTGTGCAATACCTGCAGTGGTCAGGCAGCCTTCATCTCACTTTACCTGACCACGTGAATAGTCAGGGTAATTTTCTAGTAAATCTTACTGAATCTTTTGCAACTGGGCCAGTTAGAAGTTTTCAACAAAGGAACAAAATCTTGACCACACAGGCAAATAAAAGGGCATTAGACCATTTTACCCCCTAAACCTGGAAGGGTAAGGATGAGAAGACTCGAAAGTCCTCTACAGGGCTTCCCTGGTGGCGCAGTGGTTGAGAGTCCGCCTGCCGATGCAGGGGACATGGGTTCGTGCCCCAGTCTGGGAAGATCCCACATGCTGCGCAGTGGCTGGGCCCGTGAGCCATGGCCGCTGGGCCTGTGCATCCGGAGCCTGTGCTCCTCAATGGGAGAGGCCACAACAGCGAGAGGCCCGCGTACCGCAAAAAAAAAAAAAAGTCCTCTACAAACCCTGGAGAAAAAGCAGAAGAGGAAACAGAAACACTTCCTGCTTGCAAATACAGCTTCTATGAGCCAATATCTATCAAACTTTCCAAAAAGCAGCCCTGAGATAAGAGAACCAACACAGCAGCCAAAGGCAGTCTTAACTTAACACAAAGCACTACTCCAGCAAGTAACCAGCTGGGTTTGTCCTTTACCCCTTGAGGACAGGCTGGACTTACACATCTTTGTACTCCTTGAGGACTCGGTTTGTATAAAACATGGCAGCATCATTCATTTCCTTCACATAGGGACCAGGCTTGGGAGCCTAGAAAAAGAGAAGCTGTCAGTGACTTGGGGCCTCTCCAGCCATATCACCTTGCCTCTTTCAATCTGTCCCTTCCCTCCCATGGAAGCTGTGCCGCTCACCATAGCCACCCAGCCCAGGGCCTGGATACTTTCGCTGACACCTGACAGGTGATTGAACAACTTGCTGCCTCTGTTCTTCTCCCGAAAGGTTATCACTTCTTGGATCTGCTCGGAGATGGGTGCCAACAAATCGGAAAGCTTATTCTTGAAAAAGATGCAAGAAAAGACTGAGGTTAGTGTATTTTTACAGAAGCCTTTATGTTGCTCAACTCTGATCCTCAAGGCAAGAATTCTTCACGAACTACAACAGCATGCAAATAAACTCTGTATTTATCTTGCAAAGATTCACACGGCTACAATACTGCTCATCATCTCACTCTCCTTAGACAGCTCTAACTACCCAGGCTGGATTTTGTGGTTCTTCATGATCAGGACCCATACTCCAGCTGTACCACAAAATTCTACCATTTCTGCCACTTGCCTCTTTTCTGTCCCACTAACAGCAGACACTAGTTCATTTCTGGGCTCCTCTCTTTCCATCTGTCCGTGTGCTCCTCTGCGTCATGAGGGACAGCACTCCACCAACCACACCGGCCTCCTACAGCATCTATCGTCAGCATAACCAATTCTGGCACCTTATCACACACCAGCACAATTTATTAATGGACCCATGTAAACATGATTTTCTTTGTCATTGATTCTTCAAAGACAAGGGCTTTGTCTTAGCCCTCTTTTATAATCCGTATAGCCCTCAACACGCTGCTAGCCATATAGCAGCTGCTGAGAAGAGATCTGTTGAATCAAATGCAATTAGAGGGCTTGGCACTTGAGCAGACAGCTTAGCAAAATGGATGAATCTTGTGTTTCTGTGTTTTCATCCGAAGCTTGGTTTCCTGAACATCTCATTTCTCAGATCTTAGCATGAGAACAGTCTAAAGCAGGAGTCGGCAAACTTTCTGTAAAGAGCCAGACTGTAAATATTTCTGGCTTTGCAGGCCATACGGTCTCTGTTGCTATTTTTCAACTCTGCCGTTGTAGTGCACAAAGCAGCAACAGACAATACTTAAAAGAATGGACATGGCTGTGTTCCAAAAAAAACTTCATTTAAAATAGGTGTCAGGCCAGATTTGGCCTGTAGACTACAGTCTGCCAATCCTCGATCTAAAGCAAGGGAAAGATAATAATGTCTCAGCTGCCTGATTTGTTGTGGAAAGTGTGGGCTTGGAAAAAAGGTTTAGACAAAATGCTTTAACTATTCGAGACAGATTAAAAATTAGAGTCTAACATATTTAACATTATCTTACGCTATTTTTACATTATTTAGGCATGCCAAGGGTTCACAGGTTTTAATACAGCATTAGTAGGAAGACTTATTTTATTAGCCTTCTGCCTAGGAAAGCCAAATGCAAAAAGAAGAAATGAAACAAAACTAAAATGTTTGGCTCTGAGAAAAATCTAAATTTTCTCTAATTTATTTTCATACTTGTGGCAGCATAAAATCTTGAGGTAGGAATAAAGTTAAAGAGAGATGCCTAACCACTGAAGGGTGAGGGGAGAAGCAGTGCTTTAGGAGTTTTAGGATCTCCCCAGCAGCCTTACTAAGCCCACCCATAGTGGAGCAAGAGAACCACTCTCTGGGTCCCAAAGGGCATAAGGGACAATATGATGAATTTGGGCTAAGAATGTCTATTGAGAGAAGCAGCAAAGTCCCAGGGATAACTACAGTCCTAAGTAAAGTGATAGAAAAAAAGCCATTAGAGCCCAATAAATATATACTCAATGGCACATTCCCACAGTGGTGCTTAAAATCTGACTCTCCCTCTGGGACTTGGTGTGAACATACATGAGCCTAGTAGGTCTATCTTAGCATGTTGTGATAGCTTAGCAGAAAGCTCTCAACCTGTCCTGTGCATCAAACCAACTAGTAATGAACTTACGCCTGCTGGCTGCTGGCATTGAGAGGCTGTAACCAAGAGCGCTCGCTCCAACTTCAGACCCGTGTGGACCATCTCCGCCTGAAAAGGAGAGGAAAGGAGAAGAATCAGCTATCAATGACACTTTACAACTGGAGAGGTCCTGGTAAGAATAACCTGAAACCTCCACTTGCATGTACTCTGGTAGTAACCCAGGCACTTCATGTTGATTTCTTCAAGTACTCCTGATTCTTGGGACTGATGGCAGACTAATATATCATTATTCCTGCTGGAACTAATCAGGGATATAATCCAGAGTTGGAAATGAAGATAATTGGGGCTAGCTTTCGATGAAGTCAAGTCAGCAACTGAACATGCAGTGCGATATGAAGTGCACTGAAAATCCCTCTTACCTCTCATCACCTCCCCCGCCCTCCCAAATCTGTTCTCAAGAACTAGAGGTAAGAGTTAAAGCAAAAACCTAAATTTATGCCTCAAATTCTCAAGGTATTTACTCCTTTGTGTTAAAGCTATTTTTCAAATGTTGGACCGTGACCTATCACAGGTAATTAAATCAACTTTGTGACCCCATAACCTGCACTTTATTAAGTGAAGGAGAATAGAACAATGAGTGCAATACATCAACTGGAAATTATTTCCAAAAAAAAAAGTGCAACACAAGTAGCATAATGTGAAACTTATATCTTAGCTACATATATGCATTTCTTTTTTTTCTTTTTCTTTCTTTTTTTTGGCTGCGCTGTGCGGCATGCGGGATCTTAGTTCCCCAACCAGGGATCGAACTCATGCCCCCTGCAGTGGAAGTGCAGTGTCTTAACCACTGGACCACCAGGGAAGTCCCACAAATATGTATTTCTTACTGAGGGTCATGACCAAGCGTTTAAGAAACATGAGGCTATAAGCACTACAAATACAAAAATTCAAATTCAAGTCATATATTTTTTCTGGATTTGTATTTTTAAAATATAAAAGTAAAAAAATATATATAAAAGTGATACGTTTTAAAACCTTTTCAAATGTGACCTACTGTATAAAGTAAAAATGCAAGCCCCACACTCCTATCTAAGTCCCAGTCCCACCCTCTAGAGTTAACACCATTGCCAACAGATGGTATATAAGAGGCTCCAAATAGCTCTTCCGAAGATCAAGCAACCAGTTTTGCTGACGGGTCAGGAAGATCCTAAACATGGTTCTTGCTGACAAAGGATCACTTAGAGACTAGCAGGAGGATTCTGGGTCTCAGAGAGAGAGACAGAGTAGGGGCGGGGGTGACAACGTGGGTAGCAGCACATGAAGGGAGGTTGGTGGAGAGGCACCTGTCATTGCCTACTTCACATTCGTACTGTGGGCTAAGTATGAAAATAACTCACATTAGCATAGCTTTAGCATAAGTACCATGCTTAGTTTTATAAATGCTAAGTCATGATGATGACTCCTTTGAATAAGCCACCCCAGGCTTGGTTATATAACACACTGGGATCAGACTGGTAGCATGTTCTCACTACAAAGATGAACCAAGCCACATTTTATGCACGAAGCAAACTATCTGTAGAAAAGAAGCCCATGCGGAATATGTGATAAAAGCAGGGAGCCTGGAAAAACCTGAGGAAATGTTCCAGTGTGTGGACTGAGTTCCTCAGTGCAGGTAGAAGAGAAGGAGCCAGGAGCCTCTCAAGGGGCTCTTCAACCAAGAATGAGTAGGATCTGAAGAAAGCCACCAGTCCTTAAAAGAGGGAAAAAGGGGCCAAACCTCCTTACATGCTTCTGCACATCTCCCCCAATCTCTTTACTGATCTTGAGGTACTCTGCCACAGGACCGGCCAAGAGTGAGTCAAATGCTTGCACATATGGAGTCGTTCCTGCTGAAGACAGACACACCACGAAGAATTGGTCACACATCAGAAAGAGGATTTGTTAAAGGCACTTCCATATGAAAGCAGAGAGGCAAGGTAACACAGTAAACAGAAGGCTGGAGCATGAGTCAGGAGCCTGTGTTCTAGCTCCAGAACCACCATTAACTTCTTGTGCGACCCTGGCTAAGTCCCGTTTTCTTGCTGAGCTTTATTTTCTTTACCAATAGAATGAAAATAAACAAAATGATCCCCCTCAAGGTTCCTTTTAGCTCTAACATTCTGACTCAATTGGGCATGTGCAAAATGGCCAATTTGCCAATTGTCTGGAGAGAGGAAATTTAATATCACTTGTCATTTGACTTATACTAGAGTCATTTTGCTAAAGAAAGAACAGGAAATATCACACAAGCAGGAAGTTCTCGTGTTAAAATAACTTAACCACAGGCCTCCCTGCACAAGTCACTTCCTCCCTTATCCGTTCACAGCAATAACGAATTATAGGCAATGAACTTTCTAGATTAAACGTTTTAGGGAGTTAGCTCCAAAGGAAGGAATATACTGCGACAGAAGAATTTCCGGCCAGGACACCAAGTATTCACCACTCAAGGTATTCTGCTGGCTTGTATGCTGCTTACCTTTTGCAGCACTGTCTGCATACCCACAGTGCATGTCAGAGGCCTGGGAGACTGCCTCCAGGCGGCCCACTGCTCTCTCCAACCTTTCTACCAGATTTTGCATGTCAGCCATAATGTAGCACCTGCTGAAACAGATCAAATGTCATTTGTTGTTTTAATATTACATAGAACCTAGGGAGAAAAGAAAAAAAGAATACCCTGGGAGTGAAGAGGATGCCAATTCTGAGGAACAGAATCATTTTACAGTAAAATAAGATGGAAGATAGTCTAGCATATTTGCGAAATCATAGAGACTTCATTAAGCAAAAGAACTACCCAGGAAACAGTGTTAACTGAAAGCAAATGCTTACTCATTCAAATACTTACTGGATATCACCAAATAAATATTTGTGTAAGAATTTAGAATTTACAAAGTACAGTCTCATATATTATCTCAGTTTAAGCCTCTCAACAACTATTTAGGAATGGAAAGATAATTACTATACTCTCAGAGATAGGAAACAATTTCAGTGAAGTTAAATGACTTGCCTATAGTCTCACAGTTAGCTGGTAGGGAAGCCAGTCCTCAAATTCAAGCCTTATGGCTCTAAGTTTTGTGTTTTTTCCTACAACATCCTGCTGCCTACATATGGAATGCCCAAAACCAAGATGAATAGGGTATTTATCCTGCCCCCAATAACTTACAGTCTAATAGAGAAGACTTTACATGTGCACTAACGACTGTAAAACAAATAGAAAAAAAAAATTAAGGTGACATAAGTTGCAGAGAGAATAACACAGGATTTCAGAGAGGGGAAGAATATATCAGCTGGAAGGATCAGATAAGGCTATTATGGCAAAGCTTCCAATTGAGCCGGCTTCAAATGAAGGTGGGTAGGATCTGGATATGCATCAGGGAAGGAGAACAGACACACCCAGAGAGCTTGTTACAGATCTTTCACAAGTACCAACTTATCTGAACTAGCCTCATTCAATGTCTAATATCCTAAAGAAAGTAAGCTCCAAAAGAGAAGGGACCTTCTCTGGTTTGTTTCCTAAACAAGTTTATCCTCTACCATCTAGACCACTACCTGGCAGGTAGAAGGTGTTCAATAAATATTTTAGAAGTTAATGAACCTGAAGTATAGTATCCCAGAACTCCAGAAACAAGGGTTCTGAAAGTTACCCACAAATATACATAAATGAGTGTTAATGTTATCAATATACATCGACATAAAGTGCTTTAGATTATAGGTGATCTCATAAAAATCAGTCAGTGTAATCACAATCAAAGACTTGACTTGGAGAGATGTCATTTCAAAGCGTTAATTTATTCAGGCAACTGAAGCCGAATGAACTCAACTCCCTTGAAGCCACCTAAAATGACCATAGCAATTATAATTCCCTCAAAGACAGCTACATGACAGAATATCTCATTCAACACACATTGTCTTCCCTGTGGAAGAGAGAAGCAACTCAAAAGATAAACTAAGGAAGACAATATCATCCCTGTCCATTCTTTTCTGTGTACAGGCTCTGATCTCTCAGAGCCCGGTGATTTGCCAGAGAATGTTGTTTAAAAAAGAATCAAGGAAAAAAATAAGAATGCGAACCAAATAAACCTTTCCATTCGCCGGCCTGAAGAGGTAGCAGAAGCCTCCAAATCTGTACTCTACTCAAAATGGAACAGACTATGGAGCAGACTAGAAGTATCCAATATACTCTCCCTTATGTTATGGCACAATCACCCAAATATCCAAACTGCTGCCCTGTTCATTCTGGATACTATCCAGGGACAGACACATATAATCCACCACACTCTGTAAATCCCAGGGGAAAAGGCAGTGACTGCAATAAACTCCCAAGCTACCTTGCATTAATAAATACCACCCATTCTGTTATAAAACATGTTCCTTCGGACATAATGGATACTATAAGTTCCGGCCAGTGTGAACATGATAACACAGTACAAGCATCTCTAAAGGCTGCCAGGGTTCGTGAATACTTACCAATCTGAAAAGCTTAATAATACAGCTTCATGGATTTTGGTTCCTTCTTTTCCATCTTTTACTTGTACTTTAAGCTTTCAATGCTAAACAAGCTATGGTTCTGCTGTTTAACTTAAGCAGAATGAGAAAAGACAAAACAGCTATCATTATAGCTAATCTCATTCCACCACAAATCAAATATAGGAGAAGAGTTCCTAGTTTTTTGTTTTTGGTGGGGGTGGAGTTAAATTTGAGATGTTATGGGAAAGAGTGTCTAGAATTGAAGGACCAAAAGACACACCTTGTCTTATTCTTTATGTATGCATATTCGTTCTTTAGGTGGTCATGTCCACTCCAAAGCTGTCAACTACCATTATCGCGTTACTATCCAGTCCACTTGCTGAGTGATACCACCACAACCACCTATAGACTAACAACTCCCAGAGCAGTGTATCCAGCTCAGGCCATCCTTCTGGGATTCAGAATTCCACCTAGACATCTCTACCTGGATGTTCCAAAGGACATCTGAAATGTCCAAAACAGAACTCATCATTTTCCCTAGCACTGCTCCCCCAGACTCACTGTCTCAGTAATCCAGCACTACCAGCAATCAAGATAGTAACCTGGAAACTGTTAAGCAGTACAGTATAGTGGTTAAGATTGTTGTTCTTGGGGCTTCCCTGGTGGCGCAGTGGTTGAGAGTCCGCCTGCCGATGCGGGGGACACGGTTCGTGCCCCGGACTGGGGGGATCCCACATGCCGCAGAGCGGCTGGGCCCGTGAGCCACGGCTGCTGGGCCTGCGTGTCCGGAGCCTGTGCTCTGCAACGGGAGAGGCCACAACAGTGAGAGGCCCGCGTACCGCAGAAAAAAAAAAAAAAAAAAAAAAAAAAGAGTGTTGTTCTTTAAAGAAGTCAGAGAGACTGGGAGTTTGAATAGTGGTACTCACTGGCTCTGTGTCTCAGTGTTACCAAACTTTCTCAACCTCAGCTTCCTTATTTGTAAAACAGGGACAACAACAATATAAAATCCAAAGGGCTATAGTGAGAATAAATGAGGAAATACATGTGGAAGTGACTGGCTCGCTCAGTCCTGAAAAATGGTTAGGATTCCATAAACATTAACTAAATGACCTCCTTACTAATCTCATCAGTCATCAAAATCCATAGGCTCTATCTTGCATATCATAAATAGATGCCCCTGTCTTCATCCTGATTGATAAAAATTCGGTCATCATGACTTTGCCTAGATTACTGCAATAACCTCCTCACTAGTCTCCTCTAATTCCAGTTACAAACCCTCTTTATCCATTCTCCTTATTACCACAGTGATTCAGAGTAAAGTCCAAGCAAGGGTTTCCATAAACTGGCCCTGCTTTATTTCCTACTACTCTGCCAGTTTTATCTCCTGCCACACCTTTCCTCAACATTCTACAGCAACCCAGAACTACCTGCATTTTCCAGAAAGAGTTATGCTTTCTCTCACTTTTGAGCCTTTACAGTGCTATCCACTCTGCTTGGCTGCTTTCCCTTCCCAACCTGTTCCTTTTCTCATAACTCCTACTGCCTTTTTCAGATTCAGCTAAGGTGTCACCTCCTCTAGGAAGCTTTTCCAGTTTGGTATGTTTTCCCTTCTCAATCTGCCCCCTCTCCAGAATTCCTACTGTCCATTCAGTCTCAGCCAAGGTATGACCTCCCCAAGAAGCATTTCCAATATGTGCTCCCACATATCATTGTGTACTTATCTCTACCACACTTTAACATACTGGTTTAAAATCATTTAATAGTCAACAGGCAATCAGTCACCCTACAGAAGAGACCATGTCTTGCCTTTGTAATTCCAGTACTATAAACATGGTAGGCACTATAAATACAATAGGTTAATAAAGGTCCTTGGGAAAAATAAACACATAAGTGCCTTTACCCCCTTCTCCCCTCAACGCAAGTCTGGTTATCTCCTCTCTGTGTCAAATCTGGGGAGAAGTGTGTGTGTGTGGGGGGGGGTTCCTTTCTTTAAAAAAAAAACATTTTTTTTTGCCTGTTTGTAGGCTCTAGCAAACATTCCCATCTTTCAAATAAACGCTGCCTTCTTGGGCAGAAATTAAATTGATATCGAGATCTTCAAACCAAGTGCCATAAGGCAGATAACCTTGTTTATTAGATGATATAATATTAATTAAAAACAGAACTCCCTAGAGTTGTACGTGCTTTATATCATCAAACTGCTGCTTCTTTTGAGACTTAAAATAATTCTGTGACATATATTATAAAGATACTGATCCCCATCTTTAGAATGAAGAAACTGACAGAAGTTAAAAAGCCTGCTAGGTATCAAACAACCGGTGGGAGAGAACCTAACCTTGAGCACAAATTTTCTGAGGCTCTTTTAAGCAATTAAGTGACTAACCGGTTCATCACAGCATGCAGCCCCAGCTGTTTGCTAAGCACAGCACTGTGGGTTCAAGGTCTCTTTATGGTGTCTTTAGGCACATTATTAGCAGCTTTCAATTCCACTGCTCTCAGTTTCCTCTATGGAGGCCAATATTTTTTCACATTCAGTAGACGACACATGTTTGGAAAGCAAATATTTAAAATAAGGTTTTTCCCAAGAATACAGAATTGCCAGAGCAGAAAACTATAGCTCTGCCTAATCTTGCTCCCTGCCATTTCTGACTGACAGTAGCCAAGAACTATATGTAAGCCTCCGTAAATGAAGGTGCAGATTCCCAACTATTTATGCATTCATCATAAAAGCTTCAGAAGGAGAGGCAGTCCTAATTACCCAAGTCTAAATAAAACTTGGATTCAGGAGACCAAGGTTTAAGTCCCAATTCTGCCACGTATTAACTGTGTAAGTTTAGGATAGTCATTTAATGGACCCTCACTTAGCACACAGAGATGTAAGGATCAAAGGAGTTGGTTTTATAGATGAGTAGTTACTTCGGGAGCCTTAAAATGCAGTTCAAATGTAAAATGTTATTGCTGCATACCATGTAATAGAATACAGGCTCCAGAAACATGGCAATTTATCCATTCTCCCCACCCCGCTCCCCCAGCTGCCCCCACCCCCAAAATCTGCAGCACCTAGAACAACCTGGCACACAGAAGACACTCATAACACGAAAGTCCTTAGCATTGTGACAGCTACTGAAGAAACAGAAGACCCGCGGTCTCTGCCCTCTAGAAGCTTTCATTCTTATTGGGAAGGGCAACGCAAATGAAATACCAATGGACTAAATACTGAAGACTATATTTTTTAAAGTTCTGTTAGAGATTAACTAATTTCATTTGGATTGGGAAAAGTTAAAGTTACCAGCTAATACAGTGGAGCTTTTTCTTTGCAGAATGTTGTATGGTCCTGAATTATATAGTATAAATGACTACATGCTTGGAGAAGAAATCAATGAGGACTAAAGGTAGTCTCAGGAGGTTTCAGGAGGGAAGTGGGGCATTTTGACAGAAAAAGTAAAAGAAAAAAGGGAAGACATTCCAGAGCAATCAAAAGCAAAGAGAGACCAAGAAGGCTATGTACAGAAAGTGTGAGAAGGTGAGCCCACATAGTCTCACGGGAAATAAGCAAGCTGGGCTAGGTTATGGAGGGCACTGAAACCTGGGCAGTATTTGAATTTGATGTTGTGATAAATGTGAAGCCATTCAAGGGTTTTGAGAGAAGGAATAATATGACGAAAGCAAAATTTTTACAAGTACTGTCTGATAGCATGGGTTTTGGAGGAAAAAAAGGGAAGATATTAGGTTGAAAGCTGTTCAACTAGCTGCAAAACAAAAAAGTGGTACTGTAGGGCTTCCCTGGTGGCGCAGTGGTTGAGAGTCTGCCTGCCAATGCAGGGGACGCGGGTTTGTACCCTGGTCCGGGAAGATCCCACATGCCGTGGAGCGGCTGGGCCCGTGAGCCATGGCCGCTGAGCCTGCGCGTCCGGAGCCTGTGCTCCGCAGAGGGAGAGGCCACAACGGTGAGAGGCCCACGTACCACAAAAAAAAAAAAAAAAAAAAAAAAAAGTGGTACTGTAAAAAATATTTTTGCTATCGCAAAGGAAAATAATAATCACTTTTAGGCTGCTAAGTGACCAGCACCTGAATTAACAGTAAAATAGTTTCTCTACCCTGAGGGAGTCTAGCAGGAGCAACAAAGCTACCTTCCACTGAATCATTGGCTCTCAGGATGAGGAGGGAGTCTAGAAAGCACCATCTGATGACAGAACAGACCTTTCAACATTCTCAGCAATTAGTCAGGTAGCCTCTATTCAAACACCTTCAGTGTGGAGAACCCAAGACTTCTGGAGGCAGCCCATTCCATTCACATAGCTCAAAGTATTTAAAAGTTCTTCCTTATATGGAGGCAAAACCAGTCTCCCTGCAACTTCCACCCACTGATCTTGGTTCTGCCCTTGGAGGTCACACAAAACAACTAAGCATTAAACACAGAACAAGTATTAACTGTGTGGTACTAACTACTGAGTGACAGTAGCATTCAGAGAAGGGAGTCAAAGATGACTCCAGAGTTGCAAATCCAGGGGAGTAAGAGAATGATGACACTATAGGAAAAAACAGGTTTCTGGCACATTCTAGCTAAGGCAAGAAGATGAGGTCAGTTTTGTATACACAGTTTGAACAGAAGATGAAGCTTCCAAGTGGGAATGTCCAGTAAATAGTTAGAAATGAGCTTGGGGAAGAATCAAGGCTAGAGATCAATGTTTACAAAGTCATCAGCAAGGAAACATCATAAAGTCATGAGACTGCATAGGCTTTTGGAGGGATATCATGCAGAGCGAAAAGAAACCAGGAGCTTGATTCTCCAGCAATTTCTTTTGTGGTCTGAAACCAAGCAAAATCAGAAATGGTCAGTGATTCCTGCCAAAGCTGCTTCATATTCTCATCATTCTAACAATTCAAGCAACCCAATTCCTTCTGCCTGTCATTCAGAAGTAAATGGAACCAGGTTACTCCTGCAGTTCTTGCCTCTTCTCACCAGGCAATTAAGGCAGTGGAATGAATTTCGACTCATAAGAAGTTGCTATGCTTAAAATGTTTTCTACTTTGTCAGGTAGTTGTTCCTCTAAGTCATACCCTTAAGTAAAATCGAAAAGAAAGCAACTACACAAGTCACCCTGTATGCTATGGTAGCCCAACTGATCTGCTTCAAAATGCTTCTGTTGGCCTTTGCTTTGTAATTCTGTTCCCTAGATGTTATCCTAAGAAAATAATACTAACGGGAAAACTGATAGGCACGAAGATGTTTAATGCTGTGTTAGCTTAGACTTCTAATTACAGGGGAAGAGCTAAATGCACTGTGGAAAAAGACCTGAAAAAGAACACAAAATTTACAGTATTTGTCACATTCGAGTGATGGAGTTTTAGACAATTTCCCCGTTTTCCAAAATTTTTTTAACATAGTAATATAATTTCTTTATAATAGAAGACAACAAAACAAAACAGCTCCACTTGGATATCTCTCCTAAGCTACCACTAAACTATAAGGCATTAGTTAGTTCTGCTCCTAACAATATAGAAATTCTCATCACTAGACTCTAACATGCTACAGAGCAAAACCTACACATGCTAATAGGATACTTACAAGTTGGCTGATTTAACCCAGAAACCAAAGAACAGACACCACTTTGCCCCAGTAAGATGCCATCTAAATCTAACCCAAATCAGGAGCCACTGTTCTTCCCCAAGCATTTGGTTTCTCTGATGAAACCAATGACATTTAGTGCCTGAGTCACTGCCACCTGAGGTTTAGATTAAAACAGAAAGAAAGGCCTGTCTCCTGCAGAGGGAAAGAATTCTACCCAATATCAGCACTTGTCTCCTGACCATTAAACATGGTCCTCCATCTAAAATTCCAGGAGTGAGTAAAGCTAGTAATAGTGTACAAGCTGAAGTCAGACTTGAGAACTAGCTGTTTCAATGCTCTGGGGCAAATAGATAACTTTGTGTGGTCAAGGGCTCCCCTCTCTCTCACATTCAAGGAATATTACGAAGACTAACACCATAAAAGCATTCAGCAGGCATATTTTATATTGTGTAAGGAAAAACTGCATTGGTTGATTTCAACTGGTAGTTGCTGTAAACAGAACAGCATTTCCCATTCTCATGCATAAAGATAGATTCAAGGATGCCATTTGTCCCTAACCATGATTCAGCTACAGCTAGAGATACAAAAAGATCTGCAACTGCAAGTCTATAATTAACTTACGTGTAGGAATTTTAATGACCTCTGGAGGGAAAAAAAATAAAAAACAAAACAAAAAAGCAAGCTCACTTCTTCCATTAAACATTTCAACTATAACTACTTTCCAGTAGAATAGAAAAATTTGATACAACAGGTCTGGTAATACAAGGCAAACAAAGCTGCACTGTAGCTGGGGAGTATTTTTAGAGTTGATGGTTTTTATTAGGTTTACATGATGGTATATCAAGAACAAATAGTTTCATGGTGAATGCTAGAGCTGCATTAATTTAAGGTTGATGAAACTACAGTCGACCCTTGAACAACATGGGGATACGGGCGGGCACTGGCCCTCAGTGCAGTGGGAAATCCTCCAATAACTTTACAGCCAGCCCTCCATATCTGCCCGTACAAGTGGACCTGCACAGTTCAAATCCATGTTGTTCAAGGGTCAACTGTATAACAATTTTATCAGTCAAAATAAATCTTGAGTAACAACATCATAAACTACATCCAATGTAAAATAAAAGATAATCCCTATCCACTAAACCAAGCTGTCTAAATGCAGGCAAAGAAAACAGGAATTTATATAGCCCCAGTATAGGGGAAATATAAATCTGCTGACTTGCACTGTCAACTAACACCAACCTCATTTCTAGTGAGTGCCTAAACAATGGCCTTTCTCTATTAAGATCACATCCTCTGAGGGAAAAAAACACAAAAAGGTAAGTTCTTCAAGGCCCACCCAGAAATTCCTTGAATGAACAAGAATTCTTGATGCCTCAATGAAACCCATGATTTATTCCTTGCAAGGTACCCAGCGTTTATCATGTGCCATACACTGGGCTAACCACGGCCATGGAGCCTCCCCTCAGAGAACTGAGTTGGAGCGATAAGACACTGCACAATCAGAGCTATGATACTTTCTCATGCATTGTTCTCAATCGGGGCAATTTTGTCCTCCAGGAGACATTTGGCAATGTCTGAAAACATTTTTGGTTGTCACAGTTGAGGGAGTGCCCCTGGCATCTAATGGGTAGAGGCCAGGGATACTGCTGAAATCCTACAATGCACAGGACAACCCCATGAAATGAAGAATCACCTGGCCCAAAATGTCAGTTATGCTGAGGTTGAGAAACCCTGTTCTAATGTAATAATGAGCAAAAGGTAGTGCAAGAGGTACAAATAAAATGCTGATGTAATAGTTTAGGACTTTCTAAATTAGAATGTCACTCTGTACCACCCAATGAAAACTAAGATGAGGGTCTGACTGTGGAGAACTCTGTAAATTGGACAACAGAGTTTAGACTTGATTCTTTGGGAAAATGAAGCCAGTGAAGGGTTAAGATGAAAATGGTTCTTTTTAAAAGAGTAGTCTGGGGCTTCCCTGGTGGCGCAGTGGTTGAGAGTCCGCCTGCCGATGCAGGGGACATTGGTTCGTGCCCGGTCCAGGAAGATCCCACATGCCGCGGATCGGCTGGGCCCGTGGGCCATGGCCGCCGAGCCTGCGCTTCCGGAGCCTGTGCTCCGCAACGGGAGAGGCCACAACAGTGAGAGGCCCGCGTACCGCCAAAAAAAAAAAAGAGTAGTCTGGTTATGGTAAGAGAAGCTGAAGTATAGATATGAAAGCCAGTTTAGTAGAAAGTGAAGAAAGAAACTGATGAGGACAAGTCAAAGGAATAATCACCAGGACTGGCTAAGATATAGCTTGAGGATCCTCAGATTTCAAATCTCAGGATTAAATTTCAAACCAGAGGGTTCAACTTTCACTGACACTGCATTTGCTTGTTTAAGTAAAATGAATCTTTGACTCACCATACTTCACAGAAAACTGAAAGGAGGAAGTCACTTTTTAAAGGCTCAGTCCCTAGTTAAAAAAATAACTGCAACTAAACAAAGGTATATATAAGCAAGAAAAGGGGTGAAAAAAAAGTTCATCCTTCAGGTTGGAAACAAAACATTTTACAAACTAAACAGCTAACCTCCTCAAGGCAAAAATACACTCACTGAATCTTAACAATACCACCACTTTTGGTTTGCATGACAGGTTGTACTTGACAAAGTACTTTCACAGTTACCATTTTATTTAAACTCCGCTGAAACATAAATTATGTCCATCTCATTGATGAAGTATTTCTGGGGAAGAAAAAGGGGGGGAAATTCCAACAGAAATTTCTTTATACTGGACAGCAGCAAGTCAAACAATCAGCAAAATGCCAACCACAGAATAAATCCAAACGCATTCATACAAGGCATCAAAAGCCCTTCACAACCTGGCAGCACCTACCTTTTTTTCTGGTCTTATCTGCTCCTACAAACCCCAGGCTCCAGTACTTCCCTGAACAATATAAACCCTCTCCTGCCTCCACACCTTTGTCTTGCTCTTTCTTCTAGTTGAGATACCTCATTAGACACCTTTGCTTAGATGTGCTGCAAACACCTCAAACTAAATATGTCCAAAATTCATTTTCTTTCCATGGCACCTCTCCAACTTGACCCTCCTCTCACAGTACCTATATTGGTGAATGGTGCTACCCAGTTCCCTAAACCAGAAAACCAGACAATCATCCTAGGCTACTGCTATCTTTTCATTTCCATAAACAATCGGCCTTCAACTCTATGGATTCCATCTTTTTAATATTGCTCAAATTTGATCCCTCCTCTCCTTCCCATTCTCATTGTCTTCATGGTTCAAGCCATGTTCAAGCTTCCAAACACTGGTCTACTTCCTCATTATGTTCCTTCCCCCTTGACAGGCTGAACTAAAACATCAATCTGACCACATCATTTTCCTACATAAGAGCCTGCAAAGCCTCCCCACAGCTTTCAGGGTAAGCTCCAAATTCCTTAGCATAGTTTACAAGGGCCTTCATATGGGAACCACCCCCACCCACTTCCTCCACTTCTCTGAGCATTACTGGAATTCCAGTCATGGTCTTTCACATGTCCAGATTCCATGTCCTTGCACTGGACCCTTTGGCTGGAAATCCCTTTTCCAGATTCACCATACGGCTAAACAAATCCTGCAGGACTTAGCCGCCCACTTCCTCCCTAAAGCCTGGAAAGCTGGCTCAGGTATTCCTCCTCTCAAGAGCCCTGTGCTCACACACTATGACACTGTAAGCCACCCCTGATTTACTTGTCTGCCTCCCCCTCCACTCCATGAGAACTACTTTATTCTTAGTCACCAGGGCTAGATGCCTCATTTAATATGTGCCTCACACATATCAAGGGCTCAATAAATGGCTGGTGAATGACTGATGTGCTGGGCTGCTCCGGTTTGCACTTGAACAGGGAACCCTATAAAGAGCTTCAACTGACAGTTCTGATACTAACTTCTGCCTTAAGTTTCTCATGCTCTCTTCACTGAGCTCTTCATGCTTCGAAACTCATCTTAAACCCTGCTTCTGCAGAATGGATTTCCCTGAGCCCCTCATTACATACTGCCAAAGCACCCTGTTCCTCTTTCCTAACACTCATCACATTTATAATTATTCGTTAAATTCCCGGCAAACACTGTCAGCTCCGTGAGGGCAGGGTCTGCCTTGTTTTGTTTCTGCCTTCCCTGGATGTGGCCGAGTGCCTAACAAAGAATAAACACAATTTGTTACACTGAATTTAATCCTGTGAGGTGAGCAGAGATCTCCACTTAAAAGATGACAAAAATGAGGCTCAAACAAGTTAAACACAGCGCCTATGGCTACCGATGCTTGGCAGCGGGACCAGCCCGAAACTGAGCCAACTGGTTTCACATCCAGAAGTATGCAACACCTTCAACAAAGTTAACTTGGCTTTTCAGGATCAGAGCTATAGACTAGGAGAAAGGGGAGGCTCTCTGACTGCAAACACAAAAACCCGATCCTCTCTTTTTAAAAAAACTGCCCAGGTGTGCCAAACAGGCTGCATTTTTAAAAAGTTCCACGCAGCGAGTAGCCTTTAACCTGCAACTGCCCGCGAGACGATACCTACTGGAAGACCACCCCAAGGTAGAGAGCGGTTCCTGGGAAATGAACGGGGGAAGGATATGGGGCCGGTAATCTAAGGAGCTGAGGTCTAGACTCCGACTGTTTCCGTCGCTCGCTGTAAGATCTTGGACCAGCCTCCTCTCTCCGGGGATCAATTTACCCATCCGAGCAATGGGGGCGAGACCAGGGATAGAGAAGATTCGAAGGTCTCGGAGGTTCCCTTCAGTCAGAGCACCTTAGGAATCAGGCCTCCGCTGAGGCTGATGGCCAGAACCGCGAAGTCCAGCGGAAGGGGCCTCCCCAGGAGAGCCTGGCTCAGTTGGTCACCGCGGCCCCACCTCAAGAGACCGCGCCCAGGATCCCGGGTCGGCCTGAGGGTCCCGGCGCCGGCCGCCTCAGGGGGGCTCACCGCATGCGCCTAGGCCAGAAGGGTCATTAACAACGCCAGGGGCCAGTGGGCCGCGGAGGGGACCATAGTCCCTACCCCGCCGCGCACACTCACCTCAGAGATCCGCCTCACCTCGGGACTGCGATCAGCCGCTCTCCACTTCCGGCAAGAACCGCCCAGCAATCTTCGCGCGACCCACTTCCGTGCCCTCACTGGGCGCGGCACCCCCACCGGAAATGAACCGCCGGCCGAAACGCCGGCCCAGAGGAGGGACCGGGGAAGAAGACTGGCAGCTCCGCTCTTGACTCCGCCCCCTACTCGCCACGCCGGGGAGAGAGAATCCCCACTAGCCTGGGAAAAGAGTCCCGCCCCCAAGGCGGGAGCGACGGGGGCGTGCCTAAGGCTAGCCACGCCCTTCTATCAACCGCAGCTGCCGGAATCGCCCGGACCAATGAAGGGCCGAAATTACTGGCTAAGCTCCACCCCCGGAGAAGGAGGACAGATGAGTGGTTAATTCTCCTGTCAGTTTGGCCTCATTGGCAAAGGCCGGTCCCTTTTCACAGTAGTCGGGAAGGGGTTCAACCCTTCAGTCCCTAATAGGGTCAAACCGGAGGATTCTCTGAGGGCGGGAATCACGGGCGGCCGTCTACTCTCCGAGGGGGATCAAGGCTAAGCTCCGCCTTCCTCTGGGCGTTCAAACCTCAGTTTCCCCGTTTGTGACGTGGGGAGGCTATTGCTCTGGACAGTGTTTCGGGAGGACCTGCGGAGGCTGGGTGTGGGGAAGGGTCGGCGGGGGGGTCGGCGGGGGCGCTCGGGCCCAACCCCGCGTTTCCGGGCATGCCAGCCGCCGCCCCACTCGCTCTGCCCCGGGCTGGGAAGGTGGAAGCTCGCCCCACTTCCTGTTTGTTCGGTGCGCTCTGTGACCATAGATGGTCAGGTCTGGGGCCGCGCGGAAGCCTCCGTCTGGCGGTTTGGGAGTCCTTCCTCTCTGCGCGCAGGGTGGTGTCCCCGAGAATAAGATGAGCGGGGGAAAAAAAAGAAAAAGATGAGCGGAATTAGAAGGTATCCAGCTCCACTCGGCTAAAACCCGACTTATGAGGCACCTTGCCCGGGCTGGGCGTGGCCAGCTGCCTGCCACTCAGACCGGGGGAGGTTCTGCACGGTGGCCGCGGCGCGCGGGGAAGACTTCTCTTCGGTGCTTCTTGGGTCTGGGGATCAGAGCTTTGTTCCCTCAAGGCTCACACTTTCCAACCAGTGATTATCCTCCTACAAAGATTTTATTTACAGAAAAAAGTGGCAAGTTCCCACCCCTTCAGTTGAACGGCTGTGACGGCTGCAAGCTTCAAAGTTGAATGCAAGCGTTATATGCCAGAGTCACTCATTCAACAAATACAATTCTTATAATAACAGCTACCATTTACTGCGCGCTGAGTACATGCCAGGCCTGTGCTGAGTGCTTCAAGCGCATTTTCACTTTAATTCTAACGAACTCTCTGCGGTAGGTACCATTATGGCCTACAGTTTTAAAATGAGGTGGCTGAATTACTTGCCAGGTTCATAAAGTGTCGGAATTTTGAAGGGGACACATCTATCTAACTAAATCCCAGAACTTAACCCCTATGATAGACCGAACTGGAATCATTTGCTGCAATTTGGAGGCAGTGATGCCCCTGGTGGGGAGACATCCTGGGTTCCAGTCATGGCTTAGGCGCTTACCAGGGGTCAGACTTGGGTCAGGTTACCTGACTTCTCTGAACCTGGGCCTCTTCTCAATTTTATGACTCCCAGAATATTTACAAGAAAATGACCACATGACAAAATATGGAACAAAAACTGCAGTACCTTTTAAATATTTACATTTAACAAAAACACTGTCTCTCACACATGCACACCAACTCTATTCAGACATAAAATTGAAAGGTTATATTTGAGTGATTCATGTGTGTGTAACCTAGGGCAAATAGCCTCCCTGGCCCTTATCATAATCAGCTCTACACTTAGCCCTTCTAAATCTCTTTCCGGATTAGAGACAGGAAATACCAAAACATACATGCATCCTAGAGGAAGGGGAGAGAAAGTGGGAAACAGGAAGGAGAAGGAAGAAAATAAGGAAAAATGTTTCCCCATGCATAAATTGGGGATAGTAATTCGGGGTTGTAGTGAGAAATAGAAGCAATGTTCACAATGCCTGCCCTTCAGGAACTTCTAATCTTTTAAGAAGTCTGAACACAGGTACTTGTAACTCCAATGGGAGGCAGTTTAAGAACAGTATATGTGACTTTTTTTTAAAATAAATTTATTTTATTTATTTTATTTTTGGCTGCATTGGGTCTTCATTGCTGCCTGCGGGCTTTCTCTAGTTGCAGTGAGCAGGTGCTACTCTTCGTTGCGATGCGCGGGCTTCTCATTGCGGTGGCTTCTCTTGCGCAGTACGGGCTCTAGGCACGTGGGCTTCAGCAGTTGCAGCACGCGGACTCAGTAGTTGTGGCTCACGGGCTCTAGAGTGCAGGCTCAGTAGTTGTGGCGCATGGGCTTAGTTGCTCCGCAGCATGTAGGATCTTCCCAGACCAGGGCTCGAACCCGTGTCCCCTGCATTGGCAGGCAGATTCTTAACCACTGCGCCACCAGGGAAGTCCATGACTTTTATTTATTCATTTATTTATACATGGGAAAAAAATTACTGAGTTCTTCTGTGCTAAGCACGATGCTACTTTGTACCAGGCACTACTAGGAGTACAGCAGTAGAGAAGTCAGACCGTGTCACTGCCCTCGTGGACCTTCCACAGTCTATTGTAGAAACCAGTATCACCATCTGGGGAGGTCATCAGTAGATGTGCTGACTACTGGCTTCCAGTTTTTTTCCTCCTCACTGATCTTGCCCAGTGCCCAGTCAGTACTCAGTGCCTCATCCATGGTGGGCTCTCATCAGGCTCATGTTCATGAGCCCCTTGAATTCAGAACAGTCATATCCTGGGCTGAGATGGATGGGTGGAACATTGCAGGGCAAACGTGAGTAAACAGTAGTGGAGATGGGAATCTGTGTCTAGATGAGGTGAGAGGTTCCTGTAGGAGAGGAATAGGAGATAAGGCTGGAAAAGAAAAGAGGTTGAGCAAGCTGTGCCAGGCAGGAGAGGTGAAACCCTAGTGTGAAAGTGAGAGGGAGCTGGTCAGATCGCATTTTAGAAATACAATTCTAGCTGTGGTGTAGAGCATGGGCTTGAGTGAGTAAAAAAAGAGGCAGGGAGACCTGTCAGAAAACAGATGCAAAGATGTAGTGATGTCTGAATCAAAGCTGTGGTATCGGGGATGCAGCAAAGGGGACAATGCAGGAGATAGCATTCTTATAAAGGGGCTAGGGAGGAGGAGGAAGACAGATGGAAACGGGATGATTTGAATATGAACCTTCAGACTAGGTCTAGCTCCCCAGGGATACACTCCCATTGAATATTACTTTTCCTTCTTGGCAGATATCACAATCTTAATTAAATAACTATTTGTGCAATTTTTTTTTTTTTTTTTTTTTTTTTTTTTTTTTTTTGCGGTAAACAGGCCTCTCACTGTTGTGGCCTCTCCCGTTGCAGAGCACAGGTTCCGGACGCGCAGGCTCAGTGACCATGGCTCACGTGCCTAGCCGCTCCACAGCATGTGGGATCTTCCTGGACCAGGGCACGAACCTGTGTCCCCTGCATCGGCAGGCGGACTCTCAACCACTGCACCACCAGGGAAGCACTTGTGCTATTATTTTTTATCTTCTTTCTTTCTAAGTACCTTGAAGTTAGAGTCTTTGCCTCTCTAGCACAAAAATCTATCTCAATGGATAGTTATAGAAAGTTGTGACTAAGTGAAAAGGGTGGGAAGGGCCTGGGTGGCTCTGAGACTTGGAGATGGGTGAATGGGAGATGGGCAGAAGACTGGATTTTGGGGTTTTCAGCCTCAGACCTTGGGGAGAGAAAGGGAGAAAAGAGTGCAGTTAATCATTTTTCAAACGAGAATTGTCAGCAGAGGGTTGATTGATTCTCACACATGCCCCCTCTTCATGTATTTTGCCTGGATTTCAGCAAAATTCTAAACCTGCAGAATCGCATTGTCTCTGAGGGTGCCACCCAAGATTCTTCCTTATCGCTCAGAGTTTCAGGCACAGAAGTCTGGTGGTTCATCTGGAGTGTTTCCCAGCCTGGCTCAGAGGAGCGCCTGCATCTGTGCTGCCTGGCCCAGAGCCTCTCTGCATTTGGGCAGATCCTGTATCCCCCTGCCAGAAGGGGCTGATGACAGACAACGATCTATGTGAGCCCATCTTTCTTCTCCTCCTAGGATAGAGTCCCTGGCTCCAGCCTGAGTTAAGGTCTCAGGTCCAAAAATTACAAGTAGGCAAAAGAGATATTGGCAATATAATAATGTAGTGGTTAAGATCTGGCTTTGGCATCACTCTGACCTGAACCTGAACCCCAGCTCTTCCACTTAATGTATGATCTTGGTCAAGTCAGTTAGCCTTAGAAAAAGATATTAAAATCCATCTTGAGGGACTTCCCTGGTGGCACAGTGGTTAAGGATCCGCCTGCCAATGCAGGGGACATGGGTTCGAGCCCTGGTCTGGGAAGATCCCACATGCTGCAGAGCAACCAAGCCCATGCGCCACAACTACTGAAGCCCATGCACCTAGAGCCCGTGCTCCGCAGCAAGAGAAGCCACCACAATGAGCAGCCTACGCACTGCAATGAAGAGTAGCCCCCGCTCGCCACAACTAGAGAAAGCCCATGCGCAGCAACGAAGACCCAATGCAGCCAAAAAATAAATAATTTTTTAAAAAATCCATCTTGAATGGTTGAGATTACAATTAAGAGAGAAAATTTATAAAACATTTGGCTCACAGTAAATATGCAATGAGTAGTAACAATTATTATTCAATACAGAGAGTCTATTGTCTGTGTCCCTAGTGAAGGCCACCAGGAAGCAAAATAAGGTCTGAAGGGTCAACACACTGGATGGTGCCACCAGAGGCACTGCCACTACTGCCCCATCACCAAAAATATCTACTTCTTTTTTTTAATTAATTAATTTATTTTTGGCTGTGTTGGGTCTTCGTTGCTGCACGGACTTTCTCTAATTGCGGTGAGTGGGGGCTACTCTTTGTTTCGGTGCGCGGGCTTCTCATCGCAGTGGCTTCTCTTGTTGTGGAGCTTGGGCTCTAGGTGCGCGGGCTTCAGTAGTTGTGGCACATGGGCTCAGTAGTTGTGGCTCGTGGGCTCCAGAGCACAGGCTCAGTAGTTGTGGCACACGGGCTTAGTTGCTCCGCGGCATGTGGGATCTTCCCGGACCAGGGTTTGAACCCGTGTCCCCTGCATTGGCAGGTGGATTCGTAACCACTGTGCCACCAGGGAAGTCCTTATCTGCTTCTTTATATCTCTAACTTTTTTTTTGGCCACTCAGCTTGTGGGGTCTTAGTTCCCCAACCAGGGACTGAACCCGGGCCCTCGGCAATGAAAGCGCCAAGTCCTAACAACTGGACCAGGGAATTCCCTTTATATCACTAACTGGTTTTTTTTTGTTTTTTTTTTTTTTTTTGACTGCGTTGGGTCTTCATTGCTGCGCTCAGGCTTTCTCTAGTTGCGGCAAGCGGGGGCTACTCTTTGTTGCAGTGCACAGGCTTCTCGTTGCGGTGCTGAGTTGACGTGACACGAAACCTTTCTGTAACTGATCACAAGGCTTTAGTTGATAGTTGTGACTTCACATATCCACTACCCGTTCCATATTCTCTTTGTCTTCAACCAACACCTAGGTTCATCAGGGTCATAGCGATGGGAAAAGAAAGAGGGCATGAAGGAAGCACGCTACTGTCTTAAAGTTCCTGACCCAGAAGTGGCATGTATCACTTCCACTTATACTTCATTAACTAGAACTGAATCACATAACTTAGTTGGGGCTATAACTGATTTTCTATAGGTCACCCAAACCTTTTTTCTTGAGGGATTGAAGACCTTGGTGGTCCTGCCTGTATAATATTTCCATATTTTTTTGCACTAAGCATGGCAGAACGAGGAGGTGCCCTAGGCATCCTCTGGATTATATCATAATCCTCCCTCCCTCTATTGCATAGTGACAATTCTCTTTTGCCTTAATAATGGCTCATTCACCTAACCAACCATCATAATCAGAGGTATGCAGGTAAACTTTAACAATATGCCCTCCATGGGTAAAATACCGGATTTGTAGCATTTGACGATTTCTGTATTGTAAATACTCTCACCATGGCCAACTTTAAGCTACCAATGTTATATTACTGAAGAAAAATGCACTGTGGTATGTGGAATAGTGGCCCTTCAAAGATGTCCACATCCTAATCTTTGGAACCTGTGAATGTGGTACCTTACATGGCAGAAGGGATTTTGAAGATGTGATTAAATTAAGGATCTTCAGATGGAGAGATTATCCTGGATTATCCAGGTAGGCCAAATACAATCACATGGAACCTTATAAGAGAAAGAAGGAAGCAGGAGAATCAATCAGAAAAAGAGATGTGACAATGAAAGCAGAAGTCCTAGTGATATGACCAAGGAATGTAGGTGGCCTCTAGGGGCTGAAAAAAGCAAGAAACAGATTTTCTCCTAGAGCCTCTTGAAGGAACACAGCTGGGCTGACACCTTGATTTCAGCCTGTAAGCTGCATTTTGGATTTCTGATCTCCAGATATGTAAATAATAAATTTGTTTCTTTTGAGTTTTTTTTAAATTTTACTTTATTTATTTTTTATACAGCAAGATCTTATTAGTTATCTGCTTTATATGTATTAGTGTATATATGTCAATCCCAATCTCCCAATTCATACCACCACCACCACCACCCACCACTTTCCCCCCTTGGTGTCCATACGTTTGCTCTCTACATCTGGGTCTCTATTTTTGCTCTGCAAACTGGTTCATCTGTATCATTTTTCTAGGTTCCACATATATGCGTTAATATATGATATTTGTTTTTCTCTTTCTGACTTACTTCACTCTGTATGACAGTCTCTAGATCCATCCACATCTCTACAAATGACCCAGTTTCATTCCTTTTTATGGCTGAGTAATATTCCATTGTATATATGTACCACATCTTTATCCATTCGTCTGTCAATGGGCATTTAGGTTGCTTCCATGACCTGGCTATCGTAAATAGTGCTGCAATGAACATTGGGGTGCATGTGTCTTTTTGAATTATGGTTTTCTCAGGGTATATGCCCAGTAGTGGAATTGCTGGGTAATATGGTAATTCTATTTTTAGTTTTTTAAGGAACCTCCATACTGTTCTCCATAGTGGCTGTATCAATTTACATTACCACCAACAGTGCAAGAGGGTTCCCTTTTCTCCACACCCTCTCCAGCATTTGTTGTTTGTAGATTTTCTGATGATGCCCATTCTAACTGGCATGAGGCAATACCTCATTGTAGTTCATTTTTAAAATTAATTAATTAATTAATTTTTATTTTTGGCTGCGTTGGGTCTTCGTTATTGAGTGCGACCTTTCTCTGGTTGTGGTGAGCAGGGGCTACTCTTTGTTGAGGTGCGCGGGCTTCTCATTGCAGTGGCTTCTCTTGTTGTGAAGCATGGGCTCTAGGCACGTGGGCTTCAGTAGTTGTGGCACACAGGCTCAGTAGTTGTGGCACATGAGCTCTAGAGCACAGGCTCAGTAGTTATGGCGCACGGGCTTAGTTGCTCCGCAGCATGTGGGATATTCCCGGGCCAGAGCTTGAACCCGTGTACCCTGCAATGGCAGGCAGATTCTTAACCACTGGGCCACCAGGGAAGCCCCTCATTGTAGTTTTGATTTGCATTTCTCTAATAATTAGTGATGTTGAACAGCTTTTCACGTGTTTCTTGGCCATCTCTACCTCTTCTTTGGAGAAATGTCTGTTTAGGTCTTCTGCCCATTTTTTGATTGGTTTGTTTGTTTTTTTAATATTCAGCTGCATGAGCCGTTTATATATTTTGAAGATTAATCCTTTGTGTGTTGATTCCTTTGCAAATATTTTCTCCCATTCTGAGGGTTGTCTTTTCATCTTGCTTGTAGTTTCCTTTGCTTTGCAAAAGCTTTTAAGTTTCATTAGGTCCCATTTGTTTACTTTTGTTTTTATTTCCATTACTCTAGGAGGTGGATCAAAAAAGATCTTGCTGTGATTTATGTCAAAGAGTGTTCTTCCTGTGTTTTCCTCTAAGAGTTTTATAGTGTCCAATCTTATATTTAGGTCTCTAATCCATTTTGAGTTTATTTTTGTGTATGGTGTTAGGAAGTGTTCTAATTTCATTCTTTTAAATGCAGCTGTCCAGTTTTCCCAGCACCACTTACTGAAGAGACTGTCTTTTCTCCACTGTATATCTGTGCCTCCTTTGTCATAGATTAGTTGACCACAGGTGCATGGGTTTATCTCTGGGCTTTCTATCCTGTTCCATTGATCTATATTTCTGGTTTTGTGCCAGTACCATATTGTCTTGATTACTGTAGCTTTCTAGTATAGTCTGAAGTCAGGGAGCCTGATTCCTACAGCTCCGTTTTGTTCCCTCAAGACTGCTTTGGCTATTCGGCGTCTTTTGTGTCTCCATACAAATTTTAAGATTTTTTGTTCTAGTTCTGTAAAAAAAAAATGCCACTGGTAATTTGATAGAGATTGCATTGAATCTGTAGATTGCTTTGGGTAGTATAGTCATTTTCACAATATTGATTCTTCCAATCCAAGAACATGGTATATATCTCCATTTATTTGTTTCATCTTTGATTTCTTTCATCAGTGTCTTATAGTTTTCTGAGTACAGGTCTTTTACCTCCTTAGGTAGGTTTATTCCTAGGTATTTTATTCTTTTTGTTGCAATGGCGAAAGGGATTGTTTCCTTAATTTCTCTGATCTTTCATTGTTAGTGTATAGGAATGCCAGAGATTTCTGTGCATTAATTTTGTATCCTGCAACTTTACCAAATTCATTGATTATCTCTAGTAGTTTCCTGGTGGCATCTTTAGGATTCTCTCTATATAGTATCATGTCATCTGCAAACAGTGACAGTTTTACTTCTTCTTTTCCAATTTGTATTCCTTTTATTTCTTTTACTTCTCTGATTGCTGTGGCTAAGACTTCCAAAACTATGTGAATAATAGTGGCGAGAGTGGACATCCTTGTCTTGTTCCTGATCTTAGAGGAAATGCTTTCAGTTTTTCACCATGGAGAATGATGTTTGCTGTGGGTTTGCTGTATATGACCTTTATTATGTTGAGGTAGGTTCCCTCTATGCCCAATTTCTGGAGAGTTTTATCATAAATGGGTGTTGAATTTTGTCAAAAGCTTTTTTTGCATCTATTGAGATGATCATATGGTTTTTATTCTTCTATTTGTTAATATGGTGTTTCACATTGATTGATTTGCATATATTGAAGAGTCCTTGCATCTCTGGGATAAATCCCACTTGATCATGGTGTATGATCCTTTTAATGTGTTGTTGGATTCTGTTTGCTAGTATTTTGTTGAGAATTTATGCACCTATATTCATCAGTGATATTGGTCTGTAATTTCCTTTTTTTGTAGTATCTTTGTCTGGTTTTGGTATCAGGGTGATGATGGCCTCATAGAATGAGTTTGGGGATGTTCCTTCCTCTGCAATATTTTTGGAAGAGTTTGAGAAGGATGGGTGTTAGCTCTTCTCTAAATGTTTGATAGAAACCTGTGAAGCCATTTGGTCCTGGACTTTTGTTTGTTGGAAGATTTTTAATCACAGTTTCAATTTCAGTGCTTGTGATTGGTCTGTTCATATTTTCTATCTCTTCCTGGTTCAGTCTTTGAAGGTTATACCTTTCTAAGAATTCGTCCATTTCTTCCAGGTTGTCCATTTTATTGGCATAGCGTTGCTTGTAGTAGTCTCTTATGATGCTTTGTATTTCTGCGGTTTCCATTGTAACTTCTCCTTTTTTATTTCTAATTTTACTGATTTGAGTCCTCTACCTTTCTTTCTTGATGAGTCTGGCTAAAGGTTTATCGATTTTGTTTATCTTCTCAAAGAACCAACTTTTAGTTTTATTGATCTTTGCTGTTGTTTTCTTTGTTTCTATTTCATTTATTTCTGCTCAGATTTTTATGATTTCTTTACTTCTACTAACTTTGGGTTTTGTTTGTTATTCTTTCTCTAGTTCCTTAGGTGTACGGTTAGATTGTTTATTTGAGATTTTTCTTGTTTCTTGAGGTAGGCTTGTATTGCTATAAACTTACCTCTTAGAACTGCTTTTGCTGCATCCCGCAGGTTTTGGATCATTGTGTTTTTGTTGTCATTTGTCTCTAGGTATTCTTTGATTTCTTCAGTGATCTCTTGGTTATTTAGTAACGTATTGTTTAGCCTCCATGTGTTTGTGTTTTTTACATTTTTTCCCCCTGTAATTGATTTCTAATGTCATAGCATTGTGGTTGGAAAAGATGCTTGACATGATTTCAATTTTCTTAAATTTACCATGGCTTGATTTGTGACCCAAGATGTGATCTATCCTGGAGAATGTTCTGTGTGCACTTGAGAAGAAAGTGTAATCTGCTGTTTGGAGCTGGAATGTCTTATAAATATCAATTAAATCTATCTGGTCTATTGTGTCAGTTAAAGCTCGTGTTTCTTTATTAATTTTCTGTCTGGATGATCTGTCCATCGCTGTAAGTGAGGTGTTGAAGTCCCCCACTATTATTGTGTTACTGTCGATTTCCTCTTTTATAGCTGTTAGCAGTTGCTTTATGTATTGAGGTGCTCCTATGCTGGATCCATATATATTTATAATTGTTATATCTTCTTGGATTGATCCCTTGATCATTATGTAGTGTCCTTCCTTGTCTCTTGTAACATTCTTTATTTTAAAGTGTATTTTATCTGATATGAATATTGCTACTTCAGCTTTCTTTTGATTTCCATTTGCATGGAATATCTTTTTCCATCCCTTCACTTTCAGTCTGTATGTGTCCCTAGGTCTGAAGTGGGTCTCTTATAGACAGCATATGTATGGGTCTTGTTTTTGTATCCATTCAGCGAGCCTGTGTCTTTTGGTTGGAGCATTTAATCCATTCATGTTTAAGGTAATTATCAATATGTATGTTCCTATTACCATTTTCTTAATTGTTATGGGTTTGTTTTTGTAGGTCCTTTTCTTCTCTTGTGTTTCCCACTTAGAGAAGTTCCTTTAGCATTTGTTGTAGAGCTGGTTTGGTGGTGCTGAATTCTCTTAGCTTTTGCTTGTCTGTAAAGCTTTTGATTTCTCCGTCAAATCTGAATGAGATCCTTGCCAGGTAGAGTAATCTTGGTTGTAGGGTCTTCCCTTTCACCACTTTAAATATATTGTGCCACTCCCTTCTGGCTTGTAGAGTTGCTGCTGAGAAATCAGCTGTTAACCTTATGGGAGTTCCCTTGTATGTTATTTGTCGTTTTTCCCTGGTTGCTTTCAATAATTTTTCTTGGTCTTTAATTTCTGTCAACTTGATTACCATGTGTCTCAGTATGTTTCTCCTTGGGTTTATCCTGCCTGGGACTCTCTGTGCTTTCTGGACTTGGGTGGCTATTTCCTTTCCTATGTTCAGGAAGTTTTCAACTATAATCGCTTCAAATATTTTCTCGGGTCCTTTCTCTCTCGCTTCTCCTTCTGGGACCCCTATAATGAGAATGTTGGTGCATTTAATGTTGTCCCAGAGGTCTCTTGGGGTGTTTTCATTTCTTTTCATTCTTTTTTCTTTATTCTGTTCCGCAGCAGTGAATTCCACCATTCTGTCTTCCGGGTCACTTATCCGTTCTTCTGCCTCAGTTATTCTGCTGTTGATTCCTTCTAGTGTATTTTTCATTTCAGTTATTGTATTGTCCATCTCTGTTTGTTTGCTCTTTAATTCTCCTGGGTGTTTGTTCTTTAATTCTTCTAGGTCTTTGTTAAACATTTCTTGCATCTTCTTGATCTTTACCTCCATTCTTTTTCTGAGGTCCTGGATCATCTTCACTATCATTATTCTGAATTTTTTTTCTGGAAGGTTGCCTATCTCCACTTCATTTAGTTGTTTTTCTGGGGTTTTAACTTGTTCCTTCATCTGGTACATAGTCCTCTGCCTTTTCATTTTGTCTATCTTTCTGTGAATATGGTTTTCATTCCACAGGCTGCAGAATTGTAGTTCTTCTTGCTCTTTGTCCTTCAAATTTGTTTTGTTTTAGTCCAGTAAATTTGTGGTCATTTGTTATAGCAACAATAGGAAACTAATACATATACACAATCAACTCATATAAGTCTGTATGAGCTGGCTCTAGCAGACCACTGAATTAATCTTTTTTTTTTTTTTTTTTTTGGTCTGTTCACCTACTGGCATGACAAATTTGCCCAAAATTGGCAAATGGCAGCCTTAGCTTCCAATCCAGTGGAACTATTTTCATGTCCTCTGGTAGAGGCATTCTTCCCTTGGGTAATAAAACTTGTCAATAGCCATAGTCAGACTCACAAAGACATGAAGATAAACATTTAAACGTAATCATTTAGGTATAATAGAAGTGTCACTCCACATATACCCTTTTCTTCTGGGATCCATCTATTTTGGCTATGAGTGAAGCGCTACCATACATTGGTTACTGGTTCAGAACAAATAGTGCATTGTATGTAGGCTAAAACTTCAATCTGGCAAGATGTTGTCTCTTACTTATGGCCATGTTTTGGGCACTTTTTTGCCTCTGGGCGCAACTTCTACTCCAGCTATTGCTATGGCAACCAGGTGGGTGCAGGTGTGACCTGACAGTCCAAATCTTCATCTGCTTTCTCCAAATATCTCGCTTTCTGCCCTCAGGTTTCTCTCATGGAACTCATCTCAGGGGTTGCCTGGGAGAACTTGCACAATCACTTTGACTCATGTGTCATCCTGAAAGTGCCAACTTTAGAGAGTGCAAGGGAGTTTACCAGTAGTCAGGAAACCCTTGACCAGTAAAGAACAGGAGCTGGTGAATAAATACTCGCCTCTTCCTTCCCTTAGTTGGACAAATGAGAGTCACGTTCTACACGGCCTCTTCAGGGAAATCGAGCCCTACATGCCCAAAGCAGTGACCTTCTGGAGCACTCCTCCTCGGATTGGCTTTCCTGGTTTGCCCGTTTTATTCTTCCTAGTCAATCTCTGACTCTTGTCCCTTAGGATCACTTCTGAGAATAAACTATGTATCTGTTTGCAAGCCCTTGTTCAGGCTCTGCTTTAAATCAAGTCTAAAAGTTTTGGTGGTAGAAGTGACCCTAGAAAGCAGATTCTCAGCATGGGATTCTGGAACAAGATCAGACCCTAATGAGTACCCCATTCCTGGTGCAGTGGTGATAGCCCTTGACATGCAGTATCCTCATAATTACTAAGTTCCTTACCAGTGGTATCTTGTAATAAGGTGTAACGGGGGGGGGGGTGAAACGTTGATTTAAGAGACAAAGGTAGCATTTGAATGGCCCAGAGCAATGGTATTATAAGGATTATGGTGTCAGCTGGCTTTTCTTTTTTTTTTATTTTTTTAATTTTATTTATTTATTTTTGTCTGCGTTGGGTCTTCTTTGCTGCGTGTGGGCGTTCTCTAGTTGTGGCGAGCCGGGGCTACTCTTGGTTACGGTGCACAGGCTTCTCATTATGGTGGCTTCTCTCGTTGCGGAGCACGGGCTCTAGGCGCACAGGCTTCAGTAGTTGTGGCACGCGGGCTCAGTAGTTGTGGCTCACGGGCTCTAGAGCGCAGACTCAGTAGTTGCAGCGCATGCGCTTAGTTGCTCTGCGGCATGTGGGATCTTCCCGGACCAGGGCTCGAACCCGTGTCCCCTGCATTGGCAGGCGGATTCTTAACCACTGCGCCACCAGGGAAGCCCCAGCTGGCTTTTCTTAATGCCTTCTGAGATCTTGGAAAAAACAAGATAGGATCAGGTTAGCTAACATTGAAGATAGGTATGTCAACCCTGGCTTGAGTGTTACACCAGGCTATACTTGTGCACTTGTCCTCCTCCATCAGTCACTCCTTCCTGCCCCTTCCCCTGACTTCTCTGCTGCATGTGACAGTTCCTGAAAGTTAAGTTCTAGGTTCTTCATTCCCTGCTCTTTCTGACGGTGAATTACCCTTGTCTCGTGTCTTTTATTATCAGCTTCATTCCAATGTCTCTCTGGTGTGTTTGCCATCCTTTTAGGTAGCTCTAGATTCTTGAACATTTTACTTCAAATGTGCTTAGTGACATTGGACAGTGTGTCAGTAAATCTCCACAAGATGGCAACCTTGCTAACTTTGGCCACACTGTATGCACTCCTTCCAGTTGGAGGGGGTAGGAGGGACTTCTAATAAGACTTTAATCTTATTTATTTAACATTTGTTGAGAGCCTGCTCGATACCAATCCTTTTAATATATTAGTATTGTTTGTTTTTAATATTTGCAAAAGTATAGTCCCGTTTGCAGATGAGAAAACTGAATTGAAAATGATTAATTTGCCTGAAGTCAGGACCTAGATTTGAAGCCAGTTTTCTGACTCCAAACCCAATTCTCTTTTCATTACATAAATGAATCTCAAGCTGTAACAGTATTATTTAAGGTTTTTTGTTTTTGTTTTTTAAAAATTACAAGTAACAGAAAACCAACTTGAGCCAGCATAACAACAACACAACAAAGCATTTGGGAGTGTCTCATGGAAACCTAAACAGAAATGATGCCCTGGCTTTAGAAGAGCGAATAGAGCCAGGAACTGGAAAGTCTTCAAGACCTGGGGGAGAAAGGATGAAAAGTGAGAGAGGGGAAAAGAAAGGGAAAGCTAGGGAGGCCTAAGAGGTGAAGCTCTGACCCATTTTAGTGCATCTTACATTGGGGTCCTATTCCAGGTTCTATTTGAAAAATAGGGATTAGATCTATTAGACAATTATTTTAAACCACTGGTGTAATATATGAAGTCATTCCCACATTGTTGGATATTTAGGGGCTATTGGCTTCTTCTGATTTTTCACTCTAATAAGTAAAATTGTGATGAATATTCTTTCATATTGTACTAGACAGTGCATGAAGTCATGCAGTACTTCCATTTCCCCTGGCCCTTATAACTGCCCTTAAGGGAGGAAAGGGTGGAGGGGTTATAGCCTCAGGCAATTCTAGCCTGTGCCCAAAGGACAGTGCGACTTAGGCCCTCCCCAATTGTCAACCAGCCCAGAAATACTTAGTGAGCATCTAACTATATGCTCATCTACAATGGTGAGTAAAATAAGCATGGTCTGTCATAATGGAGCTAATGCTCTGGTGGGGAAAATGGACACGAAACAGATACTCTACAATGATTACAAGAATCACAAGCAAAGTGCTGCCCAGCAGAAGTTCAGAAGGTTAAGAAAACACACAACAGAGTGAGCTGGGTTAATCTGGGGTGTTAGGGTAGGCTGCCCTGAGGGAGTGCTATTTAATCTGAGACTTGGAGGATGAGTGAGAGCCAGACAAAGAGAATGGAGAAGAGATGTTTAAGCAAAGGGAAAGTGTGAAGGCCCAAAGGTGAGAAAACCTTGGCAGGTTCAAGAGACTGAGATCAGATCGGTGTGACTGGCCACAGAAAAAAAGGGTGGTGATGTGAGACTGAGGTGGAAGAGACAGCAAGGTCCAGATCATGCAAAGTCTTATGAACTATACTAAGCAATTTGTAGTACATTCCAAGGATATAGGAGATCATTGAAAGACTTTAAACCAAGGGAGTGCACGGTCCTATTTGTGTTTGAACAAGAACATAGCATGGAGGGCCAAAGTGGATACAAGGAGGCCAGTGGATAGAGGTATGGGGCTGATGCAAAAGTCCAGGCAAGGGATAATGGCTTGGACCACAGTGGCAGCAGTAGATGAAAAGAAATGGACAGATTTGAGAGTGAGTGTTAGAAGAGGTGGAAATTACAGGAGCTCTTGATTGATTATCTGTGAGGGTACGTGTAAGAGAGGGTGAGTAGCCAAGACTATTAGCTTTCTGGCTTGAGTGGTTGGGTAGATGGTATTTCCTTACAGAGACTGGGGACCTGGAGGAAGAGTAAGTTTGTTGGGGAAAGTGATGACTTCTGTTTTGACAAGTTCAGTTCAAGGTACCTGTGGGATTTCCCGAACATGCAAGTAGACATATAGAACGGGAGCTCAGAAGACAAGTCTGGCCAGGAGGTGTTGGTTTAGGAATCCTAGGATTGGTGGAGTATCGAGTGAGACCAGAAAAGGGTCATTCAGAGCTACTGATCTACGTTAATAATGAATTAGAAGAGAAGCCAGAAAAGGAGAATCAGAAGGGGCAACCAGAGGGGTAGCAGAAAATCAGAAAAATACATGGTTCAAGAAAGACAAGAGAAGAAAATGTTTCAGAAAGGCAGTGGATACCTGTACTAAAAGCAATAGAGTGATCAAATAAAAAGAGGATGGGAAAGTGTCCATTGGATTTAGAAACACGGTGGTCATTGATGATACTGTCAATAGCAATTTTACAGAGGTAGTAGGCAGAGCCTAGCTAGGAGTGGGATGACAAGTGGGAGGTGAGAAAATGGAGACAACAGTGTAGGTCATTCTGGAAAATTCTGCTCTGAAAAGAGGCAGACAAAAGAGGTTGAAGGGGGACATTCACCCTGTTCTTCCAGATAGAGATTATGAAGCCATGTTCAACTTTTCTTTTTTTCTCATGTCCTAATCAAATATATCAACAAAGCCTGTTGGCTCTAATTTCAAAATACATTCTGAATCTCACCACTTATCATTTTTTCCACTGTTGCCTACTCAAAACCACCACTATCTCTTGCCTGGGCTATCTTATGAGCTTCTGAATTTATCTCCTAATTGGTCTCTCCCTCGCACCCCTTCCCTATATAGCAGATCTGTAAACTAAAGGGGCAAGTTATCTCTCCCCTACACACATCTTACATACCATAGTGGGAAAGGCAAAGGATAACCTCAAAAAGAGGGAAAGCGGGAGGTACACAACAGAGCCAGCTCTGAAATGCTTGTTGGATTAGAGCTTTGCCCGATTGCTTGAGAGTCATTCTTGTTCCCTGTGGTTTTTGGCTCCAGTGTCTGGGCTCTTGGTTCCACCCTCTGAATCATCCTTACTTTTCCAAAAGAAAATTGAGTTTGCAACTGAGTAGCCTTCTCAGTCTCCTTCTTGCCTATAAAAGGGATGCAAAGGCCTCTTTTCATTCTGTACTATGCCTATAAAAGGGATGCAAAAGCCTCTTTTCATTCTCTACTATGTCCCTGTTAGTCTGAGCTAATTATGCTCCTGCCAGGACAATTCCCTTAAAGGATTTATGGGGTTTTTGTGTATCGATTTTTAACCCACTCCATTCAACAAAAGCCACACCCACAACTGTCTTTGAGATCAGCTCATCTCTACCCTGGGCTCCCTGAGAGACTGCAGTGAGTGAACCTCCGTAAGATCTTCAGAGAGACTTCTCTCTGACAGGTTCTAAGGGGCCCCTACTTAGATCTTTTTGAAGTCTTAACCCTTAACTTCATTTTTAGATAATGTTTTCCGAACTGTGTCTTGGATTTTATTTTTGCCAAGGGACACTTTTTTTGCGGGGGGTGGAAGGCATGCTGCATGGCTTGCCGGATCTTTGTTCAAGCCTAGTAAGTCCTGGTCCTGGATATACAGGAAGGCTTTACATAGCATACAATTCACCCATTTAAAACATACAGTTTGGTGGGTTTTATTATATTCACAGAGCTGTACAAACATCACCACAATCAATTTTACTTATTTTTTATTTTATTTTTTTGGCTACGTTGGGTCTTTGTTGCTGCGCACTGGCTTTCTCTAGTTGCGGCAAGCAGGGGCTACTCTTCGTTACGGTGCACGGGCTTCCCACTGTGGTGGCTTCTCTTGTTGTGGAGTACGGGCTCTAGGCGCACAGGCTTCAGCAGTTATGGAACGCGGGCTCAGTAGTTGTGGCTCATGGGCTGTAGAGCGCAGGCTCAGTAGTTGTGGTGCACGGGCTTAGTTGCTCTGCAGCATGTGGGATCTTCCCGGACCAGGACTCGAACCTGTGTCCCCTGCATTGGCAGGCGGATTCTTAACCACTGCGCCACCAGAGAAGTCCCACCACAATCAATTTTAGAACATATTCATCACCCACAAAGGAACCCGGTACCCATTAGCAGTCACTCCCCATTTCCCCCTAGTCTCACTGCCCAGCAACCATTAATCTGCTTTCTGTTTCTACAATTTGCTTATTCTGGGCATTTCATATAAAGGGAATCATACAATATGTGGTCTGCTTTATAGCTAAGTTTATTTTTTTAGTTTATCTCTCTCCTTTCATGTTTTATCATAGGCAACATGTAGAAGGCAGGTAGCACCTTCAGTATTCTGCCTAGAAACCTCCTTGATTGGCTCCTTGAGTTCAACAGGGACATTTCTTATTTGCTGTATTACTTCATGTGACAGTATTGCCAGACTTTCTGGGAAAGGACCCCCTTTCCTCTCTTTCCTTTGTGTCCCCCAACAACCCTTTTCAGGCCCTTTAGGTTTCAGCTCACACTCTTACTGAAGCTCTTTGAAAGCCTCTTCCCTCAAGGCCCTTCCAGCCTCTCTGCCAGGCAGTTCCAAAGCCAGTATTTTAGGCTTTTGTTATGGCAGCACCCACACCAAGCTGTTTCATTATCTATTGTTGTACAATGACTCACCCCAAACTAAATCTGAGTCCTCTAGCAAGCAGATGCTGAAGATGGAACTAGAAGTTCCATGAAAGGAGGAATGAGTAGGAAGAGCCTCAGAAGGCCATGCAGACAGCTCTGAGAAAGCCTTGGCCAGGCTGATTTCCCATTAGAGGGGCCCTACATGAGGCAGAAATGGCCCAGCTCCAGGCCCACTGGACTCAGTCATGGACTGGGACTAATCCAGGGAGAGTGTGCCTTGGCATGAATGTTGTGGCACATCCCAGCAGTATATTAGCTGGAAGCTGTCAGCCACCTACTCCTCACAGCACTTCTCTTTTTGAATGTAGATCTAAGAGGTCATGCACACAGTCCACCCCTTACTGACACAGTCCATTCCTTGTACGGTTCGGGGATCCACTCTTCCACACAGGTTTGGAAAGCAGCTCCTCCTCTGCGCTTCTCACAGGCCCCTCCTCCTGAGGGCAAACTTAGAAGAGGGAGGTTAATGGGAAGCAATGTAGCCCCCAGTGCTGCAGAGGGTTGACTTGCCTTTTTTAAAAAAATTAATTTATAGACTCTCATTGTATATTGCAGGTATTAATCCCTTTTCAATTCCATGCACTGCAAACATTTTTCCAATCTATCTTTTGGCTTTGTTATCTTTTCCTATTTAAAAAAAAAAAGAATTTTTATGAGTTCAAATAAACCTAATTTTTTCTTGATCTGAATTTTTCTCTTGTTTAAAAGGGTTTTCTACTCACAGACATAGAGAATAGATTTGTGGTTGCCAAGGGGGCATGGGGAGGGAAGGATCGGGAGTTTGGGATTAACAGATGCAAACTATTACATATAGGATGGATAAACAACAAGGTCCTACTGTATAGCACAGGGAACTATATTCAATATCCTGTGATAAACCATAATGGAAAAGAATATATATATGTATAACTGAATCACTTTGCTGTACAGCAGAAATTAACACATCTTAAATCAACTATACTTCAATAAAATAAAAAATAAATAAATAAAAGTTCTTTCTAAATCTTAAATTATATGTTTAGACTCCAAAATATTATTTAAAAATTTTTTTTCTTACCTTTGTTTCATGTATCCAGAATTTATTTCTGAATGTAGTGAGTTTAGGAGTCCGATTATATTTTTTTTCTGATGGATGGCTAATTGTGCCAGTGCCATTTATTAAATAAACTATACCTTCCTCCCTGAGGAAGGATGACAATTTTGTGATTCCTAAAATTCCCATGTACACTGAAATGTACATCTGAATTCAGTCTATTTCTATGCTACCGTATACATTTTTATAACCAATTTTTTATTATTTTTGTTTGATGATCAGAACATAGACACTATGATTCGTTTGCACATAATTCTTTTTTTTTAAATAAATTTATTTATTTATTTTTGGCTGCGTTGGGTCCTCATTGCTGCATGCAGGCTTTCCTCTAGTTGCAGCGAGCAGGGACTACTCCTCGTTGCAGTGCACCGGCTTCTCATTGCAGTGCCTTCTCTTGTTGCAGAGCATGGGCTCTAGGCACACAGGCTTCAGTAGTTGTGGCTCACGGGCTCTAGAGCGCAGGCTCAGTAGTTGCGGCGCATGGGCTTAGTTGCTCCGCAGCATGTGGGATCCTCCCCAACCAGGGCTCGAACCCATGACCCCTGCATTGGCAGGCGGACTCTCAACCACTGCACCACCAGGGAAGCCCCTGCACATAACTCTAAATCTAAGTATTGAAAAGTGCTATAAGTTATATGGTTGTAATATTTTTTGTACAATTTTGCAATGACTTTCCAGCTTAAAATTTGGAATCAACCTTTTCATGTAAAGGGGATATCAGGGGAATACCCTGGTGGTCAGTGGTTAGGACTCCAGGCTTCCACAGCAGGGGACCCAGGTTTGATCCCTAGTCGGGGAAAGAAGATCCTGCAAGCCACGCAGTGCAGCCAAAAAAAAAAAGATATCAAATACCAGTATCTTAAAATATTAACAAACTATTAAGTGTAAGACTCCATAAATTCATAGTTTAATATCAAGTATACTGCCTACACCATAAATTTTTGAAATATTTTATATCGCATTAACAAAAAAAGGAAAACTGGATTACCCCCTGCAAAAGATGTCACAAATGGCATACAATCATGACAGGGGACCCAAGACTAAGACACAGTTCTTTTTTAAGGTGTGATTTAATAGATTTTATTTAGAAAATTTACCCAATATTAGAGAGTATATATTTTCATCAATCATTTCCATGGAACTTCTGTAAATATTGACCATACTCTAGGCCATGCTCTAGCCTTGTTGAAAAACAAATCTCAAATACCAAAGAATAAGTATTATACTTACCACATTGTGTGTCTAAATCATAATTAGAGGACAATAACAGCAGCTACTAAAAATGCCCTGTATGTTTGGAAAATTTTAAACATACTGCTTAACTGATCATGGAAGACATCAGGCAGGAAATCAGAAAACACTTAGAATGAAATGACTTTGAAACTTGTAGGATGTACTTCATGCAAAGCCTTGAGTGCTTATATTAGAAAAGAAGATAAGCTAAAATTTAAATAGCTAAATGTTAAAGTCAAGAAGTTAGACAAAGAGGGAGCTCCCTGGTGTCCTAGTGGTTAGGATTTGGGGCTTTCATTGATGTGGCCTGGGTTCAATCCATGGTGGGGGAACTGAGGTCCTGCAAGCCTCAGGGCATGGCCGAGAGAAAGAGAGAGAGAGAGAGAGAAAAGTTAGGCAAAGAACAACAGAACTAACCCAAAGAAAATGGAAGTAATGAGTTAATAAAAGAGGAGAAACTAAATAAGCAAGAAACAAATACATGTGAATTTTAAAAGATTGACATAAACGGAAGTTGATTCTGTGAGAAGAATAATGAAATAGATAAATCTCTGGTGAAATGATGCAGAGAAGTCACACAAAATTTTTGGAGTAAAAAAGAAGCTACAGGAGAGACTGATGGTGTAACATATGTAAAGACTACCTACCACAGCCCACCCTCTGGACAACACAATTCGCGTCCATGGAATGTGCAAAATACACTCACCCTTCTCCCACAACTCCCCAAATCTCATTTGATTATAGCATCAGCTCAAAGTTCAGGATCTCATCATCTACATGAGGTCTAGGTGTAGATGAGGCTCTTTAGATGTGGCTCTTTGAGTGTGGTTCCTCTTGATCCGAAGATCTATGAAAAAATAATCGAGTTGTCTGCAACACAAACACAACATACAATGACGTTATAGGGATAAGATAACGGCAATAAATACTTCTGTTCAAAAGGGAGAAACAGGGCTTCCTTGGTGGCGCAGTGGTTGAGAGTCCGCCTGCCGATGCAGGGGACGCGGGTTCGTGCCCCGGTCCGGGAAGATCCCACATGCCGTGGAGCGGCTGCACCCATGGGCCATGGCTACTGGGCCTGAGCATCCGGAGCCTGTGCTCCACAGCAGGAGAGGCCACAGCAGTGAGAGGCCCACGTACCGCAAAAAAAAAAAAAAAAAGGGAGAAACAGGGCACACATAACAGTCAGTGTTCCACAGCAGTTCTGAAGTCCCAGCCAGGTACATGTTTCCATTTCTTTGATTGGGACTCAGTCCTGCTCCCAGGGAGCGATTCTCTGTGGCTTTGAGCTCTGCCTTCTAGACTCTTGGTTCTTCACATTGAGTCATCCTTCCTCTCCCATCAAAAGTGGCTTCTATTTCCTGCTGTGTAGCTTTTTTTTTTTTTTTTTTTTGCGGTATGCGGGCCTCTCACTGTTGTGGCCTCTCCCGTTGCGGAGCACAGGCTCCGGACGCGCAGGCTCAGTGGCCATGGCTCACGGGCCTAGCCGCACCGCGGCATGTAGGATCCTCCCAGACCGGGGCACGAACCCGTGTCCCCTGCATCGGCAGGCAGACTCTCAACCACTGTGCCACCAGGGAAGCCCACTGTGTAGCTTTTACAGCCTGCTTCCTGCCCGTAGGAATTTGGGTGTTCCAAGGGCTCTTTTCATTTTGAACCGTCCTTTTTACTTGAAGCTGGTGGTACTTCTAAAAATGCAGTTCTCCTGAACATTGTGTTTTCTGGGAATTTTATTTAGGTTCTCAAAAGTCACATCCACAAATATCTTCAAGATATGCCCTTCTCTACCTTGGTCTGAGATTCAGTATGCTACAGGAAACACCCTTAAGATTCTTAAAAGCTCTCTTGTCTAGTAAAAAAAAAAGTCTAAGAGGCATTCTACCATTCTTAGAAGCCACTTCATTTACTTGAGAGAATCTATAAAACATGCACTTAAAACTTTCTGAAGTCTTAACAAAAAGTCTTACAAACGCACTCTTGACCTCTTCTTTATTTGAACAGTATTCTTCCTTTGAGAAACTTTTAATGGCTGGAAAAACTGTCCTGAGCCCTTCATATAGCCTCTAAATTTTTCTAAAAAGCCGACTAGTTCCCTTTTAACGTATCTCTCTCTTTCAGTACCTTACCATTGACAGCTAAAAGAAGCCAGTTGGCACTTGGAACAGTCTACCTAGCAATCTCCTTAGCCAAATTCACCTATGCATTAACTACATTTTCTAGTTTGTGTTTTACCACAGGTGACGTTCTTCTGAACTTTTTGCTACTACCTAACAGGAGTTATCTTTTCTCTGGCCTCCAATAACAATTTCCTTTCTCTCCTTCAAGTCTTCACTAACCGTCTCCCTGAGGCCCTTCCAGCTTCCAAACACTCCTTGGCCCCAAGCCATTGCCACATGTTTTAGGTTTTTGTCACAGCAGGATAACACTTCTGGTATCAATTTCTTTTCCAGTTATCTATTACTGCATAACAAACCACACTAAAACTTAGTAAATTAAAACAATAATTTATTAGCTCTCATGTTCCAGTGAGTTGCCTGGGCCCAGCTGGGCATTCCTCACTTGGGCGGTCTCTCATGTGATTACTGTCAGATGATGGCTGGGGCTGGAGCCATCTGAAGACTTGACTGGGCTGGATATCCAAGATGGCTCGTTCACATAACTGGGAATTCATGTTGACTCTCTACTGGGAGCTTAGTTGGGGCTGTCAATCAAAGTGCCTACAAGTGACCTATCCGTGTGGCTTGGGATTCTCACACCATGGTGTCTGGGTTCTGAGGGGGAGTGTCTGAAGAGAAAACATTCCAAGAGATCCCCATGGAAGCTGCAGTATTTCTTATGATCTAACTTTGGAAGTCCCAGAATGATACTTTCTCTGCATTCTATTGATTAAGCAAGTCAGCATTCTATTCTTTTGATTAAGTGAGTCATTAAGTCCAGTCCAGGTTTAAGGGGAGAGATAACTCTGCATCATCAAGGGAAGGAATTGATCACATTCATCTCTGGAGACTGTCTACAAAATCAAGTTAAAAATTATTTTGTCCATTTCAAAAAAAATATTGTTTATAATTCTAACTGTATTAAATGTATCAATTTTGATAGACTGGACATTTCAAGTCTTCCCTTCCAAGAACAGGAGATGTTTTTCTGTTTGTTTAGATTTTGTCTTGTAACTCAGTCATATTTAACTGGTGAGAGAAACTTTCTTTTTGGAACAAGAATGTAAAAGAAACAAAGCATTGTGTATACTTGGAATACATTATATTCATCCGAGTTCCTATATGAGGCTACATTGTACAGATTTATAATTATTATGTTTAAGAAATTTTTTAAATTATAGAATAAATCTATCAGTATCCTTGTGGGAATAAATGTCTGCATGAATTGAAATTATGGCTGATGGATAAAGCAGTGGCTTAAAGTCAGAAAAATCCAGTGACTTCTAGATTTTCATTCATTCATAAGTTGTCTGAACTGAGAAATAGTCCACTCTCCTCTACTCGACCTGACTCCCTTTTTTCAGCCCATAAAATTAAACCAAAGTCAGATTATTGGTCTTTGAGGGCAAAGATAGGCAGTCTCTACCATAATCAATATCGTTTAATGAGTACCTACTATATGATAGGTAATGGCTAGATACTTTGCACCTATTTTCTCACTTAAGATTAAATTAGCCCAATAGGCCAAATAGAACAAAAGAGAGATCTCAGAGATAGACCTATGTATAAATATGGGAATTTAATATATGATAAAAGTATAGCACAAATAAATGAGAATATGACTGTATCAGTCAGGGTCCAAATGAGAGACACACACCATACAGTAATATGAACAGGAAAAGTTTAACATAGAGAACTATTAACTATAACACGGGATGAAATAACAGGAGATTGAGTAGTAAGAAATAAAAAGAGAACCTAAAGAATACAAGAATCTCAGATGTAAGGAATAGATACTACCTCTAGGACAACGCCCACAGAAGAGTGGGCAGCCTGAGACCCAGAATGGGTTGACAAAGGAGTGTCCTCTTCACCGGATGATGAAGTTGCACCAGTGAATTTTTCTGAAAATCTACCCAAGAGGGTGCCAGGAGAAGCTGCTGCATACTGGGCACTGCAGGCCACTGCACAATCTAGGAACCAGGTGCTGGAGAAGTTATGTGCTGCAAGCCCAGTGTCACAGAAACTGCATACTGCAAGAGCCTGATGAGAGAAGGAATCAGGAAAAATCCTTTTCCTCAGTGTTCCTCCAGCATCCTCTACTGACTAGCTTAACATTGTGCCAGATGCTAATAGAGAATGGAGAAATATTTAAAGAGATCATCTTAAGTGTTGCTGAGCAGGCAATGACGGGTAGATTTGGAACTGTGAGGCAGTACATTGAAAACTGGCACAGAGGCTAACTGGATTGTTTAGTAGATAGTTTTTGATAAATTGGCTCACTATATGGAGAAAAATACTAGATCTCTATTTAACACCCTATATAAAGGTGAGTTCCAAATGGGTTAAACACCTAAACATAAAAGGTAAAGTTATGGGGCTTCCCTGGTGGCGCAGTAGTTGAGAGTCCGCCTGCCGATGCAGGGGACACGGGTTCGTGCCCCGGTCCTGGAAGATCCCGCATGCCGCGGAGCGGCTGGGCCCTGTGAGCCATGGCCGCTGAGCCTGCGCGTCTGGAGCCTGTGTTCCACAACGGGAGAGGCCACAGCAGTGAGGGGCCTGTGTACCGCAAAAAAAAAAAAAAAAAAAAAAAAAAAGGTAAAGTTATGAATTTAATAAGAAAAAAATTAGGAAGATATTTTGTAACCTAGAGGCAGAACAGAAATTGTTTTTTAAACTTCAAAAAAGTGTAACTTGAGGTAAAAAAGAAAAATTAATGGATTTGATTACATTAAATCAAGATTCTTTTTGGTTCAATAAAGGACTGTATAGACAAAGTCAAAAGAGAGATGACAAAATGGGAAAAGATATTTGCCTGTCTCACACCAATAAGAGATTATTAACTAGAACAGGATTTGGCAAACTCTTTCTGTAAAAGACCAAATAGTGAAAATTTAAGCTGGCTTTGTAGTCCAGATGATCTTTGACACAACTATTCACCTCTACTGTTGTAGTAGGAAAGCAGCCGTATACAGTAAGTGAATGAGTGTGACTGTGTTCTAATAAAACTTTATTTACGAAAACCAAAGGTGTGCACATTTGGTCTATGGGCTATAGTTTACTGGTCCTTAATCTAGAAAAGACAAGGAACTCCTGCATACTAACAAAAAAAATACAGCAATTTTTTTCAACGTTTAAAATGGAAAGGGGACTTCCCTGGCGGCACAGTGTTTAAGAATCCGCCTGCCAATCCAGGGGACACAAGTTCGAGCCCTGGTCTGGGAAGATGCCACATGCTGCGGAGCAACTATGCCTGTGCACCACAACTACTGAGCCTGCATGCCACAACTACTGAAGCCCAAGTGCCTAGAGCCTGTGCACCGCAACAAGAGAAACCACCGCAATGAGAAGCCCGCACACAGCAAGGAAGAGTAGCCCCCGCTCGCCACAACTAGAGAAAGCCCACGCGAGCAATGAAGACCCAATGCGCCAAAAATAAATAAATAAATAAACTTTTATTTTATTAGACTTGAGATGTCAGGATTTGTTAAACTACCACCATACATTAGCTCATAAAATAGGTTTTAGGAGATTTTAACTTTCTACGTTATGCATTTAGGTATTGTTTATATTTTGTAGAATTTTATATGGCATTTATAATTAGCCTTGTATACAATATAAATTTTTTTAAAATTAATGTTCTGTAGCTTATAACCAATTCTTTCTCCTTATTCTCTGAGTAATTCCTTCTTGCGTTTTGGTAGAAAATGCAAAGTTGGATGGTGTTACCAAATGGCTGACTTTCCAAGATCTATAAGTATAGAAGTCAGCTTGCTATCTTTCTGGTTTTCTTTATAGAGATATAATTCACATAGTATAAAATTCACCCTTCTAAGTGTACAATTCAGTCATTTTTAGTATATTTAAGAGAGTTTGCAGCCATCACTACTATCTAATTCCAGAACATTTTCATCACCCCAAGTAGAAACCCCATACTGGGACTTCCCTGGCGGTCCAATGATTAAGACTCCACGCAGGGGGGAACGGGTTCGATCCTGGTTGGGGAACTAGATCCCGCATGCTGTGCGGCCAAAAAAAAGAAAAAGCCCCACACCCCTTAGCAGTCATCCCCCATGACTCCCACCCAGCATCTGACAACCACTAAGCTACTTCCTGCCTATGAATTTGCTTATTCAGATTTTTTTTTTTTTGGCCACACTCAGCGTGGCATGCAGGATGTCATTTTCCTGACTAGGGATCGAACCCGCACCCACTGCAGTGGAAGCACAGAGTTTTCACCTCTGGATCTCCAGGGAAGTCCCTGAGCATTTCATACAAATGGAATCATACAACATGTGGCCTTTTGCATCTGGCTTCTTTCACTAAGCAGAATGTTTTTGAGGTTTATCCATGTTGCAGCATATATCAGTAGTTCATTTTTTTGTAGCTGAATATTATTGCATTTATGGATGTACCATATTTTGTTCATTCATTCATCAGTTAATGGACATTTGTTTTTTTCCCACTTTTTGGCTATTATGAATAATGCTGCTATATCTTTTTTAAAATTTTTTTAATTATTATTATTACTGACTCTTGGCTGTGTTGGGTCTTCGTTGCTATGCACGGGCTTTCTCTAGTTGTGGCAAGCGGGGGCTACTCTTCATTGTAGTGCATGGGCTTCTCATTGCAGTGGCTTGTTGTGGAGAACGGGCTTTAGGCATGTGGGCTTCAGTAGTTGTGGCGCATGGGCTTAGTTGCTCTGTGGCATGTGAGATCTTCCCGGACCGGGGATCGAACCCATGTTCCCTGAATTGGCAGGCTGATTCTTAACCACTGCCCCACCAGGGAAGTCCCAATAGTGTTGCTATGAACATTTGTGTACAAGTTGCGGTATGAACATACGTTTTCAACTTTCTTGGGTATACCTAGGAGTAAAATTGCTGGATCACTTGGCAACTCTGTGTTTAACTTTTTGAAAAACTGCTAAACTATTTTCCACAGCAGCTTCACCATTTTACATTCCCATCAACAATGGATCAGTGTTCCAATTTCTCAATATTCTCTCTAAAACTTGTCACTGTCTGTCTTTTTTATTATAACCATCTTAGTGGGTGTGAAGTGGTATTTCATTGTTGTTTTGATTTGCACTTCCCTGATGATTAATACAATTTCTGTTCTAATGCTTATGTGTGTGTGATTGTGGTGGTAGTCATGGTATAATAATTACTTTGCTATAGTGACAAGGTATTTATGGATTGTATGTTGAAGAAAATATAAAACATAGAAAGATTTGATTCTATTCTCTCCCACATTTTCCATTCACCTGTCCTCCCCCACAACAAACAAAAAGACACCCAATCAACTCATTTTATCTTCTTCATGTAACAACGCGGCTAGATTGGACACAGTTTGGGAGTCAGTATTTCTGATAAGTGAAAGTCATTAATGCCCTTCTCTCCACCTCCACATGCCTATTTAAATCTGTGTTAGTCAGCTTGAGTTGCCATAACAAAATACCATAGAATTGGGTGACTTAAAAAACAGAAATTAATTTTCTCACAATTCTAGAGGCTGGAAAGTCTAAGATCAAGGTGCCAGCCAATTCAGTTTCTAGTGAAGATCAAGGTGCCAGCTAATTCAGTTTCTTGTGAGGACTCTCTTCCTGGCTTGCAGACAACCACCTTCTTGCTGCCTCCTCACATGGCCTTTCCTCAGTGTATGTGTGTGGAGAGAGAGAGAATGAGAGTTCTCTGGTATCTCTTCTTAAAAGGACACTAATCCTATTGGACCATGAACCCACTTTCATGATCTCAGTTAACTTTAATGACTTCTTTAGAGGCCCTATCATCAAATACAGCCATACCTGAGTTTAGGGCTTCAGTATATGAATTTTGGGGGGATATAAATAGTCACTGTATCCTCTGATTTCCTAGGAACCTCCTGAGAATCAGTCTTGATCTATGTCCACTATTTGATTCGTACACATGCAAACTCATCTGATGGATTGGTTTAGCCCTGACTGATTGGAAGGAAATTCAACTGTGCACTTGGGGGAAAATTCAAGAGGAGGAGACTGTATGGGGCTTATGCAAAAAGCCAAATCCAGCAACAGGGACTATGAGAGGGGAGTAATAGGTCACTGCAACATCAAGGGCACCGTTCACGTCATAATCTACGTGAATGGCACTCCCTGGAGTTTTTTGTAGTGCAAAACCTATAAGGCCATATCCTAGGTAGTGGTTCTGAATATAATGTATCAGCAAGTACTGGTGCCCTTCCTGAAACCTTTTTCAGTCCAGACACTATGGAGGTATGCCCGGGGAGGAAATTGCTATATACATGTGTTGAAAGAGCTGGATCACTAAATATCAGCTTATTTGGGGGTCCTCTTTGCTACAAAACCATTCTAACTGAATTTAGTGTTCTTTTCTAGTGGGATTCTTCTGAGCTTAACACTGAGGAATCAACTACCTAATAAATTTCTTTGGCTACAAGCAGCAGAAACCAACTCTGGCTAACTTAAGGGGGAACATCAAAGGATTTGTCGAAAGAAAATGTGAAAATTCACAAAATCAAAAGATGATCTGAACAGTTAAGTATCAAGATAATCAGGAATCAGGGCAGTTCTGGATATGTAGGTAATAGAAAAATCAGAAAGGCCCTTCAGGATACTGCCCCAGAATGAATCAACTTGAAGAGTTTTTTGTTCTCTTGTCTCCCTCTAAAATATTCTTCCAGAGAAAGCACTTCCAAGTGGCCTAGTAGGGATTAGACGCCATCCCCTGACTAGGGAAGGGCAGAGAACCATGACTGACAGCCCCACCAAGCCAGCGTATAGCGGGGGGAGGAGGCATTCTCCGAAAGAAGGAGATAGAGGAAAACAACAGATGTCCTCTGCATTCCAACCATGGTTGCCAAGCAACGTCCTCCCACTTTTTTTTCATACCATATACAATTTTTAAATGCCTCTGCCTAACATAATGTAATTATCTCACATGCAAACAAAGAATACACAAAACTCCTTCCAAAAGGCGATAACCCATGTCCAGTTACAGCATCCATTTCTCCCCTGGTTCCATCATGATCCCCCTCCATATTTTGCAACTTGTGGACAAAATGACAAATTTAACCATCACAATTCACATCATACATGAGTCTAGGGGAAGGGAAAAGGAAAGAGAAGGATAATTACTTTCTAAATATATCTGACTTTCTGCATATTACTCTATGTCAGCTTGAGAAGGAAAAACCCAGTTTTCCTCCTGTGTTTCTCCTTTACTTTCATACCACTACCACACTCAAAACATTTCTGACACCAGAGGTGTGGGGTTTATCCCCACAACAAGCAATTCTCTGTGATGCTAGCTGGATCTCCTACAGTCTAACTCAATCCTGACACCATCTACCTGCAGTTAGCTTCAGATTCCATAGGTTAAGGGCTCAGTCCTACAAGACTTCTCCTCCCCCCATACTTCATCTGCCAATTGCAAGTCCAGGTTGTCACCTGTGCTTCTGGCCAGCTGGCTGTCAGTTGGAGGTTCCCATGACCTCCTCATCGGGTTTGATTAATTTACTAGAGTGGCTCACAGGACTCAGGAAAACTGTTCGCTTACTGTTTACCAGTTTATTATAAAAGGTATGATAAAGGACACAGATGAACATCCAGATAGAAGAGATGCACAGAGCAAAGCACCAGGGAAGAGGCACAGAGCTTCCATGCCCATTTTGGGCATGCCCCTCTCCCTATATCTCCACATGTTCACCAACCTGGAAGCACTCAGAACCTCATACTATTGGGATTTTTATGGAGGCTTCATCACATAGATGTGATCAATTATTAACTCCATTTCAAGCCCCTCTTTCCTCTCTAGAGAGTGGAAGGTCAAACTGAAAATTCCAAGATTCTAATCATGGCTTGGTCTTTCTGGTGACCAGCCCCCATCCAGGAGCCCACTGAGTCACCTCATTAGAACAAAGGCATTACTATCACTCAGGAAATTCCAAGGAGCTCTGTGTCAGGACCTGGGGTCAAAGAGCAAATATTAGAATGAAAGATGCTCCTAGTGCTCTTATTAATTAGGAATTAATTAATTCCTTGAGATTAGGAAATTACAAGAGTTTTAGAGCTCTGTATCAAGAACCAGGGGCAGAGAACAGTATATATATTTTCTGTTATCTCACAAAGTTATATCTAAATAAAAGAGAAAAAATATCCATGGCACAGCAAGGAAGGAAATGTAAGTAGAGGCAGCAGTCCTCGCTTAATGGAGCTGATTGTGGTATTTATGACTTCTCTCCTCTCCCACCAATCCAGATTGTCTTGTCATTGGCCAGCACCTTGGTTGGACTAGTGCTTTGCCAGGTAGGTTGTGGTAGTCAGCCTTCAAGGTAGCACCCAGTGATTCTCACCCCTGGGGTTCATGTCCTTGTTTAGTCCTTTCCCACATTGAATAGATCCTAGAATACTTTAGATTATTGGGATTGAGCCTTCCCCCAGGGTAGCTATATCATCTGCTCTCATGCTTACCACTCTGGTTTTCAGCTCTCTCTTTACTTTGGACCCTGGAAATTACTCTTTCTTCTTACCAGTTCAGTTATGCATTTCCTTAAATTTTAGTCAGCATTTCTAAGTGTTTATCATCTGAACATTTTCAGGTTATCTAGTATTCCAGACTGCTGAAGATGAAAGTTGCCATATGTTTATATTTCTATCTCCCCAACTAGACTACAAGCTCCACAGAGACAAGGAAGATGTTCTGTTCATAATTATGTTCAATAATTTTGCAATGTGCCTGGTACATAATAGACATTCATTACATGCTTGTTAAATGAGCACATGTAACCAGGGAAGGAATGGATGCCATAACTGGACATAGATTGTCTCCTTTTGGAAGGAGTTGAGTGCATTTTTTGTTTGCATGTGAGATTATTAATAATTTATTAATCAATCAATTAATGAGAAGACATGTAAAAGACTTTCCCCATATTTAAAAAATTTATTTATTTAATTAATTTATTTTTGGCTGCGTTGGGTCTTCGTTGCTATGCATGGGCTTTCTCTAGTTGCGGCGAGCGGGGGCTCATCTTCGTTGCAGTGTGCGAGCTTCTCATTGCAGTAGCTTCTCTTGTTGAAGAGCACAGGCTCTAGGCAAGCGGGCTTCAGTAGTTGCAGCGCACTGGCTTCAGTAGTTGTGGCGCACGGACTTAGTTGCTCCGCGGCATGTGGGATCCTCCCAGACCAGGGATCGAACCCATGTCCCCTGCATTGGCAAGTGGATTTTTAACCACTATGCCACCAGGGAAGTCCCAAGACTTTCCCCATTTAACAAAATTCTCTTTCAGAATTCTCTGTTGTTGATAATTAAACCTTGAGACTTGCCTTCTAGATATTATTGTTTGCAAACATGGTGGTCATTTGTGCTTTACTTCTTTTTTTTAAAATTTTATTTTATGAAGTATAGTTGATTTACAGTGTCGTGTTAATTTCTCCTGTAGTTTTACTTCTTCTCATACTTATTATTTTTTTAACCTTGAAAGTCTCCAGATGATGTGGAATTTGGTTATGTTGACCTAGTTATAACACTGACAGGACATGAACTTCTCTGTGTCAGAGTAAAAGAAACAAAATTTATTCATATAAATATATTATTTGCATTGGTTTTTTTTTTTTTTTTGGCTGTGTGTGTCTTCGTTTCTGCACGAGGGCTTTCTCCAGTTGTGGCAAGCGGGAGCCACTCTTCATCGCAGTGCGCGGGCCTCTCACTATCGTGGCCACTCTTGTTGCAGAGCACGGGCTCCAGACGCGCAGGCTCAGTAGTTGTGGCTCACTGGCCCAGTTGCTCCATGGCATGTGGGATCTTCCCAGACCAGGGCTCGAACCCGTGTCCCCTGCATTGGCAGGCAGATTCTCAACACTGCACCACCAAGGAAGCCCCTGCATTGGTTTTTATAGAGCTTGTTCTTTAATGGATGGATATTTTAGTGAATGACTTTAAATTTTTCATTGTTTAGAATAGCTGTTCCATAGTCTGTGGAGCTTGACTTGATCAATTTCATGATCAAAAGAGAATTCTTGATTCTTTTTTTCTACACTTGCCCCCATCTTCCCCTTTTCTGAAATCTTATCTAGTAGTTCAGGCCAAAACCTTAGGAAGCAATTGCGAATCCTCTTTTCCTTCCTATCCTACAGCCCTCACCCCACATCCAATTCATTAGCAATCCTGTTGACTCTCCTTTTTAAAGACTCTAACCTCTTTTCTGAAGTCCTACCTATCAAGTCTAAACCCCCATCATTTCTTGCCTAGACTACTGCAGAGCCCCCAACTCACCTGCCTGCTATCACTCATGTCCCCACTATCAGTTCTCCACACAACAGCCAGAAAGAACTTTTCAAAATATAAATCAGATCACATCAGATATACAGTCATGGGCTAATTTAAAAGGCAACTGGAAAACATATCCTCTTGTGTCATCCCTGGCTATGTTGTAGGAAGCCAGGGGCCATCTCAAAAAAATGGTGTGACTTTCCATCCCTAACAAATTAAAAAAAAAAAAAAGAGGGAAGTGTTGCTGCCTAAGAACTTTATGGGAAGTTATAAATTGCAGAGCTTGGCCTGATCATCTTGGCTGTCCTCTATCCTTCATTGTGCAGCTAGCGCAAACAACCTCTGAGCAATCAGCACGAGAATGCTGAAAAGATAGTCACAATAACCTGATGTTTTCCAGATACATCCCTGCTGTTCTACTTGCTTCTCTCATTACAAAGTTGGCCTTTGATGAGCTAGTGAAAGGCTAGTTCCTATGATGGCCCAGGGTTGCTGCTCTGATGTTACGCCATCACTCGGCAGGAATGAACATGATGGATTTTGATCCTTTTCTATGATGCCTTCCAGAAGGACCAATGGCCAGAAATACAGTGGGCAGAAAAATGTTCTCTGACTCAGGTCAAAATAGACACACATTTAACATAAAATTAATGAAGCTTAAGATTTAGGACACTTTCCTTGTGTGAGAGCCTTCCAAAATCCTGTACCCAATTTTGTGTTCATACTTATGTATTCTTTTGCTCCCCGCCATTTGCAACCAAGTTTACAACCCTTATTCCCAGGTTTTGTGACAGCTACCAGGAAAAGGAGATTCAGGTATGATATGAGCTCATATCATATGATGATATGAGCTGGGGGAAAAGAGCAACAAATACTGTGTCCCTGGGACCTTCTATTTTGCTGACACCCTGAGAGAACGTCTGTCACAACCATTCCAAGCCACTCAACATCCACACCCTTAACTCAGCAATCACCACTTTTTGTCATTCCCAAGAATCCTGGCAGATTGCCAGCTGTGTGGTCATCCGTGAGACCCCATTGAAAAAAAAATGATCCTAAATATCTTTATTAGGAATTTCTATGTCAGCTTGACTATCTCTTCTCCACAGAACAGAGAGAGACCAGTTTGTAATAGGTAGTTCCACTTGGCCCTCCCTCTCTACCATCTAAGATACGAATTGTGATTCACTGAAGTCTGGGCAGGATGTATCAATATTTGAACTTCTTGGACCACAGCAGACTCTCTGACTTATTAAACTTAACTAGAAGTAAGATTTTTTGCTTTGATCTCTGTCCCCAAGTCATGGACAATCAAAATACTCTGGATTTGCATTGACTTCGATAGCTCCATCTTTAGGCAAAATTGCACAAAGTGACTTAACTTGTGTCAGTCAGCACTTCCCCACTTCCCCTCTCCTTCATCATCTCCAACGCAGGACATTGAAGTCTCACTGAGTTATATTTATACTAATAATTTTTTAATGTTTAAGAAGCACCATTTAAAAAAGCACCCAGGGCTTCCCTGGTGGCGCAGTGGTTGAGAGTCCACCTGCTGATGCAGGGGACACGGGTTCGTGCCCCGGTCCGGGAAGATCCCACATGCCATGGAGCGGCTAGGCCCGTGAGCCATGGCCGCTGAGCCTGTGCGTCCGGAGCCTGTGCTCCGCAACGGGAGAGGCCACAACAGTGAGAGGCTCGCGTACCGGAAAAAAAAAAAAAAAAAAGTACCCAGTAAAACTATATAATCCTCAGGGCCCACAAAACTGATCTTTGTCTTCAGGGAGTGGCAATTTGAAGGCTTCATTATTGAGAGACCTTAATTTCTATTTAAAGATCAAGTTAATAGAAGATCAGTGTATTTCTGACTAAGCTAGATATGCAGAATATTTCACATTTCCCAGCCATGTGGAGGTCCAGGTAACAACTCAAGTTTTCAGTCTGGCTTAAAAAAAAAAAAAAAATCACTCTACTTCAACTTTACCTGATATTCTATGCCTCCTATTTACTAAGCATCACATTACCCAGGAGGTTCACCAGGATTTCATGGTAAATGAAGCTAACATTTTTTCCCCCTTAGGTTCTCACAACTGTATCACATGTATGGTGTTATACGAAGGGTGGATTCCATTAAATATAAGACCCCCCACTTGATGAGTTTAGATATCCATGTTGCAGATTCAGAGTTGGGGAGAGCTGAATTGGTCTGCATAATAGAGGAAGGCAAATTGGAGTACAGAAGGTAATTCTAGAGGGAGGGATATATAGGAAAGGGAGAGTGAGGGGAGCCAGCAAAATTCTGGAAGACTGGATGTACATGGGGTTAAATGTCAGTGAGAAACCCATAGAATGGCAGGATAACTGAAAAGAATTTTAAGACTGGGGGACTCCCCAGGCTTCCCTGGTGGCGCAGTGGTTAAGAATCCGCCTGTCAATGCAGGGGACACGGGTTCAAGCCCTGGTCTGGGAAGATCCCACATGCCGCGGAGCAACTAAGCCCATGAGCCACAACGATTGAGCCTGTGCTCTAGAGCCCGCGAGCCACAACTACTGAAGCCCACGCACCTAGAGCCCCTACTCCGCAACAAGAAGCCACCACAATGAGAAGCCAGCACACCACAACAAAGAGTAGGCCCCGATCACCACAACTAGAGAAAGCCCGTGTGCATCAGCAAAGACCCAACACAGCCAAAAATAAATAAATAAATAAAAAAGATCAGGGGACTTCCGTTGTGGCCCAGTGGCTAAGACTCTGGGCTCCCAATGCAGGGGGCCCAGGTTTGATCCCTGGTCAGGGAACTAGATCCCGCATGCCGCAACTAAGACCCGGCGCAGCCAAATAAATAAATATTTAAGATTGGAGCTTTCCCTTCTTCAATGTAAATACTTCCCTGCCTGCCTCTAATCTTATACCTACTACTCAAATTAATGTTTAGTGTTAGTAGTTTTTGTAAAAGTTGGAGAAAGAAGTGAGGTCATACATGTAGAAGGGATCAGAAACCCAGTGGGATAACCTGAGAATGCAATCCCTAGGAATTCACAGGATTCTTAGGAAGGCTGTGGATTTCCTTCACAGGGTTTGGGATTGGAGGCTAGAGGCAATTGCTGGTTTGTTTGTTTTGTTTTTTACTTTTTTTTTTTTTTTTTTTTTTGCGGTACGCGGGCCTCTCACTGTTGCGGCCTCTCTTGTTGCGGAGCACAGGCTCCGGATGCTCAGGGTCAGCGGCCATGGCTCACGGGCCCAGCTGCTCCGCGGCATGTGGGATCTTCCCGGACCGGGGCACGAACCCATGTCTCCTGCATCGGCAGGCGGACTCTCAACCACTGCGCCACCAGGGAAGCCCTGTTTTTCACTTTTTAAAAATATTTATTTATTTAGTTATTTTTGTAGAGGCAATTTTACATAATCTCAGAGGGTAGGGAGCCGGGCTGCATGCTTGGCCTCTCTTTTTCTCATCCCACCAGGTGTGTCTGGAACTGAGGGGAGAGCTCTGGGCATCACCCTTGTTTGGGCTCGTCTGTCCTCTCAGCAGACCTTCCTTGCAGCTCACTAGTCTACATTGAGGAGTGGCACTCAGGGTTGCTGAGTGTAGCCTTGGAGACCATGAACGCGTGTAAGGTGTGCAGCTCACACTCCACTCACCGAACCCTGCACCCTGGCACAGAGCTGCATCCACTCAGAGAGGGGGCGCCCTTTACTAATTTCCTCTAAGGGGCTCTTTTAGATTAGATTAGAGGTGGCCTGCTGCCACTGACTGGGTCAGAACAGGAAGGGGAAACCTACCCCTCCCATACTTGTCCTAGTGGCCTACCTTCCCTTAGAGGTTTATACAATTCTCTGCTCTTGGGTTTCACTAATTGTTCCTGACTTAGCTACCTCACCTCCTCTACCCCCGTAATTTGCAAGGCCACCTCTCTCACAATGGGTAGGACTTCTATCTGCAATGCAGAACAGTTTTATTTTCCTTCTTTGATCCTTGGCCTCCCAAACTGTGTTCGCTCAGGCCACTGGGAATAGTGAGCAAGGCTATTGAAGAGCCAGGTACTTCTTAATGGCTTTTCCTTTTTCTACAAAGACACAAAGGCCCTGCCAAAGCTTTGAAACTAAACCCTTAGACTCCTCCCATCTGTGCCTGTGTGTGTTACATCAAAAGGAGCCTAGTAAAAGGGAGAAAGAAGGGGACAAAGAGGGTGGTTTTCTTTTTCTAGTTATAACTGTTTGCATTTCCTGATTTTTCTGAAATGAGTACACAGAGGCTCAGGGAGCTTATATAACTTGCCTGAGGTCACATAGTCAGTAAGCGGTGACCTGGATGTCGATCCCATCCGAGGACTTCAGGTTGCATGGAAGGCTCTTTCCGCTATAACTGAGCTGTCCCTGGAAGATTGAGGCTGGCTGCCAGGCTTGGAGAAGGAAGAGATTTTTCCGTAAGGACAGAGACATATTACTGTCCCTGAGCTGGTGAAAAAGGACCTAAATATCTCTATAGTCCAGCAAGTGAACGTACTGCCTCCAAGTGATTGGAGAGCAGTCATTTCCAGATTCTAGCTGGGCTAATAGGGTCTCTCTCTCTCTCACTCTCTCTCAGGGAAATCCATAATTAGAATCAGGAGTGTCCAACTCAATCAGCGGAGGTCACTTGAACAGAGAAATATGCTTCAGAGCTATGGGTTGGTCGTCTTCTACCTGCCAGTGGAACAAAATGCCGTGCAAAGTTATGCAGAGAGTCACACGAGGGAAAGACACAGGACAATTCCTAATGTCTTTAGTTCCTGGATCCAGTGAATTCCTACTTTGTTTGGGAGGCCAAAGAACTTGGGACAAAGGCCAGTACATCCAAACTGTAAATCGATTGCCATTTATCACACATTTTCATGAAACAAGAGGCCAAATAGCTTAATGGCTCAAAGCCCCGACAAGGACACAGACTTCCTGGGTAAGTTTCTTAGTATCTGTTTCCCCAAATGTAAGATATAAATGGTACCTTTCTCATATGATTTTTATGATGATTCAATGAGTGGCTATATGAAAAGTCTTCAGAATAATGACTGGAACATAGAAAGTACTGTGTAAATGTTAGCTATGACTCAAATTTGTTTTCTTCTTCTTTCTCCCATTTTATAAATGGGGAAAGTAAGACTCCAAAAGTCAAGGGTTTTGTCCAAGGCCATGTAGTAATCCCATAGTTAGGCTAGGCCTAGAACTAAAGTCTTCCAATCCTATGTGCAATATTTAATTCATCACCCTAAATGTCCTGCAACCAACCACCAGTGCAGAGTTTCCCTGGGAAAAATGTTAGAACCCAAGCCTTCAGGGTATTATGAAAGCTGATGAGAAACAGCTCTCTTCCTCTGCTCCCAGTTGGAGAACTAGGCTACTGCAACTTGGCCTGCCCAGCTGGGCCTCCATGCCTGTATAATCGAGGGAGAAGAAGAGGGCTTGGTAATGATAATACAAGATTTTGAGAAGTATCTTGCAAAGAATCCTGCAGCCAAAAATATGTCTGCTGATGTTTAGGCAATCAGGAAGTGCAGAAATCATAAGGAACCAACACCAATGATCTCAGTTACCAGAGACACAAAGTGGGTGATTCACAGGAGGACGCCTGAAGCTACACTCCAAACCTCCACCTGCCGCCTGCAGAAGCCCTAGCCTGGTCACCACTGACAGAGTAATAATGGTCTCTCGTTTCCTCTGCTTTGAAAATCTCACACGTGCACCTCTCATTTGCAGGACACAACCCAGAACTGTGCTGTCGAGGGAATCTGGGAAACATAGTCTTGAGGCTTCCAGCCTCCAAAATATAGGGGAAGTGAGGATGAATCTTAGAAGGAAGTGAGAATGGTGCTGAGATGCCAACAATCTGATATGGTCTACCCCTTTACCTCGTCAGTGAAATTCATATACATTCTTCTGTCCATATTTAACTTTCAAAGAACAGTAATGTTTTCCTTAATACAATGCAGCTATCCCTCATATGAATAGGGATGTTGTTATAGGCTGAATTGTGTTTCTCCAAAATTCATATGTTGAAGCTCAATACCCAGTACCTCAGAATAGACTACTTTGAAAGAGGTGTTTAAGTTAAAAGAGACTGTTTGGATGGGCCCTAATCCAATCTGACTGGCCTCCTTACAGGAAGAAGGAATTTGGAGACACAGAGATACCAGAGGTTCCCATTTCACTTAGAACTTTGCATGGTTTTGAGTAGAGGCGGGAGCTGATCTAACTCACATTTTTTAAGTGATCTCACTGGCTGCCATGTTGCAGATAGAAAGTAGAGGCCAGGGTGGAAACAGGGAGACCCTTTTGGAGGCTGTTGTGACAGTTTTGGGAGATGACAATGGCTTGGACCAAAGTGGTGGTGGGGATGGTAAAATTGATCAGATTGGAATGTATTTCGGAGGTGGAGCCAACTGAATTGATGATGGATCCCATGTGGAGCGTGAGAAAAGAGAGGTGTTGGGAATGATTCTAATATTTTTGGCCTGAACAACTAGAAGAATTAAATTGTTACTAAACTAAAATAAATCTTGGGACTTCTCTGGTGGCGTAGTGGTTAAGAATCCGCCTGCCAATGCAGGGGACATAGGTTCAAGCCCTGGTCTGGGAAGATCCCACATGCCTCGGAGCAACTAAGCCCATGCGCCACAACTGCTGAGCCTGCACTCTAGAGCCCACGAGCTGTAACTACTGAGCCCGTGTGCCACAACTATTAAAGCCCGCACGCCTAGAGCCCATGCTCCGCAGCAAGAGAAGCCACTGCAATGAGAAGCATGTGCACTGCAATGAAGAGAAAGCCCATGCGCAGCAACGAAGACACAATGCAGCCAAAAAAAAAAATATCTGGGGGAGGAGAAGGTTGGAAGTGCCTGCATTCAGGAGTAGGTTCAATGTTTTGGTTGTAACATGTAAACTCTGAGGTGCCAGTTAGTGATGTAAACAGAGACATGAAGTAGAAATTTAATCTACAAGTGTACACTCAGGAGAGAGGATGAGACAATGAATAATTTGGAAGCCGTCAGTGTACTTAAATCCATGAGACCAGAGGAGATCACTTAAGCCAATGATTCTCCAACAGGATGATCCACCCACTAGAAAAAATTTTGGAAAATTGCCAGGACGTTTTTGCTGGGGGAGGTTATGTATTCATGATTAGGGTGGGGCGCACTATGAGGCTTTAGTGGGTGGGGCCGGGGCTCCTCGGCATCCTGCAATGGACGGGACAGTCCTACATAACAGAAATTGTCCCGCATTCCATATGATTTTCAAATGTTCTATCAGGGGCTTCCCTGGTGGCGCAGTGGTTGAGAGTCCGCCTGCCGATGCAGGGGACATGGGTTCGTGCCCCGGTCTGGGAAGATCCCACATGCCGCAGAGCGGCTGGACCCGTGAGCCATGACTGCTGGGCCTGCGCGTCTGGAGCCTGTGCTCCACAACGGGAGAGGCCACAACAGTGAGAGGCTCGCGTACCTCAAATAAATAAATTAGTTAATTAAAAATGTTCTATCAGACATTCATTTGGTAAAAAATATGTTTATTATTTATCTCAACAGAGAGCCTAAATCTATTCTCCACATAAACACCGAGTATTCGGGGTATTGTTTTAATATACACCAAGTTTCCCAGGAACGCCATTTCCCTGTAATTGATGCAAGAGGGTGCTTGGTCTTGATTCAAAAATCAGCAACATGGCTCTCTCTGTATTTGAGATGCCACTCCAGTTCTCCTGGATCAGTCTGAATGTGCCGCTTTGGCAGACACAGTGATTCTAGGAACGGCTGCAAGCATCTGATGATTCCATTAGGGCTTCTGGTGAAGTGGTGCAAAATTTTTGCATATTCAAATATATAATACTTTATACATTAGTTTCCTCTTGTTTTTCCTTGTAATACAGGAAATTCAATCCATTATTTTGAAATTATGTGTGTAGACTGCTTTGAGAGATATCCTTCATTTGTCCCTCTCGACCCGATCTACTCTCTGCTCTACTGCACCCTGCTACCTGCCCCAGGAGGCCAACTTTCATAAATGACATCAACCAGCTCCCTTGCCCAGTGGCTTCCTGTGGGGTTCAGCCAGAGGGAGAGACCACTCCCTCCTCTTGGTCCTTCAGGCCCAGGGATGGCAGACACGTCCTCTAGTGCTTCCTCATTTCTTGTTGGTTCCCTTCACTTTGCCCAATCTTTGTCAATAATCCCTTCATAAAGCTGGCCTTGATTGGACTCGGCTTGAGTGTGCCATCTGTTTCCTGCCAGACCCTAACTAATACAGTAGCTACATTATTTCTCAATTTCATTTCAGGACAGTAAAGGGCAAATTACAAAAGATTTGTTATAAAAAAGGAATAAATCCAGAATGTGGAACACTCTACAGGGCAATTGAGCTGGTTTCTGCAATAAGTCAATGATATGAAAAATAAAGGGAAGAGGAGGACTGCTGGCAATGAATAAAGTTGAAAGGATACGGCAGCAAAATATAATGTGGAGACCTGTTTGGATCCAAGTTTGAACAAATCCACTGTAATAACACATACCTGAGACATTAGGGAAAGTGTAATTATGGACTGGATATTAAATGATACCAAAGAACTATTTTAAATGCTGTTAGGTATGGTCATGGCATTGTGGTTTTGCAAGACAATGGCCCATGTCTTTAAGAAATGCATACCAGGGGCTTCCCTGGTGGCGCAGTGGTTGGGGGTCCGCCTGCCGATGCGGGGGACGCGAGTTCGTGCCCTGGTCCAGGAGGATCCCGCGTGCCGCAGAGCGGCCGGGCCCATGAGCCATGGCTGCTGAGCCTGCGCGTCCGGAGCCTGTGCTCCACAGCGGGAGAGGCCCGCGTACAGCAAAAAAAAAAAAAAAGAAAGAAAGAAATGCATACCGATCTTGCTTGAATTACAAAAGAAAGAGAGAAAAAGAAAAAAAGAAATGCATACTGAAGTAGGTAGGAGTGAAATGACTGGTGTCTGGGGATTTGCTTTCAAATCCCAGACTTCTGCAAAGAAAAAGAGAAAAAGGGATAGATAAAGCAAATGGGGAGAAGTATTGTTAAATATTGAACCCAGGTAATAGATATATGGGAATACATTGTACTATTCTCTCCACTTTCATTTGTTTGTTTGACATTATTTATGATAAAACATTTAAAAAATAAATTAAATTAAAAGGGAGTATTGGATCTGATAGGGTGGAGAGCCATCAACCAAGTGGAGACAAGAGAAGAGGTCTGAGACTGGGTCCCGGGCACTTCAGGTAGAGGTTGGGAAGATGGGAGGAAAGCCCCAGAGGGAAAAAGAGAACAAAGAGAGAAGAGTGTCCCTGTGAGGTCAAATGAGTTTCAAGGAGGAAGTGATCATCTGGGCTGTAGATAAGCAAGTAAGAGGGCAACTGACCACTGGACTTAGCAACATGGAGGTCATTGGTGACCTTGACAAGAGCAGTTTTGGTGTAATAGTTGGGGCAAAGGCTGACCGGATTAGAGTCCAATCATCCCTCTCTCTAGATACTGCTCTTTTCTCTGCTCCCTGTTACAGCACTCCCTGCGGCTAGGGTAAGTGGACTGGAGTAGGTTCAAGAGAGAATGGGAGTAGACAAAGTAGAGAGAGAGGATAAAGGCAATCTTTTGAGATGTGTTGCTATAAAGTAGATTAGAAAAATGAGACGGTACCTAGAAAAAAGTGTGCTGTCAGAGGAGGGATTTGGTTTGATTTTCTTTTCTTTTTTTTCTTTTTTTGGCTGTGTTGGGTCTTCATTGCTGTGCATGGGCTTTCTCCAGTTGTGGCGAGCGGGGGCTTCTCATTGCGGTGGCTTCTCTTGTTGCGGATCATGGTCTCTAGGCACGCGGGTTTCAGTAGTTGTGGATCACAGGCTCCTGAGCACAGGCTCAGTAGTTGTGGAGCATGGGCTTAGTCGCTCCGCCGCATGTGAGATCTTCCAGGACCAGGGATCGAACCCATATCCCCTGAATTGGCAGGCAGATTCTTATCCACTGCGCCACCAGGGAAGCCCTGATTTGGTTTTTAAGACAGGAGATAACATGGCCTGTTTGTAAGCTGCTGGGAATGAATCATTAGAGAGGGAGTAATGGAAGATGTGAGAGAGAGAGATAAAACTATTGTATGACAAATGCGCTCGAATAAAGGAGTGCAGATACTGGTGGGTAGGTTGATGTGTTGGTCGTAGAATGTAGAAGTTCTCTTTTGATTGCTTTTCTAATGAAATAAGAAGCAAGATCACCATTTGAGAGTGAGGGTGGAGAGGAGGCTTTGGAGGTTTGAGAAGACAGAGGGTGTGAGATAGTCAGTTAAGAGTGGAAGAACAAATGAACTTGGGAAATGAGTAGCATCACAGGCCCATTTATAGTGAAACTAGCCAATATCGTTGTGTCTTTTTCTCAACCATGTTGAGTCTGGGATTTGGATTTAAACAGGAATGTATCCAAGCAAGATCTATATAGAGGAAAGAGGGCAAGAAAGTAATGATAATGTTGAGACCATGGACCCCAAGAGGTAAGTAGGCAAGGTGAAGGGCAATAAAAAGTTGGTAGGGTCAATGGGCTGGAGGTCCTGAAGAGGTTAGAAAGTTAATGGATTCACGATATTTAAGAGAGTGAGCCAGAAAGATAAGCAGTGATGGTCAATAAATGGGATGCTTTAAAATAATGAAAATACCAGCTGGAACTTTAAGATCGATAAAGATGTTTTTTAAATTAAATATATGGAAGTTTCATAGAATTAATAAGTGAATTTAAAAAGGCTACTGGATACAAGGTCAAGATACAAAACAAATGTATTTCTGTCGATACATACTAGCAAGAAACAATTGGAAAATGAAACTTAACAAAACAATACCATTGGAGCCGGTGTCCGGGGCCACTGGTGGGACGTGTCCAGCGCTTGGCGCAGCAGGAAGCAGCGACGATCTCGGCCTGAGTTCCCGGCGCCAGCCCGGTTCCTTTCCCGCTGCCGCCACGCTCAACTTCTTCACCATTTTCTCCAAAGGCGGCTCGTGCTCTGGTGCTTCCAGGGCGGGAGCAACTCATGCACCCGGCTCATTAACGCGTTGATTCGTTCGGTACTGTGGCAGGAAAGGGGAGGTAACAACTCCTTCACCCATGAGGCACTCACGCTCAGGTATAAACTAGACAACCAGTTTGAGCTGGTGTTTGTGGTAGGTTTTCAGAAGATCCTAACACTGACATACGCAGGCAAGTTGATAGACGCGTGCACCGGCTGTTTTGTGACAAGTACCGCACTGAGATCCGACAGCAACGTGCCTTAAGTCTATTGAATGGTACTTTCAGTTGCCAGAATGACTTTCTGCGGCTCCTTCGTGAATCAGAGGAGAGCAGTAAGATCCGTGCTCCCACAGCCATGAAGAAATTGGAAGATTCTGAAAAGGCCAAGAAACCTGTGAGGTCCATGATTGAGACACGGGGTGAAAAGCCTAAGGAAAAAGCCAAGAACAGCAAAAAAAAAAAAAAAAAAAAACAAGGGGACCAAGAAGGAAGGTTCTGATGGTCCTTTGGCTACCAGCAAAGAAGTCCCTGCAGAAAAGTCAGGTCTCCCAGTGGGGCCTGAGAACGGGATAGAACTTTCCAAACAGGAATTGATCCGCAGGAAGTGAAAAGAGTTCATTCAGAAGCATGGGAGGGGTATGGAGAAGTCCGGCAAGTCCAGTAAGTCAAATGATCCCAAGGAGAAGGGCAAAAAAGTGCCCGGGGTGTGGGCACTGGGTGGCTCTGCTAACAGAGAAGTCTTGGACTATTGCACTCCCACCATCAATGGAGCCCCTGAGGTGGCCCCAGCCGAGGGCATCAACTGGATTCGAGGGACTGGGTGTGGGAGGCAGCTTTAGGATCTGGACCGCAGCAGCTCAGATGACGAAGGGGCTGCTCAAAACGCCATCAAACCTAGTGCTACCAAGGGGAACCTGGGTGGCATGTTTGGGATGCTGAGGGGCCTTGAGGGTTCCAAGAGCTTGAGTCGTGAAGACATGGAATCTGTGCGGGACAAGATGCATGACCATCTCATTGCTAAGAACGTGGCAGCAGACACTGCAGTGCAACTCTGTGAATCTGTGGCCAGCAAGCTGGAAGGGAAGGTGATGGGGACGTTCAGCACGGTGACTTCCAAAGCAAGCTCTCCAAGAGTCCCTGGTGCAGATTCTGCAGTCACAGCACTGTGTGGACATGCTCCAGGATATCATGGACGCCCAGCACCATCAGCGCCCTTACGTGGTCACTTTCTGTGGCGTGAATGACATGGGGATGTCTATTAATCTTGCCAAGATTTCCTTCTGGCTGTTAGAGAATGGCTTCAGTGTCCTCATTCCTGCCTGCGATACATTTCGTGCCGGGGCTGTGGAGCAGCTGCGGACACACACCCGGCGTTTGAGTGCCCTACACCCCCCTGAGAATCACGGCAGCCACACCATGGTGCAGTTGTTTGAGAAGGGCTATGGCAAGGATACTGCTGGCATTACCATGGAAGCCGTTGCCTTTGCACATAACCAAGGTTTTGATGTGGTGCTGGTGGACACAGCTGGCCGCATGCAAGACAGTGCCCCTCTGATGACTGCCCTGGCCAAGCTCATTACTCTCAACGCACCGACTTGGTGCTGTTTGTCGGGGAGGCCTTAGTAGGCAATGAGGCCATGGACAAGCTGGTCAAGTTCAACAGAGACTTGGCTGACCATTCTATGGCCCAGACACCTCGGTGTCCTTACCAAACTTGATACCATCGATGACAAGGTGGGAGCTGCTATTTCTATGACCTACATCACAAGCAAACCCATCGTCTTTGTGGGCACTGGCCAGGTCTACTGTGACCTATGCAGTCTCAATGCCAAGGCTGTGGTGGTTGCCCTCATAAAGGCTTAATGTGGCTCTTGGCCAATACCAAATCACCACTTCCCCCCAAAGCCCCCATCCCTGTATCAAGAACATGCTCTAGAGAATGTGAGCAACTTGTCTTCAGCGTTGTTCAAAGGCAGAGTGAGAGGAGCTCCGGGCGGGGGCTTGCAGCCCCTCCTACCCCCACTCCCAGTTCAGCCCAGCCTCCATCTGCAAGGAGGACCTAATCATGTTACAGTCACTGCCCATTACCCGCCCCCATCCCCACGCTCCTCCCCCTTCCTACTCAGGCATCCCTTCACTCTGCCTACAGACTCGGTCTCATTACAGCTTTGACCAATGGTTAGAAGATCCAACACCAGAGCTTTGCTAGCTAAGTGTGGTCATGGGGACGTCCAAGCATCATCCCCAGCTCCATTAGATAAAGGGACTTCCACAGCCATCTCTGGGTCTTGAGTGGCACCTCTCCCTAGGATACACAGCTTTCAGGTCCCTGGGGCCAGGGACACCCAGGGAGTGTGGCACACTGTGGCAGTGTATGGCCTGTTCTTAAGTGCTGCTAATTCGAGGATGACCCCTGTCTCTGTTTACCCAAAGCATCAGCTAGGCCAGAGTGATGTGTTACAGATGAGTGAAAGAGGAGTCCCTGCTTCCCCCAGAGATAAAGGGAGTTGAGCTGCAGTGTTGCATTGGGCTTCTCAGCCTCCAAGATCTCCTCCCCCTTCCAGAATCCAGACATAACTTTGCATGTTCCCCTTCCCGGGAGAAAACCAACTGTCAGAGACGAGACACATTGCCCCCTCCCCGTTCTTCACCTGAGATGGGTCCTGGCTTTTCCTCATCCTCTTCTACAGTGCCCGGTAGACAAGTGCTACGTGGAATACAGACCTTGTTAAGACTTGTCCTGTAGCTTGGTATTACAGATGTGCTATAGTGCAATAAGGTGAAGGTTGTCTGCCCAGAGAAATACATAATTTATATAAGAAAATAAATTTCATAAATAAAAAAAACAATGCTATTTGTAACTGCATGAAAAATATTAAATACCTAGGAATAAATCTATTGAAAGGTGTGCAAGACCTTGACACTGAAAACTATAAAATATATCTGGAGAAAAATTAAAGATTACCTCAGTAAATGGACAGATATTCCATGTTCATAAATTGCAAGACTCAATATTGTTATTGACTTTTTCTAAATTGGTCTATAGGTTCAATGCAATCCAATTAAAATTCCCACAAGCCATGTGTGTAGTATGTGTGTGTGTGATTGTGTGTAAATTGACAAGGTGATAGCAAAATTTACGCGATAATTAAAGGACCTAGAATACCTAAGAACTTTTTTTTTTTTTTTTTTTTTTTGGCTGCATTGGGTCTTCATTACTGTGCCCAGGCTTTCCCTAGTTGTATCTAGTTGTGGAGAGCTGGGGCTGCTCTTTGTTGCGACGTGCGGGCTCCTCATTGCGGTGGCTTTTCTTGTTGCGGAGCACAGGCTCTAGGCGTGCAGTCTTCAGTAGTTGCAGCACGAAGCCTCGGTAGTTGTGGCTCGCGGGCTCTAGAGCACAGGCTCAGTAGTTGTGGCACAAGGGCTTAGTTTCTCCGTGGCATGCGGGATCTTCCCGGACAAGGGCTCAAACCCGTGTCTCCTGCATTGACAGGTGGATTCTTAACCACTGCACCACAAGGGAAGCCCAGAATATACAAGAACTCTTGAAAAAAAGTTGGAAGACTTACGTCACCAGATTTCAAGATTTACTATAAAGCTATAGTAATTAATAACAGGGACCTTTTGGAGCAAAAATAGGCAAATACGATCACTGGAACAGAATAAAGAGTCTAGAATGGATCCACACGTGTATGCTCTCTTGATTTTCATCAAAGGTGTCATTGTAATTAAGTAGAGGAAGGATGGCGTTTTAATAAATGATATTGGAACAATTAGATGTATGTGGAGAAAAAAGAACCCTGACCCTTAAACTATACACAGAAAATAATTCTAAGGTGGATCATAGACCTAAATGTCAAAACTTCAACACTCAAACTTCTAAATAAATACATAGAGTTTTTTTGATATTGGGGTAGGTAAAGATTTCTTAGTCAGATCACAAAATGCACTTAGCTCTTAAAAAATGGATAAATTGGACTTAAAAACATCTAATCATCAACAGATACCATTAAGAAAACAAATCAGCAAGGTAGAGACTGATAAATCGTATCCAGAATATAGAAAGAACCCTTACAAATCGTTAAGAAAAACACAAACATTCAATTCAAAATGAGTAAAAGACTTGGAACAAGCATTTCACAAAGGACAAATGGCCAGTAATGTATGAAACTGCTTAAAATAATATCTCATCAAAGAATGCACGTCAAAGCAACAATGAGATACTTGATACATTCAGAAGAAAGGCTTTTAAAAAAAACCTGTCATCTAGGGTTGCTGAGGATGTGGACTAACTTGAATTTTCATATGTTATTATTTGGCAGATCCTTAAAAAGCCAGACATACATCTACACTATGACGCAACAATTCCACATGCAGACATACACCCAAGAAAGATTAGTTCATATGTCTGTCAGAAGTCTGGTACAAGAATGTTCACAGCAAATTTAGTCAACAGCCAAAATTGGACAAAATCCAAATATCCATCAACAGGAGAATAAAACACTTGGTGATGTATTCACAAAATGAAATATTACCAGCAATAATCAAAATGAAAAAAAATAGACTAGTACACAGAACAACACAGATAAATCTCAAAAACATTGTGCTAAGGCAAAGAAACCAGACACAGAAGAATACATACTATATGGTTCCATTCATAAGAAGTTCAAGAATAAGCAAAACTAACCTATGGTGACAGAAATCAGAATAGTCGTTACCTCTGGTGGATTGCGTATTGATTGAAAAAGGCACAAGGGAACTTCCAGGGAGATAGAAATGTTCTATATCTTGAACTGGGTGGAGGTTATGTGGGTGTATACATAGGGAAAAGTTGAGCTGTACAGTTAAGATTTGTGCATTTTCCTATATGAAATTTACCATAATAAAAAAATTTTTTAATAAGGAGCTTCCTTTATAATTACAAAAGCAAATAAACGCATGATTTTTACAGGAAATTAAAGCAACTAAAGGAGTGAAACCAAGCCTTGAATCCATTTCTGGGGACATGGGTCTATCTTCAACTCTCTGCAGGTTTGAGATGAGATTGAAGGAGGTTGTGTTTTTGTGCAGACTCCAAAGACTGATCCAGGGTATGTGGGGGGCAAACCACAAGCACCTAGTTTCCATTTAGGATGAGGAATATCTTTTTTACACCTTTCTTTAGAAATAAAAAGACTGACTTGAGCCATAATGAACTGTCTGCCAACAGCGTGTGTGAGCAAAATGCAGCCAGCCAGCCACAGGCAGAAATGTCGTTGCGGCGTCTAAGCATCAGGTGGCAGTTGGATTAGACAACCGAGTCTCTTCCCTTGTGGGCTCTGTGCGTGGGTCCCTTTAAGAAATAGCAGGGAGTGGATCTGCATCTAGCCTGGGTGTTAACAGAAAAGACCAAACCCATCTGCTAGGAAACTAGCTCTGGAGTCTGGGTCCTGGTGGAAGTAAAGGGGAAGGGACTGACACAGGACAAGAGTCTTGGTCCTTCAGAAACTGACAATTCCGCTCAGAACTATAAACAATAACTTCTGGGGAACAAGACTTTAACAAGGAAAAACAAACAGGAAGCTATTGAAAAGATGAAAACCTGAACCAAGAAAACTGCAGTGGGGATGAAGGGGATGGAGATCAGTTCCTCAGCCCTGAGACACGACTGTTACTTCTTCATCCCTATGCCCATCCATGCCCCTCCCTCAGCAAGCCCTCCTCTAAACTGTTCTTGTATTCTACAAATTTACCATTTACCCCTTTAAAAATTATGATGTATTTCAGACATACAGAGGCTATAAGGACTAATGTAATAAACACCTGTGAAACCACTACCCTGTTTAGGAAATAAAGCATTAATACTGAAAAAGAAAGAAAGAAACTGATAATTTGGAGGGAAAACAAAAATAACTCTTAAGTGTGGGAGTGAGAACTAGATTCCATTCTGCTTCTGTCTCTGGTTGGCTGTGTGACCTTGTGTGACTCCATTGCCCTCTCTGAACCTGCGGGCTGCCCTGGGTGGTTTCCCTACCTTCCCCATTACAGATGTCCTTTGAGGCTGCATGGGGGTCCTAAGGGAAAGGTACTGGGTTGAGTGACTGTGGTGACTGCCATGGGAGACAGAGAGACTTCAGGCCTCATCTCTCATCTCTGATGAACCACTATAAGGGCAGACAGTCCTGCCCCCTCCTTGCTTCTCTGACCCAGGTCACCCCCAAGATATGCCAGACTCCCTCCAAGCTATCCAGGCCATATTGGATCACCTTGGAGTGGGGACCCAGTCCACCCGCCCCAGGTCATTTTCAACAGGATCTCTGCCAGACAGAAGGTAATTTCCTGGATGGGTGAGCAATCAGAACTTACTCAAGGCTGGGCCACTTTAGGGCTTAGGCCTCACCCCGGAAAATGGAAAGCACTTTAGGCCATAGCAATCGGGCACTTCCTTGATTGCCCTGGAGATGTGAGCCCCACCCTGTCTCTCACAGCTGCCCTGGAGAAAAAGAGGGAGACCCTAGAAAGCCACAGGAGCAGAAACAAGGGAAGCCAGGGGCCAGGGACGCTGGTACAAATTGTTGGACTGCTTGCCTACTGTCTAGAACTTGTCTCAGTGGATCTGGAACATCGATGACCATTCTGATCGCCTCGACCACCTTTGAGAGAACCCCCTTGCTCGTATCAAAATGGTCCCTTTTGGTCCTTTGCCCTGGACCTTTGACATTCTGGACTAGTTCTGTTCTCACTTGTGGCTGAATGTAACATGTGTACAATAAATCATCTCTTTTGCTGTCTTAGCTGAAGAAAAAAAAAAAAAGAGGGAGGCTCTGGATCTCGTCCAAAACACCCAGTCCTAAACCTTCCCTGGTTCTCTACCGCCTCTGTCATTGCTGCTGCCTTCTTCTCCCCTCTCCTGCCCCGCTTCTTGGGGTTACAAATGAATTTTAGCAAGTAGGAAATTTGCAAACACGGAATCTGCAAATAATGAGAATCAACTGTATGTTGCCCTGGCGGGTACTGGAGTGACCTCTGAGTCAGCCTGGAAGAGTCAGGGAAGATTCCCAAAAAGATGAGACTTTGGCTGTGACCTGAAATACAGAGCAGTCTAGACAGGGGGTCTGTGACCAAATAGGTCATGTGGTGTAACAGAGAGCTATTTTTTTCCTATTCCTAGGTAATTTGTTGCTCTCATAAGTGTGGTCTTCTCTTTCCCCTTATCTTCTAACTTAGCACTGGACAATAGAACTTTGTGCAATGATGGATATGTTCTATAATTACATGAATACAATAACCACTAAGCACACGTTGGCTATTGAGAACTTAAAATGTAACCAGTAGGACTGAGAAACCAAATTTTTTTTCATTTAATTTTAATTATTTTGCATTTAAATTCAAATAGCCACACATGGTAGTGGTTATCATGTCAAACGATGCAGTTGTTTTGTTTTTTTAACATTTTTATTGGAGTATAATTGTTTTACAATTGTGTGTTAGTTTCTGCTTTATAACAAAGTGAATCAGTTATACATATACATATATCCCCATATCTCCTCCCCCTTTTGTCTCCCTCCCACCCACCCTATCCCACCCTTCTAGCTGGTCACAAAGCACCGAGCTGATCTCCCTGTGCTATGCGGCTGCTTCCCACTAACTATCTATTTTACATTTGGTAGTGTATATATGTCCACATATACACTAGCACTCTCTTACTTTGTCCCAGCTTACCCTTCCCCCTCCCCATGTCCTCAAGTCCATTCTCTAGTAGGTCTGCGTCTTTATTCCCATCTTGCCCCTAGGTTTTTCATGACCTTCTTTTTTTTTTAGATTCCATATATATGTGTTAGCATACGGTATTTGTTTTTCTCTTTCTGACTTACTTCACTCTGTATGACAGACGCTAGGTCCATCCACCTCACTACAAATAACTCAATTTTGTTTCTTTTTATGGCTGAGTAATATTCCATTGTATACATGTGCCACATCTTCTTTACCCATTCATCTGCTGATGGACACTTAAGGTTGCTTCCATGTCCTGGCTATTGTAAATAGAGCTGCAATGAACGTTCTGGTACATGACCCTTTTTTTTTTTAAAATAAATTTATTTATTTTATTTATTTATTTTTGGCTGTGTTGGGTGTTCGTTGCTGTGCGCAGGCTTTCTCTAGTTGTGGAGAGCGGGGGCTACTCTTTGTTGCAGTGCACAGGCTTCTCATTGCAGTGGCTTCTCTCGTTGTGGAGCACGGGCTGTAGGCACATGGGCTTCCGTAGTTGCGGCACATGGGCTCAGTAGTTGTGGCTCACAGGCTCTAGAACACAGGCTCAGTAGTCTTGGCACACACGCTTAGTTGCTCCGTGGCATGTGGGATCTTCCCAGACCAGGGCTCAAACCCATGCCCCCTGCACTGGCAGGCGGATTCTCAACCACTACGCCACCAAGGAAGCCCACATGACCCTTTTTGAATTATGGTTTTCTCAGGGTATATGCCCAGTAGTGGGACTGCTGGGTCGTATGGTAGTTCTATTTCTGTTTTTTTAAGGAACCTCCATACTGTTCTCCATAGTGGCTGTATCAATTTACATTCCCACCAACAGTGCAAGAGGGTTCTCTTTTCTCCACACCCTCTCCAGCATTTATTGTTTGTAGATTTTTTTATGATGGCCATTCTGACTGGTGTGATATGATATCGCATTGTAGTTTTGATTTGCATTTCTCTAATGATTAATGATGTTGAGCATTCTTTCATGTGTTTGTTGGCAATCTGTATATCTTCTTTGGAGAAATGTCTATTTAGGTCTTCTGCCCATTTTTGGATTGGGTTGTTTGTTTTCTTGGTGTTGAGCTGGCTGAGCTGTTTATATATTTTGGAGATTAATCCTTTGTCTGTTGATTCGTTTGCAAATATTTTCTCCCATCCCGAGGGTTGCCTTTTCGTCTTGTTTGCAGTTTCATTTGCTTTGCAAAAGCTTTTAAGTTTCATTAGGTCCCATTTGTTTATTTTTGTTTTTATTTCCATTACTCTAGGAGGTGGATCAAAAAAGATCTTGCTGTGATTTATGTCAAAGAGTGTTCTTCCTATGTTTTCCTCTAAGAGTTTTATAGTGTCCGGTCTTACATTAAGTCTCTAATCCATTTTTAGTTTATTTTTGTGTATGGTGTTAGGGAGTGTTCTAATTTCATTCTTTTATATGTAGCTGCCCAGTTTTCCAAGCACCACTTATTGAAAAGACTGTCTTTTCTCCACTGTATATCTGTGCCTCCTTTGTCATAGATTAGTTGACCACAGGTGCATGGGTTTATCTCTGGGCTTTCTATCCTGTTCCATTGATCTATATTTCTGTTTTTGTGCCAATACCATATTGTCTTGATTACTGTAGCTTTGTAGTATAGTCTGAAGTCAGGGAGTCTGATTTCTCCAGCTCCATTTTTTGCCCTCAAGGCTGCTTTGGCTATTCGGGGTCTTTAGTGTCTCCATACAAATTTTAAGATGTTTTGTTCTAGTTCTGTAAAAAAGGTCACTGGTAGTTTAATAGGGATTACATTGAATTTGTAGATTGCTTTGGGTAGTATAGTCATTTTCACAATATTGATTCTTCCAATCCAAGAACATGGTATATATCTCCATTTGTTTGTTTCATCTTTGATTTCTTTCATCAGTGTCTTATAGTTTTCTGAGTACAGGTCTTTTACCTCCTTAGGTAGGTTTATTCCTAGGTATTTTATTCTTTTTGTTGCAATGGTGAATGGGATTGTTTCCTTAATTTCTCCTTCTGATCTTCTGTTGCTAGTGTATAGGAATGCAAGAGATTTCTGTGCATTAGTTTTGTATCCTGCAACTTTACCAAATTCACTGATTAGCTCTAGTAGTTTTCTGGTGGCATCCTTAGGATTCTCTATGTATAGTATCATGTCACCTGCAAACAGTGACAGTTTTACTTCTTCTTTTCCAATTTGGATTCCTTTTATTTCTTTTTCTCCTCTGATTGCTGTGGCTAGGACTTCCAAATCTATGTTGAATAATAATCATAAGAGTGGACATCCTTGTCTTGTTCCTGATCTTAGAGGAAATGCTTTCAGTTTATCACCATTGAGAATGACGTTTGCTGTGGGTTTTTCATATATGGCCTTTATTATGTTGAGGTAGGTTCCCTCTATGTCCACTTTCTGGAGAGTTTTTATCATAAATGGGTGTTGAATTTTGTCAAAAGATTTTTCTGCATCTATTGAGATGATTATATGGTTTTTATTCTTCAGTTTGTTAACATGGTGTATCACACTGATTTTCATATATTGAAGAATCCTTGCATCCCTGGGATAAATCCCACTTGATCATAGTGTATGATCCTTTTAATGTGTTGTTGGATTCTGTTTGCTAGTATTTTGTTGAGGGTTTTTGCATCTATATTAATCCATGATACTAGTCTGTAATTTTCTTTTTTTGTAGTATCTTTGTCTGGTTTTGGTATCAGGGTGATGGTGGCCTCATAGAATGAGTTTGGGAGTGTTCCTTCCTCGGCAGTTTTTGGAAGAGTTGAGAAGGATGGGTGTTAGCTCTTCTCTAAATGTTTGATAGAATTCACCTGTGAAGCCATTTGGTCCTGGACTTTTGTTTGTTGGAAGATTTTTAATCACAGTTTCAATTTCAGTGCTTGTCATTGGTCTGTTCATATTTTCTATTGCTTCCTGGTTCAGTCTTGGTAGGTTATACATTTCTAAGAATTTGTCCATTTCTTCCAGGTTGTCCATTTTATTGGCATAGAGTTGCTTGTAATAGTCTCTTAAGATGCTTTGTATTTCTGTGGTGTCTGTTGTAACTTCTCCTTTTTCGTTTCTAATTTTACTGATTTGAGTCCTCTCCCTCTTTTTCTTGATGAGTCTGGCTAAGGTTTATCAATTTTGTTTACCTTCTCAAAGAACCAGCTTTTAGCTTGATTGATCTTTGCTATTGTTTTCTTAGTTTCTATTTCATTTATTTCTGCTCTGATCATTACGATTTCTTTCCTTCTACAAACTTCGGGTTTTGTTTTTTCTTCTTTCTCTAGTTCCTTTCTCTAACCTTCCTTTAAGTTTGGATTGTTTATTTGAGATTTTTCTTGTGTCTTGAGGTAGGCTTGTACTGCTATAAACTTCCCTCTTAGAACTGCTTTTGCTGCATCCCATAGGTTTTGGATCATCATGTTTTCATTGTCATTTGTCTCTAGGTATTTTTGATTTCCTCTTTGATTTCTTCAGTGATCTCTTGATTATTTGGTAAGTGATTGTTTAGCCTCCATGTGTTTGTGTTTTTTACAGTTTTTTCCCTGTAATTTATTTCTAATCTTGTAGCATTGTGGTCAGAAAAGACGCTTGACATGATTTCAATTTTCTTAAATTTACCGAGGCTTGATTTGCTACCCAAGATGTGATCTATCCTGGAGGATGTTCTGTGTGCACTTGAGAAGAAAGTGTAATCTGCTGGTTTTGGATGGAATGTCCTATAAATGTCAATTAAATCTATCTGGTCTATTGTGTCATTTAAAGCTTGTGTTTCTTTATTAATTTTCTGTCTGGATGATCTGTCCATCGGTGTAAGTGAGGTGTTGAAGTCCCCCACTATTATTGTATTACTGTCGACTTCCCCTTTTATAGCTGTTAGCAGTTGCCTTATGTATTGAGGTGCTCCTATGCTGGGTGCATATATATTTATAATTGTTATATCTTCTTCCTGGATTGATCCCTTAATCATTATCTAGTGTCCTTCTTTGTCTCTTGTAACATTCTTTATTTTAAAATCTATTTTATCTGATATGAGTATTGCTACTCTAGCTTTCTTTTGATTTCCATTTGCATGGAATATCTTTTTCCATCCCCTCACTTTCAGTCTGTATGTCCCCAGGTCTGAAGTGGGTCTCTTGTAGACAGTGTATATATGGTTCTTGCTTTTGTATCCATTCAGTGAGCCTGTGTCTTTTGGTTGGAGCATTTAATCTATTCACTTTTATGGTAATTATCGATACGTATGTTCCTATTACCATTTTCTTAGTTGTTATGAGTTTGTTTGTGTAGGTCCTTTTCTTCTCTTGTGTTTCTCACTTAGAGAAGTTCCTTTAGCATTTGTTGTAGAGCTGGTTTTGTGATGCTGAATTCTCTTAGCTTTTGCTTGTCTGTAAAGCTTTTGATTTCTCCATCGAATCTGAATGAGATCCTTGCCAGGTAGAGTAATCTTGGTTGTAGGGTCTTCCCTTTCACCACTTTAAATATATTGTGCCACTCCCTTCTGGCTTGTAGAGTTGCTGCTGAGAAATCAGCTGTTAACCTTATGGGAGTTCCCTTGTATGTTATTTGTCGCTTTTCCCTGGTTGCTTTCAATAAGTTTTCTTTGTCTTTAATTTTTGTCAATTTGATTACTATGTGTCTCGCCGTGTTTCTCCTTGGTTTTATCCTGCCTGGGACTCTCTGCACTTCCTGCACTTGGGTGGCTATTTCCTTTCCCATGTTTGGGATGTTTTTGACAATAATCTCTTCAAATATTTTCTCTGGTCCTTTCTCTCTCACTTCTCCTTCTGGGACACCTATAATGCAAATGTTGTTGCATTTAATGTTGTCCCAGAGGTCTCTTAGGCTGTCTTCATTTCTTTTCATTCTTTTTTCTTTATTCTGTTCCGTGGAGTGAATTCCACCATTCTGTCTTCTGGGTCACTTATCCATTCTTCTGCCTCAGTTATTCTGATGTTGATTCCTCCTAGGTATTTTTCATTTCAGTTATTATATTGTTTATCTCTGTTTGTTTGTTCTCTAATTCTTCTAGGTGTTTGTTCTTTAATTCTTCTAGGTCTTTGTTAAACATTTCTTGCATCTTCTCGATCTTTGCCTCCATTCTTTTTCTGAGGTCCTGGATCATCTTCACTATCATTATTCTGAATTCTTTTTCTGGAAGGTTGCCTATCTCCACTTCATTTAGTTGTTTTTCTTGGGTTTTATCTTGTTCCTTCATCTGGGACAAAGTCCTCTGTCTTTTCATTTTGTCTCTCTTTCTGTGAATGTGGTTTTCCCTCCACACGCTGCAGAATTGTAATTCTTGCTTCTGCTGTCTGCCCTCTCTGTATTGATATTTGTATGTTAATTTTATATCCCATATCCTTATGGACTTTTCTTGTTTAGAGGAGTTTTTCAGTTGATTCACTTGGGTTCTCTTGGAATACAATCATTGGCAAATAAATATAATTTTACCTACTTTCCAATTTTATTTCTTTTTTTATCTAATTGCATTGGCTAATATCTCCAATGAAAGGTTACATAGTAATAGTGGTGATAGTGCATATCTTTGTTTCTGATTTAGTCGAATTTCTAAGTGTGATTTCTTCCTTTTTTTTTATATGAAAATGATACAAACAGGTGACAGATGAATTGTTTTGTCCCCCAAGCTTGCTCCTCCTCCAGTGCTCCCTCTATTACGGAGGGAGCTCCTCTATTGCTCCCTCTCTGTTCCCTGAATTAGAAATCTAGGCATTGGACTTCCCTGGTGGTGCAGTGGTTAAGAATCTGGCTGCCAATGCAGGGGACGTGTGTTCGAGCCCTCGTCCAGGAAGATCCCACAAGCTGTGGAGCAACTAAGCCCGTGCACCACAACTACTGAGCCTGTGTGCCACAACTAGTGAAGCCTGCATGCCTAGAGTCCATGCTATGCAACAAGAGAAGCCACCACAATGAGAAGCCCTCTCATCACAACGAAGAGTAGCACCCCTTGCCTCAACTAGAGACATCCCACGCACAGCAATGAAGACCCAATGCAGCCAAAAGTAAATAAATAAAATTATTAAGAAAAAAAGAAATCTAGACATCACCTTCATTTCTCTCTTTCCCTCTCCCTCTCTCACCCTTTCTCTGTCAACTATCCAGGCCAAACAGGTACCAAATCTGTCTTCTTTCTGTTTCCACTGCCACCACCTCTGTCTGGTACTCTTCATTACCCAGGAACATTTCAAGAGCAGCCTCTTCATTAGTCACCCTGCTTCCACTTTCACTTCCTTCAATCCTTTCTCCACAAAGCAGATGATACAGTCTTTCTAAACTCTTAATCATCCTATGGTTCCCCTACTTAAAACTTGTCAATGGCTTTGTCTGCTCTTAGGATAAAGAGAAAAATCCTTTTGGTTCACAAAGCCCTGTGCCATCTGCCTCTGCCTACACTTTTTTAGAAATGTAAATCAATTTTGTAGAAATGTAAATCAATTTTTAAACCTCTTCAATGGCTTTGGCTGCTCTCAAAATAGAACTGAAACTCTCACTGTGGGCTGCAAGGCCCTGGGTGAGCTGGTTCCCACGTAGCTCTCCAAATCCATGTCACACCATCTACCCTCTCCTTCACGACTCTCTGGCTGCACAGTGTTCTTTCAGTACTTCAGATACACTAGGTTCTTTCCTACCTCTGGGTTTTTATGCTAGCTGTCGCTTCTACCTGCAATACTTTCCCCCAAGCTCTTCAAATGTCTGTCTAATTCTCCTCCTTTGTGATTTGATTCAAACATCACTTTCTCAGAACATTCTTTCCTGAGCACCTGATTTAAAATAACCTCCAGATAAAATAAATAAAATAACCTCCACACCAGTTCCCTCTATTAGTGCACCCTGCTTATTTCTTTCATGGTGCTTATTGCAATCCGAAATTATCTTATGTGCGTGTCCATTTATTTGTCATTGGTCCCCACTAAGAAGGTAAGCTCTGTTTTGTTCACCACTCTATCCTCAGAGCCTAATCGATGCATGACACATAATAGGCCCATTATAAATATTTGTTGCGTAAATGGATAACCAGGGTCCTAGAGCCAGTCAAGGACAGATCCGGAAATCCTTCTTTGCAGTGTTAAAAGGTGTTTCCCCTTTCTTCCAGCAGGTGGAGTCAAAGCCACATCTGGTCCTCAGCAGGGGTGGAGTGGAGGGGTACGTGCTTTGCCTGGCTGAGGGCGGAAGGACAGTGAAGAGGGAGAGGCAGGGTTTGTTGTAGTGTTGCTGGATCCAAGCGTAGAGGAAGTCAAGGTGGCAGCGTCTCCCGAAGGACAGGAAAGTATGAGCTGTCCAGAGGCACCTGGAGCAGCCGATGATCCAAGGAGTCCCTGGGATCCCAGATCGCTTTCCCACTTCCCCCACCTATCCAGCCTCCTAAATCACACCCCCAAGAGTCAGCAAAGGGTCTTTGAGGAGAACCACTTTCTGTGAACATGAAACTGGAGAAGCAAGGGTTTTCAATTCTAAATCCCCAAGGTACAATGGAGGGAAACTGAGACCGGGGAAGCCTCCTAGTGGGTCAGTGGGAGTTGGGTCTGGCTGACAAAGCCCTCTCTAGTCTTAGCTCATTCATTCAGCTCCACACGCCCCACCCCTCCCTTCCATGCCCGGCCCTGGGTGCCGTGTGGGCGACCATGACGAGGGCATGGATTCCCAGAGCTGCCCCAAAGATGCAAGGGACAGGCATAGCTTTCGAGAGGCATGCTGGAGCAAAGGCACACTGGACCAGTGTCTGCCAAGGGGACCAAGGGCCAAAGGTGTGTTCCAGGGCCAGGCAGGTGACCTGCAAAAAGGGCTGCATCTAAATCTAGAGCTGGGGAAGTCAGCAGGGGTCTTGGATTTCCTCCTGAAGACAATGGGGACTCAAAGGAGTTTCTAAACAGGAAATCTACTAGGTTATCTTGGATAGCTTGCGGAAGGAATCAAATCTGATTTGAGATCAAATCAGTCAGTCAGCCAGTGAGGATGCTGGTATAATCATCCAAGGTGAGAGAAGATAAGACCTGAGAAGTAATTGCAGGGATGGGAAAGAAGTAAGCTTGGGTGGTTTAGGAAATTTCTGTTTTAAAGATGGGATTTGGTGGTTATTGATCGGAGTGGAGGGAGAAGAGAGGTGTGAGTGGACCTCTGCAAATGTCATCTTGGAGTCCTTGAACGCTCCAGCTACGGAGGTCAGACCAGAGCAGCCTCTGACCCTGAGGGCAGCTCCAAAGACAGCAGCAGGACCTGGCTTGGTGGTGGCAAAACTACTGAATGGAAATGTACCTACCTCACTCAGAGGGAAGTTATGAGGACTAATTAAATTGATATTTATTAAGCATGTGTAACAGTGCCTGTTATTAACACTTTATAAATTTTAAAAAGTGGTTGAGGGCTTCCCTGGTGGCGCAGTGGTTAAGAATCTGCCTGCCAATGCAGGGGACACGGGTTTGAGCCCTGGTCCGGGAAGATCCCACATGCCGCGGAGCAACTAAGCCCGTGCTCCGCAACTACTGAGCCTGTGCGCCACAGCTACTGAGCCCGCGTGCTGCAACTACTGAAGCCCATGCACCTTAGAGCCTGCGCTCCGCGACAAGAGAAGCCACCGCAACGAGAAGGCCACACACTGCAACGAAGAGTAGCCCCCGCTCGCCACAACTGGAGAAAGCCTGCACGCAGCAAGGAAGACCCAACGCAGCCAAAAATAAGTAAATAAAATAAATAAATTTAAAAAAAAAAAGTGGTTGAGTAGAACTTCATCCAAAAAAATGGAGCTCCAACTCAAAAAAAAAAAAAAAAGTCCCAAACCCAAAGTAAAAACCAAGCCTCAAGAGTCTAAGCACGCCTCTTCTCTGGGCCTCATTTATCCATCGATATAAAACAAAGAGGTTGGATTGGTAGCCTCTTGATCCTGCCAGTGTTGCTTTCCTCATTTTTTGGAGTTTCATCTAAGTGTGTAAAACCCAATGACTTGGGACTTCCCTGGTGGCACAGTGGTTGAGAGTCCGCCTGCCGATGCAGGGGACATGGGTTCGTGCCCCAGTCTGGGAAGATCCCACATGCCGCGGAGCGGCTAGGCCCGTGAGCCATGGCCGCTGAGCCTGCGCGTCCGGAGCCTGTGCTCTGCAACGGGAGAGGCCACAACAGTGAGAGGCCCGCGTACCGCAAAAAAAAACCCCAAAAAACCCCCCAATGACTTGCTGAGGCAAGTTCCTACCAGCTTGTGAGGGCAAATTATTAAATTTTCAGGAATTTTGCAGGAGAGAACAACTGCTGGTAACTTGAAATTGGCTATAGTGAGAATATTTACAGCTTGGAAATAGGCAAATGCTACAAACTAGGCCTTCCCCACCACCCTCCTCCCCACCACCAGTGGTGAGACCCCCTCCCCTCAGCCAACACATACACCCAGCTGGGTACATTCCCGCCTTCCAACACTGTCATTATCAGTGGTGGAGGAAGAATCACAGGTCTCTGGGGACCCCACAGGGGCCCAGTCACAGAGTCTGCCCCAGCACAGCCAGCGTCACATGCTCAGGCAAGCCTAGGGTGGGAAGCAGAGCATGCGGGCCTGAGCAGAGCAAGCTGGCCGCTCTCAGACACAGGGGAGCAGTGGATAGTGGTTAAGGCACTAGTCTTGAAGACCCGGGATGTTACTCCAGTTAGGTCTCTCTCAGCTGTGTGAGTTTAGCTAAGTCCCTCTCAACACTGGGGCTCAGTTTCATCATCTTTAAAATGGGGACAGTCCTGACCTAGCAGGATGGTTCCCAGGATTAAGTGAGAACATCAGCAAAGTGAGAGGAAAGCTTTCACACCTGGGCCTGGTACAGACAGGTGTTTAGTAAATGTTAGCTGATGCTGTTATCACACCTCCACACACATTCTCGCCCCCCAGGGCACCTGCGGCTGAGCGCTCCCTCACTCTCTGCACCTTGGCACAGAATGGCTCAGTGTCAGGACAAAGACAGAAAACAGGCAGCTCCGTTTCCCAACTTTTATGAAAATTAATAACATTAATAGCTCACAGACATATACAAACACACAGACTGCTATGTACATGGTCATTAAGTTATTAATTAGTCTCTGTATAAAACGTTTCTACATTAGTGTCCCGGGCTAGGCCCGATCAGTCCTTGTGGCATATTCACAGTAGCAGCCCCTGGGCTTGGCCCCTGTGGTGGGCAGAGGGAGGCTGGTGGCTGTATGAACAGCCCGCCTCACGATGGGCACAGGAGGCGTCCTGAGTCGCTCACTCTTGAGTCTTTGGCTCCCTTCCTGGCATCTGGAGACCAGCTGTTCAGTGAGCAGGCAAGCAGGCCCAGATTCCTCATCTGGCCTGGCGACCCAGGCCCTGTGCATGGTGGCTTCGGGCCACCCAGCAGGCCCTAGAGGATTCTGGCTAGTTCTGTAGAGTCTGTGTCAGAGCAGCCCGAGCTGCTGGCCTCTTCCCTGCAAAAGCCAGAGGAGACAGGCTGGAGGAAGCACCCTCACCCACCTGCTTGTTGCCCGCAGGATCTTGGCTCTGAGGTCTTAGCTCACTGCCAGGCTGGTCTAAATCACAGGACGTAGTTTGCTCACTCCCACTCTCAGCCCAGAAACTGCTGGTAGGTTTGTTCGCTGTTCTTGCAGCCCACAAGGCACCCCAAGCCCCAGTACCACGCCCTGGCCTGGGCGAGCTGAGCTGGCGCAACTCACTCCACCCTGCCCTCTGGTCTCCGCACCTGAGCTCCTGCACACCAGGAGAGCCGTGAAGAGTGTGGGCTCTGGAGTCAGAACACCAGGGCTCAAACCCCAGCTCTGCCCCTTATCACTTGTCCCTCTTCCTGGTTAAGCCTCAGTGTCTTCATCTGCAGAGTGGGAATCATAGGAATCTCTGACACCCAAGGTTGTTGGACGACCATAGGAGATCACGAGTACATTCTCTACAATGTAAACTCCTTGAGGGCAGGGATTTATCTGTTTCATTCACTAGAGCAATGCCTGGCACATAGGCGTCCCATTAAGTACTTGTTGAAGGAATAAATGTAAAACCACTCAGCCCAGGCAGGCAGCCTGTGTTCAAGAAATGTTAACTGCCGCGGTGATGAATCAGCTGGGGGAAAGGGCAGAGGAGGAGCTGTCCAGGGAAGATGTGTGGAAGGCAGATCTGGCTTTGGCCCCAGGAGGCACTAGCCGAGGGCTTAGACTGGATGATGTCCCCTCGTCCACCTCCCTGTCCCTTCCCCACTCACCTCAGGGCCTGCAGGGCCTTCTTGTTCTGCCGCCGCTTCTCCTCGTCAATGGGGTACAGCTTAAAGAGCAGCAGGCCTATGAGGATGAGGACTATGGGAGCCATGGTCACCAGCATCTTCAGTGTGAACTTGACACGTGCTGGCTGGGAGCAGCCACGGGTCTGGTACCCAGTAAAGCTGTGGGACCCAGTGGTTAGGGGAGTGGTGAGGATGGGGCACCTGGGACCTACCCCTGCCCAGCACTGCCCAGACCCCCCCCCACCCCACTCACTCCAGACTGAGGGTGGAGATGCCCAGGGAGACTCCGGAGGCAAACTTGGTGAAGAAGACATAGAAGGAGAAGAAGATGGGCTCGGTCCCATGGATATGGGGCTGCTTCAAGTGGAAGTCATCAATGACGTCAGGCAGCATGGACCTGTACACGGTGGTGGCAGCCGTGAGCACCCTTCCACCTAGCAACCCCAGACCTCCACTAGCCCATGTGGTCCGTGTCAATAAGAGTGGTCCTCTGAGAGTTTGCAGTCCCACAGCTCACACACAGTTCAATGAGGAGTGGGCAACTTCATGTGAATAAAAAAGACGGCCCCTTCCTCCAAGATGAAGTAGCCCCAGATCTAGTTGCTCAGCTAGGCAGGTATAGAGTGCAGGCTAGATCTAAGCCCCCATTTCCCACCCTGACTAGATGTCGTTGTGCAGTTCACAACCTGTACAACTGTACTGGGAAGACCTGCCCCACCCCCAACCTGGACCCACAGAATGGCCTGCAGGGAGACAAGCCCCACAGGATTCTCCCTAAGGAGCTTCAGAACTGGGGGGTGGGAGGCTGGGAAACATACCCCGGTGGGCCTATATATACTTACCAGGGTAGTAAGAAGGCAGCTGCTACACTGACGCCAGCTGCCACAGCTACCACATATGTGACAATCAGGTTACTCTCCATGAGGGCCACCAAGATGAGAAATGGCACTGCTGACTGGGGGAGCGGGCACAGGAATACGAGTCAGCTGGGAAGCTCCCATCAGTAGCCCCCAAGTCAGCCCAGGCCATGTCCTTCAGCCCCACTCACTGAGATCCCAATGTACACAGCCATCTTCTTGCCAAACCGTGTTAGGAACCACTGCCAGATGGGGATGGTGACTGTGGCCGAGAACTGTGGATGGGCAAAGGGGGAGGAGAGGGAAGTGGGTTAGAGCCATGGAATACCCTCTGCTCTTCCCAGGGCTCTAAAGGTGCTCCCAGCCCTGCTCAAGAGACAGATGACATCATCTGGACAGTTGAGGACAGGCGCCCGATGGCTCTTCAGGGGAGCTGAGAGCGAGTCCCCATCTCATCTCCTGCCTTCTCTGAGCACAGAGCTCCGGAAGTTCTGGCTTCCACACCTTTGCTTTTGCTGTGCTCTCTACTTGAACATCTAACCCCAAACCCTTTCTTCTTTTTCCCCCAGTGTAATTGAGATATAATTGACATATAACATTGTACTAGTTCAAGGTGTACAACATAAAGATTTGATATATGTACCCAAACTCTTTCTTTCATCGTCCTACCTAAGCAGCGGTAGGTCAGATCCAAAGGTTCTGAGAAGCCTCCCTCATCCCTCATGACCTTGGGCCAGTCTGGGAAACGTCCTCTGGCTATCCAAAGAACCATCTCGCAGCCTAAGCCACTTCGGCCACCCTCGGGGCCCCACACGCACCATGATGGCCAGGAGCAGATTCTGGAATTCGTTACGAAAACCCAAGGTGTAGGTGCAAAACAGAGCGAAGTTCCCCTCCACCAGCTGGGGGACAGGAGAGCGCGGTGGGAAGGAAAGGTAAGGAAACAGGTGATGTAGTTGGGGCTGAGCCTCCATGACATTCCCCATGCTCCAGGGACCCCTGCTCACTCCGCCTCCATTCCACCTGTCCCTCGGGCTTTGTCCCATCCTGAGTCCGAGGCCTACCCCGCCCCTCGTTCCACATACGCCCTCCCGCCCAGGCTGAGCAGCATATCAGGGCCCGACTCACCATGAAAGCCAAGGAGGTGAAGAGGAAGCCGGCAATAAGCTTGATGTACGGGCCATGGCTCATGACCAGCCGGAGGCCCCGAAAGAAGGGCATCGGCTTGGCCTGCTGAGTCTCGTAGGGTTCTGGGGGCCAGAGGGGACGGTGAGGCAGGAGCAGAGGCCCCTCCCCAAGCCTGAGGCCCAGGCAAAGGGACAAAACCACCCCACGCTGGGGCCTGCACCCCTCCCCAGGACCCCTCACCTCTCTGCTCCCGCACGCCCAGAGTCAGGATGACAGCGCAGATGACATAGATGGAGGCAATGACCCCTGCCGCCAGCAGGTATGCGTTTTGCTGTAAAGAGGGGAAAGGTGACATAGAGAAACAGTCAGTCTGATTTCATCCCAGCTCCCAGCAGCTCTACTCAATGACGTTGGATCAGTCCCTTCTGTGGGGGCCTCACTGTCTCTATCCGCGAAATGGGAAAATCAGCCTGCGCCTGCTGTTGCTTCCCAAGGCCAAGTTCAGGTGAACAAAAGGTTAAGAAGGCCAGGCTGTGGAGTCTGAGAGCCCACAGTTCAAACCTCCCCAAATCTAGTTTCTGCAACTCACTAGCTCGATTACCCTGGACAAATTATTTAGCCTCCCTGTGCTTCAGTTTCCTTATCTGCAAAGTGGGCACATTAACACTTTGTATAACAGATGCCCAACATTTACAAACACTAGCCATTATTAATATTTTGAGGATAATGGCAGAATCACCCCATCGTTCCTCATCTCCCCCAGCCCTGCCCTGCCAGGGCCTTACCGTTTCTCTGAGCGAGGTGGCGCTCTGCGTGCGATTGACACCTTCCAGGGCTACTGTAGAAGCATTGGCGTCCTGGACACAAGGTGTATGTGCTTGGCCCACAATCTGCCCCTGGATTGCTGTGCCCAGCACTGTACCTAATACCTCCACAGTCATCCCTGAGCAGGAAAAAGCAAGTCCTTTTGAGGGGCCGCACGGCTTGTGGGCCCCCAGGGAGGAAGGTCAGATGGATAGAAGCCCAGCTCTAGCCACAGGCGATAGTAGCAACTCCAGATAGGATGGGTACTGGGTACTGGGGTAGACGGCACCTTGGCCTAAACTCATGGCCTCGCTATGTGACCTCTCCCTGGTCCTTCCACCTCCCTGGTCTCACCAGAGCAATAAGTTATTTTTAAGATGGTTTCACACCCACTCCCAAGAGCAGGGAGCTGGGCCCACAAGGGATGAAACATGGTAGGAGGGTCAGGGAGTGGAGACCCTGGGTCCCTGGTGGGTGGGCTCAGTGGGCTGGGGAGACTTACGATACGCAGTGGCAGAATCCCGCTCACTCTGTTCCGTGCTGATGAACATGGTGAGAGCTGAGTAGGGAACGTGGAAACACTGGCATGGAAGAGAGGCCCTCGGCCAGTCAGACGATGGACAGACAGATGTGGCTTCGGGCACCAACCCCGGAGGCCCCAGGGACTTCCCGCACCCCTGTCCATACTCACCGTGACCAGCGTCTCAAAGAGGCAGTAGAAAAGCAAGTACCACAGGGTCTGGCCCTGTTGGAAGTCAGGCACGAACCAGATGAGGAAGTAGGCGATGATGGCCAGGGGCGTGGAGAAGATGATCCTGAGGAAGGGGAGGGTTTGAGTGGAGGCCGGATGCCAAAACCCCAGGATCAGGGCCCAGGCTGGACTGCTCTGCAGCCTCACACGGTGCCCGGCAGGAAGGAAATTCCTCCCCCTGGATGTACCCGCCCCAGGGTCTCTGGGAAGGGACTGATGGCCCAGCCCAGAAGGGCACACTGAGGCAGGGCCCCCAGCCTACAATCCTGAGCATGGGGTATGAGGTCAGACCCTCCTGAGTCTTGCCTGCATCTCCCCAGGTGTGAAGGCTCCAAAGACAGGGGCTTTCTATGGGCTGAGGGGCTGAGAATGCAGGCCAGGACCTCAGATGGTGGGGCAGGGAGGCAGTGGGGGAGGAGAAATCCCAGAGGGATCTCACCCATGTGTGCATACACAGGAGTGGGGGAGGCCAACCCCAGGTGAAGGTGTTGCTTCTGGAGCAGCCAGAGGGGAGGACTGGGCCCAGTGCCTCCCCACATGTGAGTCCCACACCATCCTAGTTAGATCTCAGGATGGTCCAACTTCCCGGCGTCAGTATAGAAAGGCAGCAGAGAACCATGGTGAAAAGGCCTTTGGAGCCACACTTCCGGGATCCAGTTCTGGCTCTACCAGTAACTATAAATAACTTGGTCTTGGGCAAGTTATTTAACTTTTGAGGTTCATTTTACCAAATTATTGTTTACAAACGATAATAGTAATAGCACCTACCTTACCTTCAACACTTACTCAAGAAATATTCAAGTGCCAACTCTGTGCTGAGCACTATTCTAATGACTTGGGACGCATCAGTAAACAAGACACACAAGTCATTGCCCTTGTGGAATTTACATTCTAGTTGGCAAACAAAAAATAAACATGAGATATATACTATCCAGCCTTAAAAAGGAATGAAATTCTGACACTTGCTACAACATAAAACTTGAAGACCTTATGCTAAGTGAAATCAGCCTGACACAGAAAGACAAATCTGGCATGATCCCACTTAGATGAGTCAAATTCACAGACAGAAAGTAGTTGGTTGCCAGGGGCTGGAGGGGAGCAAGGAATGGGGTGTTAGTGTTTAACGGGTACAGAGTTTCAGTTTGGAACAAGTTCTGGAGAGATGGTCGCACAACAATGTGACTATACTTAATGCCACTGACTTGTACACTTGAAAATGGCTAAAATGGTAAATTAAAAAATTTTTAAATAGTGTATTCTACCACACACCAAAAAAGCTACATAACATAGTAGACGGTGATTAAGTGCTGTAGAAAAAAGAAGGAAAGCAGGCTAAAGGGGATTGGGAGTATGTGGGTACGATTCACAACCAGGTGGCCAAGGTAGCCCTCACTGAGAAGGTGGCCTCTGTGCCAGGCCTCGAATGAGAGGAGGGAGTTGGTCTGGCAGAGCTCGCGGGGCAACAGTGCTCAGGTGGGAAACGTGCCCCAGCAGGCCTGGGGAGGAGGAAGGAGGCCAGGGGGCCAGAGAGAGTGGCGTGAGCATGGGAGATGGAATTAGGAAATGAGGTTGGACAGGAAATGGGGTGCCAGGTCACGTAGGGCCCAATAGGCCATTGTAAGGACTTTGGCTCTATTTCACAGGGTTGAAGTCGTTTTGAGACTTAAGTTGATATTAAAATGTAGAACAGTTCTTGGGACACAACAAGTGTTTGCTGTGATTATCACACCAGGAAAGCTCAGCGGGAGACTTCAGGGAGCTGCCGAGAGCACTGGGCTAGGAATCAGACCTCAGATCCATCCCTGCTGCATCTCCCATGGGACCCTGCTGACACTCTGCCTCTCAATGGGTGGCCGGGAACTCCAGGAAAGTGTTCCGTCAGAGTCTTCCTCGTCTGAAACGGAGGATTTAAATGCTGGCTGAGGGCAGGGACTGGTCTGAGGCCTGGGAGAGGGGGCCCCAGGGCTCAGGAGCCCTGGAAGGCCCAGCCTCTTTCTACACCGAAAGCAGAAGGGGTGCCAGGTCCCAGGTCCTAACGGGGGTGGATGAAGAGGAGGGTCATGTATGTTACACGGCAGCCCTCAGCATGCGCTCAGACAGGGGTGGGGGTACCACTCAGAGGTGTCGCCAGGAGTTCTCACCCTGACAGCTGAGGCCACGTGCTGAATCACAAACCAGCCTGAAGGGCCCTCAGCTACTTCACCAAGCTGGTTGCCGCACGTGCCTGCGTGGGCGAGACGTCCTCAGATCTCACCTCCCAAAGGGAGGGCTTCCTCTGCTCTCCCGCCCTTACTCTACCCCACCCCTCCCAGATCCTCAGAGAACCAGGGCTCCTCTGGTAGCCTTCCCCAAACACTCCATCCAAGCAGCCGGGGCTGTGGAACCAAATGTGCTGGGAGTAACCCGGGCTGCTGCTGCTTCGGGCTGGCCCGGGCTGCTGCTATTACTGCTGCTGCTGCTTCAGGCTGGCCCGGGCAGCTGCCTGCCATTGGCTGTGTCTTATGAGGAGATGTGGCAGCTCAGCCCCGCCCCTGAGTGGCTGCCAGGGGGGCGGGTACAAGGCCCAGTCTCAGGGGCTGGCTCACCGGGAACCCCAGCAGCCTGTGCAGGTAAGGCAGACTCTCCTGCCCACTGGCCCTGAAGCTTGGATCAAAGGCCCCAAGCTGGGCCTTTGCCAGGGGCTGGCGGGATTTCAGTGGGAGGGGGACCTCGTGGGAAAGGAAGCTGTGCTGGGGGGCAGGGACTGTGGGAAGAGCTTTGAAGGCCTTGAAGGCCGGAGACCAGGTATGGGCGCCCCTGGGGCAGGAAGGCGCCCACTCGAGCCTGGATGGGCTAGAGATGAAAGGGGCATGTCCCCCCCCCGCCCCCCAACCACCAAGCAGGATGTCCTGGAGGGAACCAGAGCTCTGGCCTGTCAGCCTGTCCCTCGCGCCTGCCTTTGCCATCTGGTCTGTAGCACCACCACCCCCCAGCCTTGCCTCAAAGCCTGAGGCCGAGGCGTGTAGGCTCTGTGTCAAAGGAAAAGGTAGTTCTCACGGTCCAAGGAGCCAGAGGTTATGCTGTCCCTTCTGGGTTTTACCTTCCACGCTTACCCCTCCACCAGGAGCCACTCTGCAGGGGTGCCAAATTATACTTAATAAGTGCCAGAAATGGTTCTAAGCACGTTACGTATTAAAAAATTTAATTCTCACCACAACCCTGTGAGACAGGCATAATCATTATCCCCACTTTGCAGATGAAGAAACTTGAGGCTGAGATGTTAAATGTCTTGCCCAAGGTCGTACAGCTCTAAGTGGCTAAGTCGGTATTCAAAATGAGGCAGGCTGACTCCAGAGTGTAACCTTTCAACGATTATGGGAAGTGATGGAGCGGGAGAAGTTAGAATTCCAGCTTCATGGAAGGGAAAAGGACCTTGGGAGGAATGGGGCCTGGGCCAGGGGAAGCTGCTCAGTCTAGCAATTCGCCCGGCCTGGGTATGAACTGGCAGGAGTTCCAATGCCCATGCCTGGGGCAGCTGAGACCTTGCTGGGGTTTCTGCATCATTCCTTCTCCTCACCCCCCAGCCTGTGACAAACCATGTGGAAGGACCACGGGGTAGCAGACATGTCAGAAGCCCCGCCTTCTACCACCAGGAGCATTTTCTACTCACCAGGGCATGAGGCGGCCTAGGCGGGTCCAGGGGGATTTGCTAATGCAGAAGCCCACCAGGGGGTCTGTGATGGCATCCCAAGCTCGGCCCACAAACAGGATGATGGAAGCAGAGAAAGGATCCACCTGGGATGGGGAACAGGCAAAAGATGACTTCCTCATCCTTCAACGGATGGGCAACATCCACCCTCACCGATGGGCAAAGGCAGGGCTCCCTCCCTACTTCAGCCTGGCCATTAGGACCCTGTACTGCTCCCACCCAGGCCTTAAGCATCATCACTTGCCTTGTTAATAATGACAACAACAGTTTCCCAACAGAAGTAGCACTGTGTGTCTCCTTGGAAACTTTCCCAGATATTTCCCCCTAGGTCCTCCCCTCCGCTGCCCTTGAAAAACACTCCCATCAATTAGAATGAATCCAGAATTCAGTTCCTTGCCTCCCTCTCACAAGCCCCAACCACCTGATATCAGAAATAGCATTTGCTGGGTCACCGCAGTGGCCCTCAATTTCCCCATCTGTATAATGGGGTTATGATCCCTATCTTACAGGGTCAAGCTCTACCTTGGATGTGGAAAAAGAAATCAATAGAAAAAATGTTGAAAAAGTAGACTGTTACTATCACTACCCATTCAAGCTATCCCCCTCCCCCCAAACCTTCTAGGCCTAAATAGACAGTTTCTCTGGACTCTTCCTCATCCATCAATAGGCTCTACTATTACTATCGCTCCAGGAAGCTGGAGAGGCCTCTCCCACACTGCAGTTTCCCCAGTCTGACTTTTCTAACTTTTTACATTTTGACAGCAGGTTCCCCATATTTGCACCCCATTTAGGGCCTGGCCCATGGGAGTTGCTCAAAAACTAGCTGCTTAAATTAGGTCATTTGTCTTTTCTGGGGCTTAGGCTTCCCCATCTATTAAGTGAATACAAGATGCCTTGCTTGCAAAGTCACCAACCCCTGAGCCAAGCCAGCTACTGCTGTCCAGCTGGGGGTATTGTGTGCCAGTCTCTTCTAAGAACATCACAGCGGGCTCCATTCTATCACACCCTCCAGGCTCTGTTGCTCTTGCCAGGCAAGGAGGAGTGAGCTGACCTTGCCAGCTAAGATGCCTGGGGCAGAGACTCCCCTTCTGGATACTCTCCAAAGCCTTCTTATTTCTCACCCGCTGTGACTCTGAGAGGCAGGAGAGTAGGGATTCCCAGTCCCATTTCACAGATGGGGAAACTGACCCTACCCTGGAGTCCGTAGTCTCTCCCACCTTGGGGTGATGGAGGAGCCCTAGCGGGCTCAGCTCACTCACCTGAGCTACATCCAACAGGTAGATCTGCAGGAAGAACCCCAGGGCACAACCCGTCACCTGGTAGGGTGTCCCCCCAACTGCATAGCAAAGTTTGTTGCAAATGGACAACTGGTTTTTCTTCTTCGACTCCTTCTGGGAAGAAGAGGAAAGAATGAAAAGAGATCCACGATCCTGGCCTTCATCCTGGAAGTTTCCAGAGACAGGAAACTCTGGAACTTTGCCAGGAGGAACAAGTCTGCCTTGCCCTATTCCCACCCAGGGAGAGCTCACTTCCCACAAGAAATGAAAGGTATTCTCTGTTCTTAAAAATCTGGAAAAGGGGAATCCATACTGAGGAAGTAGCCCCTAAGCCACCCCACCCCAAACCCAGATCCTTATCAGCTCGTCTTCACTTAATGACTCCCCCAAAGGCCTCAGTTCTGTTTGTTTCCAAGTTGGAGAGGGAGCACGCGCCAGCAATGGACCTGTCCCCACCTGGCACCAGCTGCCACAACCTGAAAATCCTCTTGCCGCCAAGAGCTGCCTAAGCCCAGCCCTGGCTTCTGCCCTGGTTCAGAGGCCAGTGAACCTGCCTACTGGGTGAGGGCTCTAGAGATCCCTAAGGGCCCAACCCAGCTGGCTCTAGGCCCAGCTGTTCCTTCCATCTGTCCCAGAGCCTCCCTGGCCCCTGGAGGCAGCCAGACCTTCAGGCAAACCCAGGAGCTGTCCTACCCTCCTTCTCTCCCTGTCCCCCTCCCCCAGTTCCCAGAGGATCTTGGAGAGGAGAGGAAAGTCCTCTAGGTGCAGGGCTGGACCCTCTCTGGGTGGGGCACTAGGGAGGTTAAGGTTGCCCAGGGAAAGTAGATTACTCATACACGGGAGCAGCATAATTGCTTTCCCAGGCTTCTTCCAAGGATCGGTTAATAAAATTAAAACGAAAAGGCAGTCACCTCCTAGATATCTAGATATCTTTTGCCTGGGATCCCTCCCTGGGGCCGTCTGATGTCATTGGGTCCTTCATTATGTCCAGAGAGCTGGGAATGGGGCCGAAGGTCAAGACGCGCAAAGCGCCGCGCGCGGGCCGACACCTACACTGACACAAACGCCTGCGGAATGCGGCTCCTTTAAGAGCAGAGCCCTTGCTCTTATGAATGAACTTGAGCGGCCCTCACTGCGGAGTTGAGAAGCAGGCGTAGCATGTGGGGGTGGAGAGCAGGGGGATGAGAGATTTGGGACCAAGTTGGGTTTCCCAGATTTCTGGGGTCTCTCTGGCGTCTAGGGCAGCAAAATTAAGCGTCTGGTCACAGAGGAACGGAAACCGACTAGGCAGAGCGGAGCCGGGCACAACGTGGAGCCGCCGGTGGGGCCGCTCCCCAGAGACACCCAGAGTGGGGGGTGGGCAAAAGGGGGCCAGCGCCTACAAACCTTCTCCATCACTGCCTGCCTCCAGGGCACCCCAGGGCCCTCTCCTGCCTCTGGGTCCTCCTGTTCCCGGCTTAGCCCAAGGTGTCCCAGAACCAGGTTTATCCCGTGACGCCCCAACCTCAGCCTGCCGCCCACCCTTGACCCTCCACCCGGGGTGCCCGGCCCTCACCTTCACCTGGACCGGGCGTTCACCGGCTTGGAGGATGCCCGTGGGCAGCAGCCCCGCGGCGGAGCCGCTCTCGGCGCCCTCTCCTTTGGCCATGAGCCGCGGGCCACGCCGCCCCGGACCGGGAAGCCGGGATGTTCCTCTGCTCCGCGTGTTCCTCTGCTCCGCGGGCCTCCGCTCCGCCCGGGCTCGCGTTGTAGTTGTAGCCGCCGCCGCCGCTACGAACGCCGCTGACTCGCTCACTGCACTCCCCACGCGCCTCTTAAAAGGTTGGGCCCTGCCCTCTCTAACTGGCCAATCCTGGAGCTCTGCTACACCGCCGCCAGCCAATCCTGGAGCCCGTCGGGCCTCCCGCCGGCCCAAACCCCTCTGCGGCTTGTGCCACCAAGCCACGTTCTCCAGCCTGGAACCTGCGTCCGGCTGCGCGCCTCCGCGCAACCCCGGGGTTAAAGCCGGAGACCCACTTGACAAGCACGAGGAACTGAGGTCCAAGGCTAAAAGTGACCTGCCCGAGGTCCCCCAGAGTGAGTTCTACCTGAGTGAGATCTACACCCCAAGACTTCCGACCCCCAGGCCTAGGAAAGGCAGAGGCTTGGAAACCTAATGCCCCCTTTAACGTCTGGAGTCAGTTCGAGTCTCCCTCTGCTCCAAACCTGGAGCATATAGCGCTGACACTTTCCTAACCGACACGCCTCACCCCTCCTCCAAGACGGACCATTTCTTCTTCCCGACATTGGCATCTGTGGGGCCCTCGCGATGGGAGAGAAAGACGAGGCAACGCAGTCGCGGTCGCTGCCGGCAGGAAGCTCCTAAGTGGTGGAGAGGAGTCGGGACCACAGCCATCAGCACACAATGATGATAACAGCGGCATTTTACGGAAAGCTCCCTCCATGCTTAACATGATCTAATTCAACCCTCATAACCACCGTGTGAGGGTGGTGCTATTATTATCCCCATTTTACAACTGAGGGAAGGAAAACTCAGAGAAATGAAACAGCGCTCATGTGGCAGAGGCAGGCCTATAAGGTTTTGCCCCATTTCACATCCTTCCCTCTCCACAGCCCTGTGCTATACCTCTCAGCAAAAATTATGAGAAGGCTAAACCAGTCTCCCCAAGAAGAAGCCCTGGGAGAGGGAATTCCCTGGCGGTCCAGGGGTTGGGACTCCGTGCCTTCACTGCCGAGGATCAGAATTCAATCCCTGGATCCCTGGTTGGGGAACTGGGATCCCACAAGCTGCGTGGCACGGCCAAAAAGAAGCCCTGGGAGATACAAAGCTCTGGGTTGAAACAATCAAGGAAAGGTTTGAAAGAGTGCTGAATAATCTGGTGGCACAGTGGTTAAGAATCCGCCTGCCAATGCAGGGGACACAGGTTCGATCCCTGCTCAGGGAAGATGCCACATGCCGTGGAGCAACTAAGCCCGTGTGCCACAACTGCTGAGCCTGCGCTCTAGAGCCTTCGCGCCACAACTACTGAGCCCGCGTGCCACAACTACTGAAGCCCGCGTGCCTAGAGCCCGTGCACTGAAACAAAGAATAGCGCCCACTCGCCACAACTAGACAAAGCCCACATGCGGCAACAGAGACCCAACGCAGCCAAAAATAAATAAATTTATGAAGAAGAAAGAAGATGGGAGGCTAGACCCAGATGCCAGAAAAGCCTTCTGCCACCTCTGGGCCCCTCACGTCACCATCAGCCCTGGCTTCCCAGGCGCTCGAGAGGCTGGGAGGGGCCAGTTGAGACTGACTAGTGAAGTGGCTGCTGGGATGCCCCAGGGCTACTCGCTCCTGTGCTTGTGGTTGCTCAGTGTCAGTTCCCTTTTTCCTTTCATAAAATCTGATTGCCAGCAGGAGAGATGAGGCCTGGCTGCCCCAGGATGGCCACACCAAGCTTCCTCATCTGCCCCAGCAGATCCCCATCTTGGCACACAGATTTTGGCCACTGCTGAGCCTAAGGGAGCCAAGATGAGGCAGCTGAATACTGTGAAAAGGGCCTGAACTGGCCCCCACGTTTCTGCCACGAGCGGTGTGACACTGTTCTGTCTCTTCCCCTCTCTGGGCTTGAGTTGGCTGAGGTGACTGTACGATCCCTTCCAGCGCTGACATCCTCAGTCCGATGGGATCACACTACAACACAGGTGATTTAGACCCCTGCCAAACCGTGAGCTCTGGGAAGGTAGGAACCACGTCTTTTTCACGGCCATATCCCCATTGACTAGCGGGGGCCTGACTCAGATGTGTTCAGGGATGCCTGCTCAGCCTCCCTCAGGTACAAGCATAAGGGTAGCCCATTCAGAAAGCCCCAGGCTCCTCTGTTTACTAGCTGTGTGGTTGATCCTGGGCAGCTCGGTTAACCTCCCTGTGTATAAGGTGGAGATATTAAGTGACTACCTAATAGAGCTGTTTTGGATATGAAACAAGAAAATGCAGGGGGAGTGCTTAGCACAAGTGCCTGGGAGCCGAGGCTGGGCTGGTCCCCCCTCCTGGCCCAATTCCAGTCTGCCAGCATAGCATATAAGATTCCAGATATGGCCTGACCAAGTCAACACAATAGGCCTATTATTTTCCCCAGTCTGGACACGACACATTGTTAATGCAGCCTAAGACTGCTGGGCTTTGGAGCCTTTCTCTCCCATGATTAGTTCCCATCAGGTTGTGGTCAACTAAATCATTCAGATCCTTTTCACTGGAGCTGGGGTCAAGTCAGGTCTCTCCCTCATCCTCTGCTTTGTGTAGTGTCTCCCCCTTCTTGAAGCTCACAGAACAACAGGGTCATCTTGCTTATTCCAACCTGTCGAAATTGTTTTGAATGCTGGTTCTATTGCCCCCTGTTTTCTCTCCCTAAGTTTAGATCCAGGCTGCTCCAGGCGACTTCAACTATACCATCCAGCCTGCTGGTCAAGACAGAGCCCCATAACACATCACTAGAGACACTCGTTCACCACTGACCGAATCAGGGCCCTGCTAATACAACAGCTCCCAATTATTGCTGGGCAAGCACTGTGCTAAGTGATTTAGGTATATACCATCTCATTTACTCACAACATAACTGGGGAGGGTAGTTTTTATTACCCCCACTTTATAGACGATGAACCTGAGGCTAAGAGGGAAAGCAGCCACCAGTTTTATACACCCAGAGTCAGGCCTCTTTTTCAGACCATGAGCTTGTCTGTAAACTCGTCACTTAGAGATGTTGTCCTCTGGCTACACACAGTCTTGACAATGTGTCTCCATGGCCCTCTTGGCTACTCTTGTTCCTACCCCCTTTCCCCCACACCACCAGGCCTGGGACCCAAGAGGCTTTGCTTAGGCTCCCATCCAAGGTGGGCAGAGGGCAACCTTATCAGCTCCATTAGCCTCAGGAGCCTGGAGCAGAGACCTGGGCCCGTTCTTCATAGCAACATTCTTTTCATCTAGGATAGCAGTGAGGACAAGGGCTTCTCCCTTAGGAACAGAAAGGCAGCTCCCCACTCTGAGGGGTACTATCCTTGCGGCCAACCTTGACCTTTTCTGGATCTAGCCCAGCCTCACAGTCAAGGACAAATGCATTTCAGAGATCCCCTTGTTGCTCTCCACCTGTCTGTGCCCTCACAGGGCACCATTCCCAGCCTGGTGGGCTTCATCATATCCTAGCGTACTCCCGTGAAGGCCTTTGGGGAAGGCCACCGGGTCCCCTGATCTTCTTGGGAGACAGAGCAGCAGAATTAAGTGCAAAGATTCCAAGGACAGGTCACCTGGCTTCATAGCCTATCTCTACCACACAATTTACTCTTGGGCAAATTGCAAAATCTCCTGAGCCTCACTTTCCTCACCTGTCAAATGGGGATAATAATTCTGTGTATCTCACAGTGTTATCATGAGGATTAAGTAGGGTCCTTAGAACAGCGCTTGGCCTATAGTAAGCATTTAAAAAGTTTTATCGTCATCATTAACATCATCACCACCATCATCATCATTAGTAGTATCCTGGGCAAAGCCACACAAAGTAAGACCACTTAAGTCAGAGGGGAGAAAATTTGATGTAAATGACTAGGGGCTAGATTTATATCTGGTGATTCAAGGTGGTATTTCTAGCCCTGTGGGATTCTTCCAGGGCAGGATTACCAGGTAGAGCCTTTGGGGTGCTGGTGCTAGGAGATTGTTGCTAAGTGAAGGTGTTGTCAGATGCCAGTATTGCCAAGTGGGATAGTTTGCTTGCAAACTGTTATCCAATGGTAAGATCTCTTTAGTCCCTAACTGGCAGATCTACCACCCTGACTTCTGGAGAAAAGGAGCCCAGCCCATGCCTTAAAACATACTTATCTCAAGAGCCACTAGTGAGTTTATACCCTAAGTGGTGGTGGTCTGAGGCCTGAGGCCAGGGAATGGCCAGGTTGAAGAGCTTAGGGCTGGGCAAGCTATTGCCTGAGGCTATTCCCCCACCTAGCCCTTTTGTCTGCCCTGCGGGGAAATGGAAGGGCAGAAAGTAAGAAGGAGGGACTCTTGAGGGTCCCAAGAGAGACTCTTTGGGAAGGAAGTAGCTGAGGGCCCTTGAAGTCATCTGAGGGCTACCAGTTCCTGCCTGGATGTTGGTTGGGCAATAGAGAGACAGGAGAGGCCTCGAGGCTGATCCCCCAATTCAAGGCTGATCACTCCATGGGGAAGCCTCCTATCCGGGCTTCAGGACTGAGCTGGGTGATGGGTCTAATTTCTGAGCCTCAGTTGGGGCTGAGGGACATGGAGAGTGCCCAGAGACTCCTTGGGATACTTGGTGCCCCCTTCCCTACCTAGTGCCTCTGCATCTTCTCATCCTTGACTCCCTCAGGTTCAAGGTCCTCTCCAGAAGAGAGAGACAGCCCTACTTCCCAGGAAGACTCTGACTGCTGAGGTGACATGAGAATGATAGTGTGGAAGAAGCTGGGTAGGTCAGCCTTGGCTCAGAAAGCCACGCCGTGGCACAGCTCTGAGGAAGCCCCAGTGGCTGGACCAACCTGCCTGGTAGGCTCCGGGGTACAAGATCAGGTGAGGTGCTCTCTGGGCAGAAGCCCAAAGCCTGGCCTCAGAAGAAGGGGTGGGGACTGAAGCCTGAGTGATACTGCTCTCTTACAGGCTGGCCAGGCCTCTGCCTTCCTTCTCTTTATGCTCATTCCTTATTCCTGCATAGCAGCTGTGCCTCGGTCTGCTGGCCTTGACCCTCTGAGAGCCGGAAGACTCTTTCAGAGTAAGGGACTTGTTGGACTCAGACCAACGTGGCAGAAGCAGAACCTGCCTGAGGTCCCGCCTCCCATCTGGGCCTCCTTTCACCTATCTTTACAAAAAGCACTCTGGACAGCCCAACACCATGCAGTGGCTGCTTCCACTTCCACTGGCATGCAGAGACCTCCAGCTTTTGGTGGCTACCTTCAGACACGTAACCCTGTGATCTCATGGTGATTACGTGCAAGAGATAAGCATAGCTGGGGCCCTTAGAGAGTGTGGCCTGGAGTCAGGCTCGTCAGGATTTGAATCTAGTTCTGTCTCTAGCCAGCTCTGTGACTTTGGGCACCTCAGTTAAGTTCTCTAAGTCTCATTTATCTGATCTGTAATTTATCAGATCATCATGTTATAAGATCAGGTGAGACAATGTATGTGTACAAAACAAACCTGACAGTTGGCTCTCAACAAGTGTTAATTTGGGGACTTCCCTGGTGGTGCAGTGGTTAAGAATTCCCTGGCCAATGCAGGGGCACGGGCTCCACAACAAGAGAAGCCACCGCAATGAGAAGCCTGCGCACCACCAGGAAGAGTAGTCCCCCACGTGCCGCAACTAGAGAAAGCCCGCGTGCAGCAATGAAGACCCAATGCAGCCAAAAATAAATAAATAAAAAATCAATCAATCAATAAATAGGGGGATGAAAAGGTCATATTTGTTTTTTGAAAATTCATCTGTTGGGGGATTCCCTGGCAGTCCAGGGCTCCGTGCTTCTACTGCTGAGGGGCTGAGGGCCCGGGTTTGATCCCTGGTCGGGGAACTAGGACCCTGCAAGCCACGTGGGGAGGCCAAACTAAAAAAAAAAAAAAGATTCATCTGTTGTTGGAGATTGGCTCAGAGGGGACCAGTTAGGGTATTGCTGCAGCAGTCCAGGAGAGATGAGATGAGGGTCTGAGGATGGCTAGTGACAGTGTCATCTTTATAAAGTACAGATGTGGTCATTTTACTCCTCTGCATTTAATCCTTTTAATGGCTCCCCAGTGTCTTCAGGATGAGGATACAAGGTCTCTCTCCATCTTCTCAGCCTCAGGGATTACCAGATCCCCAGCCAGCAAATGCCCAGCCAGTCCAAGCTGCTCAGTATTCCTGCACCCACCATCCTCCAACACACTTCCATGTCTGTGGTGTTCCCTGTGGCTGGCATGTCCATCCCTGTCTCAGGAACTCTTACTCATTCTTCAGGGTTTGGTTGCATTACCACCTCCTGTGAAGCCTTCGCAGACTTCTACCCCCCAGACAGAAGCTGACGTTTTCAAATGTGTACTCAGACAGATCTCTATAAGGCCTTTGTCACATCATTCCATAACTTAGTCTGCTTACACTTGTCTCTATGATTAGATGTTACTTTCTCAGAGGATAAGATTATCCATGCTTTATTCATCTCTGTGTTGCTGGGTGGACACCGAATAGTCTCAGTGAAAGTACTGACAAGGCCACCTTTACAGCTCCCCCAAGTATTCTATTTTTTTTTTAATTTAAGACTCTCAACCTTTAAGTTTTAAACCCAGATCAGAAAGTGTTTTTCCACTGTCTATTAATCAAAGACATCCTGCCAATCAGAGGGATCAGAGGAAAGAAATTAACATTTAAAAAAATTTATTTATTTTTGGCTGTGTTGGGTCTTCGTTGTGGCACGCGGGCTTTTCATTGTGGTGGCTTCTCTTGTTACGGAGCACGGGCTCTAGGCGCGCGGGCTTCAGTGGTTGTGGCTCGCGGGCTCTAGAGCGTAGGCTCAGTAGTTGTGGCGCACGGGCTTAGTTGCTCTGCGGCATGTGGGATCTTCCTGGACCAGGGCTCGAACCTGTGTCCCCTGCATCGGCAGGCAGATCCTTAACCACTGTGCCACCAGGTAAGTCCTCAATAAATGTATGATGAGTGAAAGACTAAATGAGTGAAGGGGCTGTAATAGCCCCTTCCTCCATGTTTCTGGGACTATGGGTCTACATAAAGCGCTTCCTAATTTCCTTTCTGGTAGAAGTGAGACCAGAGAAAGGAAGGAACTTGCTCAAGGTCACAAAGCAAATCATCAGTGGAGGGACTCTGTTTCCCATCCCATTGGGATTCTGAGGGCCAGCCCTTGCAGAGAAAGCCCTGTTTTGCCTGGTATCTGAGTCCCCAAGATGAACCCTCCAGACCAGGACTGGGAGGACCACAGAACACTCCCCCTGCCACACACACAAACACCAGCTCCTTACTCCCTCCTGCCAGGAGTAGGGCTGAGATCTGGAATTCTTCCACCTCGGCTTGCAGTCTTGATCTCTGCCTTTGGGGCTGCCTCTAGGAGGAGCGTCAAAGATCTGCTAGGCTCTGGGCTGAGTGTGGGGTTCTAGGCCACCCTAACTAGTAGGTTAGACTCTGAGTTCTGGAACTAAGATGAGTCTGTGCTGGGTTCTAGGCTTTGGGGCAGGTTCTGAGCTGGACTCTAGGCTGCTCTGGGCTCAGATTTTGGGCTTTGTTTTGACGTGAATTCTGGACTCTGAGCTTTGGGTCCTCTGGCTCTGGGTTCTAGGCTGTGACCTGGGTTGTAGGCTGAGGGTCCAGCTCTAAGTTCTGAGCTCTGATCTTGGGCTCTGGCTAGCCTTTGGGCCAGGTTGTGCTCTGGGCTCTGTGGTCTGGGTTCTGGGCTGGACTTTGGACCAGGGCTGGGCTTGTTTGGGCTCTGGGTTCAAGGCTCTGAGCTGTACTTTGGGGCTGGGGTGGGCTGAGTACTAAACCTTAGGTGGTAAGCTGTGATCTCTGTCCTCTGAACTCCAGGCTCTGGGCTTACATTGGGTGGGAGGAAGGGGTTACAGAAGGGAGAGGAGCAAATTCTTAAGCTTCTCCCTTTGCCCCACTTCTCTTCCTGGAGATTTTCAGCTTTAATTCCTCCTCCCAGAGGAGAAGGCCAAAGTGAAGGTGGTAGTAACCTTCCTTGAAGTGCCGAAGACTTCCCTGGTCACCAGGAAGAATGAGAAGTGAAGGGTAGGGCAGGTGGCATGTGGAGGTGTCCTCAGGTGGGCAGGATCTATTCTGCTTGTTATCAAGGACCTTCCCACAGAGCAGAGTGTAGTGAGGAAGCACAGGTGCAGCTCATGGCAACCATGGGGTGAGAGCAAGGGGTTCCTATCCCCACCTTTCCCTTCCTTTCCCCGAGATGTCACCCCACTCTCTGTTCCAGCCAGGAGTAGGGCTTGAAGCTCTTGGGCCCCAGAAGAGGTAATTTCCAGGGCTCACCGAAGCCTTTGCTCAAGTCCATCCCCTTACCCTGACTGCTTTCTCCCTTACAGCGGACCTCTCCACATTTTACTCCCCTTCCTCCCCCGTCTGCTCTGGAGCCTTTTGCCCAGCAGGACTCCTCCCCAGCCCCAATGCTGGACATGCTCACTCCACGACGCTGCCATGAATGCAAGGCCTATGTGCTGGTGACAGAATTCACTGAAGGAGCAGGAATTCCTGTAGGGAAATACAACTGGGAAAAATCATTGAAAAGTGTACATGACACATGACTGCCCGAGGGAAAAAACAACGAAAACCTGTTAACAGGATGCCCCCTCATGAGTACACTCAGTTCCTAACTTTATGCTCCTGTCTCAGATCTTCCTTCCCTCACACCCACGGAAAGAGACCACCTTTTCAGTTCTTCACTGGGCAGAGTCTCCATTAGGCTCTGTGCAGGAAACCTCACCCCCTAAGCCACATGGGATCAAATCAACAGGATAAGAAACACTCAGCAGACACTCGCCAAAGTCTGAATTGTTCAGTCTAGACGAATTTCACAGCAAGAGCATGCAAAGGCACAGGAAGTAGCCTTCACCAAGCAGCCTCGGGTGGGCTTGGCAATTTTGATTCTCAGTGTCTTGTCCCTTTAAAGTCTTCCCACCAATGAGAAGTAACAAGCTATGCCTCCTCCTCATTGTTCAGATTTGGCCTTTTGGGTGAGTGGGGATGGCGGGGTGGGGGATAGAGTGGTTAAATGCAGATCAAAAACACACATACACACATACGCCTATAAAATACAAGTGTTTATTCTCAGCAACAGTATAGTCTAAATCCATATTGAGGAAGAAAAACACTTTCCTAAGAGCCTTATAATTGGGTCCCTGCCCATAGTGGGGATAACTCGAATTATCTTTTAGGGCAATGGCAGATCCTCTGAGCACATCCTCTTGTTTCAGGCTATGCCCCAGCCTACCATGTATAAAAACAAGCCTGCAAAGAGCATTAACCTATGATAGTTCCTCTTGGGTATCTAATGTCCTTGTAAGAGCTTTTTTTAAAAAGAAATAAATTTATTTATTTATTTATTTTTGGCTGCGTTGGGTCTTCGTTGCTGCGTGCGGGCTTTTTCTAGTTGCAGCGAGTGGGGGTTACTCTTGGTTGCGGTGTGCGGGCTTCTCATTGCGGTGGCTTCTCTTGTTGCAGAGCACAGGCTCTAGGTGCACAAGCTTCAGTAGTTGTGGCATGTGAGCTCAGTAGTTGTGGCTCGTGGGCTCTAGAGCGTAGGCTCAGTAGTTGTGGCACACAGGCTTAGCTGCTCTGCGGCATGTGGGATCTTCCCGGACCAGGGCTCAGAACCTGTGTTCTCTGCATTGGCAGGCAGATTCTTAACCACTGCACCACCAGGGAAGTCGCATTAAGAGCTTTGAAATGATTACTTCCTTCACTTTGGACCAGATGAAAATCATGGGGAATGGAGGGCTTGAATTCTTCCTGTCCCAGAGCGAAGCATTCCAGAAGTGTGGAGCATTGGGTTTCCCAAGTACACACTCATTCTGTACATCTCAGGTCCAGTCCCCCACTGTGACCACTGAATCCTCCCTTACAGCTCTGTTTGTCTTAAAAAAGCCTCGACCTAAAACACACAGGACTGTGAACCTCCTGAGCATGCTCAGTTCTTAACATGTTTCATGTTTGTTCATTCTGTCTTCCCAGTCTTCAGGAGCCCCAGGATGCAAGGATGAGACCAAGATCCCTTCATTCAGATGAGCGTTCACTGAGCCCTGACTCTGTGTCAGGCAGAGTCCTCAAGGAGTTCAGAGTCTAGAGGGAGAAACCAACAGGTAGATAAATCATTACAGTAAGGATTTGATTTAAAAAAATTATGATAGAAGGAAACAGAGGAGAGATATGGGCAGGATTGCCATGTTGCACAAGTCTGGGGGTCTATATGATGGGTACCTGCAGAGTTGTGCAACGAGACTGCCCTGGTCACGTGCGAGCCCAGAGGAGGCATCTGATCCAGTCTGTAAAGTCCCTTGAGGATAACAGGCATTAGCTGGGGCTCGAAGGGCAAGTTTGCCAGGCAGACGCGGAGTGAAGGACCATCCAGAGCAAACGGCATGTATGAAGCCACAGAGGGGTGAGGCAAGATGCTAAGTGCTAGGAAATGTCAGGAAATCCATTTTGGCTGAAGCACAGAGCACATGTGGGGGAATGCCGAGAGCTTTTTGTTAAATGAGTTAATGAATGCAAGAAGGACTATAATAACAAAAATCATAATAACCAACATTTGTTAACCACTCACTCTACGCCAGGCACTGTACTAAGTGGTTTCAGTGAATTTCTCATTTTCACCACATCCCCGTGAAGTAAGTTCTTTAATATCCTCCCCTCTGCAGATAAGCACAGAGAAGTTAGTTAACTTGCTCAAGGTCACAGAGCTAGTGGCAGAGCCAGGATGGAAACTCAGATGTCCTGGACTCTAGAACTCTGAGCCATTGACCACTGCTTCTTTTAACATTAGGGCCCTTAGCTTTGGGCAAGGGTGGCCTCAGTGCAGAGCCAGGTGGGCACCAGCAGTCACATCAGCCCCCCTTTGGGCTTCGTCAGCAGCAGGGCTTTCACTGGCCATCGGCATTGACAAGAGTCAATGGTTCCACTGAGATCCTAAGCAGAAAGGGAAAAAGAGGAGAGAGCCTCATGAGTGAATTCTCCAGGCATGTGTGAGAAGCCCCTGGGATGCCCAGAGCTCCCAGGAGGACTTGGAGGGAGGCTGGGGTCCTGCAGAACCAAAAAAAAAAACCACGTACACAATTTGGTGACCGTGTTTTTATCCTAGGCATGGTTACACCCTGAAAAAATGTCAAATTCTCTTCAGGTCTCTCATGTCTGCATGTCCATGCCACCTATTTTTCAACCCCCATCAGGACCTTCCATCCCTTGACACACCCCCATCCTCTCCCAACCCAGCATCCCTTCCTAGTTTTACTTTGTCTTTCCTCCACCGGGCTGGCATTTCTTTTGCAGACACATTCCCCTGTCCTCATCCTGGGTCAGACTCAACTGATTGCTTTCTCTGCTTCTATGCCAGTCTACTGCAAGCTGCTGGAGGAAACCCCGGAATCACATGTGGTCTCCGAGCTCACCTGCTCCAGAGCCCTTTGCTTGATCCTTGCCAGCTCTCAGGCTTTTTTCTCAGCCTCATTCTAGGGCATTTTCCCCTCAGTGTGACCTTAAAGGACCTCTTCCTTTAACCCTCTTTTCTATTTACCCCATCCTCTCCCACCACTTCAGTGACCATATTTATACTAATAGACTGTATTATATTCTATACTAATGTACTAATAACTCCTCAATCACAGCTCCACCCAAATCTGGATGCCTTAACGTGTATTTCACACGGTTGTTAATAAAAACTAACTTTTTTTGATTTGTTAGACACTGTGCTTGGTAGATGACGTGGACCCTGCCCTCCTGAGTTCACAATCTGCTGAGCAAATAGAACTAGGCAATTAGAATGGAGGGTGTTGGCAGACAGAGCTAAGGGGACAAGAGAGAGAGCCGATCCAAGGGAAGTGTATCAGTGAGGCTTGGATTTGGCTGTAGGTGACAGAAAACCCCAAATCGCAGTCATTACAACCAGTTAGAAGTCTGGAAATAACTAGTCCAGAGCTAGTCTGGTGAATCCATGACCATCAGAAACCCAGTGCTTTCTGTTTTATTGCTCTACTGTCTTCCGCCATCCTTAACACAATGCTTCCATATCGTTGTCCAGGATGGCTGCTCAAGCTCTGGTCATCACGGCTGCATTCCAGTCAGTCCCAAGGAGGAAGGCATGAAAGCGGCACACTCTCCCTTTAGAAAGAGTTCCTGGAGGTTGCACAAAATCCTTCTGCTCACAAGCTGACTAGCACTTAGTCACAGAGCCACACCTAGCTACAAGGAATTCTGGGAAATAGAGCTTTTACTCCAGGCAAACTTTGTGCCCAGATAAAGAGCAGTGTTCTATGACCAAGGACAAGCAGGGTAATGGATATTAGGGGACAACTAGTAGCCTCAGCTTCAGAAAGCATCCTGATGAGCTGATGCTTAACCTGAATTGCGAGGGATGAGTCAGAGTCAGCCAGGCAGAGTAGGGTGTTTTAGGCAGTGGGCTGCGGAGTGCATTGTTGGAAATGCAAGTGATTCAGGGTGTCTCCAGCACGGAGTGAGGGAAGACACAAGATCACATTATCTAAGGCATGATTCTGAGAGGGGAGGCATGGCCCGTTCTGAGGAAAGAGGCACACCTAGAGGAAGGGCAGGGAGGAACCAACCTGAGTTTAAGTTCCTCCAGAGATCAGCTGCCTGAATATGGCTTGGACTTAGAAGTCCCTAAACTTTCCTTCTCCGGCCTAGAGTTCCAAGAGATGCCGATTGGCACTTGGGCTAACTCTGCTTAGCAGGGAGGCTCTGGAAGCTCTGGAGCTGGGCTGCAGTTCGAGATAATCATCTAGGGCCTGTTAGTGACAGCAAGGCCACTGGCCTCAGCAGCCTCGACCGCTGGTCAAAGGCAGGGCAGTGCTCACATGAGCTACCAGCTGTAGCATCCTCCCCAGACACATCACCAGGCCTTCCAAAGGTTATATTTATTTCCCCGGGCTGTTTGCAGACGTCAGGGCAGGGCAGTCAGCTGGGCATGGAGTGTCTGGCTCTCTGGAGAAGAGACCCAACCCCCTTGACTCACGCATACTGCCCTTCTCTGCTCTTTCAGCAAGGGGACAATGACCCTGGCCCGGGTCACCTCAGAGAATTCAGCAGGGAATTCCAGATATGCCAACACCTCCCCACTGCCCACTGCCTAACAGAGCTCTCCAGCTCACACTCTCACCCTGTCCCACATCACATACAGACATACCACATACACACATTGCTTGGACCACATACTCAGGTCCACATACCTATTTCCACATATACAGTTACCCATACACAAAAGTCACATACACATCACACACATGCTACATATAGGCGCAGCCCTCCAACTACCCTCTATCATTTATAGACACACACATTACCTACAGACGTATACACACTACACATGATATTCTAACATGCCTATACCCACCACACACCTTGCCACATATACATCAATACCTACACATGCACACACCTGCACATCACACCCAGACCCCCACTGATGGTGGTTCCTGGGTCTGGGGGACAGGGTCCCCAAGTTCCCTTATCCATAGGAACCCTTGCCTTTTGAGCTTTGATGGGACGGAGACTCAGTGAGGCAATCAGAGGGGAGAAGGAGGCACCCTACCTCCCCAACCGAAATATATATACTTAGCCCCCAACAAAGAAGGAAGACTGGCCTTTCCCCTATTACTCTATGGACTCATGTTTGCACCTGACGTCAGGGACATGTAGTTCTGGGCAGGGGCTCCAGTATTCCAGTAGGGTGCCTTGGCTCTGTCCCCTAGAAACAAGGCTGCGCCAGGCCTACCAATGTCATAGTGGCAAGAAAACCCTTATGCAATGGGCACTGGAATGTGAAGGACACCTGCAGGAACTGACCCAAAGGACCTGGGGAAGGGTGAAGAGGAAAGGCCTTCACGGTTATTGACATCTACTCTCCTCTAGGTGCCATGCCTGTGGGGACTCCACAGCCTTGTCTCCTGCCATTCTCACATCCACTGTTGTCCCATTTTATAGGCAAGAGAATTGGCAGGCTCGTGCTTTGAACCTGGGACTGTTTGTCCCCATAGCACTTGTCAGGGCCCTGACGTTGAGCTGGGATACTGCAGCAATGTGGCTTGAGGGCAGGGGTAACCCCAGAAGTGAGCAGGCTGTATGGGGCTCTGTTTAGCCTCTTCCCATGCTCTCTCCCTCCTTCTAACTAGGGAGTACTGAGGCAGGAAACCTCCGTCCAGGAAAGTGGAGCTGGAGATTGGGAGGGTAGGAAACAGTTGGCTGGAGTGTGAGTCTGGACCCAATGCTATAGGCTAAGCCTATACTTGTCCTGGATCTAGAGCCAAAGCTGGCGCTAGGCCAGGAGGTGGGGCTACAGCTTGGAGCAGGTCAGAGCTAGAATCAGTGTTGGGACTGAGCCAGGAGCTGGACCTGGAGCTGCTGTTGCTGGAGTGAATCCAGGCCATATCAAGGACTGAACCTGCAACCAGAGCCAGGATAGTGGGATTGGGGGATGGAGGCTAAGGGAGTCCCAGCTCATGCTTACAGAACCTCCCCAGTACGTCAGGTACTGTGCTAGGTGCAAAGGGAGAGACACGCTGGACATGCTACCCAGTAGGGGAGAGAGAGTCAGGAACACCAAGAACTTTAATCCAAGGTAACTTGGTTCTGGCAAAGGGGCCCTCCACGAAGCTGGGCCTTTGACGATGGCCAGAACTTCAGTCGGCAGAGATGGAGGAAGGAGATTGTGGTAGGCCAAGTAGGCAGTGGGTGCAACGGTCCAGAGTCAAGAAAGCCCAGCCCAGGGTCTGTTCAGAGGAGGGTGAAGTAGATCCTGTTCGGCTGGAGCAGGCCGGGGGAGCAGTGAGCGTGAGAGCCCAGAGGGCCTGGTTACCTGCTATGGAATTTGCACTTTATCCAGAGGGCAATGGGATATCGTTGGCAGGTGTTAAGGACAATGACGTGGCCAGACTTGGGTTTTAGGAGAGACCGCCGGCTGCTCACGTGGAGGAGGGACTGGGGTGGAGGTGGGAGAACTGGAAGTCAGGGAGACCAAGGAAGAGGCTGATGGAAAGGCCAATGCAAGAGATCACAAGGCCCAAACTGGAGCAGTGACTCAAGGACTGGAGGGAAGCAGACAGATACAAGGTCTGTAGAGGGGGATTGACAGGATTTAGTAATTATTTTTTGATTGAGTGTGAGGGCGAGGATGAAGCCTAGGAGGATACCCAAGGTAGAGCCCGAGTGTCAGGGAGACTGAGAAGCCATCACAGAAGTGGGGCCACCCCAGGAGAAACCGTAGGGATGGAGCCTGAGCTCCAGCCTTGGCCTCCCAACTCTGCCTCTCACCAGCTGAGTGTCCTTGGCACGTTATTTATGTTCTCTGCACCTCAATTTCTTCTTCTGTAGAATGGAGAAGATTGCATTTCCTCCACAGACTTTTTATGACGATCAGATAAAACATGCATGGTGGTGCCTGGCACATAGTAAGAGTCAATGCATGTTTCAAAGCTCAGCCCTGCCCCAGCCCGGATCTCTGGCTTCCAAGTAAGATCACTGGCCTCTACCAATAACAGTCACAATACCTTTTGGTCACAAGGGTTGGGGTTCCCTCACCTGACCTGTTATCCTACCATGTGGCAGCTCCAGGTACCTCTGGACTCCCAACTTCCCCACAGCTGAGAATGTCCTGGGTGCCCTGTTTGCTCACTCTGCAGCCGGAGGGGCCCACCTGGGCTCTTCCTCTGAGCTCCCTTTCCCGATAGTGTTCCAGAGGCCCACCAAGTGACCCTGGGGGGCAAGAAGCAGCTTCTGAAGGGCACTTAGGTGTTCTGAACTTGACTGGGGTCTTGCCCCCATCTTACCATTCAGGCTACATCAGGCTCTGGTCAGAACCCCTCCTCCTTAAATATTCTTTTTTATTTTTTTTTATTTTTGCTGTGTTGGGTCTTCGTTTCTGTGCAAAGGCTTTCTCTAGTCGCGGCGAGCGGGGGCCACTCTTCATCGCGGTGCGCAGGCCCCTCACTATCGCAGCCTTTCTTGTTGCGGAGCACAGGCTCCAGAAGCGCAGGCTCAGTAGTTGTGGCTCACGGGCCTAGTTGCTCCGCGGCATGTGGAGCATGCCAGGGCTCGAGCCCGTGTCCCCTGCATTGGCAGGCAGATTCTCAACCACTGCGCCACCAGGGAAGCCCCTTAACTATTCTTTAGTCCACCTCTGCGGTGAGATACTGGGGAGAGGTCCAGTGCTGCAGGTGGAGGATAAGTCCCCCTGGCAAGGCAGGGGATGTAAAAGGAAGAGATTCTGGACCCCGCAAACTCTTGCAGCCTCCTCTCCTCCTCCTTTTACATCTTCCAGTTCCTTCAGTGCCTTCATCCCTTAATGTAAACAGGTCCTCAGGATCCATCCTGAGCCTTCTGTTCTTCCCACACATCCCTGGGGTGACTTTTTTTTTTTTTTTTTTTGGCCGTGTTGGGTCTTGGTTGCTGCGTACAGGCTTTCTCTAGTTGTGGCGAGCGGGGGCTACTCTTCGTTGCGGTGCGTGGGCTTCTCGTTGCAGTGGCTTCTCTTGTTGCAGACCACGGCTCTAGGCTCGTGGGCTTCAGTAGTTGCAGCACGCAGGCTCAGTAGTTGTGGTGCATGGGCTTAGTTGCTCCATGGCAAATGGGATCTTCCCGGACCAGGGATTGAACCCGTCTCCCCTGCATTGGCAGGTGGATTCTTAACCACTGTGCTACCGGGGAAGTCCCCCCCTGGGGTGATTTAACCAGGCCTCCTGTCTCACCAACGGTGTGTCTTAGTGCTGGCTCTCTCTTTTGAGCACCAGATCTGAGATACCTCACTGATCTCATGACTGACGCAGACTCTCAGACCCCACATGGCTAAATACAAACTTATTCCCCTCCTCTGGACCCTCAGGTCAGTGAATGGGTCTACCTTCCACCCATTCCCTTAGGCCAGAAACCCAAGAGTCAACCTGTCTCCTCTTTCTCCCCCATTCCCCACATGCTGTCAATTCTACTTTTGAAATTCCTGACACCTGTCTGCTCTTTCGCTCCATCTCCACTTCACTTCCTGGTAAGGTCTCGACACCTTCCACTTAATCACTAACTTCTGGCCTCTAGCCCAGCTGTGAAGACGCAAAGAACTTCAGATCTTTTCTTGGTTCAGGGGACGCAAATGACATGAACTGCCCCATTCTGACACGTTTAAGAAATCTTTTTTTTTTTTAAGGAGATGTCCCAGAAGGCAACATTTTAAAACCAAGGCAACCAATAACCACAACTTAAATATAATATCTGGCTTTCAAAATAAATTTGCCTTGCAGATTCTTGCAACAGGGGAATTGCCCAAGAGTTTTTAATTTTTTTTTCTGGTAAAACAATTAACAGCATTTTGCAAAAGACATAGGAAAACACACTATAAATAAAGAGACTGCCTCTAGCACGATAGCCAATAGCAGATTATGAAACACAAGCTTTCCAGACCATCAATCTTTTAAAAAGAAGCCCAAATCTGAGTTTTAGATGAAGTTTCACAATTTTCAAAGGTTGGCAATCAGTTTTCAAAATCTTTAAAACCACTGTTCAGGCCTCCAGTGTGCAACTTTTGGCCCCTCTAGTGCATCCTCCACGCCACTCTTGAAATGATCTTTTGCAATAATAAAAATTATTTTTTGAAAAGATCCTACACTTAATGCTGACTGATTGCAGCCATGATTCCAAGTGCTTCACACGGAATTCATTTAATCCAACACTTGATGAAGTAGTGGAGCTACGTCCGCTCATTTAATCCAACATTCCACCCGCTGAGGTCCAGAGAGGTTAAGTCATTTGCCCAAGTTACACAGCTACTGGGTGGCGGAGCCAAGATTCCAACCCAGTCATCTGACCACAGAGCCACCAGCTGTGAAGGTCCTTGGGATCATGGACCTGTGCCTGCCGCACCTTAATAACTGATGGGTATGTGAATGAGTGAAGGCATGAAGGCATGAAGGCAGATCGAGTCTTCCCTGCCCAGTAACTACCTGCCTGAACGTCGCGGGCCCCGCCCCACCAGCGAACGCCAAGAACGCGCTCCAGGGGGTCCGCGGCGACTCAGCGGGAGCGAGCCTTGCACAATGCAGGTGCCGGCTGGTCCCTCCCTTCCGCCGCTTTGAGGCTCCAGGACAGCCCCGGCACCGCTTCCTGCGCACAACCGCCGGGCCTGAGACGTCCGGCTGCCGCCCTCCGCCCCCCAAGCCCCAACCCTGGAGTCGGGGTGGGTTCACTTCCTGGCTGTGTGCTTGGGCAGGTCAGCCAGCGGTGCCACGACGGATTTGTTGCCTCCTGGTCCTTGCCGTCCCACGCCCCTTCCCTGACACACCGAGTGTCAGGGTGGTCCAGGATTCAGAGCCAATTTAAATTCAGCACCTACCCCACCCCTCCACAAGTATGATAATAGTAGCTTCTACGTCATGAGAACACCTTCCTAGGTGATGCGAAGGCCCAGCCGAGAGCTCTGTACGGATGATCTCGTTTAATCTTCACAATGGTCATGCATGATGAGTATTCCTACCCCTATTTGTCAAGTTAGGAGACTGAAGACCAGATTGGTTAAGTGCCTTTCTCAGATCAGGCAGTGGGGGGATGGCGGAGCCCTGATCTGTCTGACACCAGTGTCTTGCTTGTTCTTGTACAGTGTTCTGTGTAGCTGATCCAACATTTGGGGCCAGGGACTGGAGCCAGGCCTGGGAAGACAGACCCAGGTGGGTGCTTCCTGAGGGAAACACCCTTCTGATGGGGGAAAACTTTCTAGTTGGGAGTTAGACAGTAGCACACCGTGCTATAATACTTCCACCATAACAGGTATAGTAGATAATAGTAAAATACAGTAAAACAACTGGGGAATGGTGAGTTTGGAGTCTCTATTATCTTTGTTTTTCATATTTATTTAAATGTAAATTTATATAATTTAATTTTTAATGACCACATGTAACAACCTCTTCCCACGATTCCTGAAAAGGCAACAACTCCAGCACAGCACTGGGCCTAGGTCACTCAGGCCCCAAGGGTGGCAGCTCCTGCTGCTGCCTCAGGGCTCCTACACTCAGGAGTCACCGTCTCTCTAGCCTGGGTTTCCCTCTAGTGGACAAAAGAGTGATTCCAGGTGATTCCCTGGCTCCACCTGTGCCCAGAGGTCAGAACCCAGAGCAGGGTGTGGATGAGGTTTTGTCATCCGCCACGGACAAAGTTTCTTAAGGAGAGTTCATATGGTTTCACAATTATCCTCAGGCACGAGACACGTGGTATTCCATCTCTCTGAGGGGCAGTCGTGGAGGGCCCCTGGGCGACAGCCATGATCATGATCTCCAGAGCTTCTCAAAAATTCCATCTCATCCCCCATGTGATAGTTCAGGCTGGCTACATCAGCTCCCCCCACCCCCATCAAGTCTACCTCTAAAAAAGGCAAACTTGTGAGTGCCTTGTTTGTATCAGGGCGTAAGTTTTCACATAACTCATAGTCCACTAGTGAAACACTGATGAGGACCATTCATATGTGTCGGGCACATATGAGAAGAAGGGGTCAATTAGATGCAGAACTGGGGCTACCTCTCCTGCATTATGCTTAGACTCTCTTCTTCCAGAAGTGATCTTTCCAAAGCACAGATATATCTGTGTCACTCCTCCACTCACAAACCTCCAATAATTCTCCATTGCTTTCAGCTTCAGTTCAAGCTCCTTCACCATACAGTCAAGGCCTTGATTGAGACCCCACCTATATTGTTTACCTTGAATCTCCAAAGAAAGAAAGAAAAGAAAACTGACATTTTTGAAATTCTCCTCTGGGCCAGGCACTGTGCCAAATGCCTTGCCAACAGTATTATTTAATTCTCCAATAATGCTACTAGATAAGGATAACCACTTTACAGATGAGAAAACTGAGAGGCAGTACACGCTGACTCAGTGTGACACAGCTTGCAAACAGAGAAGTTTTATATTTAGCCTACCCATCTCCATTCTTGAAAGCTGTCCCTGTCTCTCTAGACCTGGCCCCTTCCCCAGGTTGGCTGCAGAGTGAGGTGCAAAGACTCCAGAACTCCTTTCTCACTGTACTCAAGGCAAGGCCACATTTCTTAGGGTTCTAAGAAAAGGATTGCTTTTCAGTGAAACTCAAGCAGAGCCACAGACTTGGGATAAGAAACCAGATTTTAATCTGATTAAATTTTTCTGATGTTGACGCCAGAGTCCTTCATCTCCCCTCCTTCCCCCTTTCTCTTCCCTAACTCTCCCTTCTCATCTTCTCCCACCTTCATCTCCTTAACTTCCACTGGAATCCTAAACATCTTTAAGGCTCAGATGAAATTTCCCTTCTCCAGTAAGCCCTCTCAGACCACCTGGCTCAGGAATCTGCCTAATGAAAGTGAGAATTGTTGAAGTTTGAAAGGGAGAGCAGATTTCTGGCTGAACATGAGGATTGATCACATGGGTTTATCTCCACTGATCCCTGAAATTCCACTAAAATGACAGTAAATGGATTAGGAAAAAAGTATAAACTCACAAGGGAAGGGAATGACTGCTTAATGGGTGTGGCGTTTCTTTTGGGGGTGATGAAAATGTTCTGGAAATTGTGGTGATGGTTGCATGAAGGAAAGAAGGAAAGAAAGAAAGAGAGAGAGAGGAAGAAAGAAAGAAAAGAAAGAAAGAAAGTAAGTAAGTAAGAAGGAAGGAAGAAAGAAAGAAAGAAAGAAAGAAAGAAAGAAAGAAAGAAAGAAAGAAAGAAAGAAAGAAAGAAAAGAAAGAAAGAAAGAAAGAAAGAAGGAAGGAAGGAAGGAAAGAAAGGAACAGGAGAAGTTGGACCCATACCTCACACCATATACAAAATTTAACTCCAATGGATCAAATACCTAAATATAAAAGTTAAAACTATAAAACTCTAGGAAGAAAACATAGGGGTAAATCTGCATGATTTGGTAACGAATTCCTAGATATGATGCTCCAAACCACAAGCAACAAAAGAGAAAGTAGATTCATTGGATTTCATTGGAATTAAAAACTTTTGTGAATTAAAGGACACTATGAAAAAAGTGAAGAGGCAATCCACAGAATGGAAATAAATATTTGCAAATCATGTATCTGATAAGGGTCTAGTATCCAGACAATGACAAAAAGACAAACAATTCAATTAAAATATGGGCAAAGGATTTGAAGAGACAGTCTCCAAAGAAGACATACTAATGGCCAATAAACATGAAAAGATGCTCAATATTATTAGTTCTTAGAGAAATGTGAATCAAAACCACAAGGGGAATTCCCTGGCAGTCCAATGGTTAGGACTTGGCACTCTCCCTGCCATGGCCTGGGTTTGATCCCTGGTCGGGGAACTAAGATCCTGCAAGCCTCAAGGCGCGTCTCCACCAAAAAAACCACAGTGAGATACCACCTTACATCCACTAAGATGGCAATAAAAATAACAGTAATAAAAACTGAAAATAAGTGTTGGCAAGAATGTGGAAAAATCAGAACCCTTATACATTACTGGAGGGAATATGAAATAGTGCAGCCATAGTGGAAAACAGTTTGGCATTCCTCAAAAAGTTCAACATAGGGGACTTCCCTGACGGCTTAGTTGTTAAGGCTCCGTGTTTCCACTGCAGGGGGCGTGGGTTTGATTCCTGGTCTGGGAACTAAGATCCCACGTGTGTGGCCAAATAAGTAAATAAATAAATATAAATAAAAAAATAAATATCAGGTTATTAAAAAAAAAAAGTTAAACATAGAGTTGCCACCTGACACAGCAATTCTACTACTAAGTATATACCCAAAAGAATCAAAGTCATGTATTCAAACGAGAACATGTACATGAATGTTGATAGCAACATTATTCATAATGGCCAAAAAGTGGAAACAATCCAAATGTCCATCAACTGATGAATGAACAAAATGTGACATATCTATACAATGAAATATTATTCAGCCATGAAAAAGAGTGAAATCCTGATATACGCTGCAACATGGATGAACCTTGAAAACACAGTGCTTAGCAAAAGAAGCCAGATGCAAAGAGTCACATATTGTATAATTCCATTTATATGAAATGTCCAGAAAAGGCAAATCCACAGAGACAGAAAGCAGATTAAAGGTTGCCAGGGTGTAGGAGGGCAGGGAATGACTGTTTAATGGTTACGGGTTTTGGGGGAGGAGTGATGAAAATGTTCTGGAATTAGATGTGACAGTTGTACCACCTTGTGAAACCACTGAATTGTACACTTTAAATGGTTAAAATGGTGAATTTGATGTTATGTAAATTTTACTTTAATTTTTTATTTACTTCTTTATTCATTTATTTTGGGCATGCTGCACAGCATGTGGAACCTTAGTTCCCTGAGCAGGGATTGAACCCATGCCCCCTGCAGTGGAAGCATAGAGTCCTAACCACAGGACCACCAGGGAATTCCCTACTTTAATTTTTAAAAAGAAAGAAAGAGTAGGGGAGATAACAGCAATTGAGAGATGTGAAGCTGGAAACCAGATGGATAAGGGCTGGCTGCCTTAGCAAAAGGCCAGAGGAAGCTGAAATACAACTCCTTATCCAGGGAGTGAGGAAGAGAGAGAAATGCCAACAAGAAACAGGTCTATAACTGCATCAGAACAGAAAAACAGCTCAGGAACAGGAGGCGCTGGATACATTTGAAGGCAGGTTGTAGGATGGGGCTGAAAAGGGGAGGCCTGCATGGAAGCATAAGGAGTTAGACTCCTAAATCTCCTCCTTCAACCTCTGCAGCCAAGTTACTGCCCTCTTCCAGTTTGGCAGGAGGTTGAATTGAGAGGCTCTGGTCTTGGAAACACCAGGCACAGCTGAGAATAGGAGTGACAGACTGTACTGTAATGAGGGGGGATTTGCTGAACTATAAGACCCTCTCACCCCTTTTCCCCTCTTGGTTCCCAGAACACTGTCAAGCAGGCTTATTACCTTGCCCCTGGTAGAAGATTAGAGGACTTCTCTACATGGAAAATCTAAAACCCACAGATACAGACAGTTGAAGAGTTCCTGGTAAAACTGCCAGGTATCTGCTTACTCACCCTTTAGGGAAGCTCCATAACTAAAAGACCACCGCCCGCCCGGTCCCCACCACACACACATAGAGCTTTCAATCAGCTTTTAATACTTCACTCTTTAATATAAGTAAAAGCTGACAGCAAGGATCACCAGACATTTGATGAAAGCCTCTAACAAAAAGAAAAAGAGCAAAGCAAGTGCGGGGTTGGGGAGACAGATTCCAAGGAAATAGGGAAAACAGGGAGCGGAAGAAAACTTCAAAATTTATAATTAATATAAAAACTATTATTAATAGCCTCAGAGGGAAAAGAGGGGGAAAAATTGTGTCCATGGAAAAAAAAAGAAACCAAAAAAAGGGAACATTTGAGAAACCAAAAACAAAAGAGCTCTAAAAAAAATTTTTTTTAAATATAGTAGTCCAAAAATTAAATCTATAGGTTGGAAGTTGAGGAAATCTCCCGGAAAGTCAAAAACAAACAAAAACCAAAACAAAACCACACACAGAGAGATAGAAATTGAAGAAAAGATAAGAAAAGGATAGCAGGAGTTTCAGAAAGAGAGAAGAAAAGAAAATGAATGGAGTGGGGAAATTTTTCAAAAAAATTATTGCAGAGTGCAATTATTTTTTCAGATTTGAAGGTTCATAATGCAAAAAGATCCTGCAATGCAATTCTGACACTAGCTATCCAGAGTAGGCCAAGTTTCACAGGTTAAGGGCATAGTCCTCCAAAGGACTTCCCTCACTTCAGACACCAGCTGCAAGTTTAGGGCTTCCCAAACCACCCACATTTCTGACCAACTGACTACAAATTCAGGGAGTTTCCACTACCCCCTGAGGTTTTTTTTTTTTTGCGGTAAACGGGCCTCTCACTGTTGCGGCCTCTCCCGTTGCGGAGCACAGGCTCCAGACGCACAGGCTCAGCGGCCATGGCTCACGGGCCCAGCCGCTCTGCGGCATGTGGGATCTTCCCGGACCAGGGCAAGAACCCGTGTCCCCTGCATCTTCAGGCAGACTCTCAACCACTGTGCCACCAGGGAAGCCCCCCCCCCCCGAGGTTTGATAATACACTAGGACAATTCACAGACTTCAGGAAAATGCTATACTTATGGTTACAGATTTATTAGGGTAAAGAAAGATACAAATCAGGACCAGCCAAAAGAAGACACATAGGACAAGGTTTGAGGGTCCCAAATGTGAAGCTTCCAGTGTCCCCTTGCTGTGGAGTCAGAACACATCACCCTCCCAGCACATGGATGCAGAGTACTGTTAACCAGGAAAGCTTACCTGAGCTTCAGTGTCCAGTTTTTATTGGAGTTTCATTACATAGGCATAATGGATTGAATCATTGTCTGCATGATTGAACTCAATCTCCAGCCTCCTTCCCTTTTCTAGAAGTCAGACAGTGTCACATGGCTTAAAGCTCTAACCCCCTAATCACAAGGTTGGCCTTTCTTGTTTGACCAACCCCTATCCTGAGTAATCTTAAACTATCCAGGGGACCACCATGAGTAACCTCATGAGCATAAACTATCAGGGCCCTAATAACAAAGACAGTCCTATCACTCTGGAAATTCCAAGAATTTAGAGGCTACCTCCTAAAGACAGGCGACAAGGTCCAGTCAAATTATTTATTATACAACAGACCCACACCAAAGCACAGCAGTGAAAAAAAAGTCAGAACTCCAGAGACAAAGAGCACATCCTAAAATCTTCCAGAGAGAGAAACTGGTCACATACAAAGGTTTGTAGATCAAATGATATCAGTCTTCTCAATAGCAATACTGGTTGCTAAGAAACAGGAAAGCAATACTTTTAAATTTCTTAGGGAAAATTATTTCTCATCTAGTATTCTATACCCAGCCAAACTATCAACAAAAGGTGAGGGTATAAGGACAATTTCAGAAATGCAAGGCCTCAAAAATTTTACTTCCCAGGTACCCTTTCTCAGGCAGCTGCTAAAGGATGTGTGCCACCAGTGTGAGGAAGTAAATCAAGAAAGAAGAAGCAATGAGTTTCAGAAAACAGGAGAGCCAACACAGGAGAGAAGCAAAGGGAATTTCCAGGATGATGGTGAAGGGAAGTTGCAAAATGACAGTTGTGAAGCAGGCCTAGAGATCATTAAGTTCAAATTGTCACAGAAAAACAAAGAGCTCCAAAAGGGATGTTTCCAAGAAAGAAATGGAGCTGATAGATTGATTAACTGTCACGTTTGACCATATGAAGTGGTCTTTGTAGCTCTGGTGGGAATGTCTAGGGTTAAATTCATATACATAGAATAAATATATCCATAGAAAGAAATATCTACATTGAAATCTAAGCCAAAAAGGAAAAAATAAAATAAAATTTAACTCTGAAAAAAAAATTTTTGAGAGGAAATGTAGTCAGAGTACTCCATAGTACTCTGATACTCCAATATTTGACTCATATAGTCAAAATATTATACACATTGAATATTTATTTCATAATTGAACTATAAATCTATTGGGAGAATAAGGGAAGACCAAGTATGTATGGTGGGGGTTTCCCTAGTGGCACAGTGGTTAAGAATCCTCCTGCCAATGCAGGGGACATGGGTGCAAGCCCTGGTCCGGGAAGATTCCACATGCCGCGGAGCAACTAAGCCCGTGCGCCACAACTACTGAGCCTGCGTGCCACAACTACTGAAGTTCGTGCACCTAGAGCCCGTGCTACACAACAAGAGAAGCCACCACAATGAGAAGCCACAACAAAGAGTAGCCCCTGCTCGCTGCAACTAGAGAAAGCCTGTGCACAGCAATGAAGACCCAATGCAGCCAAAAATAAATAAATAAATATTTTTTAAAAAAGTATGTATGGTGGGAAGGGAAATATAAGAGCTACTTCTCCTTCTATTTTAAATGTCAATAGGGGGACAGTGGTAAAGAATCCACCTTCCAATGCAGGGAACAGGGGCTCGATCCCTGGTCGGGGAACTAAGATCCCGCATGCCACAGGGTAACTAGGCCCTCGCGCCATAACTACTGAGCTCGCACGCCTCAACTAGAGAGCCCACATGCCGCAAACTAGAGAGCCCATGTGCTCTGGAGCCTGTGCACCACAGCTAGAGAAGAGAAAACCCGCATAACACAACTAGAGAGAAGCCCGGCGCTGCAACAAAAAAGATCCCACGTGCTGCGACTAAGACTCGACACAGCCAAATAAATAAATAAAAATTAATTAATTTTAAAAAGGTCAATAGGAATTTTAAAATTCCTATTGGACTTCCCAGTCAATAGCTGTGAGAAATAAATTTATGTTGTTTTTATGTCACCCCACCCCCCAATTTTTAAAATAGATTATCTGTATTGGTCAAAATGTGGAAGGAGATATCAGGGACAAAAAACAGCTAACCCGGGCTTCCCTGGTGGCGCAGTGGTTGAGAGTCCGCCTGCCGATGCAGGGGACACGGGTTCGTGCCCCGGTCCGCGAAGATCCCACATGCCGCGGAGCGGATGGGCCCGTGAGCCATGGCCGCTGAGCCTGCGCGTCCGGAGCCTGCGCGTCCGGAGCCTGTGCTCCACAACGGGAGAGGCCGCAGCAGTGAAAGGCCTGCGTGCCGCAAAAAAAAAAAAAACAGCTAAACCAGTAGTTGCCTTTGGGGAGTGGGAATCAGGGGTGGTGAGGGTAGGGGAGAAGGCTGCCTTTTTTTTTAACCTTGTCATACATTTAGTTGATTTTGGAAAATTATGTACATGTATTATTTTGATTCAAAATATGTTTTAAGAAAAATAAAGGATGGGCTTCCCTGGTGGCGCAGTGGTTGAGAATCTGCCTGCTAATGCAGGGGACACGGGTTCGAGCCCTGGTCTGGGAGCCCCACATGCCGCGGAGCAACTAGGCCCGTGAGCCACAACTACTGAGCCTGCGCTTCTGGAGCCTGTGCTCCTCAACAAGAGAGGCCGCGATAGTGAGAGGCCTGCGCACCGCGATGAAGAGTGGCCCCTGCTTGCCACAACAAGAGATAGCCCTCGCACAGAAACGAAGACCCAACACAGCAAAAATAAATTAATTAATTAATAAAACTCTTACCTCCAACATCTCCTTTAAAAAATAAAAGAAAAAAAATAATAAAGGAAATTAAAAATTGCAGAGTGTCCCTAGAGTAGCATTTGTTACCTTCGTGAATTCATCACCATCCTGGGTCCAGACATCACTCAGAAAGCAGAGCTATTAGCCCTAAAAGCAGCAGCGTCTCTGCAGAACAGACACACATTAACCAGGCCCATGAGACTGATACTTCAAATCAGATGCCAATTCATTAAGTTTTAAGGGGAAGCAGGGCTTTGAAGCAGACTGGATCATCTTGTTCACTGATGAGTGCATTCTCTCCTTGTGGGCGGATCTACATGGGGAACAGAGTGGTTTTTCAGCAGGTCTCTTGGTGATCCAGAGCACAAGTGAAGTGGGGGATGAATTGGGTGGTTTCGAAGGATGATGCTTCCATCTCCTGGACCAGCATCTTTGTCCCCAGACAGTGCCAGGATGGACACTCTGGTGAATGCCTTGACAACCCTTCTTGATCTCTCCAGACCCCTCCTGACTGGCACCTTCTTCTCTTTAGCTGCATTAATACCTTTTTGCCGGTTACAGTCTAGACTGGGCCTGACAGTGATTCTGTCTCCAGCAGGTAGACTGGCACATCTCTACTTTATTTTTTTTTTCCTCTTTTTTAAAAATTTTTATTGGAGTATAGTTGCTTTACAATGTTGTGTTAGTTTCTACTGTACAGCAAAGTGAAACAGTTATACGCATACATATATCCTCTCTTTTTTGGATTTCCTTCCCATTTAGGTCACCACAGAGCGTTGAGTAGAGTTCCTATACAGTAGGTTCTCATTAGTTATCTATTTTATACTTAATATCAATAGTGTATATATGTCAATCCCAATCTCCCAATTCATCCACACATTTCTACTTTAAAGCATTAGAGGCTTGTGTCCAAACAGGCAACGCATTTACAAAGCACCCACGCTGTGCCAGGCTCTGTTCTAAGCTCTGGAATTACAGTGGTCAACAAGACTGACATTTGTCCTTGCCCTCATTGAGCTTACAGTTTGGTGAGGAAGACAAAGTATGCAAAGTGAAGGAGCAGTTTAACTCTCAGAAGACAACTTAATTCACTTTATTCTAGTTCTTGAGGTGAGGTCACCTCCTGGTTGTCCCCAGATACCACCTACTACAATGAACCATGGGGAGGGACTGTTGAGTAAGGAATCCCATCTAGATAGAGAAAGAAGACCCACTTCTCAAGCATATATTCCCAGCCTCCCATGGATTCTATGCCCCAAATCTTTCCAGTAAAATGATTTTCTGCTTAAATGTATCTGTCATTTGTAACCAAGAACTCAGACTGGTACGGCAACCATTTCAGACATCTGTGGATCAGAGAACAAGTCCCCAAAAGGCAGTTCCCAACCCCTCTGCCTCAGGGCTGCAACCAAACCTGGAACCTCTCTGATCTGTACCTTCCATTCAGCACAAAGCAGGGCACACAGGCTGTCTCACTAAAATCTGGTTGGCTGAGCCACTCAGTAAGTTCAGCCAGAAGCTGTTCTATGTACTGAGGTTGCAAAGCTAGTAAGAGCTAGTTGCTGCCTTCAGAGGTGTGCATCTTGGAGCTAACATAGGCAAAACTAAGGGCGTCATCTTCCTTCCCTTTTCTCTCAACCCATACATCAACTCACACCTGGTGTCCCACGCTCCAAACACATTGAACTGCTTGCACATCTCACAACCCTCTGCTGGGATTTCAACAGTGAGTAGTTTGGTTTCTTAGACTACAGAGGTGGGAGAGAAAGATAGCAGGTAATCAGGCTGCTGCTTGTAGACCAGACCTTGAATGCCAGTTAGAGCATTCTCGATGATGTATTGGCTGCTACCCCAAGTGACTTTCCTTGGTCTAAATAGAAAGCCCCTATAGTTTAGCTTTTCCTCTTCTACTGAAGGAAGTCTGCATAGAAGAGGACACAAGGCTTATATGTCCATCATCTTGGCTAGAGATGCAGCTGCAAGCAAAGTTCCCATTTTACAGATAAGTAAACAGAGGCTTCAAAGGACTTGGCTCTACAGCTAGCAAGTAGCAAAGCAAGGGCTTGAAGGGAGTTTCCAGACTCCAAATCTCCATTCTTTCCTCTGCTAGTACAGCTGCTACAGAGTGTTTGGTGTGTGGTATTAGGGAGGGGAATCTCAGCCCTGGCCTGGTCCTGGGGAAAAATTCTCCTTACCACCCATACCAGGGGCTAAGTTTGTTCTACTTGCCTCTCCTGGCCTAATCCCTTCCCTAGATAGTCTATCTTCTTAAACCCTCACAACAATCCTGTGAGGTATCACCATCCCTTCATTTTACAGATGAGACCAAGGTTCAGAAAGGTTAAGTTACAGGCTTCAAAATCCGGAATCTTCACCACCTTGCTTCGCTGAGGTTTAGGAACACCGAGCTGATGAAACGGGCCAAAAGGTGATGAAGCGGGTGCTGGGGACCAGTCCCAGTTCAGGGCTGAGGGCCACCAGGTGGCGCGGTGGAGGTGCGGCTGCCCCCAACTACCTTGTTCCCCGCGGGCCAGACGCACCAGAACCAAGAGGGGCGAGCCCGGGGAAGCAGGCTCGTGGGGCGGGGAGTAGTTCTCTTCCCCAGCCCAGAATCTGCAAGGAGCGCGGTTCTCGTTCGGTCTCTAGGGGACCACCCGGGCCTCGCTAAACAGTCACGCCTCCACCAGGCGACCGCCGGGCTGCATCAGCTCGCCGCCTGCTCTGCGCTCCCCAGTGTGCAATTCATTTCGAGGGGTACAGGGAATAGAATAGAGTCAGAGAGGGTAGCTTGGAAGGGTGGGGCTGGGACTCTACCGCCCCCACCTGTCGACCGGGAGGGGCGGGGGAGGGGCGGGGCTTGTCCCGTAGGGCCCGCCCCCGGTCCCCGAGCCCCGGGCGCGCGACGAGATATAAGGCAGCCGGGAAACAATGCGCCTGCATCTCGCGCTCCCGCGCCGCTCCCGGGAGCGTCCGGGTCGCCGTGCGCGAGCGAGGGCGGGAGCGCGCGCGGGGGGGCGAGTTCCTGAGTGCGGTCCGCGCGCTCGGTGGCGCGCATGTGCATGTGTGCGGGCTGCCGGGTTGCCCCGAGCCGGCGGGGAGCCGGTACGCTCCAGGCGGTCGGCGGCGGGAGCGAGGTGAGGCTGCGGGCGGCCGGGGAACGGGCTCGGGTCCCGGGGGACGGGCTGCAGGCTGCCTTCTGGGCACAGCGCGCCCCCGCCCGGCCCGGCCGGGCCCTGGGAGCTGCGCTCCGGGCGGCGCTGGCAAAGTTTGCTTTGAACTCGCTCCCTGCACCCTAGTCCGCGCGCTGTGACCGGCTTCCCTGGGCACGCTGACCCGCGGCCGGGCTGCCGGGTAGCGAGGGAAGGGCGCGGGCTCCAAGCCGAGCGATTGGAGAGGGACGAGAGCCTGGCAGCCAGCTGTGCTGGGGGACGGGGGGACGCCTCCCTCCCCGGGCCTGCACCCGGGTCAGCACGTCCCCCTTCCCTCCCGCAGGGAGCGGACATGGACTTCGACTCGTACCAGCACTATTTCTACGACTATGACTGCGGGGAGGATTTCTACCGCTCCACGGCGCCCAGCGAGGACATCTGGAAGAAATTCGAGCTGGTGCCGTCGCCCCCCACGTCGCCGCCCTGGGGCTCCGGTCCCGGCGCCGGGGACCCGGCCCCCGGAATTGGTCCTCCAGAGCCGTGGCCCGGAGGGGGCGCCGGGGACGAGGCAGAATCCCGGGGTCACTCGAAAGCTTGGGGCAGGAACTACGCCTCCATCATTCGCCGTGACTGCATGTGGAGCGGCTTCTCGGCCCGGGAACGGCTGGAGAGAGCGGTGAGCGACCGGCTCGCTGCTGGCGCGCCCCGGGGGAACCCGCCCAAGGCGCCCGCCGCCCTGGACTGCGCTCCCAGCCTCGAAGCCGGCAACCCGGCGCCCGCTGCCCCCTGTCCGCTGGGCGAGCCCAAGACCCAGGCCTGCTCGGGGTCCGAGAGCCCAAGCGACTCGGGTAAGGACCGCCGTGGGCCATCAAAGAGGGGGGCACCTCATGGGTGGCCAAACCTCTGCCGCTGAGGTCAGGCAGTGGGTCTGCGCAAGCCCTTCCGCCACCTCCCCCTTCCTGTGGCTGAAGCTGCCGGTGTAGCCCCCAGCGGTGTCTGTCTGGCACGTGGGTGTGTTAGTAAACAGTTTGAAGAAGTGGCGTGGGAGCCAGCGTCCCTTTGATGATGATTGGAGCCCCAGGGGACAAGGGAGACAGGGAGACAGGCTGGGGCTTGGCGCTTAGGAGGACAATACAGGGATTGGACCGTAGTGGATTTCTGTCCTCCTAAGGCTGGAAAGGGTCCCTTAAGTGTCACTCCAGGCTTGAATTTTTTTTTTTTCCTGTCTCTTTCTCTGGGAAACTCACTCCCCTGAGGAGAGAAGAAGCTGAGGAGTCTTTGTGCAAAGCCAAAGCCTTCATCCTTTCAAAAACCTGGTCTCCTGCCTGGTTTACTTTTGAAAGACAATAATGGCTTCTCTTGCTCCGCTACCCCTTACCATGTTTGCATCCACACCATCACCCATGAGACAGGTAGCGGAGGAATGACCACTCCCCATTAACAGATGGAAACAGGCTTAGGAATAGGAAATCACCAGAAGTGAACCCCAGCTTCCTGCCATCCAGCCAGCCTCTTTTGCTCAATCCTCCATCCCAACCAGGCACTTCTCTGAGGTTTAGAGGAACTTCGTGGTAGCTTATCCGAGAAGTGGTACATCTTGCCTTTTTGCTCTGGCCTGATGTGGGAAGGTGTTCCTCTAGGTCCCGCCCAATTCATCTGAGGGCTTTCAACTGCTTCATTTGTATTCAACAAATGTTAGCTGGCCCCTACTTTGTGCTAAGCTCTGGGCTTGGTGCTGGGGTCACAGATACAGAGCTCCAGGTTCCCCTTCCCTATCCTTGAAGGCAAGTGTAAACCTCACTGAGGACAGCCTGCTGCATCCTGTGCCACCAGACTATGTTGTTCGTAGCCTAATCTCTTCTCAGAAGTGCCCATGAGAAATATTGGCGAGGGTGTTTTCTAGGGTGCAAACTGAGGCTCGCATTGGGAAAATCAGGACTGAAACCTCGCTGTAGCTTTTAAGAATAACTTACATGACCATTTAGAGGGAACTGGGGAATGGGTATGGAGGTTGTCATACACTTGAAGGTAAAAATAAGGATAACAAGAACAATTAAAAGTCAATTTTTTCGGTCCACTGTGTTAAGGTCATTTTTAACCTGCTTGCTTTCTACACCAAGACCTTCTGTTTGTTTAATGGCTGGAATGGGAACTTTGAGATCAAGAAACCAATAAAGATGTATCTCTACAAAGGCTGATGGAGTGGTAGAATGGAAAGACCATTGTTTTGGGAGTCTGGAGATCTTAGTTTGAGATCCAGAACATTACAAAGGTGATGTGTGGACTTGGCCGAACTGGGTCTCAGTTTCTCCCTTTGCACATGGAGTATGACCTGATTGTCCAGCCGAGGACACTTCCTTGTCTGGGTAGAGTTAGGCACTACTCTCCGGAAAGGAGAATCGTGTTGTACCTTATTTCTTCCTTAGGCAGAGCCTTCCGCAGCTACGAGGTTTAACCCTGAAATATTAAAGGTTTGGGATGTGGGGAAGCCTCCTGATTCATTTTCTAACCTGCCCTTTAACCTGAACCTGTTTGCAAGCTCCTGGTTCACCCATAGGCCACATGGCCCAGAACAAAATGCAACAGATTGCAAACAATGAGGGGGGTGGGAAGAGTGACTGATGGCAAAGCTCAGCCAATAGGGGCCAGGGGCTGGGTAAGACAGCCTTCAAAACACCGCTTAGCCAGCCAATCACAGGCCTTGGGGCCAGGAGGGCTGAACGGTCAGGTTTTATTAATGGAGAAATAATGCGATTGTCCACACAATGGAAGCCTTCCTGACAAAGGGGCTCAAGCATCCTGATATGCAAAAGAGGCCGAGAACTGAGCTCTTCTGTTGTCAGGCTGAAATGCATTAAGGTGGCCTTCTATGCGGGGGCTGGAAAACGTGTGGAGCAGGATGGTTCTCCCCAAATTGTCCCTCTCCTGGTTGGGGTAACCTAAAAGACCTTGGAGCAAGGGAATGATGGGGGCATGTCCAGGTGTTGCTAGTGTTTTGGCCCTTGAGTCAGAACATTCCCATGCTGCTCAGTTCCTGCCCTGGCATAGGTAGCTTGGAAATGGTCGCTCGTACCTTTGTGAAGTTCCTGCAGCTTTTGCAGACCTGTGATTACAAATCCAACCCTCTTCTGGTCAGGGAAGGGGGTGGGGCAGGCAACCTGTAAATGATGGATGACTCTAGAAACCCATTGAACCCAGGAGCAAAATGCTGCTAAGGCAAGCCCTTTCCCTCCCCTCTGGGTGAGGAGGGATGGGTTGTAGCCCTCCCTTCTCCGACTCTTCAGCTGAAAGGGGCGGCAGAATAGAGAGGTGGGGGAATAATAGGATTTATAACTTGTGAAAAGTAACAATTCCCAAGTGCAGGCTGTGCTGGGCTGGAACAAAGGGCAGCTCTGCCCACAGACCCCTCATTTACAATTCTGATGGGGCATGAAAGAGCCCGACTGGGGAAGATCTTTAGAGCTAAACTTTGTCCCAGGCTGATAGCTCTTTTTCTCCATCCCCTCAGTGGGGGAGGGGAGAGCCTGTGCAGACTGGGGGCTGTTGGCTTGGGTCTGCCTTTTGTTCTTATCTAAGCCTTGCTGTGCAAAGAGAAATTGGAGAATATTTTCCTCCTTGCTTATTTCACCTCCTTTCCTTCACACTGCCCTTAGCCTCATTACAGATGAATCAGCTGTCTTTCTCCTCCCTTGAATTTGTTTATATCTGAATTGGGAAAATGTCACCTCCTTTCCCAAACTCCAAGATAGGGTCTGAGTATGTGTTTCTCATGGGGTGTGTTTCTTCTGTTGATCTCTCTTCTTGGACAGAGGGTGAAGAAATCGACGTTGTGACCGTGGAGAAGAGACAGTCCCTGGGTGTCCGGAAGCCGGTCACCATCACAGTGCGAGCAGACCCTTTGGACCCCTGCATGAAACACTTCCACATCTCCATCCATCAACAACAGCACAACTATGCCGCCCGTTTTCCTCCAGAAAGCTGCTCCCAAGGAGAGGCTCCAGGGCGAGGGCCCCAAGAAGAGGGTCTGGAGAAAGATGTACCAGAGGAAAAGGAAGATGAGGCAGATGAAGAAATTGTGAGCCCCCCGCCTGTAGAAAGAGAGCCTCCCCAGTCCTGCCACCCCAAACCTGTCAGTTCTGACACTGAGGACGTGACCAAGAGGAAGAACCACAACTTCCTGGAGCGCAAAAGACGGAATGACCTCCGTTCCAGGTTCTTGGCCCTGAGGGACCAGGTGCCCACCCTGGCCAGCTGCTCCAAGGCCCCCAAAGTAGTGATCCTGAGCAAGGCCTTGGAATACTTGCAAGCCCTAGTGGGGGCTGAGAAGAGGATGGCTACAGAGAAGAGGCAGCTCCGGTGTCGGCAGCAGCAACTGCAGAAAAGAATTGCGTACCTCAGTGGCTACTAACTGACCAAAAAGCCTGACTGCTCTGTCTTAACAAAGACCCGAATTTATTTTTTAACCTCTCCTATCCCCCATAGGAATTTGCACATTTTGGTTCCCGTGGGACAGCCTGGACAGTAGATCCCAGAATGCATTGCAGCCAGAGCACACACAAGAAGGGCTTGCATTCTTGGAAACCTTGCAGCCCAACTCTCCCTCTGCCCTGACTCATGGGAGCGCTGTGGCTTCTCTGACGCCTTTGGCTTCTCAGGCAGACAGCTGACTGAGGAGCCTTGGGGTCTGCCTAGCTCACTAGCTCCGAAGAAAAGCCCGACAGATGCTATGCAACAGGTGGTGGACGTTGTCGGGGGGCTCCAGCCTGCATGAAATCTCACACTCCCGATGAGCTTTAGGCTGGGAAAGGATGCTCCCACTGGTGTCTCTGGGGTGACGCTGGGACAGCTGGGCCTGGACACTCTCCCTGAGGCTCCTTTTTCCAGGAGACGTACAAGCTGTCTTGGGTGAAGACGAGCTCGCAGACTTAATCAGCAGGGACCATTACCTCACTGTCAGACACTTTACAGTAGCTGAGGAGTTGGACACCTTTAATATATATATTCTGATGTTAAATGACACCCCTCCTCCCACCACTCTCCAGGCTGCGACCTTGAGAACATTTAAAGAACTCGGGCTCTAGATTCTTTGTCTAAAAGCCCCCTGGGTCCTTTCCTCTGAGGGCAGAGACCATTCAGTCCTCACCAGGGAATTTTTTGTTTCCTTCTGCCTTTGTTATGCAATGGGCTCTAAGGCACCCCCTTTCCCACAGGTCAGAAATATTTCCCCAGGACACAGGGCAAAGTGTCCCACACTGTGGCCTGGGGAAGGCTTGGAGTCCTGGCTGTAAACCTGTTCCCTGCCCAGGTGTTTTCCATCTTAGAATTTTCTCAAAGCAGATGTCAGGCACCTGAGGAGGGAGAACTGTACCACTTCCTCTTTCCCACCTCCCTCTCGTCTCAGTCCCTGACTGGTAAGTTTGAAGTTCTACTAGGACCATGCAAACCTGTCCTTCTCATGCAACTCCAAGGAGCTTGCTGGCTCTGTAGCTACCCTTGGCCTCCTGCCAGCTTGACATGAGTCAGATCCTTTTCCCAGAATCTGGGCCTACTGCAGTTCTTACTGGGAGAGCTGCTGGGACGCATCCAGTGCTCTGGAAGGCAGACTAGCTTCCTGGTGGGTTTTTAAGGAGCTTCCAGGAGCTCTGCTTAGTGGACCATGATGGATTTTACCCCAGCTGGACTGAGCCTCTCCAAGTGGATTCCAGGCGCAGCCTCCATTCTGAGAAAGACACCCACCCCAACAGGTGTCATGTGGGCAATCTCAGCAGCCCCTAAGCCTAGCCTGGAAGAAAGACCAGCCCCTCCAGAACTCTGCCCAGGGCAGCAGGTGCCTACTGGATGGGGGTTTGAAAGTAGGGGAAGGGAGGATGGTAGAGCGCTATACGTGGCTCTGGGAAGCCGGCTGCTACTTCCAAACCTATTATGCATGAGGGTCTGTTCCTGAGGTTGCTTCCTGGCCTCAGAGAACCCCAGTGGAAGTTAGGAAAAAGCCTCCCTACCTTCTGGAGCATGGTTTTTGGGAGCCAACTGACTTCTAGAACTGTCTTTGGAGAACAGTTGAGATGTAGGTTACTGATGTCTCACCTGAATAGCTTGTGTTTTATGAGCTGCTGTTGGGTATTATGCCGGGAGCAGTCTTCTTCTTTTTTTTTTAATACTGTATTTTTGTATGCCTTTTGCAAAGTGGTGTTAATTGTTTTTGTACAAGAAAAAAGCTCTGGGGCAATTCTCCTGTTGCAAGAGTCTGATTTATTTTAAAAGGCAGGTTTACCTGAAATTTTGTATTTAGTTGTGATTACTGATTGCCTGATTTGAAAATGTTGCCTTCTGAAACATCTTCTAATAAAAGATTTCTCAAACATGTCAGAGTGGGGGCAGAGCTTATGCCCACCGCATCCCCCGGAACCAAGGAAAATTGTTTCAGGGTAGCCACGAGTGATCTCTAACCATGTTGCTAACCTGGTCACTCTACTCTGGGTTCCTGAAATGCCATTTCAGACATGTCTAAACAATGTAGGTTCAGTACTCGGTAAGCACTCTTGTGAATTGCAGAGTGCTGAATTTGTATTTTAGAAGGCTTGAAATCCCAGGGTTCCACCATTTACTCGTCCTGTGCTTTTAGCTTTACCTAAAAGCTAAAAGCCCTAGTTTCCTTACTTGTAAAGTGGGGATAAATGGTACTTCACAAGGGGTTGGCAGGCATTAAATGAAGGATAAACTTTTTTTTTTTCTTTTTTCTTGTTTTTGGCCACACGGCTTGTGGGATCTTAGTTCCCCGACCAGGGATAGAACCCAGGCCCTTAGCAGTGAGCGTGCAGAGTCTTAACCACTGTACCATCAGGGAATTGCCAAAGTATAGACTTTAAACCACTTTCTAAACTATAAACCCTTAAATCCTTTAGGGTGGTACTGTTCTTACCTTAGTGGTATTTACAGGACGTCTTTTTAATGCCCTTTTTTTTTTTTTTTTTTTTTTTTGCCATGCCCCACGGCTTGCAGGATCTTAGTTCCCTGACCAGGGATCGAACCTGTGGTCCCTGCAATGGAAGCGCAAAGTCCTAACCACTGCACCACCAGGGAAGTCGCTTGCAGGATGTCTTTTTTAAAATTCTATGAGGGGGCTTCCCTGGTGGCGCAGTGGTTGAGAGTCCGCCTGCCGATGCAGAAGACACAAGTTTGTGCCCCGGTCCAGGAAGATCCCACATGCCGCGGAGCAGCTGGGCCCGTGAGCCATGGCCGCTGAGCCTGCGCGTCCGGAGCCTGTGCTCCGCAACGGGAGAGGCCACAACAGTGAGAGGCCCGCGTACAGCAAAAAAAAAAAAAAAAAGATTATTAAAAATTCTATGAGAATTGGTGATGTGATGTGATTTTTTTTTTTCTTTCTCCCTTGATTAATAAAGGAAAATGAAGGCTCCCTTTACCTCCCATAGTTCTCAGAAACTTGCCGTAAATGCAAGAGGGGAGAATTTATTAATAGCCATTCCTGATGGAGCACTGCCTGTGTCTAAGCACCCTGCTCCTTCCTACACCTTATACCACACCAACCACAGGCCAAGGCCTACAGAAGAGGGAACTGAGGTTCTAAGAGTGAAACATAACTGTCCAGTATTACACAGCTAGTAAGTAAATGAGTTCAAGGGATTTGAAACCAGCTCTGCCTCTCTGCAGAGCCAGAGGTGTGAACCACTGCATAATAATGATCAGCTTGTTTTGGTAGCATGGGGTGTATGGAGGAAGTAGGGAATTTCATCACTTAACTGCTTGCTGGAATTGTCTCTCCTTGGGGCCACTGTGCCTGCCACTTATTGGGATGAAGTGGAGCAAATGTTCCATGACCAGCCACTCTGCTGCCTTTATGGGCTGGGTAGATTCGTCTTGCCCCAGAGAGGTGCCTTCTGGGACTGTGAAAGGAAAACAGTTGCTGTTCAGAGAGGCACGAGCATCATGGTGGGAGAAGGCCACTTTGTCTCATGTAATCCTGCTTTACGGCTGAGACCTGGGTTGGTATTGCCCACCTGCACTCCTGCGAAGCCTGAGTTGAGTCCAAAAGCTACTATTGATGTAAATTCCTCACATTTACAAAGTGACCCTCATCACAACCTGGTAAATAAGCAATGTCTGCCGCTTGGTACTGGAGCCCAGACAGGTTTTTTTTTTTTTTTTTTTTTTTTTTTTGGCTGCACTGTGCGGGCTTTCGGGATCTTAGTTGCCCGACCAAGGATTGAACCCACACCCCTTGCAGTGGAAGCACAGAGTCCTAACCACTGGACCACCAGGGAATTCCCCCAGACAGGTTTCTTGCTCAAGGTCCCAGAACAGAATCCTAATCCCAAACCCAGTCTCCTGTCAGGTAAACTTTCCACTCCACCCCCACTGCCCCTATGTCCCCAAACCCAGGGCATAAATAGCTGTTTGATAAAAACAGACTTGGATTACTGGGATTCTTTTCTTAAAACTCCATTCCCAGGACTTCCCTGGTGGCGCAGTAGTTAAGAATCTGCCTGCCAATGCAGGAGACACGGGTTCGAGTCCTAGTCCGGGAAGATCCCACATGCCGCGGAGCAACTAAGCCCGTGCGCCACTACAGAGTCTGCGCTCTAGAGCCCACGAGCCACAGCTACCGAGCCCACGAGCCACAACTACTGAAGCCCACGCACCTAGAGCCCGTGCTCCGCAACAAGAGAAGCCACCGCAATGAGAAGCCCGTGCACCGCAACGAAGAGTAGCCCCCGCTCGCCGCAACTAGAGAAAGCCCGCGTGCAGCAATGAAGACCCAGCGCAGCCAAAAATAAATAATAAATAAATTTTTAAAAAAACCTCCATTTCCCTCCTTAGTTATAGTCACTCTGTTCCCAGTGCGTTCATCCTTCCACTTGTCAAGACACTAGTTTGTAGGGCTTCTCTCGCTTTACTAGACCTTAAAAGAATTCATGAGTCCTCAATAAAATCTTAGGGACTCCTAGGTACAGGCCCTAACGCTGATGCTGATGTTGTTTTACATACCTTAATTCTCACAATAACCTGGAGATCAGGGTGGTGTCAGCCCCGTTTCACAGGTGAGCAAACTGAAGCCCAGAGACATTTAAGTCATTTGTCTGAGCCCAGGCAGCTAGTACCAACTGTCTGCCTCTAAGCTTCAGCTCCTTTGAGTCTGACTGTTGAGAAAGGAGTGGGAATAAAGCCATCTCCTGGGGGGAAGGGAGGGTGTTTCTGGTATGTGAAGTATTTTAAGCTCCTTCCTAGCTCACTTCTGCGGGCTCCTACCTCTATCTTTGTCTGAAAATCGCCATGAGATTATTCCTGGATTTCGGAGAACAATTTCTACAAATTAGGTTTTCCCCTGAATAGTACACCTAAGGGACTAAGTACACAACTCGGGGTTGTGGACGTAGACAATAAAGGACAGCTGAGAAGCCACACGTGGAGTGGAAAAGGAAGGCCATCCTCTCTGTTAGACAATCAAAGGCTAAACCAAGTGCTTAACTCCTGCCCCTATTGGCAGCTATCCTGGGGAACTGAGACGGGTGGAACTATCTCAAAAGTGTCGAATTTGTCTTAAGTGCCCCCTGGGGTCAGGATATTTCAGAATATGCACATTAGAAGGAGCAGGGGATGGTGGGGATGGCTTTGTTGATCTGGAAGGTGATAGGGAGTGTGGAAGAGGATTCTAAGGATAAGATAACCAATTGGGAGGTGACTGATGACTGGGTGACTGGGGAAGGTAAAGGGGAGGTCTGTAAATGTGTCAGCTAAGGTTCCATTGGGGTGTGGGCATTTCTACTTTAAGCCCAGTGGACAGCTCTTCTTAATGTCTTTATTTAGAACTGTTGCCAAAGGGATCAGCTGTATTAAGATTACCATTCTTTTGGTGAGCAAATCTAAATATGTTCTTCAAGTCTCTAATCAGGTGAGTTATTAAACAATAAGACTCAGGGTCCAGGGTCCAGTCGGTGCCCAGGAAGTAAGTGTTGGATTGCCTCTAAACTTGTGGGAAGCGGTATGGTTAAGTAGCCTCCCACACCCGACAGAGCTCCATTCCAAATCAGCCTCTGTATTTTCCAGCTTTGTGAGCTCGGACAAATTATTAACATCTCCCAGTCCCAGTTTCCACATCTGTAAAACAGGTATAAATCATAGTACCTGCTTCTTTGGGTTGTTGTGAACAATATTAAGTGCTCAGTAAATGATTAGTATTATTTAAACCATCTAACAAGCCACACAGATCAGTCATATTTGGAAGGTGATAGAAGGGATTGGTAAAATAAGAAATCTTCCCGGAAGGAGTGCTTAAAGTAATCTGAAATGGACATATTAATGTCTCAAGAGGCAATAAATCATCAGGGAAGGAGTAGACAGGATTTGGGAGACTGAGATGAACAGAGGAGAAAGGAGGGCAAAGACCTGAGCCTCTGACTGGTCCACAGCATCTCATGACCCATGGCAGGCAGGAGCTGTGAGTCTGTGATGCTGTTGCGCATAAGGGCCCTCCATTTGTCCTCACTGGGCACTGCAGTGTCTTCAAACTGCGCTGGAGTCATTGACTCCATTCAGTCTTTAAATCCTCTAAGGCCTATTTTGGTTAAGGCAATGATCCTCGAACCTGAGTGGACCTTAAGAATCTATGCATCCCCAAGACCCTGATGTAGTAGGTCAGGACCAGGAATCTACATTACTGACAAGCAAGCAGGGAGGTGGATTTCCTGAGGTCACACTTAGAAAAACATTGGAAGAAGGGGTTGGAGCCATGTCCTGTGGAGATACAAAAATATTTACAGAAGGTGGTATAGATGGCATAGTGAAATGGTTAAGAACAGGGACTTGGGGTTACTACCTATGTGATGTTTGGGAATATCACTCAACACCCTTGAGTCCTAGAAGTTTCCTTCTTCTCTAAAATGGATATAATATTAACATCTACCTCATAGGACTGTGGCAAAGATTAAATAAGTTACTATATTGAAAGTGCTTAGGACTTCCCTGGTGGCACAGTGGTTAAGAATCCACCTGCCAATGCAGGGGACACAGGTTTGATCCCTGGTCTGGGAAGATCCCACATGCTGTGGAGCAACAAAGCCCATGCGCCACAACTACTGAGCCTGCGCTCCAGAGCTCTCAAGCCACAATTACTGAAGCCTGTGCACCTAGAGCCCATGCTCCACAACAAGAGAAGCCACCACAATGAGAAGCCCGCGCACCGTAAGGAAGAGTAGCCCCCGCTTGCTGCAACTAGAGAAAGCCCACGCACAGCAACAAAGACCCAACGCAGCCAAATATAGGTAAATAAATTAATTAATTAAAATAAAATAAAGTGCTTAGAATAGTGCCCACATAGTAAGAGCAATGATATATGAAGTGATGGTTCCTTATGGAAGTTTATGAGTGTGTAAACATGATCACAAGTAAAGCAACTCAGACAAGGGCTGCAAGCCTCAGAAGGGAAAGAGAGCACTTTGGAGTCGTCAAGAAAGTTCTTGTTGGAGATACTGTGACTTTAACTGGAAATACGAGTTCCAGGAGTATTTGGCTAGGTGAAGAGGAAGAAGGTGTTCTAAGCTAAGGGAATAGCTATGCGGAAGAGAGGATTGGGAAGGTTGTGTGGAATCTGGGGAAGGGGGAGGAATCTGGTCTGATTTGCAGGCCAGGTGGTCTCATTTTTACAAAACAAGAGGGGTTGCACTGGATTTCTAAGAGGATCTTTTTGCCACAAACATCCTCTGTGATTCTTTGAAATAGGGAAGTCAGGAAAAGAAACTGATTGTGGTTTGGGACACAATGAGATTGAGGTAATGGGGTCATTCAAAATAGAGCACCCAACAGGAAGTTGGAAATGTGACATTAAAGCTTTAGAAAGGGGGTTGAAATGAAGATACAGATTTGAGACTCATCAATATATGAAGATGATGAAGGTCCACAGTGCCAAAGCCACAAGAAAGAGAAAGGGCCAGAGAAGTAGAGGAGAGGGATTGAAGGAGCCATGAGATTAGAACCGGAAAGGACCTCTGATGGCTCTGCATCTTTTCCCCTTTTGCACCTCCCCACTCTGATTTTGCAGCCTTCGGGGATCCCTGTGCGTGTGTAGGCTGTCTTGGAGATCTGAGAAGGCAGGAAGTGAGCTCTCTTTGAGAACATTCTGGTGTGCTCTGGAGCAAACTCTATAACTCAACTTTAGGAGTTACAGAAACCGTGGTAACTCCATGGTTTATGGTGAGCTCTACTCTCTTCTTCCCCTCACTTGTTTTGAGCCATTCCGATGCTCCTAGATTTGAATTGGCCAATCACCAATGGCAACAGTAATGGAAACAGCCATTCACCAGACCAATAGAAGGTGTTGTGATTACTCACAGGCACTGTACTGGGTTGTATATTGTCCCCCACTAAATTCATGACTATCCAGAAACTGTGAATGTGACCTTATTTGGAAATACGGTCTTTGCAGATATAATCAAGTTAAGATGAGGTCATACTGGATTAGGGTGGGCTCTAATCCAGTGACTGGTGTCCTTAAGAGAGGGAAATTCTCGGGCTTCCCTGGTGGTGCAGTGGTTAAGAATCCACCTGCCAGTGCAAGGAACACGGGTTTGAGCCCTGGCCTGGGAAGATCCCACATGCCGCAGAGAAACTAAGCCCGTGCACCACAACTACTGAGCCCACGTGCCACAACTACTGAAGCCTGTGTGCCTAGAGGCCATGCTTCGCAACAAGAGAAGCCACCGCAATGAGAAGCCTGCGCACTGCAACAAAGAGTAGCCCCCGCTCGCTGCAACTAGAGAAAGCCTGCATGCAGCAACGAAGACCCAACACAGCCAAAAATTAAAGAAACAAACAAATAAACAAATAAATTTATTTAAAAAAAGAGAGAGAGAGAGGGAAATTCTCGGACAGAGACACACGTACAACAGAGAAGACGGCCATGTGAGATAGGCAGGATTGGAGTCATCCTGCCACAAACCAAGGAATGTCAAGGATTCCCAGCAACCACCAGAAGCTAGAAGAGGCAGGGAAGGATTCTCCCCTAGAGGGCAAGCATGGGAGTGTGGCCCTACCAATGCACTGATTTTGGGCTTCTAGACTCCAGAACTGTGAGAGAATACATTTCTGTTTTTTAAGCCACCCAGTTTGTGGTAATTTGTTATGGTAGACCTAGGAAACAAATACAGGCACCATGTTCATCATGAAATATTCCTGCATGAAACATGTTTTATTTGGGGTCTCTAATTAGGATGGGGGTCAGGCTGCAAAGGCGCTTTGCTTTTTTGTTTTAATTTGTGATTTTTTTTTTTTTGCGGTACGCGGGCCTCTCACTGCTGTGGCCTTTCCCGTTGCGGAGCACAGGCTCCAGACATGCAGACTCAGCGGCCATGGCTCACGGGCCCAGCCGCTCCCGCGGCATGTGGGATCCTCCCGGACCGGGGCACAAACCCATGTCCCCTGCATTGGCAGGCGGACTCTCAACCACTGCGTCACCAGGGAAGCCCTTAATTTGTAATTTAAAAATAATTTTTTTTTGGCTGTGCAGCTTGCAGAATCTTAGTTCCCTGATGAGGGATTGAACCCGGGACCCCAGTAGTGGAAGCACAGAGTCCCAACCACTGGACTGCCAGGGAATTCTCAGCACTTTGGATTGTACCAAAGAGCTAGTGTTTATCTTTGACCCAACTTTCTTCTCTTACCTTGGGAACAGATGCTTCAGGCCTTCCATGGCATATACCTCCTCCTTTCCATGTCGCAGCATCCTGTAGAATTCCAAAAAGTTCACACTTCCTGGATGTTCCATTTTGAATGATCCTTCCACTCTTAATGGCTTCACCTTTACCTTCTCCCTATATTTCTTTCTTTTTGTAAAAATTTTTTTAATTGGGTCATCACCTAGATTTCCCCTCTAACTTTCTGCACTTCTCCCTTTCTCCTTTTCTGCCATGTTCCCATGCCCATTCCACCCCATGTACTGCTCTCAATTTCCTAAAGAATGTGAGGCAACCTAGAGGTTGCCTGACAACCTGACTACCCATCTGCCCTAGGGTACAGCACACCCACACCAGCGGTAACAATTAGGTGGCTGACTGTGGACTTTCAGAAGGGCAGGCAAGAATTATTACCCTCCAAGTAATTTGAGTCTCCCTAGTACCTCATTCCTGCATTTTAGACATCCTCTTCCAGACTGAACGTATCCCAGCATTTTTGCCTTGTAAACTAGATTTTTTTTTTAACCCCAAATAATCTGTAAGCAGTGGAGTGTGTTGAGATGGGCTTCTGCATCCTCACCTCTAGATATACACATACACTTTGAGTGAGAGACTCCCTTTCCTGTTGAACTATCTTCCAGAATAAGCTATTTCCCATCTGGCCTCATACAAGGCAGAGAGGGGTCAGGGCTAATACCTGGGCATGACCACAAATAGCTTTTCTGACTCCCTTTTGCCGCCTTTTGTCTCCTTATTACCCTGCAAAGCTGCCCATTAGAGGGTTTTATGTTGTTTTTTATAAATACTTATTAACTCTTGATCATAGACTTTAATTTCCCAATTTTCCCTTGAACTTAATCTCTCTAATTAGGATTTCAAGTTACAGATTATCTTTCAGGAACTATTCTTAGTATAATTTAGAGTTCAGAAGATCGTTAGGGAGACAGAGGTACAAATAAAATAGCCTAAAGGTATTAAAAAAATATGTTCCCATTCTCCTTTGGTGGGGCTGGCAGAATTACAATGAATGGAAATGGTATGATGTTTTTTTTCTCACTTCTCCTCATTTGTTTTGGACCACAGGCTCCATTCTGATTTAGGAGTCTTTCCTGCTCAGTATTTCAGTGATAATTCTCCCCATGGTCTACAGGATCCCTGTTCTCTTTGTTTCTATAGCAACAGTCCTGTGTTGCTTGGCTAGAAGCAATTTTCTGCGGCTGTGGTGAAGCCCCATTTTTTCATTCCTTGCTCCCCAGTTGCCTTGGTAACCAGCCTCTCCCTCTTCTGGTCTCTCAGTGGTAAATTCCACCACCACCCCCCGCCGCTTCTCTCTCTCTTTCTCTCTCTCATAACAGTCACCTTGTCATGACTTGGACAGTACTTTCCCATCTGTGAGTGAGTCTCCTCTGTCATGGTCAGATTGTCATCATGAAATTAGCCTCCCTTTTGCTTTATTTGCATCATTTCTCCGGCCTGCCTTCTTTCTGCTTGTTGTCAAGGTAACCGTACCCTCGGAAAATCTGCAGGCAAAGGCTCTACAGTTAACAACCATCATGTGAGAGTGTCTGCCAATATGTGGCCACACATCTTGATTTTAAAACCAGCCCCAGGCGGGTACCACAAATTGGAGAGAACAAGGCTTTTGATCAAAGCAGGCTGGATTGAGAAAAGGAGGTACAAGGACCCTGGGATACATGTGACTACAAGGTTTAGACTGGGTCTGCAAGAATGGCCATTATGCCAGGGGTGATCCAAGTGATTGAGAAATGTATTTATTGGCAGTCATTCAGGGCAGGCCTATCATATTCTCTAACCGTCCAGGGGTGATTCCTCTGACCCAAGGGTGATATGACCTGTGAGCTAGGCAGAGCCAGGTAGTAATCTCAGGCAGAAAGCAATTAAGACTCTTAAACTGGCTAACAAAGGGTTAGTAGAATAGGTATTTAGGCACTTTCACACATTACTGAAAATTCCTCTGCCCTTAGGCTGCTGCTCTAACCTCTTTAGTAAGGCAGATGGGGTGTTACTATTATAATACAAAATGTTTAACAAATGGTGGTGATTATGTGCCAGGGCGTTGTAGCAGGCACCTTTCAGGCATTACTTCATTTTCTCCTTATGGCAGTCCTGAGAGGTACTTAAGGATGAGAAAACTGAGGCTAAGCGAATTGTGTGAAGTCACTCAGCTGAAAGTGGCAGAGTGGGGATTTGAACCCATGTTCATCTGGTTCCAAAGTTCTGTTTTTTCTTTTCTTTCTTTTTTTTTTGGCCACACACCACATGCAGGATCTTAGTTCCCCAACCAGGGATCCAACCCGTGCCCCCTGCAGTAGAAGCGCGGAGTCTTAAGCACTGGACCGCCAGGGAAATCTCCCATAGCCCTTTCTTTTTTTTTTTTTTCATAGCCCTTTCTTAAAGGTTGTGTAGTCCCCAGAATTTTGGTCCTCTCTGGACCTAGTTTTTCCCACCCCCACTTTAATCTGAGGGTTGCTACTATTTTATCCTTTCTGCCTTCCTTATTTTTTCTCTTTGTATGTTGTGGGTTGTTTTCTTGCTTGTTTTTTTATCTGTTCTCACCCCATCTCTTGCATCCTTTCGCCAAATAGATGAAAAATCTTGTTCTGCCTTATGATTGTGTCTCAGTTTGAGTTGTTGGATGAAAACATTAGAGCAGCCGCCCTTGCCTGAGAACTGGGTAGATCTGATCCTGGAGAACACCACACCTCTGAGCTCACTGGCTGTAGCACTAGATATGCAAGCCATTCTCCCCTCTACTAACAATTATTGGGTGTCTGTTCGGTATCAGGTACTGTACTGGAGATACAGTAGTGACCTAGGCAGAATCTGTTCCTTGCCTTTATAGAACTAACAGTCTGGAGAGAAAGTCAGACAATGGACAAGAGGTCAATATATAATTTCATATTGTAATTAGCTCTATGAAGAAAAAGAACTGGGTGCCGTGAAAGAGAGAATAATACGGATAGATCTATTTTAGATACGACTGCCATGCCCCACTTAAGAGAGGAGGTAGTTGAGGTTCTCACATCAGCAGCTAGTTGATGGCAGTCACAGCAGGAGCTTCTGAGCGTGGGGACCTGGGTCCCTCACCTCCTTCCTCCCTCCGCACTCTCCCTTCAGAGCCCGAGGTCCGCGCAGGCGCTCGACGGTTGCCATGGGGACAGCTGCTCCTGCGCAAGCGTAGACTTCTTTAAGATGGCGGCGGTGGCGGCAGCACGAGCTGTGTCTGCGGGCCCTGGGCTCCGGGGCCTAAAACGGACCCTGCCTCTTGTAGTAATTCTCGGGGCCACGGGCACCGGCAAATCCACGCTGGCGTTACAGCTAGGCCAGCGGCTCGGTGGCGAGATCGTCAGCGCTGACTCCATGCAGGTATGACAGTGCGGCTGTCCCCAGCCTGGTAAACCGGAGGCCGTGCGTGGCCCTCTGGCTGAGTGGATACCCTGTCGCTTAATGGTAGTGGGTGAACCCCGAGGCTTATGGGGCGGAGGGGGCCGGGAAAGGGCACCCATAATTCCTAGGCGCCCACTATATGCCGGACATCGTGCCAGGTGTTTCACTGCCATCACTTCATTTACTTCTCAGGATATTACTGTTTGGTGTAGGTACTGTTATTATCTCCATTTACCGATGAGGGAATTCACCTAGGGAGGTGAAACGACTATCTCTGTGTCACTAAGGGAATACGTGGAGATGGTATTTGAACATATAAGGTTGACCTATAGGTGTCCATTATATACCTTTTGAAGGAAAATTACTCCAGAGCTTTTGCTATTTAGAGTTCCCAGCGACACCAGGATAAATCATTTACCATCCACGAGTGTCTGCTGAGGGAATGAAGCAGGGTAGATAGTCAGGAGACCTGGATTCTCTTCCCTCATCTGCCATCGGCCACGTGACCTAAACAGCGTCGGTTTTGGGGGACGTTATTTATCTGAGAAGTGGAGAAAATGCCGCCTACTTCACAGGGCTCTGGTGCTTAATAAGTGAGAACATGAGTGTTAGAAGGAAGAGCAGGGTGGCCTGTCCTGAAAAAGTCCAGGCACTTGGCAAATGCTTTATGATGCTGAGATTTTTAACTTACCGGCTGATGGGAATCAGCAGGCTTTGCCCTCTTCCTTGAGCCGCAGGGAGGCCCAGAAGGAGTGTGTACACATCACACCTGGGAACATTTGTGCTCCGATTGAGGATGGGTGACATTTGGGGTAAATCTCCGATGGAGGAATTACAAGTTAAGAGTTTTCACAGTGTAAATGAGATGCTCGGTGAAATGCCCGGAGCTGAACCTAGCACCTGGTGGGTATTCAGCAGGAAGGGGCAGTCCTTCTCCCCACTGTACCCCGTAAACTCTGGGCATGGTTTCCACCCTCATTAATTCATGTGGGATGACACGACCATCAACACACATCAGATGATTAGGATAATTCAACAAACCTTTGTTCACAACCTCTGCTTTGCGCTGGCTTTGAGAGGCGGACTTTAGCTCAAATCCCAGCCTTGCCTTTTCTAAGATACGCAACCTCAGCCTGACCTCTTCATGTCTTTGTTTCTTCTGTAAAAGAGGAAGAATAATATCAATAACATGATATTATTGTGATGGTTAAACGAGATTAAATATGTAAAGCACTTAATACAATATCAGGCACACAGTAAGTGCTAAAAATATGATTAGGTGCTATTTTCTGCAAGGCCCTTTTGGAGAGACAAAACTGCAATCCTGTCTTCAAGGAGTTTTAGTCCAGATAAACATGAAACAAAGCAAGTTAATACGTGTTTGAAGTGAGTTATTGATGGTGCTTTGCAAGGGGTGGGGATGGGAGGTGGGGAGGAGGGAGACTACCGTGTTAGATCTTATGATGAACCATAGAATTTCTGAGAAGAGAGAAATCAGTGAAAGCTGATATAGTCATGGAAAGCTCTGTGAAAAGGGACTTGAAGGATAGGTGAGTTTTAGATAGATAAAGAAGAAAAGGCATTGTATCAAAGGAAGGACTGTGAATGAAGATTTAGAAGGTGAAATGAACTTAGTGTGCATGTAGGACAGTGAAAGGAGACTATTTAACAGGTATTGTAGATATTGTGGAATGGGGGATGAGCAACATGATGAAGACAGTGTGTAAGAAGCATTCATTTGTGAGCAGTATGCTGATGAATTGAATTTGGGGGTGGGTGGGAGGGGCATACCAAAAAAAAAAATCCAAGAATGTAGTAATAATAGATCTTTGGCTTGATACTTCCGAGACTTGGGTAATACGGGCTTCGGTAAGATGGCATTTCACTGATAATATCTAAGGTCCATTGCAGTCTTAATGTTTTGTAATTTTGGGCTGGTATGTTAGTGGGAATGAATGGAAGAGAAAGATGTAACCTTTTTGAAGGTAGTATCACGTTACAGTATGAGTTGGTCACTGATTGTGGAAAGAAGAGAGCAGTGCACACAGTGTGTTTCAGGTTTGTGTGCCTGGGAGAGTATGGTGAGCCTGGAAGTCAGGAAGATCTGGCGGGGCACAGTGGAGGTTGCAGCAGGACATCCATGGGGAAGGTCTAGTGGGTGTGTGAAGAATGCAGCAGGTATGATCCCGTGTTAGGACTCTTACACTCAGAGGTTCCCTCTGCCTGGTGGAATGTCTTCCCCTACATAAGCATGTGGCTTGCTTCCTCTCTTTGTTCAGGTCTTTACTTAGATGTCATCTTATTGAGGCCTCTGACAATCCTATTTAAAACAACACAGCACACTGTTGCTCCCTGTTTCTGCCTCTTCCTCATGTACCACACATAGTCCTTGTCAGGAAAGCGTTCTCAATAAAACATCTTAATTTTACAAATGTTTTTAAGTAAATTAGCAGCTTCTGGCAATAAGGATTGGTTATAGCTCTGTAATTGCTGTTATCCGTTATTCAGAAATGTTTCTTTACGCATAGCTGTGTACCATAAGGTTGAGCTTGCTAGAGGTCTTGCTCGATGTGAAATAGGCCACATCAGTTAGACACTTTGTGCCTTATATAGTGCTGATGATATGGTAGATCCTTAACATTTGATGAAACATTTGTTGACCTGTCTTATCAAAATGGCACATCACGATCCATTTAGATTCTTCCTGTTGTTATAAATAACTAGAATATGAAAATTAAATTTCTTTCATCCTTGGGATGCTGTGAGGATTAATTAATGTGTGAAAAACACTTTGAAGATAATTGAGCTTTCTGAACTGGCAATAGGTTGTGTTTAATATTCATAACGTGGATATATTCCTCTCAGACCCGTTGGAAAACTTTGACCTTTGATGTTTACTTTTCAGTTCAAATAATGAAATAAAGTATCTCTGCCCCATTCACTGTGGGTATACGCAGTTCTTCATTTCTCCCCTTGCTTACCATGCTCCTCGTAGGGTAGTGCTACTCTGCTTGCTTTTTAGCCAATGGAAGGAGATAATGCTTTTCAGTGACTTGAGGTTGACTCAGAAAATTTTTGTAAGCATGTGAACAAATGACATTCTTAATGTTGGAGTTAACCAGCTTTTTTTTTTTTTAAATTAATTTATTTATTTTTGGCTGTGTTGGGTCTTTGTTGCTGCACACAGGCTTTCTCTAGTTGCAGAGAGCGGTGGCTACTCTTCGTTGCGGAGCACGGGCTCTAGGCGTACGGGCTTCAGTAGTTGCGGTGCTCGGGCTTAGTTGCCCCGCGGCATGTGGGATCTTCCCGGACCAGGGCTTGAACCCATGTCCCCTGCATTGGCAGGCAGTCTTAACCACTGCGCCACCAGGGAAGTCCCTAACCTGCTTCTTAAAAGAACTTTTTCAGCTTTAGTTAAATCCACAGGCAGAATAATAACTTAAATTTGAATAGCACTGTTTATAAAATGCTTACATATGCTTTTTTATCCTCACAATAACCTTGTAAGGTAGACATTATTATCACTTCACAGTTAAGGAAACAGGTACAAGGTCTTATAGTAAGTAGCAGACCTGGAGTTGGACATAGGTCTCTACTTTCCACGCTCAGTGCCTGCCTTATCTATACACAAAGTTATCCCTTTAAATGAGGCAGGAGCTGTGGGATTCAATTATTAGAGAGAATTTCTTAACTTGTATGACACTGATCCTTCACAGGAGTGTGCTACATTTTGATCAGAGTATAAAATGTATTTTAGGATTCATATCGTGGATCTTAGTGTGAATTCATAGTGATATCTCTTAAGTTGAGTGTTGAGCTGAGTGTTGGCCATGTGATGCATTGCTAGGGGGCTGAAACTTACTGCAGCTGAGATATAATTTAATGTCAATAATTCGAAGATACCAAAGGCAGTGTTTAGTGGAACAGAGGGAAACTAGGCCTTGTGGAGAGCCTAGACCGAGCAGTAAACTTCCTTGTTGTGACAGCCACGCAGACTAAAGGGGGACCTAATGGAAAGTGGATAATTAGAAAGGTTTTTCAAGTTTCCAAATTGATCTTTCTAAAAACCAGTATTTGAATTTTAATAATCTCTTTTGGAATGCTGCCCAGAGTTTTGTACTTCAAAATTGTACCAGTGACTCAGAAAGGATTGTAAAACACTGCCTTAAATCTTAAATTCTCTTGCACCTCATACTTCTTTTGTCATCCCTTTGTCCTACCTTAACTGTAGGGTCATCCCAAGGCAATCCCAGCAGGGCACTTCCCATCCAGGGCAAGTGCTTGTTTTTCGTAAACATTGAAGAAGTAAGTGCTCTAAGTATTGAGGTAGCTTCTTTGAGATAAAACCACAATGGAGTGTTAAGGGTAGTGTGTCTAGGGTGATAATACTGTCAAGGGAACATAATAGACAATGACTTGCTTTTTTAGCCATGTAGCACCTGAGGCCCTGCCTGGCCCCTCACTTCTCATTCTTGTGTCAGTGGTCTGTTGAGTGGGAAGTCAGAACTAACTTTCTGAGGGATTACTTGCTTAGGGACTTCTGCTGGGCTCAACTGTGGATTTTTCATGGTAGGTCTGACAAAAGTGAGAAACATTTTGTGCTTAATTTTCTGAGTTTTCCAAACCCCAGTTTCACAAGTTGTAGAAGCATAAATATTCTCAGCTAGCAGTAAGAGTCTAAATTCAAGGAGGGACAGGTAATACAATCCCTGTTTTCCAGGATGGAAAAACTGAGGTGCAGAAAGATTAAAGAGCAGACTAGAGATCACACTGCAAGACACTTGCACACCTGGGAATTGGATCTGGGTCTTCTAACTCATGTGTAGTGTCTGATATATTGCAGGAAGATGATACTGAAGGTCTTCTTTTCAGTCTGAGTCTTTTTCTTGGCATGTAAATTTAAGGTACAATGCATTGCCTTCAGTGACTGGATGAAACATTGTACTGAGAAATTTGAAGGCACTTGCCAAAGATGTACAATGGCTGCCTGGAAATACAGACTACCAACTATATGCCAAGAGAAAATAAACAGAGTGTTCTATTTGGGTTTATAGAGAGGAAGTATCTCTAATGCCTTAGTTCTTCAAGTCCTGTGGAGAAGCGGTAGTCATACATAGGAGCACAGTTCCCTTGTGTTTGCCTAAACCTACAAGAGGGGAAGCAAATTATTTTTGGCAGTCTGACTAGTAAGCAAGCTATGTGTCACCTAATAAATGTGGAGTTCTGCATTCTTTGTCTGCTTTGGAACATAATTTAGGAGCAGTGTTTTTTTACCAAAGGACTGTTTGCTAGTACTCAAGGGAGATCTGGGTTGCATGGGGGAGAGATATGAAAGTAGAGATGGGATAGTGGATCACAGTGGCTTACTAGGACATGAAAATGAAAGCTAGAAAAATCTGTTAACTAGGAGAAACGAGGGCTATCCAGAGGCTACTTTCCACAACTTACAGAGGCAGTGTTTTACAGGACTGAGCTTGAGAGTAGGCCAGAGGAAATCTCAAAATTTTTGACTCATCTAAAAATATATATATTAATTTCTAGGTCCCTGTGTTCAGATCTGTTGTGAGTGAATTTGGTTTTCCTTTGGCTACAGTATTAAGCTTGGGTGGGTTGTACATATATATTCAGTTTTTTTGCAGCTGTGGGAAGAACTTTAGAGTCAAACCTCCCATGTTATGTAAGGAAAGAGAAGTGACTACTGGCTAAATGGGAAACCATAGGAGAGCACAAATGGGACTTGCACTTTCAGATTTGTGAGGATGAGGTGCTGCCCTGGTGTTTCAGTGCCTGGGGCAGGGTGTTGAAACAGCTCCACTTCAAGAAGGAATGTATGTTTGAGGGGTGTTAAGTTATTTGGGTATATAGGAATTCACCTATGTGCTCTGCATATACTCTAGTATGGCTTAACTGAACTGGTTGTGGTTTCCTGTATAGTTTGTTGGATCTTTTAGGTAAGTTTGAATCAGACCAGGGTCCTGTTTGTCTCTTTGCTTACCTTTGGGGCCCTACTTCTGAGCTGGAACTTTACCGCTGCTCCTTCCTCATTGTGTCAGCCAGAGTTCAAGCTCTTACCACTGTACCATGAATAATAATAATACTGAAAATAATAACAATAATAAAATATATGTCAGGCAGTGTTCTAGAAGTTTGCCATATATTGTCTCATTTAATATCCTCACCACAACCTTATTAGGTAGGCCCTGTTATTATCTCACCCCTACCAAAAATTACTTTCTTGAACCCTCATCTCGGTCTCTATCTGGGGTAATTTTGCCCGCCCCCCCCCCCCACCCCCCGCCGGGGGACACTTGGCAATCTCTGGAGACGTTTTTGGTTGTAACAAATGGAAAGGTGGGTTCCTGGCATCTAGTGGGTAGAGGCCAGGAATGCTGCAGAACATCCTACTATGCATAAAACAGCTCCTCCCAACACAGAATTATCTGGCCCAAAATATCAATATATTGTACTGAGGTTGAGAAACCCTGTTCTACATTACTGTTAGTTTTTAAATTTTGAAGTAATTATAAGATTTACACAAGAGTTTCAAAGATAGTACAGAGAGTTCTTGTATATTCTTCACCCAGCTTCTTCTAAAATTAACATATCATCATGGCACATTTATCAACACCAAGAGATTGACACAGGCACAATACTGTTAACTAAACTGGAGACTTCATTTGGATTTTACCAGTTTTTCCACTGATGTCCCTTTTCTGTTTCAGGATCCAATGTAGGATACCATATTACATTTAGTCCTCATGTCTGCTTGTCTCCAATCTGTGACAGATTTCTTGGTCTTTCCTTGTCTTTCATGATTTTGCTACTTTTTGAAGTGTACTGGTCAGCTGTTCTGTGGATTGTCTCTCAGTTTGGGTTTGTCTGATGGTTTCACATGATTATGAATTTTGAGAAGGCATACCACAGAGGTGAAGTACCTTTCTCATTGCATCATATCAGGGTATAATGTCAGCATGATTTAACATCAACTAGTGATGTTAACCTTGATCATTTGGTTTAGGTTGTGTCTGCCAGCTTCCTCTACTGTAAAGTTAAATCTTTTTCCTTTCATTTTTTAAAATTTATTTGTTTATTTTTGGCTGTATCGTGTGACATGTGGGATCTTAGTTCCCTGACCAGGGATTGAACCTGCGCCCCATGCAGTGGAAGCTCGGAGTCTTAACCACTGGACCACTGGGGAAATCCCTGTTTTTCCTTTCTATACTCTCTTTGTTGGAAATGAGTTGCTAAGTCCATCCCACATTGAACGGGAGGGGATTTAAGCTCCACATCCTGAAGGGAGGACTATCAAAGAATTTGTGGGCATATGTTAAAAGCACCACAGTAATTAATATTTTAGGGGAGTTGCTTGAGGCAATGCAGATATCTTGTTTTTCCTTAAAGTTTTACCTCCTAATTTTAACATTTATCAATGAATCTTTCCTGCTATAATTATTGTGGTAATTTCCTTCATTCCTCCTACTTCTGTTTTATCTTAAATTATGTGTATGTTTGGGGTCTTTATTTATTTATTTATTTATTTGGCTGTGTTGGGTCTTTTTTTAAAAATAAATTTATTTATTATCTTTTTATTTTTGGCTGTGTTGGGTCTTCATTGCTGCACGCGGGCTCTTTAGTTGTGGCGAGTGGACTCTTCGTTGCGGTGCGTGGGCTTCTTATTGAGGTGGCTTCTCTTGTTGCAGAGCATGGGCTCTAGGCGTGAGGGCTTCAGTAGTTGTAGCACACGGGCTCAGTAGTTGTGGCTTGCGGGCTCTAGAATGCAGGCTCAGTAGTTGTGGCACACAGGCTTAGTTGCTCCGCAGCATGTGGGATCTTCCCGGACCAGGGCTTGAACCTGTGTCCCCTGCATTGGCAGGCAGATTCTTAACCACTGCGCCACCAGGGAAGTCCCTGCATTGGGTCTTCATTGCTGCACGTGGGCTTTTCTCTAGTTGTGGTGAGTGGGGGCTACTCTTCGTTGCAGTGTGCAGGCTTCTCATTGCAGTGGCTTCTCTTGTTGCAGAGCACAGACACTAGGAGCACGGGCTTCAGTAGTTGCGGCACGAGGGCTCAGTAGTTGTGGTTCACGTCCTCTAGAGCACAGGCTCAGTAGTTGTGGCGCATGGGCTTAGTTGCTCCATGGCATGTGGGATCTTCCCGGACCAGGGATCAAACCTGTGTCCCTTGCATTGGCAGGCGGATTCTTAAGCACTGCGCCACCAGGGAAGTCCTCCTACTTTTATTGAAATTCTTTTGCAGAGATTTGTCCTCTCTCTCCTATTTACTTACATCAGTAGGGATATTTATTTTATTTCTTGGGTTATAATCCAGTACTAAGTTATTTATTTTATTGCTCAAATTATTTCAACTTGGTTATTGGGTGCTCTTTCATGCTGACTCTTGTGTCCTTTGGCAGGCCCCATATTTGTTTGTTTAGCACTTCCTTTCTGGCATTACAAGATGCTTTCAACTTACATTTGTCCTGCTCCAGTCCTAGAATCATCCATTTCTCCAAGGAGCCCTGGTTCCTTTTTATTTTTATTTTTTAAATTTACTTATTTATTTTTGGCTGTGTTTGATCTTTGTTGCTGCGTGCGGGCTTTCTCTAGTTGCGGCGAGCGGGCGCTACTCTTCATTGCAATGCATGGGCTTCTTATTGCGGTGGCTTCTCTTGTTACGGAGCACAGGCCCTAAGCACACAGGCTTCAGTAGTTGTGTCACACGGGCTTCAGTAGTTGTGGATCGCGGACTCCAGAGCACAGGCTCAGTAGTTATGGCGCACGGGCTTAGTTGCTCCGCGGCATGTGGGATCTTCCAGGACCAGGGCTTGAACCTGTGTCCCCTGCATTGGCAGGTGGTTTCTTAACCACTGCACCACCAAGGAAGCCCTGGAAGGCAGATTCCCTGTGCCACCAGGGAAGTCCCCCTGGCTCCTTTTTTTGGTGAATGGTATTTAGATACCAAGAGCTGGGTGCTAAATGTGCTTGTTGCTAGGAAACATATGTATATATACTAATTCATGTATACACAAATATCTATATTTCTGTATCTATCTGTATGTATATTAAAATAAACTTGAATTTATACTGATATCTCTGACTCTGCTCCACTACAGGGTTTATATTAATCTTCCCTTCTTGTTTATTTGTGACTTCTTTCTCAGAGTAAGGAAACTGGCTCTCCTTGTCTACAAATATTTTATTTGTACAACCTGTAAAGTAGTTTAAGTAGTTAATACTGTGAGAACAAATTTACCAGCTACAGTATGATGTTTGTGTTCAGTTCTTTTTGTTCATTTTAGCCGTATAGTATCTAGTCATAACATTGTTTTACAAAGTTACTTAGGTCAGCTCCTCCCCACCCCCCCTCCAGTGAGGTTATGTCATACATTTGTAATATAATTAGATTCAGTTATTGCAGTCTGCGTTCTGTCCTGGTTCTTCAGACATTCTGGCTATTATTTTTTAAATTTGCATACAGTAGAGTGCATTCATTGTTGTGCACAGTTCTGTGGGTTTTTACAAATGGAGAGAGTCAGATATGCACCATCACAGTACCATACTGAACACTTCCATCACTCTAAAAATTGCCTTATGTGGCCTCTTTGTAGTCAACTCCTCTACCTACACCAGTTTTTGGCAGCCACTGATCTGTTTTCTGTCCCTATAGTTTTGCCTTTTCCAGAAGGTCACATACATTTAGTCACTCAACATGCAGCTTTTGGGGTCTGACTTCTTTCACTTAGCAAAATACATTTAAATTCTTCAGTGTTGTTGCATGAGTCCATTTCTCTTTGTTGTCGAGTATTATTCCATTGTACGTAATATGTTCATTGACCTGTGAAAGGCCATCTGAGTGTCAAGTTTTTAGTAGTTGTAAAGAAAGCTATTATAAACATAGCTAGTGGTTTAACTTTACAGGACTGGTTTAACTTTATAGGAAACTACTAAACTATTTACCAAAATGACTGTACCATTTTGCATTCCTACCGGCAGTGAATGAGAACTTCTGTTTCTTTGTATTCTTTCCAGCATTTGTTTTTTTTGTTTTTTTTTTTTTCTGCGGTACGCGGGCCTGTCACTGTTGCGGCCTCTCCCGTTGCGGAGCACAGGCTCTGGACGCGCAGGCTCAGCGGCCATGGCTCACAGGCCCAGCCGCTCTGCGGCATGTGGGATCTTCCCGGACCGGGGCACGAACCCGTGTCCCCTGCATCAGCAGGCGGACCCACAACCACTGCGCCACCAGGGAAGCCCTGGTATTGTTGTTTTTAATTTTAGCAGTTCTAATAGGTGTGTACTGGTATCTATGGTGGTTAATTTGCATTCCCCTAAAGGTTAATGATGTTGAGCATCTTTTCACATGCTTATTTACTATCTGTATATGTTTGGTGAAGTGTCTGTCAGATCTTTTGGGGGGGGCCTGTCTTATTGTTGAATTTTAAGAGTTTTTTTCATATATTCTGTATACAAATCCTTTATATAGGCATGTTATTTGCAAATATTTTCTTCTAATCTGTATCTTGTTTTTTCATTCTCTTCACAGTGTCTTTTTTTTTTTTTTTTTTGCGGTACGCGGGCCTCTCACTGTTGTGGCCTCTCCCGTTGCGGAGCACAGGCTCCAGACGCGCAGGCTCAGCGGCCATGGCTTACAGGCCCAGCCGCTCCGCGGCATGTGGGATCTTCCCGGACTGGGGCACGAACCCATGTCCCCTGCATCAGCAGGTGGACCCTCAACCACTGTGCCACCAGGGAAGCCCTATATATGAGTTTTATAGCTTTTCATTTTACATTTAGGCCTGTGATCTGTTTTGAGTGAATTTTTGTAAAAGGTGTAAGATACGTATGAATGTCCAGTTGTACCAGCTCTGATTTTGAAAGACTGTCCTTTCTCCGTTGAACTGCCTTTGCACCTTTGTCAAAGACCAGTTGACTGTATTTGTGTGGGTCTACTTCTGGTGCCTCTCATATGTTGTATTGATCTGTGTGTCTGTTCTTTTGCCAGTGTTGCATTGTCTTTAGTTACTGTAGCTTTATAATAAGTTTTGAAATTTGATAGTGTAAGCTGTCCGACTTTCTACATTATTGTTTTTAATCTCTGTGTAGTATTCCATTTTATAGGTGTATCATAATTTACTTAACCAGGTTTCTGCTGAAGGACATTTAGTAGGTTTAGTTTTTTGGGTTTTTTTGTTTTTTCTTTTTGCTTTAATAAATGATGCTGAGATGAACATCTTTGCACAAACATTTCTGCATTTGTGTGATTCTCTCTTCAGGGTAAATTTCTGGAATGGGATTGCTGGATGAGAGGATGTACATGTTACTTTCTTATTCTTCCAGTTTTCTAAGAGCTTTATTAGAGTATATACTTTTTTTTAAAAGATTTTTTTGTTTGTTTGATGTGGACCATTTTTAAAGTCTTTATTGAATTTGTTACAATATAGCTTCTGTTTTATGTTTTGGTTTTCTGGCCTTGAGGCATGTGGGATCTTAGCTCCCTGACCAGGGATCAAACCCGCACCCCCTGCACTGGAAGGCAAAGTCTTAACTACTGGACTGCCAGGGAAGTCCCAAGAGTATATGCTTACTTTATATTATTTTTCTTATTGAGGTTAAATTCACATAACATTAACCATTTTAAAATGAAGAATTCAGGGACTTCCCTGGACAGGGGGCACAGGTTTGATCCCTGGTCGGGGAACTAAGATCCCAAATGCTGTGCGGTGTAGCCAAAAGAAAAACTAGAAAAGAACGATTCATTGGCACTTAGTACGTTCACAGTGTTGTACAACAACTACTACCTCTATTTAGTTCCAAAACGTTTCCATCACCACAAAAGAAAACTCTGTACTCATTAAGCCACTATTTTGAGTTTCCCCTCCCCCACAGCCCCTGACAGCCACAAGTCTGCTTTTAGTTTCTATAGATTTTACCTGTTCTGGATATTTCATAGAAATGGGATCATACAATATGTGACCTTTTATGGCTGTTCTTTCACTTACATTGGTTGTAGCGTGTATTGGTGCTTCATTCCGTGCTTGAATAATATTCCATTGTATGTATTGATCACAGTTTGTCCATCTGTTGATGGACATTAGCACCTTTAGGCTGTTGTGAATAGTGCTGCTATGGACATATGTGTAATGTATTTGAGTATGTGTTTTAAATTATTTTGGGTATATACCTAGGAGTGGAATTGCTGCGTCATATGGTAATTCTGTGTTTAACTTTTTGAGAAATTGCCAAACTGGTTTACACAATGGCTACATCATTTTACATTCCCACCATCAATGTATGAGGACACCAGTTTCTCCACATCTTCTCCAACACTTATTTACCTTAAAAAAAAGAAGTTATAGCTATCCTAGTGGGTGTGACAGTGGTATCTCATAGTGGTTTGGATTTGCATTTCCCTAGTGACTAATGGGCATCTTTTCATGTGTTTGTTGGCTGTTTATGTATCTTCTTTGGAGAAATGTCTATTCAGGTCCTTTGCTTGTTTTTAAATTGGGTCCCTTCTCTTTTTGTTTGAGCTGCACACATTACATTTTGATACATATTGCCAGACTGCTTTCAAAAAAGTTTGTACCGGTAGTATGTCTATTTCCCTGTACCCTTGCAATTCTGTGTGTTATCGATCTTTTCATTGTTGTCAGTCTGGTAGACAAGAAATGGATTTTATTTAAATTTCATTTCTGAGGTAAATTGTCTCTTTAAGGGTGCATTGGCCATTTGTGTTTTTCTTTTTTGAATTTCCTGTTCAATACCTATTATACCTACTTCTGTATAATGTTTTTCATTTTTGTGTTTATCAATTTGTAAGAGCATTTTGTGTATTATGAGTTTTAACCCTTTGTCCAGTCTCATGAGTTGGAAATATTTTTTCAGTTGGTCATTTGTCTTTTGACTTTTATGAATTTTTTTTGCCATATTAAGGTTTTTATTTTTTAAACATCTTTATTGGAGTATAATTGCTTTACAGTGGTGTGTTAGTTTCTGCTGTATAACAAAGTGAACCAGCTATACATATACATATATCCCCATATCTCCTCCCTCTTGCGTCTCCCTCCCAGCCTCCCTATCCCACCCTTCTAGGTGGACACAAAGAACCGAGCTGATATCCGTGTGCTATGTGGCTGCTTCCCACTAGCTATCTATTTTACATTTGGTAGTGTGTATATGTCCATGCCACTCTCTCACTTTGTCCCAGCTTACCCTTCCCCCTCCCCATGTCCTCAAGTCCATTCTCTACATATGCATCTTTATTCCTGTCCTGCCCCTAGGTTCTTCCAAAAAAAAAAAAAAGGGTTTTAATTTGTATATTCTTATACACTTTTTAGGAGTACAAGTTAGTTTTAGTATTCTTTTAGAAAGAGTTGACATCTGAAGTTTATAATCCATTGAACTGTTGGATGTGAATAAAAGGTATTGTTGATTCTCTAGTGTGAATGGAGATATATCCTGGGCCTCCTTGCCTTCACTGTGCATGTTGCTCTCCCGTTGGAGTCTCCTACACATTTGTGCAGGTAGATGCAGATTAAGCATGGGATCCTGCATTGTCCAGGCTTACTTAGGTCTGGATACCTTTGGTTAGCTACCCAGTTTCCTAGCTCGCTCTCTCTGTTTTTTTTTTTTTTTTTTAATGTCTTTCTGCCTAGTACGATACTTGTAACAATGGTTTTTGCCTTCAGCTGCACATTGGAATCACCTAGAGAGCATTAAAAAAATACTGATGCCTAGGCTTATAGTATTCGATAAATACCTGTTGATTCGGATTAGGTGATTTGCCTAACTCTTCAGGTGCCAGTATTCTCTCCTAATTTATAGTCAGTCTTTAAGGTTTTCATTTAGCCCACTTATTTAGCCTGGTAGGCAGTTTTATTTACTGGGAAAACTGGGTTTTAGTCCCAGCTTTGCTACTAACTCACTGTATATATAACTTTGGAAAGTTACTACCCCTCTCTGGGCTTTTTTTTTTTTTTTTTTTTTTGGCTGTGTTGGGTGTTCGTTGCTACGCACGGGCTTTCTCTAAGTTGTGGAGAGCGAGGGCTACTCTTCGTTGCAGTGCGTGGGCTTCTCATTGTAGTGGCTTCTCTCGTTGTGAAGCACGGGCTGTAGGCACATGGGCTTATGTAGTTGTGGCACATGGGATCAGTAGTTGTGGTGCACAGGCTTAGTTGCTCCGTGGCATGTGGGATCTTCCCAGACCAGGGCTCGAACCCTTGTCCCCTGCATTGGCAGGCGGATTCTCAACCGCTGCGCCACCAGGGAAGCCCCCCCTCTCTGGGCTTTAATTTCCTCTTTGGGTATGTTAGGGAGGGGAAACTGATTGGATTAGATCAGGGATCGGCAGACTCATTGAAGTCCAGATAGTAAATATTTTAGGCTTTGTGGGCCATACAGTGTTTGTCTCAGTGTCTAAAACTCCTTTCAGCTCTGGTATTTTTTGTTTCTCTCCTTTCGAACCCTAGTCAGGGAACTTATCTCAAAGAGCCAAGGAAAATGTTTTTTAACCACCAGCAATTAAATATAGGTAATATCAAGCATTTGTGTACTGCTTACCATCTGCCTGGCACAGTTCCAAACATTTTACATGTATTTTATTTATTTATTTATTTATTTTGCAGTACGCGGGCCTCTCACCGTTGTGGCCTCTCCCGTTGCTGAGCACAGGCTCCAGATGCGCAGGCTCAGCGGCCATGGCTCACGGGCCCAGCCGCTCCGCGGCATGTGGGATCTTCCCGCACCGGGGCACGAACCTGTGTCCCCTGCATCGGTAGGCAGACTCTCAACCACTGCGCCACCAGGGAAGCCCCATTTTACATGTATTAACTCTAATCCTCAGAATGACCCAGTGAGGAATATAGATGCTGTTATTATCCCCATTTTACAGAGGCAAACTTGAGGCAAAGGAAAATTAGATACTTAAATAACGTGACAGATGAAGGCTAACTGGGCTGTAGAGCCAGATTTGAACCTGGATTTTCTGGTTCTATTATGCTATACTCCTCTCCCTAACTTAGACATATACCTCCAAATAATGGAGCATCTCAGCTGTTATACTCTATCATAGCTATCCTAAGAGAAAATATCACTCAAACCATCAAAAGTGGGCCAATCTTGAGGCTGTAAAGATGGCCACAAAATAGAAACTTTATCATTAACTTTGTTTTTTTCTCAAAGTAGCCCTTTTGTTTCTGTCTCAGCATTATAGTCACATGGCATTGTCTGTGTGCATATTTCTAGCTTTCTGTCACACTTACACTGAACCCCTTCAAGGTTCTCAAGAGTATGGTAGCTGTATTCTCCTCAGCTTCTTGAATTTAATTCCACCTCAGTAGGAATTCATTACTTCAAGCAAGCAAACAGACCAGAGTCAAATGACGATAAAACTTCTACTGATAAGAGGCAGCAGAAACAGCTTGGGTTATAGGCAGAGCATCTAGGCTTTAGTCCTGCCTCCACTACCATCAACTATATGGCCAGGGGAGCTCTCTGAGCCTCAGTATTCTCAACATAAAATTTAAATGATAAGACTGGTTACGTTATCTCTGAATTTCCTAATATCCATGCTTCATCCGTGTTTGCAGGTGGACTTTTTTTTTTAACGTTTTGCTTTTTCTTTTTTTAAATTTTATATTTATTTTTGGTTGCGTCGGGTCTTAGTTGTGGCACGCGGGATCTTTTCGTTGCAGCACGCGGTCTCTTCGCTGGCAGTGCGCGGGCTTCTCTCTAGTAGTGGCTTGCGGGTTTTCTCTCTCTAGTTGTGGCGCGTGGGCTTAGTTTGCCTGCGGTATGTGGGATGTTAGTTCCCTAACCAAGGAGTGAACCTCTGTCCCCTGCATTGGAAGGTGGATTCTTTACCTCTGGACCACCAGAGAAGTCCCCTGCAGGTGGACTTCTAAGCAGCCACAGCATAGACTCCGCATTGCAAAGTTTCTCATTTTAACTTACAAGTATGTGCTAATTTTGCATTCTCTGTTCTTATCTGTCTATATTTATTCAGACGTACAAATGTTTCAAATTCTTGTTGCCACCAAGTAATTGATGCTCTGGAAGAATACATCACAAACATTATGTATGCACTTTTTTTTGGCTGTGCTGTGAGGCTTCTGGGATCTCAGTTCCTTGAGCAGGAATTGAACCCAGGTCACTGCAGTGAAAGCCCAGAATCCTAACCACTAGGCCACCAGGGAACTCGCTGTGTGCACTTGTTTTTTCTTATTTATTTATTTATTTTATTTTATTTTATTTTTGGCTGCGTTGGCTCTTTGTTGCCATGCGTGGGCTTTCTCTAGTTGCGGCGAGCAGGGGCTACTGTTTGTTGCAGTATGCAGGCTTCTCATTGCGGTGGCTTCTGTTTGTTGCAGAGCACGGGCTCTAGGCGCGCGGGCTTCAGTAGTTGTGGCTTGCGGGCTCAGTAGTTGTGGCTCACGGGCTCTAGAGTGCAGGCTCAGTAGTTGTAGTGCATGGGCTTAGTTGCTCTGTGGCATGTGGGATCTTCCTGGACCAGGGATCGAACCTGTGTCCCCTGTGTCCGCATTGGCAGGCGGACCACTGTGCCACCAGGGAAGCCCTGTGTGCACTTCTTAATTTGATAAGCATAGCTTTATGTGATTCTAATCCCTTTTCCTTTGAAGAGAGATAGCCATAAGAAAATAAAAGTCATGATTGGCACTATAAATTCCAAACCACTCCTTTTACCAGACTGACTGAACAGGTCAAGGTACTGGTTCTCCTGCTTCCTGGGCATCTTAATCTGGCTGTTTATTCAACATGTCTGCAGTTGAATCTCTGCTAAACAAAGCTAAAAGGAGTAGTTGCCTGCCATGATGTTCCTGCAGCTAATCCATTGTTTCCAATGTAGTGAAGTGTAAATTTTTTAAAAAGGTATCCTTTTATTAAAGAAAAGTTAGACAAGAGACTGACTTTTTCTCTACTCTTCAACAACTCTTCAGTTGAATAACCAAATTCAAATTCCTTTAATCAAAAAGGAAAATCAACTTTCTGGCTAGTGTCAACATCTTTAAAAAAAAAAAAGTTTTCCTTTTATCCTCCTATGCCAAAACTTTTCCTGAAGCTTGGGCTATTAGAACTAGAAGGGATGTTAGATATGAGGAACTTGAGGTTCCAGAAATGAAAACTGACTTTCCAAAGTCACAAAGCTGATCTGTACAGAGCAGAGATTAGCAACATAGTGGGAAAAGAACACTGATTGTGAAGTTAGAAGACATGGATTCAAAGTTTGTCACTGCCACTAACTAGCTGTGTGACTTCAGGCAGGTTACCTAATGTGTCTACGTTTCTATCTCCTCACTGGTGAAATGAGGCAACATAATTTCATAGGGTGTGAAACTCTTAGCATAAGATCTGGCACTCTGTACCTCTGGCACAGAGTACTAATTTAGTATATTCCATGTATTAGACACTGTACCAGGTGCTGAGACTAGAGATAAAATACAGTCTTCCCTCAGAACTTGTAGTCTAGTTGGGGAGATCAAAATACTTCACATGTACAAGAAGTTCTGTGATAGAGGTAAATACAGGGTATTGTGGAAACATGGAGGACAAGCATGGATGGAGGAGGATTGGGGAGAGATCTCAAGGCAGGCTTTCATTAGAGGTGGTGCTAAAGAGTTTGGGGCTGCATGAAGCCATATTTTCATTTTAGAAAGATCACCGGCTGCAGTGTGGACTAAATTAGAAAGGTTATACGCTAAAGGAAGGAAGATCAATGAGGAAGCTGATGGAACAGTTCAGCTGTGAAATCATGAAGCCTTCAATTGATGTAATGGCAGTGGGAAATGTAATGGTGATAAGCTTTGAGATAATTTTAGGAACTTCTGTGAATACAAGTTGAGACAGATTGGAAATGTGAGGGGAGAGAGACAGAGATACTAGGACCACTTAAAGATTTTCGGTTTGATTATCAAGGTGGCTCACTCAAGTATGGGTTAGAAGATAAGGAGGTCAGTTTGGACATAGCAGGTTTCAGGTGCCTGTTTGGGGTGATGATGATGATGATGATGATAGCTACCTAACATTTATTGCTGCTTCCTATAGGGCAGGCCTACTCCGTATGCTTTGCTGTATCATTTATTTAATTTTTACAATAATCCTTTGAGGTAGGTTTAAGATTATTCTTACTTTATAAATAAGGATTATGAGGCACAGAGAGGTCACTGTCTTGCTCAAGGTTACATAGCTAGTAAGTTGTGAAGCCAGGATTTAAACTGTGGCAAGCAGACTCTAGAGTCCGTACTGTTAACCGCTTCATCACTATATTATATACCTCTCATAGATGATGGAAATGTCCACTAGGCAGTTAAATGTACAGTTCTAGCATCATGAGAGAGAACTAGATTGCAGATAGGATTTCGGGAGTTATCAGCACAAAAAATGGTTGTAGAAGCCATGGGGGTCACCCAGAGAAAGTTTGTAGTACAGAAATGGCAGGTAGATGACATAAAGACTGCCATTTCTCCATATTATTCCCATGACAGACATTGCTAATAGATCAGTGGCTGGCCTCAGTAAAGTAAACTGAGGAAGGTCCAGTGAGATAGGAAGAAAACCTGGAGAAGATGGTGCCATTTGAAGTCCCAAAGGAGAATGATTTATTTATTTATTTTGAATTTTATTTTATTGATTTATTTGGCTGCGTTGGGTCTTAGTTGCGGCACGCGGTATCTTCATTGCGGCATGCAGGATCTTTCGTTGCGATGCATGGGCTTCTCTCTAGTTGTGGCTCTGGCTCAGTAGTTGCAGCGCATGGGCTTAGTTGCCTCGTGGCATGTGGGATCTTAGTTCCCTGACCAGGAATTGAACCCGCATCCCCTGCATTGGAATGAGGATTCTTAACCACTGGACTACCAGAGAAGTCCCCAAAGGAGAATGATTTATGAAGGAGAGCTCAGGAGTATCAGATTGTTGTATTTCCATTACATGTTTTGAGAGCTTAGCAGAAGAATGTTATACTTGGCAGTCAGGGTTCGTTAGTGATCTCAGTGAGGGAGATATCCATGGAGCAGTGGTGGGCAGCCAGCAGAGAAGGTGGATGGATAGTTATATTGATGCATAATCCAAGATTGTGGTTTTCAAGGCAGGTGTAATCCCTAGAGGCAAGAAAGGGATTGAAGGGCTTCAGCATCTCATTTGGATTAGGAAGTAAATGAAGTCAAAAGGGGGAAGATAACTTGAGAGGATGGAACCAAACTAGTGGGGGGTAGCTTTTCCTTTTGCTTGTAGACAGCTGTGTTGGTGCGTCATAGCCAGCCAGCACTTGGACAGAGCTCCAGGATCTGCCCAGTGTCTCTGCTGGTTAGCACACTCATTAGGGCCATCCTACAGCATGCCAACCCCAAAGGGTTGGAGCTTCAAGGAGTGGGACCTTTGGCTGTACAGATTTTTGGGGTGTTTTTCCGAGGTGAAATTTCTTTGGATCAGGGTTTCTCAACTTTGAGACTCTTGACATTTGGGGCTGGATAATTCTTTGTTGTGGGGGCAGGGGGTTGTCTTGTGTATCGTAGGATGTTTAGCAGCATCCCTGGCCTCTACCCACTAGGCGCCAGTAGCATCCCCACCCCCAAATTGTGACAACAAAAATGTTTCTAGGCGTTGCCAAGCATCCCCTGATGGACTAATTCACTTCCGGCTTACAAACAACCACAGCTCTAGATTCTGCTGGTTTTCCTCTAGGTCTCTGTTGTAGATTTCCCTCACCTTCATTAGCTCCTCTGGGCACTTGAGCTCTGTTGGTTTGGAGAGTTTGGGTTATTCGGCCTTGTAGCCTTTTTTCAGAATTTTTTCAGTCTGAAAATAAACTCTCAATAGAGGTGAGACAAAGAGGCATTATTTCCCTATAGTACCCAGTTAAATACCTAGAACATTAAATGTTTAATGATCATAATATTTAGAGAAGATTGTAAGTCAATCTTTAATCTCTCTCTTATAAACTTTATATCACTTATCTCCTTATAGTATATTTGTGTCTCTAGCTAGCTGGACTCCTTGGGGACAAGGACCCTTTCTAAGTCTTTGCACTCCTAATGTCTTGCAGAGTACCTGGCACACAGTAGACTCTCAGTAAATGTTTGCTGAGATAAGCCAGTTTTGTTGATAATTGGCTAAGTAGGTTAAACCTGCAATTTCTCAGCGTATTTCAGTTATCAAGTCTTACAAAGAGGCCAGAGTTCCCTTAGTATTGTCGAAATCTGATTTGTGCAGAGAAGCATTTTATCTAGTCATTTCTATGTACACAGATCACAGGTGTCCTCTGGGAGAATGGGAAATGGAACAGAGTGAAGTGCTGCCTTTAAAAGATAACACAGATCCTTTTAGTTCTTCTAGCACCTAGAGCTGACTATGCTATAGGTAGAGTCACACTGAAACTATAATTAAAGATGGAAAATAGACAAAATGTCAGGCAGTCAGCTACAAACCTGTTCTCGTGCAATGATGCTTTCTAGACAGGTAATAAAATTATAAGCCCAATTGTGGCATTTACAATAAGAATATGGACCAAATGTGACATTTATAAAGCTGATTGGTTTCTAGGTTTGTTTAGATATTTATCCTTAATGCAAATATAAAAAATATTGCTCTGTTTTTGCTTTTTGGCCTAGCAGTATGATTTTTTTTAGCAGTATGATTTTAATTGATAAATAATGTGCACCATAAAACACATAATTCATAACTGCACAGTTCAATAAATTATCAAAAAGTGAAAATACCTGTGTAACCACAACTCAGTTCAAGAAATAGAGCACTACCAGCCCTCTCAATAATTTTGAAAAATACCGTATGATTCAGCAATTCTACTTCTGGGTATATATTCAAAAGAATTGAAAAATTCAACAAATCTTTGACATTTTTATTTTATTTTGCTAATTTTCACTGGTTTCTCATTGTATCTAAAACCTATCATCAAGTCTTTTTAAAGTTATGGGAAAATATACATAATATGTAAAACTTACCATTTTACCAACCATTTCAGTGGCATTAAGCACATTCAGGTTGTTCTGCAACCATTATCATTCTCCATCTCCAGAACTTTTTTCCTCTTCCCAGACTGAAATTCTGTACCCATTATATACTAAGTTACCATTCCTCTCTGCCCCAGCCCCTGGCAACCACCACTCTACTTTCTGTTTCAAAATTTGACTATTCTATGTGTGTCATATAAGTGGAATCATAATATTTGTCCTTTTGTGACTGGCTTACTTCACTTAGCATAATGTCTTTGGGGTTCATCCATGTCATAGCAAGTTCAGCCATGTCAGAATTTCCTTGCTTTTTAAGGCTGAATAATCTTCCATTGTCAGTATAGAACACATTTGTTTATCCATTTATCTCTGATGGACACTTGGGTTGCTTCTACCTTTTGGCTGTTGTGAAAAATGCTGCTATAAACATGGGTGTATATATATATCTGTTCAACTCCCTGCTTTCAGTTCTCTTGAGTACATACCGAGAAGCGGAATTGCTGAATCACATGGTAATTCTACTTTTCATTTTTTGAGGAACCGCCGTGCTGTTTTCCATAGCTGCATCATTTTACATTCCCACCACCAGTGCACAGGAATTCCAATTTCTCTACATCCTCACCAACATCTGTTATTTTCTGTTTTGTTTTGTTTTTTTAATAATAGCCATCCTAATGGGTGTGAAGTGCTTCCAAAAATTTTTAAAGACTCCTTTTGTTATGGAAATTTCCCAATATATAAAAAAATAGAGCGAATAGTAGTTGAACTCCCATATATCTGTCACCTAGCCTCAATAATTATGAACACTTGTCTAATCTTGTTCCAATTATAATCTGTCCTTCCTCCCCCACTATTGGAACGCAGACCCCAGTCATCATAAACTTAAAACAAATTAATTTTTAAATTGAAGTGTAGTTGATTGATAATATATAAACTTTCTTTTTTTTCTGTTAAAGCAAAATAAAGCATAAAACAATGTTATAATATAAGTAGTGTATTGTGAATTTTACTTGCATCATAGCTGTGTATTTGATTCAGTGATCCATACCTCTTGTGTCGTTATTAACAAATATTTTCTCAGCATCATTCTTGCTCTTGTACAGTGCAGGTATAGATATACTTTACATATGCCTTCATCTACCCTTGCCTTCTTGCTTGTTAACAATTTATGAGTAAAATTTTAAAATACACAGTTACTATGATCACAAGCTGCCTCGTCATTTGTAAACACAACTATAACAGCATATCAGTACCTGTCAAAAGAAGTCATATTATATTGGAAAAGAGTGAAGCAACATCATTATAGACATAGCCTTGAATTACCTCTAATATTTTTTAATTGAGGTATAAATGTTGACATACAACATTATATTAGTTTCAGGTGTACAACAAAATGATTTGACATCTGTATATATTGTGAAATGTTCACCATGATAAGTATAGTTAACATCCATCACCGCTCATAGTTACAGAATTATTTTTTCCTTGGGATGAAATTTCACATTTACTCTTAGCAACTTTCAAATATGCAATAGCGGTATTATTAACCATGCTGTACATTATAGCCTTGTGACTTATTTATTTTATAACTGGAAGTTTGTGCTTTCTGACTGCCTTCATCTGTTTTGCCCACCCCATGTCCCCACCTCTGGCAACCACTAATCCTTTTCCTATGCAGCTCCTATTTCTTTTTTCTTTTTTAAAATTTATTTTTTTAAAGATTTTTTTGATGTGGACCATTTTTAAAGTCTTTATTGAATTTGTTACAATACAGCTTCTGTTTTACGTTTTGGTTTTCTGGCCTTGAGGCATGTGGGATCTTAGCTCCCCGACCAGGGATCAAACCCACTCCCCCTGCATTGGAAGGTGAAGTCTTAACCACTGGACTGCCAGGGAAGTCCCTGGATTTCTTTTTTTAAAAAAGACATCATATACTTTCATTTGTATGTACTTCAAAATACTGTATACCTCAAAGTTAAGGACTCTTTTTTTAACATAACCATAAAAGCATATTATACCTAAAAGTTAACAATAATTCTTTTATCATCAGATACCTAGTTTGTATCACCTATATCTTGATGCTCAGTTTCTTTTAATCTGATGGTACAGGAAACAAAGGGTTAACAGGTCACTCAGAGATGACAGTTTACATTGTTAACCAAGATTCAGTTACAAGTTTTAGTTTGTTCACTCTACCAGCAAGAACTCTGTTTTTTTTTAAACCGTTAATGCTCTTCTTCCTGATATTCATTGACATTTGTATATATACCATAAACAGTACATTAGGCTACTTCCTTCAGCAAATAAGGTGAGCTTAGTTCTAGAGTTACCTTCTGTTTGATTTATTATTCTTCTTTTAATAAATTTATTTACTTATTTTTGGCTGTGTTGGGTCTTCGTTGCTGCTCGAGTTGCTGCGAGCAGAGGGCTACTCTTTGTTGCGGTGCTCGGGCTTCTCATTGTGGTGCTTCTCTTCGTTGCAGAGCATGGGCTCTAGGTGCGCAGGCTTCAGTAGTTGTGGCATGTGGGCTCAGTAGTTGTGGCTCACGGGCTCTAGAGCGCAGGCTCCGTAGTTGTGGCACACGGGCTTAGTTGCTCCGCGGCATGTGGGATCTTCCTGGACCAGGGCTCGAAGCCATGTCCCCTGCATTGACAGGCAGATTCTTAACCACTGCACCACCAGGGAAAGTCCCCTCTGTTTGATTTATGCTTATGTGTTTATCTGTTAAAACTGGCCATTTTAAGGGGCTCTAGAAAATACACTTAAAGGCAGAACACAGGATGAAAATATATCTTCAAATTTATCTACATATCTGATAGAATGTGCTGGTAGAGATGTTTACATTTTGGCTTTTTTGGAGGTGGGGGCTGGTAATTATACATTTGCAACTATACATTTTCTTAACGTTTATCTCAGTGTTAAAAATGAGAATCTATTTACAGAGGTCAGTAGTTCTCTTTTGGCAAAATCAAGTTGTTGCTTGATTCTTTAACATTGGATCATTTGGAATCTAAGCTTCAATAGAGCCAACTGAAGGCTGTGGGAAAAGAAGGAGAGGCACACACAATTATTAATTCTTTTTCCCTCCTTTAGTTTTCTTAATTTGCACAGAAGACCACAGTATACAGTATACCCTACTGTATACTGTGGTCTAATGTTTGAAGGAAGTCTTGTTCAAGATACAGGGAAAAGAACACCCTATGATTTAAGATTCCATCAGTGTTCAGGTGTAAGAATGCAGTTCTCTTGTCAGGCACAGATAGATGAGTTAGTTAAAGGCAAAGCTAGTTCTTTCTCTATGGCTCTATTTATATATTTTCTGTGTGTTGTTTTCTTTTGTTTTTTGGTTTTGTTTTTTTTTTTAAGAGGGCTGTTTTGTTGATTTATTTATTTCAAAGAAAGTTGTACTATAAGGTTTCTTTTGTTTCTTTTTTAAAAATTTTTATTGCAGTATAGATTTACAATGTGTTTCAGGTGTACAGCAAACTGAATCAGTTATACATATACATATATCCACCTTTTTTTTAGATTCTTGTGTGCTGTCTTACTAATTAACAATTTTCTTTTTGCTTGAAGATAGCTTATATCCTTGTTGAGTAAGTAACCTCAGTAGCTAGGAGCACAGAGGCCTCAGAGTGATAGTGACACTAAAATTATTTCCCATTCTTCTTATGTTGTTGTGATAGTATTGATGGTAGTAATATGGGTAATAATATAGTGACCCTTATATAGTATTTACCATCTGCCAGGCAAAAACTAAGTTCTTTACATGTATTAACTTACACAACATTTAATTTACACAACAACCATATGAGATAGATATTATTATCCTCATTTTACTGATGAGGTATTAAGGCACGCAGAGGTTAGTAACTGACTCCTCCAAGTACAAATAACTAGTAAGTGGCAGAGCTAGGAATTGATCTGAGGCAGCCTGGCACCAGGGTCCTTCCTCCTAACCATTATACTGTACTGTACTTATTTGACACCCATATAAGTAAAGGGAAATGTGAGATGAAAATGTTCTTAACGTCTCTGTGGGCTCTATGGAACTTATTATTTGTTCATTCAGTGCTCCCTGTAGAATCAGTGATTACAGAGAGAACATTTAATCTCAAAGCATTCATCCCTATTTTCAAACTAGTATTTTCAGATCTGTTCTCCATCTGAGACCTTGCATTTAGAAAAAGTACACTTGAACTTTTTAGTTTAATTGGCAGATCAAGAGCTTACAGACAGGATATTGCCTTTGAGTATTTAGACTGTATTTGCTGACCTCCTGAAGCAGTAATTTGGCACACTGTTCTACTACAGTTCAGCAGTATTAGGGGTTCTGACTTCACAGTGTGTATGTGTGTGTTTTATATATATATCTTTGTAGATAGGCCACTTCTCCACAAATGGAGCCAATCTTTTACAAATTCTAAAAACCTTTCAGAGCATTTAAATCCAAAAAATATCTAAGCATTTGAAGTAGAACTATGAGCAATGCAAAATGTTACCTTTCTGGAGACTTGTGTTAAGTAGTAACAACCTGCCCACTTCTAAATGCTTGAAGTTCAGGCCAAAGAACCTCCAGTTAATCTTGCAGAGTTAGTTCTTATTTGGGCACCGATTTACATATACTTTTTATCTTTAAGTCTGAGTTAATAGCCACTATTTGTTAAGAAAGCCAATGTTCTGTTTTCTTTTGTTTCCTTTGTCTTGGGTTATGTGGATCTGGCTGTGCTCTGGTTAGAACACATTTCCCCTGGTGCTTTGGGTCAGTCAAGTGTTTGGCTGCAGGGAGGAATAGATCACCATTTCTGCCCATCAAGTGTGCCTCTTATGGAGATAGATGACTTTCTCATGCTAATCTTCTTTCCCCTAGGTTTATGAAGGCCTAGACATCATCACCAACAAGGTTTCTGCCCAAGAGCAGAGAATGTGCCAGCACCACATGATCAGCTTTGTGGATCCTCTGGTGACAAATTACACAGTGGTGGACTTCAGGAACAAAGCAACTGCTCTGATATCCTTAGGAAAGACAGCAACTAGGCTTGGTGGCTGCAAGGCAGCCCAAGCCAAGAAAGTTTTCTTCCTCGTGACAATTTCTCCTAAGCAGAGGTACCCAAGGTCAATAGTAGCATCCCCATGAGAACTATTCGGATTGAAAAGATACAGTGTTCTTGCTACTCTGAGTCTTGTCCTTAGACTGCAGCATCAGCATCACTTGGGAGCTTATAGAAGTGCTGAATTTGGGCCTCATTCTAGACCTACCGAATCAGAATCTACATTTAAATAGAGTCGCAGGTGATTCACATGCATATTAAAATTTGAGAGGTGCCGTTTTAGTGGAGAGAACACTGATTTAGGAGCCAGAAAATCCATGTCCTAGTTTTAGAACTACCTCATCTGACCACAAAAATTTAATTGGGTAAAGCGTTTACCCCACTGAGCTTCACTTTCCCACCTTTAAATGGGGATAAGAAATTAATTTATAAATATAATGGAATTATAGTTAGAATTCCAAAGGGATTAGGGAAAAATAGTTCTGGGTAACACCAGGAAATTTTGGAAAAAAGAATAACATAAGGGGTGGGGGGCTGCCCTTATATTTTAATGTCCAAATTGCCTTTAATATCTGGACTGCTACATATTAAAACATATTGAAAATTCATAATAATTATAATAGCATGGAACTTACATAATACTAGACAAATTTATGGCACAAATTAGAAAAGTCAGATACAAATTCAAATGGATGTATATATTTAGCTTACGATCAAGGTGGCATTTCAAAGCAGTGGAGAAGGAATGTAGTAGTTAATAATTATTCCTGGAACAGTTAATTATTTTTGGAAAAAAAAATCAGTTCCTTATTATATGGACATAAATTCCAGATGGATTTCAGAGTTAAGTAAATATGTATTTTTTTTAAACGAAACTGAAACAAATGGGATGACATATAATTGAGTAGTTATGTGATTTTAGAGTAGGGGAGGACTTTGTAGATCTAGTCTTTTTTTTTTTTAAGGATTTTTTAATTCAATTTTTCCTTTTTATTGTGTTAAAGTATACATAAAACTTACCATCTTAACCATTTATAAGTGTATAGTTCAGTAGTCTTAAATATATTCACATTGTTTTGCAGCCATCACTACCATCTATCTATGCCATAATAGTTTTTTTTGTTTTTTGGGTTTTTTTGAGGAAAATAACTAGATTTGGATATGTTAGAATTAAGAATTTGTACTGGCAAGAAAGTATTTGAACCATTTCAATTCCTAGGTATCTACCCTAGAGAAGCCTTGCCACAAGTATACCAGGAGATAGGTGGTAGATCTAATTTTAACATTATTGCTCTTAACAGCAAAAACATATAAATACCCAGATTCCTACTTACAGAAGAATGTATAAAATGTGCTTTGTTCATATAAGTACTTTTTCAGCAGTGAAAATGAATAAGTTGCAGTTACATGCATCCGTCAATGGGGAAGAATCTCAGAAACAACATGAAATGCGAGAGATTATAGAAGGATACATAGATGGTCATACCATTTATTATAAAAGTTAAAGAGCAAGCAAAGTTAACCAATATGTTGTTTAGGGTTTTATATACATCAGTAATAATGTAAAGAAAAGCAAGGGAACGAGGAAAAACAAACAATACACAAAACAATTCAAGACAGTGGTTCCCTCAGAGAGGGGCAGTAACGGGTTGTGATGGGAATTACTACATAGGAAGCTTCAAAAGAATTGATAATGTTCACTTTCTTACATTGGGTTCATGAGTATTTGTTTTATTTTTAGGCTTTATTATTTACATATGCTGCATATGTTCTTTTGTATGTACTGAATATTTTTTAATTAAAAATAACCCAGCTCACTAGAAACAAAATTAAAAAACAGACTAGATGTGGCCAAAAAATAAAAAATTTGAAAACAACAACAAAAACAGACTATAAACCAGGGGAAAAATATCTGTAACATTAGTATACTTAACATATGAAGAACTCAAAAAATACTTAAAGAGCATGAGTAGTGATTCACAAAGGAAGAAATATAAATGGTGATAAACATGAAAAAGAGTTTACCATTGCCGTTAATCGAGGCCATGCAAATCAAAATAATGAGATAATATTTTTTTGCCTATCAAGTGGGCAGAGATTAAAACGCAGATAATAATTCTTGCCCTACCTGCTTTATAAGGCACTTGTGTCAGATGAAGTAATGTATATGAAAGCCCTTTGCACATTAAAACATATCACCAGGCTTCCTTGGTGGCGCAGTGGTTGAGAGTCCGCCTGCCGATGCAGGGGATGCGGGTTCGTGCCCCGGTCCGGGAAGATCCCACATGCCGCGGAGCGGCTAGGCCCGTGAGCCGTGGCCGCTGGGCCTGCGCATCCGGAGCCTGTGCTCCGCAACGGGAGAGGCCACAACAGTGAGAGGCCCACGTACCACAAAAAAAAAAAACAAAAAAAAACATATCACCAAATGAACATTGTTGATGTAAGACAGGTCAGTTGTTCAGAAAGGACTGATGGAAAGTGGAGAGCTAATTAAAAGAGTTAAAGGGCAGCAGCAACAGGGGATGACTTAATCAGATCACTTAGAGGATTGGAGATTTGTGAATTTAAGTAAGAACCTAGAATCGGAGTGTCAGAACTGAAAGTACCTTAAGAAGTATTCGATCAACCTTCTCGATTTGACAGGTGAGGGTAGTAGATACTGAGGCCCAGAGAGAAAGGTTTTTGCTTAGGATCACAGTTGTTTCATGGCTTGGGTAAACATGTTAAACCTTTTCCCACCAAATAACTCCTATCCCATCTCCCTCCCTCTTTTCCATCTCTCCCTTCTGGTATCTCACCATTTCCCCTTCCCCTTTTATTTTCCTTGCTTCCTTTCCCTTTGTTAGTCAGATCATATATTTGAAGTTTTATTACAATTACTGTGTAATTGTATGTTTCTTATACTTAATTTATGGGGGGGGGATATAGAATTTGTTTCTCTTTTTAAAAAACGAATAGACACGTTTCTTCCTTATGCTCCTTGATTAGTAACATCTTTCTCCCCACCCTACCCCAACCTCTTATAGAGGGCTTCTGTCAGAAAAGAGGTCATCTATCTCTACGCCCACAGACTGGCTGGCAAGGGGAAGAAGTGTGTAAATGAGTCTTTATCTGGGTTGAAAGTCTCTTTATCAGTTATTCTCAGAAGGAAAGCCCTTCTTAAAGCAGATAATTATCTGTTCAACAGAGATTCTAAAGAGAAAAATTCCAAGTAGCAGTGGTGTAAAAACAGTAGTGACTAAATTGAGTGCTTACTCAGTTGAAAAAAATATTTCAGGCATTGTCTTAGGGATTTTATTTGCACTGTCACGTGTAATGCTCATAAGAACTCATGAGGGACTTCTGTGGTGATGCAGTGGTTAAGAATGCACCTGCCAATGCAGGCGACACGGGTTCAAACCCTGGTCTGGGAAGATCCCACGTGCCTCGGAGCTGTGCGCCACAGCTACTGAGCCTGCGCTCTAGAGCCCGTGAGCCACAACTACTGAAGCCCATGAGCCTACAGCCCGTGCTCCACAACAAGAGAAGCCACTGCAATGAGAAGCCCGTGCACCACAACGAAGAGTAGCCCCCAATCACCACAACTAGAGAAAGCCCACGCGCAGCAATGGAGACCCAACACAGCCAAAAATAAATAAATTAATTAAATTAATTTAAAAAAAAACTCATGAGGATTTTACAGGTGAGAAAACTGAAGCTCAGACAAGTTGAATGACTTGCTGAGTGTTGGAGCTGGTAATTGAAATCTGTTTGTCTTCATAGCCTGTGCTTCCCAGTTCATCTGGTAGAGTCTCAAGTGGCTGAAATGTACACTACTGCTACAAAATGGTGAAGACTGAGTCTAAGAACTACGGCTTAGAGAAACCAGTTTGTAATTTGCCTTAGAAGGCAAAGTCACACAGTGGACATCATCTTGGTGGCTTCCTGAGCAGTTGACACTTAATTCTGTGAGAGTCCTTAGGCTTGTGCTTGTTAAGCTGATTTTGAATACTAAGCAAGCTTTGAGTTTTAGCAGCAAGGCCTAGAAAGTTCTCGAATTGGAAGGAATTACCATCATGCATCTGTCTCTGGTTTATGCAAGTCCCTCCAGAACTGATAGGAAATGATTCTGAGAACTCATGAGAAACAGTGAAGACTAGTATCAAAAATATGACGAATGTGGTTTCTTACTAATACCCTACTTCCAAGTGAGTCAGATTTTCTTCTTGATATTAATATTTTGATGTCTTTCTTAACATTCACATTGAAGATATATTTTCCCGAGATAAAATTCCTATTGTTGTGGGAGGAACCAATTATTACATTGAGGCTCTGCTCTGGAAAGTTCTTGTCAATGCTAAGGTATGTTTAGTTCACTTGTAATTCAATGAGGAAATGGGTTCTTCTTTCTTGCCCGCTAATTTTAATGGGAGGAAAGTTGACTTTTGCGTGTTTCTTATACTCAGCAACTGTACTAACTTTCCTACTTAATATTCTGAAGCAAATGCCCCCTCCATATGTGAAGTGTGCTTCTGCAGGCTGGCCTAAGGACAGGGGCTGTGTGTGGGAAAAATGCTCCTCTGTGGATTAATTAGCATCTCCATGTAAGTTAACAGTACGTTAGTCTGATTCAGCATTTCCTGGCTGAAACAATCTATATGTCAGGGAGATATCTGACACTAACCATTCTTACAGAGATGCTATTGCGTAGGGTGGGACTTTGCAAACTATAATGTGCTGGAAATTCTGGTCCACTCTTTGGTTATACTTGTTGAGAAGACTAGACTCCTGGATGTGTTAATATAGATGTGTTAGCCTGGGTAGCTTGTACTCCCTGAATACTTCCCTAGACACCTAGTCCTCTTTCCTCTTTGTTTACTGTGGCCTCACAGCACTACCATGGTGTATTGGAATTTTCTGTTTATGATCTGTCTCTCACTATATGGCAAGATCTTCTGATTCATCTCTATTCTGTGTTCCTGAACACTTAGTAAAGTGCCTGGCACATACAGTGTTTCAGTGTTTGTTGAATTTTTGAATTAAATTTACTACTAAACCTTCATTTAATAGCCCTGGGAGATGGGCACTGAGAAAGTGATTGACCAGAAAGTTGAGCTTGAAAAGGAGGATGGCCATGCGCTCCACAAACGCCTAAGCCAGGTGGACCCAGAAATGGCTGCCAAGCTGCACCCACATGACAAGCGCAAAGTGGCCAGGTAAGAAAGCCGGGGGCCAGCTGGCGCCAGGCCCCTTCAGTGTTAGAGGGCGGTCAGTTGTTAAGTGTGCCTGGTGAGACAGGTTTGGTAATAGCAGTTAGTGGAGATTGATGTGTTTTACCTCAGCAGGTTAGGAGGTTAGGAGGCCCAGAGTTATTGCCTCAGTCCAACTCCCTCAATAAATAGTTGCACCCTACTTTGTTGTTGTTACATTTAAAATGCATAATACAATACAGTTTTTCCCTAGGGCCTGTGTAATCTTGCTTCATTTTCTATTTGATCTTTGCTTTTATAACAGTTTTCATATACATTTTTTCTGGCATGCAGTCAGCTGACATTGTGATTAGGTTTCATAATTGATTGTGCAATGCTGAGTTCTGCCCCAGCAGCTTGCCCAGTGGGAGACAGGTTTTATAAACTGTCTTATAGATCAGTTCACCTTTACACATGGAGACTTTCTTGAAGGGAAGAGAGAGATGACCTTATTAGTTCATTAACCATGTTTTGTTAGGTTGCTTTGAAATTGCAGCCTCGTGTGTTAGGTATACTTTTCTTCCTTCCTTCCTTCCTTCCTCCCTCCTTCCCTCCCTCCTTCCCTCTCTCCCTCCCTCTGTCCCTCCTTCCCTTCCTTCCGTCCCTCCCTCCCTCCCTTCCTTCCTAAGATTAGATGGTTTATTTTTTCCTCCGTAAATACGCATCTTCATTGGCTCCATATTCTGTTCACTTCTGACTGCATCTTCATTTTATCAGTCATTTAATCTATTTTTTTCTTCTAGTTTTATTGAGATATAATTAACATACAGCACTGTGTAAGTTTAAGGTGTACAGCATAATGATTTTCCTTATGTATATCATTAAATTATTACCACAATAAGTTTAGTGTACTTATTACATAGACACAAAATAAAAGAAAAAGATTTTTTCTTGTTATGAGAACTCTCAGGCCTCACTCTTAACTTTCATGTATAGTATACAGCAGTGTTAGTTATATTTATCATGTTGTACATTACATACCTAGTACTTATTTATCTTGTAACTGGGAGTTTGTACCTTTTGACTGCCTTCATCCAGTTCCCCCTTCCCCCACCCCCAGCCTCTGGTAACCACACATCTGATTTCTTTTTCTATGAGTTTGTTTGTTTTGAAGTATCATTGATCTAGAACACTATGTTGATTCCTAGTGCACAACATAGTGATTTGCTATTTCTGTCCATTACAAAGTGATCACCACTGAGGTGTACTTTTCTGTAGTGCCGGAAGCGATACCTTATCTGGCAGAGTAGAGGACCTACTATATGGATGGTTATACACATTAGATATTTATAGGAACATTTGGTATTGACAGGGGTTATGAAGTATTACACTCAAATGAGCATTCTAGATCGGTGTTTCTTAATCCTTTTCTATTATCCCCCCTGCCCCTGAAGCCTTTTTAGAAATTTTTTTCCTAATTGTGCTTCCCTCCCTCCCCTCAATGAAATTTTAATACTGAAGAGTAAGATTTTGGGAGAGCGCCACACATCATTGTAATATCTAAGGTTTTTTTGCTCCCTTGAGGGCAATGTCACCCTGTTGATAATACATATTCTAGATAAATGAAGTTTATACTTTCCAGTATCCAAACACTTTATTTTTAAACATTTAAATAGAAGTCTTCCAAAAACTTTTTGGAAGACTCAGGGACACTCTGATGAACATTCATTTTTGTATCGTTTTATGGTATGAGTCTAGAGCTTGGTTGTTACTATCTGCTCCTTTTATTAATCACTTCTTATCGTTTCTCCTTATTTTGCGACTTCTAAACTAGTAATGAGTTGAGAATGTGTTTTCGTAAGAACAGTAGGTTCTAAGCAAGAGCTCTAAAAGAAGATTGGAGGACTTCTTTCATCTTTCTTTTAGTTTGAGGCTGTATTCTAGCCTCCAGATAAGTAAGATATCTATTACATTTTTCCCTCCTAGGTCCTCTCTGAGTGACCAGTGATAGGGAAAGACGAGGGGTCTCTACTCTTGTGTTAGGGTTTCAGGAAGTAGAATTGGATCAGGAAGGGAAAGATCACTTTCAAGCTGATAAGTTGCAATCACCCAGAGTGGTAGAGTATAGATTTGAGAGTTAAATTACCTAGTGCTGCATAACGTAATAGATGCTGACAGAGTGGATGGTGGCTTAAGAATAAGTGTGTAGTTCTTTCTTCAGTGATCTTTGTGCTAGTAGAGTACTGAATTAGTCAGAAGCATTTTTCATTAATTTTAGACATATTTAAAAAGAAAGTTGATGAGCTGGATATGCAGCATACTTTTGTACTGTGGGAAAGGCATTCCAGCGAGACTAGACTTGTTGGCTTATAGCAAAGTGTCCCAGACAAGCTTTTACTGCTTACCCGAAAGTGAATATGTCCTGTTCTCTTTGTGTAGTAGAAACCTGTTGTTTCTGAACCTGTTTAACTGATTTCAGAAAATTTTATATATGTTTAGAATAGTTTTATTTCTTTCTTTACCTAAAGTTTTCTTTAGAACCCTTTTCTGAGTAGCTATAGGTTTGCAGTAACCCCAGACCTTCGTGTGTTCAGGGGCTTATGCAGTGAAAGTGACAGTGAGGTATTCTATAATAAATAGCCTCTCCCCTGTTTCACTTGAGAATTAATATTTCCTAATGGTTGTTATGGGTGTGCCCACCCTCCCCTTTCAAATGACTTAGGAGCTTGCAAGTGTTTGAAGAAACAGGAATCTCTCATAGTGAATTTCTTCATCGTCAACATTCCGAGGAAGGTGGTGGTCCCCTTGGAGGCCCTCTGAAGTTCCCTAACCCGTGCATCCTCTGGCTTCATGCTGAACAGACAGGTAAAAGTCCTTTGGTGTCCTAGAGTTAATCTGAGACAGAGCTTATAGTAATACATTATTGTATATAAAATCTTCAGAGTAAATCAACTATACTTCAATAAAAAGTTGTTTTGAAAAAAAATGCTTTAGAACTCTGAGTGGCTCATAATAAGCACTAAACAAGTGTTAGCTATTCATTTTATTATCATGATCATTATTCGTTGACTTAGTAAGACACAGTGCCATTATCTTTCTGGAAAGCAGGTAAAGGTAGCCCTGGCATTAGTATAACATGAGTTGAGTATAAGATTAGTATAGGGCTTCCCTGGTGGCGCAGTGGTTGAGAGTCTGCCTGCTGGTGCAGGGGACACGGGTTCGTGCCCCGGTCCAGGAAGATCCCACGTGCCGCGAAGCGGCTGGGCCCATGAGCCATGGCCGCTGAACCTGCGCGTCCGGAGCCTGTGCTCCACAACGGGAGAGGCCACAACAGTGAGAGGCCCGCGTACCGGAAAAAAAAAAGATTAGTATAAGATGAGGATGAGATAAGATGGGATGGGAAAGAGACTGCCATCCAGAGAAAATCCAAAGGAGAAAGTGAAGGAAGTCTCCTGTGGAAGGAGATCTGACTCTCTGGCTAAAGCCTGGATCACTGATTATTTTGGAATAAGTAGGCCTGAGAAGTGGGAATGATGGTTAGCTAGCTAACTGATAGTATTTCTTTTTGGTTTTTTGCTAATGCCCTGTGATAATAGTAACTTCTTTATGCAACAAATATAACAGCAAGCATTCAATGAACTGCCAAGTGTTCTACATAGTACTTGGATTTCAGAGATGAATGTAGACAGTAGCTGCCCTTAAGGAGCTTCCGGTCTAGTTGGGCAACAAATAACGAGGTAGATACTCTGTTGTGATAAACGCTGGGCTAGAAGGTGCTGTGGGGCCACAGAGAAGGGATGATGAGCATTTTCTGGGGACCAATTTGTAAAGGTAACTTATGAGCTAGGTCTAGAAAAATGAGATCATTAGGGGAACAGGCGGTATAGTTTAGTGATTAAGAACATGTCTCTGAGCCAGACTGTCTGTATTCAAATTCCTGCTCCATCGTCTCTGGCTATGTGAGTTTTAAGGCAAGTTGGTTTACCTTTCTGTGTCCCACTTTTCTCTTCTATAAAATGGGGATGATAATAATAATACATATCTCATAGCTTCCTTGAGGATTAGATGAATTAATAATACATGCAAAGTGCTCAGAATGTGCCTGGCACGTGGTGAGTCCTCAATAAATGCAAACTTTCTAGGAAGGTAGAAAAAAAGGTTATTATCATTGAAGCCAAGAAATAGCAATGGCAGAGATGTAGAAGAGCATAATTGAAATGGTGGAAATTTGTTAAATTAATCTCAGATTATATTATCTCAAACTTAAATTATAAGGTTATAGAAAAAGGTAATGTTTTAATAATGAATATTTTGTAAATAAAAACATGTGTTACAGTGCAGCATCCAACAGTGGTATCTGATTCATAATAAAGCTGTGTTTGACCACATTGGAATGATTATCATCTCTCACTCTGCTCCTTTGTCTGGCTCAGTAGTTCAAGATATACTTAGGATGGCTTTGGTTTAAAGTTTTTCATTCCTATTTAAGGTGTCATCTGAGAGTTCTTAAATATGAAATAGCATAAAGTTAGAGTAACAAATATAGTGGAAAAAAGTAAGAGTAAAACGGGGCTCTCAGCTGCCTCTAAAATAAACAATGGATATACATTCCATACAAGAATAAAATATTTGTTGTTCCTAGTAGCTGTAATTGTGTGCTCTTTACATAAGAAGACATGCCTCATTCTGGCTGTTTTTATTGGAATTGCCGAGTTTTAAGTGTGACTAAATATAATTATGAATTATTGTATAATCTTTGGACTCTGAACCTTTTCTTCCATTTGAACAAATTCCCTTCTTTATGGCAGCCTATGCATTCATCATGTATAGTACACACCTTCGGCAGGCTTGCTGGTTGATGGGTTAATTTGATTCAAGTTCTAGATGAGCGCTTGGATAAGAGGGTGGATAACATGCTGGCCGCTGGGCTCTTGGATGAACTAAGAGATTTTCACAGACGCTATAATGAGAAGAAAATTGTGGAAAACAGGTGAGAATTTGGCTATTACTTTCACCTACTCTCCACCCCTTGCTTACGGTCAAAAGACCGTAAACATATAATACTGGCTTTGGATCTACTTGTTTGCTACCCTTCATCATTGGGAGGAGGTTTGGTGTACTTGTTACAGTTGCAATTTTCTAATCTCAGACATTCCCAGAAGTTAATTTTCAAGGGAAGTAACCTGGGAGCTGGTGGGGGAAGGTGGAGGAAGGATTTCAGAGGGTAGTAACTGCTGAGGATCTCAGTTTCCTCATCTATGAGATGAAATGGCTCAGCTAGATCATCTCCAGTGCCCTGCTAGCTTTCAGATTCAATGGCTCATCTGCTGATGCTCTCCTGTTCCCAGCCAGGACTATCAACATGGTATCTTCCAATCAATTGGCTTCAAGGAATTTCACGAGTACCTGATCACTGAGGGAAAGTGCACACCAGAGACTAGAAACCAGCTCCTAAAGAAAGGTGTGAATTCTCCATCTAACCTAGCCTTGGACATCCTTGGGTGACAGAGTGTCCTGCTGCAATGGCCTGAGAAGGAGCTGAGGCTAAAAGAGACCCAAACGGCCTTCAGCTCAGAATTGAGATTTTCACCTACCAAGTATCCACCAGTGTGCTGACGTGGCTAGTTTTCTCTAACGCTGGGCTGGATGGGCCTTCCTTTCAGCAGAGTGAGAAGTGGTTAGATAGAGGTTCTTATATCTACCTTGTCTTTCAGGTATTGAGGCTCTGAAACAAGTGACTAAGAGATATGCCCGGAAGCAAAACCGATGGATTAAAAACCGTTTTTTGAGCAGTAAGTGTCCTTGTTTTTCCTGATGCCTTGGGTCTGCTTTCGGTGGAACATAGATGTTCTCAGCTCACCCAGAAAGTGAACTTTAGTTTCTGGATCTGTTCTAAGATTTGGGACCTGACCTGGGGGGTTTTGCATAAGTGATTGTCCAGGGGTGTTTTCCTATGATGCCTCAGAAAACAGTTCTTCCCCAGGAAGAATCTGCCTTAAGCCTTGAACACATGAGTGTTGGCTGCAGACAGGGAAGAACAAAATAGCAATACCTTCTTAGCGGAGTTGGTGCTCAGGGTTGTTTTTAGCTTCAGATTTTGTACCTGAAGAACAGTCAGATTTCCGTAGGGAGGCTTTCCTAATTAAAATGGTTTGGGGGCCAGATAAGTAGTATAAAAAGACAAAACTTTCACCAATTCTCCCAGCATCGCTTCTGTGTTCAGATACATAGTGCTTCAGGCAGCTGCAACTCTAACTTCAGTTGAACAGCACTTTTAAGGAAAAGGGAACGAAATTCTCATTCATTGGACCCTGTACTGCATCCTTAGCACTAAATTTGGTGTCATACATATGTTACTGAGCCTTCAAGGTGGGTGGTATTCTTTTCTTTTTGCAGATAAGTAAATAGAGGCTTAGAGAAGTTAAATAACTTGCCAAACTTTCCCTAGCTAATAAGCAGTAGAGTACTGAATGCGGGCCAGACTCTGAAGTCCATGCTCAGCTTTACACCATGCTTCTTATTTCCTTTAGTTATAACTTTAGCTGGACAGCATTAGTATTGGGCCTCGGGTAAGAAATTGTGTGGTTATGAGCTAAAAGGAGATTATTTAAAGGAGATTAAGCATAAGTGAAACCCTAGTTTTATCTTTTGGGCCCTTTTTTAATATGCTTTTGAATCATCCCTGTTTACCTTTTGCCATTGGATTTCTGCTTTCAGTTACAGATACGCACAGCTGAGGTCTCACCCTCCTCTCAGTGCCTCTGAACAGAAACACCTTGGGCCATGTTGTTGACCCTTGGATCTCTCTCTCGGTTCTCACCCTCTGCTAGAGCTCTCCAGTGTAGTTCTCACACCAAGGGGCTTTTTACACTTTCTTCTACTTACCTTGCTTTCTCTGCATGTCCTTTTAGATAGAAGTCTTTGTGTCAGCTGAAACAAAGTTCCCTACTACAAATTTCTAATGCAGCTTCTCTTCTCCGCAGGGCTAACAATTAGTCTGTAACAAAAGATGGGTTTTTGGGATAATGATTTGGAACTTCTTCCTGTGGTAAAGCCACAATAACTCCCCCATCTCTGAGTCATGAGGGCTTGATGGCATCGTATGCCCGGTCCTCATTCATGTGTATGCCGGCGCAGTCCTGGTGCTAGGGTGAAAGGCACAGCTGCCCTGTAAATCAGGAGCCGTGTGTGATTGGCCAAGGGCTGGTCTGCTGGGGTAAGGTTCTGGCAAGAAGCCAGAGGGACTTCCCCACCCCAGCTTGGCCTTGGACCCAAGCCAGAAATAGCAGCTGGGAGCCGAGAACTTGTTGAAAGGTACTTAGACAGGGCACAGAAGCCCAACAAAGGACTTAGAGGGGAAAGGAAAATATAGAGTGGCCTGGAAACAGGTGCAGAGCTTAGCCAAGGCCAGGTGTGCTGTGGATGCTGCCTGCACCCTCCCAGTCTCACCTTTCCGTGTGGTGGCAGGTGCAGCCCAGTCCAGTTTATGAAGAATCTTATTTGTGGTTGGCACTATCAAAAGGCCAGCACCTGCCAGCCGTTGGCATTCTGAGGACTTTGATGTTTTTGTCCATGGGGCAGTGCTCTTTGCCTTTAGGCAACTGGCTTAACCTGGATGTGGAAGGCAAGTTAGTGTATCCACGTACTGGGGAAGCTACCAGCAGAGACTAAACGTAGTTGGCTCAGATGGGTGAAATGCTTATAGCTATACTTTCGGCTACCTCCAGGCTTATCTCCCTTCAGAAGTATTCACCAAAGGGTATTTCTTGAATACTCCTCTAGATCTGTTTCTTAGAAACAGGGCTCAACTAGTTCAATTCCAAGGCTTTTTTCTAATTTTCAGATTCAGCAGCTCACTGGTTGATACTCTGCTGTGACCAGCCCATGATTATCAGTATGGTATTAATGAGTTTCGTGAATGCTAGACTGCTGAAGGGATGTATACAAACCTGAGACTAAAGAAAGCTGTGAACTCTTTTGCCACAGAATGACATCACTGTAAGATGATATGGACCTTAGAACAGGCACTCACTTCAAGCTGCTAATTGCCTCCTGTCACGTGCTACCTTTATATTGTAGCCCATACAGTGGTCACTAGAGCTGTTACTCTATATTGTTTTCCTGACTGATCTGGAAGATCCTACACCTGAGACTCTGGATTATACAGCTAGACTTATTGGCTGCAGACCAGTCAACCTTCTGGGTCTTTCTTGGATTGTGTGTAGCTGTTTGGTTCATGTTTCTGGTTAGATTGAATGGCATGGTCAGAATGTTTATTTCTTTGACCCCATATGTTTCCCTTGAGGATTTTGGAGTCCTAGGAGCAGAATAGATTGGGTCTTGGAGGCTGACCTCTCACAGCTTTTCTTTGTCGTCATTAGGACCTGGTCCCAGTGTTCCCCCAGTATATGGCTTAGAAGTGTCTGACGTCTCGAAGTGGGAAGAGTCTGTTCTTGAACCTGCTCTTGAAATTGTGCGAAGTTTCATCCAGGTGATTATTAATCATGGTACTGTCTATTGTCTGGTTTTCACAAAGCTTTCCTTTGCTGACACCTTTGTTGCTATTCTGGGAACCAAGCATTCTTTTCCTTGGAATAGAACAGAAGGCTGCTTTTAAATCCCCGGAGGCTCCATTTCTACTTTCACTTTCAGAAAGGTTGTTGTTAAAATCTCTTCACAGCCCACCTGCTCTCTGGGATGAGAAAAAGGAATCTTGGGAAAATCTCACTCCTCTTAATATCAGAGTAAAATATCCAAATCTCTTTGAATCAAATGCTTCTCCCCCATCCCTGCCTTTTTTTTTTTCAGGGCCACAAGCCTGCAGCTACTCCAGTAAAGATGCCAAGCAGTGAAACTGAGAACAAGAGAAGTTATCACATGTGTGACCTCTGTGATCGAATCATCATTGGGGACCGTGAATGGGCAGGTAGAGTCTAGGATAGAGAAATCTGTAAGGGTGGGTCACACTGACTTCATGAAAAATTTAAGGTCTTTGGTAGGTTGAATGCTGGAGTCTGCTTGTTTGTAAAAAAAAAAAAAAAAAAAAAAGACCAGATTCCTCTAACAGCCTTTGTTCAAATTTCATGGAGAGGCCTTCTCAAACGGGAGAGTTATCTCTGTATTCTCAATTTCAAAGGAAGATCATATGCCCTCTAGCTTCAGCTAGAGTAGATATTTTACTGAGAGGTCTGCAGTTAACTTGCCAGAGCTCCTTTGACTTTCATGATCCTGCCTGAGTAGTTTCTTGGTCTCATGTTTAGACCTCAGTGGGGGTGAGGTAGGATTGTAAGGGAAGCCAGGCAACTCACCCAAGAGGCCAAAGGAGCAGAAACAGCTGGGAGGGAACAGGAAGTGCAGTTACTCCTCCTGAGTACATTCTTCAAAAGTGGTGTCTCTCCAGTAACTTTTAAGGTAATACGTTGAAATGGTGTTGGTTGCAAAAACTGTGATGAAAAGTGTTAAGGGAAACTGTGTGAAAGCAAGACGGTTAGACACGCCGAAAGACGGTGGTCAAAGGGTACTGTCTTCTTCATAAGGCGCTCCTGACCAACCCAGGAACAGCCCCGCACCGAGGTTCTAGTTCCCCGTTTCAGAGCCTGGATCTGTCTTTGCCATAGAGTCACATTGCACTCCCCTGTCGGATTTCTGCAGTAATCCAGCAAAGCTCAAAAGGGCCTTAGCCTCTAAGCCTTGAATTTACATTGTGTTTAGAAACTCGTTGAAGGCTCACTCCTTTTAGGCACAAGCAGGGCTTGTATTTTACCCAGCGGCTGGAATCCCGTTCAGAGTACTGCTTTGCATGGCATTCTCATAGAAGTGGATTTTTTCCCCCATACCAACCAATAGAATGATTAGTTCTATTAACTGTTAACGCTGGCAAAATGAACTGCATTGTCAGAGACTGGGGATGGCTGTGATTGCCCAAGCAGCAGAAGAAGCCTCAATTATCGTTGGTTCATAATGATGAAAGGGGAAGAGAAAGAGAGTGTCTGATTGTTTTTTCTAAAGGAAACTTAGTGGTTTGATTTGTCGAATGTCCTTCAGGGATTGCCACAGAGAAGCAACATTTGTGAGCCTTTGTGAGCGTAGCTTGTGTAAGCCCTTCTATAGTGCCATCTGTCAAGTCCTTGCTCTCCCATCTCCTGCTGCCATGGAGAGTCAGTCCAGAAGGCCACTTTTTGCCGTAGGCTCTAGCTGGAGACAAAACTGACTTTTTCCCTCAAGTAAACTTTTCCTTGACTTCTAACCTCTTCCTTACCTACTTTTGCTTCCAAATCCCTAAAAATGATGTTTTAAGTAAGTATAAAAGAACTTAATCTCGTTGTCTGTCTTTATAGGTGTTTCCAGATAAGATTTCCTTGAAAAAGAACAGGATGGTAAAAAGGAGCTTGTGTGAGTTAGTCAGAAGCTGAGAACTGTCTTTAGGGTGAGAGGTCAGAAATTGATATCAGCCAATAGTAGCTTTTCAGCTTTACTGCTTCTGTGGATCCTTGAAAGGATCATCAGAAAAGAATACTTGCTGTGATCTCTCTGGTGCATTGTGTGCTGGAGAATGCGAGTATCTGGGTTAGTCATTCAGATGGCTTATCTGACCCAGGCATAGGGATGTCACATCAGGAGGGGCAACCTGAGCAAGCTGGTTAAGAAGAGGGAAGGGCGGCTCTGGGTACCGTAGGCCTGAGCCATCTGTCCTGCAATACAGATAAGAATTTGGATTTGTAACTTATTTATTTATTTATGTATTTATGGCTGCATTGGGTCTTCGTTGCTGCGTGCAGGCTTTTCCCTAGTTGCAGCGAGCAGGGGCTCCTCTTCGTTGCGGTGTGCAGGCTTCTCATTGCTTCTTTTGTTGTGGAGTACGGGCTCTAGGCGCACGGGCTTCAGTAGTTGTGGCATGCAGGCTCAGCAGTTGTGGCGCATGGGCTTAGTTGCTCCGCGGCCTGTGGGATCTTCCCGGACCAGGGCTCGAACCCGTGTCCCCTGCACTGGCAGGCGGATTCTTAACCACTGGGCCACCAGGGAAGCCCTGGATTTGTAACTTTTGAGATGTGTGAGTTGAAATGTATCTGTAACAGGCAGCCCTATATGGGAAAATTGAGTCTGGAGCCCTATTCTGGAAAATTGACTCGCGTTTTGAGCTACAGGTAATCCGAAGAGCTTACCTGCTGTGTGACCTTGGACACAATGTAAGACCTCTGAAATCAGTCTCCTCCTGTATAAAATGAGCTGAATAATACTGTCCCGCAAGATTGTTGTGTGGATTTAGTGATATAAAGCCCCCAGCAGGTATACGTGATATGTGGTAGCTAGTTTGCTAGCTAGCTGGCCATATGACTTATTCTTCTCTTAAAAATGCTAAGCAGCTGTACCAGTACATGTGTTGATCCCGTTATTGTTAAAGAAAAGGATTGTATAGTTAATTTTGTATGCTTCCAGGATTAGTTGTAGAAAATCCTAATTTTTTTTGTTTGTTTTACCTTAGCACACGTGAAATCCAAGTCCCACTTGCACCAACTGAAGAAAAGAAGAAGGTTGGACTCAGATGCCATCACTACCATAGAAAGTCAGAGTATTTCCCCAGACCATGATAAAGAGCTTAAAGAAAAGGGATCCCTAGGGCAGAATGATGAAGAGCTGAAATCCAGCGTTTAAGGGACTTGTCCAGTGGCCTTTGCAAAGGTGGCAGGGGTCCAGTTCTTTCATTCAGTGGTGTGGTTTTATTTATTTATTTATTTTTTTCTTTTCTTTTTTTTTTTTTAGTGGTGTGGTTTTAACCTCTCATGTTCTCTGTCATGGAAACAGCAGGCCTTGTTAGCTCCTGTGTGGCTGATATGTCTGGTCTGGTAATGAGTTTGGGAAGGGCTTTTTTTTTCTTTTAACCTTAAAGTTTCTATTTTTGAAAGAGGCACAGATTGCACTTTTTTACATTTGATCTTTTTGGTGATGAATACTGGGATTTACTGTATCCCTTAAAAAAAAGTTTTATGTCCTTGACTCTGGCTGGAAATATCTAATTTCCAGACACTTGTATAGATGATTGAGTTATTGTGAGCCACAATTCAAGAGTTCTGGATTTGGGTGAATGGCAGTAAAGGATCAGCCCCAGTGAGATAATTAAGTGAACCAAACCAGTTTTTGGAATTCCATCGAGACGGAGAGAATCAGACTGAAGTGGTTGTGACATGGAACTTGAAAACTGAAGACTGACATTTGTTGAGCTCCTCCTGTGTGATAATCACTGCTATCTTTCTATTGAGTTAGGAGACTATATTTTTATTGAAAGTTAAATAAAGAAAAAGTTTGCAAGAACCTCTCTAGTCCTTAAAAAGATGTTTATGTTCATGTCTAACTTATATACAGTATGCTTTGTTTTCAACATGAGAGCTTTTTCTCAAAGTCAGTGTTCTTAATATGCTATCTATTTGTTTATTTAGCACATGGTTATTGAGCACTTACTATATTCCTGGAAAACATCTGGAGAGGATCTTTTTTTTTATTGGAGATTTGTTATCTCCGGTTGAAGCTCTCTTATTGGAGTGACCTGAGCTACCAACAACGTAAGTATACATATATATGAATATAACATAAGATTAAACATTTTTAAGTTTGCAGTTCAGCAGCGTTTATGTTGTGCAACCAAAACTTTTTCATCACCCCAAACAGAAACTCTGCACCCATTAAGTAGTAACTCCTCAGTCAAGCAGTATTTTATTTGTTCTGAATCTACTATATGAGAGGCCCTAGAGTAGGCTAGAGGGATACAGAGATACAATGAAATGTGGTTCTTGCTTTCAGGGAGCTTGTAAATATCTTATATATACACAGACAACAAATTTAGGTAAGAGACTATCAAAGACCGTAAGAGCTGTATAGAATTTCACTTTGGAGGGAAGAGGGGAGGGATCATGGAAGAAGGCGCATTTCTGCGGGACCTGAAAAAGCAGTTCTTTGTGAATGTATGTGAGCTAGCTATGCAAAAGTTTTATTTTTTCACTAGATCTTTTTACATAGTTCAATTTTCAAAAATCAAAATAATATAAAAAGACAAAGACATTCATTGAGAAATCTCGCTCCTACCTCCATCCCCTTCTCCTCCCATAGATAACCACTTATTAGTTTTTTTACATACCTCTCAAGTGTTTTTTTAAGTATCAATAAATATGAACAAATACAAATATATATTCTTATTTCTTCCCCTTACCCAAAAGATAACAAAGAGCACATACTGTCTTTATCCGTTACCTTACCTGTTGACAGTACCTGGGTGTGCATGGGTTTCCCCTGCCTCCTCTGGTAGGTCTCCTGTTTCTGTTCTTTACCACCCTCCCGAGGGTCCCCCAGTTGAGCACAGGCCATAAGCATACTGAACTTCATTCAGATGCCAGGATTAGGCCAAAACCAGCCTCTGAGGAAATCTTAAGCTATGGCCAGCCCTTTCATTCAGCCAGCAGATATTTTAGAACTTACTATGTGCCAGGTGCTGTGCTGGACTCTGGGAATTCAATGATCAAAAAAGTCCACATTGATCAAATAATTACAGCTGTAGTAAGGGCTATAAAGAAAGGACACTCGCGGTGAGTGCAGGTAAGTCACAGTCCTGCCCCTGCTTGGTGTGTGGGAGTGTGTGTGGGGGTGGGGAGGTGTGTGTCGAGGTGCATGGTGTGACACAGCAGGATGCTGGGGCAGGAGTCTGAAGCCAAGACTGCGCGTGGTACCCCGTGATCTGGAAAGCTGGGCTTCTCAACTTGACTTCAGTGGCTTCTCCTCCCCCAGTCTGTGGGATATCCTGGCCCCCTTGAGTTTTATTGAGACTTACCCACGTTAACGGATTTGAATCTCAAGAATAAATGTATTCTTTGGTCAGAGAAGAAATTGTCATTGAATCCACGTCATCTTATTCTTTAGATTAAATGTGTCATTTTCCCAATCAGTTTATTAACTACTTCAGGAGCTAATGGGGTGGGAAGCGGCATCTTCCCACTGGAAGTGGAGGTGAATACTTATTGTGAGCCAAGGGGGACCAAGCAGTTTATATACATTAGCTTCTCATACAGCCCTGGGAAAGAGATGCTGTTTCTATACATGTTTACCAATGGGGAAACGGGCTCAGCAGAGGCACCCAGCTAGTAAGTGGCAAAGCCGGAATTGAGGCGAGGCCACAGAATTAAGAGTTCAAGCTGTTGAGCCCTGTGTTAAGGCGGCTGGTTTTAAGGAGGAACATTAGTCTCTGAAATGCTCTTCACACAAGTTGCTAAATATGTTTTAAAGCTTAAAAAAAAGTTTCAGTGGAGAAGCAGGAAAAACTAGTTTTAATAATCCTTCCTTAAAAACCTTTAATCCGTCTATCTGAAATACCTGGAGCAGTAACTTCTCGTTGAACTGACTGACTGCTATCTCTTTGGCAGTTGGAAATCAGGGATTTCTTGAAAAAGAAGAATCAAAGTGCCCAATATTTAACTACGTTTAAGGCACTGTGGTTGTGCCTGCTACCCCTGTTCTTAGACTCAGCAGGATGGAATTCCTTTACCAGCAGCAGAGGGCCTGAGGAAGGCAGGACCCTCACTAGGACTCTCCTTGGTGCCCTGGCCTGAGGCACTGCCTTGAGGTAGATGTCCCCTGCTGCCCTCTGCTGCCCTCTGAATGACTTTGCTGTTGTGCGTAGGGAAGGGAGTAGCTCTGTCTAATGACTTTCCTATATGTAGAGATGAAAGGCTCCTTAGCACCTTCTTGTATGGATGGGGAAACTGAGGCCCAAGACATGGATGTTCCACAGCCACAGAGCAAGTTGTGACAGAGCCAGAACAAGCCTGAGGTCTCCTCTCTCACTCAACTGCCCAATCTCATACCAAATCTCATTTGAGAGCAGGAAGGGGCCAGCTTTGGGCGTTTTGTTCAGCCTGGAGTGAGGATGAGGAATGCCGTTTTGTACCATCTTGCCTCAGATAATCCCTAGACCAGCAGAGCCTTTCAGCGCAGGTACCCAGTCTCCAGTCCATGGCGGTGCTATCTAACTGGCTTTGGCGGTTAATTCCAGCACTCAGCAAGCTATTAGGTCCATCTACCTCTGTCAGTATAAACCTTTTCCCCTCAGTTTTATTGAGAGATAATTGACAGATAAAGCAGAAATCTTGACTAGACTTTAGACACTTCTTGTAGTTCAGACAATGCTGCTTTCAGTAGGTAGGAAACACTTTGACTCCAGAAAGAGGTGGATTCTTAGTCTTCAAAATACTTTGCTTGTTTTTTAGGGCTCAGCAAAAGACCGTTTCATCTATAGTCTAGGTCCACGGTTGGAGCCTTTGTAATTCTCAGCAATTATTTATGTTCTTAGCCTCAATCCCACGTTCTACAAAGAAGATTTTTCTGCTTAAAACACTCAGCACAACATTAAAACAACAATAAAAACACACAGAAAAAAAACACTAGAAGGTAAGCTTTTATGAATGCAGTAACCTGTCTCTATATCCCCAGCATCTAGAAAGTCAAATATTTGTTGAATTAGTTGCGTGAAAGCCTCACAGTTAAGTGGACTTCTGCATAAATAATCTGCTTTAATTGTTAAATAGCCTTTAACTAAGATGAAGAAATCTTGGGATAGTAGCCACAGGAAGGAATTTCATTATTTGATTATCACCTACTTGGGTGGTTAGGGCTGTTTTCTGAAAAGATGGCTAACGGGTCATTGGTAAAGCTATTTTGAATACATACAAAGGACGCTGCCTGGTTGTATTAGTTAGGGTAAAAGGCTAAGCTGCTGTAACAAAGAGACTCAACAATACAGTGGCTTAAAGAACAAAGAAGTTTGTTTCCTCCTCACATAACAACTCTGAGGGGAGTTAACATTTCCGAAGTGAGCGGTCCAGGTCAGTGGGCCAGCTCCACTCTAAGCGGTCATTCAGGGACACAGATTCCCTGTATCATGTTGCCTCTCCACCCTCTGGGGGGCATTGTCAACACCTGCCTGGTTAAAGTTGGCTCATCTCTGGTTCCAGCCAGTGGGAAGGAGGCAAAGCGTGGAGCAGGCACGCCAGATGCCTTAAGGCCTGGACCCTGCAGTGGCACACATACTTTTGCTCACTTAATTTGGCAAGAACTTAGTTACGTGGCCACACCTAACCTGCAAAGGCCGCTGAGAAATGTAGTCAAGCCAAGAAAGAATGGGAGAACAGATTTTGGTGGGCAACTTGGAGTCTCCACTAAATTAGTCTCATGGAAAGAACACTGGTTTAACTAATTAGCTCTGCTAGCTCGCTAGGGGCAAATCTCTCTATTTCCCCATCTGTGAAATTAGTGAGTTGTATGAGCTGACCTGAAATATTTCAAAAAGTAAAGCTTGACAAAATCTTGGCTGCTGAGATTTTAAGATGAGAATTAAAAATCGTTACAGTGAACATGAGACTGAGTGAGCCTTGGGGCCAATGGCTGATGCTCTAAAGATGGTGGAAAGGAAAGATGGAAGGTATTTTGGTGGTATTGCAGAATACCTGAACTAAGGGCTGTAACCATCTACCTCCAGACTTCTTTTGATGTGGGGGGAAAAAAAAGAAACTGCTATTTGTACCTGCAGCTGAAGGCTTTCCTGTCTAATATGCTGTCTGTGCGGCCCTGGGAAGGTTGTTCAAGCAGCCTGAATTTCCTCATATATAAAATGGAGTTATTACCTCCATTCCAGGGGACATTGTAAGGATTAAATGAGGTCCTTCTGAAAGCAGCATAGTGTTTGGCACTGCAGTGGCTAGTAAGTGGTAGGTATAAATTGGATTTATTTGCTTCATTGGGGAAGAAATTATTAATGCTACTAAAGTGTTGGTTTATAGTATGGTGTCAGTTCCCAGAAGTTATCAGGGCAAGCTCTGACTCAAAACTGACTGGTTTGGTGGTCCACGGGGCTACTGGCTAAAAATGGGGCTACTGGCTAAAAATGGGGCTACTGGCTAAAAATTGGGCCTCAGGCTTTATCTGTCATCCAACCAGGCTTCAGCTGTTAGTCGTTACTGTTGTTTTTTTTTGTTTGTTTTTTTGGCGGTACGCGGGCCTCTCACTGTTGTGGCCTCTCCCGTTGCGGAGCACAGGCTCCGGACGCGCAGGCTCAGCGGCCATGGCTCACGGGCCCAGCCGCTCCGCGGCATGTGGGATCTTCCCGGACCGGCGCACGAACCCGTGTCCCCTGCATCGGCAGGCGGACTCTCAACCACTGCGCCACCAGGGAAGCCCTGTTGTTGTTTTTTAATGCATATGATTTCTTCATGAGTTAGCTCATTTGCTCAAACAGTCTCATTCACCTGAAATGCCCTTTCCCCTACTCTTCACTTAGTGAACTCCTGCATATCCTTCAAGGCCCAGATCTGATGTCCTCTCCTTAGACAATGCTTCCTTGGCTCCTTAGGGAGGTTTAGTTTTTCCTTCCTACGTGTTCCCATAGCAGTTTACTACATAATAGTAGCATATGGTACTGCGTGCCAGGCATGTTCTAAGTAGTTTACATATAATTCATTTAGTCCTTACATCATCATTGTTGTTATTAGCTCTGTTTTTCGGTTGAAGAAACCGAGTAGAAGAGTTAAGTGATTTTCTGGAGGGCAAGCTGAGGTTTGAAACCAGGTGGGTGGCTCCAAAGTCTGTGTTCTTAGCCACCATATTCTTTTCCCTCCTCATTACTCTGCTACAGCACATATCACCTGTAACTATCTCATGCTCTCGTTGGAGAGTAAGTCCTGCCATGACGTGAGTCCTATCTTAAGGCAAATGTGAGGCACACAGTGGGTACCCAATAGATACTAAGGCTGGTTTAGACAGGACATGACTCCATGTCTAAATGTAAACATGGCTACTCTTCATTGGGTGTTTTGCTGTGTGTCAGGCATTTTGTGTTAAGTACATGCATACCTTATAATGATTTCTTTAAACGGACAAGGAAATTTATTATTCCCATTTTATAAACAGGCATATATATATATACAGAGAGCTTAATGATGGTTGGCACAGAGTAGACATGCAAATGTTTGCTGAGGACTAGAGAGAAAGTCCGGCGAGGACAGGAGTTTTTGTCCACTGTTAACTGCTTTATCCCTGGCACCTACAAGGGGCCTGCTGCTTGAAAGGCACTCGGTAAACATTTCTTTCTTTTTTTTTTTTCCAATATTTATTTATTTATGTGTTTATCTGTTTAGGCTATGCTGGGTCTCAGTTGCGGCACACGGGATCTTAGTTGGGGCATGCATGCAGGATCTAGTTTCCTGACCAGGGATCGAACCCGGGCTCCCTGCATTGGGAGCACAGAGTCTTACCCACTGGACCACCAGGGAAGTCCCTAAACATTCCTTGAGGGGGGATATGAAGCCAGTTTGGGCTGCCTTAAAACCTGTGCTGTAACCATTAAGCTGTACTTCTCTAAAGGCATTCCTTTAAGGGTTTTCAGATGTACAAATTATTTATATCCCATCTATGTATAAGAAGGAATCAAGACAAGAAAAAGCAAAAAAAGATTCCTGAAGAAGTAACCCTTCTACTAAGATGTTTCTGTTAGGTAAGACTTACGGTTACAAATGAAACAAGCCAGGTTCAAATGACCTTAAGCAAAAAGGTGATCTTATGATAGGGTTATTGAGGTGCCTCATCAGATTCAAGCACAGGAAAGGATCAAGGCCCCAGGTACAACCAGTACCACCTACCCTGGTGCTGTGGAGTCTCCCTCTCTTGTTTCTGTCACTGCAAACAGGCTTTCTCTTTGGTGGGAGACAGGACTGCCCACAGCACCTAAGCTTTACCTCTTCCAGCTTTTACATCTGAGAGAGATTGTGCTGATGCTTTCTCTGGTTCGAAGTTCAAAAGTGCCGGGATATCTCACACCCATTAGGACGGATTCTATTTAAAAACAAAAAACAAAAAAACCCAAGTGTTGATGAGGATATGGAGAGATTGGAACCCTTGTGTTGGTGGGAATGTAAAATGGTACAGCTGCTATGGATAACAGTCTGGTGGTTCCTAAAAAACTGAAAAACAGGATTGCCATAGGATCCAGTAATTCCATTTCTGGATATATACCCAAAAGAACTGAAAGCAGGGTCTTGAGGAGATTTTTGTACACCCACTTTCATAGCATTATTCACAGTAGTCCAGAAGGTTGAAATAACCTCCAAGTGTCCATCGACAGGTGAATGGATAAACAAAATGTGGTAGATACATACAGTGGAATGTTATTCAGCCTTAAGAAGGAAATTGTGACACATGCTGCAACATGGATAGACCTTGAGGATATTATGTTAGATGAAATAAACCATTCAAAAAAAGAGCAAATACTGGGGCTTCCCTGGTGGCGCAGTGGTTAAGAATCCGCCTGCCAATGCAGGGGACACGGGTTTGAGCCCTGGTCCGGGAAGATCCCACATGCCGCGGAGTAACTAAGCCCGTGCGCCACAACTACTGAACCTGCATTCTAGAGCCCGTGAGCCACAACAAGAGAAGCCACCGCGATGAGAAGCCCGCACACCGCAACGAAGAGTTGCCCCCACAACTAGAGAAAGCCCGCGCGCAGCAACAAAGACCCAGTGCAGCCAAAGATAAATGTTTTAAAAAATAAAAACAACAACAACAACAACAAATGCTGTATGTTTCCACTTTTATGAAGTATCTAAAGTAGTCAAATTCATAGAGACAGAATGTGGAATGGAGGTTGCCAGGCCTGGAGCAAGGAAATGGGGAGTTATTTAATGGGTATAGAGTTTCAGTTTTGCAAGATGGAAAAGCTCTAGAGATTGGTTGCACAACAATATGAAGTGCTTAACACTACTGAACTGTTCACTTAAAAATGGTTAAGATCGTATATTTTATGTTACATGTATTTTGCCACAATTTTTAAAAAAAAGAGTCCCAGGAAAGGGATTCATTAGCTTAGCTTGGGTCTGGCGCTTACCCTGAGGCCCATCAACCAGACTAGGATGGAGTCTTGAAAGGATAGGGCAGTTCCCATGGAAACCAAGTGGATGGAATGGAAGTGGAGTGATTTCCAGAGGTAGGGTGTGTGGGTTGCTGGGAGGGAGGGTAGCTGGACAGACAAGCAGTGGGTATCCACTGTGGAGTAACTGCCTTCTGGTCAGCAAGACACTTGTTTTTTTTCTGTTTTTTTTTGCGGTACGCGGGCCTCTCACCGCTGTGGCCTCTCCTATTGCGGAGCACAGGCTCCAGACGCGCAGGCCCAGCGGCCACGGCTCACGGGCCCAGCCGCTCCACAGCATGTGGGATCCTCCCGGACCTGGGCACGAACCCGTGTCCCCTGCATCGGCAGGCGGACTCTCAACCACTGCGCCACCAGGGAAGCCCAGTTTACTACAGCAGGGTGGTCTTATGCTGTGTCCAAACCACTGGGCTAGCACTTGCATTTATCTTCAGCATCAGACATCTGTCGTAGTCACTCCTTACATAGTTATAGCTCAGTATGGTTTTAACAGAGTTACATATCTCATTAGTCTTTGCCAAAAATCTTTGAAGTAGTTTCTACAAATGAAGAAACAGACTGATACTATTTAAGTGACTTAATGTAGGGTTGGTGTCAGTTGTTAAGGGACTAAAATCCAATTTGAACTAATTTAGGTATAAAGAAGGATTTATTGGCTCATGGAACCTATGGACAAGCTGAACAACCAAGCCCCTCCTGAAGGGCAGGTCAGGTGCCTCTGGGCATCAGGAACAACTGCCACCAGGGACTCGCACCACCAACACTATCTGCCCCTCCTTTCTCTTCTCTGTATGCTGACTTCACTCTTTCCTCCACACCAACCAGTTGATCGCTGGAAGCTTCCACGCCTCACGTCAGAAGTGGACCCGAGTCCAAAATTTAGAAATCCCAAGGAAGGACTCTGAGTAGAGCTGAATTCTGTTGTCCACCCCCTACCCCAGATTAATCAAGAGAACCAGTCCCCCGAGAACTTGGCAACTCACTCTAGAACCATAGGATTAGAATGGGGCTGGGGGAAGAAAAGAGTTTTCAGAAAGAAGGAGGGGATGGGATTGATGCTGAGTAGAGCAAACCGTACATGTCCACAGCAGTGACACAGAGCAAGTAAGTGGCAGATGAGGAGAGAAGCCCAAGGCTTCTGACTGCAGTCCTCAGTGGCACACACACACTAACTGCTGAGTACTTTTCATGCAAAAGGAAGGCCCTCTCTGTGCAAGGCCCCCAGGACAGTGCATCTTGCCTGTGAGGCTGGGGTCAGCCTTTGAGTCACCAGATTTGGAGTGATGAGCCATCTGAAAGCAAGACTTGAACGAGAACCATTTAGGCCTGTATCTTTTCGGTCTGAGCTTCCTGGTTATTATCAAGGGGATTGAGGGATAAAGATGATTATATAGATGTTATTTGTGGATTCAAAAATGTCTCTGGGCTTCCCTGGTGGCACAGTGGTTGAGAGAACGCCTGCCGATGCAGGAGACACGGGTTCGTACCCCGGTCCGGGAGGATCCCACATGCCGCGGAGCGGCTGGGCCCGTGAGCCGTGGCCGCTGAGCCTGCGCTCCGCAACGGGAGAGGCCACAACAGTGAGAGGCCCGCGTACCGCAAAAAAGAAAAAAAAAAAAAGTCTCTGCATCCTACTAGATCTGCATAATGAGGTGAAGTTGCATGACAACCAGTGAGTTCTTAATGGCAGACGGAAGTGCCAGCCCACCTCTTCAGATGCTCACAGAGTCCTCACGTGCTTTTTAGACACTACCTTCTTGATAATGACACTCCTGCCTTTCATTTGTTTTAAATGTCAGCATGTAAAGAGAGCGGGGAATTCAGTGATCATATGGTTCAGTTTTCAAACTTGCTTTCGCTGTGGATCCTTTTTTTTCGTTCTCTAAGGAAAACCTCACCTGAATTCCAATATATAATATAGATAGGAGCAGAGTGGCTTGGGGTCTTGGTGGGTCACGGGCCTCTGGACCCTCCGATTCAGTCTCCTCCCCTGTGGAACACACTTTGAAGATCACTGATCTAGAGTAGCCATTTTATTTCGCAGTTGGAGAAGTTGAAGCTCAGAGAGGCTAAGTGGTCACCCACACCAGCACAAAGAGCAGCAGAGCTGTGATTGGAGCCCTGGTCTCCTGGCTTAGGAGTTGTGTTCTTTCCACTGTGTGATGCTGCTTCTGGCTATTTTGAATGAGCACTCCAAAAGAGTAGTTGTTTTTTCTTCAGGCTCACAGTAACTTGAACTGGACTGACACGAAGGCAAGTCGAGAACTTTGGGAGCCTAATCCAATAAACAGATAAGAGCTTTATGATGAGGAATGTCTGTTTAAATTGTTCGACAGACTTAATGCTTGCTCTTCACCATTTTAGGTGCTAGAGGTATATCAGTGAACAAGACAGTTCCTGTCTTCAAAGAAGTTCAAGTCTCTCAGGCTATTTCAGTGGGTGTGATAAATGCTATAATAGAGATGTCCAGGGAATACTCATGATTGTACCTGACCCAGTTCAGAGGAGTCTGGGAAGACTTTCTGAGGAAATGACATCTAAGAAAACACCAGAGAAAGTGACAGGAGTGAGTCAGGTAGGGAAGTGTTAGGAGAAAGTCTGGAGAGGTCTGTAGGAACCAGGTCATAGAGGGCCCTGTAAACCATTAACCCCAAGAGAGCAACCTCAGACGTGTTTACTGGAGAAATCACTCTAATAGGCTGGAGACAGCCTGGAGACAATAGAGGCCGGGGGGATGGTTCCAGTATTTACCAGGTAGAATTGACAGGATTTGATGATTGTGAGGAGGAGAAGGAGTCAAGAATTGAGCAGTCGATTGATGGTGGGTCTTTTGGCCAAGATGGAGAGCACTGGAGGAAGAGAATGTCTGAGGATTGGCCTGAGGCATCAGATGAGTTCAGTTGAGGACTTGTTGAGATTGAAGTGTCTGCAGAGAATCCTAATGGGAGGTACAGTAAGGAACTGGATATTCAGGTTGAGCCCGGAGAGAATTCTGGGAGATAGGGATCTCTAAGTCATCAGCACTCATGGTATTTGAAGCTGTGCGAGATGAGGTCACTGGAGCAGGGGGTGTAGTGAGAAGAGAAAAGGTCCAGAACAGAACTTGAGGAACATCGACAATTGCATAAGAGGAGCTTGCATCGGAAACTGAGGAGTAGTGAGAGGGGAGAAACCAGGAGGCTGGGATCACTGAAAGAGTTTGAGAAGGGAGTGGGCAGCAGGGGAGAACGTGTAGAGAGGCCACATACGATAAGGAATGAGAAAAATTTCAGTGGATTTTAGTGACAACATCAGTGATAACCTTGGCAAGGGAAGTTTCATTGGATGGTTAGAAAGTGGAAGCCATATCTCAGAAGTTTGAGGAATAAACAGGAGGAGAGAGAGTGGCCATAGTGAGTGTGGTCTGATCTTTAAGTTACCAAAGGACAGAGAGAGCCAGTGGGAGGCTTGGAGTTGATGGTGTTTTCCTTTATTTCTGAGACACTGTCACATGTTTAAATGCTGCTTGGAAGGGCTAGTAGTTCTAAGTACTAGAAAATGGTTTCCTCCTTTTGTGAAAGATTTGGAGGAGCGTCGGTACCAATGTGACAGAGCACCTCCTTGACGCCGTCTACAGCTGGAGGTAGAGTGGCCAACTCGTCCTGTTTAGTCTGGGACTTTCCTGGTGTTGGCACGAAAAAGTGACATGTCCTGGGAAACCCCTCGGTCCGGGCAGACTAGGATGGTTGGTTACCCTGGATACAGACTTCCCTCCATAAGGCTAAGTAAGAAATATTCTGCAGCTGCAAAGAGGGTGGTTTATCACTTCTCTGAAGATTCAGAGGAGCTGCCTACCTCAGAAAAAGACCTGTCGCAAGGAACAGAAGAAAATGTAGGCAATGCCTGATGGATGTTTCAATAGGCTTCAAAAAGATGTACATAAGTAATGCAGAGCTAGCAATCCAACAAATGAATCATTTGTTGGAAGGATAAGGAAGGATTAGGGGGGAGATTAAAAATGTGGCTGTTGAATTAAAAACTGCATAGAAGCAGTGACGGCCAGGTTGAACACCGTCGGTTGATTTAGTACGGAAAACCAACTTCAGATGGTCTCCCAGAACCCGGAGGACGCCCGATAAAGCTATGAAAAGAAGATAAAATTGGAGATATGGAGGGCGGAACAATGAAACGTGAATTTTAAGAATTCAAAAATGAAGGGACTAGTGATTAATAATGAATAGTAAGTGAAAACACGTTGAGGCCTTACTCTGTGGCAAGCACTTTGTAAACCCTTTTTTACATGTGTGAACTCATTCAGTCCTCAAGCAATACCATGGGAGCGGTACTGTTATCCTCCCCATTTTACATATGATAAGTCCAGCAACTTGTGCAAGTTTACACAAGAAGCGCGGGCGGCAGCGGGGTGGGGTGGGGGTTGGCGGGGGGTGGGGGGGGACTGGTGAGCCAGGCAGCCAGCTCCAAAGCCTTAGCTGCGGAGTGCCGTGCCTGGTGGTCCCACACTGAAACCAAGTTACTCAGGCCTTCCTTCCATGTTATGTGGTGTCTCCTATGTACCAGACTCAGTTCTGCTGCTGGGAAAATATCTAGGTCCCTGCTCAAACAGAGCTTTACATTCTAATACGGAGAGAAAGAAAATATACTAGTAAACAAACAAGGGAAGTTCAACAGGTATTAAGTCCTATGAAGAAAAAACTAAAAAACAGGTTAGAGGGTAACTGGAGTTATGTGTGTTGAGGTAGGTGTTACTAGTTTAGATGGGACAGTCGGGGAAGAGCCTCTGAGGTGGTGGTGTCACCTGAGTGTGGAATGATACGGAGTCAGCTGTGTGAAAATGGGGAGGGAAGAGCAAATGCAAAGGCCCTAAGATGGGAATGAATTTGGCTTATTCGAGGACAAGCAAGGTCAGAGGTGTTACAGCAGAGTGAAGGAGGGGAGATTTATAAAAGATAAAGTCAGGGAGGTAACGGGGTGGAGGGGAGGTGCTAAATTAAAATTAGAGTGATGGTAAGTAAGGATGTTATCCTAATTGCCACTGGAAGGAGTTGGAGAGGTTTTTTTTTTTGGTTTGTTTTGTCTGTTTGATTTTAGCAGTGGAAGAATATAGTCTGATCTGCATGTTAAAAGGTAAATCTAGGGCTTCCCTGCTGGCGCAGTGGTTGAGAGTCCGCCTGCCAATGCAGGGGACACGGGTTCGTGCCCCGGTCCGGGAAGATCCCACATGCCGCGGAGCGGCTGGGCCCATGAGCCATGGCCGCTGAGCCTGCGTGTCCGGAGCCTGTGCTCCTCAACGGGAGAGGCCACAACAGTGAGGCCCGCGTACCGAAAAAAAAAAAAAAAAAGATAAATCTAGCTGCTATGTGGAGAATGGACTGTAAGGATTTGGAATGTGGAAGCAGGAAAAAGATGTTCTGGCCGGAAGCAGGGCCTGGAGTTCAGAAGTTCTAGGTGGGTTAATGGTTAATGTTAGCTGTCTCTCTGCTTTGGGACATCCCCTCCCCAGTTTATCTAATCACATCTACTAATTTACATGGAGGTCTTCCTGTGGAAAAAGGAATCAGAGATTTCCAACCCACTTGGAGATAAGAAATACCCTGCCCCGCTGGGTTCTAGCTGATTAGAGCAGTGCAGGACCCGAGGCTGAGCCAATCAGACTCCTCCTCCCGAGAATTTCAAATCTCGACTCAGTCTTTGCTGGGTACACTTGAATGCAGAAATGTAATGTTTGGGCATATACGTAAAATAAATATTTGTTGTGTGAATGGGTGCATGGCAAAAAGATCTGCAGAGAAGGAGAGAAGAAGCAGATGTGCAAAGGAGTCCCAGATGAGGAGGAGAGAGAGGTTCCTACTGGCTTCCCAGTTCCTGGTTTCTGACCCCGCCCAGGCCCCAGGTGCTTCCTTGGGTTTCTGGATACTTCCGCTTCCTTATTAAAACCCCAGTTTTGCTTAAATGGATTTCTTTTCTGTGCAACTTAAGGACCTCTGTTCCAGGGTATGCACGCTATTATAGCTGCTGTCAAGATGGCCACGCTGCTCTCACCTGTGGCTGGTGGTGCCCTTGTTTCCCACAGCCTCACCAACTTGGGGCTTCGTTACCTATCTTTGTTTTTTTCTAGTTTTATGGGCCTATAATGTTGTCTTAAGGCAACTGAATTTGCAGTTATTTTATTCACCGGTAAGACCATCATTTTCCTGAGATCACTTTATATTCATCTTGGTTATAGTTTAAGCCCTTTCGGAGTAGAACTTCCAGTTTCACACTTACATGCTTAATTCAATTATTTGGAAAATAAATGTACATTTGGTTTTTGTGGTGTTGTTTTTATCGGTACACATATTTCCCCACATACTCTTTCTTTCCTTTTTATATTCTACAGAAGATAAAATACAAATGAATCCAGTCATCGAGCATCTGTTGACTTCCCACTGGATGTCAGCCCTGGGGATATCAGCTGAGGATGTCAGGGTTTCCCCCCCACCATCTTCTTTTGCCCACCCTCTGGAAGTTGGGTCCCCTGGCCCTCTTCTCCTCTTGGGCCACAAGCCCTCCCTGAATGATCTCAATGATCTCATCTGCTCTCAGGCCTCAGCTCCCACTTGTTTTGCAGGATGAGCAGGCTTTGGTTTTCTGTTTGTTTTGTTTTTTTAACCATATGTGACTTTCACCCTACGCACTTTGTATTCAGAGTCTGAATGTTCAGTTTGACCCATGGGAAACTCCACTGAGATGTTTTTGTCCCTGTCAGAGACACCTTGGTGCTGTCCCCAGGTACACCTGAGGTAAACTGGCTCATGCACTACACTGCGTCTTCCAATGAACCAGTGGGATCCCATAGAGCTCACCCAGAAGTGGCTCGACAGAGCTCATCTACTTGGACCTTTGCCCTGTGGGTGAAGGTCACACCCCCTGCAAGGCCCTGGCAGGTGTGAGGCTTCTGTGCCACCAAAGGTGATACTGGGCATCTCTTTGGAAGAGTCAAGTTTGTTTGCCATCTGGACTAAGTCTGCCACCCAGTCCAAAGAGGGGTATGAGGAGGGTGCTAGGACGGGGCCTTAGGTGCTCAACGGCTGCATTTAGGAGAGACTTTTGACCCCATATCACAGGCTATGAGCTAGAAAAGGAAACCCATGTCTCGGCCACAGGGGTCTCCCAACAGTTTCAAACCAGAGCCTGTGCACACAGGTGTCCAAGCTCTGTCATAGGCTCCAGACCTTCCTCCTGGACACTTCACCTGGGCACTTCAATCTTGATATGTGCAAGAGTGAACATCCCACCCTCCCACCGGTCCCCAAACTGCCCCTTTCTCACTATTCTCAATCCTGATTATAGTGATCCCACTACCAGCCTCATCACCCAAGCCCAAATCCTGGCCATCATCCTCAGCCCTTTCTGTGTCCCCTCCCTTTCCTTCTTGCACAACTACATGGTCATCGGGTCTTAACCATGTGTATTTGTTTCCTATTGCTTATATAACAGATAACTACAAGTTTAAGGGCTCAAAACAACACAACTTTACTATCTGACAGTAGTGGAGGCCAGAAATGAGTATTACGGGGGTAGAATCAAGGTGTAGCAGGGCTGGTTCCCTCTGGAGGCTCCAGGGGAAAGTCTGTTCTTGTCTCAGCTTCTAGAGGCTGCCTACATTCCTTGGCTTATAGCTGCATCACTTCAGTCTCTGCCTTCCTTTCCCATTGCCTTCCTCCTACTACTCTGATCTCCTGTCTTCCTCTTTTAAGCACCCTTGTGATTTACATAGGGCCCACCCACATGACCCAAGATAATCTACCCATCTGGGGGTCCTTAAGTTGATCACATTTGTAAAGTCCTTTTTGTCATATAAGGTGACATCCACAGGTTCCTGTCATTAGGCTGTGGCTCTTTCACACCAGTCTACCCACTTAACACTCCTGTTCCATCTGTTCTGTCTCCGCTCTTCAGGTCATGTCATCTCTCATGTAGACTCATAATACCACTTCCTAATTGGTCTCTGCCTCTGGTCCTGCCCCCTCAGATCCATTATCGTTGAAATTGCATCTTGTATGCCCCTGTCTCTTGGTTAAGTTTTTATGGACCCCTCTTTACTCTCAGGATAAAGTCTGAGCTCCTAAGATGCTGTACAAGGTCTTCTGTGGTCTCTCCCCTCAGTCCTTCAGCCGAATCTCCCTCCCGCCTTCACAAAGCCACTTTCGATGCCTCCATATACAGAATAGTGTGTGTTATAGAGCTTCTGTGGCCAAGTGTCTCAGGCTCGAATCCCAGCTCTACCACTTGCCATATATGAGTTTTGGGGCCAATAACTTAACCACTCTGTGCCTTAGTTTCATCTTTTAAAAAATCTGGTTGTTGTGATGATTAAATTAATATTTTGAATGTACTTCTTATTAGAACAGTGCTTGGCACATAGTAGTCTTTCCTTCCATCATTCTACGTTCTTTCAGACCCACTGATGCTGTCTGCAATGCTCTCCCGACACTCCTATGTCCCTGGAAATTCTTACTCATCCTTTCAAGGCTCAGTTCAGTATCATCTCCTCTGCACAGGCCTCCCTGCTGTCTCCTCCCACCACATGCCAGCACTCTGGAAACTCTGCAGACCTGAACTAGCGACCCTATCATATTGTTTTTACAATTATTTGATGATGTGTGTAGGAGGAAAACATCTTGAAATATAAATCTTTGTGCTTTTCTTTTCCACACGTCCTTGTATGTGACCTTCCGCCTAGTCCCTCAGAGTCATTCACGTTGCCTTCGAGAAGCAGTATTTTTAGCCAAAAAAAAAAAAAAAAAGCAGTATTTTTATAGCAAGAGTACAATACAAAGAGAAAGGGGAGAAAATACCTATGCTTAGGTTTTCAACTTCCAAACTAGGCTTCAATGTGGACAGTGTGAATAATACTGAAAGCCAAGTGGTGGGCTTTATGGAAACCCAAATAGGGGGTCCTAAAGGAAGCACGGTGTAAAGTTTATACCTTTATAACCCACCCGCTCTTCAGTCCCCAGTGGTGGACGGGTAAGAGCATAGAAGGATGCCTAGGGAAGGCTGGTTAGGGGTCACTCAGGTGGAGAATGGGGACAGGAGTTGATCTTGGAGATCAGGGTGGTCTGAGATGGAAGCAAAGATGTGGAGAGGAGCAGAGTCAGTGTTGAGACTGCCCGGCAGCTGGGCGAGGTTGTGCTATGACAGCCAAGCCAACATCAGTAACCATTCATGGCCCCCTGCATCAGCACTGCCACCACCTGTGCTGAGGAGCCACGATCACTTGCCGGTGAAGTCCTTCTCTTGTCAGCTACCTGCTGTTGCCCTTGAATCACCCAGCAGAGTGATGCCCACCCATGCCATGCCCCAAGTGAGCCATTTCCTGTGGACACCCACTTTCCACAACAGCTCAGGGACATTATAAGCCTCATAAAACAAAAGGTGGGATCCTGACGCTGAGTATCAGTGGTGTGGGAAAGTCTGCAGCACCTGCACTTGGGCAGAACTGGACATTGAAGCTGACCTGTTTCACACGATGACACCCCACGCCACACTGAGGAAGGAGCCCCTGGGAAGGAGCAAGCACTGAGCTGGATTCATCTCTGTATCCCTAACGTATGGGTGGTGCTTGGTAGACATTTATGTTGAAAGAATGAATGAAAATCACAGCCTAGTGAGGAAGACACATACACATAATTATAAGACAACCCAAGTGCCGAGATAAAGGACGGTGGAAGAGGAGGAGGGTCCAGAGACGTAGAGATTTCCCGAGGCAACACCAGGATTAGTGCACACGTCTTTTGAATTCTACTCCAGAGCACCCCTGGGGCAGGTAGATGCCCTGGGGAACAGCTGTCCAGCTCGTGCTGCTGTCTCCGGGCACTAGGACTGGGTGCCTGGCTGCGCCCTCAGCCACAGCTGATGGGCTCTTCGTGCAGAGCCCAGGGAGGGTTCTCCCTCCCCTGATTTTGCTGTTGGGATTCAGAGATGCCAGTCCATTTCTGCTGCTCACCTGCCCTGAGAACCAAGAGCGGGTCACATTTGGCCGTGTGTTTAGGACAGTGAGGCCCAGGGAGGGAGACAAGCTTGCTGTCTGCTCCATGGTTTTAATCAGAATCCTCATTCCCTTGAGGTCTGATTGCCCCCTACCCTTGTGTTCCGTGTGACACCGCAGAAGACTTGTATTAAATTCCTCTTTTACTCAACTTGCTGGAGCGGTTTCTGTTTTGTGCAATCAGGAGTCTTGGCTAACATTAACCTCACTGATGTCACCATCACACTCTCAGCAAACACTTCTACAACTCCTACCCTGCCCCAGACTTTGTTCTGAGAGCTTTACATGTAATAGCTTGTTAAATCCTCAACATTCCCCCGAGGTAGGTACAACTATCATCCCTCATTTTCAGATGAGGAAACTGAGGTACAGAGAGGGTAAGTAACTTGCCATGGTCACACAGCTACGAGGTGATGGAGCTGGGATTCACATCTAGACAGAGCCCATGCCCAACGTTGCCGTTTTATATTTTCTTGAGCCCAAGTTTGTATTTTTATACATCTTTAACCCATTCTCCCGGAAGAAAGTAGTTCTCAATGCCAAACACCACGAGGAGCCCTGAGTGAGTCCTGACAGGAGGCTGGGGGCCCGCTCCGTCCGCCTCCCCCAGCCCCGGGTCCCGCCTCTTGCTTTGCCGGGACTGGCAGAGGAAGCGCGGGAAGGAGCTGCTGGGCCGGGCGCAGAGCTTGGCGGCAAAGCTGCTTGTGCGCGGGGGGTGGGGTGGGGGGGGGTGGGGCCAGAGCCGCGCCCTGGCACCTGGCAGGCAGCCCGGCCCCGCCGTTGAGAAAATACCTGGAACAAAGGAGTCCTCCCGCCTCCACTGGCCGCCTCTCCTGTGCCTGCAGCGCCTCAGCTGAGGAATCTGACCTCCGGGCCAGGCCAGGTCGGGTCCTTACACGGCCTCAGGAGGCCACGGGGAGGCCTCGATGCACAGCCTGGAACGCCTGCCTGACTGTCTGGGATGGGCGTCCCAGAGGGAGGACTTCATCTCACCGCATTCCCAACCAGGGGCTCTGCTGGGCTGCCTGGATCTCCTGTTACTGCCATCCCCCGCCCCCCTCAGGGGTCTTCACAGGGCAGGTGGCTTCACGGCTCTGGGGCCTGGCATTCCTCCCAGCCAGGAGGTCCGTCTCAACAGCCATGGCTGCTCAGAGGAGCAGACCGGACAGACGTGAGTCTGTGGTAAAGAACCAATGGCCCTGCAGAGGAATTTGGACATGCCACCAGGCATCTGGGAGAGTAAGTCTGGACTAGGGGCCCGGGAGAGTGAAAAGTGGAAAAGACTCTGGACCCCCGAGGGCAGTGGTATGGTTCGTGTTAGACATATCTTTTTTTTTTTTTTTTTTTGCGGCACGCGGGCCTCTCACTGTCGTGGCCTCTCCCGTTGCGGAGCACAGGCTCCGGACGCGCAGGCTCAGCGGCCATAGTTCACGGGCCCAGCCGCTCCGCGGCATGTGGGATCTTCCCAGACCAGGGCACGAACCCGTGTCCCCTGCACCGGCAGGCGGACTCTCAACCACTGCGCCACCAGGGAAGCCCCTGTGTTAGACATATCTTGAGCAATGCACTAGAAGCTCCTCAAAGGGGAGGTGCAGCCTCCTGAGGGAGTGGCCAGCCTGTTCCTTCTCCTTCCTTCCTTCCTTCTTGTGAGCAAAACTTCGGGAGAAAAATCTGGGCAAGAGACCACCACACTGCAGCTCTTTCATTCAAACAGGGCCCAGCCCAGAGCCCCAGGCCCAGCTCCCAGCCCTGGCCGACATCAAGGCTTACCCCACCACCGTGCTCTAGTGACCCCTGACATCAGGGCCACTGCCAGCCCGTGTGGTGCTTAATGATGATTCAGAAAAGGAAGTCCTTTACTCCAGGTGGACACAGCCTTCCTCCAGGGCCCCCAGCTGTGCTAAGCGGAGCAGGGCATGGAGCTGGCCTTCAACCCCCGTTTGCTTCTCACTTATGTGAGCGTGCGCAAATCCAAGCTGTGTTGTCTTATGCAGGGGCAGCAATGCCTGGGAGGATAATCCCCGAACCATGACCCTGGGCCCCTGATTCCCAGGCCAAACCCTGTTCCCCTGACCTGGATATTCCCTGGGCTGGACAAAAGGAGGCCATTTCAGAGGTGGTCCCTCTTCACTGGCCCAAACCAACTCCAGACAGCAGGGCAAGGACTCAGGAGGGGTCTCTTAGAAAAAGCTCCCAACACCGTTGGGAGGAGACTTCTTCCCAGGCAGCACTCCCTGGCCCCGGAGTAGCCCCTGAATGAGGAGCTCCCAGCTCTGTTGGTAGCCTCGAGGCTCTTCTGGGGGCGGAACGCTACCCAGGAGATGCTCTGACCTGCAATGTGTCAGTCTGTATGGAAGATCAGGCATGGGTGGCATGGAGCTGGCACACTCAGGCCTGGCTTTCTGGCCCCTGGGCTCACTGCTCAGTGCCCAGACCAGGGAACCCGTAGGCTCGGGGCCTGCAAGCGTGTTTCTGCTCATTTCAGTCCCCATCATTCACCACAGGGCCCAGGGCATGGCACCCTGTACCCACGACAGGGCCAGCTCGGGGTGAGTCCTGCACAAATGAATGAATGAAAGAATCATCCAGAGTAAGAGGCCCCTCCTGGGGCAGGTGTGGCTGCCCGGGCCCGGGGTGCCAGGACCCCGCCCCTTGCTGCTGTGGGACTCCCTGAGCCTCATCTCCTTTTCTGCAGAACAGACCTAAATGATGCCCATCTCCCTTGGCTGCTGGAGAACTTCCTATTAATAATAAAAACAGCAACAGCAACAATAATATAGCCACCACTTCTCGAGAACTTCCTCTGTGTTAGTGCTTTGCATGAATCCTCACACCAGCACTGTGAGCGAGGCGCTCTCCCCGTTTTACAAAGAGCTGGGTAATGACTTAGTGAGGATGAGCCTTGTTCAGGAGATGCAGCTGGATCCCTTCTGTATGTAGGGCAGTGTGGGTTGTGCATGGGGCCACGGGTGTCTGTGGAGTTCACAGCTAGAGGAGAAGCCCCGATCACAGTCCAGAATCCATGCCCACACTGTCTCCCCTCCAGGGGCTGAGTGTCACCTGAGTCTAGGGACAAGGTCATAGCTGCTGGGAGGCTGGAGTCCTGGGCTCTGGTCCCACTTCTGCTTCTGATCGGCTGTGCCACCTGGGTCGGTCACTATACCTCCCTGGCCTTGGTTTATCCTATTGTAAAGTGAGAAACTGAGGTCAGATCCCTGATCACCAAGATCTCTCACCACAAAGAAAGGCCAAGAGGAAGTTCAGGCAAACTTGGAGCCCGAGTCTGAATGCCTGGCTTCTCTCTGCTCCCTGGTGGACATTAGCAGCCTAGCACCCGGGGGAAGTGGCCACCAGAAAACAGTAACTCCCAAGGACTTGGGCACTAGCTATGTGTCCTCCACCAAGGATCCTATCCCTTGGAGCCCCAGTCCCCATCTGTTAAATGGGGATAATAATAGTACCAACATCATCAGGATGTTGTGAGGATTAAGTATCACAGTGAATATAAAACACTTGCTACTGGGTCACACACAGGATGTGCCCAATACCTGCCCATCGTTATCATTACCCCTTCTTCTCCTCCACCTCCACGTCCTACCAGTCACCAAGGCCTGCTGGTTCTGGTTCCTCTTGTATCCCCTGTACATCTTAGACCAGGCCTCATGATCTGGATTTCTCCAAAAGCCTCAACCCTGCTCCATCTGCCAATGCCCCATCTTGGACAGCTGTCCAAGTCGCTCAGCCAAGCCCTCTGGGACCCCACCTGCCTCTGCAGCCTCAGTCACCCTGCACCTTTCTGCTCCCCGTATTCTGACCACACCCAGCTCCCAGCATCCCTTCACTTAGGTGAGTTCATTGAAAGGTTACTTCAACTGTCTTTGCTTCCCCTTTCCCCACCTCTGCTGTAGCCCCGAACCCTCTCTAGGTCTCAGTTTCCTTATCTGCCAAACTGAACTGTTGTGAGGATGCAAAGAGGTAGTATACAGAAGTATGTAGCCCACAGTGGCCACCAGACAGAAGCCAGGTGCCTACAGTTGGGAAGGAGGGTTCCAACATCAGTGCAGTGGGGAGTCACATTTGTGGGCAGGGAGGGGACAGAGGCATGCGATGGGGTGAGAGCTTCAAGACCCCACCACGACCCTCAACCCCAGCAGGGGCACCATCTGAGCAGGTGAGCACAGACTCGGCTTCTAGGTAAAGCACAGAGCTTGGTTGGCCCCTCAGTGTGATCCTGCTGACCCCATCCCACTGGAGGACCAAATGGAGAACTGTCCCTCTGGCTCAGTGGCCCCAGGCAGCAGCACTGGGACTGAAGCGCTGACAGCCCTGAACCTGACTTAAGAGGAGGGAGGCACCTGACACGAGGCAGATCCCTTCCGACCCTCTATCAGGCCTGGGGCCAGAGCAGTAGACCAGAGTCCTAGAGCCTGTACGCAAAGTAGGGGCACCAGTGATGGGAAGGCCCTCAGTGGTCCTCCAGGCCACGTGGGGAAACTGAGATTTCGATTAGAGAAAAGAAGTTCCTTAGGGTCATATGGAACATTCATTAATTCAACACATTTTTATTCTATTTAATATTTTGGTTAAGTAATATATTCACAACATCCAAGAAACCACATTTAGAACGATATACTTTACAAGGCCTTTCTGCTACCTCTATCTGCGTTCATTCACTTACCTCAGCCATGCCCTAAAAGTAATCCACTTTATTAGTTTCTTATGTATCCTTTTCAGGTGAATAAATACAACCAAATAGGAATATGCATTCTTATACATTCACACCCCTGCTTTACTCAAAGGAGGGCATACCATGCTCTGTATATTACCTTTTTCACTTGAAAAGGTGCTTTGTAGTTTAATTAGTCCATAGAGAGCTTTCTTCTATGAGCTTTCTAGTACATGATGGATGTAGCAGAGTTGATTAGCTAGCTCCTTCCTTAATTACACTTGGGTTGTTTCCAGACTTTTGCTATCACAAACAATACTGCAGTGAATAAACTTGCCTACCCAGGGCTGATAATTAAGCAAGAGTATCATGGGAAGGCTGTACCAGTTGTTAAAATATTGAAATACTCTTGTAGTGTTTGGTAAATAGTACAATTGTAGCTGTAACAATCAATAACTTAATACAATTCTTCTATAACTCTTTAGTTCAAGCTATGGTTGTAGGATGTCAGGACTTGCCCAATGGGCCTTCTGGACGATGAGAAGTGTCAGGACTGGGATTTCCCTGGTGGCACAGTGGTTAAGAATCTGCCTGTCAATCCCTGGTCCGGGAAGATCCCACATGCCGTGGAGCACCTAAGCCTGTGTGCCGCAACTCCTGAGCCTGTGCTCTAGAGCCCGTGAGCCACAACTACTGAGCCGACATGCCACAACTACTAAAACCTGCACGCCTTAGAGCCTGTGCTCTGCAACAAGAGAAGACACCTCAATGAGAAGCACACGCACAGCAACGTAGAGTAGCCCCTGCTCACCACAACTAGAGAAAGCCCGCGCACAGCAATGAAGACCTAACGCAGCCAAAAATAAATTAATTAATAAAAATTAAAAAAAAAAAAAGAAATGCCAGGACCAGTTAGGACTATAGCCCATGCTGCAGGGTGACTGTGTTGATGTATTGAGAAGTCTTTACAGAACACTCTGTATTTTAGAACCATCACCGGTTTATCATTCTCTTCTAATTATCTAGCTGCTACTGCTTATAAATATTTTAGTTTTCACTGAGCTTCTACTGGTTCATTTTCATTCTTGTTCAGTAGGATGAATGCACTGCTTTGATATTTGTAAATTTAAGATTTATAGTAAAACTTTAAAAACAAACACCGAAATGAAGAGACAAGAAATGTTGGATGTTTCTTAACATTTCTTTTAAATATTTTATTTTTTAAATTAATTTATTTATTTTTTGATTGCATTGGGTCTTCATTGCTGCATACAGGCTTTCTCTAGTTGTTTCAAGCAGGGGCTACTCTTAGTCGCGGTGCACGGGCTTCTCACTGTGGTGGCTTCTCTTGTTGTGGAGCACGGGCTCTAGATGCACGGGCTTCAGTACTTGTGGCATGCAGGCTTCAGTAGTTGCAGCACGCAGGCTCATTAGTTGTGGCACACGAGCTTATTACCCCACAGCATGTAGGATCTTTCCGGACCAGGAACTTGTGTCTCCTGCATTGGCAGGTCACCAGGAAAGTCCCTCTTTTAAATATTTTAAATGTGAATCTTCCTTTCCGGGGAGAAAGAAGAAAGAAGAAATAGCAGTAATAATCCATCACAGCCTGGGATATCGTTTATTGCTGTGTCCAAATCTGAAGAGCCTAGAATATTTATTAACATGCAAGAATCAGTACAAAATAAGACTAATAATTTGCATTTCTAGAATAAAAAGCAAATTGATAGTCTTGTGCTTCAGGTTATTATGGACGGGGTAATTCTGATCAATCCTCTTTTTGAGGAATAGAAAAGTTGGACAAAAGTTGGACAAAGTAGAATCATTTAAAAATCATTCTACTTAACAAGTGAATGGGTTTAAAATGTGTCCAATTATTGATGACATGCCTCTTTTCAAGAGGTAGAGCCCAATTCCCCCTCCTTTGAGTGTGGATTGGACTTTGTGGCTTGTTTCTAATGAATAAAATAGAGTGTAAGTGACCGTGAACAGCTGGGCCATTAAAGAGATTGCAGTCTCCTCCTGCTCTCACTCTGGGAGAAGTCAACTGCCATGTTATGAGGACACTCAAGCATCCCTAGGGAGAGGTGTACGAGGTGAAGAAACTGAGGCTTCCTGTCAACAACCAGCACCATCTCACCAGGTGTGAGTGCACCATTTGGAAGTGGGTCCTCCAGCTCCAGTCAAGCTTTCAGATGACTGAAGCCCTGGCTACCAGCTTTACCACAACCTCATGAGAAACCCTGAGCCAGGACCACTCAGCTAAGCCAATCCTGGATCCTGACTCTCAGAACCTGTGTAAGATAATAAATGTTTATTATTTTAAGCTGCTAAGTTTAGCAATTATTTGTTATTTGGCAATCAATAACTAGCACAAAGGCAGTGGAGTGGTAATAAGTTAGTGAAGAGTTACCAAGACCGGGCCAAGACTCTTGGGAGTGTAGAGGCTCAGGGAGGTGAGCTTACGTTTGGGGCTGCTTTTCCCCTGAGGGGGAGGCTTAGAAGCTGAGTAGTACTTCCACAAATTTGCAGGCTAAGAGGGACAGGATTTGGAGTCAAGGACCATCAAGGAGGGCTCCTTGGTGAACACCCCTCCCTTTGAGTTAGGACACTAAAAGGCTAACCTCTGGGAGTATGGAAGGACAAATGGGAAGTAGATAGATCTTAATAAAGAATGCACCTCAGGGACTTCCCGGGCGGTCCAGTGGGTAAGACTCCATGTTCCCAATGCAGGGGGCCCGGGTTCGATTCCTGGTCAGAGAACTAAGATCCCTCATGTCACAGGGCGCAGCCAAAAAAAAAAAAAAAAAAAAATTCACCTCCACTCCGTACCATCACAATCCCTGAAATTGTACTAAGGCGATCCCGGATTGCAAATTTCTCCAGGTGCTGGGCAAAAACAAAAAAGTAAGTCCTCTCTGGATTTACTCTCTGGAGGAAGCTAACACTACCCTCAGCCTGAAATTCCTACAAGGAATTTTCCAAATACAGTGACTGTCCAGCACATGCATGAGTGCACACACAAACACACAACAAGCACATGAGGAGTTAACTTTCTACATTCAAAGATATAAAAGGCAAGCTTGAATTTCAGCAGAGAACCGGAAACTAGAAAGAATGATAAGGAAAGTGTTATGGGTTGCATTGTGTCCCCCCCAAAAGATGTGTTGAAGTCCTAACCCCCAATACCTCAGAATGTGACCTGATTTGGAAATAGGGTCAGTGTAGATGTAATTACAAGTTTAGATGAGGTCGTACTGGAGTAGGGCGGGTCCCTAATCCAAGATGACTGGTGTCCTTACAAAAAGATGATGTGAAAACACACAGGGAGAGAATCCATGTGATGATGGAGGCAGAGATTGGCGCGATGCAGCCACAAGCCAAGGAACACCAAGGATAGCCGGCAATGACCCGAATGGAGGTGTGGACCAGATTCTCCCCCAGAGCCTCCAGAAGGAACCAACCCTGCTGACACCTTGATTTCAGACTTTTAGCCTCTAGAACTATGAGCGAATTCGTTGCTGTTGTTTTAAGCCACCCAGTTTGTGGACCTCTGTTCTTGCAGCCCTAAGAAATGAATACAGAGAATCAAGTTGAAAGATACAATGACTCAAAGTAAAAACTCAGTGGATGACAGTTAGTGAGCTAGAAGACTGGTCAGAAAAAAGTACCCAGAATCAGGCACAGAGAGACAAAGGGATTGGAAATACAAAACAGAGAGTAAAACACGGTCAGGGAAGAACTCTAACCTCATAGTGGACGGCAGGTAACAACACTGCCACAACTCCACAGAGGCTGAGCAAGGCGAGCTATTACTCATAGCACAGCAATGGCAGGACTATCAGTATAATGGTGCCCGTTCCCTTGCCTCCAAGTCCCACACGGGTGACGTGATGAGCCTGGATAGAGGCTGCACACAAAATATGGGTTGTGCCACAGCTACACTGGAAGAAACCAGAGCCAAGGGCCCAGCCTCTTTTTTTTTTTTTTTTTTTTTGCACTACACGGGCCTCTCACTGTTGTGGCCTCTCCCGTTGCGGAGCACAGGCTCTAGACACAGAGGCTCAGCGGCCATGGCTCATGGACCCAGCCGCTCCGTGGCATGTGGGATCTTCCCAGACCAGGGCACGAACCCGTGTCCCCTGCATCTGCAGACAGACGCTCAACCACTGCACCACCAGGGAAGCCCCCCTTTTTTTCTTTAAAGATTTTTTTGATGTGGACCATTTCTAAAGTCTTTATTGAATTTGTTACAATATTGCTTCTGTTTTATGTTTTGTTGTTTTGGCCACAAGGCATGTGGGATCCTAGCTCCCTGACCAGGGATTGAACCAGCAGCCCCTGCACTGGAAGGTGAAGTCTTAACCACCGGACTGCCAGGGAAGTCACTCGAGGCTTTTTTTTTTTTTTTTAATTGAAGTGAAGTTGCTGTACAATATTATATAAGTTACAGGTGTACAATATAGTGATTCTCAATTTTTAAAGTTATGCTCCATTTATAGTTATTATAAAACATTGGCTATATTCCCCATTTTGTACAATATATCCTTGTAGCTTATTTTATACCTAATAGTTATATACTTTAATCCCCAATCCCTATCTTTCCCCTCTCCTCACCCCTCTCCTGACTGGTAATCACTAGTTTGTTCTCTGTATCTGTGAGTCTGCATCTTTTTTGTTATATTCATTAGTTTGTTGTATTTTTCAGATTCCACATATAAGTGATAACATACAGTATTTGTCTGTCTCTTTTTTTTTTTTTTTTTTTTTGGCCACGCCATGTAGATCTTACTTCTCTGACCAGGCATCGAACCCATGCCCTCTGCAATGGAAGCACGGAGCCCTAACCACTGGACTGCCAGGGAAGTCCCCCAGTATTTGTCTTCCTCTGTCTGACTTATTTCACTTAGCATAATGTCCTCCAAGTCCATCCATGTTGCTATAAATGGCAAAATTTTGTTCTTTTTAATGGCTGAGTAGTATTCCATTGTATATATGTACCACATCTTCTTTATCCATTGCTCTGTTGATGGACACTTAGGTTGTTTCCATATCTAGGCAATTGTAAATAATGCTGCTATAACATTGAGGTGCATGTATCTTTTCGAATTCGTGTTTTTGTTTATCTTCAGATATATACCCAGAATGGAATTGCTGGGTCATATGGTAGTTCTATTTTTAGTTTTTTGAGAAGCCTCCATACTGTTTTCCACAGTGCCTGCAAGGGCCCAGAACATTTTGAAGCGAGAAACAAACCAGTCTCATCCTCCAGAGAGTGAATGGGTACATCAGTCTCCTGTGGTCTCCTTGACCTGTCCCATCATCTTTGTGAAAAGCTGCAGAGACTGCTCAGTGTCAGGTAGTTTGGTTTAGCCCAGCAAGGATAGACAGGGGCTCTCAGGGCCCATGGTGGCTGCCTTTCTCAACAATCCAACCCCTCAGCCCTACACATTTTTAAATGAGTTCAAATCTTCGCATGAATAGGCCATCCTATCAGAAACTTGGATTAGACACCATCAGTAGAATCCCAATCAGCAGCGTGAGGCCAGGCTGCAGTAGTGACCTCATTCGTGCACCCCAGCATCCCTGACTCAGCCAAATGAGTAAGTCCCAGAGGGATCGGTAGGGGTTGTTTCAGATAATCTTTGAGCTTCCTTTCTTGTGCTGTAGGTGGATTGTTCTGCTTAAACTATGGCATTAATTCAAATCTAACAGGAGGTGTGGACAACCATACATGCATACAATCATACCCATTGCAACCACACAAGAGAGCTTAGACTGATCTGTTGACCTGGGACTTGTGTCATCTCTGTGGCTTGGTGGCTAAAGTAAAAGGTGGGTCTTTGATTTTTTTTTTTTGGCCACGCCATGCGGCTTGTGGGATCCTAGCCCCCCTGCAGTGGAAGTGTGGAGTCCTAACCACTGGACTGCGAGGGAATTCCCGGTGGGTCTTTGATTATGGTCTTTGGAGCATGGTCTCTGTTGACAAGGTACAAGACTCATACTGCTTATATAGAACCAGGAGTCAGTGTATGCTCCCGGTATCCTCTTTATCCGGGGACCCAACAAAAGGAATGTGACCCAAGGGGAGGGCAATTGTCAATAACTACAGAGGATGATAGGGAAGCCAGAAAGCAGACCCATCCTTAATGGAAAGACTTTAATGGCTCACTCTCCCCCACGTACAAACATATGCCTCCAAGACCTTTGTGGTGATACAGTGGGGCCAGTTTGGAACCTATACAGGCAGTGGGTTGCACCACAGCTGAGGAACTCAGGGCCAAAGGCCCAGCACATTTCGTTGCAGCAAGCCAAAGTGGTTATTTGAACAAAAGTAAAATATACAATGAACTTTAAATTCTCCTAACTTCTTACTGAATCCTGAAACTTGGTCAAAGATGCTTGCAAAGTTATGTGAGTTGAAGGTAAAAAAAAGATCAACAACCTTAAGCCGACTATTTAAATATGACATTCAAATTAATGACCTTCATGATTTGATTGGTAATAGAGATATTGTATGATACACACAAATCTCACATATCTGAACTGGAGAAGATCAGTAGTAAAACTTCTAAAGTGATGCTCAATTTCATTCACTGTATATATATTTTTCTATACAATTTCAATGATTTGATATACAAATGTAAGACTTTTCATGTTACCGACTCCAGTAAACAACCCTGAAATATTTTTTAAAAATCTCACACAGTATTATAATTGTTAGAAGGACTTTGAATATAATCGCTGTTACTTCAGAAGAACTAAGAGCAATTATAACAGAAGAAAAGTTTCAGCCCTGTGAATAATATGACTGCTTTTAAGAATAAATTCTCTATTGATTGAGAGGACACGTCACCTACAGATGATCAATCTAGCGGAGAAAGCGTTAGAAGAGTTTAATGTCAAATCATGGCTCAGACAAGAATATCACTTAGCTAGTGACAGCTGCATTATATGAACAATATGCCTGCAACTTCTAAAAACCAATATATAATTTGGAAATCATTAGAAGAATTTGATGAATAGGTTAGCACCTACAATTTGTACCACTTGTTAGACAGTCATATAAGATATAGTTTAGATAAATTAGACAATAAGAGGGACTATTTTTAAATTATTGTTATACATATATATAGACACATATATGTATACATTTTAATGATCATATCCACTTATTAAATATATTGAATATCACCTTTTTACATATGTCATTTCTCAGTGCAGAGATAGTCTATAAAATAAATTCTCAGAAGAGGGATTGCTGGGTCTAAGTGTAAATGTGTTTGAAATTTTGAAGGATACTGTCAAATTACCCTCTGTAGAGATCGCACTATTTTTGTACTCCCATCAGGAATTTACGAGTACCTATTTCCTCACAGCCTCATCATGTCTGTGTTGATAAATTTTTGATTTTTTTGTTCTTTTGATAGGTGAGAAATTTTAGCTCAATGTAATTTAAATTTGTACTTTTCTTATTATGCGTGAAGTTGGCATATTTCAATATATTTAAAAGTTGCTTGCATCTCTTTTCTTGTGAACTATGTATCGATGAGAGCCATGTCAAGCATTTTTTTAAAATCCTGAGAGCAATAGGAAGGTGCTGTAGGGTTACCTGTTGGGAATGAACATACCCAGGTTTGCATTTTATAAAGTATTTTTTTAATTAATTAATTTATTTTTGGCTGTGTTGGGTCGTCGTTTCCGTGCGAGGGCTTTCTCTAGTTGCGGCAAGCGGGAGCCACTCTTCATCGCGGTGCACGGGCCTCTCACTATCGCGGCCTCTCTTTTTGCGGAGCACAGGCTCCAGACGTGCAGGCTCAGTAGTTGTGGCTCACGGGCCCAGTTGCTCCATGGCATGTGGGATCTTCCCAGATCAGGGCTCGAGCCCATGTCCCCTGCATTGGCAGGCAGATTCTCAACCGCTGAGCCACCAGGGAAGCCCCAGATTTGCATTTTAAAACAAGCACCTCTGCAGCTCTCTCCTAATTCTTCTCCCTTCACACTATATCACTTCCCTCCAAAGAATAGTGCAAAGTTCCCAGGAATCTGGAGGGATGGAATTCTGTGCACAAAAGGAGTCCTTGGATAGGAGGGAAGAAAGGGAGGAGAAGGCAGCTGTGTGATAGCTTCTATTTTCTCTGTCAAGTAGAACATTAGGTCATCTGCTGAGCATGAGCAGGGTAGAAGGGAAGACAGAAGTCTGAGAACAGTGTATCTAAACAACAAAACATAATAGAAGTGTTAAGCAGCCTTGAGGCTGCTGACTATGAATTTACAGTGTCACTTATATGGCCGGTTGTTTGTGTTCTTCAGCAGTGCTGAGCAGCCTGGATGCAGGCACAAAGCAGATGGGCAGTTAGGTTCATCTAGAGTTTGGAGTTTCGTTAGGTAAGTGCTGAGGGCAATTGTGCTCAGGATGTTTGCAGGAAGTGATTAAAACAATAGAACGTGATTCCAAAAAAAACAATGGAACGTGAAACTTAAGTTGGGTAAAGAGCAAAATAAAAGGCAGATAAGAGTTGATGGATAGGGAGAAATTGGAAGGTTCAGTGGACTGGATATCTTTTTTTTTTTAAATTTTTTGGGGGTTGCTTTTTTGTTTAAAGTTTATTTATTTATTTATTTTTGTCTGCGTTGGGTCTTCGTTGCTGCACACAGGCTTTCTCTAGTTGCGGCGAGCGGGAGCTACTCTTCGTTGCGGTGAGCAGGCTTCTCATCACTGTGGCTTCTCTTGTTGCGAAGCACGGGCCCTAGGTGCACAGGCTTCAGTAGTTGTGGTGCATGGGCTTCAGTAGTTGTGGCACACGGCCTCAGTAGTTGTGGCTTGTGGGCTCTAGAGCACAGGCTCAGTAGTTGTGGTGCACGGGCTTAGTTGTTCTGCGGCATATGGGATCTTCCTGGACCAGGGCTCGAACCTGTATCCCCTGCATTGGTAGATGGATTCCCAATCACTGTGCCACCAAGGAAGTCCCAAAAGATACCATTTAAACCATTTTTAGGTGTACGGTTCAGTGGCATTAAGTGTATTCATAATGTTTTCCAACCATCACTGCCAACCATCTCCAGAACTTTTTCAGCATCCCACAGTGAAACTCCATACCCATTAAAAAAAATAACTCCTGGGACTTCCCTTGTGGCACAGTGGTTAAGAATCCGCCTGCCAATGCAGGGGACACAGGTTCGAGCTCTGGCCCAGGAAGACCCCACATGCCGCGGAGAAACTAAACCCGTGTACCACAACGACTGAGCCTGTGCTCTAGAGCCCATGAGCCACAACTACTGAGCCTGCGAGCCACAACTACTGAAGCCCACGCACCTAGAGCCCGTGCTCAGCAACAAGAGAAGCCACCGTGATGAGAAGCCCACACACTGCAACAAAGAGTAGCCCCTGCTCGCTGCAACTAGAGAAAGCCTGTGTGCAGCAACAAAGACCCAACGCAGCCAAAAATAAATAAATAAATAAATTAGTTAATTAACTTAAAAAAAACAGAAAAACTCCCCTCTCCCCCACCTCCTGGAAACCACTATTTTACTTTCTGTCTCTATGAGTTTGACTACTCTAGATATCTCATATAAGTGGAATCATAATATCTGTCCTTTTGTGCCTAGCTTTAATTAAGCATAAGGTCTTCAAGGTTTGTCCATGTTGTAGCATGTGTCAGAATTTCCTTCCCACACAAGAGGGAAGAGATATGGGAACATATGTATATGTATAACTGATTCACTTTGTTATAAAGCAGAAACTAACACACCATTGTAAAGCAATTATAATCCAATAAAGCTGTAAAAAAATAATGTAAACATTACTATTAAAAATAATAATGTTTACATTATCGTTATTATAATGTAATATAATACATTACACTATAATAATACTGCCTCTGTCTCAACAGAGACACCCTGACAAGATTCAAAGTTTTCAAACATCATATAACTTAAACATGTGTATCTCATTGCCAGACCACACCATCTATAGTATACTGTCAGTTAATGTATTTATCTTACTATATTTTCACCTTTTCCTTTTATAATTTTGAGACTAAACTATAGAAATGCTATAAACTGACCATTAAATTATTTTTGTTATACTTAAAAAAAAAAGAATTTCCTTCCCTTTAAAGGCTGAATAATAGTCTATTGTATGTATACTCCACAGTTTGTCTATTCATCTGTTGATGGGCATTTGAATTGTTTCCACATTTTGGTTACTGTGAATAACGTGAACATTGGTGTACAAATATTTATTCAACTCACGACTTTCAATTTTTGGGATATATATCCAGTAGTGAAACTGCTGGATCATATGGTATTTCTATGTTTAGTTTTTTGAGAAACTTCCTTACTGTCTTCTGCATTGGCTGCACCATTTAACATTCTTGCTGGCAATACACAAGGGTTCCAATTTCTCCACAACCTCACCAACAGTTGTTATTTTCTGTTTTTTTGATAATAGCCATTCTAATGGATGTAAGGTGGTATCTCATTGTGGTTTTGATTTTCATTTCCCTAATGATTAGTAATGTTGAACATCTTCTCATGTGCTTATTGGCCATCTATACATCTTCTTTGGGAAAATGTCTATTTAAGTCCCTTGCCCATTTCTAAATTGGTTGTTTGTTTTATTGTTGCTGAGTTTTAGGAGTTCTTTATGTATTCTGGATATTAATTCCTTGTCAGATATATGATTTGCAAATATTTTCTTACATTCTGTGGGTTGCCTTTTACCCCTTTACTCTATTGATAGTGTCCTTTGATGCACAAAAGTTTTAAATTTTGTTAATGTCCAAAAGTCCAATTGATCTATTTTTTCTTTTGTTGTCTGTGGGTTTGTTGTCATCTTGATAACTTGCTGCACAGCTTGCGGGATCTTAGTTCCCCAAGCAGGGATGGAACCCGGGCCACTGCAGTGAAAGCTTCGAGTCCTATCCACTGGACCGCCAGGGAATTCCCATCGTCTTGATAACTTTTAACTGCATTTCTAACCATTCTAACCTCCAATATGGAGGTCCTTCTCTATATAGGGTCCAATCAATATTCCCCTTCAGTTGGGCTATTCATAAAAAAGAGATCCCCTGAATTGGGAAGGTTTGTATGCTTTTCTCAGGCAGCCCAAGTTGATGGAGGTCCTGCTGTTTTCAGGCCAGTTTATGGACACTTTGCTGGCCGTGGTCAACTGGTTGTACAAGGTGGAGCCGAAGCTGGCTTGAGGACCAGCCTGTGCACGGGGATCTCAACCTCATCATGAACCTCACAGATGCCCATAAGGTGAGGGATGAAATCTGGGCTGCGTGGAGGGCAAAGCTGTTGGGTCCTCCACCTGTATGTGCCTTCGGCTCAGGGTACCTTCCTAGGGGAGAAAGGAAGTCTCAAAATGTCTGTATCTCTGCTTGTCAGAGAGGCAGCTCCTTGCTCTGTGTGTTTAAACAAACTGTTGCCAGGGTTCTGCATCAGCCACAAAGAATTTACCAAAGTTGGTTTGATTCAGATTTGGCGATATGTAAACATCACTTCGAGAGGTTTCCCCCACCTCTACCCCCATCCCCAATCCAATCATCCATTGGTGTCATTTGGGTCACAAAATGGATTTAATTTCAGGTGGAAAGACACCCATTTCCACTGACTCCCAAAATAAACGTGAGGACTTTTTAACCACTTTGGAACTCATCAATATTTAGTGTAGCCTGAGCCTGTCATGTTCAGGTGCATTACCCTCCTGTTTCAGTAGGATGGATTCTGATGAAGTGACACTTTTATCATTATCTCTGCTAACATTCTTTATCTTGAAGTCTAGTGTCTACTTGATATTAATACAGTCCCTCTAGCCTTCTTACTTTTTTATTTGCATGATATATTTCTTCCATCCACTTACTTCCAACCCATGTTTTGTATTTACAGTGCATCTTTCATAGACAGCTTATCATTTGTTCTTGCTTTTTTTTTCTTCCTTAACTCATCTGACAATCTCTGACTTTTAATTGAAGCATTTAGTCCATTAACGGGAGGTGACCTTACCCACTGGCTGGAGATGCCCCATGAAGACAAGACAGTCTCGTTATGTCTATATGTTTATTCTTGCCATGTAATCACACCTTTGGAGCACGATGAACTGGATTTTCCCAGCATCCTGGATGCAGTCAGGAAGGTGAGTGACGCACCTCTGAGGCCTCTCATTGGCCATTTAATGAGGCATTATAGTGCGCCTACACCAAGGCAGCCTGTGGGTCTGACATGATCATGAGATAGGAGCTCAGGACAGGATCCTGTGATCGTATTCATATCTGTGATAGGTCCTCAGATCACAAAGTGCAAAGATTACATGTATTGGTGATAACATCGGATAATCTCCACTCCTGTAGTATCTCTTATGGGAAACTTGTCCCTGCTCTTTTATTATTTATTTATTTAGGTTGCCTGGCGCAGCTTGCGGGATCTCAGTTCTCTGACCAGGGATTGAACCCAGGCCATGGCAGTGAAAGCCAGGAATCCTAATCACTAGGCCACCAAGCTACTCCCTCTGCTTTTTTTTTTAATTATTTTTAATTTAATTAATTAATTTATTTTTGGCTCCATCGGGTCTTCGTTGCTGTGCGCCGGCTTTCTCTAGTTGCGGCGAGCAGGGGTTATTCATCATTGGGCTGCATGGGCTTCTTATCGCGGTGGTTTCTCTTGTTGCGAGTAAGGGCTCTAGGTGCGCGGGCTTCTGGAGTTGTGACACGTGGGCTCAGTAGTTGTGGCTCACAGACTCTAGAGCACAGGCTCAGTAGTTGTGGCGCCCGGGCTTAGTTGCTCCGTGGCATGTGGGATCTTCTTGGGCCAGGGCTCGAACCCGTGTCCCCTGCATTGGCAGGCGATTCTTAACCACTGCGCCACCAGGGAAGCCCCTCCCTCTGCTCTTTTAAATTGCTGTCTCTTTTTCATATTCTATATAGAGTAGGTCTTGGCGATCATGAATTTAACCTTGTGGTTTCAGTAATGAAAGTTCATTGATTTGCATTTGTGGTTGGCGTGCAAGAAAGCCAGGCACACAGCAAGAGAGGAAGGCTTACTGGACACCGACACCCATATTCCAACACAGGTTGTTCTGTTCATTGCTCCCATGCGATAGTGAGCAAGTCTTAGTGGAAGGATTCATGAAGGTTGGAGGCTACTCTTTTGTCAGAGACTAGTAAATTCACAGATATTTATTGAAATCTTAAATATGAACCTGGGACTTCCCTGGTGGCGCAGTGGTTAAGAATCCGCTTGCCAGTGCAGGAGACACTGGTTCAAGCCCTGGTCCCGGAGGATCCCACATACCACGGAGCAACTAATCCCGTGCGCCACAACTACTGAACCTGTGCTCTAGAGCCCACGAGCCACAACTACTGAGCCCGTGTGCCACATCTACTGAGCCTGCACTCTAGAGCCCACAAGCCACAACTACTGAGCCCACATGCCACAACCACTGAAGCCCGCACACCCAGAGCCCATGCTCTGCAACAAGAGAAGCCACTGCAATGAGAAGCCCGTGCACTGCAATGAACAGTAGACCCCGCTCACCACAACTAGAGAAAGCCCCCGTGCAGCAACGAAGACCTAATGCAGCCAAAAATAAAATAAATAAATACTTTTTTTTTTAAAAAAAAGAAGAAGTATGTAGGACGAAGTAGTTGGGAGAAAGGGGAGAGGCAGGAGAGCGGGGGTCCTGGAAGCCGAGGGAGGAGAGTGTTTCAAGAAGAAAACAGTCAGTAATTCCCCTACGTGCAAATGATAGCGGTAGAGATGTGTTTTTACCTGCCAAATTGGCAGAGACTTATTTATTTACATATTTAACAATAACACCTAGTGCTGGCAAGGGTGAAAGAAAATGGGCACCCTCATACTATTTGGGCAGCAGATAATACGTAGCAAAAACCTTAAAAACTGTGTATGCTCTTTGACCCAAACATTCCGTTTCTAGAAATTTATCCTAAAGAAATCACCATGGGTGAGCACAGATTATTCAACAAGATTGTAAGAGCAATGTGCATAATATTAAAAAAACATATTATATTATTCAATCATGTATACTTGGTTAAATGTTATGATAGCCATCTGATGAAAAAATACCATGAAACCAAAAAAAAAACACATGAGAAATAATCAACGGCATGGTGAAATATTGCAATATATTGTAAGTCAGTAGAGCAAGTATGATCCTGTTTTTTTTTTTTTTTGCATTAAAAATGTACAGATGGGGCTTCCCTGGTGGCGCAGTGTTTGAGAGTCCGCCTGCCGATGCAGGAGACATGGGTTCGTGCCCCGGTCCGGGAAGATCCCAGATGCCGCGGAGCGGCTGGGCCCGTGAGCCATGGCCGCTGAGCCTGCACGTCTGGAGCCTGTGCTCTGCCACGGGAGAGGCCACAATGGTGAGAGGCCCGCGTACCGCAAAACAAACAAACAAACAAATAAAATGTACAGATGTGTTTAAGAAAAATACACCGAATATTACCAGTGATTATCTCTTGAACATGGGTTTGGTGATTTTTGTTATTTTTTTAATCTTTCTGTATTTTCAAAAGTTTCTGCAATAAGCAACCTGTTTTTGTAATCAGGAAAAAAAGTTTTTTTAGTGCTTTGAATAGTGTAATAATAATACGTTAATAATAGTGACAATAACAATAGCTAACATGTATTGAGTGCTTCCCGTGTGCCAGTCACTGTGCTAAGTGCTCTGTGTACGTTCTCATGTAATTCCCATCACAGTCCTACAATCGTGAGCCTCGCTGGTAGGTGAGAGACAACCTGAGAGAGGTTCAGTAACTTGCCCAAGGTCACAGAGTTGCCGGGTGGCTGGGGAAGCCCTTGTTTGGCACTACTTTCTCCAAGAAACCTTCCTCATTTCAGTTCCCCTCCAGTTCAGGAGTTCCAGGATCACCTGTCCCCACTTCCTCTGTCTTTCCAGGCACTTTGCCGGCCCCTCTGTCAGAGCGCATTCTGCTTTTGGAAAAGATTGTATGTTCACCTGATGGCCACCCCTGTTAGAGTGGGGGCCTCTTGGGGGCGGGGACCTGATCCGCTTCATCTCTGGCTTGGAGCACAGCACAGAGCGCCCCCTGTGGTTGTTGCTAAACTGAATTGCGGGGTGATGCCCTTTGGACTGGCTATAACCTGCTGTTTAGGTTTATGGGAATGTGAGCCTATTGTTTAAAGATCACAGTTATTTCCACTCATCTGAAATTGAGATAAATGATCTCAGCTATTACAAGAATACTGGTACTGGGCTGCTTGCAGTCTTGCTGGGAGGCCAGCATTGTACAGTACACAACCAGAGAATTACAGGCTCGATCTGAGACCCCCCAGTGATGTGGTGTGGACTCAAAGGGGAATGCAGAGGGATGCCCAGGGACATAGACAGGGACAGTGAAAGGGGCAGGAGATTCAGAGACCCTGACAAAGTGTGACAAGGGGACACCCCTTTGACTCGGTCCCCTGCCTCTGCATGCAGTCACCAAGCCCTGTGGATTCAGCCTCCTAAACAGCCTTCTCCTCTGCCTTCCATCCATTGCTACTGTCTTCCTTCCTGCCCTCCTATTACTGTACCTGCCCTGGGTCCTGACTCCAGTCTCCCTCCTTCCTACCTGGAGTCCCTTCTGCATCCAGGCTCTGGTCTTGTCTTGGGCACTTTCAATGGCTTATCTCCATTATCCTTGTGATAAAGTTCAGCATTCTTATCTCGCCTTACACGTGGTGTGGAAATCTATCTGCTGGGTAAGACAGACTAGGCGTTGTTGCTAAGGCAACAGCAGATGATTATTTAAGGATTTATTTGATACTTAAATTTTTAAGTGATCTTGGAAAAACATGAATTTTATTGGACATAATTTTAAAGTTTAATCTTGAATTTACATTAGGGCACCATCATGGTCAGGGGCCAAGAGCCCACTTCTAGCCTTCCAAGGCCCTTCGTGGTCTGTCCCTTGTCAGTGCCTCCAGCCTCACCCTCACCTGGCCATTTGCCCCCCAGGCTCTCCAGCCTCCACTGAACAGCTCACCTGCATGTGCCCACCTGCTGCAGCCCAGCTCCAGTGTTGTGTGACCTGAGGGAAGTCCCTTAACCCTTGTGTGCCTCAGCCTCCTCATCTGTTAAATGAGGTGGGGGAGGGGCGGCTAGGTATCCACCCAATGACAACGTGTGAGCATGAAGAAATGGTACACAACACGGCTGGCACATGGACAGTGCTCACTGTCACCTGCCACTGTTATGCTCCTTGGAGTCTCGGCCTTCGCACAAGCTATTTCCTCTGCCTGGAGCATTCTCCTCCCACTGACCTTTCCTTCAACCCAACCAATTCCTTCCGGCCTTCAGAGCTCAGTCTAAGTGTCTCTTCCAATCAGCGCGGCGCCTTAACCATAAACGAATAAATGCGGTGAGAAGGTGCCTAGGGAAGAGCAGGGTGTGCAGAACGGGACTAGTCAATGGAGGAGTTTCCGTGAGGAGCCTTCTTTCGCAAGCCGCTGAGGGCCGTGACAATTCAGATGCGCAAAGGCTCAAGAAGGGCACCAGAGCTCCTTGACCGGCGGGAGGCGGGAAGCGGGTGCGCGTATCCCGCGCGCACCGGGGTCCGAAGGGCGCCCAGCCAGACCTAGTGGTGGCAGTACGGCTGCTGGAGCTGCCGGGGCGGCCCGCCGGAGGCGCCAGCCGGGAGCGCGCGGAAGCCAGGCGGGTGGGCGCGCCAGGAGCAGTGACGGAGCCGGCGTCAGGTGTCCGGGAAAGAGCTCCCAAAGGCGCACGCAAAGGGACTGCGGAGAAGGCACCAAGAGGCCGGCGAGGAGCTGCGGTGGCTGGGAACCCGGGCCCGGCTGCTGGCAGAGGGATGCGCCCCACTCTCGGGCCTGACTGTCACCCACCTGAGGCGTTTCGGGTCCTCGGGCGACACTCCGCGCACCAGGTGAGGCTGCAAGGTCACTCTGCGGGCCGGACGGAGAGTTGGGATCCAGCTCTGGAAGGGCGATCAAGGACACGCCGCGCTGGAGCGCAGGGTCTGGTCTCCCCGAACCGCACCGCTACCCTGGGTCCCCCGGCCGAGTCCCCGCGGCCGCCCGACAGCGTGGCCAGCGGCGGGAAGGGAGCCCAGGACGACCGCGAGGCCCCCGACGGCGGGGCTGCGGACTCCTCGCCAGTCCCGCCCGCCACCCACAAGTGGGTAGTATCTCGGGGGCATCAGCGCCCGCCCCCCAGCGCCCCTTCCTGGGGCTTATGTTCCCCGGCCTTGGCCCCGCCCCTGTACCCCATTGGTCGGGTCCGGAGGGGGCGGGACCCGACGGCTGCAAGTTGGACTGAGAGAGGCCACCTCGGCCCGAGACTCGCTGCACAGACGAAGGGCCAGCGCCTCCCGGAGCCCGGCGGGAGCTCGCCCTCCGCCTCTGAGCTGAGCTGCCTCGGCAGCAGCCGGACTGTCTGGCGCGGCGGCACAGACAGACTAGCCGACGGTCCCCGGTCCCCGGAGGAGCCCTTGCCCGAGGAGGTGCTGCCGCATCCGACTACTCGGAGCCGCGACAGGCGCCGCGGGCCGGGCGCTCTAGGGACCCCGTTGCGTTCGCGGGCGACGCCCGCCCCGTCCCGCCGGCCCCAAGCCCGGCCCGCCGCTCGCCGTCGGGGCGGCTCCAGCCCCGAGCCCGGCCGGGAGCGGATGCGCGCGCGGTGAGGCCGCCCGGGTCCCGCCATGGCCGCGCGCCCCGGGCCGCTCTGGCTGCTGGGCCTGGCGCTGTGCGCGCTGAGCGGCGGCGGCGCCTCTGGCCCGCGCCCCTCGCCCGGCTGCCCGCAACGGCGCCTGGGCCCGCGCGAGCGCCGCTACCTGCAGCGCGAGATCCTGGCGGTGCTCGGGCTGCCCGGGCGGCCCCGGCCTCGCGCGCCGCCCGCCGCCGCCCGGCTGCCCGCGTCCGCGCCGCTCTTCATGCTGGACATGTATCGCGCCATGGCCAGCGACGACGACGAGGATGGCGGGACCCCCGAGCGGCGCCTGGGCCGCGCCGACCTGGTCATGAGCTTCGTCAACATGGGTGAGAGCGGGCCCGGGGTGGGCGGCGGCGACCCCGCGAGAAGGCGCGTGGGGGACGGCGGGCCGAGGGGCCCCTCGGGGGCTGAGCGCGGGCTGCAGGGCGTGTGCGCCACCTCGGGCAGGGCGAGCGCCCTGCTGGGAGCGGGGAATCCCCTTGTCGTGGACAAGGAAAGGCGGGAGGGAAAACCGCCCGAGTCAGGGCAGCGAAGTCTCAGGGGGTTGGGGGTCTGTGAGCTGCCGATCCGTCAGGGACAGATGAGGGATGTGAGTCCCAGAGGCGTACATTCACCCGCAGCCAAACACATCTGATGGTAAGATTCATGTAGTGTTGGGTGGACGCGGACAGTGCCAGGAAGACAGTCTGGTCCTGGGAAGGGAGGCAGATGAGTAAACAGAGGCTGTGATGCTGTCACGTTGATAAGGGCGGTACTGAAGAGAGGGACAAAGTTCAGCGTGGAAAACCTGGTCACATCATCAAAGCACCAGAGTAGAGATGAGGACCCAGATGTTCTGAGTCCACAGCAGCCTCTTCCCTGGGCCACCTGGGGGTGGGGTGCTGCTGCGGGGTGGGACGGTGGAGAAGGAGTAGACTCTGAGCTCAGCGGGGCAGGGACTGTGGTCTTGTCACCCTGGGCTCACACCCGGGACTTGGCTTGTCATGGAATGAGTGTCCAGGCCATTGAATGACCTGATGGGCAGCTTGGACCCTCTTTGTTCTCCCACGTAAAGCCCAGCTTTTCCTCTCTGCAGAAATTATACTCCAAATCGTGGAGCCATTTACCCTTAAAGTTCTCAAAGATAACGTTTTCCATTACTAAACTCTCTTTAATCTACATTCATGAACATATGTCCCCCACCTGCTTTGCCTCCTGTCTGTGGCCAGTGAGGGGCAGGAGTCTGAGCTGAGGCAGACACTAGGCTGGACCTGGGGACCCAAGGACTACAGCTCAGCCTCAGGTGGGGAGAGCTGTGGGACCCAGAGCAGGGAGAGGACCCTTGCCATGGTCACCAGCCTCCCTTCACCTACAGCACCGCTCTTAACCCTCCCAGCAACCTTGTTAGCGACATGACATTCATCCCCATCTCCCAGATGAGGACAGTGAGGCTCAGAGAGGCAGTGTCTTGCTCAGGACAATGTGGCCTCTATGTGGCCAAGCTCAAGGAGGTGACGTTTCTGTGTCAGGAGGGCAGGCTTTCAAGGTGGAGAGAGCTTTCAGAGGGATTTCGGCAGAGGAACCCAGGGGTCAGAGTGACAGTAAGTTTTGTGGGTCTTCAGCCATTTGCCTCAAGGAGGCCCGTGCCCCCCAAACCAGAGCTTGTGATGGGCTCAGGTCGGGGAGTGAGCAGCAGGAGGCAGCCGTTAACCTCTGCGGAGAGCCCAGTGCCAGGCACAGGACTTGGGCTGGCGGGTGCTAGATGCCACCTTCCTGGTTAGAGGGCAGGGGTGGGGACTTGGGACAGAGGCGACCACATGTGGAACTGAGGCTGGAGCTCCGTGCTGGGGGCAAGCTGACCCCGGGCTCAGGACCAAGAAGAGCTGTGGATGCAGTCACCCTGAGAATGCCTCCAGGGGAGCCGTCCATCTGAGTGAGTCACCGCCTAGCCCATGTCCCTCTTCCCCCAGCATCCCCTGGGGCAAGGGGTGCACAGCCCTGGTGGGAGCTGCTGCTGTGAGTCGAGCAGCACCCTGAGCTCAGGAGGAGCTGGTTGCCCTCCAGCTTCTGCTCTGTGATCTTAGGGAAGTCCCTTGCCCTCTCTGAGCCTCAGATCTCTGCTTGTAAAATGGGGCTCCTCAGAGTTGTTGTGTGATAGGTTGATAAAGGGGGAGGGGCAGAAAGTCAGCCCCCTTTTTAGGGTGAACCTGGCCCTGGTCAGTGCTGATACCAGACCCTCCCAGCTGCCGCTCAGCCTTGGTGTGGATGTGATGGAAATGTCCCCACATGTCTTATAGACATGTGAAACCCAGAAACAGATTTTTAAAGTCAGCCAAAGGTGTTTCTATCTGTTTTTGAATAAAAACTAGCATTTGAAGTTCCATAGTCCTATAAATACTCATTTCACCCATGCAGCAACTTGGGAAGCTGTTTTACCAGCCTCATTTCATGGGCTCAGAGAGGTTAAATAACCAACCCAGGGTCACACAGCACATCCATGGCATCATCCAGGCTGTGGATTCCAAATCCCAGTTTCTTCCCACACCACCTCTGTGTGTTTCATGAAGATCTAAAGCCGTGGAATAACGCTGTGGAATAACAAGCAGATCTTTGTTCAGTGGAAGCCTGGCCTGTGGGCAGTCCAGCCAGCTGTCTGAGGGCCTTCTTTATTCTCATGTACTAATCGCACTAGTAAAACTCCTTCAGTTCGAGTAGTTTTTTTTTTTTTTTTTTTTGCCGTACGCGGGCCTCTCACTGTTGTGGCCTCTCCCGTTGCGGAGCACAGGCTCCGGACGCGCAGGCTCAGCGACCATGGCTCACGGGCCCAGCCGCTCTGCGGCATGTGGGATCTTCCCAGACCGAGGCACGAACGCGCGTCCCCTGCATCGGCAGGCGGACTCTCAACCACTGCACCACGAGGGAAACCCCAGTTTGAGTAGTTTTAACTGGTAATTACCTAGGCTGATGTGGGGGATAGAACCTACCAGGATTGTTTCCTCCTTTGGAGGCCCCGGCTCCAGGCCCCTGAAGGTCAGCGGCCCCTGAACCACCGTGGAGTTTAATAGCAGAGTCGCTGTGACATCAGCGCCCACGCCGAGGCTCCCACACCTGTTGGCTCCAGCTCCACCTCTCCTATTGGCCTCATCAGCTCCTGAGAAGCCAGCCGGGCCTGGTGCTTGCCGGGCCCCTGACCGTCAGTGGCACCTGTAGGACCCAGAGGCCTGGGCCTGCCGTCCAGGGGTCAGGCCTCTGCTTTTGAGCAGATGCTTTAGGAGCCGTGTCATGACTGACAGGGCCTGTGTTGGGGGCCAGGGCTGCGGTCAGAGCTGGGCCCTGCCTGTCCATCTCCGCCTGTGGACTCTTGGCTCCCCTTGGCCAGGACACAGTGACGGGGCCAGTGCCCTCGAGGAGCAGACGGAGCCTGTCCCTGGTGCTGCCTGAGCTCAGGGGAGGAGGCCCTGATCTGGGAGGCAGCGCCCAGGTTCTTGTCCCTCCTGGGCCTGCCGTGGACTCCTGCACGTCCCGAGCCACATCCCTTCCCTTCTCTGGGCCTCTGCTTTCCTGTCCAGTCCACAGCGATGGTGTCAGAAAAACAAGGTGCCTCCCAGCTCCGGCCCTGTGGCTCCTCGGAGGCAGCTTCTCACACCACCACCCATCCCTCCGCCCAGCTCGGTGTGACTGGCTGGACCCCCGAGGGCCTCAGCCGGCCCAGCCAGCCCTGAGGGAGGAATGAGGCAGCAGAGACCACCTCTGCATGTGCCTCCTGAGCCCTTCTCCGCCTCCTCTCCTTGGAGCACCAGGTGCCCATGCTCTAGAGTGAGAAACTGAGGCACAAACAGCACTGCAGGCAGAAGTGTAGCCAGAACTGGATGGGCCGTCTTCACTTCGGTCCTGACCCTTCCCTGGACTGGACTAATTCACTCCCGTGATCCTGAGCGGCTGAGGACAGGGGTGGGGATGAGCTGAGGCTGTTGGATTCGGGAGACGCAGGGCTCAGTGCGAGCGAGGTACCTGGCCTGGGTCCTGCTCAGCCCCCTGACCTTCCCCTCCGTGAGCCCCAGGGTCACTTTCTTTGGTTCTTTAGTAGGCAATTCTTGCATATTTTCCTGAATTCACTCCACAAATTGTCATGTAGTGCCTGCTCTGTGCCAGGCTCCCTTCTAGTTCCTGGAATATAACAGGGAATGAAACTAAGTCCCCCCTTGCGGAGCTGACCTTCCAGTGGGAGAGAGAGACAGATAACAGTACATCAGCCACAAGGTGATTGTCATGTGGTCTTGACAGTGACGCCTCTCTCTGGAAACCGGGAGCGGATGGACAGTGGGAGGGCAGGCAGGACTGGGCTGGGGGTTCTGGGCTGGGGGTTCTGGCCAGGGACTCAATAGAATTTGCATCGTGACTCCACCCACTACTCTCAGTGTGATCTGGATTTTCAGTCCACCTCTAGGAACCTCAGTCTTCTCCTCTGTAAAATGGAGATACTCATGGTACCCACCCTAGGGGCTGTTCAGGGATTGTGTGAGATGACACCCAGTGATGACCACATGCCCAGAACCTCCATGTCTGTCCTTTCATTTCATCTCACATTTACTGTCACATCTTTCTTTAAAAAGAGGACAGTGAGGGGGCTTCCCTGGTGGCACAGTGATTGAGAGTCCGCCTGCCAATGCAGGGGACGCGGGTTCATGCCCCGGTCCGGGAAGATCCCACATGCCGCAGAGCTTCTGGGCCCGTGAGCCATGGCCGCTGGGCCTGCGCGTCCGGAGCCTGTGCTCTGCAACGGGAGAGGCCACAGCAGTGAGAGGCCCGCGTACCGCAAAAAAAAAATAAAAATAAAAAGAGGACAGTGAGGTTCAGGGTAGTTTGGTGTTTTTCCCAAGGTACACAGCAGGTTGTCTCCCTGCCTGCACATCCTTTGCTCTTGTCCTACACAGAAGCTGTCTCTCCCCCTGGCCCAGGGCCCATCATTAGGTGCAGTACGTGCTGCTGAATTGGACTGTATTAAATGTGAGCATGTGTTGTAAACTAGGAACGTGATTATCTTTGTTTTGGGATTTATAGAACTGATGCATATTCATTGTAGAAAATTCATACTGTATAGATTCATTATAGAATTTCATGATAGAAAATTCAGACCATATGTCTAGAAACATATAATATGGAAGCTCCTAGTAATCCTCTGTCTACCTCAGGGAGAACCAATGGTTAGTCCTTTAGCTTAGCCCTTCCCCAGCAACCAGCCCTGATATTTTATCAATTTGTGTTATTCTTTTTTACAAAGTGGAATCTAAATGCCCACTGTTTTGCCATTTTGTCTTTCATGTAACAATAAATCCTTTATCCGTCTTGAAAGTGACTATTAAGTGACCACATTATTTTTCTTTTTATCTATCTACCTTTTATTCATTTATTTTTATTTCAACTTTATTGAAGTATAATTGACATATAAAATTGCAAGTTATTTAAAGTGTACATCAGAATGATTTACTATACATATACATATAACATTCCCCCCATCTAGTTAATTAACACATTTATCACTTCACATATGTATTCTTTTTTGTATGTGAGAACATTTAATTTCTACTCTTTTAGCAAATTTCAAAATTATATAATAGTGTTATCAACTATAGTCGCCACGTTTTACATTAGCTCCTCAGACCTTATTCAACTTACGGCTGAAAGTTTGTACCCTGTTACCAACCTCTCCCTATTTCCCCCACCCCCAGCTCCTGGCAACCACTTTTCTACTCTTCTGACTTTTTAACTTTTTAAAATCCACATATAAGTGATATCATGAAGTATTTGTCTTTCTCTGGCTTACTTCACTTAGCGTAATACCTTCAAGTTTCATCCACGTTGTCGTAAATGGAAGGATTTCCTTCTTTCTCATAGTTGAATAGCATTCCCTTGTGTGTGTGTGTGTGTGTGTGTGTGTGTGTGTGTGTGTGCGCACACACCTTATCTTCTTTATTCATCTGTAGATGGACACTGAGGGTATTTCCACGACTCAGCTGTTGTGAATAATGCTGCAATGAATATGGGAGTGCAGATATCTTTTTAAAATTAACATATAATTGACATAAAATATTATATCAGTTTCAGGTGTGCAACGTAATGATTCAATACTTGTACATATTGCAAAGTGACCACTACCATACCTACACTTTTTTCTCTTTGATATCCTGTTTTTATTTCCTTTGGATATATATCCAGAAGTGGGATTGCCGGATCATATGGTGGTTCTATTTTTAATTTTTTGAGGAACCTCCATATTATTTTCCATAGTGGCTGCACCAATTTACATTTCCGCTAACAGTGCACAAGAGTTCCCGTTTTCCCACATTCTCACAAATACTTGTTATCACTTGTCTTTTTTTTTTTTTTGCAGTACGCGGGCCTCTCACTGTTGTGGCCTCTCCCATTGCGGAGCACAGGCTCCGGACGCGCAGGCCCAGTGGCCATGGCTCACAGGCCCAGCCGCTCCACGGCATGTGGGATCTTCCCAGACCGGGGCACGAACCCGCGTCCCCCGCATCGGCAGGCGGACTCTCAACCACTGCGCCACCAGGGAAGCCCCGCTTGTCTTTTTGATAATAGCCATTCTAACAAGTGTGAGGTGATAGCTCATTGTGGTTTTGGTTTGCATTTCCCTGATGATTAGTGATGTTGAGCACCTTTTCATGTACCTGTTGGACATTTGTATGTCTTCTTCGGAAAAATGTCTATTCACTTCCTCTGCTCATTTAAAAAATTGGATTGTTTGTTTTTTTGCTATTGAGTTGTGTGTGTTCTTTATATATTTTGGATATTAACCCCTTATCAGAAATGTGGTTTGCAAATATTTTCTCCCATTCAGTAGGTTGCCTTTTCATTTTGTTGATGGTTTCCAAAGGTATTTCTCTGTCCAAGAGTTGAAGGTGGGTCTCTTTTCTCCAAAACTCTGTTTGGCCATCAGAATGGTGTGCCCTATGAATCCCTGAAGCCTGGCTACTCCTCCCCGCCCCCATCTTCTCAGTCTTTTCTCACCCTTCTGAGATAAATGACTACTATTGCCCCTAGGTGACAGGGGAGAAGTCTAGTCTCAAAGAGTATAAGTGACTGGCCCAAGGTCCTGGATGCCCAGATCCAAAGGAGCAGATATGAAAACTGGGTCACAGCAGTGAGGAAGGTTGGCCTTGGAGGTGGGAGAGCACAGTGGGGAAGACCAGGTTTTGATTCAGGGTCTGCTACTTGAGATCTGTGAGATTTTGAACAGGTTACTTGAAGTCTCAGCATCTCAGTTTCCTCATCTTTAAAATCAGGATAATGATACCTGTACCATAGTGCAATGGTTATACAGGTTAAGGCATTGAAAAACTTAGCAAGTGCCTGGCACCGCTCAGTAAACAGTAGCCAGAATTATGCGGAAGAGCCTGCTGTGTTTGCCTACCCTCCCGCCCCCATCATTTACTTGGGGACCTGGAGCCGAGTGGTAAGAACACGGTTCCAGGATCAGATCCCCATTCTGCCACTTGTTTTTAGTGGATGCTGCGGTGCTCCCCAGATATTCTCTTTGGCACTGCGTCACTTGTTGCACCAGCTGCTTGGAGGGTGGGCCGCTGACGGCTGGGTTCTTCTCTCGACAGCAGTCCACCAGCTTCTTGCTCAAGGTTGGGCACCCTCCTTGAGGGCACCCCACATCCTGGCTTATTGCGGTATAAATGCCCAGCCCCCTTGCCTCAAGGAGGGACAACTGTGAAGGGCCATCAGCCCAGAGCTCCCCGTGCAGATGGGCTGGGCTGGCCCTTTTGTGATCACGTCAGCTGTTCAACTGTGCCCACTCCTGCTTGTTCCCTGCAAGAACACTCTCCACTAAACCTACCCACTCAGCCTGTTGCCCAGGAAGTCTGACCTAAGATATATTTATATGACTTTTGTGTAAGTTATTTACTGCTGTGTGCCTCAGGTTCCTCATCTGTAAAATGGGAGCGATAATAGTTCCTGCCTCCTAGGATGGCTATGAGCATTAAATGACTTACTGTATGTAAAGGGCTCAAACAGTGCCTGGTAAATGCTCAGTAAATGTTAGCCTGGTTTGATTGTTTGTTTGTTTTTAGCCCAAGTCCAGCTGGTCAGTGACAAGACCAGAAGTAAAACCCAGTTATTTCCTTTAACTGCTGGCTCTGCCCCCTGAGCCACAGCCGTTCCTTCAGAACAGTCTAGGGCTCTGAATACAGGAAGGGTTCTGGGGAAGCCAAAGGCTGCAAGACCCAGGTATGGAGAAGGTTGGATCCTTCAGTCTGAGGTTATTGCTTCACAAACACTCCTGGGAACTACTGTGTGCTGTTGCCCTCCCTGGTTATCTTGGTGTCCACTCCAAAGCACAAGCTCCAGCCCAAGATCCGCTCATTACAGTGGGAAAGATAGGCCCACAGACAACTCAATGTAAATGATTGCAAAGTGGGAGAAATGGCCATTCCCCCACTCAGATACGAGCATGAAGGTGCAGTGCTGCAGAAGACAGACCAGGTCCCGCTCTCATTTGTGGGGGATGAACAAGGCCAGGAGAGGGGGAGGAATGAATGGCCTCCTGGCTGGGGGACAGAGAAGGCGTTGAAGGAGGTGGCATTGTGCTGGACCTTGAAAGAAGGGTAGAACTTAGTCAGAAGCGGGTGAGAGGAGAAGGTGTCCAGGCAGAGGGGAGGCATGGAGGTGAAAAAGCTCTCAGCCTGTTCTTGGAACTCCAGTTCCTCAAGTGAAAATCCACTCATGGCTTCTCCTGATTGGGCTCCTTCTGCGTGTTCCTTCTTGCCAGCCTGGCACTCGGCGTTTGACATTCTAGTCCAGCAGGACCCTGCGGTGTTCCCTTGACATGTCCCCAACCTGATGAGGCTGTGGATGGGGAGAAAGAATGTAGACTTTGGAGACAGACACACCTAGACTCTCATCCCACCTTGGGGGCTTCTGGGTGTGGTCTTGTGCAAATCAGTTAACTTCCTTGATCTTCGGTGTTCTCAGCTATAAAATGGGGTGAAGAATGCCTCTTTCACAGGGTTGCTGTGGTTGCCAGCCTCCAGTATAGTTCTCAATGATCCCTGCCTCCTGGTTTTCACACCCTTATGTCCTCCCACACTGGGCCAGCGCTGGTCTATGTGACCAATAGGATGTGACAATAGGGATGCTGTGTCACTTCCAAGATTAGGTTATAAAAACACTGCAGCTTCCGTCTTGGGCTCTACCTGCCACCCCCAAGATGACTCATTCTGAGGAAAGGTCATGTCGTGAGAGGTCCACATGAGGAGTCTTCTACCCTCAGCCACAAGTGTGAGCTTAGAAGTGGGTCTGTTCGTCCCAGTCAAGTCTCCAGAGACCACAGCCCCACCTGACAGCTTGACTGTCACCTCATGAGAGACCCTGAGACAGAGCCACCCAGTTAAGCACCTGGATTCCTGACCCTCAGAAACCATGTGAAATAATAAGTGTTGGTTGTTTTCAGCTGCTCTATTTGGGGTAATTTGTTACACAGCAATAGATAACTAACACAGTTAGGTAAACATTAACAAAAATGGCCTGTGTAACGTGCCAGGATGGTGCCTGACATACAGTTCAGTGCTCAAAAAATGGGAGCTGACACATTATTTCCCACCTCCGTGCTTTGCCTCGGATACTTTACTCCATTTCTGCTTGTCAGAATTCTTCCACCACTCTCAACTATGTTTCCTAGAAAAGTGTTCTCTGACCACTCCTCCCCAAGGCACCTCCACGAGCGCCCTCCACCTCAATCATCTGTATTTCTCTTAGGAACGGAGTTGCTATCTGCCTGTCTGCTTCGGGGGCGTATCTAGTCCCTTTTTCTCCTACCCACCCCCCGGCCCTACTAAGAAACTATGAACAACCTCAGAACGGCGACCAAATCTGACTCTGGGCCTGGACGGGTGGCACATAAGCAGGGCCAGCCTCCCATCTTTTTTTTTTATTATTGCTTTTTTTTTTTATAATTTGGCCACGCCACACGGCATGTGGGATCTTAGTTCCCTGACCAGGGATGGAACCGACGCCCTCTGCATTGGAAGCACAGAGTCTTAACCACTGGGCCGCCAGGGAGGTCCCTCCAGCCTCCCCATCTTTGCAGATCACCCTGTCCCTCCCCTGGGACCCGAGTCCCTGCAGGGCCCTGCCTGGAGAACAGTGGCCTCAGCAGGCCACCTCTCAGGCGCCTGTTGATGGAAGAATCTTGTGGAGAGGTGATTCCCCCATACCAGTATCGCCACCCAGAAAGTCCAGGGCCACTCATTTTATATGGGCTCCAAGTCTGCAAGTCCACGTGAAGGGCCCCTAACTTGACACGTGACCCCAGCAAGTCTCTGCCCCTCTGGGCCTCAGTTTCCCATTTATGCAGGGTTGCCATGAAGACCTTTCCAGCTCCCACAAAAGAATGTGTCCCCCACCCTCCCTGCCCACTGATGGGGCTCCTCCAGGGCTGAGGCACAGGGTGGGAGGACACCCGCCACTCCTCACGGGCACCCATTCCCCACGGGAGAGAGGGGATGTGTCACCGTGACCACGTCTTTCTGGAAAGCCCCACAGTTCAGGTCTTTCCTGGGTTTGAACTGGAGGAACCGCATCCTTCTTGCTCACATCTCCTTGGATCTATGTTTGGCCTTGGCGGGCTTGATGTGGTGCAGTGGGCAGGTTGTTCCCTTTTAATTTGGGCTCTGAAGCCGGCCGAGGCCTGGACCAGTAATTATAAGCACAGAGCCATTTATGGAAACAGCTGTTGAAAAAGTCAGTAATGAGAACTGACTAAAAATACCCCCAGAAGTGAAGCGGGGGGCCTGCTCTGGGCGGCGCTGAGATTCCTGGGCGGGAGGAAGCCCTGAAGGGGCAGAACCGGGGGGTGATGGATTCTGCAGCTCACTCGGGACCCTCACGGGCCGCGGAGACCCGGGTGTTTCCTTAGGTCTGAGGGGCCCCTCGGCCTTGTTACCGGCAGGACCAGCCAGACGGGCCCAGCCCATCCACCTCCGGGGCCCCGAGGGAGCCTGTCCTCCACCTCGGGGGCCGGGCCGTGAACGGAGGCGAGTCCCACAGTAAAGTGAGAACATGGGTGGCCTGGGTTGGAAACCCTCGGTGACGTGGAAGCCACTCCCAGACCAGCAGGACGCCCCAGCCCAGGGGCTGCGCTGCTGGACGCTGAGCCGCTGTCCTGGGGACCAGGAGCCCTTGGGGTGAGGGCCAGGCCTCCCCTCTCTGGGCCCCCGGGACACGAGGGGCTGGACGAGCAGACTGCTGAGGCCTCCCGTTTCCACCCCACGTTGTTCAGTCTGTGTCCTCAAAGTGGTCACCGTCCAGAGGGCAGATGAACCAGGGACGGGGACCCCCGGGACGGGGACAGGGAGAGCCCGGCAGGCTGGTGTGTGTGGGCTCAGAGGCAGGCAAGGGGGCTTTCACAGCTGGACCGAGAAGAAAGTAGCCTTTATCCTTGGCGGGATGGGGCAACCCCGGAGAGAGCGGCTTCGGGGAGGGACTCCAGGGGGAGGGTGTTTGCACCAGAAGGCCCAGGAGGCCGTGAGGATGGGCAGGGCCAGCCTGTGCGGGTGAGGGGCGGAGGCTGGACAGCAGAGCCCAGCGTAAGACCCTCCCATGGGCCCTGAGGGGCTGGGGAAGGGTTTGAGGGCAGGAAGGACTGTCAGGTCAGAAGATGCCATTCTCTTAATAGCCACACTGGACTGGAGGAAGGGGGTGTCTTTTGAAGGCTTACTTTTTGGTCAGGAGCAAGATGGATTCAGGTTGTCCGGGTGACTCTGCATTTTGTCGAGGCACAAAAATAGCCAAAGCCGATGAGGGTGTTGGGCGGGTGGCATCTGGAGCCTGAGCTGTGGGTGCAGGGCCTCAGACACGGAAAGGCAGAGTGAGGGCCACAGACATGGTGGTGGAGGCCGCCTCCTCCCGTGGGCCCTCCCCTCAACCGCGGGGTCTGGAGCTGGTTTATCAGGGGCTGGAGGCGAAGGCCGAGGCTCCAGTGAGCACTCACTGGTGAATCGTGACTGTGTATTGTTCCGGGGGCTGCATTAAGGCGATCCAGAAAGTGAATTAATTTGCTGCTGCTTCTCCAGACAGAAAAGCTGGTTCAGTGATTGAACACTTTGGGCAGCTTTTTATAATTTTGTGGAAACTAAACATGGCAAGGTGCCTATGGAGCCAGACATACCTTTGTCTGCTCCCTGTGCCCAATGAAGTGCATTGTGCCTGTCTTTTCATATCTTTGCCAGTGTGTCTTTGGGAATCTTGGGTCAAAGGATACATTCATAGGTCATTTTGCCAGGGTATTGCAAAAGGATGTTGCCAAATTCCTCTCCATGGTATCCCTACCAGCACCATGTGAGAATACGCACATCTGCGCTTACCTATTTCCTTCTCGCAGGCCATACTGAGCACCCAAGGACAGGCCCCCTACCCCTTCCAGTCCTCTTGAAACCATAATGCTCTGTATTTTACTTACAATAGAAATGGCATCCCCTATTTTATTTGTCTTGTTTGTTTCTCTTTTGTCTCCCCTGTTAGACTATAAACACTGTGAATGCACTGTCTTGTTCTGTCTGTTCACTGCTGTGCTCCCAGTCAGAACAGACTCTTACATACCGTAAGAACCTGATACATTCGTTTATAAATTGAACTTGATAATCAATAAATAAATGAAAGATGAGTACACTCATTTAGAAAACAATCACTCAAAATCTCCCCTTCCCCTCCACCCCATGGCCTTGCAGTTGCTGACATGGCCTTCGAGGGTATCTCATCTTGGCTCAAAGTTGGGAGATTGCAAGTCAGGCTCATCCCAAACTCCTGTTGAACAGCCATCCCTCCCAGTCCATTGCCTGACTATTTACAAAGTCCTTTCATGGACTTGTGAGGAAAGCTGGGTGTCTCCTCATTCCCAGTTCACACAGGAGAAGACCAGGCCCAGAGGGGATTTCCATACCTGGTTAGTGCAGGGACAGGCCTGCAGTGAGGCCCTGACCACTGGCCAGAACCCTCCAGGATGCCCTAAGCTGCCTCTCTGGCTAAAACAGGCTCGGTCTGCACAGTTAACAAGGGGGAAATAGAGGTGCCAGAAAATGCTTTCCCAGAACACCAGCTTTTGGGAACTCTCTCTCCTAACTCAAAGCCACAGGCACTGAAAAACCTGCAACTCCACAGGGGGCCTCGCCCTCCCCTCCCCACTGACTGTCAGATAAAGGAGTCACTCTCTTTACCCAGTTCCACACTCAAGATATTTCACCAATTTCTGATGAAAATCATTTTCCTAAAACTGTCCCGCCTCTAGTGCTTGCCTGGACCTGCTGGGGTGGGCAGTTTCCTGTGCTGGATCTGTTGCGGGGGTGAGGGGGTGGTGGGCTTCGATTTCACAAACCCACCGGGTGGAAGTTTGGAACTGGGGTCAACCCAGGTGAACAGGGCTCTCTTGACCCAGCACAGGCGGGCCCCCAGCTCAGCAAGGGAGGGAGGCTACAGAGTCTGGTGCCCGCAGGAGCTGGCAGGTTTGTGGTTGTCCCTCAGTCCTGGATCCAACATGAATGAGTCAGGTCAGGCCTGCAGACAGAGGTTCCCAGTGACCCACCAAGGGTCACCCACTGTGCCTTGGGGGCAGACATACTTAAGAATGCTTTGAGAGGGGTCGGGCTCAGGGCATGGCTGAGTGACCCCTCCTTATTCTCAGGGCCACACCCTGTGACAGCCAACAGCCTGGACCTATTTCATCCTGCAGATCAGGGATGCTTACACAGTCACGTAACCGAGGTGGTCTCTGCAGTTACCGAATCCATGGAAATTGTCCCCAAAGCTCTGTGTGGGAGTGTGTAGGGAGGAGGGGACTCGTGCGGTGATATTCATGGCGAGCATCACTCGGGCAAGGTCCAGAACCCTGCCCTCCACATCCTGCCTCTGTGGGAGGACCCGGATCCTCCTATGACACGCTGCCCCTGGAACAGCCTGGCTCGTAGGTGGGCATTTGCTGCAGGTCCAGCACCCCGTCAGACAATGGAGGTTCTATTTCCTCTCCTCCCTGGTCAGGGGATGAAACGCCCATCTCCTGCCCAAACATGTGTCCACTGGCCCCGCCCAGCACAGCTGTTTGCCCATCCATCACCAGACCAGGTCTCCACCGCAAGGACAGGAAGTGCTCCCACATCCGCCTCTGCCACCAGCCTGGTGACTTGTGGTCTCTGAGTCCAGTAGCCAGAGAGAGAATTTTTAAAAAGACTCACAGACATGTAATTAAAATCTCAGTGTTGGTTTTGGGGGAAGGCTCTGGGAGGCTCCCGCCCCTGCTTTGCGGAAACACAGATTTTTAGTGTTTGAAAGTGACAGGAGGCTAAAGTGAGACGCTCTAAATATACTGTCCTGGGCATTTCCGGGCAGCTGGGGAAATATGGGGTTTATTCTGCTCCTGCGGTCTCTTGCCCAGACTGTTAGAGCAGCCCTGCCACTGGCCTGCCTCGGGTCCCCTCCAGCCTGGGCTTTACCCTCGCCTCCACACATAGCTTCCACTCTACCCTTAAACCACACTCCCTTGCTGCCCAGAGCCCTGACGCCCCATTGGCCAGAGCACAGCCCACGCTCTGAGGCCGGAATTCCAGCTGTCCGCAGTTAGGCCACAGCCAGACTTATGCCCTGAGCCGCACATTGCGGGATGGTGGGCGGCCCCAGCACCTCACACCTGTGCAGGACCTCTGCCTAGAATGTCTTCTCCCCCACCTTATCCACCTACCAAGAGTCAGTCCCATCCTTCAAGGCCAGTTCAGGTGTCACCTCCTCCGGGAAGCCTGCTCAGATCATGCCATGGGACCCTCCAGCTTCCCCAGCACTTGACCCAGCATCTCCAGGAGCTGTCATCCTACCTCGCCTCTTCCTGGTTCTTTCCGTGTCTCCCTCCGGCCCCGCTTCCTGCTTCCCCTTGTTCCAAAGAGGGTCCTGCCGTTCTTCCACCCTTTGCTGGGCTTTATGGCTGTTGTTTTCCCTGCCGGTGCTGTCGTTCCGCGGCTCTAGGCCTTTGCTCAGGCTGGACCCTGCCTCTGCAGCGTCCTTCTCCCTTGACATCGTGGCACATTCACTCTCACCCCTCAAGGCCCAGCTCCAAAGCCCTCTCTCCCCTCAACTCCCATCCGCATACCGGCTGACTCCGGGAGCCCCGTCCTGCCCAAGTGCACTCAGCTATGTCCCTGCTGCCACCGTGGCCCTTTTCTGCCTTGGGTCTGATGTCCATCTCCCCAGAGGAGGGACCTGTCCTGTGCCCATCTGTGGGTCCCAGAGCCAGCAGGGTGCTGAGCGGGGCAGGCTGGGTGTGGGGCTTGCGGACCAGACATGGACACTGCCCTTGTGGCACCGCCGTGTGCCAGGTGCCGTGCCAGGCGCCTCACGACACAGCTCCCCGAGCCCTCTCGGCACCCAGGAGGCAGAGCTGGGACAAGCCTGTTCTCGAGCAGGGAGCAGTCCCACCCAGACTGCCCAGGCCCCCAGATCCCACCCGGCCCTGCCCACCCCGGAGCCCGAGCTGGAACCACAAGTGACCGCCAGTCCCACTTTGTCTTGCAGTGGAACGGGACCACACCCTGGGCCACCAGGAGCCCCAGTGGAAGGAGTTCCGCTTTGACCTGACCCAGATCCCGGCGGGGGAGGCCATCACGGCCGCGGAGTTCCGGATTTACAAGCTGCCCAGTACCCACCTGCTCAACTGGACCCTCCACGTCAGCATGTTTGAGGTGGTCCTGGAGCAGTCCAACAGGTGCCTGCCCTGCGCCCCGCGGGCCCGCTCAAGCCTCTGTCGGAGGGTCCGGCCCAACCCTGCGTGCCGGGGGGAACATTTCCCAGAGGACAGAAGGGGAGCTTCCTGGGCAGCCCACCCTCAAAGGACAAAGATGGTTGGCCCGAGGCCTCGTGTCACCGTGGGGAGAGGCCCAGCATCAGTCCTGGATTCAAGTCCCCATCCTACTGTCCTTGCTGTGGGACATGGGCAGGTCACTGAGCTCCTGGGCCTCAGTTTCCGCATCTGTACACGGGCACAGTAACACATTTGTACGGTAGACGCAGTGAGAAAAGGCATGTAAGGCACCAGAGCCAGGCGGGGTAGATGCCCCACTAATGGTCCCCCAGGAGGGCACTGGAAACACAAAGGCAGCTGTGCCGGCCCTCGGTTAATTGTTCTTTCGTGTCCACAGGGAGTCTGACTTGTTCTTTTTGGATCTTCAGACGCTCCGATCTGGGGACGAGGGCTGGCTGGTGTTGGACGTGACAGCAGCCAGTGACCGCTGGCTCTTGAACCGTAACAAGGACCTGGGACTCCGCCTCTATGTGGAAACAGATGATGGTAAGACTCGGGTCAGCAGCGAACCTTCCCCTGGGGGCTCCTCCGAGGAAGCTGCTGGTGGCAGGCGCAGCTCGAGCCCCTCACGTGGCCCTGGAGGCCTGGCCTTTTCCACCTGTGCTGCTGGGGGATACCTCCACCCCTCCGCAGGGGCTCAGTGGGTAGAGAGTGAGGTTCCCGCAGTGCAGGACAGCAGGAGACCCCCTACCAGCCGAGAGTCCCTCCTCTCCTTCTGCAGGACCAACAGCTGTGTTGCTCAGAGTGAGTCCACGTTTTTCCTCCCTAAGAAATGGGAGATTCTTTCTACTCTACGGAGCTGCCTTCTGCACCAGGAGTTTCCGTCCTGGGCTGGGCGAGGGGAAGCGCTCACACCCTCAGGCTCTGAGGCAGAGGCCTGGGTGTGAATCTCGGCTCTGCAGCCTTCTAACTCGGTGACCTTGGCAGGTCACTTACCTTCCTAAGCCTCGGTTTCCTCATCTGTAGAATGAGGATTCACACCTTCATTCATTTAGCAGGTGTTTGGGGGAGAGCCTCCTGGTGGGCCCAGGGTTGGTGTGTCTGTGGTACAGCGGGGACCACCATGGCTGGAGCACAGGGGGCTAGGCAACGGCTGTGAAGAGGCTGAGAGAAGTGGGCAAAACAGTAACTCTGAAATAAACGTCATCTTATTTAATAGCATTGGAGGGGGACAGGATCTGATTCAGCGTTCTATAAAACAACCCTCTGAGACACTCCCCCTCAAGGGGGTGTAGCATCTCTCCCCCTCCTTCAGTGTGGGCTGCACTTACAGACTTGCTTCCCAAAGTATGCCGGGGGCTGGGGCAGTACCTTTGCAGGGGCAACCTGAGCTGCACCCCTCAGCCGGGTGCTCAGACTCCCATGAACACGTCATGTAGCTCCCAGACACCCTTGATCTGACAGAGTGGGAACAGCACTTCACCTCCATGGTCTTCGTCCCCAAAACCCAGAACCCCAGTCTCACCATGAGAAAAACATCAGACAACCTGAAACTGAAGGACATTCTACAGAACACCTGCCTGACCAGTACTTCTCAAAACTGTCAAGGTCATCAGAAAACACGGGAGGTCTGAGAAATTGTAACAGCCCAGAGGTGCCTAAGGAGTTGTGATGACTATATGCCAATGTGGGACCCTGGGTGGGATCCTGGAAAAAAGATGCCGGAGAAAACTAATGAAATCTGAGTAGATCGTGATGTTTAGTAAATAATAAGATACCAGTATTGGTTGATTAGTTGTGACAAATGTGGTTCCAGGACAGTACGTGCTGGGGACACAGGTGTGGGAACCGCTGACGTGCAGGTGGATCTGGGGGCGGGGGGACGGGAGTAGCGCGCTGGGGAGGAAGGGTGACGATGGAGAGGAAGGAGACGGCGCCCAGGCTTCCCCGGAGAGACGTCGCCTCGGGGCCTGCGTGCGCCAGTCCCCGGATCCCTCCAGTCCCGCCTGACGGTCCGGACCGGTCCCGCCTCCCGCCTTCGCGGCCCGGGAAGCTCGGCGCCTCGGGCCCTCCGAGCGCGGAGACGGAGCGGGGCGGCGGGGGAGCCAGCCGGGCGGCCGCATCACCGCCGGGTGCCCCCTGCCCTGTGACGCGCGGGCGGGGCGCGCACGGCCGCCGCCTGTCCCCGCTGGGCCCGGGGCCGGAGCCCCAGCCGGAGCGGAGCGGACGATGGCAGCCCTGCGGCTCCTGGAGTCTGCGCTTGGGCGCCGGGTCCCCGCCGGCTGCTCGGTACCCGCGCTGGCGACGGGCGGTGTGTGCGGCTTCGCCAGCAGCGCCCGCGCGCGTGCCAAGTCCTACGCGGACCCCGTGGAGGCCGTGAGAGACATCCCGGACGGCGCGAGGATCATAATCCGGGGCTTCGGCTTCTGCGCGATCCCGGAGAACCTGATAGGGGCGCTGCTCAAGACCCGCGTGAAGGACTTGACCGTGGTCAGCAGCAATGTGGGGGAGGTGAACTTCGGGCTCGGCCTTTTCCTGGGGACCAAGCAGATCACCCACATCGTCTGCTCGTACTTGGTGGAGAACTCGCTCTGCGAGCACCGGTACCTGGCGGGCGAGCTGGAGCTGGAGATCACACCCCAGGGCACCCTGGCCGAGCGCCTCCGCGCGGGGGCGCCGGCGTGCCCGCCTTCCACACCCCCACGGCCTGCGGGACCCTGGCCCAGGAGGGAGGCGCACCCAGCAAGTCCTTAGAGGACGGCCACATCGCCATCCTGAGTCAGCCCAAGGAGGTGAGGGAGTTCCACGGACAGCACTACCTTCTGGAGCACGACGTCACGGCCGATTTTGCTTTGGTGAAAGGGTGGAAGGCCGACCGGGCAGGAAACGTCATCTTCAGGGCCAGCGCCAGGAACTTCAACGTGCCCATGTGCAAAGCTGTGAGAACCTCAGTGGTGGAGATTGAAGAAATTGTGGACCTGGGGCCGTTTGCCCCAGAGGACATCCATGTTCCTAACATTTACTTAGAGGACATCCATGTTCCTAACATTTACTTAGATCGAGGAATACAGGGGGGAAAATATGAGAAAAGAAATGAGCGTTTAACGATGCAGAAAGAGGATGATGAAATATGCAAGTCTGCAGATAGTATAAGGACACGGATCCTCAAGCAGGCAGCTCTTGACTTTGAGGACGGCCTGTATGCCAGTTTGGGCATAGGAATCCCTCTTCTGGCCACCAGCTACATCAGCCCCACTATAACCGTTCATCTTCACAGTGAAAATGGAATCTTGGGCTTGGGTCCATTCCCACTGAAAGAGGAGGTGGACGCAGATCTCAACAACGCGGGCAAGCAAACAGTCACCCTTCTTCCTGGGGGCTGTTTTTTCTCCAGCGATGAATCATTTGCCATGATTCGAGGGGGACACATCGACCTAACCTTGCTGGGAGCCATGCAGGTTTCCAAATATGGTGACCTGGCTAACTGGATGATACCCGGCAAGAAGGTGAAAGGAATGGGGGGTGCGATGGATCTGGTGTCCAGTACCGAGACCAGAGTGATGGTCACCATGGAGCACTCCACCAAGGCCAGTGAACCCAAAATTTTGGAGAAATGTACCATGCCGCTGAATGGAAAGCGGTGTGTGGACTGAATCATCACCCAGAAGGCCGTGTTTGACATGCACAGGAAGGGAGGACTGGGCTTCCCTGGTGGCGCAGTGGTTGAGAATGCACCTGCCAATGCAGGGGACACGGGTTTGAGCCCTGGTCTGGGAAGGTCCCACTTGCAACAGAGCAACTAAGCCCGTGCGCCACAACTACTGAGCCTGCACTCTAGAGCCTGTGCGCCACAACTACTGAGCCCGCGCGCCACAACGAAGAGTAGTCCCCACTCGCCGCAACTAGAGAAATGCCCGCCCCAACGTAGCCAAAAATTAATTAATTAATTTAAAAAAAAAGAGAGGACTGACCCTGATCGAGCTCTGGGACGGCCTGATGGTGGAGGACATCAAAAAGAGCACAGGGAGCACCTTGGCCATCTCCCCGAATCTCAGACCCATGCAGCACGTCTAAACCTAGCCGGAAAGTGAACCTTGGTCCCAGAGCGTGTGCTTCTCCCTTTAACCTCCTGGATTGCATCCTGAGAAAGCCGCAGTCACATTTCTGCATTTCACCAGCATCTGGCCGGCTTTCTCCTGCCATCCCAGACTGGCTGCCACTGGATAGGCTTTGTTCTCTCGAGAGGGACATGCCTTTAATTAAAAACAAAAGGAAAACAGAGGCACTGACCTTATATGTCCTGTGAGTTCTGAGAAAGCTCTGCTCCAATCACCCTCCTCCCTGTCTGTGGTATTTACATTAAATTCTATGCAGCTTGAGATGATCCCATGGGAAAGGTTTCACTGAAGTTCCTGCTCTTGTGAATGAATCATGAAACGTAGGGAAAAGTGATGGGGGAGGAACAACTCCACCCAGAGTCTGCGGAAGGCACCGTTTTAGTGTACTGGAACTATGAAAACATACACACATAAATGTGAATTCGTAACCAGGAGAAACGCTGTCTAAATGAAAGATTTTTTCCTTTGACCATATTGACTTTCCTCTGGGGACTTTCATTTTGTCACTAAGTTTTGTTTCCTTGTAGCCTCACCTCCTCTTCCTCTCACATTTCTCCTCCTCGTAGCTAAATAGATGTCTCTAGAAGGGAAGCAAGACCGTCTAGGCGGCCAGTAAACTGGTAATAGGGGCAACTGAAGGCAGAGAGACCGTTGGTGCAGACATTTCTCCGAGAAGTCTCCTCTGTGAACAAACGGCTCGCCTGTGTGTGGCCAAAGGCTGCGACTTAGGATGGGAGGAGTTCTACAAACCTGACCGATGGACTTAGATGGGTTTTTTCATCTCAAATCATAGTGTTCCTCTGTCGTCCAGATCAGACAGTTATTCCCTTCTTCTCTGTTACGGAGCCTAAACCAGCCTCTTGTTCATACTCCCTTGAAACCCATGAGGGGCAGTGACGTACTTCATCCTGAATCCACAGTCTCACACACTAGACAGAAAAAAATGAGTTTCCGTTTGCGTGCGTGCGTGCGTGCGTGCGTGCGTGGGGTTCAAACCCAGGCCTGCCATGGAGGCTGCGCTTTCTCAGTGCGGCTCTAGGGCTGCACAAAATGGATGGGAGCCCGTGGGTAAGAACAGGAAGCTCCAGCTGGTCAAGGAAGGCCTCTCAGAGAGGCTCCCTGCGGCCTCACCCTGACGGGAGGCCCGGATCCTGGAGTGGAGAGACAGTGCCCCTGAGGGGACAGCCACAGAGTGTCAGGGGACCGTGACCAGGCGGGCAGTGGATGGACGTCACTGAGTGGACTGTGCAGCACCTTCTGGGGAGGAGGACCTGATCTGCCCTGCGTGGTGGGAGACGTCTTCCAGCGTCAGCCTGGGACAGGCAGAGGTTCTAGAAGCAGACGAGTTACAGGTCTGTTAAACAGTAGCAAGAAGGAAAAGCATTGAGTTCCTAGTTCTCATGCGGTGAGGAAATAAATAACCTGTGGGACAAAAGCACACCTGGTCACAGCTGGATCCCCTCCAAGGGTTTCAGCCAGGCGTCCTGATTGTCCTTCAACGTGGCACGAGGGTCACATCCATGACCGCAGGCTGAGGCGGGGCAGGGGCTGCAGGGAAGGGGCAGGTGGCACCCAGAGCAGAAAGAGGCCTTGGGGAGAGATGGGAGCACTCTCGGTCTGGCCCAGGGGAGGGGGCATGAATCCCCAGGGCTGGGATAGGGCAGGGGAGCTGCCAAGACATCCGGGCCCTGATGGGGTAGACTCAGAAATGGGGGGAGGCTGGAGGTGTCAGGGGCCTTCCTGGCCCAGAGGAGCAGCATCTTCATCTGCGTCTGCGTGCTGGGGGAGGCCACAGTGTGGCCCCCATCTCGAGGTGTGGCCACACATCCCACGTCTCTCACAAAGGGGACAGCATGCCTGCCAGCACCCTCACAGTTCAGGTCTAGAGGCAGGGACCCTGGGCCTCAGAGGTTCCTGAAGTTCCTGCCTCTGCTTTCTGGAAAGGGTCCCGCCAGAGCCAGGCAGCCTGGGGGCCACCACCTGGACAGCCGGGGCCTGCCCTGTTACCCAATCTCTCTGCGCCCAGGAGACCCCAATACAATCCTTGACCAGACAATTGCACAAGAAAAGCCTACAGTGAGCACAGCCTCGGGAGCACCAAAGGTCTCCCTGGCCTCTCAGTGGACAGGGCTCTCCAGGGACTCACAGGACAGGGCGGCTGCACACACAGGCCTGGAGGGCTGCCGGGCCAAGGCCGCCGCATGCGTCCACCAGGTGTGGAGCTCCGCTCCAGAGCCGCGTGGACGACAGCCGCCCGCCTGCCCCGTCACTCCACGGCCTCCTCCTGGTGCCCTCACGGGCCTTCCCTCTGTGGAAGGGCTGCTGTGTGTCTTGTGGCTCTGCATCCTCACGGGCCCGCTGTTCTTCCTCGTGACCCTAACCTGCCATGACCCAAACTCCCCGAACGGCTTCTCCCTGGGCCCCTTCCAGTGTCAGCTCCTGTCTCAGCAGGGTCATCCCTGAGTGGCACCTCTGATGGGCCCAGTGCATGTTTGTGGCAGGTGATGTCATAGGTCAAAGGTTAGTCTCTGGTCGATTAGCTGTTTAGTCAACTCTGGCCCATGGACTCAGGGCTAAAGCACAGCTGTGTAAGGGCCGGCGATGTCCCTGACCTGTAATGTGCAGTGGAGGATCATGAGACCCACTAATAGAACACACATGTTTATGTGTGTGCACATGTGTACACTAGCTGTATAAATGCACACGTGTGTGTACACATACATATATGGGCTTGTGTGTCTATGCCTGTGCATCACTGCTGCAACACTGGGGTGAAATGTACCTGGAAGTGGGATGTTCGGCCCTGGGTTTTAAGAAACATTAACAGTGAGCTTGTAGTCATGCCCTATTGTTTAGTGTGAGAAAATCCCACAGGGAAAGGAAATGAAGAGGTTCTATCACGTTCTCATCTTTATGATGAAAGCCAGGAAATAAATGTCTAAAGATGAACTAATATCTAAATATTCAGATATATCTACTCAAAGGAATTTTATACATTTGAAATGTTCATAGTTGAGACTTAACAACCAAGAAAATGTTTACGTGGAAAAATTGGGAAAAATACAGACTTCTTTCTTACGCTCACAATTGAAATTAACATATGAAAATATCCCAGAAAAATGAAAATGATGCGTTGTAGCAGGGGAGGGGTTTATGGGTGGTAGTTTTTCTAAGGTTCTTTACAGTTGTTGTTATAATCACTTTGACAATTAAAACACAAGAGGTCATTGGAACTGCAAAGCGGCACAGGAAGATAGCTCTACTGGTGGAGGTGGCTTTTCCGGGGCCGAGCAGTGTGTTCCTCCGGCCTCCTCAGGCTTTAGCAGCTGCGGGTAAAACCTCAGCTTTACCAGCATCACTGCTCCTAGGCTGAGGCCCCAGTCATGTCTCTGCCCACAGCCTTTGCTCTCTTTCTTCCTTTTCAAAGCACAAACCCGCTGGTTGAGAACTTAAATGGATAAGGAGGGCTCTGGAATTAGATGCACGTGTCTGAACGTGGACTTGGGTAAATGTCTCTGTCCGCGGAGCCTGGGGTCTCGTTTGGGGGCGTCGGTGAGTGGCCTGCTCTTGGGCGGTGCTCAGCAGAGCAAGCACTGAGTCCTGGCAGCCGCTCCCGCCAGTCGAGTGTTGTAAATCCTACTGATCCCCAGAAAGGATGGGGTGGAAGGTAGAACTCGGGCGTCGGGGCCCCGAGATGGATGGGAACCCTGGTTCTGAGAGTCCCCGGTAGTGGTGCTCTGAGCCGTCACCGAGGGGCTCTGATGCTTCTCAGGGAAATGATGGGTCTGGCGTCACGATGAAGACTGGTTGAGATCATCACGTGAACTGACTGAAAGCTGTAAAGCGCTGTCACAACGGGCGGTGCCCTGGACCATCACTAATCCCGAGCCTGTGCTCCCGAGGACCCTCCCCCGCTCCTGCAGACCTGCCCGCTGGGGGCTGGGGCTGGACTTGGGACTCGGGTCTTCAGAGGAGGAAACCGAGGCCCAGTGGGTCCCCTGTAGCCTCAGGCTCCGTGCTCCTGGCCCGCCCACAGAGAGGTCCCTGCTGTGTCCCCGTGCAGGGCCCCACCCTCGAGTGACCGCTCTCTCTGCTCTCTCCGTCTCAGGGCGCAGCGTGGATCCTGGCCTGGCCGGTCTGCTGGGGCAACAGGCACCGCGCTCCCAACAGCCTTTCGTGGTCACCTTTTTCAGGGCGAGCCCCGGCCCCGTCCGAGCCCCTCGGGCGGTGAGGCCCCTGAGGAGGAGGCTGCCGAAAAGAACCAACGAGCTGCCGCCCCCAAACAAACTGCCGGGGATCTTCGGTGAGGTTGGGGACCAGGTGGTGGGGACAGAACCCTCCTGGCTTCAGTGGGGTCAGGCTCATGGTCAGTCACCCAGCCACCTTTCCTGACACCACTTTGCCCCTGCACCCTGGGGACCAGCCACTGCACGGTCTCCAGGGCTCTGAGCATCTGCCGTCACTGCCCCTGCTGCCCTGAAGTCCCTTCCTGCCCTCCCTGGCTCACCAGGCCCCCACCCCACCCCACCCCGTCAAAATCCGGTGCCCCTGGTGGCTCTCGGTGCTGCCCCGGGCGCCCTGCAGGATCCAAGCGTTTCTGTGAAGGTGTCCCTACCAGGCCAAGCCCCTGGGGATCAGAGCCCCCTGGTGCCCTCCTTTCCTTCACGGGGAGCCACGCTTTGCTTGGTCTCAGTGGGAGCCACTTGTCCTGTGGAATGGGCGTGGCTGGAGAGGCGGATGAGGTCAGGGGTGTCTCCGGAGGAAAGGAGGAGGGGCTGCTGGGCGGCAGAGGGTCCCCGGGCTGCTGAGTGGACCATGGGGAGTCACAGGCTGAAAGTCAGGGGAGGCTGGGCTGAGCGTGGGGTGACTGTAACCACGGGGAATCATCTGGAGCCGTTGAAGGTTCTTGCCCAGGGTCACGGCGCCAGCAGAGCTGCAGAGATGGGCTTTATGAGACCAAATGGGTTAGTTTCCCATCGTTCATTTACTCAACAAATGAGCCCATCAGGGCGTCCCCCGCCCCGGGAGCTCCCCATGGTGGGTGCACAGAGCGGGAACCCCAGCAAAGACCTCGCCCCTTCTGTCCCCCGCAGACGACGTCCACGGCTCCCACGGCCGACAGGTGTGCCGTCGGCATGAGCTCTATGTCAGCTTCCAGGACCTTGGCTGGCTGGTAATTCCTGACTCTCCTTCTTTCCTAAATGACAGTCCCCACCTTGAAGATGGCAAGTGTATGTCCAAGAGGAGGTAGAAACATGGGGGATTTGCATTTTCTTGTTTTATTTTCCTCTGTGTTTTTCCAAGTCCTCTAAAGGGAGAATGTGTTGCTTTTGTAGTGAAAAGTGCTTTTTTGTGAAAACCATGAAAATGGAGACTGTCTGAATCCTTAGCCATAAAATGTCAGAGCTGCAGCAGGAAAACTGAGGCCAGGGTGGGCAGTGCCTCTGGCCTTTGCTGTGACTGGGGGTGGGCTGGGGAGGACGAAGCTGAGCGCTGATGGCGCATGAAGGGGACGGAGATCGTGCCCAGCCCTGTCTGCTGAGGGTCTTCTGGTGGATGTCAGACCTCTGGGGGAAACTGCCCTGGGAGGGGCCCGAGGGTGGGCTGGTGGGCCCTGAGGCTGAGGGAGGGTAAGGGGCAGCCCTGAGTTGTGCTGTGACAGGTGCTGGACCGGGGGGCTCAGGAGGGGCACATGGATGGGACTCACCTTCTCCCATTACCTGCCCCCAGGACTGGGTCATCGCCCCCCAAGGCTACTCAGCCTATTACTGTGAAGGGGAGTGCTCCTTCCCACTGGACTCCTGCATGAACGCCACCAACCACGCCATCCTGCAGTCCCTGGTCAGTACCGTGTCCCTCTGCCTGGACGCCCAGGGGAGGGGTTTGCGGAGGAGAGGGGCGCGTGCAGCCAGCAGGTGATGGCAGCACTGCTGTGTCAGGGAGCTTTCTCTACATGGAAACCTTTCTGCATGCACGTGCAGTGAAATCCCACAGCCGTGCAGAAACTGGTCCCCGTGTGGGCCACCCCCAACCCGTGCACCTGAACACACGTGCACGTGGGGGACTTGCACGTCCATGCGGTGGGTACCAGACTTACAAAGGCCCGCCTGCTGGTGGTCAGAGGCACAGCCTGTGCGTGATAGGCGGGCATCCCACACGGCTACTTGTGCCCTCGGAACACACACGTGCACCATGTTCACTGGCACGTTCGGCCTCCTGTGTGTCACACACGCCCTCAGGGTCGGGGTGGGTGACACACGTGTGTGTTCTGCCCCCTCTTCCTGTGCAGGAGTCCCCAGGTACCCCGTGCGCCTCTGGTTTCCCCTCCTGTTCCTTTCCCGTTGGCTCTTTTTTCTGGGTCCCTCTGGGCTCTTTGTGTCTCTACAGGCTTTTGATGCCCCGGTGTCTGGGGAAACTTTAAATGCTGAAAAAGTTTCTAATAGGAACACTGTTGCTGCTGCTTATCGCTAAGTGTTTTAAATGTTTTTTAGTGCTGAGGCTTCTTTCTAGAACATTGACCTGGACACTGTAGTTACAGGTTGTTCAAGGTGATGCCCTAGAGCAAATGAGTTAAGGCAGCATGGACCCCAGGATAATGCCTCCTTTCCCAATGGTCACATGGGATTTGCTGGACCCCTGGGGAGCTGCCTTCCTTGAAGAAGGTCAGGGGTGATGGAGCCTGTCCTGGCAGCAGGCTGCTCAGAGCTGGGGCTTCTGGGGTAAGGCTGGGCTCTGGGGACCGGGGGCCAGGCTGCCAGACAGGGCCCCCCATGAGACGGCTTCGCCCAGGCCCTGCTCAGTGGCCTCCGTGAGGCCTGGGAGGTCCCGGTAGATGGAAGCAGGTTCCCTTTTCTCTCCAGCCCCTGAAAGGCTGGGGGGCTGCCTTCCGGGCCCTTCCATGTGGGGCCCCGATGAAGAGTCCAGGGTGAACGGCAGCTCATCCTGCCGAGTCTCCAGATAAATATTTTTGTAGAGGCTGCAAGAGCTCACTCAGTCGGGCTGTCTTTAGGGGTAGAGCTGTTTGGAGGAGGGTAGCGGGATCCCCGTGCCAGGTCCCAGTCGTGCTGTGGCCTCGGCCTCAGCCATGGAACTGGGCAGGTGACTCGGTTCCTGTGCCCTCAGTGGTCATCTGCCCAGAACAATCTCTGCCTAGAAATCGTTAGGAGGGGTGGAGGTGCTTTGAGAAACAACACTGTCGGACACCCCAAGGGTGAGCCTAGAAGTCTGGCCGCCAGCAGCTGTAACACGGACCTTCACCGGCTCCCAGTCTGGAAGGGGAGCCGGACCAGGAACAGCTCATGTGGACAAGACACCATCAGGGACGTTGCAGAAGCGCAGGGAGGAGAGAGGAGCAGAGGGGACCCCGGGGGCGGCGCTGCAGGGGCGCAGGCAGGACCTGGGACACGTGCCGGGGGCCAGTAGGGTCTGGGTCGTCCTGTCTGACGGGAGGGGCTGTGACAGAAGCCACAGGTGCCCTGGCTGGGTCTGAGGGCAGCGGCGGGGCGGGGGGAGGGGTGGGGTGGCCAAGGGGGCGGGGCCGGAGCAGAGTTCGTGCCAGCACCTGCCGGGCTGCGGGGCGAGATGGCGCCGGGGAGGAGCGAGCGGCTGCAGGCCGGGCGGCAGGAGCTGGGGGCTGGGACGGGGTCCCCGCGGTTCTCACGCCTCTGCCTGCCGCCCCCCTCCCCGCCAGGTGCACCTGATGAAGCCTGACGCGGTGCCCAAGGCGTGCTGCGCGCCCACCAAGCTGAGCGCCACCTCCGTGCTCTACTACGACAGCAGCAACAATGTCATCCTGCGCAAGCACCGCAACATGGTGGTCCGCGCCTGCGGCTGCCACTGAGGCCCTGCCCCGCCTGCTGCGCCGCCCCTACCGGGTCAGGTCAGCCCTCCGCAGGGGGCACCCCCCCAACGCCTTCACATATCAGGCAGGGCGGCAGCGAGGGCGCCCCTCCGCTGCCCACATCCTGCCAGGGGCTGGTCCTCCCCAGGCCCCTCTGCCCCGCCCCCGCCCGGCGCCTGAGGCGGTGGCGGAACTCCGGCCTGGTGGTCCGCGTCCGCAGCAGGGTCCTACCCCAGCCCCCTCCCCAGAGGCACGGGCTGACCGTTCTTTGGGGTTGGCAGAGAGTCCTGTCTGAGGACCTGCCCTTGTTCACTGCTGGCCCAGCTGTGGGCGGATGTGGGACGAACTCAGAGGCACCTGCAGCCCAGGATGGCCACCTCAGGCCCTTCACCGTCCACGACAGGGTCTAGGGATGTGTAGACAGGTCCTGGTCCATCTCCAGTTGCCTGCCCTTCCCAGGTGCAAAACTGGGCATTTCTGGGCACTTCTGTTAGAGTGTGGAGTTGCCCTCGGTGGGCTATGTTTGTGGATCTGAATTACCAAACCGCTGGCCACAAGGAGGCATGTGGGTCGCCTCCAGAAAGAGCTAAATGGACAGCATGATTTAGGGCCAAGGCCGATGGCATTCATCTTCCCTGTCTTCCTCCCTTGACCTGCCTCTGCTGTCTGGGGAAGACGTGCAGGGCACGGACACTTTAGGGAAACAAAAAATCCTGGGGGCTTTATTGACCCCGTCTGTCTGTCACCATGTTGAACCATCAGGAGTTCAGGTCTGTGGAAGTTATCTTTTTGCTGAGCCAAGTACGGTGGATACATCGGGTGGCCCAGGGTGACAATGCCCAGCATGGGTGACATAGTTTCCCTTAACCTTCTGCACAGCAGTCATCAATAATCAACCTTGATATTTTTTCTTTCAAATCTGGATAGAATTTCAAAATGACCAGCACAGAACTCCAGGTGGCCACCACCAACAGGTTAGAGTTGGCATGTGGAGTGAAAACTCTCTGCCATCTCCTGCCTCCAGTGCTCTGGGACACGGGGCAGCCTGGGGCCAGGCGTGGAGCGAGGGCAAGGCTTGTTAGCACCTGCCCGTGTCCAGAAGCTGTCAGAAACAGACTGTTCAGCCGAGTCTGCGTCACCCTGTGTGCCCAGGAGCCCCGTCCTGTCTCTCGGGGCCTGTGAGCCAGAGAAAAGGCCCCAGTCCCAGGGAAGTGACAGGAGCAATTAAGCTGAGCTGGGTGGGGCGGTTCCCGGAAACCACTGCTCTCCTTGGAGCGGCCGCCGGCAGCTGGAGTGTTTATTTGATTTCTGACTTGGTAAGCCTGTAATTTACCTGGTGGAGCGGACTGCGTCCAGCTGCCCGAACCCTGAAATACTGTGTCATTAAAAGCAGAGCCTGGGCCCGCCCCAACCCATGGGCACAGCCCAGGACGTGCAGCCCTGGAATTCACTCTGCGCCCCAAGGAGGGGCTCCGGGAGCGCAGGTCTGGCAGCCAGGGGTGAAGGCTGGGGCCTTGCTGCAGGACAGCAGCCCCTCCGCCTGGACCTGGGAGGGCCTCTGGGAGCCAGTGCACAGGAAGAGACCCTCCCCATGGACACAGGAGACTGGAAAATGGTGAGCTCCCCATCAGTGTAGGGATCTAAGCTCTGGCCTACATGTTAGGGAACATGACTTGGTGGCTTCCTCCTCTGGGCCTATTTCCCATCTGTAACATGAAGCATGGACTTTTTGATCTGAAAAGGGCCTTCAGCCAGGGAATCTGTCTGCCAACCCTGTCTCACACTGAGCCCAGAGGCAGCCTGGTAACCCTGAACACGGAGCTCAGGGGGCCATCACGAATCAGAGCTGGCACGTTAACATGGAACCTGTTTGTTATTCTAGTACTTACCTAACAGTTCTCTCTTCCCAACATGGAGGATTGTCTCTTAGGTAAATATAAATCTTAAATTAGCAGATTATTTTGAGAACTAACTTTTTTCACTTGAAAAATTTTACCTGTAATTTTCTGAATTTCAAATTGTTTTTTATTGCGGAAGTGGAAAAATCAAAGCATGTTAGCTCACCAGCTACAAATGACTGAAAAAGTGGCAGTCTTAATGGTAGTTTCATCAATGACTACCATTAAAATGGAATTGACAACTAATTTTTTATTTTTTTTGACAATTTTTTTTTTCTGGCAGTACGCGGGCCTCTCACTGCCGTGGCCTCTCCCGCTGCGGAGCACAGGCTCCGGACGCGCAGGCTCAGCGGCCATGGCTCACGGGCCCAGCCGCTCCGCGGCATGTAGGATCTTCCCGGACCGGGGCACGAACCCACATCCCCTGCATCGGCAGGCGGACTCTCAACCACTGCGCCACCAGGGAAGCCCCGACAATTTTTTAATTTGGTATTTTTAGGCCCAGCCAGTGATTAGCTGGGTCGGGTACACCAAGAATGTCTGTCATATTATCCAAAGGTTGGTAGATGTGGAGTACACCTCATCTACCAGTCAAGCTGTGCACAGCAGGAGTAGAGTTACAACACTTTTTCAAGCAGAACAACTGAAAAACAGTAAGTTATTGCTTATGTACCTGGCCGTCAGACTTCCAGCAACTTTTGCCATCCAGTTACCAAATGAAATCAAATAGGAAAAGTCCCGAGGAGTGGAACAGTTGTGAGTGGACACGAAGCCCATGTATGTTATCCCGAGAGTTATCTGTTTGCTTAGCCAAGCATTGCAGCTGCAGTACCCTTGCTCAGGGCCTGGCTTGTTTACCTGGCCAGACTAGAATAAATAAGGGTGGTCAATTCAGACCCACTGACAGCAGTAAGAAATCAGTGACAGTTGATAGGCAGGGAGGACACGTAGGAAAAAAGGCTAAGGTGAAATGCACAACAGTTTTGGTGTTTGCAGTGCAATCCCGGCCTCAAGACCAAGTCATCATAATGTGAGGTTCACTGTCTTCAAACTAAGATAGGTAGTAACATGTTCTGGAAAAATCCCTAAGAAATAGGAAACGAGGCAGCACAGCAAGAGCACAGATTTTTGGAGCCAAATGGATTTGAATCCTGGTTCTTCTTCCTCTGTAGAGCAGGATACTGGCTTTCCTTCCAAGCTATTTAAAAAAAGATCATATGTGGACACAAACATTTAGGACATCTGGCATGTAAATGCTTAACAACTGGTACCTGTTGGTATTATTACAAATGAATTTGCTAGTTTTGAGCCCCTTCCGTGCTTGTCCACTAAACCTCTCCTCCTCCCGGAATGTATCCTGTGGTGTTTTATTTCAGAGCTGTGCTTTTCCCACCGCAATCCTTTGAGGGCAGGACTTGTGTTCTCACCTGCTTTAAAGGCCTGGGACAAGTGCCCAGTTATGCAGGCCAGGGCTGTGACACTGTGCTCTGTGTTCCCAGAGACAAGGGGATCCCAGTGGCCTGCTGAGGGCACTCAGCACCACCAGGTGCCCTTTTGGCAGTTTAAACAGGGGTTGTCCATCCCAAGTGTTATTCCTTATGAGGAGGCCTTTTGTGAGCATTTGACCCACTTTTTTAAAAAATGTGCTTTACATTTATTACAAAAGTAATGCAGTTTTGGAGAAAAGTTTGGAAAAAACAAAAAATAAAACAATTCAAATCACTATAATCCTCTAAGTCAGATAAACATGCTAGAAAAATTTTGAATTTATTTCTAGGCTTTTTTCTTAGAATACATATAAAATATAGATGTTTACATATTACAGATAGGTATTTGTACAAAATTGGGATCATACTGTATTATATAAACTGCTTTAGATGTGCTTTTCCCATTTTATTATATGGTGTAATTTTCCCTGTTAATAAATATTTTTTGAAAATATGGCTGTCTAGTTTTCTATCACCTAACTCCGTAACACTCAGTTTTCACCACTAAAAAGTAGGTCCCACAACCTCTTTCTTGTGCTGGCAGCATCTGGAGCAGACACGCTGTGAGAAAGTCCAGCAGTCACAGGACTGGTCCCAGGGCTACAGCCCCAGGTCTGTTCCTCCATGCAGCCGTCACAGGGCCTGCACAGATGGGGCCCGGCCCTGGAGGAGCTAGTGAGGAGATGCATGAGCAAAGCCAAGCCTCGTGTTCTCAGTCCTGGTGCTGGAGCAACAGGGCAATGGAAACGTGGACGGGGAGGCCAGGCAGTCCCAGGAAGGCAGCTTTGACCTTCAGCCTGCAGCAAAGGCCCACAGCACCCCGGGTCCACTTCGCACAAGCCAGAGCCCTCCTGATCAACAGAGGGTCAGTGCTGTGCTGTGACTGGCTGAGCGAGGTGGCTGGGCCACTGCTCCCCAGACTCTGGGCTCCCTGTCCTGCCTGGCAGAGTAGGGCCCAGACCAACCATGGAGACCATGACTCTGTCTTCCCACAGGCCTGGGGTTGCCCTGCTGTAGACTGAGGCTAGAGCTCAGGAAACACCCCAGGACTCCATTATGACTGATGGGGAGATGGCCACGCTTCCGACCCCAGCTCTGCCATGTCATCCTGGGGGACCTGGACAGTCATGTCACCTGAGCCTTGGTTGACCTCTGCACGGGGTTCTGGTGTGGAAACAGTGAGTTAACACCTGTGGACACCCAGAGGGGCACTGGGAAGGCCACTGTAGCTCCAAACCCACTGAGCTTCGCAACCTGCTGGCTGGTCTCAACCTCGCTAGGCTATCAGGAGTCGGTCCTCTCTTGGGGGGCTGGCTGTACTAAGCTCTTCATACATACCCTTTCTTGGCTCTTATAAAAGCCCTGAAGTTGCTGCCATCACCCTGCTTCACTAAAGCCTGCCCTAACGCTGTGGGCAGTCAGGTAGACTGACCTGTGATGGCCACAGTCTGCACTCAGAGGGGGGGCACCTGGGCCTTGAGGTGGGGGGGGTCTCTTTTGGCAGCTCCATAAGGATCAGGGGTAACTGTGGTACATCTGAGGCCCGAGGAGACAGAAACCTGGTCAGCTGCAGCCAAGGGGGCTCAGCCGAGGCCAGGAGTCCATTCGGCACATGGGAGCCTGACGTAGAGCCAGAGTGCCATCATCCCTCGACAGGAGCTCTCCTGGGGCCACCAGGGCCAGGGGACAACAGGCCCCACCCCTGCCTCGTCCAGATTTCTACTCAACATGTAAAAGCCCAGCCGGGTAGACTCCGAATGGTCTGAGTAACCCCACGCCACAGGGAGGTATCTAGCGGCTACAGGGCTCAGTCTCTGCTCAGTGCCTTCAGCAGGTCAGGGTTCCTTTAAAGCCACTTGGCTGACCAGTCCATGGAGGGGGAGCGGAGAGAAGCCAGCCTGACTTGAGCTCCAGGAAGTGGCTGCACACAGGGACCAGACTGTGAGCTCAGCATGGGTGAGACCACTTGCCTCATCAGTGGTCAGCAAGCTTTCTGCCAAGGTTCAGATAGTAAATATTTTAGGCTTTGGGACGGCGTTGGTTAATTTTGTGTCTATAGCTAAGCCATGGTATCAACTTTTTAGCCAAACACCAGTCTGGATGTTTCTGTGAAGGTATTTTTCAGATGTGATTGACATTTACATCAGTAGACTTGGAGTAAAGCAGATGACCCCTCCATAACGGGGGTGGTCCTCATCCAATGAATTGAAGGCCTTAAGACAGAAAGACTGGAATCACCTGAGGAGGAATTCTGCCTCCAGACGGCCTTTGGACTCAAGCTTCAACATCAACTATTTCCTGGGGCTCCAGCCTGCTGGCCTGCCCTGCAGCTATCAGACTTCTCAGCCCGCACGACTGCAGAGCCAATTCCGTGAAATAAATCTCTTTCTCTATGAACATATACGCACACCCTACTGGTTCTGTTTCTCTGGGAACTCTAATACAGGGACCATACGGTATCTGTCACCAATTACTCAACTCTGTCACTGCGGTGAGCAAGCAGCCACAGACAATATGTAAACAAATGGGTGTGGCTGTGTTCCAATAAAACTTTATTCACAAAAACAGGCAGTGGGCTGGATTAGACCCAACGGGTTTGCTGACCTCTTGTCTCCTGACAAATAGGTACAGTACCTGGCATGGAGAAGGCATTTTGAGTAATAAAATATCATTTAAAAAACCTGTAGAATGAAAGTGAGCAAATGAGCAAATGAATCACGGAGACTGAGCAGTACACCCACTGGCTGCAAGACTGGCAGCATGATTGGGGAGTGGAGGCACTGTAGATAGGAACTTTTTCACTGTCTTTGATTCCCATGGTCTTGACAATGGTCTGACAAGGGTATCTGGCTTGAAGATACAGCACCCGACATCTCAGGGAATTGCCCGAGGGAAGAAAGAAAAGCCGTGGGGAAGACGCTATTTCCTATTCCTTCACCAACCTGTCTCGGGGGGCAGTTTAGCTTTAGATGCAACCTCTGACAACTCCCAGGAACTAGCTGGAGGCAGCAGTACAAAAAATAGAATTTATTTTACCAGAAGAAAATGTCTAGGATCCACACAGGTGGGCCCAGGAGAGTCCCTGGACTGGAAACGGCACGCACAGCCGTCCACGGTGGGGAGGGCAGCACCCTGGCCCACGGCCCCACTTGGGGAAGAGCCAGAGGCGGCCCAGGCCGTGCCTGCAGAGGAGCTGCCCCACGCTGACCCCAAGGAAGGGCCAGGACACAAAGCCCTGCTTGCTGCAAACGGGACACCTTGCCTGCCGGTTCCCCGGGCTGACAGCTGCCCTCTCACACGTACTCCCCACAGTCGGAGATGATGACCTTCTGCTTGGGTTTCCCGTCCTTGCTGCCCTGGGCCTTTGCAGGCAAAACAGAAGAGGAGGAATCAGGGGAGGGAGGGAGGGTGGAGAGGAAAGGGCAGCTCAGGATACCCGCCCCACCCCGCCCCCTGCCCCCTGCCCCCACCCCCTCCAGCAGCAGCAGCCGTGGCCTCTCTCTCCAGGCCCCGGAGCCCCCGCTCCTGCCCTCCCACACGGCTGTGCACCGGGGGCCCGGGCGGCCACCCACCTCAATCTGCCGCAAGACGTCCAGGCCTTCCGTGATCTCCCCAAATACCACGTGCTTGCCGTCCAGCCAATCCGTCTTGTCACATGTCAGGAAGAACTGGGAACCGTTGGTGTTTGGGCCAGAGTTGGCCATGGAGAGCAGGCCTGGGGGAGAGAACGACCACATCGACCCCCTCCACCCTGCTCCCGGCCCTCAGGACGTCTGGTAGTAGAGGGAGGAGCGTAAATGCTGCTGGGAGGGGGAATGGAATGAGGACCAGGAACTGACTATTGGCAAGATGGAGGCTGCCAGCATCTTTGAGAAGAGTGGTTTCAGTGGACAGGTGGCACTAGAAGTCTGTCTAGAGGGTGACAGAGAGAATGGAAGGCAGGGAGTCTACATAACCTTTTCAAGAAGTTTTGCTTACAATGGGGACCAGAGGCATGGGTGATAGCTGAGGGGGTACATGAGTCAAATATTTTTTTGAAAGATTGACACTGCGCACTTTTGCTCTGATGGACTGATCTAGCAGAGCAGGGGAAATGCATTACACAAGGCTGCAGGGGCACATCCACAGAAGCCAGGTTCCGAAGTAGGGGAGAGGAGTAGGGGTCCAGGCCATGAGCAGAGGGAAGACAGCTCAACCCCTGTACTTGGAGGGAAGTCAGAGCGGACATGTGTGGACAGATGCAGGAGGCCAAGCATCAGCTGAGGCAGACGGTGACGTGGAGGCTTCGGGAATGAAGGAAGGGATGGAATTGTTATCTCTGACCAGGACTGAGTGTTAACTAGGGAGCTCTATCTAGTACGGCTGCCGAGGGCCTCCTACAGAGCTTTGGTCATAAATTTCAGTACAGTTCTGTGTTTTTTCTAGCTGCTGGGGGACCAAGCACTGAAATTTTTTACTGAATGAGTCTGACAGAGCGAGGTGGGTAGTGGGGCTGAGGGAAGACAAGGGCTTACACTGGCCGACCACAGAATGTAAGCTAGGCCGACAGGGAGTGCGGACGTGGTGGGGGGACGGGCAGTACATGAACGGAAACAAGCTCACTCTGCTTAGCCAGGCCCAACGCCTCTCCTCTGTTCACTGGGTGGGTCCCCTCCAGACCCCCAACCTGTCAGCCAGAACCACAGCCCATCACTCCCCCCACACAGTCATCCTGCCCCAGCCCAGCCCACCGATCACCAGCCACTGATCGGGTCCCACCTGTTCCCGTGTGTTTGAGAATAAAGTTTTCATCGTCAAACTTCTTCCCGTAGATGGACTTGCCCCCAGTGCCATTGTGGTTGGTGAAATCGCCGCCCTGGCACATGAACTGGGGGATGATGCGGTGGAAGCTGCTGCCCTTGAAGCCAAAGCCCTTCTCATGGGTGCACAGGCAGCGGAAATTCTCTAGCGCCGAGAAAGGAAAAGGTACCCGGCTTAAAAAACAAGCCAATGAAACCTCTAACTAGGCTCTGAAAAACTGTTGTATTTGTTTAATGTTCATATTTTCATTTCAAAATATGACATGCTCATTATAAACCTTTGAGATACTGACATCTTGAAGGACTAGAGGGGATTCTAGTTAAAGAAGGAGTGAACACATGCATTCCAGCTCTGTTCCACACTAAACTGGCAGTAAAGCAATTTTTAAAAAGAAAAACCAAACAGGATCTTAGAAAAAAAACACAGGGGCAACTCGTTGTGACTCTGGATTTGGCAATGGTTTCTTAATTGTGATACCGAAAGTGTAGGTAACAAAAGAAAAAATAGGCAAATTAGACTTCATCAAAATGAAAACTTCTGTGCATCAAAGGACACTCTCAATAAAGTAAAAAGGCAACTCAGGGAATGGGAGAAAATATTTGCAAATCATTATCTCTTAAGCATTTAACATCCAGAATATATAATGAACTCCTACAACTCAACAACAAAAAGACAAACAACCCAGTAAATAAATAGGCAAAAGACTTGAATAGACATTCCTCCAAAGAAGATACACAAACGGCTCCTTCCCCTAAGCACATGAAAAGATGCTCCACATCATTAGTCATTAAGGAAATGCAAATCAAAATCACAATGAGATCCTACTTCACATCTACTAGGATGGCTATAATAAACAGGAAACAAGTTTTGGTGAGGATGTGGAGAAATGAGAACCCTAATACGTTGCTTGTGGGAATGTAAAATGGTGCAGCCACTGTAGAAAACAGTTTGGCAGTTCCTCAAAAAGTCAAACTATAATTACCATATGACACAGCATTTCCACTCTTAGGTAGGCACCCAAAACAATTGAAAACAGGGATTTAAACACATATTTGGGGACTTCCCTGGTGGCGCAGTGGTTAAGAATCCACCTGCCAATGCAGGGCACACAGGTTCGAGCCTTGGTCCGGGAAGATCCCACATGCCGCAGAACAACTAAACCCGTGCGCCACAACTACTGAGTCTGTGCTCTAGAGCCCACGAGCCACAACTACTGAGCCCACGTGCCACAACTACTGAGCCCACATGCCACAACTACTGCAGCCCACAGCCTAGAGCCCATGCTCTGCAACGAGAAGCTACTGCAATGAGAAGCCCACGCACCGCAATGAAGAGCAGCCCCCACTCGCTGCAACTAGAAAAAGCCCACGCACAGCAACGAAGACCCAACGCAGCCAAAATAAATAAATAAATAAATTTATATTTAAAAAACACACACACATATTTGTACACAAACGTTCACAGCAGCATTATTCACAATAACCAGAAAGTGGAAACAAACTCAAGTGTCCATCAACACATGAATGGATAAACAAAATGTGGACTATCCAGACAATGGAATATTATTTAGTCATAAAAATGAACAAAACATGGATACACAGATGACCCTTGAAAACATGATGATAAGTGAAATAAGCCAGACACAAAAGGACAACTACTGTATGATTCCATTTATATGAAATGTCTAGAATAGCAAATTCTGAGAGACAGAAAATAGAATAAATGTTCCAGGGCAGAGGGGAGAGGAGAATGGGGAGTTGTTGTTTAATGGGTACTGACTGAGTTTCTCTTTGGAGTGGTGAAAAAGTTTTGAAAATAGATAGTGGTGATAGTTGTACAACATTGTGAATGCAATTAATGCCAGTAAATTGTACACTTAAAAAATGGATAAAATGACCAAAAAAAAAAAAAAATAGGAGCAAGAGAAAAGACAACAGCAACAAAAATCTTTGAAACCTAGAAGACAAATAGATGAGCCATAACTGATATAGCAGACCTAACAAACCTGAAGCTTAAGCTGGTAAAGCCGAGAGCAATTCGATTTATGCTGCAGAAATGCCAAAAGCTCAGAGCCAAGAATGAAGATGGCTCTAAAAACAGTAAGTGTGGTTGAAAGCCTGTTTAAAAAAGTAGCTAGCCCCCAGATCCTCTCCCTTCCCTGGCCCTGGCTGCCGGCTGGAGGTCTACCCTCTGGTATGTCAAAGCAGAGGGTCTATGCTCTGGGATGCACTACACATAGCCGAGGGTTGAGGTACCATAATGACAAACGGAGATCAAGTGAAGTTTATATACTGTTCCCACCCCCCCAACCATGATGGCAAAGAGCTGTAAACAGGACCACTAGCAAGAGACTAGAGTTTTCTCTGTGGACTCTGCTTTGTCCAAGAGACTACAACTCAGGAATACTGACCATCCAGGGTCCAAGAGAGAGAGAGAACCACCTTGCAGTGGAGACCTCAGTCAGCAAGCCTTACCAATATCCAGGGAGTTTCCAAGCAGATTTTTAGGGCCCTAGTCTTAAAGGCATCTAATGTGAAAAGCAGAGACCAAAACAAGCAAACAGACCAATAACAAACAAAGCAAAACAAAATTTTAAAACTCAGAAAAAAGTAACCTGAAACATAAGCTGTATAGGAAAAAGAAGCTTTAGTAATCTCCCAAGATGAAATGGCAGTACATGCATGAAATAAGCACAGGATGCTATGAAAAAGGACATTTAGGAAGGTTCCAGAATGAGAGAAGAGAGAAATCAGAAGGGACAAATGCAAAGAAATAATCCAAGGAAATTTTCCCAAACCAAAAGATAGGACTGTCCTGATTGATCGTTGTGGTATGCGGAATAATGGCTCCCCAAAGATATCTATGTCCCCTGGAACATGAGACTATGTTATGCTGTACACAGCAAAAGTTACTTTGCAGATGTGATTAAGATTATGGACGTTGAGATGGGGAGAGTAGCCTAGATTATCCAGGTGGGCCTAATACGATCACAACCTTTCCCATCTATAGGCAGAAAGAGAGTTAGAAGTGGATGGAAGAGGAGGCAGGAGAGAATAGAAACATGAGAGGGACTGGATCTACCACTGTTGGCTGCGATGATAGAAGAAGGGGACCACAAGCCTCTAGAAGCTGGGAACAGCCCTCAGCTGGCAGCCCACACGGAAATGGGTACCTCAGTCTACAGATACAGGAAACTGAATTCTGCCAACAACCTCACTGTCTCTGGAAACAGATCCATCCACCCCTAGAGCTTCCAGTAAGGAACGCAGCAACTCAGCCATCATCTTCATTTTAGCCTGCTGAGACCTGTGTTGGCCTTCTGGCCTTCATAATAGTTAAGATAATAAATTTATGTTCTTGTAAGCTGCTAAGTCTGTGATAATTTGTTACAGCAGGAAGAGAAAACTAACATAATAGGGCCCACTGAATATCCAGCATGACGAATGGAAGGAGATCTACTCCAAAGGCACACTGTTTCAGAACACAGGACAAAGAGACACTCCAAGCCTCCAGACCAGTGTTATCTAACAGCTATTAAGCATTTGGATAGTGTAACTGAGGAAGTGAATTTTAATTTTATTTAACTTGAATTAATTTAAACTTAAATAGTCACATGTGGCTAGTAGCTACCATACTGAACAGCTGAGCTCTAGGCAGAAAATTTTAAAAAGGTTTTGTATAAAGGACCAAGAATCAGAATATTAGACTTCTCTACAATTTTACAACCAAACCATCAAGTGGGATAGTAGATATTTTCACACATCAGTCTCAAAAAACTTACCCTCCAAGCTCTTTTCTCCAGAAGGTACAGAAGTATGTCTTCTACCCAAACAAGAGAATAGACCAAAAAAGACAACAGAGGTTCCAACATAAGCGAAAACAGGAGATCCCATGACAATAGCTATGCAGTGGTGTCTGGAAAGCAACTGATCCAGGCCAGAGGAGGTCAGAAGGCTCCAAGGAGGAACAGTGAAATTGACAGAATATCTGATGTATTTGAACATCATGAGAGATTTATAGAAGCAGGAGAATTTCGGAGAGACTCAGGAATATATGTACAGAAGACTAAGCAAATGTGAAAACAAGACAATTATGAATTCCAGGGAAAACAAAGTGCTATGTATGAAAGGAAGTTATCACAGTATGATGCTTACATAGTTAGAATAACCTATGACCTAAACAAAATTATGGTAACAATGTAAGGAGGATGAAGGATCAGGGAAGGTGATTTAGAAAGCTAATTCCTTATCTTCTTTCTGAAGTGGGAAGCCAATAGATGTCTAAAATGAAAAAAACCCAGAAAGTAGCAACATAAATCTGTTATCTACCAACATGGAGGTAAAAACCAAAAGAATCAGCTAAGAGGGGAAATTGCCTGCCTCTGAGAAGCAGCAAAGTGGGGGATGGGGCAGGATGGGAGGACAACATGGGGGCACTGCTGTTTTTCAAAACAAGCTTTGTGGAATTAACATTCTAAACTCTATGTCTATATAATAAAATTTAGATTAAAAGAAGAATAAATAGAAGTCAATATTTAGCAAATGAAAAATACTCAAGAAACTGTTAGTTAACAGTAGTTACTTCTGGAGAGTAGGACTAGATGTGGAGAAGAACGAAAGACTTAGGTTTTCAATTCATTGCCTTCAATATTGTTGGAATATACTCATGTGGGTACACTTTTTTTTTAAAACCATGAATACACATTTACTTGTATTAAATAAAAAACTATTATTAAAAAGTAATAAACCAGGGACTTCCCTGGTGGCGCAGTGGTTAAGAATCCACCTGCCAACGCAGGGGACATGGTTTCGAGCCCTGGTCTGGGAAGATCTCACATGCTGTGCAGCAACTAAGCCCATGAGCCACAACTACCAAGCCCACGTGCCACAACTACTGAAGCCTGCGTGCCTAGAGCCCGTGCTCCGCAACAAGAGAAGCCACCGCAATGAGAAGCCCAGGCACCGCAACGAAGAGTAGCCCCCGCTCGCCGCAACTAGAGAAAGCCTGTGTGCAGCAATGAAGACCCAATGCAGCCAAAAATAAATAAATTAATAAATTAAATAAATTTATATTAAAAAAAAGTAGTAAACCAGCACTTCTAAAGCTTCAAAAATGCCTGCTCTGACTCATCTGTTAATAGATCCCAGGATCTGAGATGCCGCAAATCAACTCAGGTCAGAAACAACGTCAAGGACACAAGAACTAAGGCACTGAGAACCTTGGAAAGGCTCACTGCTCAGCTCCCAGCTTCCCGGCCATCCTGACCGGAGTCCTGCTCACCTGCTGTCATGGGAACGATGTCTGAACGTAGGAGCATCTGGATGCGGCCTGCTGGCTTGTTCCCAATCTTGATGTCCATGTACACCTGAGGGTTTGACCGGGCCTTTTTTACAGCAGGCTCTCCCTAGACGCAGGAGAAATGGCCAGGTTAGAGAGAACAGCCTGACTCCCCGACTAGGATAGCGAGTGTTCTTCTGAAGACACCCCAGAACCCACTGCAGCGAGCGGGCTGAGCAAGGCACCGACAGGAAAGGCCTTGGGCCCTGATGGGGCTGCAGAAGACAGAGGCCATGGCCACGGCCCCCAGCCGGACACCCAGTGACAGGAGACCTCAGCACCGTCTACCCAGAGCCCCACCCCTCAGGCATTTTATCTCATCTCACTCCCTCAGACACGTCAGCTCGCTTCGCCTTCACTCTCCCCTGCAGTCACAGAACATTGCTTTTCTGGCCCAAAACACACAACTCTCAACAACTTCAAGCCCCAGTTCAAGCCCACCCACCTTAGTCAGTTAAACGGACCCACTTCTGTAACACCACCCCCTTCCTCTATGCTTAGCCCTGCATATCCACAGGCTGGCTGCAGTGGAAGCAAGGAGGGCCTAAGTGCTCAGAATGGAGGTGGTTGGGACCTTGCTTTATACTCCAAGTAGACAAGGCTGGACAGAGGAGATATTTATTACAGCTGTCACATTTGCTCCAAAGAGAAAACTCAAGTGTTCTTGTTTGTGCTTCAGTTTAACAAACTCGCTGAGGTATCACGCTGGGCACTGAGGACACTGTGACTATTATTTGCTGTTAACAACAGCAGTAGCATAGTTGTAACAGCAAATACTCACATAGCACTTGCCATGTACAGGGTACTATTCTGAACGTTTTAGGTAATCAGCTCATTTAATCTTTACAACCACCTGTGAGATCAGTGCTACCATCATTCCCATTTCATAGATGGGGAAACTGAGGTACAATGAAGTTCAGTAACTTGCCCAAGGTCACAGAGGTGCTAAGTGGTGAAGCTGGAATTCACACCTAAGCCCCCCCACCCCCCAACCAAGTCCATGTTCTTAATCACATTACCCCATCTCACATTCCACATTTTTATTAACAAGGCCTTTATTAATAAGAGGCCCCTATCCTCACAGAATTTACTGACTAGAAAGGGAAAGGCAATAAGCACTTGCGTAGTCTTTACAAAAGCAAAGACATACAGGGAAATACAAAGACTGGTTTTACCAAGAGTGTAAAGTGGGGACTACAAGGTGAGAGGTGGGCAGGGTCAAGGCTGGGAGAGTCCCCCCGCGACTTTATCTCACGGGACAGGTGATGGGCAGCCACTGAAAAGTTCTCAGCAGGAGAGTCAGATGATCCATGGTATGCTTTAAAAAGATCATTCTAGCTGCCTTTATAAAAGACGGGAGGAGAGCAAGACTGCAGCTAGAAGGCTAGTTAGGAAGCTATTGCAATTATCCAAATGAGACAAGAAGTTACATTGGGACGATGGAGTAATCAGGGGAGGATGGATTCAAGGAAGATTTAAGAGAAAAACTTGGCAGAATACAATGTTCTGGCTCTATTTTAAAGAGGGGTCCAGAGTGACCTAGGGTTACTCCACTGAGGGCCATTTATGTGCTCTGCTTTGCATCTGGATTTCTGGCTTGGGTCAATGTGGATGGATGGTGGCAAGGTGGTGAGTTTGAGAACACAGAAAGAACGGGATTAGAGAAGGGAGGGCAAGACTTGCAGCAGAAACGTCTGAAGCTCAGGACTAGAAACAGAGGCCAGGAAAGTCAACAGCACAGGAGAGGCTGTGCAAAATCAGAGTGACTGCCACTGTTCTGGCAGAGAGGGGAGAGGGCTGCTGTGAGTCAAGAAATTCAGAAGAACAACGTTTAGAAGAAGGGGCGAGGCAGCCTGAGAGGCAATGGTTACAGAGGCACGCCGAGAATCAGGAGGAAGTGCCAAGGCGGGTTGTCTGGAAGGGAGAACCTCAAACCTGTGCCCAGGCTGCCGGGAAGGTACCCCCACCCAGCCCTGCCTCCCCTGCGTCAGGACAGGAAGCTCCAGTGACGGGGGGGACTGATGAGGAGGGCTGCAGTGGTGCGCTCACCACCCCTCCCCACCTCAGGCTTCCTCCTCGTCGGCGGCAATCACAGAACAGAACCCGGGCAGAGTGAGAAGCTCCTCACGCAGAGGACAAGGACAAGAGGCCTAAAGCTTCCCTTTAGTTCACTCATTAGCACCTCCACCAAAACACTAAAAGCTCATTTTTCATTCTCTCTGCTTTTGTATATATGTTTGCAAATTTCCATAAAAACCTAAGAAACGAAGTCTCCTGTGGGAAGTGCCAGCCTTCAGTCTCACCTCCTGGGTCTCCACTTTGGGAGGCTCTGACCCTTCTTCCTCTTTATTTTCCTCAAGAGTCTTCCCAGAAAACTTCTTCAACCAGTCGTCATCAGACCAAACTGAAAGGAAAGAGGCAGGCAAATGAGAACAAATTCAAGCTATCAGCCAGCTGCTAAGTAGCTGCTCTGGTCAGCAAAGCAGAACACACTCTGTGGCCCTCTCGGCCAGAGGACTCCACTTTGGGAATTCCCACGGTAAGGAAAGTTCCCACCTTTCAGGGACTGCCAGCCCTGGAGCCCGGCTCTTAGCAGGACTAAGTGAAAAAGCTATGCCCCAGGGAAAGGTGCAGCCTTTGCCAGTCCCAGCCCTTGACGGAACCCGCCAGGAGTGTTCAGAAAATGGGGACAGGTAAGAGATCAGGCTGCGTTTCTCTCATAAAGCAAACAATTACCCTGGCTTGGCTGAGAAGCTCAAACTCTTTTTATTTCCCCACAAAGGTGGCGCGTGTCCTTCGCCAATGTAAACCATGCTCTACTCCTGTGCACCAGAGTAGCATTCAGCTCCCACTTCCAAGAAAATCGGGACAGAAAGGCAACCAAGGCCAAACTGGAGGATGTGATGGGGAATCTGTATTGCTCCCACTCACCTGGTCTGGAAGAGCCTTCCTTAATCCTCATGGGTTTTGCCAAATTGACACGAATTGTCCGTCCAAAGAGCTCAGACTCATTCTGAAAAGATTGAAAATCCAGCTGCTTAAACTCTGTTAGGTTAAAACAAAGTCAGACAGCTTTCCATTTCCTTCTGAAAAACCTGAGACAAGCTCATGACTTGTTCTCCCTTAACCCCTGAGCCCCTAGCACCCAAGCTATGCACCTACTGCAAAGCAGCCTGTAGGTTGCAGGGAATTTCCTCCCTGGAGCCATCACATACCTCCTTTCTTTCTTTTCTTTTTTTTTTTAAAGTTGAAGCATAGTTGATTTACAATGTTTCAGGTGTACAGCAAAGTGATTCAGTTATACTTTACATATATGTGTGTGTATATATATACACATATATACACACACACACACACACACACACACAGACACATATATACATGTATATATATTCTTTTTCAGACTTCTTTTCCATTGTAGGTTATTATAAGATATTGAATATGGTTCCTTGTGTTATATAGTAGGTCCTTGTTGTACATCTATTTTGTATATAGTAGCATGTATCTGACCTTTCTTTCAATACCACAATGACCTGTGCTTCCAAAGGTGACTCTGGGTTCAGAGCACTCTGAAATTACAAGGATAAATGCAGTTTCCAAGTACCCGAGTTCACCTTCAAAAGTCAAGATCAGCTTTAAGTGGTGAGAAATGATCTCTCTCTCTCTCTGAGAGCTGAGGAATATGTTTGGTGAATGGGAAACAGAGAACAGGAATAAAGGAAAACCTTATTATCCTAAGATAACTGGTACCAGGAAAGGTCACTTAATGTGAATTCACTTAAGGCAGTGAAGAAAATTTCATGGTAAAAAGTGAAGGGAAAAAAGATTGATTGGGAATTTACTGTGATGAAACTAAAAATAATGAAAATAAATTTCTTATAGTTAAAATTCAGGTTTAATTCGATTTATGTGCTAATTTATAGGACAAAGATGTAATGGATGCTGATTAATCTGTAGTATTTTTCCAATAAAATACTATCAAAATATCAGTATGATATTTTTGCATTTCTTATCTGCTGTGAAAATCATAAGCATCTTGAAGAGGGAATACATAATCAAGAGCTACATCATTTTCCCCAAGGAGCTCTCCAGGCTATTCCAATCATTTGCATCAGTAGCATAACCTATCTTTATCCTTGTCGAATTTCTCAATTGTTAACTGGTCTAACACTTCATGAAATCCTGCCTCTTTTGTAAAATATGCAATTTCATTGTGCAATCAATTTGCATTGTGTTTGCAATTTCCTATCCTAGGCTCGGGCAGCCAGTGAGAGACTGGTCAACAAGGACGGTCAGCATTTACATTATTATCAAATTGATCAAAAGCGATCAATTCACAGTGAATATTTTCATATGATGATAATCTGTACTTCCCCATGCAACCTTGTAACTTTGGAGGTTCAGCAAACTCAGGTATGAATAAGTGCCCTCTGTACCACCAAAAAGCAACTTCTGTAAGAAGGAGGATTCCTAGCCATACCATGTTGTCGATAGCTGCTGCAGCATCCTGCCAAGGAAAGACAAGGGACAAGTTTAGGCTTGCGATATATGTGGAACATAGAAAATGGTACAGATGAACCGGTTTGCAGGGCAGAAATTGAGACACAGAAGTAGAGAAAAAATGTATGGACACCAAGGGGGGAAAGTGGCGGGGCGGTGGTGGGATGAATTGGGAGATTGGGATGAACATGTATACACTAATGTGTATAAAATGGATGACTAATAAGAACCTGCTGTATAGAAAATAATAATAATTTATTTAAAAAAAAAGTTTAGGCTTGTAGTCAAATGCTTCTTGTGGTGTCTAAACATACTCAGTAGCCAAAAAAAAACACCCAACCTCACAGGAAAAGGTCTATTTATACTTCTTGCCCAGGTTGTATGTGTCTAACAAAGTGCACTTCCTGGGTGACTTCAGCTATTGGCTATTTAGGGGAAGACAAAGAAATAATCACCAGTGCCACAAGAGCTCTGCAGAGCAAGAGGCGCAGGACCTGTCTGCGATGTTAACCACAGCCTACAGTTTGATTAAGTGAGGGAAACTTTCTTTCAAATAGCACTTCTTATCTCTCTGGAAGCATCAGCACCCCAAAACCCAACCAAATGGAGAACAGCTCCCTTTGTAATCAGTAACAATAATAACACAAGCCAAAGACTTAACATAGGTAACAGAATTTTCTCACCTCTGCCAACTCAAATTCAACAAAAGCAAATCCTCGGTGCTTTTCTGAAAAAAGGCAAACAAAGCCAAGCAATTATCATGTGGGGCAATGGGAGGAAGCAGGTGGTCACAAGGAAAGTGAAGTCACTTGCATGCCTTATCCATTCATTCGAAATTCTACACAATCACTATTTAGGAAGAAGGAATCTTATTCTTTGATTCTTTCTAGTTTAAATAACATTTCAAGCAATATTAAACTGTTCTGTAGTGAACATAGCTGAATAATCAACTATAGTTTTAATCTCTAAAAGCAGCATTCAATTCTTTTACCAAAGCCAAATTAAAACCTTAACCTTTGCATGCAGGAGCTAGAAAAATGAAGTCATTTAACCTATCAATTATTCATTCCAAGCATACATTTTGAACATCAACTGTGCATAAAGCATGAATCCTAAAACTTGGGTAAGGACACTGTCTTTATCCTCAGCAAAACACTAATCTAAGTAGAAAGGCCAAGTGCACAACAGCACTAGTTTAATTAACCAATTAACCTTAGAGAGTCAATATAACCTTATCATTTTTATAACATATAAAGATCCCAGGGAGGTTAAAATGATATGCAAGGTTGATGACAGAGCTGAAACACACAACTCGACTCGGGACTCAGTAGAGCATAGGTTGCTAAAACCTCAAAACACGTCTTAGGACTTAATGAAGCTCACGTTCTTTTGTCTTGGCACAGAAAGAATTCAGTGAGAAGCAAAGTGACAGGCAAGAAGTGATTTATTAGTATAGGACGCTTGTGAGAGATACAAGGGGGCAGGAAAAGAGAGTGCCTCACAGAGAACTCAGCGGGCTACATACAGTTTTATAATTAAAGGAAAAGTGGGGAGGGGGAGAAGACCACCTTCTTCCTCATTCTTCGAGTCTTCCATAATTAACTCGTCCTACAGGTTGGGCAAGGGAGTTTTTGACCCTATCTGGTCCAACCTGGACTGTCATGGAGCTATGGAAATGAGCAAAAAGGCGGTAATATACACTAAAATATGGTAAATCACCTCAGGTTTCAGCATAATGTCACCTTTCCCCTATGTTTTTGTTTTTAGTGTGTGCAGAGAAGCGTGTCCTAGGGATCATTAACTTACTGACCTCAACCAGCAGGATGCAGGCATCACTGACTTGATGTATAGTTTTGTTGTTAAGCAAGCCTGCTTTCTTGAGTGATCATTAACTTACAGGAGTCTGCCACAGTTCCCTCTCTATCTATGATCCCCTAGTGGGATTTCTAAACTAGCTGTGTACTCTATCCCTATCAGAGCTGGGCCTAAAACTCCAATCTTAAAAATGACAACAAAGGTTAAAATAGAAAACTGAACTACAAATGTGATACTAATTGATGGAAAGGTGGTAACCTGTGTACCCCCAGGTACACAGAGGCTAAGGCCCCACTGTTGAAGCTGGGCTTTCCTGCTACCCTGTTTAATAGCACAGCCGCCAAGAAAGGAGCAGGTGCGCTAGAGTGCCTGGCAGGTAGTTCAAAACAACAGATCTCCACGTAGCTCAAAACCTATCTTCCTACCGGCTAACTGAAAAGTTTGTCTTTGCTCAAATGCAACAGATGGGACTCTCTGCAGAGCATGTTACAGCTCACAATCACAAGCCTCGGAACAGTCCTTCTGCACCAAGACCACTGTCATGCTGCCCAATGCATATTTAGAATGCACTGTGATATGACTTAAAAAAATATTTTTAAGTTCTTTTCCTTGCAGGAGGATTCTGAGCAGGCGAGACACTAAAAAGACTTACCTGTTTCATAATCCAGAGGAATCTGGATATCTGTGATGTCTCCAAAAGGGATAAAAGCAGCATGAAGAACTTTGTCATCCACCTCCTCTGCAAGTCCACCTGCAAAGAAGCCAAGGGCCTTCTGAGACACTGTCCTCTATTCTCTCAAGACCCCGCCCATGTTGAGAAGTCCCTGCTGTAAAGTTAGCATGCTACCACCAAGGGGAGGGGTCTTTCCATCCAGTCCTTTGGGTTCATAAACATCCCTCTCATATGCTCCCTCACACCTACTTATGATGCACACCCCTCTCTTCACCCTTCTTTCAGACCCTCATCTAGCCCCAGGATTACTGCAATAGCTTCATAACTGACCTTCCTCTCCTCCACAAAGCCAACTAGAAAGATCCCGGGAATGTGCAGATTTTAACCCATCACTTCCCTGGTTAAACTACTTCAAAGGTTTCCCACTGTCCTAAGGATAAAGCATAAACTTAGCAGTATACGCAAGGCTCTTCATAAGCCCCTGCCCACCTCTTCAGCCTCTTTCCCTTTGATTCCCCGCAAAATGATATACTTGCCTCCAAGTGTCAGGCTATTTTACACCTTTGGGATTTTGCTCCCTTTCAGTAAACACACTTGCTTCTACTTCGGCTACCTGGCTAACTCCGGCTCATCTGCGGCGTCACCGCATCCTCAAAGGTTGCTCTCACCTCTCCAGATGGAGGGGTCACTTCTCCCCGCACCCAGGCCCATATCACCAATGTCCGTCCCCACCAAAGCGCTCATCAAACTGTGCTACTGAGGTTATTCCCATTTTTAGCCGGCTAGTCTGGGAACTCTTGCTTAGGGCAACAGCGGGGGCTCAGCCCTCACTGCTGTGAACATAAAGTGAATGGGCGCGAGGATTCAGAGGTCCCTAATATTCCTCCACCACTGCCCCAGGCCCAGGAGGTGAAGAGATTCCTGTCAGAGCTTGGCGGACTTGGAAGAGCTGCAAAGATCGTTATGTCTCAGGCTCACACGCTGAGGCCAAAGATACGGCCTAGACAGCTGCTCGCCGCCCTCCGCGCCCGGAGACCTGTCCAGCTCCACACCACGACCCACTAGCTGCCCGGTTCGCCCAGACTCCACCCAGAGCCCGCGCCTGCTCACCCACGTACAGCACTCGCTTGGTAGTAGCCATCTTGCTCCCGCACTCTTCCGCCGGAAGCCTACGCACAGCCCGCCCCCTTTTCCAAGGCCCCGCCCCCGGGTACCGCTCTCGCAGACCCCGCCCACTCCCGCTTAGGCCCAGCCCGCCTCCGGCTCCCTTTGAGCGGCGGGCGCTGTACAGGTGTATCTCTGTGGGTGAACGGCGCTGCCCGCGTTCCGTGGTGCTGAAAACAATCCTGTGAGGAGTCAGCCGGTGTCCGCAAGTAATAAACTACCAACAAACTACGGTCCGCGGGCCATCCTGCCCGTCTGTTTTTGGACAATCCGGGAGCTACAAATGATTTTTACATTTTTAAAGAGCTGGAAAAAAAAAGATAAGAAAAAGAAACGAAACAAGAATAATATTTCGTGACATGTGAAGATTATATGTAATTCAATTTTCATTAAAAAAATTCCAAAAAAATTTTATTGTAATCCAGTCTTGCTCATTCCTTTTAGTATTGATCTGTGGGTGCTTTCAGGATGCAAGGGCAAACCCAGGGCCTACAGAGCTTGAAATATTTACCATCTGGCTCTTTGGGAAAAGCGTTTGCTGACTCTTGGAATAAATCAGCTAATACATAAATCATTGATTGACTTAAGTGGTACAAAGTAATGGGGCCACTTATTTTAGATACAGCAGTTGGTTAAGACCTCCCTGAGGCCACATTTAAGCTGAAACCTGGAGGAAGAGGAGCCAGAGAGAGGATGGAGCAGGGAAAAGGGTTTCAGGGAGAGGAGACAGCTTCTGCGGATTAAATGAACTGAAAGGCTAGGTGTGGGAGCTGGGGAGGGGAAGGGCATGAAACATCAGGCAGGAAAGGTGGGCAGGGGCTGCTTGATGCAGGGCCCTGTGAACCACGTGGAGGATGTGGGGGCTTTGAGAAGCTACTGAAGGTTGTGACAGGGAGTTACATTCTCACATTTATGTTTGAAAACAATGCTCTGGGGCACTTCCATTGTGGTCCAGTGGTTAAGAATTCAACTTCCAATGCAGGGGACACAGCTTCGAACAAAGAGCCTGCGCCGCAACACAGAGCCTGTGTGCCACAACGAAAGATCCCGCAAACCACAACGAAGACCCGATGCAGCCAAATAAATAAATAATAAATAAAAAAATAAAACCGTGCTCTGACTACTATGCCCAGAATGATTTCAATGGAAACCTGGAGACCAGGAGGTTAATGCAGTCGAGACTAAGGAAGAGTTGATGGTGACTCTCTCCCTCCAGTCTGCCCTCTGACTTGTTCCCAGGATGATCTTTCATCAAAACAAACCTCAACTCTCTAGAGTTCCCTTCTTTTTTTTTTGTTTTTGTTTTTTTGTGGTACGTGGGCATCTCACTGTTGTGGCCTCTCCTGTTGCAGAGCACAGGCTCCAGATGCGCAGGCTCAGTGGCCATGGCTCACGGGCCCAGCCGCTCTGTGGCCTGTGGGATCTTCCCGGACCGGGGCACGAACCTCTGTCCCCTGCATCAGCAGGCGGACTCTCAACCACTGCACCACCAGGGAAGCCCTAGAGTGCCCTTCTTAATCAGTGCTACTCATGACAAGGCTCCTAGAGCCCTTCACGAGGGGCCATGGCCACGTCAAGTCAAGCCCCACCAACACACAAGCCCTGGCCCTTACCATGTGCTTGATTCTCTTGACTCTGCCTCTGCCCATTTGGTTCTCTCCTTTCTCCATCTGGAGGCATCCACCTGTCCTTGTTGGAGGTCCTGCTTACCCCTCAGAGAGGTGCCATGGCCTCCAAGTCCAACAGTTGACTGAAACACACCCTGTGACTGTAGTCACGTGTGTGTCTGTCTCCCTCTTTGACAACAAGGCCTGTGTCTGCTGTGTTCCCAGAGCTAAGCAGTGGATGCAAACACAGCCAACCTCAGCATCCTTAGGCCAAACCAGAGGGGTACTGCTCATAGAAATGAGGCTGTGAGATCTGATTACAAGATCCCCTTGTGAAACTGTCTGTACTCCAGACCAACAGGTCACTCTTGAGAGGAACCTGACCAGGTGTCCTTTATGTGAATATGGTATAATATATATATATATATATATTTGGTCTTTGTCCCCAGTACCTAGCACTGAGCCCCTAAAACCCCTGAAATTTCCTGAATGACAGGAGGGCCTTTTTGTTGTTGTTAATAAATTTATTTATTTATTTATTTTTGGCTGTGTCGGGTCTTCATTGCTGCGCACGGGCTTTCTCTAGTTGTGGTGAGCAGGGGCTACTCTTTGTTCCGGTGCGCAGTCTTCTCATTGCAGTGGCTTCCCTTGTTGTGGAGCACGGGCTCTAGGCACGCGGGCTTCAGTAGTTGTGGCACACAGGTTCAGTAGTTGTGGCTCGTGGGCTCTGGAGCACAGGCTCAGTAGCTGTGTCGCACGGGTTTAGTTGCTCCGCAGCATGTGGGATCTTCCCGGACCAGGGCTCGAACCTGTGTCCCCTGCCTTGGCAGACAGATTCTCAACCACTCCACCACCAGGGAAGCCCTAGGAGGGCCTTTTAAAATTCATAATGAACCCTTTTGACCATACCTGAGTTTACCCTAAGGTGGTGACGCATAGTGGGGTCCTGTATTAGTTAGGGATCTTCAGAGAAATAGAACCAATAGGATAAATATATATACATCATATAGATACATATGGAGAGATTTATTATGAGAACCAGGGGAGCCAATTGTATAAATCCCAGTTCAAGGACAGGAAGAGATGAATTGAGATGTCCCAGCTCAGTCATTTAGGCAGATGAAAGAGCTAATTCTCCTCTCCCCCACCTTTGGTTCTGTTCAGGCCCTCCATGGACTGGATGAGGCCCACCCACCTTACAGAGGGCAATAGCATTACTGGGTCCACTTATTCAACTGTTAATCTCATCTAGAAACACCCTCCCAGACACACTCAGAAACAATGTTTAGCCAATATCTGGGCACCTTATGACATAGTCTAGTAGGTATATAAAATTATCTATCACAGGCCCCTAGATAGCTTCCAGATGGGGGCTGGTCAGCAGAGGAACAAACCACATGATTAGAGGGTTGGAACTTTTCAGCTCCAACCCCTGACCTTCAGGGAGGGGAAAAGGGATGGAAATTGTGTTCAATCACCAATGGCCAATGATTTAATCAATCATGCCTAGATAGTGAAACCACATGTAAAAATTTTAAATGCGGTTTGTTTGGGGAGCTTCTGGGCTGGTGAACACATGGCTGTGCTGGGAGGGTGGTGTGCCTGGAGAGGGCAAAGAAGCTCCGCATCTCCTTCCTCTGACACCTGGCCCTATTCTTCTCTTCCATTTGACTCTTCCTGAGTTGTGTCCTTTATAATAATCTATAATCATACGTATACCTCTTTCCTGAGTTATTCTTGCAAATTTTCAAACCTGGGGGGCGTGCAGTTCATGGGAACCCAAATTTGTAGTTGGCTGAGCATAAGTGTGGGTAGCATAGGGACCCCATTTGTGGCTGGTGTCTGAAGTAGGGGCAGTCTTGTGGGACTGAGCCCTTAACCTGTGGGGTCCGTGGTATCAGAACTGAATTGAAATGGTGGGTCCCCGCTGTTGTCAGAAAATTGTAGAATTGATTGGTGTCAGAAGAAAACCACAGTGGAAACTGTTGTTTGCCCTTTATAATTCACAGCTTATCCCCTCCTTTCTCTAACTTCAGATGACAGATAAGGCACAAAGGTAACAGGATAAGTGGGCAGGATAAGCAGTAACAGAAGCAGGGTTCTCTCCGTTCCCTCCTCCTTCTGCCTTTTTAGGATGATGATTGTAAATCAAAACCATCGCAGGAAATGAAATAGCCAAACACACGGTTTGTCCTTGTCTAAGAGGTAGCAGCAGCAACAGCGCCCACCTTCTGGGCAGCTTCTTTCTTGGCATGATGAGCCTGTAGGACCGCCACAGCTTCATCCACCTGTGAGAAGCTCCAGGTGGTCAGTGACACCTGAGGAGAGCCCCTCCGCCCCTCCCTGGCGCCCAGGCCCAGCGGTGGCCTCTCCTGGTGCTGACCACTTTCCCAGATACCCACACGCCAGCAGCCCTCAGGTCACAGGCGAGGCACGAGGAGGTCACAGGGGCAGCAGACACTTCTCTCTGCCGCCCCTGGGTGCCCAAGGCCACCCCCTGCCCTCCTGAGCCGAGTGAGCGGAAGCCGCGGGGGTCTGGGAACCTGCTCACCTTGGAGCGGAGAGACTCGGGGGACTCCAGCATGTGCAGCAGCTCCGAGTTGTCAATCTCCAGCAGCATCCCCGTGATCTTCCCAGCCAGGTTTGAGTGCATCGTCTGGATGAGCGGGAACAAACGTTCACCTGTGGGAAGGTATTCCGTGAAAAACCCAGTAGCATCCCAGCAGAGAAGGGACGCTGGTGTCCAGGTCAGTAGCAGCTCTGGCCCCCTCTTCTGCAAGCACGTGGGTCACTCACCCAGCATCTGTTTCTGTTCCTGCGGGGGTGCTGCGGCCAGCATGGAGGCGGTCAGCGGCTCCTGCCCCTGCACGTGGACCGCAGGCTGGGGTGCCTGGGAACCAGGAGAGGCGGCGGGCTAGCACCAGGGAAAGGACACTTGACAGTGGTAGAGGTTAGGACAGTCCAACCATTCAACACCTGAATGCTACCACTCAGCACGCCAGGAGAGGAGGACGAGAGGTCCCTGTGCAAATTCAGTCCACTGAGAGGGGAGTGGTGGGAATATAAAACCTATATAGATTCCTGTGTACCTATTCAGGTATGTAATACAATGCAGTACAGTCAGAAAGGGGAGGTGAAATGAACCCATAGAGAACACACCTGCTCTTTGTCAGGCCTAGTGCTAGGCAGATATTTCCTCAGATATTTAGTCCTCATAAACTTTTGCAGGTAGAGATTATCACCCAATTTTACCCATGATGCCCAATGAGGTCAAGTCATTTCCTCACATTAGCAAAATAAAAACTGAGTATTGAATTTGTTTATTGAACATACAAAGTTATAGTAACTATCTTTAGCAGTACAGCTTTTTCCTAAAGACCCCGTTATTTCCTTTGGAGGGACTCCCAGAAAGGACTGGGCCCAAGGGCATGCATTTCAGACCAGTTATAATTATTACATACCATACGCCCTCTCTCATAAAATGCTCTATAGAAACATGAGATGTTTCTAGACATCAATGTCTAGGTGCTTCTGTGGGGTCAGTGATGATCTGGGGCATAGAAGCAGGACCTTGCAGGCTATAGAAAGGATTCATGCATTGCAATGTTTGAGCCCAATTAAAAGAATTCTAATAGTAATTGCTTCACTTGTGAAGAAGAATAAATCCAAAGGAAAGGTGTAAAAAAAAGAAAGGATTCGTATCTTTTCAACAGGGCATTACATTTTGGAACTCCCATATTTAGAGAGCGTTAGGTAGGTGAAGTGAATGAGACAGTGGGCCACATCCGTTTCTCTCCTGCATTTCTGAAGGGAGTAGTTAGACACTGTGCTCACATTTAGCACAAGTTGTATTTAATTTTTTTTTGTATCTACTTTTTAAAATCCCCTTTCTCCTGCTACAGAAGGAGCATTTTGAGAGCAGAGTCTATGTCAGTTTGTTTACCACTGTGACGCCATCCCACTCACAATTCCTTGGCATTTAGTGGAGTTTTAATATCTGATGAATGAAGCATGGGATGTGGGCTGCTGACACTGGGTGCATTTCCGTGGAGCAAAAGCCCAAGGAGGAGCACGGGCATGAGTGGTGGCTCAGGTGCAGTGGGAACCCCTAAGGAAAAGAAAAAGCCAACTTAGATCCCACCATTCTTGGCAACCACACTCTCCAGACGTCTTCCTTTGAGTCAGTGTTTATATCATGGAGACTGTTTGAAGGACTAGAAGTTAAAACATTCTCTCTGCTAGCTATGGACTTTTTTCTTCACTGGCAGCAGGAGGGACAGATGTCCAGGTATGCCAGAACCTAGAGCTTGTGGCCACTTTTCCTTCCTTTCAATATCATCTCATAACACTGGATTCAATGCTCATAGCAGCACTATTTACAATAGCCAAGACATGGAAATAACCTAAATGTTCATCGACAGATGTATGGATAAAGAAGATGCAGTATACAGATATATACAAGTATATATACAATGGAATACTACTCAGCTATAAAAAAGAATGAAATAATGCCATCTGCAGCAACATGGATGGACCTAGAGATTATCATACTAAGTGAGGTAAGTCAGACAAAGACAAATACCATATGATATTACTTGTTATGTGGAACCTAAAATATGATACAAATGATCTTATTTATGAAACAGAAAGAGACTCACAGATATAGAAAACAAACTTATGGGCTTCCCTGGTGGTGCAGTGGTTGAGAGTCCACCTGCCGATGCAGGAGATGAGGGTTCGTGCCCTGGTCCGGAAAGATCCCACATGCCGCGGAGCGGCTGGGCCCGTGAGCCATGGCCGCTGAGCCTGCGCGTCCGGAGCCTGTGCTACGCAACGGGAGAGGCCACAACAGTGAGAGGCCCGTGTACCGCAAAAAAAAGAAAACAAACATGGTTACCAAAGGGGAAAGTGGAGGGGATAAATTAAGAGTTTGGGATTAGCAGATACAAACTACTACATATAAAATAAATGACAAGGCCCTACTGTATAGTACAGGGAATATTATACTGTATATTCAGTATCTGGTAATAACCTATAATGGAAAAGAATAAAATATATATATATATATATGAATCACTTTGCTATATACCAGAAACTAATACAACATTGTAAATCAACTATATTTCAATAAAAAATAAACAATTGATAGTGTCCAAAAAAAATTGTCCCTTGGATTTGGCAATCGTTTCTTAGATAAGACACCAAAAGTATAAGCAACAGAAGAAAAATAGGTAAATTAGACTTCATCAAAATTAAAAATTATTGTGCATCAAAGGACGCTATCAGGAGAGTGAAATGATAACCCACAGAATGGGAGAATATGCTTGCAAATGATATAGGTGATGAGTCTCCTGTCCAGAATGTGAAAAGCACTCTTAAAACCCAACAACAAAAAGGCAAACAACCCTATTAACAAATGGGCAAAGGACTTTTCTCCAAAGAAGAGATGTAAGTGATCAAAAGTTCATGACAAGATCAATGTCATTATATCACTTACATGTGGAACCTAAAAAAGCTGAACTCGTAGAAACAGAACGTAGATTGGTGGTTTTCAGGGGATGAGGGGGTGGAGGAAATGGGGAGATATTGTTCAAAGAGTATAAACTTCCAGTTATAAGGTGAATACGTTCTGAGGATTCATTATTAATAATACTGTATTATATACTTGAAGATTACTAAGAGAGTAGATTTTTTAAAAGATTTATTATTTATTTATTTATTTAATTTATTTTTGGCTGTGTCGGGTCTTAGTTGCAGCATCTTCATTGAGACATGTGGGATCTCTCATTGCGGAACCGGGATCTTTGTTGTGGCGCACGGGCTTCTCTCTAGCTGTGTCGTGCCGGTTTTCTCTCTCTAGTTGAGGCGCACGAGCTCAGTAGTTGTGCTGCGCGGGCTTAGTTGCCCCGCAGCATGTGGGATCTTAGTTCCCTGACCAGGGATCAAACCAGCGTCCCCTGGATTGTAAGGCAGATTCTTTACCACTGGACCACCAGGGAAGTCCCAAAAGTAGATCTTAAATGTTTTCACAACAGAAAAGAAATGGTAATTATGTGACATGATGGAGGTATTAGTTAACTATGGTGGTAATAATTTTGCAATATATAAGTGTACTAAATAAAGACGTTGTAGACCTAGGACTTACACAATGTTATAGGTCAGTTATATTTCAATAAAGCTAAAAAGAATCAAGGTCATTATGTCATCAGTCATTAGGAAAATACAAATCAAAACCACAATGAGTTACCACTTCATACCCACTAGGATGGCTATGATTGAAAAAAGAAGTGAAAACAAGTGTCAGCAAATATGTGGAGAAACTGGAAGCCTCATACATTCTTGGTGGAATGTAAAATGGCGCAGCCACTCTGGAAACAGTTTTGTGCTTCTTCAAAAAGTTAAACATAAAATTACCATATGACCCAGCAATTCAGAAAGAAAAAAGAGAGAGAGAGGGAAAGAAAAAATATTTGAAGAAATAATGGCCAAAAAAATGTCCTAATTTTAAGGAAAAACATTCATTTACAGATCCAAAGAACTCCAAGTAGGATAAACATAAAGAAATCCACATTTGGACACATTATCATCAAACTGTTGAAAGCCTAAAACACAGAAAATTTTGAAAGCAGCAAGAGAAAAACAGCGCATCAGAACTCACAAGTAGAGTTCTCGGCCAAAATAAAAAGTAAAAAACGGGAATTACCTGGTGGTCCAGTGGTTAGGACTTGGTGCTTTCACTGCTGAGGAGCTGGGTTCGATCCCTGGTCAGGGAATTAAGACCCCGCAAACAGTGCAGCCAAAAAATAAAAAAGGAACTCTTAAGTACAGTTGTGACAAGCCTTTTCTCAACAGAAACAACAGAGGCCAGAAGGCATTTGAATAACATAATCAAGATGCTGAAAGAAAAAAAAAAAACAAAAAAAACCTGTTCACAAAAGTTTCTATGTCCAAAAAAAATTATCCTTCATAAATGGATTATTTTTTTAGTTTAAGTAAATTGAATTTAAAAAAATAAATGAAGATGAAATAAAAACTTTCCCAGATAAACAAAGACTGAGAGAATTCATTGCTAGCTGACCTGACTTACATGAAATATAAATAAAGTCCTTCACAGTGAAAGGAAATAAGACCAGTGGTAACTTGACTCTACAGAAGGAAATGGAGAGCACCAGAAAAGTGACGTATGTGGGTAAATATAAAGAACCAGGGACTTCCCTGCTGGCGCATTGGTTAAGAATCTGCCTGCCAATGCAGGGGACACGGATTCGAGCCCTGGTCCAGGAAGATCCCACATGCCACAGAGCAATTAAGCCCGTCTGCCACAACTACTGAGCCTGCGCTCTAGAGCCCGCGAGCCCAACTACTGAGCCCACATGCCACAACTACTGAAGCCCGCGTACCTAGAGCCCGTGCTCCACAACAAGAGAAGCCACTGCAGTGAGAAACCCGTGCTTACCGCAACTAAAGAAAGCCTGCACGCAGCAACGAAGACCCAATGCAGCCAAAAATAAATAAATAAACAAATTTATTTTTTAAAAAAAGAACCGTAAAGGGACTTCCCTGGTGGCGCGGTGATTAAGAATCCGCCTGCCAATGCAGAGGACACAGGTTCCATCCCTGGTCTGGGAAGTTCCCACATGCTGCAGAGCAACTAAGACCATTTGCCACAACTACTGAGCCCTCATGTCACAACTACTGAAGCGCGCGCACCTAGAGCCCGTGCTCTGCAAAAAGAGAAGCCATCACAATGAGAAGCACGTGCACCACAACGAAGAGTAGCCCCCCTCGCCGCAACTAGAGAAAGCCCACGTGCAGCGACGAAGACCCAATGCAGCCAAAAATAAATTAATTAATTTTTAAAAAACTGTGCAAATATATATTCTCTTTTCTCCTGTTAATTTCTTTAAAAGATATAAGATTTTATGAACCACTAATTATAACACTGTATGTTGGGTTTATAACATATATAGATGTAATACATGTAACAATAATAACACAAAGGAGGGGGTATGAAATGAAGCTATATTGGAGCAAAGTTGCTATATTTAACCGTTTTTAAGCTAATATTAATCTAAAGAAGATTATAGTAAGTAAGGATGAATACTGCAGTCCCCAGAGCAACCACTCTACTTACAAATATAGTTTGAGTGAGTAAAATGGCTGAAGTTCTTGAGTGAGTTTGGATGACTCAATAAAATACCATTTAAAAAAAATCAACAAATAAATTTAAATGGTACTCTAAAAAATAGTTTAGCACAAAAGTAGGCAGTCAAAGAGGGAAGAGAAACAAAAGAAAACAGGATAAATATAGAAAATAAATAGCAAAATGACAGGCATAAAGCCAGCCATATGAATAACTACACTAAAAGTGAATAGACTAAACAATTCAATCAAAAAGTAGAGATTGTCAGATTGGATTTTTTTTTAAAAAAGCAAGATTCAATTATATGCTATCTATTAGAGACACAAATCAGATTCAAAGACACAGGCATGTAGAAAGTAAAGAGATGGAAAGAGACCATGCAAATTGTAACTCTAACAGAGCTGAGGTGGCTGTGTTAATATCAGAAATGTTACTGGCAATGAGAGGAATATTTATAATGATAAAAGAGTCAAGACATCAGGGAGATGTAACGACTATAAATCTATACATACCTAACAAAGAAGTCCCAAAATACATGAAGCAAAAACTGATAGAATTGAAAAGAGAAATAAACAATTATAGTTTTGGCATTTCAATACCTCACTCTCAATGATTGATAAAGGATATATATCCTGAATAAATAATGTACTCCTACAACTCAATAATAAGAAAATATATTATCCAATTTAAAAATAGGCAAAAATTTGAGTAGACATTTAACCAAAGAAGATATGAAGGTACAAAGAGCTAACAAGCACATGAAAAGATGCCCAAGATCATTAGTCGTTTGGGATACACAAATTAAAACAAAAATAAGATACCACTACACAGTCACTAGAACGGCTATAAAAAAGGATAATAACAAATATTGGTGAGGGTGTGAAGAAATTGGAGTCCTCATATATTTCTGATGGGAATGTAAAATGGTACAACCACTTTGAAGAGTTTGGCAACTACTAAAATTTAAACTCTATTTATGACCCAGCAATTCCCCTCCTAGGTATCTATCCAAGAGAAGTAAAAACATATGTCTACACAAAGATTTGCACATGAAGTGTTCATGGGACCATTGTTCATAAATAGCTAAAAAGTGGAATTCATTGAATATCAACTGGAGAATGGATAAACAAACGATAGTATAGCCATACAATGGAATGCTATTCAGCTATATAAAAGGATAAAACGTACATGCTACAACATAGGTGAACTTCAAAAACACAATGTAAACACATCACAAAAGGCTATATATTGTATGAATTCATTTTTATAACATGTCCATAAAAAGCAAATTTATAGTCACTGAAAGTAGATCAGCTGTTTGCCTGGGCCTGGGGGTGGAAGAAGGGACTGACTGAAAATGGGTACAAGGGAAGTTTTAGGGATGATGGAAATGTGCTAAAACTGGGTTGTGACTTACAGAGTTGTCAAACTGTAAATTTACTAAAAATCATCAAAGTACACACTTACAATGGGCATATTTCATGATATGTAAATTACACCTCAATAAAGTTGTTTTAACATTAATCACATTCAACAGGTACAGAAAAATCAGCTTTGGTTTTCTTATCCATAATGGAGGAGTAATAATAATCATTTCTACCTCATACGGTTGTTGCAGCATTAAATAATTCATACAAAATGCTTAGCAAATGGCAACAAGTGAATCACAATCATTGTTAGCCGTTATTGGTCAAGAATAGGCTATGTTCTAAACTGGGAGGTAACAGGGTTAGATTTGTCTTTTGGAAAATCACTCAGGTTGCAGAGTGGTGAATGAATTGTTGAGATGGAGGTGAGGGAATGATGTGTATACAGTTCTGCTCTCTGCCTCTTGCCTGTTTGCAGGCAAGAGACAATGCAACCTGAAGTAAACCAGAGGCTGCAGAGGTGGAGACGAATGAGCCGGGAGGTGGGACAGGAGGGGCTGGGAGGTCACTAGGACGACTCCCCAGCTTTTGCCTTGATGACTAGGTGGCTGGCAGTGCTGTTTCCTGTGGTGAAGGAACAGGTGTGCAGGAGTAGGGATGGATGCTGGTTAGGGGTGTGCTGAGTGTGAGATGGAGACCGAAATTCGGGAGTCTGTGGAGCTGACATCATGGAAGTGGACAGGTGAGGGCGAGCAGAGGAAGAGGAGAATGAATAGGAGCCTGCGGAGGGCCAGCAGGGGAGGAGGAGGGCTTGGGCAGAGGTGGCAAATCAGATGCTTGGGCAGGATTTTCTGACAGACATCTGTAGTGAGTTTGGTCAATTCTGTTTTTTGTTTTTGTTTCGTTTTGCTTGAAAGGTGCTTAACATGTTCTTTATTGAGACATAATTCATGTACCATAAAATTCACCACTTTAAAGTGCTCAATCAGTGTTTTCTGGTACATTCACAAAGGTGTGCAATCATCATCACCATCTAATTCTAGAACATTTTCATCCCTCCCCCTAAGATGCCCCATACCAATCACTCCCTGTTACCCCTGCCCCCCAGCCCCTGGCAACCACTGATTGACTTCCTGACTCTGTGGATTTGCCTATGCTGGATATTTCATATAAGTGGAATCGCATAATATGTAGTCTTTTGTGATTGGCTTCTTTCACGTGCATAATTCTTTCAAGGGTCCTCCATGCTGTAGCGTGTGTCTGTACTTCATTTCCTTTAACTGCATAATAATCTGCTATATGAATATACCACATTTTATTTATCCACTCATCAGTTGATGGACTGTGGGCTATTATGAATAATACTTTTATGAACATTCTTGTACACGTTTTGTGTGGACATATGTTTTCAATTCTTTGGAGCATATACCTAGGAATAGAATTGCTGGGTCATATGGTAACTCTGCATTCAGCTTTTTGAGGAACTCTAAGTCTGGTTGTATCACTTACCAGCTATGTGACCAAGGGCAGATTGTTTCACTGTTCTGTGGCTCAGGTTCCTCATCTATAAAAAAGAGACAATAAAGGACATTTTTGCCGTTTCCTAAGCAATTGAACCATTTTACATTCCCACCGTTAATGTATGAGGGGTCCAGTTTCTCACATCCTCGCCAACACTTGTCATTGTATGTCTTTTTTATTATAGCCAACCTAGTTGGTGTGAAGTGGTATCTCAGTGTGGCTTTGATTTGTATTTATCTGAATATTAATGATGCTGAGGATGGCCATGGTGTTTTCCTATGTTGAGATTTGCTAGAACATATCATTAGGGTTTTTTTCCCCCATTTCCCCCGTTTTCCTGTTGATCTACAGAGATTTTCCAGATGGAAAGCTGATTTTTCCTATATTATAGTTGTTATGTTATTTATTAACATGGTCCAATGCCCCATTCTATCATCCTGTAGGATTGATTGTGCCCTTTCTGTCATATATCGTCTCCAGTGTTTTTGGTCTGTATCTGGGCTCTCTACCCCTTTAGAATGATCCTGAATTAATTCTATCCTATTTAATATCTATAGTTTAATAATAAATTTTTATATCTTCTATCTTGTTCTTTTTTCAGAATTACCTTGTATATTCTTGGGTGTTTACTCTTTCGTATGAATTTTATTTTATTTTTTAAATTATTTAATTAATTTATTTTTATGTTTATTTTTGGCTGCGTTGGGTCTTTGTTGCACACACAGGCTTTCTCTAGTTGTGGCGAGGAGGGCTACTCTTCATTGCGGTGCGCAGGCTTCTCATTGCGGTGGCTTCTCTTATTGCAGACAACACACCTAGAGCACATGGGTTCTAGGTGCGTGGGCTTCAGTAGTTGCGGCATACGGGCTCAGTAGTTGTGGTTGTGGACTCTAGAGCACAGGCTCAGTAGTTGCGGCGCAAGGGCTTAGTTGCTTTGCAGCATGTGGAATCCTCCTGGGCCAGGGCTCGAACCCGTGCCCCCTGCATTGGCAGGCGGATTCTTAACCACTGCGCCAGTAGGGAAGCCCTCATATGAATTTTAGAATCCACCTATCAAGTTACATGAAAAATCCTCATACATTTTTACTGGAATGAATTGAATTTGTAGATTTATTTTAAGGGAGAAGTGACATCTTTATGATAGTATTCCCATGCACAAGCATGTTATATCTCTCCATTTTTAAAATATTCATTTTATAACTCGGAAATACTTTGTATTTTCCTCTGTAAATGTCTAGCATGTTTTTTTTAAAGATATATCCCTAGATACATGATCGTTTTTACTGACATTGTGAATGGTATCTTTTTGCCTATCACATCTTCTAGTTTCTTATTCCTATTACAATCAGTATGGTAATCTGTTGATTTTTGTATGTTGATCTTATATCTAGTAGCCCTGCCAAACTCTTTTATTAGTTCAAATAGTTTTTCTGTAGATTTCCTAAATTGACAGTAATATAACCTGAAAATAGAAACAGTGTTGCCTCTTCCTAATTCTTATCCCTTGTATTTATTTCACTCATTACGTTGGCTAGGAAGTCGGGATAGTGGTGATTAGTAAGGTGACAGTGAGCAATCTTCCTTTGTTCCTGACTCAATGGAAATGCTTCCAAACTTTCATCTTAAGTATAAAGGTTAGGTTTGGGGTAGATACCTTTTAAAAGTTCCCTTCTATTCTCAATTTGCTAAGCATTTTTATAAGGAATCTCTGTTTCATTTTGTTGAGAAGTATTTTTGAGTTTTTGAAAGGATCATCTGATTTTCTCCTTTATCAGTTAATTAGCAAATCACAGTGATAGATTTCCTAATGTTAACTTATCTTTCTGTGAGTAAAGTGAAAATTAATATCGGACCTGGGCTGATGCAAGCCTGCCTGACACTGAACATGGTCTTCCACAATAATGTTTCCTTAGAAACAGTAGAGTTAAGATAAAAGGGGGTTATAGTGTACACCTCCTTTGTTGTGTGCTTAAATTTTGGGGGGTTGTCAATGGGCTTACACATCCAAAATGGTGTAAATTATTGGTGGGAAATAGAGGCTGCAGCTTCTATAAGTCAAGGTGACCCTCACACACCTTGGCTCTCCTGTACATGACCTGTGGGTAAGCGACAAAAGAATCTGTGTACTTGGGTAGCTGCTGGGCCTCCCAGGAAGATGAAAATGGCATCTCATATATCCTGCTTTGTATTCTAGATTAAAATCTATTTGTGGGACTCCCCTGGTGGTCCAATGGTTAAGACTCCATGCTCCCAATGCAGGGGGCCCAGGTTCCATCCCTGGTCAGGGAATTAGATCCCGCATGCCGCCAACTAAAAATTCCGCATGCTGCAATGAAGATCCCGCACGCGGCAACGAGGGTCCCATGTGCCACAACTAAGACCCAGTGTGGCCAAACAAATAAATAAATATTTTTTAAAAATCTATTTGTGTCTCATGGGTCTGATCACCAACTTGAAGCCATAATCACAGTGGTGGTACTGCACCTTCCATTCCGGTGGTCGTGATATATGATTTTTTATAAGTTGCCAGATTCTATTTGTTAGCATTTTATCTTAGGATTTTTGCAAATATATTCATGAGTTTGGGCTAAATTTTCTTTTCTCGTACTAGCATCCCAGATTGGTTTGGCATCAGTTATATAAGTCTACAATTCTTATCTGCAATTCCAAAATTCTAAAAGTTCTGAAAACTAGCAACAGGTTTTCTTTGGGGGGAGGGGGTACATTTTCAGCAAACTCACCTGGCCACTAAACTTGATCTGTGAGACTATTTACAGTTTTTATTTGTCCCACTTAGTATGTTTTATGGCAGAGATATGAACATATTTAATTGTAGGGGACTGGTCCCATCTGTGCTGAGGGTGTTTATACACAAGTTACACACTGCATCATCTTTCTAAACTTCCAAACCCCAAAAAGTTTAAGATGAGGATAGTGGACCATTTTACCGTAATAAACTGGTCAGATTTTCCAGGTTTTTTTGTGGGGTTTTTTTTGGCGGGGCGTTGGGAAGCAGTGTATTTGAAATAGTTGGCATAAGATAGGGATAATTTGTTTCTTTAAAGTGTGGAAAACTTGTTTGTGAAGCCAGCTGGCTTTCATGCCGTGTGTGTGTGTGTGTGTGTGTGTGTGTGTGTGTGTGTGTGTGTGTGTGTGTGTTATTGGTGGTGGCGGGTAACTTATTTTTCATGGCAATTAATTCTTTGGTGCCATTCTGCCCTGCATTACGCAACTGGGCCAAGCCTTCCTGTTTCTCTTCAAGGAAGTCTGATATTTCAGTTCAAAAATATTGGAGTCACTAAAGACCAGTTGTTATTGGGCAATTTGATTTGCAGAAACTACTGCTTTTTGGCTGGACAATTTGGGAAGAAAGAGGCTTTCAGGGATCGTATTTAGCATGGTTATGGAGACAATGTTTTAATTTTACCTCTAGAGGGCAGTCATAGATCATAAATTGGTAGGGCTGTTCTAAAAACGATTACCTAAAAATAGATTAAACTGAGTGCCCCTTTTGGTATGTATTATTTCCCTCACTTTACAGATGAGGAAACTGAGCCTTAGAAAAACTAGGTAATTTGCTTATTTTACAGCAGTTTTAAGCAGCATAAAGCAGATCTGGGATTTTAACCTCCATCTATTTCCCACTAAAATCCATACTCTTAACCACACTATATTCTCATTCTCTCTCTTTCATTCTCTCTCTTTCTCTTTCCTTTCCTTCCTCCCTCACTCCCTCCCTCCCTCCCTCCCTCTCTCTCTCCCTCTCTCTCTCTCTCTCTCTCTTCCCAATAGAAACAGTATATCAAACTGGTTAAATGTACCAACTCTTAACAATTCTAAAGTCAGTCTGCTTGACTAGGGAGGCTGGGCCTCAGTGAGTACCTGCGGGGCATAATGGCATTAGGAAATTGAGTCCCATGAAGAGTAAGGCACCTAGCAACCCTACCAACCTCTGGCTCTATTGCCAGCTGTGTGACCAAGGGAAAGTTACTTACTTGCTCTGTGGCTCAGGTTCCTTATCAGTAAAAATGAGGGGATAAAAGGAAATTTTTGCTGAGTCTTGAGCATATGCGGTATACCGCATGACTCGAGCCTGTATTGCTAATAAAATGCAAGAAAACAATCAGTCAGGGTCCCAAAAGAAGGAACCAAAGTGCATCCCTCTTGGAGAACTGATCAGAATCAGCAGAAAACAAATCAACAACAAACACAAAAGCCAGCCTGGGGCTTCCCTGGTGGCGCAGTGGTTGAGAGTCCGCCTGCCGATGCAGGGGACACGGGTTCGTGCCCCGGTCCGGGAAGATCCCACATGCCGCGGAGCGGCTGGGCCCGTGAGCCATGGCCGCTGACCCTGAGCATCCGGAGCCTGTGCTCCGCAACAGGAGAGGCCACAACAGTGAGAGGCCTGCGTACCGCAAAAAAAAAATAAAATAAAATAGCCAGCCTGATGATGAACTTGTTATGTTTGTGATCTGTGTCTCAGATGTACTACTTGGACTCAACCTACTGGACCTACTGGGTCAATAAAGTCCTTAAAAGCCACAAATGGAATTGGGGCTCTGCTTCATTACAAGCCAAACAGTCCTGTGCCAACAAGCTAAAGATTTCTTTAACCAGCCAGTCACCTCTCCTTATATTGTACAGTGCCTTTTTTTCTTAGAAGCCCATCCTTGTCTTTGGAGTGGGAGTCAGTCTTCATGTGCCCTGTTTTTCCTTGTAGATACCCTACCTGAGAGTAAACCCTCTATGCTTTAGCTAATCATCCTGAGTTGTTTGCTAACATTTCATCTGAAGACCCAATCTTACATGGTCTGACTTCTGTACTAGATCAAGTTTCCCTGCCTTACCCAGCAGTACAGTCAGTTTAATCACTGACCACATATCAGTATTTATTTTTTTATTAGGAATTAGAGTTCCTATCTCATGAGATTATTTTGATGATGAAATGATACATGTAGGGCACTTAGAACAAAGCCTGAGGTGGTAAGAACTCACTAAGTGCTATTGCCTTTAGTTCAACAAATATTTTTCTGAGTGCCTACAATGTCAGGCACTATTCTCCGTTTGAAAGACCCTTTGAAACGTGTGTGTGTATCAGGAAGAGTCTGATCAAGAGATAGAAATTACACTGGTTATTTGAGCAGAGATTTCTCTTTTTTTTTTTTTTTTGCGGTACGCGGGCCTCTCACTGTTGTGGCCTCTCCCGTTGCGGAGCACAGGCTCCGGACGCGCAGGCTCAGCGGCCATGGCTCACGGGCCCAGCCACTCTGCGGCATGTGGGATCTTCCCGGACCAGGGCACGAACCCGTGTCCCCTGCATCGGCAGGCAGACTCTCAACCACTGCGCCACCAGAGAAACCCTGAGCAGAGATTTTAATATAAAGAATTGTTACCTAGGTATAAAGTTATTAACTGGTTAACTGACAATTCAAGAAAGGAACAGTAAGGTATCTTGGAAGCAGCAATTAAGGAAGCATCTACTGCCCCTTAGGCTGGGAGAACAAATGGAAGATATTTAAATTATTAAAACTCAAGCTTAGCGGAGTGGCCCTGCTGAGCTGAAACTCAGATTTCTGAGGAGGGGGGACTGTTCAGCTGTTGCTGGATTTTCTGGGTGAAGCACAATAAGGTTGGTACGCAAGTGTTGGAAATACTGCAAACTAGATTCCGCATCCTCCCCAGGAAGGAAGTGTTGCGGCCAGGGCGAAGAAGCATTGCTGGAGGATGTTCACAAGCTCAGGAAGCCCAAGGGAAGAAACCAGCTCCTTCTTCCTCCTCCAGTCTTGTAGCCCCCTCACGTACCACCTATTCATAATGCCTAAGAGGAACCTGCTTTTGGCAAAGCAGAAATATGGTTACTCTGGTCCCTTCCCCAGCATCACAACGTAGAGTATAGAAGGGTGGGTTGGAGCTAACAGAAAACAGATTATTTAATGGCACAATCCGTCCCTTTGGCTATTCAGCATCCCTATGTACCTTCTTCACATATTTGAACTTCCTTAAGAAAATTAAAAACACTCTATTTTTCTTTCTAACAAGGTACAACTGTCCTTCATTCAAACGAAGACATCTAATTCTCTACCCTGAATGAGGAGATGCAAAGTTGCCATAATCATTGTATAATCAAATCATCTTTGAGTGACAGGCATACCATCCATTTCTAAAACATGTTCATTACTCCTCAAATTCAGCCTTAATCCCAACTGATTATTCATTTGAGCTTGTCATTCCCTCTCTGTAGGCACTCTAGGGCATTCAGAAGGATTCATCCCACACCATAGTCCTTGTAGTCCTTATTAGTGCCCTGAGACCAAGTGAAAGAGCCACTCTGTCAAACAGCCCTTTCAATAGGCACTTCATCACAATCAACCACAGGTGAAAATTTGATCCATCATGAAGTCACTGCACACCATGGATTGCTAGTATTTCCCATCGTCAAGGAGGTCAGCACTGAGTTCAACTCCAAGAACACAACCAAAGCATTGTCCAAAAATTCCTCTTCTGGTACCAATTTCTCAATCAGCTAGGGTCCAATGGGGAGACAGAACCCCACCAGTTATTTGAACAGAGAGAACTGATTATAAATCATTGCAAACTAGATATACAGTTGTTAATGAGGTAAGTAAAAGAGCAATAAAAAATACACCAATTTATCATAGACATAGCAATTGGAGGAAGCAGCTACCACCCGCAGGGTTGAAGGAACTAAGAGAAGAAGTGTGAATAATCAAAACGCTTGAGCGTAGAGGAGGGGCACTGTAGAGCTGAAACTCACATCCCTAAGGATGAGTCACTGCTTAGATGATGTTGGTGTCTCTGAACCTGGAAAAGGGTCCCACGGGGCTGAGAACCAGACGTCTCGGGGACAGGGCACTGGCCAGCTCATGCTGGTATCTCGGAGAAAAGCACCATGGAGCTGTCTCTGCAAGTGATGGAGATTGTGACTGGATGCAGCTGCTGCTACAGGAAGGAACTGCTGTTACCAGGGATTAGAAGCATCCCTGGGGTGATACTCAGAAAGTGTAAGCCATCAGAGAGCCCATAGGAAACCAAAAGCAAGTTTCTTCTGCTACCACCGTCCTTGCGTGTTCTCTCTCCCTGTGTATTAATCACGTCTTTTAATTTCCTGTTATTTGTTGCTTGGGCATTCTGGGGCCTTACTGACCTTGGAGGGATTGTTTCTTCCAAGGCTAGCTAACATCCCCTTTAGAGATGGCAAACAACTTGCCTTAGAGCATTCTTTTCATATGCAAACCAACTGATCCAGAGCCCATGATCCCAACCATCTCCTCTGTTGAGCTCTCACACTCTGGGCCACTATCCATCCACCCTAATCACTCCAAGGCCGGGTACCAGACAACTAAGGACAGTCCCTATACCTCAGAGACCACTGAAATTATTCAAACTAGCCAACCTTAAGCCTGCTTACCCTGCCTTGCCTGTTCCTTCCAGTGAAAACCACAATAAAAACTCTTGCCCATGTTTATTCCTCACCCCTTTTGCCCCCTGACCCACCCTGGTGCTTCGCCATGTGACCCTGAGTGGTGTGCCATGCCTCCTGTCTCTAGGGAACTGAGCAAATTTCTTCCTTCATGATGGTCAATTCCATATCTGTGTGTCACACAGATTAATCAAATCCCAGGTATGCTTAAAACACCCTGTAGCATCCCTTCATGACAGAGCCTAACAGGAAGCCAGTTCACAAAGGAGAAATGTGGGTGTCAAGAGTCCCAGCTCCAGCCTCACAAGGGAGAGTACAGAAAGGAGAGTTTGAAGCAGAGAGATAACAGCGGACGCTCTGGCCAGTGTACAAGTTAAATAAGGTCTGTTTACGAAGGAGCTTCTAGTCTATGACAAAATTGTTTATGACTGGACAGTAACAGTAGAAAATTGCACCTTTGAGACATGCCTCACCTGAGATCACCACATAGGGAAGGCCAGCAGAGAAGGCCTGCGAGAGCTAGGGCCGGAGGAGGGCTTGTAACTTAAGATGGGGTTATCAAAGAAGGCTTCCAGGAGTGACACTGAGCAAAATCCAAAGGAAGGGAGGGAATGGGCTATGGGGTTGTCTAGGAGCCATGTGGATATCTGGGAGCAGATCATTTGGGTAGTGAAAATAGTAAGGGCAAAGGCCCTGAGAAAGGATGACCCTGTCTTCAAGAAATGACAAAGAGGCCATGTGATGTTCTTTTTTTTTTTTAATTTTAATTAATTAATTTATTTGGTTGCACTGGGTCTTAGTTGCGGCAGGCAGGCTCCTTAGCTGTGGACTCTTAGTTGCGGCACGCATGTGGGATCTAGTTCCCTGACCGGGGATCGAACACAGGCCTCCTGCATTGGGAGCACGGAGTCTTAACCATTGTGCCACCAGGGAAGTTCCGTGATGTTCATTTTATGTGTCAACTTGGCTAAGTCATGGTGCCCAGTTCTTTGGTAAAACATCAGTCTAGCTGTTGCTATGAAGACATTTTTGGGGATGTGATGAACACTTAAATCAGTCAACTTTGAGTAGAGCAGATGACCCTCTGTAATGTGGCGGGACCTCATTCAACCAGCTGAAGCCCTTAAGAGCAAAAATTGAGTTGCCCCTGAGGAAGAGGGAATTCTGCCCCCAGACGACACAGAATTTCTGCTTGAGTTTTCAGCCACCAGACTCAAGACTACAACATCAGCTCTTGCCTGAATTTCCAGCCTGCTGGCCTGCCCTGTAGATTATAGACTTGGCCAGCCCCTACAACAGTGTGAGCCAATTCCTTAAAATCCATCTCTCTCACCATAGTTATAATATGCATCCTATTGGTTTGTTTCTCTGAAGTACTCTGACGAATACAGGCCGGGGTAGCAGAAGAGAGTGAACAGTGGGGTGAGTCCTATGAAATGGGGCCAGAGGTGAGGATGGGAGGGAGGAGCCCATGGTGTAGGGCTTCGTAGCCAACAGGAGGGCTTTGGCCTTTACGTGGGCTGGGAAGTCACTGGAGGGTTCTGAGCAAAAGGGTGACATCATCTACCTTGTGTGTTCAAAGCTTCTCCTGGCTGTTGTGAGGAGAATGGACTGCGGGGCAAGGCCGGAGGCAGGGAGGTCACTGCAGGGATGGACACGTGGTGGGGACGTGGCGGGGTCAGGGGAGAAAGGGAGGTGGCAGTGCAGGTGGTGAGAAGTGGAGAGATGCCTCTGAGACATTTGGCTGTTGGGTTTCCGGATCTGGACTTCAGCGGTCTGGGCTGGAGATGTAACTCTGGCAGCTTTGAGCCGGCCTCACCCATGACCACACAGGGAGGCTGCGGAGCTCTACCCAGGACCAGGGCCTGAGTTCTCCACTCTGCACCTCCAGCATGGCCTGTGTCCTAGGGAGGCTGCTGCAGCGCCCCCAGCTCCCCACACGGGGGCTCCCAACAGAAGCACCGACCTCCATGCCCGAGGCGGGGTGGGTAACACCCAGGCCTCCTCCCCGCTGTTCACAGGTCATTGCACTGCAGGCCACGGTTACTCACAGAAAATAGGAACAAGCTTGGAAAACCCCAAACCCAGTTTTCTATTAACCCAGTCCTGAGTGAGGACCAAGCAGGCAGGCCTGGTTTTCTCAGCAGAGCTGGTTTCTGTGAGTCCAGGGAAGGCAAACAGGTTTCATCTCATGTGCCAACCTTGATGAGTTAAGCTTGGCTCTGGATAGAGCTGTCTTAAGCAGAGGGAAGGTGTGTAGTCATCCGTCAGGAATCTCTCAGACGTGGGGGGGCGGGCAGGAGAAAGGAAGAGCTGCTCTTCAAATGCCTGTGACACGAGTGTGACATTTAACACTGTCTTTCCCTCAAAGCAGCCCAGGTGGGGCATCTGAGGATTGGCCTCGGGGTGGTAGAGACAGCTGAAGCAGTGGTGCAAGTAGGGAGAAGCTTGTGTGCAGCCCATTCATTTGTTCAGCAAATAATTTTTACCTGCCTACACGTAGCAGTTACTATGCTAAGTGTAGGGGATGAAAAAGTGGAAACAAGCCTACTCTGTAAGCCTGCTGTTTTAGTCAGCTCGGGCTGCCATGACAGAATAGCACAGACTGGGTGGCGTAAGCAGCAGAAATTTGTTTAGCACAGCTCTGGAGGGTGGAAGTCCAGTTCAGTTCCTGGGGAAGGCTCCGTTCCTGGCTTTTGGACAGCCACCTTCTCTGTGTTCTCTTCTTCTGTGTTCTTGCGTGGACTTTCTTCTGTGTGTACATTTTGTGGTGGAGGGGGGAGATAGAGAGAGATCCCTCTGTTCCTTTTCTTTTCTTTTCTTTTCTTTCTTTTCTTTTCTTTGGCCATGTGACTTGCGGGATATTAGTTCCCCGACAAGGGATTGAACCTGGGCCCTCAGCAGTGAAAGTGCGGAATCCTAACCGCTGGGTCGCCAGGGAATTCCCTCTCTTCCTTTTCTAAGGTCACCAGACCTATCAAAGGATTAGAGTCCCACCCTTATGACTTTATTTAATCTTAATTACTTTCTAAAGACCCTGTCTCCAAATACCGTCATATTGGGCATTAGGATTTCAACTTATCAATTTTGTGAGGATAAAATTCAGTCCACGGCACCTGCCCTCACAGAGATTACGGTCTCATGAAGATTGACAACTTAACAATATAAACAAGTAAACAAAAATATAATTACAAGTCCTATTAAAAAGTAAACAGGGTGCTGTGATAGAGAATAGTAGAGAGGGAGAACCTAATTTCTACAGGGCGATAAGTGCTCTCTGAGGATGTGACATTTAGATCTGGACCTGAAGGATTAGAAATAGTCAGCCGTTCAACAAGCAGGTGAAGGATGTTCCAGGAAAAGACACCCACACGTGCAAAGGCCCTGAGGCAGGAAAGAACTTGGTATGTTAGGGGAAATGAAAGCACAATTTTGGCTTTTAAAAGATCACTCTCGGGCTTACCTGGTGGCGCAGTGGTTGAGAGTCCGCCTGCCGATGCAGGGGACACGGGTTCGTGCCCCGGTCCGGGAAGATCCCACATGCCGTGGAGCGGCTGGGCCTGTGAACCATGGCCGCTGAGCCTGCGCGTCCGGAGCCTGTGCTCCGCAACGGGAGAGGCCGCAACGGTGAGAGGCCCGCGTACCGCAAAAAAAAACAAAAACAAAATAAAAGATCACTCTCATTTCTGTGTGGAGAATAGACAATATAGGAACAAGAGTACAGGAAAGCGAACCAATTCCAAGGCTATTGCCATTATCCATGTCAAAGGTGATGCCTGTTGGAACTAGAGTAATAAAAGCAGAGATGGAGAGAAATCAACTGCTTCTAATATATATCAGTTGAAGGTAGACTTGATAGGATTTGTTGACTGATTAGAGTTTGGAGGTATTAGCGGGAAGTGACGAGAATGATTCCTAGGTAGCTGGCCGGGGCCACGAGACAAATAGTGGTGTCATGTATTTATTTGGGGATGTCTGGGAGGCGTGGACGTGGCAGGATTAATCAAGATTCTAATATGGATGTGTGTGATTTGAGATTCCTATTAGATACCTCACTGAAGAGCCCGCAAACGGGGCCAAGGTGAGGCCAGTGAGTTACAGGAAAGGTGTGTTACAGAAGGCTATGAGGAAAGTTTTTCGAGGAGGAGTTTGTTCGACTACATTGAAAGTTGTTGAAGGGATTAAGAGGGACAAGAATATAAAATTGCTATTGGATTTGGTAGAGTGGAGGGCTTTTGTACCCTGGACTGCCTTTAGATAGGAGACGAACACTTTCCATTTTCATGGGGGCAGAAGAGATGGATCCAGACATCAGTGGTTTGTCAACTTGGTGATAGAAAGACAATGGAATTCCTCTTTTTTCCTAACAAAATGCCAATATAATGAGCTGTGACCATTAGTCAAAAAAGGCATATGTGATCATTAAAATGCCGTCAAACACGTTTTAAGTAATACAAGCTACAAGACCAACCTGTGACTATAAACAGGGCTTACGTAACAGTGTGATGGTGAGAAAAACCACCATGGATGTTCCCAACACCAGATCTCACCAGCTGAACATCTCCAGTCATTCAGAACTTCAATAAATGATCGGAGATGGTTATTAGTTAGGGTGAGTAACGTTAGCTGCTGGAACAAACATCTCCAGATGTAAACGGCTGAACTTAATAGAAAGATATTTCTCATTCATGTCACCATCCGATGTAGGATGGTGAGGTCTTTGCTCTATACGGTCATTCAGAGACCCAGACTTCTCCCATCTTAGGGTTCTGCCTTCTTCTAGGTCCTTGAAATCCTCTCCATTCATCTGATAGATGGAGAGGAGAAAGGATCATGCCTGGGAGGTCTGTATGAGGAAGCGAGGCATATCACTTCCAGTTCTCAGTCACATGTCCGCCCCCAGCAGCCCCGGCTGAGATCCCCATCAACACCGGCATCAAGTGCCCAACATGAGTGTGAAGATGTCTCCAGATGACTTTAGCCCTCGGCTGTCAAAATTTCCCAACCGAGGCCCCAGACACTGAGGAACAGAGATACACCTTCCCCCACTCCGCCCTGAACGAATCCCAACAATTGAATGAATTCTCATTCCTTTTCCTATATTGGCCATCGTGTTTCCATTTGTATGATCCAACCATGATCAATATCAACTCTGGATTTGAACTGAACATAATTGCCGTTTCTGAATGGTGCAAGTGCCACACTAGTTGGTTCTGGATCTTTCAAGAAAACAAAACCCTGCTGACTTACTACTTATACCAGTGTTAGAACACAGCCACAATAAAACCAAAGGAAAGGGTCAACTATGTAGAATCACTAACAGGTGAGTAATTTGAGGATAAAGATAAACTGATGATTCCTCTAAAGCACAGAGCAGAGTTCTTCCTAAAGAATGAGCAATGCGGCGTGTGCTGTGGCCGGGGACGTGAGCGAAGCAGCAGAATGCCATCGGTGTTTCAGAAGTGGCTATTTAAGAGGCCCGTTTATCAATGGTCATGATGGTATCCAATGAACGGATGAGCTTATATTATAACATATTTATAAATAATTAATTGTACTATTTATTGCAGTTGCTGCTTACCATTTGCCAACTCATATCTTAGTATTTCAATATTTCATCCCCTGTCACAGGCTTCACAGTGCATACCTGTCCCGCAGCCCCATTAGTGCTCGCCATCGTTGGGGGCGGATGGCAGGGCAAACTGGTGATTTAGTTGGAGTTCTTCCCACCTGCAAATTCTCCTTTCAGAATTCAAATCGTAGAAGCATTTCATTTGTTCTTTTTTTAAACATCTTTATTGGGGTATAATTGCTTTACAATTGTGTGTTAGTTTCTGCTTTATAACAAAGTGAATCAGTCATACATAAACATATGTTCCCATATGTCTTCCCTCTTGCGTCTCCCTCCCTCCTACCCTCCCTATCCCACCCCTCCAGGCTGTCACAAAGCACCGAGCCAATATCCCTATGCCATGCGGCTGCTTGCAGGCAAACCCTGTGTCCTCACCCCATGCACAGCTGGTTTATCCTGGGGCCCTTTCTTTCCCATCCAATGCTCCTCACCCAAGGGCACCAACTACCCTGCTTTTATTTCTCCTCGTTTGGCCTCCAGTTTCCCTGAACTGAAAATAACTAAGATGGACAAGTCAGCAATTCTCAAATTTTATGATACACAAAGGCAGATTCCCAGGAGTCACCCCTGAGTTTCCAATTTTGAGACAGTAAGACTTTCTCCAGGCCACTTTGAGCCCTGCCCTTCTCTGGCTCTAGGCTACTGCTCTGCCTTCCAGATCTGGTGATTCTTTACCCCCAGTTGATAGGGTTGGATGGCCCAAAGTATCCAGGCTCTGTCTGCAAATAAGAGAGGGTAACTGAGGCTGCAGACCCATCTCGGATCACACAGCCCCAGATTGATCATCCCCTAGTCTCAACCAGAAACTAGAACTTTCTTTAGGCACTGGGAAGCAACCTCCACCTGTGGAGCCCCTGTTATGTGCCTGACACCATGCTGTATTTTTTCATGTATCACCTCACTTAATCCTGACAACAAATCTTATGAGCCTGGGATTTTTTAAAATTTTATTTTATTGAAGTATAGTTGATTTACAATGTTGTGTTAATTTCTACTGTGCAACAAAGTGATTCAGTTATATATATATATATATATATATATATATATACACATTCTTTTTCATATTCTTTTCCATTATGGTTTATCACAGGATATTGAATATAGTTCCCTGTGCTATACAGTAGGATCTTGTTGTTTATCCATCCTATATATAATACTTTGCACCTGCTAATCCCAAACTCCCAATCCTTCCCTCCTCTCCCCTTGGCAACCACAAGTCTGTTCTCTATGTTTGTGAGTCTGGTTCTGCTTCATACATAAGCTCACTTGTGTCATATTTTAGATTCCACATATAGGTGATCTCATATGGTATTTGTCTTTCTCTTTCTGACTTACTTCACTTAGTATGACAATCTCTACTTCCATCCATGTTGCTGCAAATGGCATTATTTCATTCTTTTTTATGGCTGAGTATTATTCCATTGTGTGTGTGTGTGCGTGTGCGTGTGTGTGTGTGTGCCACATCTTCTTTATCCATTCCTCTGTTGATGGACATTTAGGTGGTTTCCATGTCTTGACTATTGCAAACAGTGCTTCTATGAATGTAGGGGTGCATAGATCTTTTCAAATTATAGTTTTGTCTGGGTATATGCCCAGGAGTGGGATTGCAGGACCATATGGCAACTTTATTTTTAGTTTTTTGAGGAACCTCCATAGCATTTTCCACAGTGGTTACACCAATTTACATTTCCACCAACAGTGTAGGAGGGTCCTGGGACCATGATTAATCCTGCTTCTGAGAAGAGGACACCAGGCATCAGTGAAGCCCCAGTAGAGAGTATAGGGCAGAGTCGGGATTCCATTCAGACCTGTCCTGAAGCCTCCTGAAGCCTGCTCTTTCCCTTCCTACATGCTCACCCAAGAGCAGGAGCTGGAACTCAGATCCAGAAGTGCCCTTGAAACTCAGTCTAGCTACCTGTTGTCTACCAGGAAGAGAGGAATGAGCTTAGCACTTCACTCTCCATGGGTTGGCTCCCCTCAGGCTTCACCACTCACCCCCAGAACCCTAATGCACAGGCACCTTCCCTGCACCCAGCACCCAGATGCCCCCAATATCTGGAATGATGGGCCAGGCTCCCAATCACCTCCCATGTTCTAGGTGTGGGAGGTCATGGGAGCGGGTCTGCAGACTCTTCTCCCAACAGCTCTTATCTGCTTACCCGTCTCCATCGGGTGCCAGCACTTCCGGTCCAGACCTCCATCCCCTCAGCCACTCCAGCTCTCAGGCCCCCAACCCACTCGACACCTAGAAGCCCAAGTAATCCCTAAAAGTGTGACTCAGGCTGTTCATGTTACTCACCCGCAGCCACAAAACAGTCTGATGGCACTTGGGATAAAATCCAAACTCCTGGCCGTGGTCTTCTCTCAGCAAAGACACTTCTCTCCAGCCATAAAGGTCTCCTCTGAGCTCATGTGAGAAGTCACTCTTCCTCACCTCAAGTTCTCTGCCCATGCAGTCCCTCTGCCTGGCACACTCCTCCTCTTCTCTCATGCAGTTGGCCACTTCCAGTCCTTTAGATGCCATCTTCGTGGAGGCGCCTCCCCACACCTCCAGTCTGGCACCGAATTCCGCTCCCCCTTACTCGGTCAAGCATCCTGTCATTTCCCTCATGGCATATTGTGACAACAATGTGTAATTACATAATTATTGGTAACTTTATGTCTGTTTGGCTGTAAACTCCGTGAGAGGGGTTGCCATGTTGGTCTTCATGATGGTAAATTTCATGTGTCAACTGGACAGGGCCATATAGGGTGTGTCTGCAAGGGTGTTTCTGGATGAGGTTAGTATTTGACGTAATGTACTCAGTAAAGCAGATTGCCCTTCCCATAGTGGTGGGCCTCATCCAATCCACTTAGGTTTGAATAGAACAAAAAGCTGAGGGAGAATTTGCTCTCTCTCCTGACTATCTCTGAGCTGGGACATTGGTCTGCTTCCGCCTTCAGACTCAGACTAGGACTGGAACTTACACCATAGGCTCTTTTGGGTCCCCAGCTTGCTGGCTGCAGATCTTGGGATTTCTCAGCCTGCATAAAGGTAGGAGCCATTCCTTCTCCCTTTCTCTCTCTCTCTCTCTCTCTCTGTAGATAGGTAGACAGATAGATAGATAGATAGATAGATAGATAAATTGCTTTTAGTTCTGTCTCTCTCAAGAACCCTGGTTAATACAGTCTGGTTCACATTTGTATACCCAGAGTTTAGTACTTAGAATTAGTACATTTAATCCAAAAATATGTATTAAATGAATGAATAAATGATGCAAGTTAAGAGAAGAATGACATAGGACTCACATGAAAAAGGAGGCCCAGGCTTGTGAATGTGGAGGAGCTGAACCTTCCTCATCCAGCCCCTCATTGAGCAGATGGGCTGCTTCACAAAGACTGGAGGCCTGTGTGAGGGGAGGAAGTCTCTTGACTTACACGCCTACCTGCAATTTTTCCAGTGTTTGTCCTAATTGCCCTTCCTATCACCTCAAAGGAGAAGGTGTCCCCATTTCCCTTTTCCAGATTGTTCCACCAAACTTTGACCTCAGAATCTTCCACCTCTTCCCATCCTCCTCCTCTGCACCAAGCCTCCCACCCCCATAACATCTCTGTTCTCTAGAAGCGTCTGAAGTCAGTGACCACTGTCCAGTCACCCTCTTTTGTTGTTACTTGTTATTTTCTGGCTCTATCTCTGGCCTTTTCCTAAGCACTTAAGATGCATTGTTGCACACTCACAGACATAGAAAACAAACTTATGGTTACCAAAAGAGAAAGAGGGTGAGGGGAGGGATAAATTAGGAGTATGGGATTAACAGATATATACCACTATATATAAAATAAACAATACGGATTTACTGTATAGCACAGGGAATGGAATGGAAGGGAATTCCAATGGAAGAGAATCTGAAAAAATATATATAATGTATAACTGAATCACTTTGCTGTATAACTAAAACTAATACAATATTGTAAATCAATTATACTTAAATTTTTTTAAAAAAAGATGCATTAAAATAAAAATAAAATAAATAAATAAATAAAAGATGCATTGTTGCATTTAATCCTCACAACAACCTTGTAAGGTAGGTTCTAGTTTTATCTCAGCTTTACAAATGAGGAAACCAGAGAGGTTAGGTGACCTGCACAAGGTCACACAGCGAGTAAAGTGAATGATGTAGATATGATTGAAACAGAGGCCCCAACTTCCACTTCACCATCTCCTCATGTACCCTCCCTGTCCTTGCTAGAATAAATACATAAAGGAAGAGCCACCCGTCTTCCCTTCAAAGGCCTCCAGAACCTTTGAGACCACTCAAAGACCCCTTCAAAGTGAGCCGAGAGTGTGTTCTGCTGGCACTCCTTCTCATTGTATCTCCTGTCTCTCACCTTACATGGCCTTCATTAGTTGAGAGTGGTTTGGCTGCAAGCCATAGGTACTAGCTCTGGCTAACTTAAGGGGAAAAAGGCAGAAGGTAGGAGGGGCGAGCAGGGGATGAACATTAGGGTCATGAAGGGTCAAGGATAGATCATGGATTCCAAGACAGGGTTGAACAGCCAAGAAATTGCCACAAGGGCAGACTTAGAGACACTCCCTCCCCTGCCCCAGCAAGAGATCACAGGGCTTTCTTCCTAGAGCACCACCATCAAAGGGCTTCTGGTCCATTGACACTGAGATTTCTGTGCCTCTCCACTCAAAATTCCAAATTCCCAGAGATGGCATCTGATCAGCACAACTTGAGACAGGTATTTCCACAAGTAGAGACTGAGGCCATGGGGCCACATGGCAGCTCACCTCCTTTAATGGCCAGGCTGGCCCCTACATGCCTTGATCTGTTCTGGTATTCCCAAAGGTTCTTAGACGTCTTAAGAGGCAACCAGGCATGCTAGGGTGTGTGTGTGTGTGTGTCTGTGTGTGTGTGTGTGTGTGTGGCCAAAGGACAGGGCCTGCCCTGGGCTCAGTGGCTGAGCATTCCAGGGCCAGGGAGAAGAAGATGTGCCAGAGATGGGCAATAGCAGACAGAAGGTCAGCGCCTGGATCAAGGGAGTAGATTCCTTTCACCTTCCCACCCATCCCTACCCCACTATTTCTATCACTTTTTTAAAAATAAATTTATTTATCTATTTATTTATTTATTTATGGCTGTGTTGAGCGCACGGGCTTTCTCTAGATGCGGCGACCGGGGGCTACTCTTCATTGCAGTGCACTGGCTTCTCATTGCGGTGGCTTCTCTTGTTATGAAGCATGGACTCTAGGCGCGGGCTTCAGTATCTGTGGCACGTGGGCTCAGTAGTTGTGGCGCACGGGCTTAGTTGCTCCGCAGCATGTGGGATCTTCCTGGACCAGGGCTCGAACCAGTATCCCCTGCATTGGCAGGCGGATTCTCAACCACTGCACCACCAAGGAAGCCCTCCGTCACATTTAATGACTGAATTGACCTCAATTCGTTAAAGTTTCAGTTTCACATTTGACTCAAAACTCTTTCCCAGCTCCACTCCATGACTCCATGAAAGGCAGACTTAAAGCTCCAGCTGCTAGGGGCAGGGAGGGAGCTCTGACACACTCACCCCCTTCCTGTGATTGCTTCTCTGGTGTGAGTTTCAGGGAGGAGGGAGAAAGGAGAAAACAGGTTTCTCATGTGACTGCCCATGGTGGGTTGGGGCAGGCCTCTTCCTGTGGATCATAACCGCTCTTCCCCCGCACGAGCAAACACATGGCAGTTGCTGTGCTTTCAGTGTCCAACACCAGGGGTGATGCTTCAAACATTTAACAACCACAATAGCACAGGCACCAACCCATCAGAACAGTTGCAGGCCAGTTGCCGGTCCTGAAAGCTCCGTGATGTGTCAGGCCAGAGGCAGAGGAGCAGGGGTGGTTCCACTTGGTGGTTCAGGAATCCAGGGAGTCCTGGCGGTGGGAGCAGGGTGGCAGGTGGCACTTGGGCAAGTGGCTATTTACCAACTGATGTAGAAATGTTTCGATATTTTAATGATTGGTATGTTGTTCTGGCATCGAGAAATGGGATATTTCCTGCCATATCAGTAAACAAAGGCTGTCACAGTCATCAGCGATTGCAGCCCTCCAACAGGAGCTGGTGAGCCCTGAGGAAACTCAGGAAGGAAAGAATACCTGCCATCTAGCAGCCATCAGACCCTGAGGAAACTCCGGATGTGAAAACACAGGATACTGGCCCCAGATAGCTGAGGTACATATCACAGGAATGATTTCAGTGAGCTCAGACTCTTGCATCTTCCCATACATAGAAAAGCGCTAAATTCCTTAACTTGGGATACCTGGTTCTCTTTAATTAACAGTAATCTTTTTTTTTTCTTTTTTACTTAATATATCCTGGTTATCTTTTTTTAATGTTTTTTTTTATTGTGGTAAAAGTCACATATATAAAACATACTATTTTAACCATATTTAACTGTACAGTTCAGTGGCACTAAGTACATTCACACTGTTGTGCAACTCTCACCACCATCCATCTCCCGAATTTTTCACCTTCCTAAACTGAAACTCTGTCCCCATTAAACACTAACCCCCTTTCCCACTCCCCACCCCCCCACCCCACCCCCGCCCCTGGCATCTCCCAATGTACTTTCTGACTCTATGAATTTGACTACTCTAGTTACCTCGTATAAGTGGAATCAAACAGTATTTGTCTGCTCCCAATGTATATTGAAATCCATTTTTAAGGTTAACTCAATATATGTCCTGAAAACAGATTGTACCTTCTTTTTTTTCTTCTCTGTGCTATACAGTAGGCCCTCACCAGCCATCTACTTCATACATAGTAGTGTACATACGTCAATGTCAATTTCCCAATCCATCCCATCCATCCCTTCCCCCTTGGTGTCCATACATTTGTTGTCTACGTCTGTGTCTCTATTTCTGTTTTGCAAATAGGTTCATCTGTACCATTTTTCTAAATTCCACATATGTGTTAATATATGATATTTGTTTTACTATTTATGACTTACTTCACTCTTTATGACAGTCTCTAGGTCCATCCACGTCTCTGCAAACGGCACAGTTTTGTTGCTTTTTATGGATGAGTAATATTCCATTGTATATATGTACCACATCTTCTTTATCCATTCCTCTGTTGATGGACATTTAGGTTGCTTCCATGTCCTGGCTTTTGTAAATAGTGCTGCAATGAACATTGGGATGAATGTATCTTTTGGAATTATGGTTTTCTCTGGGTATATGCCCAGGAGTGGGATTGCTGGGTCATATGGTAGTACTATTTTTAGTTTTTTAAGGAACCTCCATACTGTTCTCCATAGTGGTTATATCAAGTTACATACCCACCAATAGTGTAAGAGGGTTCCCTTTTCTCCACACCCTCTCCATCATTTATTGTTTGTAGATTTTTTGATGAAGGCCGTTCTGACCTGTATGAGGTGGTACCTCATTTTAGTTTTGGTTTGCATTTCTCTAATAATTAGTGATGTTGAGCATCTTTTCATGTGCCTCTTGGTCATCTGTATGTCTTCTTTAGAGAAAAGTCTATTTAGGTCTTCCACCCATTTTTTGACTGGGTTGTTTGTTTTTTGATATTGAGCTGCATGAGCTGTTTGTATATTTTGGAGATTAATACCTTGTCAGTTGCTTCGTTTGCAAATATTTTCTCCCATTCTGAGGGTTGTCTTTTCGTCTTGTTTATGGTTTCCTTTCCTGTGCAAAAGCTTTTAAGTTTCATTAGGTCCCATTTGTTTATTTTTGTTCTTATTTCCATTTCTCTAGGAGGTGGGTCAAAAAGGATATTGCTGTGATTTATGGCATAGAGTGTTCTGTCTATGTTTTCCTCTAAGAGTTTCATAGTGTCCAGCCTTTCATTTAGGTCTTTAATCCATTTTGAGTTTATTTTTGTGTATGGTGTTAGGGAGTGTTCTAATTTCATTCTTTTACATGTAGCTGTCCAGTTTTCCCAGCACCACTTATTGAAGAGACTGTCTTTTGTCCATTGTATATTTTTGTCTCCTTTGTCATAGATGAGGTGACCATAGGTGCATGGGTTTATCTCTGGGCTTTCTATTCTGTTCCATTGATCTATATTTCTGCTTTTGTGCCAGTACCATACTGTCTTGATTACTGTAGCTTTGTAGTATAGTCTGAAGTCAGGGAGCCTGATTCCTCCAGCTCCATTTTTCTTTCTCAAGATTGCTTTGGCTATTCAGGGTCTTTCATGTTTCCATACAAATTGTAACATTTTTTGTTCTAATTCTGTGAAAAATGCCACTGGTAATTTGATAGGGGTTGCATTGAATCTATTGATTGCTTTGGGAAGTATAGTCATTTTCAAATACTGATTCTTCAAATCCAAGAACAGGGCATATCGCTCCATCTGTTTGTGTTGTCTTTGATTTCTTTCATCAGTATCTTATAGTTTTCTGAGTAGAGGTCTTTTGTCTCCTTAGGTAGGTTTACTCCTAGGTATTTTATTCTTTTTATGACAATGGTAAATGAGATTGTTTCCTTAATTTCTCCTTCTGATCTTCTGTTGCTAGTGTATAGGAATGCAAGAGATTTCTGTGCATTAGTTTTGTATCCTGCAACTTTACCAAATTTACTGATTAGCACCAGTAGTTTTCTGGTGACATCTTTAGGATTTTCTATGTATAGTGTCATGTCATCTGCAAACAGTGACAGTTTTACTTCTTCTTTTCCAATTTGGATTCCTTTTGTTTCTTTTTCTTCTCTGATTGCTACGGCTAGGACTTCCAAAACTATGTTGAATAATTGTGGTGAGAGTGGACATCCTTGTCTTGTTCCTGATCTTAGAGGAAATGCTTTCAATTTTTCAGCATTGAGAATGATTTTGCTCTGGATTTGTCATATATGGCCTTTATTATGTTGAGGTAGGTTCACTCTATGCCCACTTTCTGGAGAGTTTTTTTTATCATAAATGGGTGTTGAATTTTGTAAAAAGATTTTTCTGCATCTGTTGAGATGATCATACAGTTTTTATTCTTCAATTTGTTAATATGGTGTATCACATTGATTGATTTGCATATATTGAAGAATCTTGCATCCCTGGGATAAATCTCACTTGACCATGGTGTATGATCCTTTTAATGTGTTGTTGGATTCTATTTGCTAGTATTTTGTTGAAGATTTTTGCGTCTATGTTCATCAGTGATATTGGTCTGTAATTTTCTTTCTTTTGTGATATCTTTGTCTGGTTTTGGTATCAGGGTGATGATGGCCTCGTAGAATGAGCTTGGGAGTGTTCCTTCATCTGCAACGTTTGGCAAGAATTTGAGAAGGATGGGTGTTAGCTCTTCTCTAAATGTTTGATAGAATTCACCTGTGAAGCCATCTGGTCCTGGGCTTCTGTTTGTTGGAAGATTTTTTATTACAGTTTCAATTTCATTACTTGTGATTGGTCTGTTCATATTTTCTATTTCTTCCTGGTTCAGTCTTGGAAGGTTGTACCTTTCTAAGAATTTGTCCATTTCTTCCAGGTTATCCATTTCATTGGCATGTAGTTGCTTGTAGTAGTCTCTTATAATCCTTTGTATTTCTGTGGTGTCAGTTGTAATTTCTTCTTTTTTACTTCTAATTTTATTTGTTTGAGTTCTGTCCCTCTTTTTCTTGATCAGTCTGGCTAAAGGTTTATCAATTTCTTTTATCTTCTCAAAGAACCAGCTTTTAGTTCCATTGATCTTTGCTGTTGTTTTCTTTGTTTCTGTTTCATTTATTTCTGTTCTGATTTTTATGATTTCTTTCCTTCTACTAACTTTGGGTTTTGTTTGTTCTTCTTTCTTTAGTTGCTTTAGGTGTAAGGTTAGGTTGTTTATTTGAGATTTTTCTTGTTTCTTGAGGTAGGATTGTACTGCTATAAACTTCCCTCTTAGAGCCGCTTTTGCTGCATCCCATAGGTTTTGGGTTGTCATGTTTTCGTTGTCATTTGTTTCTAGGTATTTTTTGATTTCCTCTTTGATTTCTTCAGTGACTTCTTGGTTATTTAGTAGTATACTGTTTAGCCTCCATGTGTTTGTGTTTTTTATGGTTTGTTTCCCTGTAATTGATTTCTAATCTCATAGCATTGTGGTTGGAAAAGATGCTTGATATGATTTCAATTTTCTTAAATTTGCCGAGGCTTGATTTGTGACCCAAGATGTGATCTGTCCTGGAGAATGTTCCATGTGCACTTTAGAAGAAAGTGTTTTCTGCTGTTTTTGGATGGAATGTCCTATAAATATCAATTAAGCCTATCCGGTCTAATGTGTCATTTGAAGCTTGTGTTTCCTTATTAATTTTATGTCTGGATGGTCTGTCCATTGGTGTAAGTGGGGTGTTAAAGTCCCCCACTATTATTGTGTTACTGTCGGTTTCCCCTTTTATGGCTGTTAGCATTTGCCTTATGTATTGAGGTGCTCCTATGTTGGGTGCATAAATATTTATAATTGTTATATCTTCTTCTTGGATTGATCCCTTGATGATTATGTAGTGTCCTTCCTTATCTGTTGTAAGAGTCTTTATTTAAAGTCTATTTCATCTGATGAGTATTGCTACTCCAGCTTTCTTTTGATTTCCATTTGCATGGAATATCTTTTTCCACCCCCTCACTTTCAGTCTGTATGTGTCCCTAGGTCTGAAGTGGATCACTTGTAGACAGCATATATACAGGTCTTGTTTTTGTATCCATTCGGCTCGTCTGTGTCTTTTGGTTGGAGCATTTAATCCATTTACATTTAAGGTAATTATCGATATGTATGTTCCTATTACCATTTTCTTAATGGTTTTGGGGGGTTTTTTTTGTAGGTCTTTTTCTTCTCTTGTGTTTCCCACCTAAAGAAGTTCCTTTAGCATTTGTTGTAAAGGTGGTTTGGTGGTGCTGAATTCTCTTAGCGTTTGCTTGTCTGTAAAGCTTTAGATTTCTCCATCAAATCTGAATGATATCCTTGCTGGGTAGAGTAAACTTGGTTGTAGGTTTTTCCCTTTCATCACTTTAAATATATCTTGCTGCTCTCTTCTGACCTGCTGAGTTTCTGCTGAAAAATCAGCTGATAACCTTATGGGGATTCCCTTGTATGTTATTTGTTGCTTTCCCTTGCTGCTTTTAATATTTTTTCTTTGAATTTAATTTTTGTTAGTTTGATTAATATGTGTCTTGCCATGTTTCTCCTTGGGTTTTTCCTGTATGGGACTCTCTGTGCTTCCTGGACTTGGGTGGCTATTTCCTTTCCCATGTTAGGGAAATTTTTGACTATAATCTCTTCAAATATTTTCTCAGACCCTTTATCTTTCTCTTCTTCTTCTGGGACCCCTATAATTTGAATGTTGATGTGTTTAATGTTGTCCCAGAGGTCTCTGAGACTGTCCTCATTTCTTTTCATTCTTTTTTCTTTATTCTGCTCTTCAGCAGTTATTTCTACCATTCTATCTTCCAGCTCACTTATTTGTTCTTCTGCCTCAGTAATTCTGGTATTGAGTCCTTCTAGTGTATTTTTCATTTCAGTTATTGTGTTGTTCATCACTGTTTGTTTGTTCTTTAGTTCTTCTAGGTCCTTGTTAAACATTATTGTATTTTCTCCATTCTATTTCCAAGATCTTGGGTCATCTTTACTATCATTACTCTGAATCTTTTTCAGGTAGATTGCCTATTTCCTCTCCATTTATTTGGTCCTGTAGGTTTTTACCTTTCTCCTTCGTCTGTAACATATTTCTCTGTCATCTCTTTTTTGTTGATGGGTGGGGCTGTGTTCTTGTCTTGCTGGTTGTTTGGTCTGAGATGTCCAGCCCTGGAGTTTGCAAGCAGTTGGGTGGAGCCAGGTCTTGGTGCCAAGATGAGGACCTCTGGGAGAGCTCCCACCTATTAATATTCCCTGGGGCCTGAAGTACTCTGTTATTCCAGTAGCTTGGACTCAGCACTCCCACCACAGGGGCTCAGGCCCAACCCCTGGCCTGGGAACCAAGACCCCGCAAGCCATGCAGCGGGGAGAAAAAAAAACCCAAAAAACAAAACAGACAACAACAAAAAAGAGCATAACAATAACAAAGCATAAAAAATAAAATAAAATTAGAAAAGTAAAATTGAAACAACAAAACACAACAGCAAAAAAAAAATTAGAAAAAAATTGGAAAAATATTAAAATAAATTAAAATTCCCTGGTGCCTTTGCTATTAGGGTCCTTGCTGCCATGGTGAGCTACATCCAACCCCTGCCTCCCCAGGAGGGCCTCCAAGACCTCTAGGTAGGTCTCTGAACCTGCTGTGTCAGCACCACCTCTGTGTGTGTTCCTTTCAGTAGTGTATGCCCCTGAAGCTGACCTGGAGCGCATGTGCCTGCACAGGCTGGCTGGGCCGCTGGCTTCCATGGGTGTGTCTGCAGGGGCCGGCACAGCTGGAGGAGGCGTTGGAGGCGCGTGGTGCTCGGCCCGCCTGGACCCGTGTGGCCCATGGAGGCTATGGGGGAGTGGCAGTGCTCAGGTCCACTGGGACCCACACGGCCAGAGGAGGCCTTGGCAGGGGTGGGGCTTAGGCCTGGGACCCGTGCAGCCAGAGGAGGCTTTGGCGGGGGTGAGCAAAAATAATCTTTTGATGTTCCCTACTCCTGCCCTTTGTTGCAAAACTCCGATATATCCTAGCTCCCCCCTCACCTCCTCGGAGCAGTTCTATCATGGCTACTTGAGATGCTGCCTCCTGGGTTTAAAGTCCTAAAAATTCCCACTGAATTATTAGCACAAATTCATGTGCCTGATGCACAGTGAAGCCAAACAAACTGAAACATCGGAGTTTGGAGCAGAGAAAGGTTCATTGCAGGGCCATGCAAGGAGACAGGTGTCTCATTCCCTAAAAAGCCCCGAGCTCCCGGAAGGATTTTGGCAAAGCACTTTTAAAAGCAGGTGAGGGGGGGCTTCCCTGGTGTCGCAGTGGTTGAGACTCCGCCGGCCGATGCAGGGGACGCGGGTTCGTGCCCTGATCCGGGAGGATCCCAAGTGCCACGGAGCGGCTGGCCCCATGAGCCATGGCCGCTGAGCCTGCGCATCTGGAGCCTGTGCTCTGCAACAGGAGAGGCCACAGCGGTGAGAGGCCTGTGTACCGCAAAAAAAAAAAAAAAAAAAAAAAAAAGCAGGTGAGGGGGGCTTCCCTGGTGGCTCAGTGGTTAAGAATCCGCCTGCCAATTCAGGGAACATGGGTTCGATCCCTGGTCTGGGAAGATCCCACATGCCGCGGAGCAACTAAGCCCGTGTGCTACAACTACCAAGCCTGCACTCTAGAGCCCAAGAGCCACAACTACTGAAGCCCGCGTGCCTAGAGCCTGTGCTCCACCACAAGAGAAGCCACCGCAATGAGAAGTCCGTGCACCGCAACAAAGAGTAACCCCCGCTCGCCGCAACTAGAGAAAAGCCTGTGCGCAGCAACAAAGACCCAACGCAGCCAAAAAAAAAAAAAAAAAAAAGCCAGGTGAGGGGGAGGTGGGTCAAAGGGTAAGTGATCAGCTCATGCACAGTTCTCTGATTGGCTGATGGTGAGATAACAGGGTGGTGTCACAGGGGTTAACATTATCAGTCCTTAGGCTCCAGGAGGCCTGGGCCCATGTGCTCATGGTCATCAAGTAGTTAACATCTTCCATTTGGTGGGGGGTTTTCACATCTGTAAAACAACTCAGGAAATGTGTATCAAATACTGTTATCTAGCTACTTCAGAGAGGAGCTAAAACAGAGGATATGGGGGAAGGCCTGTCCCAGGAAGGCCCCATAGGGTCCTGCTCCGTTACAGAATAAAAGATAACTTTCAACTTTTAGACTGTGAATAATTTTTTAGTCGACAGCGTGTTCTGGTTGAATTTCAGCCTCGCCACCACTAATCCAATTCATGGTCTGCAGACTCAAGAGCCAGCAGTGAGCTCCCTACAGGCTCTGCTGGTGAGAGATTTGATCCTAAACCATTCTCTCAGATATGGATGGGCTCTTGAAACATAGTCACATTTGTCTGCTGACTCCCAGCTGGCAGCACGTGGGGTTCCTCTGCAATGGTCCCAGCAAGCCTGCAGCTCCCAATCTTATGTAGTCTCTTTATCTCCAACTTCAAGTTCGGCAGCTGGTGCTGTCTGATCTAATAAGCACGACCTATATGTGATTATTTAAATTAAAATTGATTAAAGTTAAATAAAAATTTTAAATTGTTTCTTCATTCACACTAGCCACACTTCAAGTGCTAGTCACGAGTGGCTAATAGCTACCATATCGGATAAGCGATAAGCATGGAGGTAGAACTTTCCCATTGTCGCCAAAAGTTCAGTGGATCAGTGCTGGACTGTGAGATCTGTCTTCTGTAACTCTCAGGAACTGACCACTCCAGGGCACGCTCTTTTCTCTCTCCAATTGGCACTGTCACTACATCATCTCTCCCCGATACCTTTTCCGACATCATCCTACCCTTGCCGTTGCAGCACTGAGGCAGATGATATTATGGGTCAACTGAGAGAGAACTGACAAATGAGTCAATTCCCTTTCCTGAGTGTGATATTGTGAATTATAATAAGAAATATATATTTGGTCTTCGTTGACAGCACAGTTTCTAAAACGCTTGGAATTTCCTAAATGGATAGAGAATGGTGCCTTTTGTCATGTTAATGAGGTGACTTCTGGCGTGCCCTCGGGTCACCTAAGGATGGGGCTGGTTGCCAGGGGAACCAACTCTTTGGTTGTAGGGTTGGAACATTCTTTCCCATCCCTTGACCTCCTGGGAGGGGAGAAGGGCTGTGAGGCAGGAGGTAGATGGGTCCCCCAAGGAAAGCAATTGGAGATTCGTTCCCTGTGGATGGATACTCCAAGAGGAGAATGGCAGGACAATTGAGAGAGGAGGTTGGACCCTGCCCAGATAAAAGATAAGAGACCACATATTTCTCATACATGAAAATCAGGGAGACCTCCCTGACTACACATGTGCAGAAAGGCTCCTGGAGGTCAAAAGGGGAGGGGGTGCCACCTCATAGTAGATGATGTCAACTACCCATAGTCCTCTTCAGTGGAATCCATCTTGGCTGAGAGATGCACGCACACACATAGGAGGATCCTGAGATATACCAAATACGGACTCTGAACCAGGCAAATCAAAATGGTTGGCCAAAGGAAACCTGGAAGAAATGCCCCATATAAGTGATTTAAACTACCACGAGGGTGCGACTTTCTCTCTCTCTGAGTCCACCTGTGTGTCCATCCACGTAACTGCACTCTTTTTCCTCCTAATAATTACTTGTTTCACTACTTTCCATCTTTGTGGGAATTCTTTTCTGCAAAGCTGAAGGGCCAGGGGCCTTGTCACTGACCACTGGTCAGTGGCTAGGATCTGGTGCTCTGACTGACGAGACCCGACCTCAATCTCTGGCCAGGAACTGAAACCCTGCTTCAAGTCGCTGCAGGGCGAGGCCACCCGAGATCATCTGGAGGTTGAATTGATCACCAATTACATAGTCAATCATGCCTATGTAAGGAAGCCTCCATAAAAACCCCAAAACGAGAGGGTTTGGAGAGCTTCCAGGTTGGTGAACACCTGGAGGTGCTGGGAGAGTGATGCTCCTGGAAAGGACACAGAAGTTCTGCATCCTTCCCACATACCTTGCCCCATGCATCTCTTCATCTGGCTGTTCATCTGTATCCTTTATCATATCCTTTAATAAAGTGGTAAACGTAAGTATTTCCCTGAGTTCTGCATGTGGCTCTAGCAAATTAATCAACCCCAAGGAGGGGGTCATGGAAACCCATGATTTGTAGCCAAGTGGGATAGAAATTTTGAGTGACGTGGGGACCTACTACTTGTGATTGGCATCTGAATGGGAGGTTCATATGGGAGCAGTTTGTAAGACTGAGCCCTTAACCGTGGGATCTCACAGGCTCTATCTCCAGGTAGATAGCATCAGAATTGAGTTAAATTTTAAGCCACCCAGCTTGTGTCCCAGAGAATTGTTTTGGTGTGGGGACCAGAAGGGTCAAAAGTGAAGTGTTCTGTGTGAGTGTGGTAGTGATGTGAGAGTAAAGGAGACACACAGGAAAGAAAGACACAGGAAGCAGAAAACAGGTTTTTCCTTTATATTGAGGATACCCCAAAACTTCATGAGCTAATTTCTGGGATCCCCCTCCAAGAGCTATCAGGAAGGGAACCAGATGAATACACTCACAAGGAATGAGGGGCGAGGACAGTCTGTCTCCCTTTACAATCGTAATCTCCTCCGGTTTCTGTCCTCTTTGTAGAAATCTATTGGGAGGGTAGAGAGATTCTTGGGCTAGTTTTGAAGTTGAGCATCTCTCAGTAAACACTGGAAGAAGGTGGCTGAAACTACAGTCCTCAGTACTCTGAATTTATAATACCAGCCACTTATCTGCTTGCTCTAACTCTGTTCTCGTCCTACTCTGCCCTCCTCTGTATAACCTGGAGCTGGAAGCCTGTAATCTACATTTCTTAGACTCCTTTTTCAGCTGGCTTCCCCTTAGGTTTTGCCAATCAGAGGCACTGGTGGGAGTTTGGAAGACAGAAGGGAGAAGCCTTTTTTTTCTTTCTCCAGCAGTTGTAAGAGCAGCAAAAACAATGAGTGGCTGCAGGCTCCTGGGTTCCTGCTCAAGCAGCACTCTTCCAGACGTGGTAGGTGGCTGGCACTCCAGCAGCCTCAGCAGCCTGGTGCCCTTGAACTCTAAGTCTGGCAGTGTCAACAGCAGCAGCAAGTGACTTCAGCAGCAAGTGAGCTCCTGGCTTCCTGCAGGGCAGCAGTGGTGGTGGTTCTAGTAGTGACAGCAGCAGGTGCACCAGCTGCCTTCGCAATGCAATGAACAGGGGCTCTGGAGAGCATCGTCTTCCTTTTTACCCCTCCAGCTCACTGGTGGTAATGGCGTCCCCTAATTAGACATCTCTGGGTAACCTCACTGTCTGTGTTTTGTTCCTAGAGCCCTTCTAACATTTTTGTGTCCAATCTCTTGTATTAAATACACTCATGGAGGGCTTCCCTGGTGGCGCAGTGGTTGAGAGTCCGCCTGCCGATGCAGGGGACACGGGTTCGTGCCCCGGTCTGGGAAGATCCCACATGCCGCGGAGCAGCTGGGCCCGTGAGCCATGGCTGCTGGGCCTGCGTGTCCGGAGCCTGTGCTCCGCAACGGGAGAGGCCACAACAGTGAGAGGCCCGCGTAACGCAAAAAAAAAAAAAAAAAAAAAAAAAAAATACACTCTTGGAAATACTAGAATCATTTTTGTTTTCCCTGGTACATGAAAGGAAGCGATATGAGCCATTTCCAGCTTCCTCCATTCTCCTTCCCTTTTCACTGGCTGGAGACCTTAGGAAATGGTAGAATCACAATGTAGAAGGAGCCTCCGTCCCAAATTCCTATAAGGAGAGCCACTCACCAACCTGACACTGACCCTAGACTGTACATAAACAAGAAAACATTTCTATTGCGTCTGAGTTATGGTATGGTTGGATCTATTTGTTACAGCAGCTTAGCCTCTGCCCCAACAAATATAGCACCTTAACTGTGGTTTATATATTTATGTGAACATAGTGCTTACTTGTGCCAGGCACTCTGCTAAGCAGTTTATCCTGCTTGAATGCCTCCCATAACAAGTCATTCTTCTTATTATGCCCAATCCACACGAGGAAAAAGAATTGCAGAGAAGTTAAGTAACTTGTCCCAGGGCTGCCTAACTTGAACGTCAATGCACCTGAAAGTCTATATAGAGAGAGCTACTTAGTATACATATATATGTGTGTGTATCCATATCTATATCATCTATTTATTTCCCCCGTTAGGTTTGTTCTCTTCTTGCCTCCACTTTCTACCCTCTCTGTGCTGCCCCGGGAGACTGACTTGTGAACTTGCATCAACTGGGCTACTTTGCCCTCTGGCTTCTTGTTGTGTTTGGCCAATGGAAGACATGAGTATGAGAATGGCACATGGGAATAGAAGGGGTCAGTGTATTTATTCCACCCACCCTCAGTCTCTCTGTACCAGGCCAGGTGTTGGCAGTGACTCTGTTCCTTTACCAAAGGCCACGGATCCCACTGGAAGACTCTCCTAAAGTAACAGCTCTGTTCCCTTTCTCGCCACGGGAGGCTAGAAATAGTCATGACTCTCCACTGGCGCTAGCCCCAGGGTGCTGGACAATACCTTGCTGATTTCTCAACCCTGCCCACCGTATCTGTGTAAATAGTTCCCCCATTGACCTGTCTTAGTTATCTCTTTGAGTACCATCTGTTTCCTGTCAGTACTCTGATAGTATAACTTGTACGTGTTTTTATAATTTAGGAACTTCTGTTGTCCTTGGTAGGAACACCCTCCTTCCCTATTCTGGATACACATCCTTTGGGAAGAGTTGACCTTACCTCCCAGTTCTAGGGGTAGACAAGTGACTCAGCCCTAGCCAATGAAAGCACTGCATCCCCCTGTTTTCAGCAATTGATTCTGAACTTAGCCTGTCCCAAATCAGGCCAATGAGAACCAGCCCAGGATGTTGACTAGATGCCCTGGGGAAGAGAAACTCTCTTCTTTTCTGTGGGACTCCACCTGAAAGGATGTTGGCTAGAGATGATGGCAGATATCTTGCCTTTATATGGAACCCAAGAACAAAATTGACATCGACACAAGTGAGTAAAGCCAAGCCCTAGAAAGAGGTCAGATATTAATCACATTGTTTAAGCCCCTGAATCAAGCCACTCCTGAAGTCCAATCTACTCCTGGGGTTTTCCCTTACTGGAGCCACTCCATCCTTTTTTTGCTTAGCCCATTGTGGGCTGGATTTTCTGTCACTTGCAACCAAAAGTCATCACCGATAGAGAAATATGACAAACTCATATGAACTTTCTGCAAGCAAACAGAAGTCACCTCTAGATAGCTTAAGTTTAAAAAAAAAAGAAAGAAAATAAATTTGGGGGGAGGGATGTGAAATGGCTCACAGGGACAAAGGAAAAGCAGAAGTAGGTCTTGGAAGAGATGTGTACCAAAGTGATCCCTGGGGATTCAGATAGCAGGAATGAACGTACAGTGTCATCAGGGCACTGCTCTGGAATAAACCAGAGCTAATTATCTACCACCTTTGAGTCACCTTACTCAAGATTCAGATTAGCTTGGGAGAGAGAGAGAGACACTATTTAGCCTTACCTGAGTCTCACACCCAACACTTGCCCATGGGAAGGCAGGACACCGGATTGATAGTCCCACCAAGACTGTATACAATGGGGGCTAATTCCCCAAAGCAAAATCAGTTCTAAGTGCTTTGCATATATGAACTCTTTTTAATTCTTAGAGTAGCACTTTGAAATAGGTACTCTTATTACTATCCCTATTTTACAGATGAGGAAATTGAGACATAGAGAGATAAAGTAAACTGCCTGTGGTCATACAGCTGGGAAGTGATAGAGCTGGGATGCAAACCCAGGCAGCCTGGCCCCAGGGTCTATACATTGAACCCACTACACTATGGGGCTTCTCCAGCAGAAAGTGAGTGAGGGCAGGGCCAGCCAAAACACAAGGTCCCCTGCAGGTAATGTTCAAGGGAGAGAGTATGGGGAACTTCCACTCTCTCTATTATTTTTTTAGCCACTATGCATTAACAGGAAAAAAAAAAAAAGATTTCTATTTTGGAAATTAAAAAAAAAAAAATCCTGCTTAGCCAATAGAGAAAGGGAGAGAGCCCAAAGCTGGTGATCTTACTCTCTCCCAGCCACTAAGAAGACTAGGAAATATCTAGAACCAAGGTGAATTCCAGCCATCACCAGGCTGTACTTGCCAAGGCTGAGGAAACCCAGGGAGCCAGGAAGGCATTATCCATCATAAAGGCACAGTTTGGGACCAACAACGGGAGGAATGCTAGCATCTTTGTGAAGCAAATTGAAGTGGCCACAGCCTGCAAACTTCTGCCCTCACTGAAACCCTGATGGGCTCAGTGTCATCTGTGCCTCCTTTCTGAGGTCTCCCACACAGACACACCATTCCTTCTTCCTTGCATCCTGCCCCACCCTCCTTATTTTGCAGAGCCCACTCCCTCAACATACGTAGTAGGTATTGCCAAGCCTGAGAAAAGAGAGGCCACGACAAAGTTTCAGAACTTAAACCTCATTCATCTGGCTCAGCCTTTAGCCGCAGAACAGTGGAAACAACAACTCTTGTTCTGGACACTCTCCTCTCCCAGGAACACAGGACAGTTACTGGTTAAGACTGTGTGCTCTGGAGTCAGACCTAGGTTGGAATCCCAGTTCTGTCACTAGTGGGCTGTGTTACAATGGGCAAGTTGTCTAACATCTCTGAGCTGCCATCCACTGTCATGAAATAAAGTAACGATACCAGCACTGAAATTCAGTCCCTACATAATGGTACAGCTGGTTGTTAAAACATCAAAATATCTGCAGATTGATTGGTAAATAGCCATAGCCTTGGGTCCCTACGTCCCTAGCTTCTCTCCTGCCTGCTGCCCTTGATCCAGTAACTAAAGTGTTCACTCTTGGCAGAACAGAGTCCTTGATCTAGCACAAAGGCCAGCATCTGTTCTGATTGGTAACGCCTGTGCCTCAACAGAAATGACCCCTGGCAGAGGTCATTTCTGGGATGATGCAGATAAAGGACTGGGCAGAGTTGTTGCGGGAAGGGGGACCCCTTCCCAGGCCCGAGAGTGGGCTCTTGTCTCACACTCGGAAATGAACTGTCCGAGGAGGCACACGTGCTGACACAGCAAGAGACTTTATTGGGAAGGGGCGCCCGGGCGGAGAGCAGGAGGGTAAGGGAACCCAGGAGGACTGCTCTGCCACGTGGCTCACAGTCTCAGGTTTTAAGGTGATGGGATTAGTTTCCAGGTTGTCTCTGGCCAATCATTCTGACTCAGGGTCCTTTCTGGTGGCGCGCACAACCGCTCAGCCAAGATGGATTCCAGCGAGGAGTCTGGGAGGTTGGTAGGACATGTGGACTGGCCTCTCCTCTCTCCTTTTGACCTTTCCCATATTCTTCCGGTTGGTGGTGGCTTATTAGTTCCATGTTCCTTACCAGGATCTCCTGTCGTAAAATAAGTCATGCAAATTGTTACTGTCTTTGCCTGGCCAGGGCAGGCAGTTTCAGTCAGTGTTTCCCCTAACAAGAGTGTCTGGTACATAGTGAAGCAACTCAGTCAATGTCAGTTGCTCTTGCTTTAAACATCGAACCTAAAGGGCAGAGGCAGGATCAAGATCAGGGTCTCAAGTATTATAAGCTGGTGAAGATGGGTTATGACTGGCAGTTCAGGAACAGTCACAGGGCCGGGGATGAGTCAAGGGCAAAGCCTTGTGGGTGGTCCTGCCTGAATTAAAGAGCCAGAGCAGGACCAATATATCCTGCTAGGCTTTGTCTTTTTAATGCCTTGGGGGTTCAGGAAAGAATATTCCAATCCAAGGCCCCTCCCGTTGAGGACTTGAATGATCTTAAAGAGAGGCGGTATTGTGTACTGGCAACAAGTCTGGGCTCTGGAGCCAGACTGCTTGGGTTCAAATCCAAGCTCTGCAGCTTTACTAGCTATGTGAACTTGGGCTAGTCACTTAACTGTTCTGTGCCTCAATGTCCTCATCTGTTAAATGGGAGTGATAAAAGTACCTGCCTCGAAGAGTTCTTATGAGAAATAAATTAGGCAATACATATACAGTGTTAGAAGAGCATTTGGCACAAAGTAAGCTATCTGTATGTTACCTATTGTTAAGAAGCTCACAGGTGTAGTGGAGCAGTCAGATTCATGCCCACATAATTCTGTCCAGGGTGACAAACAATCTTTCTTCACCCTCCTAGTTGAAACTCTTCCCCTGCTATCCTGGGCCTCCTGTACCAGCTCCCACATTTTACAGACTGGGAGGCACAGAGAGAGAAGGGTCTTGCCCATGGTCACATGTGGGGTCATTGGCAAAGATGGGATTTTATTTTAGAGTTCCAGAGACCACTTCCAGCATCTCATGCTGCCTCTCCCCACCTCCTCATGCCTTAGATTATGGTATCTGTGAGCAGGGATGAGTTTTTGCCTGTCTCTGGGTCCCCAGGGCCAGGTGCTCAGAAGGTGACAGAGTCAGGACTTTCAAACACCTGTCTCTCGTAAATCACCAAACAAAGGGGCCAGGGACGTGCCTGCTAATTGGTGCCCCAGGTATGCTCTCATCCTGCTAGGACCCCGGAGAGAAGACATAGCCTGAAGCTGGGAGGATGGACAGCAAAACAGTTTTCACGGGGAACGGGACGATTTCTAAAGAAAAAGAGAGAACTCCAGTGGCTCCTCCCCAGCGAGCCTGGCCCTGAAGTTTCCGGGATCAGCCAGAGAAACCTAGCCTCCCCTCTTGGCAAGCTGGTCCGCATCCCCTACTGCGCAGCCCACCTCAACACTCACTCAATTGGCAGAAGCCCCGCCTCCACCCCCCCCCACCCCGCAAGCTCTTCAACATCCGGGCTCAGATTCAACCAATCCCCAGATGCCCCGCCCTACTTTTGTCAGATGGTTAGAAGTGCCTCCCCCGCACGTGGCCCAACCCGAGGCTATCTGCTCCCCTTTCGCCCCCAGTTTGGAGTAAAACGATTCCGTCTCATTGCCTTGGGTCAGGAGCTCTCAGCTGCCACTGCAGCTGGGGCTGCCGGGCCCGGCTTTGGGGAGACCCCCAAGTGCGGGGAGGAGGTGTTCCCAGGGCCCTGAAACCTTCCAGACCCACTCAGTGTAAACCGCCTCTGGCTTGTGTCAACATCAGAGGCCGGAGACTGGCGGCTGGGGACAGGCTTCGTCTACGGGACGGGAAGACGGGAGGGTGGGGAATGGAGGGGTTCATGAGGTAGGCAGATCCTTCCGGGGGAGATTCCGGGAGGCCTCTGGGACTCCGTGAGAAATAAGGAAGGGACGGATCGGAATTAGAGGCTGTGAGGGGCCCACGGCTAGAATGGGGCTAGGTAGAGGCTGGGTACTTTGCCATCCTCGCCCACCCGCCATGGCTTGAGGGGAGTGGATGTGTTGGGGGAGGGGATGATGCGAAGGCGTGGGCTGCTGACCACCTCATCTCTTCCCTCCCCAACTCAGCTCCTCGTTGCCCTCCTCCGATTTTGGGTGGGATATGGGGTGGGGGGGGACACATCTTGTGACTCATCCTCTTTTCCATCCCCACCCCCGCTGGGGCCCAAGAAGGAAAGGCTTAGAGACTCAGCTTTGGCTCTTCCGTTTCCATAGCAACCATGCGGTTGTTTTTCCGAATCCAATTCAATCGTGGACACTTTTAACCTCAGACGATGGCTCGGGGTCTGAGCCTCAGGACGGGGTACAGATGGGGGTACAGCTCTCCGCTCTTTCCTCGCTACTCTGGGAAGCTCAGGGCGGGCGGGCGGAGCGCTCTCCTGCAGCCGGGCCTCACTGGGCACCAGGTCCCCACCTGAAACCCCGCCTGCCACTCCGCCTCAGCCGACCCAATCAACGCCCAATCTGCCCGGGATGAGGCGGGGCTTATGCAAATCGTGTCGCCTCTGAGAGACACATAGTGATACAAGAGCTGGGAGGCGACTCGGGCGCGGACCTTGGGGAACCTGGCCGTCGGCCCGCGAGCCAGTCTCAGTCTACGCGGCCCGCCGAGGCTCAGAGTCATCCAGCGACCCGGCGAACGGCCTCAGGTAACGTGGGCAGGGCCGGGTGGAGGCCCTTATCCCTTCCCCCTCCACTCTTCATTCCCATTCCCTCGTCTCCTGCCCCCTCTGATTCATCTCCCTGACCCCTGGTTCCAGCATAGGCGGCAGCATGTGGAGGGCTCGCCCCTGGCCAGGGGACCCCCCCACTCAAGTCCACGCCCCACAGGTCCCAGGGAAGGAGGCAGAGTTGCCTCCTTACCCCCCGAGCAACCACTGCTCTGGCCCCCAATACACAGTCACACGCACACACACACGGGGGTGTGGTGTTGCGGGTGCTAGAGAGGAACCCATCACCCTCCCTCCTTTGCAGGTGGGTAGTCCGCTCAGCCCCATGGCAACCTCCCACCTCCACAGATAGCCCCTACCCACACCCTACCCGGCCCTACCCGCAGCTCACTGCACTTCACATTGTAATGTCCCTGCCCCAAAAGACAGCCTCCACCTCCAAAGAGAGCCCACTCCCACTTCACACTGTCCCCTCAGACTGTCCCCACCTCCACCCCTCAAGGTGACAGAGCTCACAGCATACCTCGGGGTGGGAAGAGGCTCACCACCCACTTCTCCTCCTTGTGACCCTCTCTCAACAGGCCCCCCTGCCCATGGTCTCAGTGCAAGGCAGAGGCCCCATGTTTGGCCTCTTTCACCTGGCTTCAAGATAAATCAGGGACACCATTCCCCAGCAGACCATCCATACCTGTCAGTTACCACTGCCAAGATCCCAACCTCCTCCGTTCCCCTGACTTCTCACGGCCAAAGCACCAAGTTTTCTCATTCCACCTCTCAAATATCTTTCTAATTCGTACCCTCTCTGGCCTTCTTGCTCCCAGCCACTCCCTCTCTCCTATCTTCCTGTGTCTCATCCGTGTGGACTGTATTACTCCTTCCCTAAGGCAGCCTGAACCTGGAGGGCAGAAGAGCTGGGTTCAAATCTTGCCTTTGCCTCTGTTGCTGTTTGACTTTGGCCAAGTCACTTCCCTCTCTGATCCTTCATGAGATGGGGAACAGGGGCAGGGTGGGCAGGACAGAGAGTGGACTTGATGAGATGATATTGGACAGCCTTCCAACACTGACGCACTCTGGTTCTGTGGTTGATTATGAGAGAACAGGACCCTTTCTCTCTTACCCTGAACCATTAGGACATTTCAGAGAGGAGGCTTTAGTCGTCACCAAAAGGACATTGCTTCTTACCCAGGCCTGGGTACGGGCCAACCCCTTCCCACATACTCTCCAGGCCCAGGCTCCTCCTCAGCAGTTCGGAGTCCCTCCTAGACCATCAGCCCACATGGCATGGGCAGCTCCAAGGTGGAGGTGCTCAACAGGGCCCACCTTTTGTTTATCATTCCCTGTGTCTCACTAATAAGGAGAGGGAGAAGACCTGGCTTTTGCTGCCATGGCCACTGCTTGGAGAAGAGCAAAGGGAGAAGAGGAAAGAGAAAAATCTCCTGACCAGGGAGCTGTTGTCACCATGGCAACAGTCTCAGCACCAGCTCCTCTGAAGCTGGGTGAGGGTGTGGGATTATTGCCTCCCTCAGCCCCTCCCACCCTCCCTGCCATCTCCGCATTTGGAGCCCACAACCCTGAGTCCTGCGCTCTGAAAGAAGCCTCTGAGCCCAGAAGGGCAGCGGCTTTGTGTATGGGGCAGTGCCAGCTCCTTCACAGCTGGAGGGCAGCTCTCAAGAGGAGCCCGCCCACATGCAGCCAGGCCACAGCTCCAACAGAACATGCCCCCAGTGGGTTCTGGCCTTCGCCTTTCTGCTGATGGGTTCTACTTGACTTTGGGTGAACTCTTCCTTTCCTAGGGTCTGGGTTCCACCGTCTCTAAGTGGGAGCAATGGCAGGAGAACACAGATAAACAAAACAGCCTGACGCCATTCCAAGGAGAAAGAAGGGCGTTCTGCCCTTTGCATATAATCCACAAAGGGACATTCACTGAACATCTCTGTGTTCCAGATGTGGCCTTTAGGTTCTGCAGAGCAGTTCTGTGTTGCCACAGAGGGCAGAGTGGCAACCTGTGTGGGGCAGCTACAAGAGGGCAAGTAAGAACAAGGGGAGAAGTACTTTCCTCACTGTCCAAGCTGCTCCCAAACAGACTGGGTTATATCGGGAGGGAATAAGCTCTTTGCCATGGAGCAAAAGTCCTGGAGAACTTTTTCTGGCTCAGACGAGAGTGTAACGCAAAAGTCTCTCCCAAGTCAGGCTCCATTGTGGAATTCTAGAGCGGCAGGTGAGGGTCAGAGAGCTCTGAAGTCTACGCACCTGTGGGGCTCAACTCCATGGGCTCACAGTTCTCCTCATGCCCAGAATGCCAAGTTCACGCTGCTGACTGTCAACTCTCCAGGCTGGGAGAGACTGATCATAAGGAAGTGGGCTTCAGTCAGGCCTGAAGGCTGATTATAGCTGCATCCGCCCCGAAGAGAAGAGAGGATATTAAGGAAGATGGAAACAGCTAAGCAATCGTTGAAGTAGGTTCTGGCTGTGAGAAGGCTAACTTGAAAGTATGCAATTGTGAGGGGAGCAGTGGGAGGTGAGGCAAGACAGGTGGACACCTTGACACCAGAGTCTAGTGGATTCTGGAGTTTCAGGAGCCCATGGGCATGGCCACCCCTAGCCTATATTGTACTTCTGGGCAAAACTAGAAAAGACATTCTCGTGGAACAGAGGAATTAGAAGGAAACGCACCCCCTCCGAGGCAGTTGAGCCCACAGAATGGCTTGGCAAGCAGTGCCCCAGCTAGGTTTCAGCCCCCTTGGCTGTGCCCCTGGCCCTGACTATGTGGGGAGATAGGACATGGTGAAGGTTCCAGGAACATTTCAAAAGAAGTAACAATAGGACTTGGTAGCAAGTTGAACCTAGGGAAAAGGGAGAGGGGAAACTAAGGGTAACTATGATCACATTTCCCCACTGGGATGAGGGAGGGAAGGAAGGAAGGGCAATGGAGAGAGAAGGACCATCACGGGTTGAGGGTGAGTCTGGTTTTAGACGTGCTGAGTCAGAGGCACTGGTGCGCCACCCCAAAGGGTCGGTATTTCTTGGGTATCAGATACTGTGGCCTGGAGCCACCAAGATGGTCCCACTGAGGCCAAGGGGGAGATCAGAGCTATGGTTTTCCTGAAAGGCAGGTAGGAGTCTGTACTAGACAAGAGTAGCCATGATTTGGAGAGGGTGGTCCAGGCAGGTGGCATGGATTCAGCCTGGGTGTAACTCAGCCAGTTTTCTCCTCTCTCTGGGTTCCAGTTTTCACTAAAATGAGGGGATGATCTTAAAGGGCATCACCAGCTTTGGCCTGTGAGCACTAGAAGGAATGAAGAGCGATGAAGGAGGAGTCACAGTCCTTGGTGGGCCTGGGATCAAATGGGCACTGAGAACAGGTATGGCCCCAGGAGACAGAAAATGGTAGGAAGGCAGCGCAGGGAAGGAGGAGAAAAGGGGCAGGAAGTGAGAGTCACACAGATGCCATCTCACACACACACACACACACACACACACACACACACACACACACGTGTGCACTCTGGCAGATTTGCAGTCTCATACGCTGATGTGCTCCCACCCACTCCCAGCCCTTTACGCAGACACTCAGGCACATCCCACAGGAGCAGAGGGAGAGGCTCTGCCTTCCCCGTCAGATGCTTCCACCCCTGGGTTCTTGAGCTTTCTTGACTATACCCCGAGCCCTCAGTGTGCTTTGGGCTCGAGGAGGGGGCAGCTGAGGATGGAGCCTGCCTCCTCCTGCCCATGCGTGTTCCACACGTACCCTTGACTCTGGCCCCAGGGCAGCCGTTTTGGACCCCACAGTTCTAGGTTCCTGAAGATGTCACACCTCCACCTCCCCGCCTTCTTCTGGGAGCATATAGGAGTCCTCATTCTCTGGGGTTGGTAAGTGGGAGAGGATGTTGCTACCCCTACTGCTCCTTGATCTGCCTCATGGCCCAGTAGAGGAATCTGAGGCCCAGAGCTATCCTGTAACTCACTGAGGTCACATAGCAAGGGAAGGGGCATGGACCTGACCCATCTCAGATCTAGTTACCTAGGGCACTCCCAGCAGTAAGGATTAGAAGCCACACTGGCAGGCACTGGGCTGTGGAAGTAGAATTCCTTCTGCCAGCCTGAGGGCTTCCTTTTCCAGAGTGTCTTCATGACAAGCTACCCTGCAGTTGGAGTCTGGCACCCCTCCAAAGAGACTCCAGGCAGGTCAAATTCACCTCCCAGGCCATGTCCTGGGAAACTGGGGCTCTAGTGGGACATTCCTGAATGTCCACTCAGCCTTCCAGGTGTGGTGGGGGCTTCACTCTAGCCAGGCTTCATGGGGGGGGCCTGTATCTCCCTCTGCAAAAGCTTCCTTGGGCACAGGCTACTTGAGGGGCTCATGTTCGCACTGGGGACTGACTCTTCATTCTCCCCAAACCTGTTTCTCAGCAACACCACCTCTATCTATTCAGCCCCAGATTTGAGCATTGGCCGGAATTCCTCTGTCCCTCTCACCCCCGCATCCAGTCAGTCCCCAAGTCCTGCTAAGGCCCCTTCCTAACATCTCTCAGTCCATCCACATCCCTCCACCACCCCTACCCTAGTGTTATTGTCTCTCACCTGAACTCTGCAGCAGGACCTCTCTGCTCTCCCTCCTTCCCACACCCAGGTCATCTTGAACACTGTAGCCAAAGGAAAAATCCTAAAACACATTCCTTCTCTCTGGGTCCCCAGCACCATATCGTAAGCAATCTATAAGTGTTTGTGGAACGAATGTGGTCCTCTTAACACTTGCTTTAAAACCCCAGGAGCTTCTGTCCCCCACGGGTAAAGGCCAAACTCCTTGGCATGGATTGAAGGCCCTTTACAGTCAGCTGTCTACCTCTTTGACCCAATTATGAGCTAGTGAAGGTTGGCTCATGTCGACTTTATCCCCATCACTGGCACAGGGCCTAGCACACAGTCAACCTCAATAAATGCTCAGGGAATTGGGCTTCCCTGATGGCGCAGTGGTTGAGAGTCTGCCTGCCGAGGCAGGGGACACGGGTTCGTGCCCCGGTCCGGGAAGATCCCACATGCCGCCGAGCGGCTAGGCCCGTGAGCCATGGCCGCTGAGCCTGCGCGTCCGGAGCCTGTGCTCCGCAACGGGAGAGGCCACAGCAGTGAGAAGCCCGTGTACCGCAAAAAAAAAAAAATGCTCAGGGAATGAATGAACGAACGAAAAGGAGAAGGCAATCAGCGTCATCAGTGCTACCAGCTAGGACTTCTATTTGTACAGAGGAAGGAGGGAGAGAAGTTTCTTGCTGGGGTGGCCTGGAAGGCCTTGAGGAAGAACTTGGGAGACATGCAGGGGGAGCATGTGAGGAACCTGCCTGGTAGGAGAGGAGCCCGCAGAGGTGGGTAGGGGCTGAGTGCGGAAAGCTCTGAATAGCAAGGGGAGGATTAAGACTCTCTTCTATGGGTGTAGGGAGCTATGGAAGGTGTAAAGAGGAGAGGAGAGGATGAAGATTGTAGCATGCAGACTGGTCAGTGAGAAGGAAGAGTGCTGAGACCTGGAAGGCTAGAGATCCTGGTTTCCAGGGGAGGAACCCTGCTGTGAGGAGAGGGGTGGGGCCTGCTGTAGACAGAGGAGGCCCTGTAATGAGGGGAAGCCCCCAGCCCAGTTGTGTGTAGGGGAAGGGGTGGGGGGGAGGTAGGAGCCCCTATGGGAAGAGGTGTGGTGAAAGGACACAGCCCAGCTGTAGGAGTTGCGGGTTGTCCAGGGTGGTGGTGAGAGGAGGGGGACCCACCCTGCTATGGAAGGAGGGGTCCTGGCTGTGGGGATGTGGAGTTTGTTATGGGAGGGCGCTGTGGTGGAGAAAGGGAGCCTTGTCCTACAGAGACCTGGGGGAAGGCTGCTGAGGTGAGGGCCTTGCCCTGGGCCAAACTGAGGGAGCTCCCTGTCCCCTCAGGCCCTGCCATGGGGAAGACCAACAGCAAGCTGGCCCCAGAGGTGCTGGACGACCTGGTTCAAAACACCGAGTTCAGTGAGCAGGAGCTGAAGCAGTGGTACAAGGGCTTCCTGAGGGACTGCCCCAGTGGCATCCTCAACCTGGAGGAGTTCCAGCAGCTCTACATCAAGGTAGGCGGAGCCAGGCACCCCGGGGGGCGGGCCGGAGGGCGGGGGCGGGGCCAGGCACTCTGCGGGGCTGTTGCAGTGCCGCAACTCCAGTGTCCCCGCCTCAGTTCTTCCCCTACGGCGACGCCTCCAAGTTTGCACAGCACGCTTTCCGCACCTTCGACAAGAACGGCGACGGCACCATCGACTTCCGGGAGTTCATCTGCGCCCTTTCGGTCACCTCCCGCGGCACCTTCGAGCAGAAACTCAACTGGGCCTTTGAGATGTACGACCTGGACGGTGACGGGCGCATCACGCGCCTCGAGATGCTGGAGATCATCGAGGTGCGCTGGGGCGGATCCCAGAGACCGGGGTGTGCTGGGGTGACGTGCTACCTGTCTTCGCTGCGGGGGCCCTTCTCTGGCACCGCCCTCTCCAGCCACCCTCCACTCAGGCCTCGGGAGCCACCTTGGGACACCCCACCACTCCCCTCCTCCCTCCTCCCAGGATCCAGTGGGTAGCATTGGTTGGGTGCTCAGTGTGGGGCAGGTCTTGTGCTATAGTGCTTTACCCAACAACTCCAGGGGGTAGGTACTGTTAGAAATCCCATTTTACAGATGAGGAGATGAATCAAATGGCGGTTCATGATTCCAGTCGAAGGAGTCTGACTCCAGAGTCTAAGTTCTTAACTCATTATTATTTCAACAAATGTATACGCAGTGCCTGCCACGTGCCAGGCACTGTTCAAAGTTCTTGGTTTCATGGGACATTCCTTCTAGTGAGAAAATTTAACGACAACAAAACTTGTGCTGTGTCAGGCAGTAAGTGTTATGAAGAAGGTAAGTAAAGCAAAGTGAGGGGAGAGAGCGATGGAGGAAAAGCAACTTTGTGTAAGGTGAAAGGTGAGCAGCGACCTGGATAAGGTGAGGGAGCTAACCATGTAGGTGTCTGGGGGAAGAGTGATCTGTGCATGGGAAACAATAAATGCAAAGACCCTGAGGTTAGACTGTGTTTTCAGTGTTCAAGGAGTGGCCAGGAGGCCAGGGTGGTGGGAGGGAAGTCAGCAAGGGGAGAGTGGTAGGAAGGGGGTCAGATAGGTAGCCAGGAGTCCATCTCTTAGCATCATAGTCTGGGGTAGAGACTTGACTTTCTTCTGAGTGAGATGGGAGGCCCTTAAGGGCTCTCTCCATTCTCTGTGTGGAATAGGGGGTGGGAGGGCAGCAGAAGTAGGGAGACCAGTTTGGAGACTTCCACTGCAGGCCGGTCAGGAGGGGATGGAGGCAACAACCACGGAGCAGTGGAGGTAGCAGGCAGTGGCTGGTTATTGGACCGATTACAAAATTAAGGCTGACAAGATTTGCTGAAACATTGGATATGGGTGTGAGAAAAGGAGAGTCGAGAATGGCATCAAGGTTTTTGGTCTGAACATCTAGAAGAATGAATTTGCTGTTCACTGAGACAGGGCATGCTGGGGCCCGAGCAGGTTGGAGGTGAAGAGTTGGGTAGTAGACGTGTTTGGTGTGAGATGCTCATTAAACCTCCAGTCTCAATGACCATTTGTCACCTTCCAGTATCCTCACATCTCCCAGTGTTCTCCATGCCCACCCCCAGGCCCTTTCATTCACCCCCCATCCTCCCTTCCCACTGTGAGTGTTCACACCTCCCTCCTTGCCCCACCAGGCTATCTACAAGATGGTGGGCACCGTGATCATGATGCGCATGAACCAGGACGGGCTCACGCCCCAGCAGCGTGTGGACAAGATCTTCAAGAAGATGGACCAGGATAAGGACGACCAGATTACACTGGAGGAGTTCAAGGAGGCGGCCAAGAGTGACCCGTCTATTGTGCTGCTGCTGCAGTGTGACATGCAGAAGTAGAGGCTGGTGAGGGGCAGGGCCCCTGGCCAGGAGGGGCGTGGCCACCTCCCAACCCGGTGACCTCTGGTTGGCCCTTCCCCAGGGGGAGGGGGACTCCAGCCTCACTCTCTGGCCCACCCACCCCTCTGCCCAAGTCCTTGCTCCCCTCAATCAAGATCCTTGAGGGACCACCTAACTCTGGAATAGAGACAGATCCTCAGGTATCCTGTGGTCTAGCCCCAGCCCCAGTCTTGGCCCAGAATCAACATCCACTGGGCATAGGGGAGTTGGTTTTTGCATCAAGGTGCAGGGTGAAGGAGGGGGGCTGGGTTCTGCTTTGAAATTCTGTTCTTCCTGGGATTGTGCTTTATAGGATGTGGTCCCACAGACCCCGGTTAAAGGGCCAAATTGGGTCTGTCCTTTGCTGAGGACCCAGATCCCTTAAAGGTGGTCTGTGTCCTGCCCCCACGACTCTACCTGGCCCCTCTGGCCCCAGCCTTTGGAGTGTTCATTCAGTCCTTTCTTCAGCTAACATTTATTGAGCACCTGTTCAGCGCCAGGCACCTCTAGGTGCTAAGGCTATGGTAGTTTACAAGACTCATTCTGTGCCCTCCGGCAGCTCGTAGGGTAGTTAGTGGTCAGGGTCTCAGACAGGGATGTTGAGCACAGGTGAGCAGAGGGTGCGGTGAGGCTGGTTAGTTTGAGAGGAACTATTAAATCTTTCTGCTCAGCTCCACACAGAGCTGCAGAAGGATGAAATGAAAAGTGTTTGGAAGTCTAGGAACCATGTCAGGGAATTTTAAGAAAAATTGAAATTTATGTAATACCTATATTTTTAGGACCCTTTAAAAGAGCTAAAATCACTTTATTAGTTGAGGATATTAAAACATACTTTATATTACTTGGTTTCTTGTAAAATGATTAAATGAATACAGAAAATGCTAATTTTCAGGGGGAAAAAAGAACTGAGAGAAAAGAGAGACAATATCACCCAACTTACCAGATGACAGTTTTTCTTATCAGGCTAAGTCCTGAGCTGTCACAGTCAGCAGTTTCTGCTGCTTCCTTTTTAATGATCTTTTTCAATTCAGTGAGCACGTCTCTGCTGTGCACTCATTCTGGTTAGGTGCTGACTTCAGAAACAGAGAACACAAGGTTTGCCAAGAGTGAGACAAGTGTAGTTCCCACATCTGGATTTGGTCTAGTTTAAGAATGGGCTTGTTCTTTCACCGCTACAGAAGCAGACGGAGCTAGAAGACGAGGACCAGCCGGCCGCTGTTTTGGCTGCCAGGCTGCATGTATGGACCAAATGCCTAAAAATGTGCTGGGCATGCTCCATTGAAAGGCTTTTTCTAACCCCCAATCCTAAGTCCACCAGGTAGTTCATCATCTTCCAAGTGCACTGGCTTTGCTTTCCAATGTCTGCTTTCCAATTTTGGATCCATGAGCTATACAGCTGCATGCTTTGATTGCCAGAAAATTAATCTTGCTTCTTCATCAAGTCTTTCACTTTACTTTCTCCTGTGCTTGTAATCAGAAATTAACTTCAAAGTGCAGTGACAGTGGATTTTCTCTTGAACTGCTGGTGAAAATAGTCTAGTACACAGGTGCTGTCAGCCCAGGGTGGAAGCTGGGAATGATTGCTGGGTTGGGGGGCGTGGGGTTGTATCTTCAGGAAAGAGATGCAGCATACCTCTTACTTTTGAGTGCTCACCTGTCCTCCCTCTCTGCAGGTGGAAACTCTAGGGGATGCTGACCTGTGGTCTCAAATTCTATTAGACTTTCCTTCTTGCTGCCCTTAGGGGTGGCAAGTCCACTGGGTTGCCACCCTCTTTTTATCCTGCCAATGACCAGCCACATGGTAAGACTGGGGAATTCACATCCTTGGGCAGTAAGCAGCAAGTTTTTATCCAGTAATGTCTCAAGGGATGTTTCATTGCTCTCAGGAGCTGGCCATTAAGTGTGTCTTGTGCTGTCAGTCAACACCAGAGGTACATAGGGACTCAACAGCCCAGCTCAGCTGAGACTTCCAATAGAAGGCTTTTATAAAGTGGGGTTCCTGTCCCCCCAACGTTGACTCTAACCTAACTCACAATCACACAGAACTTCATGGCTTTCGAAGGCTTGCACTGACCCCTCTCATTCTATCCTCACAGCCTAGGGAAATAGGAATTTTCATTCCATTTCTCCAGATGTGGAAGCTGAGGCACAGAGTAGAAGTTCCCTGTGCAAGATCACAGTCAGGCGGTGGCACAGTGCCGAGACTTGAACCCAGGGCTCTACAGGGGTTTCTTCCCTTCAGAGCGTCTTCCCTGCTCATTCCTCTGACTCTGAGTTGCACAGAGATTGACTGTAGGACAAGCTAAGTTGGTTTTGGTCTTTTACAAGCTTCCTGCTAAGAAGTTTCTGAGGCTGTGGTCTTCCATAAAGAAATAGGAGCTTGATTGAAGTCCCCACATTTTCAAGCATCTTATTTTCTATTTCTGGGCAGCTCTGCTAACAGGTCAGTGCTGTCCTAGGAGACCTCTGACTCAACCCGGAAAGCATCTTTCACTGTCTTTATTATCTTCCTCCCTGAGAGAACTGTTTTGTTTTTTCCTAGGTGGTGGGCAAGTCCTACCCAGGACGGCATGTTTGATCACTCCAAGCTTCTGGACATATACCCATGGGTGATATTTGATGGTCAGGCCAAAGAGTCTCAGACATCTCAGCAGTGTGAACACATAATGCCAGGCTGGGAGCTGGGACCACCATCTTGCTGATGGGAAGGGCCACAGGCAGGCCAGACCTTGCTCCCACTTGCTCCTGGATGTCCCCAGGAACTGTGTGCTTAGGAATTTCTGTGGTAGAGCACCGGCCCTGCCTTGAGAAGAGAGGCAGGCCTCCGATCCCTGCCCCAGCTAAGAGGGACTTGCCACAGAGCACAGGGTTAGCAGAGACTGAAATATGACTCGCCTAGACACAAAAATATACAGACAGTTAAAATGCTGAAATATCCAAACTTTCTTTTGAAGTTCTGTATCTTCTTGCAGCAACTCTGTGAATTACAAGGTCCCCAAATCTGCCTTCTAACTGTATTCTGTCTTTATTCATCCTTTTGGGCTAATTGAAGGGGGGCCCTTATTTCTTATCTCTAAAAGTCACCACCAAGGGCAACTTCAGATGGCCACTCTAGTCTGAGCTGTACTCAAGATTATATGACTTACGTTTAAATCAAAAGTTAAGAAACAGGAAGCCCATAAGCAAAGGCACTGAATCTTTTCCTGATAATGGCAGAGTCCCTAGAGGTAGAAATTCATCCTGCTGCAAAGAGAGAGAAGGAGAGGGGAGAGAAGGGAAAGAGAGAGAAGAAGAGAAGAAGCTGGGCAGGGTAGAAAGCTGACACTAAATATTTTTACACAAAAATTTACTAAAGCAACAAATATTTCCTGAAGATCCACCCTGGGTGAGGCTTTGTGCTGACTTTAGAGATCACTGTGGGGGCATGAATACATTTCTTACATATTTTATTCATCCGTTTTGAAAAAAAAAATAATTCAAATATGCAATTGAAAAGTCTCAGAAAAATATGGAATTTTTTTCCTGAACTTTTCAGCGTTTTCTTTTACCTTTGCCAGAGTGTTGGGGGCAGGACTGGACCTCCAGGGTGTATGGCCCTTCCTGCTTTGGTGGAGGCTGCAGGAGGGTGGAGGCCTGGAGAAGCAAGGGGGGCTGGGTGGCAGAAGGGGGGCCTCCCAACTCATTCTCCAGCGTGGCCCCCTGTCCCCTTCAGATGTGCTGCTCCAGGCTGTGCCTGCAGTGAATGTCCTCAGTGTTCAACCCTGTGCTGTGTGGTGTATTTTTTTTTTTTTTTCACTGACAGTGAATAAAAGGTGTGACCGTACCGAGAGCTCCTTCTCTTCCCTAAGCTGAGATAGGGCTGGGGTGAAGGGAAACCTCAGCATCCTCCTTGGGGCTGAGGTCCTTGTTCTAGGTTACGTGGAACAGAGACCCACACGAGCTAGTTCAAAGAAAGGGGTGAGCATATTACAAGGGACCCTAGAGATGGAAATTCAAGAATGTCTGGGCCTCAGGAGAACTGGGACTGTCAATGGGGCCTCTGTCCTCTCGTCTCTGGGCCTGTGGAAAAGACAGGAAATGAAGGCTCAGAGAATGGATGGTAAGGCTGCGACCTGAACTCAGGTCATCCCTTTGGCAGCATTCACATCTATGCTCTCTTCTTAATTTCTCTTCAGACATCCATGGTTTCCCAGCACAAAGTGGCTGCATCTCCAACTCTGTATCCAGACTCACCAGCGACTGACAATTCCCTTCTGTGTCTCTTAATCCAGTTCTCAAGAGAAAGAATCTGATTAGCTTTTGGTAGGAGCCCGTGGTCCATTCATCGATGGCCAGACCAGAACTGATTTGCGGGGTCTGTGGGCAGAGCAGTTCCCCCATAAGGGAGCTAGTGGCAGGAGACCTTGGACTCAGTTTCTCCTTGTGTCCAGTGGAAGGCATGGTGAGAGCCCAAATGAGTGGATAGTGGGCAGCGGGGAGAGAGGCTGAGAGCCAGGATTACCAGTAGTCCATCTGGGGCTCTTTGCACGAATTAGGAAAAGGTGCCCCTTTGAGTGTAACAGCGCCATAAGCATTCAGCTTGGCCAATGGATGACACCTTTGGGCTAATGAGAAAAATACACCCCTTTTCTTAACAAATACAGCCTTGTCATGCCACGATGCACAGCTTGGCAAGTGGCAGCCAGCCTGGATCTCAGCCTCTATCTGCCCTGGTCAAGGGTATTGTGTGCTGCAGACACTTCCACCATCCACAAGAGCCCAGAGCCCTGAGACCCTACACTGACCCAAATGTGGTGCTGTGAGGATGGGAAATAGTGGTGAAGTGTTTTTCTCAGAGCGTCCCCCCTAAAGCCAGAGAAGAGCTGTTCTCTGCAGGGAGTCCGGGGCGGGGCAGGGCATGAGGCGGGGTGGGGGTGGGGGGGTCGGGTGGGGGTGGGGGGCAGGTGCAGTGGCAGCTGGAGGTGCCTGCTTCCTCCTGAAACGCTCAATTACTTTTGCAAGGGTTTTCTCAAGGACGCTTGGAGGGGGCCAGCTCCCTTGACAGGAAGCAATTAGGACAGAGGAGTAAGGCTGACCTGGCCTCAGGGCAACCATGAACCTAAGGAGGTGACTCAGAAGCCTGAGAACTGGTGCGGCTTGGGGTGGGGGGTGGGGGGGGTGCCTGCTACTTGCAGCTGAAACTACACTGAGGGGAAAGGCAGTCTAGTTCCTGCCTGTCTTGAGGTCACAGGTCAGTCCAGCTTCCGCTTTCAAGTTTGCCCTCTGGACCGTCTGCCCTTAAGGAACCAGAGTGATCTTCCTAAAGCACCATCTGACTATGTCAACTCTCCAACGCCCCTCTTTTTCCCTCAGTGTAATAAGCCCCTTCGAAGTCCCTCACAGCCCTGCATGATCTGTCCCCTGCTGACCTCAGAAGTCTGCTCTAAGCCCCACCTCCCCCTCCTGCACTTGAGTCACCCTGAATTGCCCTCTGTTTCCCTAAGGGATCTCTTAGGCCTCTGTGCCTGTGCGCAAGCCAGTGCCCCTCCCTGGGCCACCCGTACCCCTGTCTCAATGATCTCCTCCTCTGTGAAGCCCTCCCAGACCTCAAACAATTGGCCCCTCATGTGTACACAGTCCATCATAGTAACCAAAGAGCTTCCCATGTGATTCCCTGTCAGCTGAGCTGAACACACATTTAAGTCTCTGTTAATAAAAAAGAAAAAAAAGACAGGAAATGAAGGCTCAGAGAATGGATGGTAAGGCTGCGACCTGAACTCAGGTCTCCTAACTTCAAGGCCACTGCTTATAGTGCTTCCTCATCCATGGGAGGGAATCCAAATCTAGATGTGAAAAGGGAGGTAACAAACCTTGAGCTCTGGGCATCAGAGGAGGGGAGGGTCTTGCCTGGGGGGGCCAGGAGGTAGGGGAGGAGAAGGGGAGGGGAACAGGTAAAGGATGAAGGGAGGCTTCATGGAGGAGGTGGCTTCCACCCCTGGTCTTGCTGAACACCAGCCCACAGGGGGAGCAGTTCGGGTGCGGGGATCCTGAGTCCTCTTCAGATGGGCTTCTCCTGCCACAGGGAAAGATGGGTATCAGCACACATTGTCCCAGATTAATAACCCCAGAGAAGACAGAGCCCAAATCTCCCAGCATCCCTGTACAAGAGTCCGGTGCAGCTGAGGTCGCATCCCCGTTGTGGCTCAATCACTGTGTCCAGGGAAATAGAGTTATATGACTGGGCAGCATCGCATGCCTATTCCTGTGACCAGGGAGGCAGGGCCTGTTACTAGGAGGAGAGGGTGGGAAAAGTTGCTAGTCAAGCAAATCCAATAGCCACCACCTTTCTGAGGGGCATTTGTTGAAGCAATGTGGAGAATCTCATGGAAATTTAGAGATGGGCATTATAGCCAGGCTTCAGCTAGGACTTGGGAAGCTATCAGGACCAGAAGCAGCTCCCTCTCAGGGCAGCACGGTTTCTCTTTCATGGGGTCTCTGCTGCCCTCTGCAGAAACCCTTTTCCATCTTTATGCTGATGGGCTCATTCTGCTCACAGAGTTTCTGCTCCCTCTTAGATTTATGTTGCACGTAACTGCAGCTGGCTAAGGCCCATCCAGGCCTCTTGGAAGCCAACTGTATTTCGCAGCATCCTTGGCTTCTGTTCTTACAGTTGACTATCCAGCCCCTGTTTCCCAATTCTAAATTCCTGAGAAAGAGGAATCTTTGGCACAGATCATCTTTTCAACCCAGGCTACTACCCAGGTCAAAGGTCACTGGACAACATGGGGATGGTTCACCTTTGGGTCAGGTGCTCACTGCCATCCAAATAACTCTATACATTCTCCCTGGTGACCTCCTCCTCCTCCTCCTCCATGAGGCATCTGAGAATAATTGACCCCTTCCTAGAGTTTCATTATTTACAGCTGTGTAACAAGCCACCCCAAAATGTAATGCTTAAAACGATAAAAACGTATCATTTTTCATAATTCTTTGGGTTGCCTGGGCTCAGCGGGGAGGTTTTGCTACTTTATGTGCTGTCTGTGGTCACTCCTCCTGCTGCACCGCACTAGGAGCTGGGCTGGGGCTGGAGCAGTAAGATGACCTCACTCATATGTCTGGCAAGTGATGCTGACAGTTGCCTGGGAAACCACCTTTCTCCACTGGCTTCTTATCCTCCAGGGCCTCTCTGCCTCTCCATGTGGCCTTTCCAGACTCCTTTACATAGTAGCTGGCTCTCAAGAGGGCAAAAATGGAAGCTGCAAAGTCTCTTAAGGCTTAAGCTTAGAAATCACACAGCATCACTTCTACAGCATTCTATTAGTCAAAGCAAGACGCTGGGTCAACTCAGATTCAGCTCCGCCTCTGGATGGGAGAAGTGTCCAAGTCACATTGCCAAAGAGCAAGCAGGATGGGAGAGAGTTTGAGGCCATCTGTGGAAACAATCTACCAAGCCTGGAGAAGGACAAGTCTAAACATACTTCCCCCAATCCTAAAACTTTCTGTTATGATTATTTCTCCTTTTCTCCCATGCAAGGTTTGGTTGGTTCCTCCCAGGTCATGATGGAGGCTGGGCAGACCCCTCCATTCTGTACCCCATCCCAGTCAGACGTCCACCAGGCTAAGCCAGTATTTTCTCCTGCTGCTCCCAGCCACCTTTGCACACTTCTAGACACACACAGAGATGCCCCTTGTCTGCTTCCTAGCCTGTGCCTTGGAATGAGGGGCATTAATGTCTGCACCTCGGGGTCTGCACCAAGGAGGGCAATGCCCTAGAACTCCAGGATGTTGGTCCAAGACTCTTGGGTTCCTAGGCTCCTTTTCTATCCTCTTTCAATCCAGCCACTTCATGGCGTATAACTAACCAAGCTCAGCAGGTGGTACCTGGGAGTGTGCGCCCCCTGCTGGCCATCAAGGGGCTAGCAGGAACCGGGGTCCCCGGGAGTCTCTCTGGTCTGGGTCCCCGGCCAGGCCAAGGGGAGCCTGGTCTCGCCACCGACTTCAAGGGCCCCTCCGCCTTGGTGGGGAAGAGCTTCCCGGCTGGGCCCTCCGCTGTGCCCCCAGCTAGGAGCAGGCTCCTGCTCGTGGATGGAGCTGTCCATCCACCACCTCCTCCCCCTCTGCGGAATGGACTAGGGTTTGAGGGAAGAGGACGCCGCTCAGGGTCCCACTGTCCTGGCATCAGAGGGGAAAGACGGGGGCTAGCTTTGTTTTGTGGGGGCGGCTAGCTTTGCATTTTTTCCTTTGTGGATCACCACCCCGGGGGAAAAAGTCGGCAGGTCTCCCCTTCTCTCGGTGCCGAATAGCTCATCGAAGAACACTATCCCCTTAATCCCGAACCCGCAGCAGCCCGCAGGCCCGGCTTAGGCCCCCTCCTCCTGCGAGCCCGAGGGTCCAACCGCCCCCCCACCATTTCGGGCGTGGAGCGGTCGGGGAAGGAAAGCGCAGCTGTCCTGAAATACACATCCACCAGCAACAGCAGCAACGCACCGGCTGCCGACAGGGCGAGCTGAGCACCCCAGAGGCCCCCCCCCCCATCCCGCCCTCCGGCCGGCCCGCACGCGCACTCTCCACCGCTGCCCGCCCCCTTCTCACGCCTGGGACGCGCCTCCCTCCCGCAGCCCAGACCCGCCGGCTCCGCTCTCCGCAGCCGCCTGCTCCGGCTGGGCCAGATCAGAGCCGAGCATGGAGCCTGGGGAGCCCCGGGAGCCCCGCGAGCCCGGGCCGGGGACAGGGACCGCCGCGGCCCCGCGCTGGGAGGAAGCCAAGACTTTCCACGACAACCTCGCGCCCAAGAAGAAACCCAAATCGGTAAAAGCAGGGCATGGGTATGGGGGAGGGCAGGGGGCGGGTCACCGGAGGGGGGGTCGTCAGCCCTCTGGAGAGGGACCCGTGGTGCTTCTCCGAGAAGGGACGCAGTTCCTCGGCACCAGAATGCGCCAGGCCGTTGGCACGGGCTCGGGTTTATTTTTGGAGCTCTGCTCTGGTGTTTTTCTTATGCCGGGGCTCGTGTTCCACGCCAGGATCCCCCTCCGTCATGCTGTCATCAGGGCCCAGCTCCAGACCTCGGCCCAGCCCCTCCCCTTGCGGGCAGCCTGGGGCGAGCGGACAGCATTTGTTGGCAAAGCTGGTCAGCGGCGCCTGCGGAAGCGCCCCGGGCTCAGGTAACCCGACTCTGAAAACCCGGCTCCTTGCTGTGCGCTCCGGTTTCTGCCATCTGGGCACCGGCCTCCGGACCCGAACCTCTGCGTTTGGGGTCTGAGTCAAGGTCCTGCGCCTTGGGCTCGGGGTGCCGGGTTCCCCGCGTCTTAAGAGGAGGTAGCTGCCCTGGAATCTGCTCTCTGCGCTTAGGGGCTCTGCGTCCCTGGTTCTGGGATCCCGACGCTGGACTCTGCTCCCCAGCTCCGGGCTCTGCTCGCCTCACAGGGGAGCCCTCGCTGGCATCGACATCTCTGCGACCTCAGTGGTCGTCTCATCCCTTGGGGATTCACACAGAGGAGGGAGCTCGTCTCCCCATTGGACAGATTGATGATGCCCTCGTTGGTCCCTGGGCCTTGCTCACTCCAGCCTCCCAGATCTCAGAGCTTGGGAAGGGGATAGAGGATCGAAGCTGACTCAGAGCATCCTCCAAAGAGCTCCAGCCTGAGACCCTTCCCATAAGGCCCACCCTGTCAACAGTCATTCCCCCAGAGCACCTGCAGGCCTGCCCAGCAGTGCGGATTGAGAATAAATTAGACTGAGTCCCCGCCTCAGGAGCTCACAGAGACCCTGGACATGGTGAGTGCTCAGGTGAAAGACCCTAGCAGTGGGAGCATAGAGGCGGGAGTGACTGCCAACTCAGGAAGTCTTTTAGAGGTGGCATTTGAGCTGATTTTAAAGCCTGAGTAGGTGGACTTTCCCAGGCAGAGAGGGAAACAGGCTGGGCAAAAAGCATGACTGATGTCTTTGAAACTGAGAGGATTCAGGATCTGAAGGAGAAGAGTTGAAGTGATGCCAGAGACCCACAGAGGGCCTTGAATGCCACATTAAGGAGTCTGAACCTTATTCAGTGGGGTTAGGGGTCTTAAAACTAGGCTCCATGAAGCCCCATGTTTCAGGAGGTCTTACCCACATGTGAAGCCAATTCATTTTCTTTCTTCCTCAAACTATGTTTTACACAAGTAAAAATAGGTGATAAAACTCAACTTACTCAAATGTGTTGTTGGACATTTTAGCACCTTGGAGACTGCCGACATATTAACTTATGCTACATACAGGTTGATTACCGTTTTAGCAAACCTCAGAATAAAGCATTTCCTGTGATCGGTTTTAATAGAAGAGTATCTTGAGATTGCTGACAATCGTTGCTGAGTCTCCTGAGGGTTGTAGTTTAAAACAGAACAAAACAAAAAAAGCCTTTTACCTGGGGCTTCCCTGGTGGCGCAGTGGTTAAGAATCCGCCTGCCAATGCAGGGCACATGGGTTCGAGCCCTGGCCCAGGAAGGTCCCACGTGCCACGGAGCAACTAAGCCCGTGCGCAGCAACTACTGAGCCTGTGCTCTAGAGCCCGCATGCCACAGCTACTGAGCCCACATGCTGCAACTACTGAAGCCTGTGCACCTAGAGCCCATGCTCCACAACAAGAGAAGCCACTGCAATGAGAAGCCCGTGCACTGCAACTAAGAGTAGCCCCTGCTCGCCGCCACTAGAGAAGGCCCGCGTGCAGCAGTGAAGACCCAATGCAGCCAAAAATAAATAAATAAGATAAATTAAAAACAAAAAAAACCAAACCTTAAAAAAAAAGGCTTTTACCGTTTGCAACCACTTATTGGTGTGAATCAGGGCTTTCTCAATGCTGTGCAAAAACCGACAAACTGAAACAGAAACAAACTGACTAGATGATGAAGCTTAAATCCACACTGGTCTCCTGTATTCATTGGTTGACATGATAATATATATAGCGTGAATATGTAATACATTTGAATTTATGGTATAAATTTATACCAATAAAATATGGTACTATGTGCTTTACATATTGGGGCTTCTTGCAAGAGTTCGTTTGCATAAAATGTCAACCTACTTTTAAAAAAAGTATGAGAACCATTATGGAGCTATGGCAGGACTTTTCAGCAAGGGATTAACTCGGTCCATTTTCATTTTAGAAAGGTCACTCTGAGGCTGTGTTGGTGGATGGATTGGAGAGGGTGTGTCTGGTAGCAGGCAGATCAGTGAGGAGGCTGGTCCCTGCCTGGGGAGGAAGCTGTGGGATGGAAAGGAGGGGATGGACATTGGGAACTAGGGTGGTGAGTGGAGCACACCAATCTGTTTCCTCCCCAATCACCAAGGAACCCGGGGAGCTCAGGCCCAGTCGTCAGTTATGACCTCTCGGTCAGCCCCTGGCCCTCACTGTTCTCTGGGAGGCAAGGAGGCTGGTGGCTTCCTGGTCCCTACTCCTTCCTGCAGAAACCCCTCCCCCCTACAAGCTATTCTGGGGGCTTCGGGCCTCCTGGGCCCCATCAGGGCCTGGCCTAGGCTTATTCTCATCCCCAGGAGCCTGAGTGAAATATTTAACCCCCAAAGGCCTATAGGAGGCCCTCACCTCATGAGGTCAGAGGACTTCCTCAGTCCAAACCTGTTTTGTTCCTCTCTCCTCCGGCAGCCTTTCTCACTCTAAGTCCTTCTAGAAATAACAGCTTTTGGCTATGTTCCTATCTTGGGCCCAACAGGCAAAATCACTTTGGCCTCAGTGAGAGCTCCTCAGGCAGGCTGGGTGGGGCTGGACTGCCCTCCTTTATCCCTCCATTCCTGTCCCCAAAGCAGGAGTAATCAGCTGAACCCCCCAATCCCCCCCCACTCCAGTGAAAGACAGGGAGAGCTGGTAGCACCTTGGCTCCCTGGAGCCCGGTGTTCCCAGGCTGAGTTCCTGGTCTGGGGTAGGGGGTCTCTCTGACCCAAGCTTCAGTCTGGCATCTGGACTTCTTTCTGATTTCTGGAGGAACTGTCTCTAGATGCACCTGACATCACGGGACGGGGTGGCCTCCCTCTGCAGCGAGGTCCAAGGGGGTGTCTTAGTGCTTGGCTTCTCCCCAGCTCCGACCAGCCCCTTTCACTTGTTCCTTCAGCTCCGCCTGGAGCCCAGACAGGCTGCTTCTCTCTCCCAGCTGGCATTCCATATTTCCCACAGCGGCTCATGCCCACTAGGCCCTTAGACTTCTCCTCACTTGTACAGAGTCAGAGCAGGCTGAGCAGGGAAGCAGGGTCCTTGCCCTGGGGCCCTCCATTCTGGGAGTAAAGAGAGCCCTGCCCTGAGAAACCTCACTCTGAGGGCATGGTACCCCTCACCAATTCTCCCAGATCTGAAAAGGGAGGGCTGGGGTGTGAGGAGAGTCCCAGGGAAGTGCCTGAAGTAGCAGGGGTTGGGGTCTTCTGCGAGTGATTGAGGAGGGGCGTACAGGGGTAGGGTGCTGCTGTGTGGACAGAGGCCAGGCTGGAGGCCAGAGACTTGGGATCTTATCCTGGCTCTTCCTTGACTTTGCTGGGTGACCAAGAGTAATACTCTGCCCCTCTCTGGGCCTATTTCCCCATCTGTAAAAGAAGGAAGTGGAGACTCCTGGGACCAAGGCAGCTGGGATATTTTTTTTGCAGTGGCCAGAGGTGGGATGGGATGGGGTCTGGGCCGGTCAGCCGGAGGAGACCCAGAACATAGCAGTTTGGCAGGGACTGTGGGACAGAAAGTGACGAGCGAGACCTTGGCTGGCTGCCTGAGCTGGAGCCTCCGGCTTGGGAACCTGCCCGAACAAGCTGGAGGGTAGCTGGCTCCCTGTCCTTGAAGGGGTGTTGGGCCTGGCCTTGGGGCAGTAAGCCCAGGGGGTGAGGCAGTCTCAGCCCTTGCCCTGAAGGCCAACAGGCTTCCTGGGTTTATGAGAGCGGGCCTCCCCACGCCCCCAACCATACCCTTCCCATCCCTGGCCATCCATCTATCACCCCTTTTCTTTCATCTTTACCTTCCTTCCCTGAAGGCTCACAGTGGCTGAGGGGTTTGGGAGGTACCCAGCCCAAGAACACACAGACACTTGGGGGCGGTTGGCAGCTGGGAGAGTTACTGGGCTGAGCCCCAGAGGACAGGCACCTGTCCTGCCAATGCCTTATACTCACCCTGCTGGGCCCACACACTGTCTTGGTTGGGATAAAAGTCAAAGGCAAACTGAGGTCCATCTCCTGAGTTTGGGGACTCTGGTCTTCTCTTCCTACCTGGAGGTTCTAAAGCTTCATTAGCCACTAGCCATTCATGGCCACTTAAATTTAAATTGATTAAACTTAAAATTCAATACAATTAAAGATTCAGTTCCTCTGTCTCACTGACCATATTTCAAGTGGCTCCCTAGCCACATGCAGCCACACGGAGAGCACTGGACGTTTCCATTATCACAGAAAGGTCTATTGGACAGTGCTCTTCTAAAGCATGCACAGATCTCTGCCTTGGGGATAGATCATAAGCTCCATGTAGGCAGGGATCACAACTGTGTGATCCCTGCCATGTCCCCAGCACAGTGCCTGTCACATGGTCATCACTCAGTGTTGTCAACTGATTGGGACCCAGGCTTGACTCCAGAGAGGAGAAATGGGGTTGAGTGCGTGACCTGCGGGCTGTAAGGAGCAGGCCAGCATGCAAGGTCCATTTATGAGTCTTGCCCCCAACTTGAGTCCCTGTTTCCTCATCTGTAAAGTGGGAATCATAGTCCCAGGATCGCTTAAGTCACAGAGATGTGGTGGAACTCTCTGGGTGTCTGTGAGTCCCTTGGGGACCCCAGGGATTATGAAGGGTCCAGCTGCTGCCTGTGGTGGCATTCCTCTCTCCCCATTCTGCTGGAGGTGCCAAAGGAGTTCTGAGGCACTCCCGGGCCCCTGAAAGAAGGCCTTCTGCAGTCTAGCACCTGCCTACTCTTCTGGGCTCAACTACACTCTGCTCCCATGCACAGAGCTCTGTTCACCTTTGTGAAGGCACGGCGTGTGTGCACACCTCCTCATGCCTTCCTTCGCCCCACTCCTCCTTCAAGGCTTTGCTGAAACGCCTCCTGTCCTATGACAACTTGCTCTGAACACATGTCATCGAGACTTTGCTTTCACCTGGTTCGAGCACTCATTTCAGTCCCCTTTGCTTCTCTGTTTACCTGTCTTTCTCCCCTACCAGCCTGTGACTCTGAGGGCAGGAGCCAAATCCCTACCAGTATCATTCTCAGGCAGAGCCCAGGTGCTTGGCACAAAGAACTAGTAAATGTTTGTCAAATTTGCATCAACCGAAACAATATTCTCTGAGCATTTACTATATTTCAAGCAATTTGAACAGAGGAGGGCACTGCACTGGAGTTTCTAGTTCATGTTAAATTTGTCATGGCAAATACTGTCTCACGTTAAACTATATTGCTTAAAAGTTCAGAGACATTAAATATTTACTGAGCACCTACTCTGTGCTAAGCACAGTTCTGAGCACTACAGATACAATATATGAACGGGATAGTCCTGGTTCCTGTTCCCTGAGAACTTAAGCATGGTTCCTGCTTCTAGAGCTCTGTCTAGAAATAGAAATAGTTAAATAAGTAATTATAATTTAGTGTTTAATTTTACCACAAAGGAAATCCTTAGGAGAGGTAGCAAGCCCATGACTAGGGGTAAGGGAAGGTGACTTGTAGTTTGAGACCTGAAGGCTGAATGGAAGTTAGCTGGAAGGGCAGTCAGGGGAAGAGCACATGAGGCAGAGGAAACGTCACGTGCGAAGGCTCAGAGAAGGTAGGGGGGAGGCGTGCTTAGACATGAGAAAGTCAGATTGAGCAAAACGGGGTAATGGGAAGGTGACAGTGGAGACAGAGGTAGGGTCTGTCATGAAGGGCTTCCTACTCCATACTCAAGGCTGCCGATCCAAGTGTGAGAAGAGTGGGTACCACTGAAGGGGGAGGCGGGGCATGATCAGATCTGAATTTGGGAACAATCCCCTGACAACACTATGGACCACGTATTGGAGGGAATGAGAGATGGTGATGGGCCGGACCATGGTAGGGAAGACAGAAAGAAGTGGATGGATTCTAGTAGAGTTGGCAGGTTTTGGTGACTGATTGATGGAGGGAAGGGGGTAAAGGAAGAGGGAAGACTTGCGGTTGACTTCCGGGCTTCTGGTCTAGGTGATGAGTAGTTGGTGGTGCCAAGCGTTGAGATGAGGAAAGCGGGGAGGGGACCAGGTTTGGGGGTGGAGAGAATGCTGGGAATTCAGCCTTGGGCATGATGAGTTTGAGTGTCTATTAGTCAACTGGGGCAGTTAGGTATATGAGTCTGGAGCTCAGGAGAAAGATTTGGGCTGGAGATAGAAGTTCTTATATAATTGTCATGTTTCTGGACACTGCTTCTTCCTAAGGGCATGTAGCTCCCATTTTATAATGGAAACCATCTGGAGACCGTCTTGAGCATCTGTCATACTTTGACTACATACACTGTATTCATTTTTCTGTCGAGACCAGATGGCTGGCTAGATTGCAAACTCCCTGAGGGCATGTGCCTCCCATCTGACTGTCCTCCTCCGTGGGGAGCCATCAACTCCCTCAGCCCCCAGTTGGATCCTGCACAGAGGGGGTCCTGATCTAGGTCTGCCCCTGCCCAAGGCTGAGCTCCTTAGGGCAGAGGCTGGACCTGTGTCTTCTCCCTGTCCCTGAGACCTGCCTCAAGAGAATCTGAGAGTCAGCCCCTTCTCCTGCGCCCCTGCAGCCCAAGCCTCAGAATGCAGTCACCATTGCTGTGTCTTCCCGAGCCCTGTTCCGCATGGACGAGGAGCAACGGATCTACACGGAGCAGGGTGTGGAGGAGTACGTGCGTTACCAGCTGGAACACGAGAACGAGCCCTTCAGCCCTGGGCCGGCCTTCCCCTTCGTGAAGGTGAGGGGCAGTTCCACCACTGGCCATACGGTGCCTTCATGGGCGTTAGAGAAAAGCACTCCCATGGGTGCATGAGTAAGGAAAAGGGGTCCCCTCTGGGCAGATGCCACCACACAGGAGCAGAGCTTGGCAAGTGGACAGCCATTGTGGGAAGAAGAGGCCACCCCATCCTCTGGACTAATGCAACCCCACTCCAGGTAACCAGCTTAGTGCATGGAACCTGAGCTGGATTTCGACCCCCACTCACCCTTTTAGTGAGGCACCCCTGGGCAATAATCAACGCGCACAGTGGCAGAGACTAGGAGGAGATAGCCCGCGTCCACTGGCCTCACCCCGAGCCTGGCCCCGGACCTCCCCTCTCCTCCCCGTGTTGGATCCCAACTCACCCCTCCTCTCCAACCCTGGCTACCAACTCCAGGCATCAGTCCCTGGGGGTCTGAGCCCGAGGGTCCACTCTCCCATCCAGGCTCTGGAGGCTGTGAACAGGCGGCTGCGGGAGCTGTACCCTGAGAGCGAGGACGTCTTCGACATCGTCCTCGTGACCAACAACCACGCTCAAGTGGGCGTCCGTCTCATCAACAGCATCAACCACTATGGTGAGCACGAGGGCTTTGGCCATGACGTGACCCCTACCGGACACCCGGGGTTGGGGTCACACCTCTGCAGGGTGCAGGTAAACCCACTGGAACCTCGAGCTCAGAGGGGTGTTGGTAAACAGGCCCTTTTGTGTAGCCTGCTTGTGTAGCATTGCCATGTTCAGGGTGTAAATATTCCCACCGTGGCTGATGTCAAGCTACCAACAGTTGAACAATCTAACTGGCTCCAAAAGTCCCTGGATGCTTAACGTTCGGCTCTTGCAAGCTGGTGCAGGCCGGCTCCAGCACATCGCCGCACAGGCCCCACTCCCTATGTGATTGGGCAGGGCACTTGCTGCCCCTGTGCCTCAGTTTCTCTCTCTGCAAGGGGGCTGACAGGCCTTAAAGTCTGCTGGCGGAGGCAGGTGCAGTCGTCAGAGTGAAGGGACTTTGTGTCTTAGTCCAAACTCTTGTTTGAAAGTAATAGACCCTCCAGAGCCAGACCTTTCAGCTGAAGAAAATGGTGGGGTTTTTTTTTTGTTTTTTTTTGGCTGTGCCGCATGGCATGCGGGATCTTAGTTCCCTGACCAGGGATTGAACCTGTGCCCCCTATGTGGAAGCGTGGAGTCTTAACCACTAGATTGCCAGGGAATTCCCGAAAATGATTTCTTATTAGGTTACAGGTGTGCCTCTTGGAACCACAGGGAAGGAAGTGAAATTGGGCCCACAAAGGCCTGAATCCCAGTACTGGCAGTCTCTCCAGGGCTTTTTTTTCTCTCTGCACCACATGAGCCCTTATTTCTGCTTCTCTCAGCAAATCTGTTCCTTTTTTTTTTTTTTCTTTTTTTTCTGTCTCTTTTTCTCTTTCTGCAAACTAGGTTTCTCTGCCTTTCATGAGTATGGCCCAAACTGACAAGTTTACAAGTCCTTGTTCCTTGTTTTCAGCAACCAAGAGAGGCCAGTTGGCATTTTTAAATCCTAATTTCAAATTGTTAGGAGCAGGGGTGATGTTCAAAATATTTAACCACCTTGTGACATAAGTACCGAGGAATCAGGACAGACACCACCTATGGTACTGGGGCAGAGTCCTGAAGGACCCCTGCTGTGCCCTTCCACTGTGGACCCTCCTGTGTGAGGGGCTGGGGTGGTGATGGGGTAACTCAGTGGGCTCAGAGCAGCAGCCATTTATCAGCAAACAAAGTTTTACAACCTGCACAGACATAGGTACTAGGTGACTCTCAGCCCAAGCTGGGAGGGAATCTCATTGGCCCAGCTTGAGTCAGGTGCCTACCCCTATCCAGTCAGCTATGACCAGGTGGGACCACGAGCCACGAGGCTGGGACCTACTTTTGTAGTACTGTGATCCCCTGAAAGGGGATATTACTGTAAGCCAGGCAACTCCTCCAGAGATGTGATCATCCCCATTTCATGGTCGAAGAATGGAGGATCTCAGAGAGGGGGAACGCTGGCCTAAAATCACTCAGAGAATCACTGCTGCCCCACCACCACTCAGAGCCAAGATGGCGTCCATTGAACACGGAGGGACCACTCTGAGGCCCTGAGGGTTGACCCAGGCATCACCTGGGTACTCTCTACCTCCTCTCCAGACCTGACCATTGAGAGGTTCTGCATGACAGGCGGGAACAGCCCCATCTGCTACCTCAAGGCCTATCACACCAATCTCTATTTGTCGGCTGATGCAGAAAAAGTGCAGGAAGCCATCGATGAAGGTGAGTCAAACTGGGGAAGGAGAGTGTGGGGAGTCTGCCTAAGGGGGCTCAGAGATGGGAAGCCTTGTCCTAAAGCTCTGAGCAGGCTCTAAGGGTTGCCATGGTAACTGGAAGGGGAGGACCGTCCTTAATTCCTATGACCTGTCCTGTAAACTCTGAGAACAAGGCCTCACCTATTTCACTTATTGCTCATCTATTCCACTGTCCCACCTCCTGCCGTACCATGTTAAGGATGCCTTTACTCATCAGCATCACCCAGCCTTCCGTTTCCATGGGAACCCTCCTTACAGCCCAGAAAGCTACTCCCTTCCAAGAATCTTCCAGGTCAGTAGGAGTTCTAATTCCTGTGTGACCATGGGCAGCCTCTGTCCTTCTCTGGGCCAGTGAGGAGGGAAATCAGTACCTAGTCCAGCCTGAGCAGTAGAGTCTGGGAAATGGCCAGTATTCCAGCAGCCGGGCCAGCCAGTGCTGAGGTGAGGTTAGAGACACAGCTGCAAGCGCGTGTGTCTTTCAAGGGGCAGTTTTGGGGATGGTATGCATAGTCTCCTGACAAGGTGTGTTTCCCTATTGTTCACGGAAGAAGACAGGCTCGCAGGGGAGGAAGAACTGCCCCACTGCCCGAGAGGGCTCCTCAGGCTGAAAGCTACTGTTACTTATTTATTTTGACATTTTATTGGAGTATAGTTGATTTACAATGTTGTGTTAGTTTCAAGTGTACAGGAAAGTGATTCAGTTATACATATATATATTCATTCTTTTTCAGATTCTTTTCTCATATAGGTTATCACAGAATATTGAGTAGATTTCCCTGTGCTATACAGTAGGTCCTTGTTGGTTATCTATCTTATATATAGTAGCGTGTGTATGTTATCCCAAGCTCCTGATTTATCCTTCCCCCCAGTGTTTCCCCTTTGGTAACCATAAGTTTGTTTATCAACCAACGATATGTTTACTTTGCTCTTCCTCTTTCATGCTGTCTCCTGCCTGGAAGCCTGGCCTCTCTCCCGCTGATGCCTCACTCCCCTGAGATGCTTGGGGTTCCAAGAGACTTTCTTTAACCAGGAAGCGGAAGCCATTTCCCTAGACAGATGTCACTCCCTCTGGTTGGGGTCTTGGCATTGGTCCGTATGTGTGCCTCTGTATGTCTATAATTTAAGCCCAGGCTAGGGAGCAGGGGATGGTCAGGAGGCAGGCCTTCCCCAGGTCTGGTGGTTCTGGGTCATCTTGGTTCCAGCACTGGCAAAGCTGAGAAGGTCCCTGGCCTGATGTCCAGGGCCTGGGCCTACCTACGCATCCTCAGGCTAGTGAAGTTGTGGTGAGGCTGGCATTGCTCGTTCCTCCCAAAGCTCTGCCTCTGTCCAGGCCTGCGGCCCTAGATTCCCAAAGAGCAGGGCTGACATGGCCTTTGGAGAGGTGAAGAATCGGGGATGGGCTGAGCCCACTGCCTGAGTCTCCAGCCTCCTGGTACCGCTCTTTGCTGTCCAGTGAGTTCTAGTTGGAGCCAGGGTTCCCAACAGGCATACTGGGCCGTCTGGAGAAGCCCAGAGTCTGTGTCACTGTGGCGGCAGACTGAGGGGGTGCCCACACCCACCTCACCACAGACTGCAGCCTAGAATCTCAGCCCCAGACAGAGCTGAGCACCCTTAATTTTATCTTGGTCCAGAGAGGGTGAGGGACTTGCCAGAATCAACAGCAAGAGAGTAACTGAGGCCCAGCCAGGGTCGGGGCTCCTTCCCAGCCCCCCTGTAGATCTACATCAGGGCCCTGTGAGGAGCTCCAGGAAGGACAGTGGTGGCCTGGGGGACCCGCCCTTCCATCCAGGACTGATGTTTGTCTGGTCCATACCAGCATGAACTTACTAGATATTAAAGTATTGAAATTCCCCCATGCCGATTGATAAATAGCTCCTGCCCTGAGTCCTCTGAGTGCCCCCTGTTCCCTGGGACACCTCCCGGACCTTCCCTCAAAGCAGCAACTAAAAGGGAAACCCTGGCATGGGCTGGGGCCTTCAGAGTCCTGCTCAGAGCAAAAGCCACTATCCATTCTTACTGGCCCCTTTGGAAATATTCTGAATATTAGCCCTCGTTAGCTGGCCCCTGAGTCCTAGGTGAGGCAAGCAGGGCAAGGATAGCCTGAGATAGCCCTCTCCTGGCCCCCAGGCAGCTGAGGCAGGTGTCAGGGCCCTATTACCTAGACGAAGGCAGACAACGCTTCCCTTTCTCTGCCCAGGGATCGCAGCCGCCACCATCTTCAGCCCCAGCAGGGATGTGGCTGTCTCCCAGAGTCAGCTGCGGGTGGCCTTCGATGGGGATGCTGTGCTCTTCTCAGATGAGTCGGAACGCATCGTGAAGGCCCACGGGCTGGACAGGTTCTTCGAGCATGAGAAGGTCCACGAGAACAAACCTTTGGCCCAGGTGCTCCACACACTCCCCAGAACCCTTGGGTGGAGCAAGGAAGCTCCCCAGAACCTGTCCTTGGCTGGAACCTCCAGCCCAGAACCAAACCCCAAGCTCAGCCCAGAATCCAGCCAGGTCCCCTCCCTAGGCCTCCGGCCTTCCTCCCTCTCACCTGACCCCTGGGTCCCCTCAGCGAGCTTCTACCTCTTCTTTGAGCTCCCATCTCTCTCACTGCATTCCCATCCCCGCTTTGAAGCCCACATTCTCTCTCTAAGCCCCTCTCTGAAGCCCCTACGTCTTCTTTGCAGCTCCGTTATGAGGTCTCCATCCCCATCGCTTCTCGGCCTTTTGGCTAAAATCAAGTGTAGGTCTCTATCCCCTGCCTGAAACCCTCATCCTCCCTCTAAGCTCCCAGCTCCTCTCTGAAGACTCCATCCCCTTTCTGAGGTCTCCATCCCATCTCTAAAGTCCCCATCCCGCTCTGAAGGCCTCATGCTCTCTCTCTGAAGCTGCCATCCTCTCTCTGGAACGCTTGTCCCCTCTGAGAGATTCCCCCACTCCTCTGAGAGGGATCCCATCCTCCCAAGAAGTCCCTGCTTCCCTCACTGAAGGAAAGGAAGAGTTGGGCTGGTGCCCTTCATTGGGGCAAGGAGATCCAGCTAGTGTGGGGTCTGGGCAGCCCATCTGCTTTGGGCCACACCAGCCCTTCACACCTCCTGCCGGCCATCCCTTGGCCAGGGGCTCAGAGACCCTTACTCACCCTTAAACTGCTCAGAGTGTCACTGAGAGCAGAATACGCCCTAGAGCTGGTGGAAATTCCTTGGGGTTGGAGCTACTGGCATTCTCCAGCCCTCCAGGGAGCTCCTATCTGTGCTTTTAACAAAAATCTGGGTGCTCAATAACCCCCAAAGCCTGTCTCTCCAAGAGCTCAGCAGGCTTCAGCTCTGACTCCAGAGTAATCGTTTCATTTTCTCTCTTGTTGGTTCCCTCTGAAATCCTCGGCAATCCGGAGCGGGACCGTTTTTCCACTAAGTGGTAGGCAGAGCCCCAGGAGACCACTGCTTGCCCCAGGCCACCCAGCAAGTGAGGGGTCTCCAAGATTAGAAACCCACCTTTCCCGATTTCCAGCGGCGTGACAGTTTTCTTCTTCATCATCCTCTGGTTCTTTATTCACACCTCCTCATGAAGCTTCATTGCTCCAGGCACTGTAAAGAGTAAATCCTTTCCCTGACCCTACAGAGCTGGAGCACGACACCCCGAGCCACTCACCTGCCCCAGGGGCAGGGTTGATATCGGGCAGTGACACATGGGTCTGTCTGTCGCAGCTAAAGTCCATTCTGATTGAAGGGTGCCCATGCCATAGTTACTAAATACTCTTAATATCCTCCCTGCTGATGAGCACGAAGGCCACACTTAACGGAGTTGCTGGACAGACACCCATGTACCTGGTGGGCTGCTATAGTAACAACCCTGGTATGGTTTTTCTGACGCAGACATCCCCAGTCATAGCAGTATGGACACCTAGACTGCCATAGGGACCTACAGTCCAATTGATGCATGCAGTGGCCCGAGCAGGCATAGCAGAACTGAGAGATTTAGAGATCCTGAGAAGCTTTCCCACCCCAAACAGCAAGATCCTAGTGTTATAGGTAGGAGCCCAGCAGCGGAGGGGGCAAATGTTTGGGAGATGGGTGAGCTCACAGTGTTCCTTTGCCTTCTCATAGGGCCCCTTAAAGGGTTTTCTGGAGGCTCTGGGTAGGCTGCAGAAGAAGTTCTACTCCAAGGGCCTGCGGCTGGAGTGTCCAATCCGCACCTACTTGGTGACGGCACGCAGTGCAGCCAGTTCTGGAGCCCGGGCTCTCAAGACCCTGCGCAGCTGGGGCCTGGAGACAGATGAGGCCCTGTTCCTTGCGGGAGCGCCCAAGGGCCCCCTCCTGGAGAAGATCCGCCCACATATCTTCTTTGATGACCAGATGTTCCACGTGGCTGGGGCTCAGGAGATGGGCACAGTGGCCGCTCACGTGCCTTATGGTGTGGCACAGACACCCCGGCGGACCACACCCACGAAGCAAACCACAACTGCACCGTAGCTGAACCACCAGCTTTGCTGACCCACGTTGCTCCAGGCATGGCTCCATGTCGTACACGTCGCCCAATGGACACTTCTAGTTCCTCACCTCTCTGCCCTTCTGCATGTCCGCCCTCATCCCTGTGAGTGAGGTACTTGTAGGAAATTAGGCAGACTGGTCCAGCATTCTCACCAGCTCCCCTTTTGGGCAAACACTGTGCCATGATCCTGGCTCAGAAAGTAAGACTGTGCAGAAAAGCTGGGTTTCAGGGGGAAGTTGATGGGACTAAGGGTGAGAGGGTCAGAGCAGCAGGATGCCTCAAGAGGAGCTTATAAAACTAGCTCAGTGTAGCACAAAGAACACTGCTTTGAGAGAGATGGGATCTGGCTTCTAAACTTTGTCCTGGCATTGTGCACGACTTTAAGTTTGAGGTGACTTTAAGGATGAGGTGACTTCCCCCTGTGGTGCACTGGTGAACTCTCCATCCTTGCAGGAGCCCCTGCAGCCCCTTTGTCACCACTGCCAGGGGAGAACTCTCACTGCGTGATGAGTCAGCTTCCCCACCTTTCAGGGGGTTTTCAAACTCTCCTTTAGCTAAAGAAGCTTGGTTTTATAAGATTGCCCTCTTTGAAGGAAGGATTCTGAGCCAGGGCTTCTCCTGATATATATGGTACCTTTGTACAAATTATAGAAGGACGCTGTCTCTAGAATGAATTGTGAAAAGACGGCCCTTCCTCTGGGCTGACCCAGACCACGCTGGGGCACACAGCTTGGTTAGCAGGATATAGGCTGGATTTTGGCCCCTACCGGCTCCTCAGCCCAGAGGCCTTTGTCAAATGGGCAAGGCACACAGTCATCCACAGCAACCTTCCCTATAATTTTACACGTTTGGAAACCACTGGATGAGATGACCTGTCTACTTCCTGTGATGCCTTAATCTGAGTCATCAAGGGTCAGCTGCCAGGTGCAGGGTTTGTGGAAGGAGGGAGGGAGTGAATTTAACCTGCATGCAGACTCTCATCCGGCCAGCAGGGGGCACTGCAGGCCCTCCCTGGGAAGGAGCTTTACTAGGCCTGCTCAGTGCTTCCTTCGCTTTTGCTTTTTAGCCAAAGTTAATTTGTTGCTGCCTATCAACCCCCTCACCTCAACCCTCACTCCCTCAATGACTGTGTCCTACTCTGCTTGCCAAGCAGCCCTGCTGGGGGGAAGAGGTGGAGAATTGGTGTTTAGTGTTGTGAGCTCAAATGCAAGGGGAGAAACCTTAGGGGCTGAAGTGGGAGGTGGTCCAGGCTGAGCCCAAGGGAAGGCCTGCCTGGATTGATATAGGAAATGTGGGGAGGTCAGGTCTGATGCAGTGACTGGTTAGAGAGGAAGGAGCTGCAGTGTGCATTAGCAAGATTCTCCAGCTATGGGATTGTGATTGAAGGTAGCGAGCTCTTGGTCACTAGGATGCTGTCAAAGGGACTCCAGGATGAGGTGACCTCCCCCTGCGGTGCACTGGTGAACTTTCCATCCTTGCAGGAGCCCCTGCAGCCTCTTTGTCACCACTGCCAGGGAAGAACTCTCACTGCTTGATGAGTCAGCCTCCTCCTTTGCTGCCCAGCTTGGCTTTCTCCGGAGCGAGGGTGGGACCTCCAAAGGCTGGTCCCTCGGGAAGACCCAGAAGGGGTGAGGAGACGTCAGTGGTGGGCACTGATTGCTCAGCTTCCTGGGCGAGGCCCAGCTGTGAGCAACCACTTTGTGAAGAAAGCCAAAGGTGTCACTGGAGGTGTGTGCGGGGGAGCTGGAGCACTTCTGGGGGCAGGGAGAGGGGTGACAGGCCACATGAGGCCTGACCTTTATCCTTTTGAGGACTCAGCCCAGGGTCTGAATGGGCACAGGTGCTGGGCAGTGGAGGGCAGGATCGTAACGTCAGCAAGATAACGCGGGAGGGAGAACAGGGTCAGAAGACTGAGGTGGTTCTGGAAATGAGTAACAGTTTGGGTGAGAAGAGCGTCCTGGGCTGGGCTTGTCCTGTCAGTGCTGGAGCGGCTGAGAGGCTGGCCACGGGGCAGGGCGAGGCTGTGCTGGGTGTCTGGGCACCGCCAGGCACGGGCAGGTGACGACGATGTCCTTGCACAGGGTCATGCCATCCACAGCCAGGATCCTCCTGGCCAACAGAGGAGGCCTCAGGGCAGAGCGTCTGGTTTGGAGCTCTTTCCTCTGCCGAGGCTCCCAGCCCAGCCAGAGATACTGTGAGACCTAAGGACAGCCTCCAGCAAACCGAAAGGAAGTGAGAGAAGGAACTCAGTCCCAGTCAGCCTTGACCTTGGCCGAACCACACAGAGGCCTGCTTCTCCTTCCTCTGGGGTCAGAATCACCCCTTGGGGGAGCCTCCAGGGCTCACAGAGCCAGCTGGTGGCCATGAGAAGCCTGCAAGGCTGGGCGCAGCCGAGGCTCAGTTCATGACACTAGGCTGTGTGACCAGGGTGGACACACGCGCTGCGAGGGCAGCACCGGATGTCACCTAATTAAGATGCACCGAGGGATGCTGAGACCGAGAGGTCCTGCCCCCTGGGCCTCACCATACACACCCCTGATTCTTCCAGGTCTCTCAGGAAGCAGGAAAACGTGATGTGGGAAGCAGCAAGATAAGGCACTGTAGAAGCTGTGTATTTCACTGGAGCACTGTTAATAGACTTGGACAGCCCTCAGCGATGAGAGACACTAGGGTCCAAATTCTATTATTGAAACCATAAAAGAGCATTTCAGGCCTGGAAAAAAGCTTCCAGTGTCTGGAATAAAAGGCCAGACGTCCTGGGGGCAGGCTTAGACAGCTGCCAGACACACCTTCTGATTGTTTCAAGGGATGAGGAGATGTCCTGGGGAGAACATCGCTTATTGTATCAGCAAGCAAATTAAAAAGCCGCGCGAGCACCAAAGCCCCAGGCCCAGCCATGGACTGCAGCACTGGGCCCGAGGAGCCACAGCTCCTGACATGCAGAACCCCTGGAGCCCAAAGCACGGCACCCCAACAGCGCCTGCAGAGCATGTCCCAGGAAATTCTTGCCAGCCAAGTCCCAGACCCAGTGGAAACTGCCACTTAGCAAAACAGAAGCCCTGTTACTACGCACTGAGATTGCCAAGGTCACTGCAAAATAGCCCTCTCTGCTTTCTGAGAGCCCAATCAGAATGATGGGGATGTAGCAGAAGAAGTTGAAACCAGCAAGAAGTGTAAATCCAAGCTGGATCCAGCATTATAAGGATACTCAACTGGTGTGCACCAGTCCAGCTAAACTGGCGATTAAAATATTGAAATGCCTCCATAACGGTTGTAAATAGCACTGGCCTGAGCCCCTGACTTCCCCCTCCCCATGGCCTCAGCTGCCCTGGCCCCTTCGTCTTCCCACGATCCAGCAAAAAGGGGCTCTGGGAGTCTGTGCCAGCATGATGGCCAGTGTCCACTCTGTTTGGGGGTCCCCTGGCCATGCTGGCTTAGAGAGATTAAGTAAGTTGCCCGAAGTCACACAGCTGGTAAGTGGCAGTGGGAGGACTCAAGCTCATGTCTGTCTGATGCTGGGACTCAGGCCCTTAACTCTTTTGCCATACGGCCCATAGGTGCATAGACGTAGCAAGAGAAGCTTCATAGCAATGGCGTTCCCTTGACAGTCTGTTAACGTGTTGACCCCCTGCATGTTAAGATACTATAATAGACTCGAGAGGGTACATCTTTGTTGTAGCTTTCTAAATAGCTCGGAGGAATTTAAACTAGGGCCAAACATTTGCAGGTATTCTAAAGCACCTCCAGACAACCCCAAGTTCTGTAGAACCCAGTTCTTATTGGGTTAATGCTGGGTTTGGCAAGCAAAGCTCCTTGGCCAAATATAGCCCACCACGTTTTTGCAAAGAAACTTTTATTGGAATACAGTCATGCCCATTTGTTTACATCTGTCTTCAGCTTTCAAACTATAGCAGTGGAGTCGAATTATTTCAACAGAGACCGAGGAGCTGGAAATATTGGGTCAGCCAGAAAGTTCCTTTCCATCCTACGAAAAAACCGAACAAACTTTATGGCCGACCCAATATTTCTCCGGCTGTTTGCAGAAAGAGTTTGCTGACCCCTGGGTTAAGGCAAACATCCCTGGCCCGCTCCTCAGTGGGACAGTCCAGCTTACATCCACCTAAGCATTCGGAGGTAGAGGCTGGCTTGTTTGCAGAGGGGGCAGCACAAGACATCTCTGTGCCCATCTGCAGGCATCGTCAGGGATGGCAGGCGCTAACTGAGAGCCTTGATGCTAAACCCAGCAGGCCCTTGGCATCGGAGGATTGAAGATTTCAAAGTTTGACTATTTTCAAGTGACCCGTGGCCTGTTGTAATTTGGAATGTTTGAGGCACACCTTTGATTTTAGTGTGCTCTCCCAAGCTGCTGGGCGAGGGGCAGGGAGCAGGACCCCTGGCTAGGGCTGAGCCCAGCTGGCTGGCCTCTGCTCAGCACGGCTATGTAGTTCTCAGCTCATCATTGCCTTTGAGGGGCCTCTTGAGAAGCAATAAGTGCTGGTAGATGGATGGGCCCTAGGTAAATATTAATTTGGGGTGAAGTGAAGTGCCCCGTGTTGACTTAAGGACCCAGATCTAACAAGTCATCTATATGCTCTCTGTGGAAGCAAGAACAAGCTCTTCAAGAAGATGGTCCCAGTGAGGACTTTAGCTGGCTCAGAAGTTACTGATCAAGTGAGAGAGAAGACGCCAGTGAAAGTTGGAATGACAGTTTTCTTGTGGTATTAGGGAGGGAGCAACAAACACGCATACCCTTATGATGGAATTGTGAATCAGGAGAAATCTGCCGATGTAGGGAATGGCAAGTGTAGAAGTGGCCCTACCTACCGCCATGGTTGCTGGCACTGTTCCATCTTCTGCGCTAAGCCCAGACTTGACCTCAGAATCCTTCTCAATCCAGCATTCCAGGCAGCTACTACCAGTGGGTTGGAGTTGGCATGAAAGATGAAAAACCTATGTTGCCATCCCTATTGGTGTTGGATATTGCTTTCCTGGGGGCGTGCAAGGCCCTGAATGTTCATTCCCCAACGTTGTGCTGCAACTCTGAGGATGCCAGAGTCTCACCCCACTCAGGCAGAACACAAAAAGGAGGAAGAATGGCATCCTGTGTTGGTGGCTTCCTTAGAGGAGGTTGCCTGAGAAGCAGTGTCCCAGGTTTCATGGTCTTCAAGCAAAGTACAAATACCCCTCCTACCAGTAGGTGGCACTGCAGGCCAACACTCCACTGCTGGCCATAGTTAGTGGTTTTCTTCCCTGGTTACTTTTCTCTCCTTCCATGCTACTTGGTGCCGTGCTGGACTCCCGCAAGTAGCTTAGCCAAAAAGGACTTTAGGTGCTGCTAAGCATAACTGTGTGATGAGCTGACAGCTCTTACCAACAACCACTGTGACTGCATGTATGGACACACTCATATGAGTGCGTGCAACAGCATTAAAACTGCATGTATGCATGCTTTTGTGGGTGTATGTAATGGGGCAGATATCTCTGCTGAAGACTGAGTGTGTGTGTGTGTACAGGTTGGTTATCTCTGTTAACTAAAGGTCCTGGGCCCCACATACTGATGGCCAGCCCTGCTTCCTGGGACTAGTTCTAGCTCTCCCTATCATCTCATGGGCGTTTGCACATATGCGGTGTGGGACTCTCTGAGGCCCTTATCTATCTCTCCAGCTTCTAGCCTCTGGCCGACAAGGTCTTGGCTCCTAACCCTCTGCCTCCCCTCCCCCCTTATCCCTGCAGCCTTGGGGACAAAGTGGTAGAATCACTTTTGGCTGCACCTGCCTCACCATCTACATTTATTTCTTCCCTCCCCTTGACAGTCCTGAGTCCAACATGTACAGTTGGGCAGACTGTGCACTGAGCAAAGGCAGATGGAGCCATTCACACCATGAGTGGTACCTCCTAGGCATCTATAAAAGCTGCCAACTGTACCCAGCTGCCTTGGTCATCTCATGGCCATGGCTAGGAAAGCTTCCTTCTTCCCTGCCCTCCTGGCCCAGCCCAGCCTAGGCTGGGATTCCTTCCTCTGCTTGGGTGTTCTAGTCTGGCCCAGAAGTGACTTACCCTTGGCCTTGATCAGGAAGTATCTCCCTGATGGGCCATCCCCAAGAGGCCTTTGGGTTCAATTTATGAAAATGAAATACGGCTGGCAACTTTTCAGTTACTGTAAGACAAACCAAAACTCTGCAGATGGGGTCGCTGATTCCCACACTCCTGGCCTGCAGGTGAGTACGCCTTCACGGGCCAACTGCTAAGATGGCTCTGCTACGGAATTAGGGTAGAAGCCTCAAATCTAGGTTTATAGCTGCACCAGCTAGGAAATCGTGAGGTTGCCATAGACTGGACACCTGTGCCAGGTCACAAACTCTGATGCCTCCAAGGGCTGGGCGGGAAACATCAATGAGCAAAGAGGATTAGGCAAGGACTGTAGCAAAATGCGGAACGCGTATGCTGTAGCCTGACACGGTTGCTGCCGTGTGGGAATGTGGCCTGCTGGTGCCGGATATTCCTCCCCATTTTCCAAGAGGAGCTAGAAATCTGGACTTTTAAATGTTGGCAACTGAATTCTGAATTTAGAAAACACTGAGCATGCCAGAGAAACCACATCTTACGGGCCAGATCCGGCCTTTGAATTTCCAGTGTGCACCCTCTGACCCAGGCCCAGTGAATGGGGTTTTTCAGAACTGAGTAATGGAGTCTGAGAATATTACACTCAGACTCACAGAGCTTTGGATCTTTAAGAAAACTTAAAGATAACCTAGTTCCTTCCTTGTGTGTTTTAAACTGTGTATGTACAAACTTTTTATTAACAGCACACATATCCTTAAGTTCTAGTTTCTACCTAAAAGCATCTCTGTTCCCCCAATTTAACACAAGATTTAAAATGAAGTCTCGACACATAGTAGGCTTGTATCTACCTGTCAGAAGCCCTATTTTATTTATAGGCCCGGTACTCGGGCCTCTCACTGCTGTGGCCTCTCCCGTTGCGGAGCACAGGCTCCGGACGCGCAGGCTCAGCGGCCATGGCTCACGGGCCCAGCCGCTCCGCGGCACGTGGGATCTTCCCGGACCCCACGGGGGCACGAACCTGCGTCCCCTGCATCGGCAGGCGGACTCTCAACCACTGCGCCACCAGGGAAGCCCCAGAAGCCCTATTTTATACCATTTGGTTTATGATAGGTCTACTTCTGTCTTTTGCAAACATGGGCTGCCCTGGTCTTCCTTATAACCTAACTTCTCTGGGTTGCTTTCCATGGTAAACCTATAAGTGCCTCCTTAAACAGTTGGGGCCTGTGTTTCTTCATCTGTGGGACTTCCCTTGCCTGGGGGTGAGACCGCTCACACTTTTCCCACGGGTCCCTCCGTGGTCTGCCCTCAACCTCCAAAGGCCCCAGCTCAGTCTGGCTCTGTGGCATTTGCCAACTCACACAATACAGGGTGCTACGTGCTGGTCAGTGTGGATCCCTCTCACTACTTGTGCTCGTCCCATACCTAATGTTACGACCTGGCCTTCTGCTTCTCAAAAGCCATTCAAATAAATAGAAGACTTTTTAAAATAAACTTAGGTTGCCTTCTTGTCCCCCCTCACAACTGTATTCACAAACTGGCTTAGGGTCCCTTTAAGAAATGCCAATGGGAAGAGTGGATATATGTATGTGTATAACTGATTCACTTTGCTGTACACCTGAAACTAACACTACATTGTAAATCAACTATACTCCAATAAAAATTTTTTTAAAAAAGAAAAAAAAAAAGAAATGCCACTGGGGATGCAAGGAGTGAGCAGGCCTGGGATTGGTTCCATCCGTGGGTGCCAGTGTCTCTCCGTAGACCCTCCCCACCCACACGAAGACCACCCTGAGGTGAGATTCTGTGATGGACAGCAGCCTGAGCCCATCTGGCAAGCTTGGCAAGCCCATCTGGCAAGCCTGGCAAGCTTCCTCCAGCAGTGCTCTTGGCGTGGACTCAACGTTCCCATCTGGAACTACCAAGGCGGAGGGGCAGGGGGATGCAGTGGGAGGAAGAAGAGGTGCTGAGAAAGCATGTGAGCTGGAGGAAGAAGGGGCTGACTCAGACTCCAGCCTCAGCCCTCACATCGTCCTTCCTCCTGCACCTCAGCCCCCTCCACAGCAAACCCAACCTAGGGCCGATACCTCTCTTCCATCCTGTCCATCACCCTCATTTCTCCCACGCTTCCCTTCACCTCCATCCGCTGAGGCCCCGTCAAGGCTCATCTCACACACGACTTCCTCAACTAGGCTCCCTCAAAACTCTATGTATCATGAGGGACAGATCACTTCCTCCCTTGAACAATATTGAGGTCTGCGGTTCTTTCTCCCATAGCCCAACAGAGTATTAGTTATGGAGTATTAGTTATGGGAGTATTAGTTATGGGAGCCAGACTAAGTGGCTGTGAATCAACCTGCCTATAACTGAATGACTGAATTCGGAGCTGATGGGACTGGGCCAGCTGTTTGCAGCCAATGTCGTTTCTGAACTGGTTGTAAAGTATTTTGAATATCTCTCTAAAAAGTAAACCAAAGGCATGGGAGTCTTACAGTGGATTAGTTATCTGTTGCTATGTAACAAATTAGTCCAACACTTAACTGCTCAAAACAAACATTTATTATCTCACAGTCTTATGGGGCAGGAATCCAGAAGCAGCTTAGCTGGGTGGTTCTTGCTCAGAGTGTCTCAGGAGGTTGTCATCAAGCTGTCAGCAGGGCTGCAGTCATCTGAAGACTTGACTGGGGACGGAGGATCTGCTTCCAAGATGGTGCACTCGCATGGCTATTGGCAGGTGGCCTCAGTTCCTTGCCACAGGATGGCCTGAGTGTCCTCACAACACAGCTGTCGGATTCCCCCAGAGTAATCCAAGAGAGAACAAGGCAAACTTGCTTTAAAAAACTGTCCTTTGTGATACATATATACAATGGAATATTACTCAGCCATAAAAAAGAATGAAATTGTGTCATTTGCAGAGATGTCGATGGACTTAGAACTCTCATACAGAGTGAAGTCAGAAAGAGAAAAACAAATATTGTATATTAAATGCATATTTGTGGAATCTAGAAAAATGGTATTGATGATCTCATTTGCAAAACAGAAATAGAGACTCAGACGTACAGAAAAAACATGTGGATACCAAGGGGAAAAGCGGGTGGTGGTGGTGGGATGAATTGGGAGATTGGGATTGACATATATACACTACTATGTGTAAAATAGATAACTAATGAGAACCTGCTGTATAGCACAGGGAACTCTACTCAGTGCTCTGTGGTGACTTAAATGGGAAGGAAATCCAAAAAAAGAGGAGATATATGTATATGTATGGCTGATTTACTTTGCTGTACAGCAGAAACTGATGGCAGTATAAAGCAACTATATACTCCAATAAAAAAAAAATAAAGCTTTGAAAAGGCAAAAAAACAAAAACCAAAAAGTCTTTTATGACCTAGCCTCAGAAGTGACATATTATCACGTGTACCATATTCTATTGATCACAAAGAGCAACCTGATCCAGTGTGAGAGGGGATGACACAAGGGTATGAAATGCCAGGGAGTGGAGATAATCAGGGGCTGTCTTGGAGGCCGGCTCCCATGTATTATTACACCCCCATCAGCCTGGTATAACTAGGGGCCTCTACATTTATCATTTCCTTTCCACTGGTTAAGACTAGACCCAAATGCAAAAAATAAAATAAAGTTTTAAAAAATACTTTAAAAAAAGAATAGACCAAAAAGTGCCTCCTTGATTCTCCAACGTGAAGTTCCCCACTTCCCACCCAAGTCACCAGGGATAAGGAGAAATGTGGCGCCTCATCTTCTTCCTTCCTGATACCCCCCATCCAGCATACTCTTTCAGGAGCCCTTGGGTCACCCACTTGGAAACGCCATGGAAACTTTGTGTTCTGAGACGTCTTGGTCTCACTGTGAAGTTTTTATAATGTCCGTAAGGCCGGTGGTTACACTGGTTTGTAGCCAATGGACCATGTTTAAGGTGAGGGGAAGGGCAGAGGTGGAGGGAGGGGAGGAGAGAGGGGCGGTGGCCTAACACCCTTTCCTACCCGGACCTTGGATGAACAGACTCAACCCTCTGGTGCCAGAACTAAATCTTCTATTTTCTGACATGATCTTGGACCAGATTTGGGAGCAAAACCCCCATAATATGGTAGAGATGTGGCTGTGGCTTAGAACAGAAAAAGAAGGAGCAATGGGACGGCGAAATAGGGGAAAAAAGTCCTTCTCCTCCTCTGTGCACCCCCTTTTCCACTTGCAAAGCTCTTCCAAGACCTGAGAACTACGTGCTATCTTTCTTTGTCTTTTTTTTTTCTTATTGATGGTCAGTTTTACTTGCCCATGAGTCATTTAAAAAAAAAAACATTTTTTATAAACAGGTCACTCAAGAAATAAAACTACAAATTCATGTCTTAACGGTGAACAGAATAGACTCTGTTTTAAACACTTAATCCAAACCAGTTCATTTCCTCCTCACAATAACGCTATGAAGCAGTTACTACTGTTATCCTCATTTTACAGATGAGGAAACTGAGGCTCAGAGAGGTAAGGTAACTCACTCAAGGTCCGTAGCTAGTTAATCGCAGAGCTTAATTTAAACTCAAGCTGTCTGGCTCCAGACTGTGTATCTTAAGTGCTACACTATACTGACTCTCTCATGTACATTTCAAGATTAAACACACATAAGAAAATTTGAGCTTACATTGTTTTTTGTTTGTTTGTTGTTTGTTTGTTTTTGTCCGTGCCTCGAGGCTTGTATGTGGGATCTTAGTTCCCTGACCAGGGATTGAACCCAGGTCCTCGGCAGTGAGAGCATGGAGTCCTAACCACTGGACCTCCAGGGAATTCCCAGAGCTTACATCGCTAGTTTGAGATATGCCACCGTGAATCGCAGAGGAAGTACAAATAATTTTCTGCCATTTGGGTTACTCCAGGGGAAAAGTTTGAGAATTGGTCTTTAATGGGTACCTCTGTAAGAAGCCGAGCCATCTTTCCCGAGATAAAGCGATTGGCTCCCCTTGCCCCATTGTTTCTGGATCTGGGCAGGAGAAGCAGGGGTGAGCTATTTCCAACCACATCAAGAAGAAAGTGAAAACCCAGTCTTAAGAGACAGGAAGCAACTTGTCTGAGGACACATATCAGTAAATGCAAAAAGGAAATTTAATGCCAGGCTGTTGTTCCAAATTCAGTGCTATTCTCTCTGAAACACCATAATTTCACCCAACTTCACCCGAATCTTCATTCTTTCATTTGTCTGACAAAGTCCCCCTTAGACGCCCTGTGAAGACCCAGGTGGCTTAAAGCGCATCCCTGTGTCAGCATACTGCAGCCACAGCCCAGGCATGAGAACCTGTCAACTGCTTGCTGGGCTGCGTGACCTTGCAAAGCACGTATCCTCTGCGGCTACCAGGAGGGTACATCACTCGTACCTGCCTTCAAGAGGACTGGCTGCAAGGAGTGTCATTAACTCCTTCAGCTGCTGTCTCTATGGACCTGCATATAGTTTGCATTCCCTGGGCTGCTCTGGGTCAGTGACTGGGGCTATTTCTTCCCTACATGAGGCTCCTCTAACGCACAGTTTTTACCCTGGGCCTGACCAAGACTTTCTCAGAGCTGCGTTGCAGTCTGGGGCTCTTCCTACCCAATCCTCCTGTTTGCTCCCTCCCCTTCACAGGTGTCAGACTTCCATCACGGTCAGAAGGCTCTTCCTGCTTCCTCCTGTTCTTTCCCTCTATCCTTACAAGCCGTTTCCTCAACAAATCTCTTGCACCTCTAATTCACCTTAGCATCTGTCTTCTAGAAGACCTAAATGACACACCCTCTGGGCCGTAAGCCCTACACCCATCTGCCCCTCAGGATAGCTTGTCTGATGGTCTTACAAGTCTCCATCATTACTGAGTGGCAGAATAGAAGTGTGGTTTCCCTGTCACCGCCAGGGGACATGGTAGAATCCAATTCCAGCCATAGCCAGAGGTGAGGGACAGCTGCTTTCCAAGCCTGGGGCTCCCACCCAACCCATGCCCGGCCTCGACCCCATCATCACTTCCCAGCCTCCAGATCCTCTGTCCAGGAGGGAGGTTCAGGGTAGAGAAAAGGCCTCGGGGCTTTGGACTGGGGTAAGAGACCTCAGTTCTAATCCTGTCCCTGCTGCTAAGTTCCCTTCTCTGGGCTTCAGTTTTCCCCATCTGTACAGTGGGACTTTGGCTTGGCTGGCCTGGGTGGGGAAAGGGGGATTTAAGGGCTCTGGGTTTAAGAAATGCCTTGGCAGTTGGTGAGGACTAAGCTATTTCTTCTGCTTGTTAAGACCAGACCAAAGGGTACAGGTGGGAAGTTCTACCCGGCAGCATTAGGGCCGAGGCCAGGCCTAGAGCCATGTCCTGATTATGGTCTGACACCGCAGGTTGCAGAGTGCTGTGCCTGGGCTCCTGAGAGCCCACCCCAGGAAGGACAGCTCTCTGAGGAGCCACAGTCAGGGGAGGTAAGCAGACAGCAGCGGTATGGGGAGGGAAACACAGAGGTACAAGGAGGCAGTACCAGTGCCCAAGGGAGGTTGGACAGGCTTCCTAGAGAGAGAGACTTTTGTGCTGGGCTTTGGAGGCTGATTAGGAGTTTTCCAGATAGAAAAGGGAAAGACTTTCAAAATAGACAGAATACAAAGACTGAGAGACATGAACCTATGTTATGTGTCCTAAAACATAAGAGAAATGGCAGGACTGGGGTGGAGGTCAGGGAAGTAGTGAGTGAGCTGTGCCCAGACCATGAAGGACCTCCATCAAGGCTGAGGATTTTACAGCCTTTATATTGACCTTAGACAGTGGATGCTAGTCTTAGTTCCATTTTACAGATGAGGAAACTGAGACCTCCAGAGATGGTGAGGGGCACGAGAATGCACAGGGCAGTGTCAGGCCCCGGTCAGGCTTGGGAGCCACAGGCCAAGTCGTCCTCTCCTTATTTGGTGGGCAGTACCAAGGACCAGGCTCTCCCCCACCCCAGCCCCTCATGGCCATCTGACTCCAGGGAGCATGGTGTCCCCAGTCCCTCCCCTCCCTCCACTCCCAGTGTCCTTGTCCTGCTGACATCATGTACACAAGGAAGGGAAATCTGTGGAGATTCCAGAAAGGCCAGAGTGTGGGAACCAGGACAGATGCCGCTGGCGCCACCCCAGCAGCGGAACCTCTGGAAGCTGCCAAGGGGGCTCTGGGATGTGTCTGAGGTCTCCGGATTCCTCTGTTGCAGGCCACCCCCCAGGGCCTGAGAAAGCTAGGAAGGCCCTAATCACCCAGCTGGACGTTCTGGCCCCAGGCAGCCTCTGTGGAGCTTTGTGCTGCCTGCACACAGGCATGGGGAATATATGAGCATCAGGAGAGCTGGGCCAGCCCAGCCTGTCTGCTTTCAGGGGTCCTGAGCCGGGGCCACTGGACCCCTGTAGATGGAGCAAGACTTCCATGAATTCTGCAGCCTGGGGATGGCGAAGGGAACCAAAGCAATACTGTGCACCACTTCCCCTGAACAAGGAGCTGGGGAGTGTGTGTGTGTGTGTGTGTGTGTGTGTGTGTGTTGTACGCAGACAAACAGACACAGACAGATGGTCCCAGCTCCCACCCCCACTGGCCCCAGGGGTGGATGTGCACCACCTGTTCCGCACATGTGGCTCTCAGCAGCTGCACATTCCGTCAGTGACCAGCTGTGGTGGCAGCTGGGGTGGTGGGGAGTGAGCACGGATGGGTCCCAGGGGAGCAGGGGAGGAGGACAAGGGGAGGACAGGAAGGGCCTGGGGGGAGCAGGGGTCAGGAAGCGGGGGAGGCAAGGAGGCTCAGTTTGTTCTCAGGACAGAACACTGAGCAGGAAAGTGGTGATGGGGGTACCTGACATCTGGGCTGGAGGCCCTGTCGGTGTGGGCCTTGGCAAAGAAAGCCTGGGGGACATCCAGGCAGGCCTGGCGCACCCGGTTAGGTCTTGGCGTATAGGTGGGCCAAACTGAGTGTAAGGAGACAGACGGTGCAGTTGGATGAGTCTGAAGCTCAGAGAAAAAGTCTGCGTTAGAGATAAAAACTGGGGAGTCATTGGCTTATAGGAGGTAAAGGCATGGGAGTAGATGAGTCGCCTAGGGAGAAAGCACATGGAGACAGAGGCTGAGTCCAAATGCTAACATCACCAAGTGCTCTTTCTCGACACCAGGCACAGGACTTCCCTGGTGGCGCAGTCGTTAAGAATCCGCCTGCTAATTCAGGGGACACGGGTTCGAGCCCTGGTCCGGGAAGATCCCACGTGCCGCGGAGCAACTAAGCCTGTGCGCCACAACTACTGAGCCTGCGCTCTAGAGCCCACGAGCCACAACTACTGAGCCTGCGTTCCACAACTACTGAAGCCCGCGTGCCTAGAGCCTGTGCTCTGCAACAAGAGAAGCCACTGCAATGAGAAGAGTAGCCCCCGCTCACCGCAACTAGGGAAAGCCCACACATGGCAACAAAGACCCAATGCAGCCAAAAATAAATATAATAAAATAAATAACTAAACTTTCAAGAAAAATAAAAATAAAAACATAAAAACACCAGGCACTGTGCTATGCATCTTACCTCATGTAAGCCTCACAACAAGCTTATGGAGTGAGTAGCTTTGTTATCATCCCATTTTACAGATGAGAAAACCAAGGCACAGGGAGTCCTTTCTTATCCTGGCTCACCTCTTGCCTCACTGTGTGGCCCTAAGGATGTTTTGTCCCTCTCTGAGTCTCAATGTCCACAGACACAAGGAGAGGGACAAGGGCCTACAGAGGGAGAGCTGAGTGGCACCCAGGTGCTCCAGCCGCTCTCCCCAGGCCCTGGGCTAGGATTCTGCCCATTGTAACTCTGCTGTTTTCCCTGGGACTGGGCACTATCTCCTCCACAGAGAAGGTAGAGGCCTTCAGGAGCCCCCCAGCTCCCCTCCCCATCACTAGTCACTCTCCAATATTTACCAAACACCTACTACATGCCGAACACTGCTAGGCATGGGGAGACGATGGGGAGCAAACCGCTTGGGTTTTGCCTTTATGTCCCAGAGACAGACATAAATTATTGCACAATTAATAACTACCAACAGCTGCCCGGAGCATCTCTGTGACAACCATCCTCTCCTCTGGGACCCCCAATACCTCCATCACTCAGCAGTTAGTTGCTCACTGTCTGGCCCAGCAAAGGGCGCTGGAACCCTCTTCCAACATATGGTCCGCATGCAACCCAACCATTGGCACCCAGGCGCTGTCAGTCTACTAATCTGAATACCAGCCCTAGGAGAAGGGGGCTGACCTAGTGTGGGATCAGGGATTGAGAAAGTGTCACTGGAGCTGAGACCTGACCCTGAAAATCTCTCCTGCTCATTCTGCTCTGGGGCAGGGGGATGAGAGAAGGGGAGAGGGTACAGGTTCCCTCTCTGCCTTCTTCCCTTTGGACTGAGGCTAGCTGCTACTTCTGGGCTCACCCCTCTGCCTCTTCCTGACCCCTCTCCATCAGCAAGCAAATTCCTCCTAAGGACTTGCCGCCCTCTGCAGTTGCCTGTGTTGCCCTCTCTCATTCACCTGCTCCTTCTTCAAACCTGCTTCTGCATCCTCCACAGACACTTCCAGATCCCTGAGGTACGGCCCCTGCCTCATGCCAAGGCCTCTGTGACCTCATGTTTGCAGGTCTTCCTCTTAGAGCCCCTGAACTGGCCACCGAGCCCTTTACTCGGCATTCTCTGACCTCGGCCCCAGGTGCTCTATCCTTGTTCAATTTTCCTCCTCCTCCCAGAGTTTCTCTGGCTGTTTTTCTCAGGGTTCTACGCTAGGTTCTCCTCCTTCTTGCTCTGCACTAGGTCCTTGAGTTACCTCATGTACCCCGTGGCTTCATCTATCAGTCCCCAAATCTCTACTCCAGCCCAGACATCTCCCCGGCCTCTCCTCCTGGGTGTCCCATGGGTCTCACAAACAGCATGGCCACACTGAGCTTACCTTCTCCTGTGTTTCCCATTGGTGCCTGTCACCTTCACCCACTCAGTCATCCAGACAGGAGCCCAGCATCACGTGGATTTGTTCTGTGTTCTTCCCCTCTAAACCAGTCCCTATTGCCTGGCCTATCGTAGGAGGCTTCTGATTGGTCTACCCCACTCTAAATGCACAATGCCACAGTTACCAGAAAGAATCTGGTGCCGGGACTTCCCTGGCAGCCCAGGGGGTAAGACTCCTCGCTCCCAATGCAGGGGGCCTGGGTTCGATCCCTGGTGGAAGAACAAGATCCCGCATGCTGCAACAAAGATCCTGCGTGCCGCAACTAAGACCTCATGCAGCCATAAATAAATAAATAAATATATTTTTAAAAACTGTATTTAAAAGAAAAAAAAAAGACTCTGGTGCCAACCTGTCTGGGTGGAGTCCCAGCTCTACCACTTACTAGCTGTGTGATCTCTGATAAGTTGCTTAATTTCCCTATGTCTCAGTAAAATGGGATTATAATAGATAATAATAGCAACTTCTGTTATAGGGTTGTTACAAGGTTTAAATGAGTTAATACATGTCAAATAGTACAGTGCCTGGTACATGGTGCAGTAAGGGTGCAATAAGAATTTATTTTTATTGTTGTTATTATCATTTATTTATTTCACAACAATGTTAAATGCTTACTATGCGCTAGACACTTTACTAGGCACTGAAAGACATAATAATGAACAACACAAATGATTCCTACCCCTAAGAACTTCACAGTCAGGGTGGAAGCCTCTTCATAAAATCCCACAGAGGGATGGTTTCCTGCTGCTTGGACCATGCCCTACTCACTTCCATTTTAAAACAAAACGAAAGGGCTTACCTGGTGGAGCAGTGGTTAAGAATCTGCCTGCCAATGCAGGGGGCACAGGTTCAAGCCCTGGTCTGGCAAGATCCCACGTGCCGCGGAGCAACTAAGCCTGTGCACCACAACTACTGAGCCTGTGCTCTAGAGCCTGCAAGCCACAACTACTGAGCCCGTGTGCCACAACTACTGAAGCCTGCGTGCCTAGAGCCCATGCTCTGCAACAAGAGAAGCCACCGCAATGAGAAGCCCGTACACTGCAATGAAGAGTAGCCCCTGCTCTCCACAACTAGAGAAAGCCCGCACACAGCAATGAAGACCCAACACAGCCAAAAATAAATAAATAAATTTATTTTGTTTTAAATTCTCTTTCAATAAATAAATAAAACAAAACAAAAGCAAAAACAAACAAACCCAGACTACACATCTCCCTCCAGCTATTGTCCTAGCTTACTTTCCCATCACAGTCAAGCTTCTTAAATGAGTTTATTCTGCCAGTAAGTATTTATTGCACACCTACTGCATGCCAGGCACTGTGCTAGGTGCTGGAGAGTCAGCAGGGAAAAGGAGAAACCAGTGTCTACCCTCAATGAGTTTATCTTGTGGTGGAGGACCCAGATGATAAATATATCAACAGATAATGTCAGTGAGATTAATAGATGCTATAAAGTATTGGGTTGGCCAAAAAGTTCCTTTGGTTTTAAAGTAAAAATAAAAGACATTTTTCATTTTCACCAAGAACTTTATTTAACAATGTATTCACCGTTTTGTTCCACTACCTTCTGCCATTTTTCGGGCAACTTCATAATTCCATCTTCCCAAAACGTTTTATCTTTTTGAGCAAAGAACTGTTCCAGGTGCCTTTTATAGTCTTCCAGGGAACTGAATTTTCTTCCATTAAGAGGATTTTGTAAAGACCGAAATAAATGGAAATCCAAAGGTGCAATGTCTGGTGAATACAGCAGATGAATCGGAACTTCCCAGCCCAGCTGTAACAGTTTTTGCCTGGTCATCAAAGGAACATGTGATCTTGTGTTATCCTGATGGAAGATGCTGCGTTTTCTATTGACTAATTCCGAACGTTTTCATCGAGTGCTGCTTTCAGTTGGTCTAATTGGGAGCAGTACTTGTTGGAATTAATCGTTTGGTTTTCTGAAAGGAGTTCTTAATAGAGGACTCCCTTCCAATCCCACCATATACACAACATCACCTTCTTTGGATGAAGACCGGCCTTTGGTGTGGTTGGTGGTGGTTCATTTCGCTTGCCCCACAATCTCCTCCATTCCACATTATTGTACAGCATTCACTTGTCATCGCCCGTCACAATTTGTTTAAAAACGAGACATTTTCATTACGTTTCAGTAGAGAATCGCAGGCGGAAATACGGTCAAGAAGGTTTTTTTCGCTTAACCTATGTGGAACCCAAGCATCAAAGCGATGAACATAACCAAGCTGGTGCAGATGATTTTCAGCACTTGATTTGGATATTTTGAGTATGTCGGCTATCTCCCGCGTGGTATAACGTTGATTGTTCTCAGTTAATGTCTCGATTTGATCGCTATCAACTTCAACTGGTATACCTGACCGTGGAGCATCGTCCAGTGAGAAATCTCCAGCATGAGACTTCCCAAACAACTTTTGACATGTTCGATCAGTCACAGCACCTTCTCTATACACTGCACAAATCTTTTTTTTACGTTTCAGTTGTGTTTTTACCTTTCTTGAAATAATAAAGCATAACATGCTGAAAATGTTGCTTTTTTTCTTCCATCTTCAATATTAAAATGGCTACACAAAAATTCACCAATTTTGATAAGTATTTTTTTAATGCATGCTGATATGACAGCTGTCACAATACAATCTAACATAATTGTTTCGAATGAAGTTAAAGACAACTAAGCGCTACTAGAGCCATCTGACGGAAAAAACAACAGAACGAACTTTTTGGCCAAACCAAATAAGATGATGTGAAACGGGACACAGAGTGAGCAGGAAATCGGTCGCTGTTTTAGACAGAGGGTCAGGAGAGTTCTCTCTAAGGATGTAACATTTGAGCCAAGACCTGAAGAGAGTGAGATAATTAATCTGAGACCATCAAGGAGAAGAGGCTTCCAGGTAGATGGAATGACGAATTCGAAGTCCTGCAGCAGCTACAAGCAGGAAATTTCGGTGGAAGGGCAGGCAGGAAGGCTCTAGTGGCTGAGTGAGCAGGGCAGGGGCAGGGCCCAGGGCTTAGGGTGGCCATACATCCAGTAATGCCCTGGACTGTCTCGGCATAGTTAGTGTTGCCTCCTTTCACTCTCAGAGGTGCCCCAGGCTTAGATGATAAATTATAGAGTCACCCTATGTATAGGCCATGGTAAACAGTTGGCATTTCATTCTGAATGTGATGGGAAGCCTATGGATGGTTTTGAGCAGGAAGTGATGTGATCTGACTGACATTTTAAACGATCATGACCAAGTACTTGAAACGCTCTCTGGCTCCTGTAACACCCACCCTTGGCTCTCCTCCACCTCCCGGCTGTTCCTTCGCAGTCTCCTCTGGCAGCTCTTTCTCTTCTACTCAACATCTAAATCTTGGGGTTTCTCTAGACCAGTGGTTCTCAACTGGGGGTGATTTCTCCCCCAGGGGACATTTGGTATTATCTAGAGACATTTTTAATTGTCACGACTGGGGCAGGTACTACTGGTACGTAGTGAGTAGAGTCCAGGGAAGCTGCTATACATCCAACAATGCACAGAACAGCCCCACCGATAAAGAATTTTCCAACCCAAAATATCAAATGGGACTGAGGTCAAGCCACCCCTGTACTAGATTAGCACTGTCCAATAGAAATAGATTGGGGAGGAGCATAAACAATTAATTAAAAAAAACTAAAAACAAGTGAAGTTAATTTTAATAATATATTTTATTTAATCCAATATGTATAAAATATTATAATCTCAGGGCTTCCCTGGTGGAGCAGTGGTTAAGAATCTGCCTGCCAATGCAGGGGACACGGGTTCAAGCCCTGGTCTGGCAAGATCCCACATGCCGCAGAGCAACTAAGCCCGCAAGCCACAACTACTGAGCCTGTGCACCACAGCTACTGAAGCCTGTGCGCCTAGAGCCCGTGCTCTGCAACAAGAGAAGCCACCGCAATGAGAAGCCCGCGCACTGCAACGAAGAGTAGCCCCTGCTTACAGCAACTAAAGAAAGCCTGCACGCAGCAACAAAGACCCAACGCAGCCATAAATAAGTAAATTTTTAAAAATATTATAATCTCAACATGTTATCAATATTAAAAATATAAATGAGAGCTCGCCCTTTCTCCCTCCCTCCCTTCCTTCCTCCCCTCCTTCCTCTCTCTCGCTTTCCTTCTTTTTTTCGCTTTTTTTTTTTTCGCTTTTTTTTTTTTTTTTTTCGCTTTCCTTCTTGAATCTGGTATGTATCTCACTTCCTAGCAAAGCAATTCAGTACAGGCACATTTCAAGTGCTTAGTAGCCACACGTGTCTCGTGGCTATTGTATTGATGGCACAGCTCTAGGCTCAGTACTAGATACTATAGCCTGATGTTTAGGAGCTATACAGGTAGTAAAGCCTGGTGGTTTGGCTCTGGAACCAAACTGCCTTGTTGAATTCCAGCCCTTCCATTTACCCTCTGTAGAGTTACTCCACCTCTCTGTGCCTTTTTTTCTCATTTACAAACTGGGGATGATAATAATTTTACTACTTTATAGAGTTGCTGAGAATGAAGTGAGTTAATACTTACAAAACAGTTTCAGGTGTTATAAGTGCTTACCAAACGTTAGCTATTTAGCTAGGCCCCATCCACACTTTCTTTCTGGGTAATCTGTCTACTCCTATAGCTTTAAGTGCCACCTATTACCTAATGACTTCCAAATTTAAATATTCAGCTTCGACCCCTCTTCTGAGCTCCTATTTATCTGTGCACTCCTTTTTTTGGGGGGGGGGCTTCGTTGCTGTGCACGGGCTTTCTCTAGTTGCGGCGAGCGGGGGCTACCCTTCGTTGCAGTGCGCAGGCTTCTCATTGCAGTGACTTCTCTTGTTGCAGAGCATGGGCTCTAGGTGTGCAGGCTTCAGTAGTTGTGGCTCGTGGGCTCTAGAGCGCAGGCTCAGTAGTTGTGGTGCATGGCTTAGTTGCTCCACGGCATGTGGAATCATCCCGGACCAGGGATCGAACCTGTGTCCCCTGCATTGGCAGGTGGATTCTCAACCACTGTGCCACCAGGGAAGTCCCTGTGCACTCCATTTTGATGGCCCGGGGCATCTCACATGAACATACCTACAACGGAGCTTGATCTTCCCCTGCAAATCTGCTCCACTGCCAGTCCCTGTGACCTCAGTCACACGCAGGGCAGATCTCTGGGCAACATGGCTGATTTCTGCCTTTCCAGGGAATGCAGAGTGCACGGACTGCACAACTTCTGCGTTGGTTGAGGTTTCCACTCCACTGGTACATGTCCATGGAAGTTATGTGAGTGCTGAGGGCATCTGGAAAAAGAGAGTCCATAGGTATGGCTGGGGTGAACACCAGGGCCTCCTGAGGAAGTCCAAGCTGCAGGTTCTGACTGCGCATGCCAGCTGTGTACCTGTGCATGTCTATACCTACATGTCCATATACTTGGCCACGTGGTAGTGTCTGTGGACACGTGTGGAAGGGGGCACGGGATTGTTCTGTCCCACCACCATAATCAAGTGTCCCCAGTCAGGTCTTACAGTGGGAGTGGAAGTGCAGTTATTCTCAGATGACTAACCCCACTCTCCCAAATGAGGAGATGGCTTCCTCTGTGTCCTGGGGGGTGAGTCAAAGGGAAAGACTTCATCTCTGACCCACCACATGGAGACCACCTTCCCATCTCCTCCTCCCAGCTCATGAAGTCCACCTTCCAGGATGCCCCCGTTCCATTTCCTTCTGAGCTTTGGGGGGTCTCTCTGAGGCACTGGCCCATGAGGATCGCAGGTGAATCTCAGAATCTTCCTTGAGTCTCCCTCCCTAGGGGCAGGGCAGTCGGAGCCCCTACCCAGTGAACAGTTTGGTCTGTTGTAGGGGGGAGGAGGGTCCCAGGAAGGGAGGCTGGAGGGTGCCACCCACCCCCTTTTGAGGCCCTGCAACAGCTTCAGGAATGGGCCCTCTCCAGGCACTCTTGGCCTCCCAGGACAGCTCTGCCTCTGGTGAACTGGGAACTAATTCCCAGGGACACCCACGATCAAGACAGGTCTTCAGGCACCTTGGCCAGAGCTGGTCCTGCGCAGGTGGTGCAGCCACAACTTCGGCCATCCCTTTTGGGGATGGCCCCCTCACCCACATTCTACTTGCTCTGGACCCCTTTGGGAGAAGCGGCCAGAGAATTCTGGCCGAGGGTCAGCCCACAGCCACTCCACTGACCTCCCCAAACCGATGTCTCTGCCGCCCCCAGAACCCCAGGAGGCAGGAGCCGGCGAGGGGACCTCTAAAGAGGCTGGGGTATAGCGGGGCGGCGCCTCCACAGGCCGACAGCGCCCCGGGGGCGAACCAGGGACAGACGGGGACCCCTTGGCTTCCCCAGGGGCCTCCAAGGGCACCTGCCCAAGGCCACCCAGAGCGCGGCGGCCGAGGGAGCGGAGCCGGACCTCCCAGCCGTCGGCGGGGCGGCGACCTCCCGGGGCCTTCCCACGGCTCGGCCAGCGCGTCACGGAGGGGGCGAGGGGGCGCCCGGGGCTGCGGCTGCGACGCAGGAAAGGGCCCTGGGAAAGGGCGGTGGCTGCGCCCCCGGGGCGGGGCCGGGGCGGGGCCCGACTTCCCGGCTCGCCGCCCGCGCCGCCGGCCGGGGACCCACGCAGCCCGCGCTGACGATGAAGCGGCCCCGGGAGCCGAGCGGCTCCGACAGCGAGTCCGACGGACCCATCGACGTGGGCCACGAGGGCGAGCTGAGGTAAGGCTGGCTGGGGGCGCTGGGCGCGCCTGGGCGAGCAGGCTGGGGAGCAAGCCGACGGGCCGGCGAGCGCGGAGCCAGTCCTGGAGCGACCGGGGTAGACGCAGGTGTGGCGCCACCGTTACGCGCACGAGTGCCCGGGATCCTGTGCGCTCTCGGCCGTTTAGGGCTCGAGATGCTGGGACGGAGGGAGAGTTCAGCTCGGGGTCTGAGGTCCGGTTGGAGATCTCTTTCTGTCCAAGTGAGGCTACTGGCGAGGACTTTTTTTTTTTTTAATTTATTTTTATTTAATTTATTTTTGGCTGCGTTGGGTCTTTGTTGCTGCGCGGGGGCTACTCTTCGTTTCGGTGCGCGGACTTCTCATTGCGGTGCCTTCTCTTTGTTATAGAGCATGGGTTTCTAGGCGCGCGGGCTTCAGTAGTTGTGACACGTGGGCTCAGGAGTTGCGGCGAACGGGCTTAGTTGCTCCTCAGCCTGTGGGATCTTCCTGGACCGGGGCTCGAACCCCTGTCCCCTGAGTTGGCAGGTGGATTCTTAACCACTGCGCTACCAGGGAGGGCTTTTCCCTGAAGATCTTAGGAAACCCTCATGGACTGTTGGTATCACACCCCCTGGTCCTGAAGTAGAGTAGTCACTACTCTGCAGTGACTATGCAGAGTAACCATACTTTCTTAATTTTACCCTAGCTGGGGTGCACTTTTCATATAGTACATACACACACACACACACACACACACAGACAGACACACACACACACACAGACACACACACAGACACAAAACTTCCAGGGGAAGAAAATCTTTGGAATTAAGGTTTTAATATTGGAGAAAATAATCGCTGACTTGCCCATGGTCCTTGCAAGGGCCTAGACTCTGATTCCAGTGCTCTTTCTACTGCACCAGTCTGCTGTCAATATCTTTTAACTCTTGGTACGTTTTCTGACCCTGCTTCAAACCTGTAGAACAAACTGAACTTGTATAAGTTCTGTTACGTCCCAGTTCTGTGACCAATCTAAGCTTCGGTTTCTTCATCTGAAAAATGGGTATAAATAATAGAACTGACCTCATAGGATAATTAGGAAAATCAGATGAGATAACCTATGTCAAGGGCTTCACACAGAGCCCAGCACGTAGAAAATGCTTAAGTAATATCAGGCACCCAATATGTGATACTCAGAACCCTGAAAGAGCAGCAAGGACTGACTGGGAGTCTGCAGACTTGGGTCCCAGCCCCAAATCTGCCACCAAGTTACCGTGTGACCTTGGGGCATTGCTTTCCCTTTGTGAGCCTGTTTTCTCATCAGTAAAATAAAGGAGAACAGGGAGTGGGAAAAGGAAGCCTATTTGGTCCCTCCTGGCTCATCCAAACCTGACTCTCTAGAATAGATTTGAAAGGGGGATTCAGTTCATTCTTAGGGATGTTTCTGAGAGTATTTCGTACTTTCAGTGATATCCAGTTTTCTGAGACCAGGGGGTCCTGCCTCAGTCACAAGTCCCAGTAAAGCGCCCCCAGCTTCCAGTTCTTTCTAGCTTCTAATAGGAGGTAATTTCCTGTCCATGAGGTTTTGGGGTATATAATAGCATTCCCTATGCAACTTAATAGCCTTTTAAAATTGTTTAGCAGAAACTGCTCTTTAGAGAATCAATTCTCTGAGTCTGTGCCTGCTAGGAGGAGGGGAAGGGCCCAGCACCATGGGGTGGGGGGTTGGCGGGGAGGTGTCTCAAGCTCAGTGTCATTGGGTCTTCATGAATCAGAGGCATGAAATGGGTGTCAGAGAGCTGCGCTGATTGGAGCTGCCTTCTGTCCTCCAAGAATTTGCAGCCTGGTCAGTGACCTGCCAGGTCACACAAAGTCCATGGACAGGATGGACAGGATGGGCTGTGAGGGCACCTGAGCAGGGAGAGGTCACTCACAACCAAAAGTGCAGGGAGGGCTTCCCTGGTGGCGCAGTGGTTGAGAGTCCGCCTGCTGATGCAGGGGACATGGTTTCATGCCCCGGTCCGGGAAGATCCCACGTGCCGCGGAGCGGCTGGGCCCGTGAGCCATGGCCACTGAGCCTGCGCGTCCGGAGCCTGTGCTCCGCAACCGGAGAGGCCACAGCAGTGAGAGGCCCACGTACCGCAAAAAAAAAAAAAAAAAAAGTGCAGGGAGAGCTTCCTGAAGGTGGTGGCATTTAGACTGTGGCATTTGGACTATGGCATAAAGGATCAGTAGGCAGTTTTTTTCCTATACATTTTGTCCTTTCAACTAGAGCCCATTTTTTTAGACTGTCTAGATTCTTAGGCGAGCAGACCCCCCCCAGAGGAGAGAAACAGTTGGACATCTGGCAGAGGCCGACTTATAGACCCCTCTTTGTAGCACTCACCAAAGGGCCCTCCCCCCAGCAGACATCAATGCTTCAATTCAGGGAGCGCTGAACGATGCCTGCTGTGGCCCAGACCCTGGGCTGGGCGTGGGGGGCCCAGATGTATCCTGCTCAGCCTCTGCCCTCAGGGAACTCTCAGAGAAGAGCTTCATGAACAAAGAAAGCCAGATGAACATTGGCAAGGGCCAGGGGACTGGAGCAGCCAGCCTCCCCAGGGTCAGAGGCAGGGTGCAAATCCGCCCCCACCCCCCGTAAGAGTAAAGAGCAGGTTGTGTTCCATTGCCACTGTAGGCATCTGCCTGGTGGCAGTGTCCTGCCCCATATATGGGAATCACCCTTAGAGCTCCTATCTGAACACAGCCCCCTGACACATGGGGGTCCAAACTGAGAATAGTCTCCCCCCTCCCTCTGCAAAAATTTAATGAGCACCTGCCACGTCAGGCACTGGGTCAGGGTCTGTGGGTCATTTAAGGCACATGGTGGCCTTTGAAGTCTCACCACCATTAACTTGGGTAAGTGACGACCCTTTTCTGAATTCTAATTTTCTCCTTTACAAAATGGGGATGCTAATACCTTACCTCATAGGGGGAGGCTTTGATGAGGTAATGGACTTAAGGCACACAGCTCCCTGCTTTGGCACAAGGCAACTTCCAATGAAAGCTACTCCCTAAGGGGTCGCCGTTCAGTTGGAGAGTGCCACGTCCGTGAGGCAGCATGGTCTAATGAAAAGCCTGGAGATCTGAAGACTGGACTTTGTGTCTCTGTCACTCCAGCTATCAAGTGATTATTTTTCCTAAGTGTGAAATGGCCCAATAACGTACTTAACTCATTGTATGATAAATGAGACAAGTGAACATGGAAGTGCTCTCTAGAACAAAAAGTACTGGCTATGAAATGTACATGGGGGGACGATGACTGTATGGGGAGCACTGGATGAAAAGCCAGTAGACTTGGCTCCAGTTCTGGAATTTCCTCTAATTTGCTGTGTGGCCTGGAGCAGATCGCTTCCCCTCTCTGAGTTTCCTCCTTTTACAAGTAGGCTCAGTGGTCTCTGAGAGCCCTTCATTGGAGACATTGTGATTCTGCCTTTGGCTGATGGAAAATGAGCGGGGTCACCTGCAAGGGCTCCTCGGCGGAGTTCCCAAAAAGGAAGTGAGGGTGAGCGCTGAGGGTAGTCAGGACCAGCAGCCAGACCACCTGGAAAGCTGCCCCTCCCCCAAGAGGCCACCCCAGAATCCTGGCTAGGGACCCCTTGAGGCCCACGGAGCAGATCTCGGGGGTCAACATATCTTCTCTGGGTCCATGAAAATCTGCCTTATTTTCAGACTCTCAGACAAGAATCTCTCACACCCTCTCCCAATGTCAGGGCCAGATCCCAGCCTGGAAGAGAGCTAGCTCTGGCTGAGCTCTTGGGAGCTTTAAGGCTAAGGGGACTGGAGGGCTATTCAGACAGACAGGAAATAGGAATCAGGAGGGAAAACAATGTTGATTTTGAAGCCAGAAGATGTGGATTCCCATGCTGGCTTTGCTCCTCAGCAGCTGCGTAGGCTGGGCAAGCTGCCTTACCTCCCCAGTGCCCAGCATCCTCATCTGTAAAGTGGGGCTTCCCCTCAAAGGAGGGAAGTATATGTAGGGATGCCGAGAAAGCTGTGAAGTGAGGTTTGCCTGTGGGATACGGGAGTGGGGGGAGAGGGATAACACCGCAGAGACCCAGGAGAGTGGAAAAGGGTGGCTGAGCTGCCATGCTCTGAAAGGGGTGTGTCAGCCTCCAACAGATGGTCCCTGAGGAGGAATCAGGCTGAGAGGCAGTGACGTGAGCAGTGGTAACCCAATACCCCAGGAGACACCTTATCCAAGCTGCGGGGACAAAGGCCGTGTTTCTTAGTAGACCTTGGCCCTTGTGGCTTGTCCATACTGAAACTTTGTAAACAAGCTGCCCTACAGATCTCAGGATCTGGCCACCTGAGCCCTGGATCTAGCTTGCTGACCCATCCCTCCCACGAGCTTTCATAGGCCTCTTACATTCTTGTCCAGATGTTTGGATGGAGATATCCTTTTCCAGATGTAGCTAGATGAAGCCAGGGACATAGCAGTAGGTTTGACAAATGTTGATCTGGTCTCCCATGCAACCTTATCTCTTTAAGCCGTTGATGAAAATGATCCAACCTCTAGTGCCAAGAGGGTCGTCACGTGGGCTGGGACCCTCCCGGTGAGCCACACATGCCCCCATCCCACAAAGGTCTCAGACATAGATTTTTTTTCTTTTAATATTTGTTTATTTATTTGGCTGCATCAGGTCTTAGTTGAGGCACGCGGGATCTTGGTTGAGGCCTGCGGGTTCTTTTGTGGCAGCACACGGGCTTCTCTTTAGCTGTGGCATGCGGGTTTTTCTCTCTCTAGTTGTGTAGTGCGGGCTCCAGGGTGCGTGGGCTCTGTAGTTTGCAGTGCGTGGGCTCTCTCGTTGAGGCGCACAAGCTCAGTAGTTGTGGCGCGCAGGCTTAGTTGCCCCGAGGCATGTGGGATCTTAGTTCCCCGACCAGGGATCGAACCCGCATCCCCTGCATTGGAAAGCGGATTCTTTACCACTGGACTGCCAGGGAAGTCCCAAGACATAGATTTTATGGTCTCACCTCTGTGTTCTCCGGTGATGCCAAAGATGAGGGCAGGAGGAGGAGCTCAACCACGAGCTCTGTCATGTCACTTGCTGAGTACTGGGTACAGCTGTGAATGAGACAGATATGGTTCATGGCCTCATGGAACTTACAGACTTGATGGAGAGTTAGACATTAATCAAATAATCATATAAATATGATTTGTACCCAACAAATGGGTACAAATGCTATGAATGCAGGATGCTAGGATAGCGTAAAGCAGGGGGTATCAAGTGGGAGGGGTGATGACATTTGAGTTGAGATCTGAAAGGTGGTAGAAGTTACTAGGCAAAGGGGCTGGGGCTTGGGGGTGGGGCGAGGGAGTGGACCAGAGAGTTCTGTGCTAGGGGAGCAGTATGTGCCACCACAGGAAGGAGTTAGTGCATTCACAGGCTGGAGCACACAGAGCAAAAGAGAATTGAGTCTAGGAGGTGACAGGGGCCTGCGGGACTACCTGGAAGATGGTAGCCTTGATCCTAAAAGCATTGAGAAGGCCCTGTAAGAGAGTGACACGATCAGATTTGCATTTAGATGATCACTCTGCCCGCTTGTAGGAAGTAGTGGGTGTAATAGTCTCCTGCAGTCTAGAAAGATGATGGAGGCTTGGTCCCGAGATCGGCAGTGGAGATAAGGGGGACAGGTGTGAGATGTATTTTAGACATGGAATGGGCAGGTTTTGATGGGGTAGGTGAGGACAGAGGAGGAATCAAAGATGGTGGCTGGGTGTCCACCTTGCAGAAGTGGGATGTGGGTGCCTTCGCTGAGATGGGAACCTAAGCAGAAGAGGAGAGGTGGAGGCAAGCTCTTGGGTTCCTGTTCAGATGGGTGGCATTTCGCGTTCTGAAATAGCAGGGGAGTCACCTTGTCTAAAGTTATTTGTGGCTGTGATGTCTCCAGTGGGAGCTGGGCTCTGGAGGGCTGGGGCCTGGCTGAGGGCATCCAGTCCAGCCCTAGGTCTGAGTGGGGCCTCTGGCGTGTTGGCCAAGTGAATGATCCTAAGTGCAACCCAGAGAATCTCCTTCACTCCAAGAGAGCCTCAGAAGTGGGAACCATGAAGAGGGTGAGCAGTTGGGCTGAGGAGGATTCGGTCAGTCTGGGCAGGAAAAGCCCCAGAGGGCTGAGCCTCCTCCCGGTGATGGTAACGCCTGGGCTGCCGGCAAACATACATCCTTCAGCCAAGCCCGGGACCGGAGGCCTGACACGATGCGGGCTGGAGCCTTCTGGGGAGGCTGGGGCCACGTCCCGAGAGTCCGAGAGGGCCCTGTGACCCAGATGTCGCCTCCCCCTCGCCCGGACCGCGCAGCGTGGGAGGAGGCGGCAGCTGCAGGCCGGGTGGAGGGCGGGCGACCGGCGCGCCCGGCCCGTGGGAAGCGGCGGCATCTGTTCTTTCCACGCTCGTTCCCAGCGGCTCCCTCTGAAACCTAACCCGCAGGCCCGGCCCCGCCGCCGCCGCCCGTGCCCTCGCCCGCCCCGCCCGGGGGATCGGGTTGCAGGAGCGGGGCGGCCGGGCTGCGGTTCCCCCGACGGCCCGCGGCAGCAGCGAGGGCGAGGGGCGAGGGGCCGGAGGCAAGGCCGAGAGGGTCAGGTCGGGGCGAGAGCCAAGCCCCCCCACCCATGGCCCCAGCCGCCGGCGACTCTGGGGCAGGAAGCTCTGTGCAGGGGAGGACTTGGCCCGGGGAGAAATGAGCCCCCGGGGAGAAGGGGAGAGAAGGCGTCCCCACCCACGCCTGCCCTGCGCCTCTTCCCGGCCTGGGAGACCTCGGCCGCCTGGGAGGGGTCTGTGCCCGCCCACAGCCGGCCTCCGAGGTCAGCCCAGGCCAGGGAGACGGTCCTCTGAAAAATCAGTCTTTCTTTTCCTCTCCAGCCAGATGGCCCGGCCGCTGTCCACCCCCAGCCCTTCACAAATGCAAGCCAGGAAGAAACGCAGAGGGGTGAGTGTGTATCTCAGCAGAGCTGTCCAACAAATGTTTGCCCTGAGTTCCCAGGGGCCTGGCGCAGAGAAGCCTGGTCAGAAACACCACCGGGAAGTGAGCCTGCCTGGGTTCAAGTCCCAGCTTTGCCAGTAGCTAGCTGGCTGACTTTGTGCAAGCCACTTAATCTCTGTGTGCCTCGTTTTTTCATCTGTGTAACTGAAATAATGATGGTACCTACCTCAAAGGGTTGTTTTGAAGTGAATTAATGTAATGCACTCAGAACAGAACCTGACGCACAATTAGCCACTATCATTTATTCCAGCCTCCCCCTGCTTCTCTCTGAGCTCAGAACTTTCCTTCCCTCTTAGTGTGCTGAGGGGTAGGGAAGGGGGACAGAAGAAGGAAGAGCCCGTCCTTGCTCTTGGCCCTACTTTTCCCCCAGGATGCAGCTGTGCTTCTGCCCTGGGAGTCCAGAGACTGGAATGTGGCAGAGACCAGCCCTGCCACTCACTAACCAAAAGGCCTTAAGCAGCCACACCCACCCAGCCCTCGTTCTCTTTATCGGTAAAATGGGTGTTGTCATTTCTGTCCTGCTATCAGTATTGCGCCGCCAGTATTGTGAGATGAGAGTGAGCTTGTGGGAATGAAAGGCCTTCCCAGCTGGAGAGAGCAATGGGACTCCTCAGACCTCATGACCCAGCACCTCAAGGGGTCTCCCTGGCCCAGGAGGGGCCTCCAGGACCTGCTGCAGTGCTGTGGCTGGTGTTCCTGTTCTAATTGGTTGGTGCCCTGCTGTATCAGTGGTTAAACGTTTTGGATACCATCCCTTAGATCAAGACAAGAGATCTGAGTTCTAGTCCCAGCCTTGCACTTCCTTGCTGTGTGACCTTAAGCAAATCCTGCCCCTCTCTGAGCCTCGTTTTCCTCTTCCATAATATAAGAATGGATTTATCTCCCTGACAGAAATATTGTGACGGAACATATGAGTCAGTGCCTGTCGAGGCGTGTTGGAAACCGTGATGAAGTGCCTACTTGGTTTTTGTTTGTTTGTTTGTTTCATCATTGTTTTTTAGATCATAGAGAAACGGCGCCGGGACCGCATCAACAGCAGCCTTTCTGAACTGCGGCGCTTGGTCCCCACTGCCTTTGAGAAGCAGGTATGTGACATTGCTGAATGTGCTAGAGGAAATGCTGTGCGGGTGGCAGATAAGGTTCACTTCTCACGGCATCTCTTATCGATTGGTGGCAGCTGCCTGAAGTGCTGTGATATCATTTACTGATATCTGTTGATGGCCAAGAATAAGGGGGATGGAAATTCATATTTACTGAGGTGTCTCAGGGGTTGTGGCTTTATGTCCATCATCTGGTTGCACTGAATGCTCAGAATGATCCTGAAGGGTAGGGATTATTATGCACATTGCACAGGTAAGGAAACTGAAGCACAGAGAGGTGAAGTAACTTATACCAGATCACACAGCTAGTAAGTAGCAGAGCGGAACTGGACACAGACTGTGTGATCCTAAAGTGCCCTATCCCTCTGCACTACTGACATTTCCAGAACTATCTGAAAGTAGAACAGGCCGCTTGGGGAGTGAAGTCTCTGTCATTGAACATGCTGGGGTGGAGGGACTCCAGTGGAGAGTCAGACAGTTGAATCAATCAGACAACCTCAAAGATTCTCACCGTGTGCGCCAAGGCATGGTCATAGGTCCTGTGTCTTCCTTTCTGCTGGGGAGAACAAGTCAGTCATTCCACAGACATTCACTAAAACCTTCACAAGTCCAGCCATGAACTAGACCTGGTACCTACCTTCAGGGGACTCACATGGAGAGTCCGACCCTCAGGTTTCATCTGGGAGACCAGGTGATGCTGGAGGCTTCAGAAACACTCCTCAAGAGAGAGAATGGAGGAAGAGCAGATGCTTTGGAAAAAGACAGTGAGCCCGATCTTGGGTGTGTGTGGCGAGTGTGCAGTTGGATTCCCGGTAAAGCTGGTCTAGGAGGCAGGTGAGGATGCAGGAGTGACATTCTGGTGATGGTGCCTGAAGCCATGGAGGTAGAGGGGACCCTCCGAGGAGAGCGAGAAAAAAGTGAGCCATCACCCACTGGGAACACCACCGTTTTAAGAGACAGTTAGAGCAAGAAAGCAGGGGAGGGGGGCTTTCAGGAAGGATGGTCAGCAATGTGGTGGACAGGTGGGCTAAAATGAGAACTGAAGAGAATGGGTTAGATTTGGTGGGCTTGGCTAAAGCAGAAGCCCGATCGCAGGCAGTGGTGGAGTGGGGGGAGGAAGAGAAAACTGAGGTCGTGAGTGCTGATGACGCCATGCTGGGGAGGAGGGCGACAGAGGTCAGCTGAAGGCCGCCACTCTTCTGTCTTCTGTACACACAGGGCTCCTCCAAGCTGGAGAAAGCCGAGGTCCTGCAGATGACGGTAGATCACTTGAAAATGCTCCACGCCACTGGCGGGACAGGTACTGATGCTCTACTTTCCTGGAACCATTCCTGCAGCCAATATTTGGGGGCTGGGCCCTGGGGATACTTTGGTGAGCAAAGTAGATGTGGTCCCTGACTTCATGGAGCTCACAGTTCACAAAGGGGCTGAAGCAGATCCAGGTGGAACGTTCGCAAAGCTTGTCTTTCTTCTTTTGGCATTGCCCCTCGGCTTTTATTGTCTCCATGTGTCCTAGCCCTTTCCTCAACTCCACTCCTTCCAGCCTTGAACCTTGGAGGAGCTCTTCTACAACAGATTACTGATCCCCCTGCCCCCAGGGCCTCGTTAAGCATCAGCCTGAATGAGCTTATTCTCACTGTGATCCCAGTGGGAGAGACACGCCTGAGATTTTTAGCCACAGCACTTCGCTAGTGTGCCCACCCACCGGTCTAGGCTTCTGAGCTCTTGTGTCCTTGGCAGTGCTGGGGGGATATGTCACGCTCACCGCTGAAGATCAGTCGTGGGATTTTAGTAGGATGCGAATGTTAATGCATTCTGTTATTTTGAGCTAGTCCACTACAAAAAAGTCATGGAATTGTGGCTTTTAAAAGACTTCTGGACAGATGGAAATACTGTGTGCCTGAAGCCGCTCTGTGTGTTTCGGTAATTTCACCATTGGGAAACCTTGAAGGCTCCACTGACCTTGGCTCCAAAGCCTTAAGTCTTGAAGCCTTAACTTGCTACCCCCTCAAGGGGATGGTTGCATGTTAAGCAGCCCAGCCTGGTGCCTCTCAAGCCTCAGCGGGCAGCAGTGTCATGTAGGGGCTGACAGCGTCGTGGGTCACAGCCCAGAGATCCCGAGGCAGTAAGTCTGGATTGGAGTTTAGGAATCTGCCAGTTTAGCAGACACGCCCGATGATCCTGCTGCAGGTGGTCACTTGGAGAACTTGTGCCAAAGGAACGCACAGCCAACGGTGGAAACTGTCTCTAATCAACCAGTGGGGGAGGAATTTCAAGCCACATTTGTATTTATCCAATTAAAAGAAAACTAGTGACTAATATTTGGGCAGCATTTTATAGTTTTCCAAATGCTTTCTCTAACATTATCTCATTTGATTCTCACAAGAACCTCGAGGGTGGGTGTTGCTATCCTCACTGTTTTCTGGCTAAGGGCTGATGGGAAGACAGAGAATTGGCATGGAGCACTGGCTTTGTATGTGAACACTGAGTTTACTACTTACTAGCTTTAGGACCTTGGACAATGATTTAAGCTCTTTATTCCTCAGTTTCCTTATCTCTAAAATGAGAATAATGCTAGGGGTTTTTTAAATATAAATTTATTTATTTATGGCTGCGTTGGGTCTTCGTTGCTGCGCACGGGCTTTCTCTAGCTGCGGAGAGCGGGAACTGCTCTTCGTTGCGGTGCGCGGGCTTCTCATTGCAGTGGCTTCTCTTATTGTGGAGCACGGGCTCGAGGCATGCGGGCTTCAGTAGTTGTGGCACGCGGGCTCAGTAGTTGTGGCTCGCGGGCTCTAGAGCGCAGGCTCAGTAGTTGTGGTGCATGGGCTTAGTTGCTCTGTGGCATGTGGGATCTTCCTGGACCAGGGCTCGAACCCATGTCCCCTGCATTGGCAGGAGGATTCTTATGGGGATTCACTTCCCCATAATGGTTATAATGATAGGTTTTTATGAGGTTTAAATTAGCTAATGCAAATTAAGTGCTTAGGAAGAACTCAGCAAATGTCAGTGGAAAAAGAACAGTGAACAGAGAAAGGTGATGGGATTTGCTCAAAGTTGCACAACTAAGTAGACAGCAGAGCCAGGTCTTACTGCCTAGAAGGCCTGGCTCCAAACATCATCTCCTGCCAAGCTGTTCCTCTGTGGGGACCTCAGCCGTGAACCAGGGACCCGATATTTGCTACAATGATCATGAAGCCAGTGCTCACTGGGGCTGTTCTGTCTTTGCCCAGAAGGTGGTCGAGAGACGGGCAGGTGTGGAGAAGCTGTGAGAATGTGAATACTTCTGCAGGCAGTCCCCCTGGTCATCCCACACTGAAGTCAAACCAAAGACAGGGTCCCTGGCCTGAGGGCAGCAGCTGAGGACCAGAGTGGGGTCCTGCTTTCTAGACTGCCCTTTGGGCTGGGGAACAAACTCCAATGCTTATGGGGGCCAAACCAGTCATATAAATGATAGCTAACTTTTCATTTGTTAAGCATTTCTGTGCACCATTTCATTTCGCCCCCCCCATCTGTACATGGCAGGGCCTGTTAATATGCCCATTTCACAGCTAAGGAAATCAAGCATGGAGAGATTGAGACTTGTCCATAGTCAGGGCGCTAGTTAAGTCCATGGTCAAGCAGCTGGCCCCCAAAGACCTCATGCTTCATTGCTACCCTATGCTCTCCTCTCCGAGGAGTCTCCCAGCTCTGATGGCTCCTGCCACCACCTCCCAGCGTCTGCCCCCATCAACTCTACACCTCCACGTGCACAGCGCTTTCACATCTGGCAGGTGTCTATTTAAATGAAGTTATCTGGGCCGCAGATTTCCTTCTTTGGGTTAATCATGAATGGTGATGAAGATAACACTTCACGTTTTATAACGCTTCACAGTTTAGTGAACTCATTTGATCCGCACAGTCCACTCGCTCTACCCCAGTAGGGATGATTATTCCCACTTTAAGATGGTGAGACTGGGGCTCAGAGAGGTGAGGTGACGTGCCCAAGGGGGTGAGTGGGGAAAGCAGGTCCAGAGCTCAGTGCTGACCCCAGGCTCGGTGCTTGTCTCCTGCCTGGCATGCCCTCATCGTGCCTCACTTTGCAGGATTCTTTGATGCTCGAGCCCTGGCAGTCGACTTCCGGAGCATCGGTTTTCGGGAGTGCCTTACCGAGGTCGTCAGGTACCTGGGGGTCCTGGAAGGGCCCAGCAGCCGTGCAGACCCGGTGCGGACTCGCCTTCTCTCCCACCTCAACAGCTATGCAGCCGAGATGGAACCTTCACCCACGCCCGCTGGGCCCCTGGCCTTTCCTGCCTGGCCCTGGTCCTTCTTCCATAGCTGTCCAGGGCTATCTGCCCCGCGCAGCCAGCTCGCCATCCTAGGAAGAGTGCCCGGCCCCATCCTCCCCGGCACCTCCTCTCTGGCTTACCCCATCCCGGCCTTCAGAACCAGTCCCTTGCGCAGAGCCACTGGCACCATCCTGCCAGCCCGGAGGAATTTGCTGCCCAGTCGAGGGGCATCTTTTACCCGGAGGGCCCGCCCCCCCGAGAGGCCAGCCGCGCCCCTGCCCCCCAGTGGCAGGGCTGCCAGGAGCAGCCACGTGGCACCCCTCCTGCGATCCTCTTCCCCCGCCCCTCCTGGCATTGTGGGGTCTCCTGCTTATGTGGCTGCTCCCGGCTCTTCCCAGGGGGCAGCTGGGAGGCCAGCAGGAGCTGTGCTCTGCCACTCCTGGGTCTCTGAAATCACTGAAGTCGGGGCTTTCTGAGCTGGCTTTGCCCCCAGGAATGAGGAGAGTTCTTTTTCCAGGAGCTCTAAAGATGGCGTTGCCTTTTCTGCTCTGTTTTCCGGACTGGTTCATATATGAAGGTGTCTTCTTCACCCAGCAGAGGCCCCCTTCTCCTTTGGCCCCTCTCCCCTCCTCACTGCTTGTCCCAGCTTCTCCTGGGGCTGTTCTGATCTCAGAAGCTTGGTCTCATGTTTTCCCTGGAGAGATGAGTCCCAGGAGAGCCCCCCAAGAGCTGTACCCAGACCCCTCTCCTGCCCCAGGACACATGGGCAGTAGGCATTAATCTCAGGTTGGGGAACAATGCTTTAACCTAAAAGGCACAATGACCTAAGGCACGCTGCTCCCCTAGAGATCAGACCCCAGCCAAGAGCAGTGACTGCCTGGCTGCAGCCTTCCCAGGCCCCCAGGGGTCAGAACATAGTGTCTGTCTCACTTCCTGAGACAGTAACAGACAGACACAGGGGCCACAAAGAGGTCTCCTGGGAACCCTGTCTGCCCCAGCCCACCTGTCTCCCGCCCACTGCAGTGAACCCAGAACAGACCTGCTGTCCACCACGGCCAAGGCTGGGGACTGGGAGCCCAGCAGGGCCCGTTCCTGCCCTCTTGCCAGCTGCCGACACCTACCCTCCAGCTGACCAGCAGTTCCCTGCACACAGCTGGGAGGTCTCTGGGCTCCGTGACAGGGTGTACTCACCACCAGGCCTCGGACGGCGTCCCCAGGCAGGAGCCAGGCTTGAGCCACAGAGAACCCAGCTCCCTGCCTACCACACGGTCACCGTCCTCCAGGCCTGTGGTCCCGTCAGATGCACAGTGCGGAGGCCATGTTCCCACGTGATGGCGCCCCGAGAGGAATCCTCTTGGGATTCAGCACCAGACATTTGTGCTGCCTGTTTTGCATCCGACTCACGAGGCCCAGACTGCTGGGACCGCCAAGGGCTGTCAGGCTGGACGAAAATAACTGCGAGGAGGGGCGAGAGGAAGGACAGTCAGAGGCGGCTCAGCCCTTCAAGGTCACACAGTGGGTCGAGGGCCTGAGATCCTGTTCACCCGGGATTCCACGCGGCTGGCTCTGCTCAAAGGCCATGCATGGCGTTACCCAGCTTCAGCCCAGGCCGCTTTCCCTCTAACAGAGGGAACTAATGGCCCAGAGACCTTTCCCAGTGGAGCAGCAGGAACTGGACAAGACAGGGGCAGACCAGAAGCGACACACAGCCGGCCCAGTGCTGCCAGATGGTTGTTAAAATGTAGAAACACTTCTGTGCTCACTGACAAACCTGCTTTCCCTGAGTGTTCCCACCACATGGCTTTTCTCCCAGGACCCCGTGCTGGTTAATGCCCGGCCGACCCAAGGCCGTGGGGCCCTCCAGCTGGCAAGTCGATGGTGCTTATTCTGCACTGGTTATTAAATGCTTCTGATGTCACCCCTGGAAGAGTCTCCCACTCTCATCCTTTGATGGAGCTACCCTCCCCAGAGGCTGAATTGAGGAGACTCCATGAGCTCAAAAAGTAGTGTCTGCAAAAGCCCTGGGGAAAAAGAGCCCTTTCAGAGAAGTGGGTAGGAGGGCAGAGATCATTTAAATGACCCAGAAAGCTCTTTTGAGAAGGCAAATTCCTCAAGGAGGGATAAAGAACTAAAGTCATTCTTTTATTCCTCAGTGTGAGGTCGTTGGATCAGATATTGCTCTCCTCCTGGACCCATCTGCGTGTCCAGCAGGGAGGAGGTGTCATTTCAGGGAGTGGGTAACTGGCCAGGAGTGCCCCTGAGGCAGACAGAGATAGAGGGAAATAGTGAGCGAGGGAAGGCAGTCAGCAGGCTCCCAGGATTTGGGAGGGCGGGCAGAGGGAGGTGGCAGAAAGCAAAGAACAACTTCACTGTTTTCACAAGGGGCGGGAAGAACGGCGCGCCCCACCCCTCCCCCTCCTCCCCTGCACTCTCCCCCTCCTCCCCTGCACTCTCCCCTCCCCCTCCTCCCCTGCACTCTCCCCTCCCCTCCTCCCCTGCACTCTCCCCTCCCCCTCCCCCCTGCACTTTCCCCTCCCCCTGCTCCCCTGCACTCTCCTCCTCCCCCTCCTCCCCTGCACTCTCCCCTCCCCCTGCTCCCCTGCACTCTCCTCCTCTCCCTCCTCCCCTGCACTCTCCCCTCCCCCCTCCCCTGCACTCTCCCCTCCCCCTCCTCCCCTGCACTTTCCCCTCCCCCTGCTCCCCTGCACTCTCCTCCTCCCTGGCCACTGCAGGTGGTGGCTCACTGCTCCCAAGATACCAGGGCAGTTTTCCAGTCCTGCAGTTTGACCACTCCCTAGCCCAAGAATCCAACATTTACTCATGGTGGGACGGTGGGAAACACATTTTCATATTTCAAATACCCAACTCCAAAAGAACCAGTTGACACCATTGAATGAGGTGGAAATGGCCCAGCACTTTGAGCATCTTAGTTGCTCTTAGGTTCATTCTCCCTGAGAGATTGTGTGGGGAAAGGTGACTGTGTGTATTGGTTTCTGTGGTTGAGAACTCATGTTTGTTTATATTCCCAAGCCTTTCTGGTACCCCCGACTCCCACCCCATCACTGGGGTTGTTGCAGACATTCAATAAAGTTTTTTTTTTCTTTAGCTCTTCTGGAAACCTCTGCAAGGTTCTACTTCTTAAATATCTCTGGAGTCCATCTACTTCTCTCTGATCCCACAGCCTTCACCCTGGTCTGGCCACATCACTTCTCCCCAGATCACTGCCCTCCAAAAGGTCGCTTTGCTTCCTTCCTGCTTTGCCAAGCAGTTCTCAACACAACCAGAGAGAGCTTTAAACACGCAAACCGTATCATATCAACTCTGGTTTAAAATCCTTACCCTATTACCCTATTATTCTAAGGATAAAATCCAAGCTCTTCCTCATCTGGTCGCAAACTCACTTCCAGCTGTTTTCTTGCCAATCCCAATCTTGTTCCCTGTGCTTCTGCCGCCCTGGCCTTCCTTCATTTCTTCCACATTCCAACCTCATTCCCACCTCCAGGACTTTGCACATGCTGTGCCCTTTGCCCAGAATGCTCTTCCTCTGCCCTTTGCAGGCGGAGCTCTTCATGCCCTCAGGCCTTGGCATAAATGCCACCTCCTCAGAGAGGCCTTCCCTGCCTACTGGGCTTGAATCTATCTCAACGTCCTCTATCTTTTTGTTGTTCTCGTATGGAAGTGACCATTGCACGTCCATTTGTGTATTTACTTGCTGGTTGCTCCCCCACCAGCACGTAAGCTCCGTGAGGCCAGGGACCATGCCTGGTTTGCACTCCACCCTGTATCCAGTGCCAGCCATGGTACCTGGCTCAAGGTCAGGGTTCAATATATATTTGTTGAATAAATGAACTGGGGGAGGTGAGGAGTCTTCTAGACTCCTGTTGTTGGATGGTACACGCTCCTCTAGGGGTGAATCTCCTGCTGGCCAACTTTGGGGGCGGCTGGAGAGCAGAGTGAGAGCCAGGGCCAGGGGCCTGGAAGTCCTGGCAGATGGTGAAGGGATTCCGGCCAAAGAAAAGCACGAGCATGCTTGCTCTGGAGCGCATGCCGACAGCTGAGAACGGGCGGGCCGTCCCTGCCAGAAGGTCTTGTTCTCCACTCTTGGCCCAGCTCTCCCCCATGGATTTGGCTTGCAACAAACCCAGGCAACCTTCGCAGAGGTCTGCTCCGTGCCAGGCCAGGCATGGCAGAGCCAGAGGTGACGAGGACTCTGTCCCCCTGAGGGGGTGCACCCTCTGTCTAAGTGACAGTTGGGTGGGATGAGAGTGGAGAGAGGGGTCTGTTGAGAAGACTGAGGGGTATCAGCCTCTGCCTAGGGGGGTCATGGGGGAAGAGAGTGCTGGAAGGAAGCCTTCCCGGAGGAGGGCGAAGGGAGGCGTTCTAACCGCGGGGGGGGACGTCGTCAAGGGCAGCTCTGGAAGTTGGCCTGAGGTGAGCACTGGCCTTCAGTGGCAGAGCGAAAGGCAGGCTAGTCTGGGCACTGAAGCCAGACTTCCTGGGTTGAGGCCCCATCTCTGTTCACTTATAGGGCTGAGGCCTTGGGTGAGTTACTTAACACCCCTGAACCTCAACCTTCTCATCTTTAGAACAGGGAGGATGCCATAATAGCTACTGTTAACTGAGCACTAACTACATACCAGACACTGTGCTAAATGCTTTTCTTAGAATGTCCTCATTTTACAATAAGGAAACTGGGCCGAGACATATTCTCCTGAAGTTAGGTGACAAGTGAATGGGATAGCGCATATAAAGCCCTTGGTACGATGCCTGGGTCAAGTGAAACACTCAGTCCATTTCAGCCACTCGTGTCATTAATGGAAAGAGGCTGGATCCAAGTTGTGGGTGCCGTGCAGAGTTTAGACTCCAGCCTGTAGGCAGTGAGAGCCATGGAAAGCGTTGCCAGGTGAATGTCAAGGTTAGACCTTGTTTAAGAAACTCCTGTTTGGGGTGGTGTGGACGACAGGGAGGAGAGTATTCGGACTCAGTGCCACCTATTCACTGGAAACACCTAGATGCTTTGGAGACATATCAGTGTCCAGGCCCTAGAGGTGACGATTGAACTCACCTGCAGTGGGGCTCAGGCACCCCATAAGGAAGTGTGAAGAATCAGGATTTCTTTCCTAGTCAAGGTGAATTTCAGTTCCATGAGTGAGCTGGACGCCAGCTTATGAGCCTGCAGAGGCTGCTGGTTTCTGAGAAGTGAAGCAGAACTTAATTTCCACGAGGGCATGTCTGTCCTCCAGCCCCATCCTAGTCTTGGGCCTATAGTAGATACTTAAGAACCTTTATGTGTTGAAAGCTTTAGGAACTTGTGCAGTTGGCCCTATGTGTTTGTGGCTTCCGTATCCACTGATTCAACCAACCACGGATCAAAAACAATTTTTTTTAATTCCAGTAACTTCCAAAAGGCAAAACTTGAATTTTCCCCAGCCAGCAACTATTTACATAGCACTTACATCGTATTAGGTATTATAAGTAATCTAGAGATGATTTAAAGCACACAGAAGGATGCGGGAAGGTTATGTGCGACTATGACACCATTTTATATAAGGGACTTGAGCATTTATGGATTTTGGTATCTACGGGAGGTCCTGGAACCGATCCCCATGGTTATTGAGGGATGACTGTAATTCATTCAAGAGTCACTGAATATCTTATGACTTCGTGGAAAACTCAAGACATTAGCTTCCTTCCCTCCTTCCTGTGGAAAGAGGGCAGGAAAAATCAGGTCTGGATATCACCCGATCTCATTAGTAGCAGCAAACGTTTTCAAGCCCTTGACCTACATTATCTCATATAATCATATGAGATGATGTATATTTCATATAATGGTAGGTTCTGTTATCCCCGTTTTACAGAAGAAGAAATTGATACTCAATTTGTTGGTGAAAGCGCCCAGAGTTCGTGACGCTAGTGAATGTCCTAGCCAAAATTAAAACCTAGGTCTCTCTGATTCCATCTTAACCAATACAGTACACGGCTTCCTTTCCCAGCTGCCTCTTGTAATACAAACCCGAAGCCATTCAGTGACAGGTCATACAGGGCTGGTGGACTGGACTCTCATGTTAACCTGGGAAGCCTTCAGCTTGGCCACGTTCTTCTCCCCTGTGCTAGTCAGAGTAAAGATCAGCTGCTGTAACAAAGAGGCCCAACAATAACTCAGTGGGTGAAGGAAATAGAATTTTATTTATCTCTCATCTAACTGCCCGGTGTACATTCCAGGTCAGCCAGGAGCTCTAATCAATGCAGACATTCCAGATTCCTTCCGTCATGATTCCCTGCCATTCCCCAGAACGTTGTCCCTGCGCCATTAAGCTAGGTCTCCATGGATTCAAGCCAGCAGGAAGGGAAAGAGGACTTGGTGGAGACATGGCCACAGACTTAAAGCCTAGGCCCGAAGTAGCACATATACGTCCAGTCCATCCAGATTCCCCTGGTGAGATCTTTGATGAGTGGCCACACCAAACTGCAAAAGAGGCTGGGAAATGCATTTCTGCCCTGTTCTCTGAAATGAGTGTGAATGGGTATCAGTAGATAGTCTCTATCACTTCACTCTTGCCTCCCAGCCTGGGAGGTTGAGAGGAATGTGGGAATCAGAGTCATCAGTAGCTACCACCCGGCGTGTGTGTGTGTGTGTGTGTGTGTGTGTGTGTGTGTGTGTGTGTGTACATGATCTGGGGGGCAATTTACTTTGAGTTGGAGGAACCAGGTATAGGGGCTCCACCTACCACTCTCTGATGCTACAGGGGTGGGTTGGATACTCCTGAATGGAGTTGTAGCTACTGGACCGAGCTCCCTGGAGAATTCCCCCAGGGAACACAGTGTAAGAAAAGAGGGTTTGTTGCTCTAGGATGGCCAGTGAGTCCCAAGCTGACTGATGAACAGCATTACCGGAAGGGTTGTGTACCACATGGTGCCCAGAGGGCCTTTCCCCATCCTGGCTCCCACCTGGGGAGGCACTGACAGATGCTCACACCTTCCCTGACCCAGACGCTTGTCACGCTTTCTTGTCTTCCCAGCTGCCAGGGACACAACCAGCCCAGGAGCTCTGGGCCTCACAGGGCTGTGGGTTCTGTTTGTCAAAGTTGAGCCTCTCATGAATAGGGCTGCTGAGATGCCCTTGTTAGTTACTTGACAGTGGCAGGTGAAAAGGGGCCAGGTGTTAGGTCTCCAAAGACAGACACCCAGCCTCCCTGGACTCTTTTTTTTTTTGCTTCACCTAGGAGTGAAAAGAAGTAAGACTGTCATTCAGGCCATCAGTCTTAGAAAGCTGGCTGGCTGACCAATGCTGCCCAGAGCCTGGGGGCCATTTAAATTCAGGTTTGACTCAGGCCTTTGGGCAAAATCTGGATTCCACTGCTCTGTTCAAGGAAGTCCAGTGTGGCAACACCCCATCCCAGGTACCCCAGATGTTCTGTTGGAGCCTCTGACAATTAACAAACCACTCGTTGCCTACAACTCCAGCAACCCTGAAAGGAACCAGTCAACAAGCACGAGAAGTGATGATGCTTTACATCGTACAGCAACATAACATTTCAAAGTGCTTTCACATGCATCACCTCCCTTACAGCTCTCAGCAGTTTGGTCAAGGGAGTCAGGGACAGGAATTATTATCTCCATTATGCAGATGAGAAACTGTATCTCGTTTCAGGTAAAATGATCTGCCCCAGATCAGAATAATAGTAAATGGCAAAGCTTGTTTGGACAGTAGTGGAAAGTCACAGATTGTAAGCAGGCACAGAGAAGTAATATAACATTATCCAATCACTACTAAGCGTGCACTATATGCGGGCCCTGGACCACGTGCTTTACATGCAGAGTGTGGGTTTATCTGTGTAACTCCATGGTTTAGATTTTGGTTCTATCATTATCTCCATTTTACAGGTGAGGAAACAGGCTCAGAGAAATTAAGTAACTTACCCAAGGTAACACAGCTATTAAGCACCATAGCTCTTAACTGTCAAATTCTACAGCCTACCAAGCGCTGTATCTTCTGTGTCACTCCTTCCAGACATCAGATGGGGTATCCAGGCCTCTACCACAGCTCCTGGCTTACACCTCAAGGCTTTGGCCTCAGACCCATCAGTATTAACTCAGCCACCCCTCAGGACACAGAAACCAGCTCTGTCTGGCTTTATAACAACACTTAGGGAGCTCTGACCATGTGCCCAGCACTCATCTAGGTGCTGGAATTCAGCAGTGGATAAAACAAACCCCCAGATTCCTGGAGCTGACTTTCTCATTGAGGGAGATAGACAATAAACACCCAGACAAAGACATACATGAAATGCTTGATGGGGAAGCAGGATAAGGTGGCTGAGAGGACAGAGAGTGATGGGGGAGAGGTACTATTTTACATAGGATGGACAGGGAAAGCCAGGGGGAGCAGTTTGAACAGACACTAGAGGGAGGGAGGGAGCCATGAGGCCATCAGCGAGCAGGGCGTTCCAGGCCAGGAGCATCAAGGACTGGTCCCAGAGGCCAGTGTAGCTGGAGTGTGGACAGCAGGGGGAGAGATAAAAGTCTGAGGGGGGTGGGGGACAGCTCATGGGACCATGTTAGATTTTACTCTGAGTGAGGCAGGAAGACGTGGAGCGTTAAGTGTTGAAGAGACTCGTGATCTGATGTACACATTAGGAGTCATGGAGTGAAGAATAGACCTCAAGAGGGCCAGGGTGGGAGCAGGGAGACCATCTAGACCTCCCCATTTCCAGGGACCTCCTTGACACCACCTAACTGCCCACTCCCACAGAACTTACCATCCCCCAAAATAGCTCCTCTAGGAAATCCTGATTTCACACGTCCCATTCTCCAGACACTACATACTCTCCTCCAACCTCCCTCTCCTCAACCTTCCCGTGGTAAAAACTCTCAAACTTAAGAAGATCTTCAAGTCACCCTACGACTCCCTCCCCAGCCCTTGGTCATTTACTGGCTTGGCTTCACTTCTTACCTAGCTTCTTACCCTCATGTCCAAAATCACCCCTTCAAACGCCCTTACTCCTTGTCCCATCCCTGTCTCCATTGCAGTCACCAGGTGTGGGGACAGACTTTAGAGTGGACCCCGTGACCCCACCTCCCGGTGCCCACACTCCTGTATAATCCCCTTCCCTTGAGAGTGAGCAGAAACTGCAACTTGCTTCTAGTCAATAGAATATGGCAAATGTGAGAATTGTCACCCCTTGTTTAAGCTACATCATGTGGCAAAAGTGGTGGGCGGTCACTCCCATGATTACCTTACCTTATATAAGACTGTGTTGGCTTTTTTTTCCCCACCCTTTAAAAACTTTTTAATTGAAGTATAGTTGATTTACAATGTTGTGTTAGTTTCTGGTGTACAGCAAAGTGATTCAGATATATATATTATATATATCTATATATCTTTTTCAGATTTGTTTGCATTATAGTTTATTACAAGATATTGAATGTAGTTCCTGTGCAATACAGTAGGACCTTGTTGTTTATCTATTTTACATACAGTAGTTTGTATCTGCCAATCCCAAACTCCTAAATTGTCCCTCCTGCCCCCTCCTTTCCCCTTTGGCAACCATAAGTTTGTTTTCTTATGCTTGTCTGTGAGTCTGTTTCTATTTTGTAAATGAGTTCATTTGTATCATTTTTTGAAATTCCACATATAAGTGGTATCATATGAAATTTGTCTTTCTCTGTCTGACTTACTTCACTTAATATGATAATCCCTAGGTCCATGCATGTTGCTGCAAATGGCATTATTTCATTCTTTTTTATGGCTGAGTAATATTCCATTGCATATATATATCCATTTACCCATTCATCTGTATAAGACTGTGTCTTATGTGAAGATCAATGACGATTCTACATGCCCAGAAAGTAGAAGGTACTCACTATTATTATTGGCATTGTTTTGTCTACACTGGCTAAATATTACTCAAAATGGCAGAATATTGGTCAATATTAAGGAGAGTGTTTGCTCACATGTTATGAATCGTGTGTAATGACTGGTTATCATTCTCACTTAAACAATGAAGCAAATACAGGAAGTACCTTGGTGTGGTTAAAAAGATCCCTGGACTAGGAATCAATTAATTTAAATTCTAATTTCATTTTTGCTACCAATGGTTAAATACGTTAACCTTTGTGGACCTCAATTTCCTTGAGCTTAAACTGGATGATCACTGCAGGACTTTCCAGCTGTAAAACAATGCTCATGGTCAGATACAACTTACTTTTTTAAAAAAAGGAGTCTGTCTTAGCCGACTGGTGGGAGAGGCTCTCCCCTCAGGCTTGATGAAGTAAGTAGCCACTTTGGAACTGTGTATGGTCTCTAGGGCCTCAGGGGCGTCCTCCAGCCAACAGCCAGCAAATAACCAGGGCCCCATCATCCTTCACAGGATGAATTCTGCCAACAGCTTGAATGAGGTTGAAAGTGCATTTTCCCTCAGGAGAGCCTCCAGATGAGCCTGGCCAACACCATGATTGTAGCTTCCTAAGACACAGAGCAGAGGACCCAGTTAAGCCCTGCCAGGATTCCTGACCCACAGAACCATGAGGTAATAAGTGTGTACTGTTTAGTGTGCTATGTTTGTGGTCACCGTTACACAGCAATAGCTAATTAACACATCAGGCAAAACCTGAATCTTGGTTACAACCTACTTCCTGCCTGTCCTACACCTGCTAGAAAAGAGTCATTCAACCGACTAGAAAAGCCCATGATTTGATTTATTTCATAATCAGAAACCTCAAATGAGGGGGGTACCCTGCTCCTCCACCAGGCTGGCTCTCCGGCTTTTCAAGATAACTACATTATTACTTGGCCTCTCTCCTCACAGCCCCATTCCCCTTCCCAGATCATTCCAGAAGGTGATCCGCAAAAAGCAAAACAAACAAAATAAACAAAAAACCAAAAACAGAAGAGGATGATCCTACTTCATTCCTCACATTAAATATGGAGGTTTGGGGTGACCTTGAGAATAGTATTTTTTTTTTTTTTTGGCTGTGCTGCACGGTGTGCAGGATCCCAGTTCCCTGACCAGGGTTCGAACCCGTGTCCCCTGCAGTGGAAGTGCAGCGTTTCAACCGCAGGACAGCCAGGGAAGTCCCGAGAATAGTATCACTTTCTAAAATCGACAGTATTGAGGTGTAATTTACATACAATAAAATTCACCAGTTTAAAATGTACAATTCGGGACTTCCCTGGTGGTCCGGTGGTAAAGAATCTGTCTTCCAATGCAGGGAACGCGGGTTCAATCCCTAGTCAGGGAACTAAGACCCCACATGCCGCAGAGCAACTAAACCCACGCGCCTCAACTAGAGAGAGAAGCCCGCGCACAGCAACGAAAGATCCTGCTAGCCACAAGGAAGATCCCACGTGCCGCAACTAAGACCCAACGCGGCCAAAAATAAATAAATATTTAAAAAATAAAACAAAATGTGCAATTCGATGAGTCTTGATGTACACATGCAGGTAATCACCATAATTGTGACGTAGACCATTTCTGTCGCCCAGAAAGTTCCCTTTTACCTCTTTGGAGTCAATCACCTCCTCCTACCCCAGCCCCTGGCCATCATTGATCTGCTTTCTGTCACTACCGTTTTGCCTTTTTAAGAATTTTCGTATAGATGGAATCATACAGTGTATAACCTTTTCAGTCTGGCTTCCTTTGCTTCTCATCATGCTTTAGAGCTCCAGCACGTTCTGTCAATCAGGTGTTCCTTCCTCTTTACAGCCGAGTAGTATTCCACTGCGGATGGAGCACAGTTTGTTGATTCGTTCACCTGTTGATGATCATTTGGGTTGTTTTCTGAGGATGGTTTTTGAACACAAAAAGACTATATACAAGTTTATTTTGAGAGTACACAATTCGTTTCTATTCATTAACGTTACTAATTCAAAGCACTAGTTCTTTCTTAACCTTTAAAACTTAGCCTACAGGGGCTTCGCTGGTGGCGCAGTGGTTGAGGGTCCGCCTGTCGATGCAGGGGAGGCAGGTTCGTGCCCCGATGCGGGAAGATCCCACATGCCGCGGAGCGGCTGGGCCGGTGAGCCATGGCCGCTGAGCCTGCGCGTCCGGAGCCTGTGCTCCGCAACGGGAGAGGTCACAACAGTGAGAGGCCCGCGTACCGCAACAAAACAAAATAAAACAAAACAAAACAAAAAAAACTTAGCCTACAAATCATGTTTGAGAATCTAGCAGATTTTAGCAAATGCTCCTAAAGGGACTTTTTACACACTTGCTTCTTCAAACATTTTCAAGTGCATTTGTAAATGAATAGCTTTGATTTCCTTTTTCAGTACCTCACTTATCTGATAGAAACAAAACCTTCCTGAAGTTTCATTCTTATAAATCTAATAAATCCAACTTATAAAAATTGTTAACCTTAAGTTCTTTTAAAATTATATTTATATAAAAAGCTCAATGTATGGAGATTTCCTCTTTAAACAGAAATATTAATACTCAAGCTTTAATTCCTGGTTTAGCATGATATACTTAATCCTAAACCTTCTGAGGTTAAGTTGTATTTCAGGTACTCTCTAAGGAAGAAAATTCCATCCAGGTAGCAGAAGTTAATTAATTCTTCCTCTTCCTAGGGCTGAAAGATGTATTTCTGCTTTAAAAAAAAAAAGACCACAGCCCTCTCACTCATTGAAGTCACCTGTCCACTAAGAAAGACATCTGTGGGGCTGTGGTCACCAGCCACATCCTCGCCGGGGCCCCAAATTCTGTTTGTGAAGTTGAATCGCTGATTCAACCAAAAGGGCTACTGAGAGGCACTCATTATATAGCTGGTGGGATGAGTGAAACAGTGACAAGCATTGGCTTTGGGGGCTCTTCCTGTTTGATTCAGGAAGGACTGAAAGCTTCTCACTCAACCTGAGAATCTCAGGAAGCTGGCTGACTGACCACACTGCATGGTGGCCCAGCAGGCCCTTTCAAGCAAAAGCCTATGAGTATTTGAAGCTCGATTAGGAATGACCAATATCTGCTACATGAGCAACTACTCCCCCATCCTGACCCCATGGCAGACATTGCTAATCAATCACTGCACCCCTTCCCCGCTGTTAAGACAGCACTACCCAGGGCCAAACCTAATTAATTGAGGTTGGCATGTAAGATGCCTTCCCTGGACTAGCCAGCTTTGATGAGAAAGTGAGGCCTGCCCACTTGGCTCTTACTCAGGGCTTGGTTAATGGGTAACTGGGTTTGGGGTTTGTTCCTGTTTTCTGTGAGTAACCGTGGCCTGCAAAGCAATGACCTGTGAACAGCGGGGAGGAGGCCTGGGTGTTACCCACCCCGCCTCGGGCATGGAGGTCGGTGCTTCTGTTGGGAGCCCCCGTGTGGGGAGCTGGGGGCGCTGCAGCAGCCTCCCTAGGACACAGGCCACGCTTGAGGTGCAGAGCGGAGAACTCAGGCCCTGGTCCTGGGCAGAGCTCCGCGGCCTCCCTGTGTGGTCATGGGTGAGGCTGGCTCAAAGCTGCCAGAGTTACATCTCCAGCCCAGACCGCTGAAGTCCAGATCCAGAAACCCAACAGCCAAATGTCTCAGAGGCATCCAAAACTAACAGGTCCAAAAGCAAACTCCTGATTCCCATCCCGCTCCCCTCCCTGACACTCTCCTCCCCGGATCCTCAAGGTCTCAGGAAATGACAGCTCTGTCCTGCAAGCTGCTCAGGCTAAAAGCCCTGGAGTTGTCTTTGACACCTCTTTCTCTCACAGCCCACATCGGGTCTGTCAGCAAATACTATCAGCTCTGTCTTCAAAATAGCTTCAGAATCTGGCCACTTCTCACCGTCGGCACCTTTATCCTCCAGTCCAAGCCCTCAGCACGTCTGCATCTCCCCTCCGGATTCCATCAGCGGCCTCCTCCCTGGGCTCCTTGCCTCACCCTGCCCTGCAGTCCATTCTCCTCACAGCAGCCGGAGGGGGCTTGGAATACAGAAGTCAGATGAGGTCACCCATTTGTTCAGAACCTTCCAATGACTTATCAGCTCACATAAAGGCCAAAGCCCTCCCCAGGCTACAAGGCCCCCCATGGCTGTCTACCTATTTCCACACCTCACCTCTGGCCCCATTTCATAGTATTCACCCCATTGCCCACCATCTTCTGCTACCCTGACCTCTTTGCCATTCCTTGAAGGCAGGCATCACCCCATCTCTGGGCCTTTACCCTTACTCTCCTCTCTGCCCAAATGCTTGACTTCCAGACATCCACGTGGCTCCTAGATATCCAGAAGGTGGCTCCCTCTCCTCCTGCTGGATGTCACTTCAATGAAGCCTTCCCGACAGCCCCCATTTTATTTTATTTCTTTTCAAAGATTTTTATTTTGATGGGGAAAGTCTTTATTGAATTTGTTACAATATTGCTTCTGTTTTATGTTTTGGTTTTTTGGCCCCAAGGCATGTGGAATCTTAGCTCCCCACCAGGGATCAAACCTGCACCCCCTGCATTGGAAGGCGAAGTCCTAACCACTGGACTGCCAGGGAAGTCCCTGACAGCCCCATTTTAAACTGTAAGTCCTCCTCCAGTCCCAGCTCTCCCTGTCCCCCTTCCATGCTCTATTTTTGGCCATCCTCATTACTTATACTAAGACAAATACAAACTTTTTCTTATTGTATTTGTTGTCGATCTCCCTCCATAGAATGTAAGCTGCAGGAAGCAGGGAGGTGTGTGTGTGTGTGTGTGTGTGTGTGTGTGTGTGTGTGTGTGTGTGGTTGCTCCAACCCTGGTAACCTACAATGGTGGTGGTATTAGAACACAGAAGCCACTTAATAAATACTGGTTGAGTAAATAATAACAATAACTGAAATGCGTTAAGTACTCACTAAGTGCCAGACACTGTTCCAAAAATACTTTTCATGTATTATCTCATTTCACTTTTGCAATAGTTTCACGAGGTGAATCCTAATATCCCCATAGACAGACAAGGAAACTGAAGCACAGAGCTCTTATGGTGCTTGCTAGTATGTGATGGGGCCAGAATTTTAATCCAGATGGCTGACTCCAGATATTAAATTCTTAGCCACTCTGCTATATTGGTCTCAAATGCATGAATGAATAAATGAATGCATGAATGAAAAAAAATGAATGAAAGAAGAGTAATTATTTATTGTACCTGCACCAGAAATAATGAAGTTTAGAATTAGACAGAAGTAGGGTAAAATTCTAGATTTTCTATGTACTAGAATACAAGATTTGGATAGGTTTCTTATCTTCTCTAAATCCCAGGGTCCTTATGGGCCAAAAGGGGGAAATCTACCTTTTTATCTACCAAGTGTTAGCGGTTTCATCCAGTATAGATGTTTTTGGTCAGTTACTGCCCTCTAGTGGTCGGTTAAAATAACTCATACCTGCTCTGTGAAATACGGAATCCCTAAATGGTGTAGCCCCAAAGCCGATAGTTTCTGCAAATAAAATAGTTCAGGATTCTTGGTTCCTTTAGTCTCCTGGATCCTATTAGTCTTCAGGGGCTAAATGAGGATAAGGCCTCCTCAAAGGGAAACAGGAAGGACTAGCCCAGGGGGTCCCTGAAGGGCAGAATGGCTCCAAGGAAATGATCCTCATGAAAAATAAGTTACCCAATCTCCCTGCCCAAACAAACACACGCAAAAATGATGACAGGTTAAGTAGGTTTCACAGTTGAGTTTTCCACACCTGCCAAGAACATATCCTTCTTATGTGACGGTTACTTTTATGTGTTAACTTGACTGGGTTACAGGATACCCAGACATTTGGTCAAACATTATTCTGGGTGTGTCTATGAATTTTTGGATGACATTAACATTTGAGTTCGTAGACCGAGTCAGCAGATTGCTCTGCATAATGCGGGTGGGCCTCATCCAATCAGTTGAAGGCCTGACTAGAGCAAAAAGTCTGAGTAAGAAGAAACTTGGCCTGCCTGTTGGGCCGGGACATAGGCATTTTTCAGCCTCCAGACTCAAACTAAAACATCAGATCTTTCTGGGTCTCGAGCCTGCTGGCTTTTGGACTGGAACTTATACTATTGGTTGCTCTGGTTCTCAGGCCTTCAGACTCAGAGTGGAACTACCCCAGCAGCTCTCCTTGGTCTCCTGCCTGCCAACTGCAGGTCTTAGGACTTCTCAGCCTGCATAATCACATGAGCCAATTCCTAATAATAAATCTCTCTTTCTCTCTTTCCCTATAGATAGATAGATAGATAGAGATTGATATAGACGTAGATATAGATACACACACACTCACATACATCCTATTGGTTCTGCTTCTATTTCTCTGGAGAACTCTGACTATTTTATGCAAACTGTTTTAGGAGATGGAAAAAAGGGAAAGCTACCTAACTCATTTTCTAGTATTAGTATGACCTTGACATCAGGCCCAGGCAAGGGCAACTAGAGGTAAGAACCTTACAGAACAAACCTAATTATAATTATAGATGCAAACATCCTATATAATAAAACAGAAAACAGAATCCATATTGTATAGAAATATAAAAACAGGGACTTCCCTGGTGGTCCAGTGGTTAAGACTCCATGCTCCCAGTGCAGGGGGCCTGGGTTCAATCCCTGGTCAGGGAACTAGATCCCACATGCCACAACTAAAGATCCTGCATACCGCAACTAAGAGCCGGTGCAGCCAAATAAATAAATAAAAATTTTAAAATGTATATAAAAACGCAGAAATATATAGTAGAGTTTAGCCAAAAATGTAAGGATATTTTAACACCAGGTAACAACTCCTGTATTCTGAACCTTAATATATTAAGAGATAAAAAGCATATGATCACTTTAATAAATGTGTAAAAGTCATTTGATGAAATTAAACACTCATATTTTTTTTAGTTTTAGCAAATTAGGATTAGCATGGTAATACGTCAACCTGATAAGGATATTTACCAAATGCCTAGACATCATACTTAAGGGGGAAACTCTAGCATTCTAGCATAAAGATCGAAAAGAAGGTAAGAATGCTCTCTAGTCTCAACTTTACTGGCACTTCTAGCTAATGTAATAAAAGAAAAAAAATAGAGGTTTAGAAAATAGAAAGGAAGAATTACACTATCCTTATATGCATATGATTTATTTTCTTCCCAGTAAATAAAGGAATCTACCTGCAAAGTATTAGAACTAATAAGAGTATTTAGCAGGATTGCTGAATACTAGAGCATCCTACATAAATCAGTGACATTCTTATTGAATGCTTACTGGATTAGCAACAGGAAACAAGAAAATATAATCAAAATGTAATCAAAAGCTATTGTTCCAATAGCAACAAAAACTATAAGGGACCTAGGAATACATATACAAAAGATTTCTAGATGTTTTGCCAGGAAACTGTAAAACATTTTTTAAATGTAAAGAAATACAAACCAAACGTACTTTTTTTAAAAAAAATTATTTATTTTATTTTTGGCTGCACTGGGTCTCTGTTGCTGCACCTGGGCTTTTCTCTAGTTGAGGCGAGCAGGGGCTACTCTTTGCTGCGGTGCACTGGCTTCTCATTGCGGTGGCTTCTCTTGTTGCGGAGCGCGGGCTCTAGAGCGCAGGCTCAGTAGTTGTGGCGCACGGACTTTGTTGTTCCATGGCATGTGGGATCTTCCCAGACTAGGGCTCGAACCCGTGTGCCCTGCATTGGCAGGTGGATTTTTAACCACTGTGCCACCAGGGAAGCCCCCAAATGTACTCTTACCATACGACTTAACAATTGTGCTCCTTGGTATTTACCTACATATGTTGAAAAGACGTCCATACAAAAACCTGCACCCAGGTGTTTATAGTAGCTTTTTCCATAATTGCCAAAACTTGGAAATGACCAAGATGTCCTTCAGTAGGTGAATGGGTAAACTGTGGTACATCGAGACAGTGGAATATTATTTAGCTCTAAAAAGAAATGAGCTGTCGAGCCTTGAAGACATGGAGAAAACTTAAATGCATAGTATTACTAAGTGAAAAAAGTTAATTTGGCTACATACTGCATGATTCCAACTATATGATGCTCTGGAAAAGGTAAAACTCTGAAGGCGGTGAAAGACCAGTGGTTGTAAGGGTTTGCGGGGAGGAGGGTATAGGGAAAGGCAGAGCACAGAGGACTTTTAGGGCAGTGGAACTATTCTATATGATACTATCATGGTGGATACATGCCATTAATACATTTGTCAAAGTCCATAAACCGTACAAGACCAAGAGTGAACCCTAATGTAAACTACCGATTTTGGATGATAATGATGTGTCAGGGCAGGTCCATCGATTGTAACAAATGTACCACTCTGGTGTGGGGTGTGCAGACATGCAGGATGTTGGCACTGGAGGAAGCTGTGCGTGTAGGGGGAAAGGAGCCTATGAGAGCCCTCTGCACTTTCCACTCAATTTTGCAGTGAACCTAAAATTGGTTTTAAAAATAAAGTCTATTTTTGGACTTCTCTGGTGGCGCACTGGTCAAGAATCCTCCTGCCAATGCGGGGGGCACGGGTTCAAGCCCTGGTCCGGGAAGATCCCACATGCCGCAGAGCAACAAAGCCCATGTGCCACAACTACTGAGCCTGCACTGTAGAACTTGTGAGCCACAACTACTGAAGCCCACATGCCACAACTACTGAGCCCACATGCCGCAGCTACTGAGCCCGCATGCCTAGAGCCCATACCTGCAACAAGAAAAGCCATCACAAAGAGAAGCCCACACACCACAACGAAGAGTAGCCCCCGCTTGCTGCAACTAGAGAAAGCAAGCACACAGCAAGGAAGACCCAACGCAGCCAAAAATAAATAAATAAATAAATAAAGTCTATTTTTAAAAGTAAAGGAAGATCTATATAAATGGAAATATATTATTTGTTCATGGATGGGAATACTCATATAGTAATGATGCCAGGTCCCCTGCAAGTAAATCTATGATCTCAGAGCTATTCCAATCAAAAATCCAACAAGGTTTTTCATGGAACTAGACGAAGTGATTCCAAATCCATATGGAAGTGTAAAGATCCAAGAACAGTCAAGAAAACACGGAAAAGGAAAGGAACGAAGGAATGAAGAGAGGTTAGGAGGCAAGGGAAGCAAAAGAAAATATAACCAGAAATAAAGGAAACACCACTGCAAATTAAAACGGCACAACCATCAGATGGGTAAAAATCAAAGTCGGATAATGACAAGTGTCAGTGGTAAGGACCTGTGGAGACCCACAAGCTGCCTATGGGAGTGTAATTGATACCACTGACAATATTGTGAAAAGTTGTACTCCCTACCACCCGGCAATTGTATACCCTAGAGAAATTTTCCCCAAATGTGCCCCAAGAGACTGTCAAGGCCATTCATGGGAGCACCACTGACAGAAAAACTGTATCACTGATAATGCCCACTAGTAGAAAAATAAACTATGGCATGTTCCTCCAATAAAAGATAATTGAGCAGTTAAAATAAATGAACCAGATTTACACGTATCAATATCATGCTGAGACAGTAAACAAGGTGCAGAAATGTATCTGCAGTGTGAGAGCACTTAGGAAAATATTTGAAAATCACATTCCATTTTTCTTATTATTGAGATAAAATTCACATAACAAAATTGACCATTTTAAAGTGAACATTCAGTGGGTTTTATTATTTTTGCAGAGTTATGAAACCATTGCCACCATCTAATTCCAGTACAATTTTTTCTTTTTTCTTTTTTTTTTTTTTTTTTTTTTGCGGTACGCAGGCCTCTCACTGTTGTGGCCTCTCCCATTGCGGAGCACAGGTTCCGGATGCGCAGGCTCAGCGGCCATGGCTCACGGGCCCAGCCGCTCGGCGGCATGTGGGATCTTCCCGGACCGGGGCACGAACCCGTGTCCCCTGCATCGGCAGGCGGACTCTCAAACACTGCGCCACCAGGGAAGCCCCTCCAGTACATTTTTATCACCCCAAAAAGAAGCTCCGTACCCACTAAGAAGTCACTTGTCACTCCTCTTTCCTCCCCACCCAGCCTCTGGCAATCATTCATCTTTTTCTGTGTCTATGGATTTGCCTGTAAATATGGACTCACACAATATTTGGCCTTTGGTGTCTGGCTTCTTTCACTGATATTGTTTTCAAGGCTGGTCCGTGTTAGCACGGTAGCACTGCGTTTCTTTTTATCGCTTATTCCATTATATAGACATACCACATTTGTTTATTCGTTCATCAGTTCATGGATATTTACTTTGTTTCCACTTTGGGGCTATTGTGAACAGTGCTACTCTAAACTGCACATTCTGTTTTGTGCCAGAAATAGATTAGAAGGATACACATCAGATTAATAATAACAACTGTGCCTAGGAATGAAAGGGAGGGAGAGGAATTGGACTGGGGAGAAGAACGGAGTGACCTTCAGCTTTATCTGCGATGTTCTATTTATTTTATATAAAAAAGTCTATCTGAAGCAAAAGTGTTAATAGTTGGTTATGCTGGGCGATGAGCACATGGGTGTTTGGAATATTATTCTCTGGGCTTTTCTGGAATATTCTTAAATGCTTTAAACTGAAAGACATATTCTGGACCTAAACCCTCCTGCAGCAAAGGTCTGGCATCTGGGGGCCGCGGGGGCAAGCACTGGGGGGTGGGGAGAGGCCCAGAGGAAGAGGCCCAGCCCAGGCCCAGGGAGGAGTGGCTGGAGGCCCACGGAAGCCTGGCTCAGAAGCCCCTGACCCTCCCAAATGTCTCTCTGGGCCCCCCGGGGAAGAGGGCTCAGATCTGCTCTCCAAGACCTCTCTCTGGTGGCAGAGCCAGGACCAGGGAGGGAGAGAGGGAGGCTGAAACCCCATCTCTCTTTCCTTCTTAGCCATGCTTCTGGAAGGAGTCCCCACACCCCCCCATCCCATCCCCCATGTCCCCACTTCCCAAACTCCTCCACCCTCCGCTCAGGACCAACTCATTTGTGAGGCCAGCGCACAATGGCAATGTGGAGTCCCTTGTTCAAAGACTGGTGAGGGGCGATGCCTAACTCCACAGAGGCAGCCCCAGCTGGGCGGTGTGAGCATGCAGGAGCCTCTAGGTCACTGGGTTCATTCATTCTCTCGTGCATTCACTCATTCAGATGGGTGCTTAGTGCGAGCCTGGCGTTGTGTAAGTGCTGGGTTACAGTGGTGAGCCAGACACATCCAGCTTCAAGAAGCTTACCTTCTGGCAAGGGCCTCAGGTTTAAGCCCAGACACAAAACAGATCGTTACAAACTGCAGTTCGGAAACACTATGAAGGACAAGGAGGCAGGCCTGACCACGAGATGCCCCCCACGAGAGAGTGACACTGGAGTGGAGATCTGGAGGATGAGTGGAGTTATCTTAGCAAAAGGTGGGGGCAGTGGTGCGGGCTGAGGCTGGGAAGAACATTTCAGAACATTCCTGGCAGATGAGGGGGTGACATCTTCAAGGACCTGCAGGGCGGTACAGCTAGAGCCAGGGAGGGAGGAGTGAGAGGACCAGATGAGATTGAAGAGGGGCCTTGAGATCGAGCACCCCCTTCATGGGCCTCCAATTGTACTCTCATTGCCTTAATTTTTTCCTTTAAATTGGCTTCCTTTGTATCCTTACTCTAAGCACAAATATTCGTGACATCAAAGAATTGGCATACCACATCTTTTTCCTAATACACAGTTGAAATAAAAAAATGTTCCTCCATGCCTTACCTAACATCATCCCCCTTCCCACCTCAGTTTGGAAAACACCATTTTATCACCAACTCTATCTTAAGAGCCATGGGAAGCCTTTAACAGGATTTCAGCTGTGTGAGGCCAGTGACATGTCTCATTTACATTTTTTAAAATGAATGCTGGCTGCCCAGTGCAGGGTGTATGGCAGGGGCTCCTGAAGGAGATGTATGAGGGGGCCATTGCCGGCATCCAGGGACAAGCCATGGGGACCTGAGGGGCGAGGGAACCAGCCCTTCCCACCAGCACTCGCACGAGCCCCACCCTCTACCCAACCCAAAATCTCCTTTCTTTTATCTCCCTGTGCTGATTCATGGCCTTTCCAGATAAGTAGATTCTTCTGTGATCCTCGCATCTCAGTATCAGCCCCAGGATTCTGAACTATGTGTCCGGTGCACTCACGAGAGCCCAGCTTCCTGGGCCAGTTCAGGCTGATCACAGTTAGGACTTTGGGGTCACATCTCATCAGGTCCTGTGGCCTCCAATCCAGCGACAAGGGCTCCCATGTACGATCACTCTGCTCATGCTCAGGAACTAAGGGGTTCCATGAAGGTGGCTTTCTATCACCTATAGCTTGATGACTCAGACCCCACCCTTAACCACTGGACCGCACTGCTTCATTCACCCTCATGACCCACCCTCTGTAGCCTGCCTCACTCGAAAGCTTTCTACCTACTGGAAGTCTTGACTCCCTCTGCCGCTACCTCCCACCCCCACTGAGAGTGGTCCTTCCCCACTGCTGCTGGAAAACCATTACTCCTCCACTCTCCTGCAAAACAAAACTGCCCTCCGTGCCGCCAGTTCATTAGCTACTTGATGAAGGGATTGGGGAAGGAGGATGCTCTGTGCCGCCTTGTGCTAAATACCAGGAGTGTGATGGTGAGCAAGGTGGACAACCTGGCACCCCCAGGCGGTGGGGGAGGAGCCCTTTCCAGTACAGCCACGTGAGGAAGGAAAGGGACAGAGTTCTGAGCTGGATTTCGAAAAGGCTGGAGCTCTACTGGAAGGTAGAGGGCAGGGCTATGGGGCAGGAGAAGAGGAGAGCAGAGGCAAGACTTTGGGAAACTTTTAAGGCATTTAAAGTGTATTCCAAAGTCAAAGAAGAGTTCTGGAAGGGGTTGAGCAAGGGAGGGGCAGGGCAGGATTTGCACTTTGGAAAGACAGCTCTGAGCTGAAAATGGGAGGGGTGAGGAGGACCCCCAGGCTGAGAGCCCAGCAGGAGTGGAAGGGAGGGTCGGTAGGTCTGGAGGTTCTAGTAGGTGGGACCAGGGTCCATGGCTTGGTGTTTGGCTGAAGGTGGTTGGGGCAATGGGGTGCGAAGAGACACCGGCTGATGCCTGAAATGGGAAGGGTGCAACTAGATGAGTGGGGGGGGTGGCACGGGGCACCTGCTATATGCGAGGAACTGAAGATACAGGCTTGCGCAAGACCTCCGGGCCTGCCCCACGGAGCTCACAGTCGCGATGACTGGTGACTTCTAGACCTTCATTCATTCTGGGAAGGAAGAACGCCAGGATAGAGAATTGCAGAGGCACCTCCTAGCAGAGGTGGTCTCTTGCAGGAGGAGATACCTGAGCTGAGACCAGGAGAATGAGAAAGGTGCCTGCCAGGAGAAGTCGCAGCTAATGCAAAGGTCCTAAAGGACCAAGAGGCTAGTGCAGCTGGGGTGTATGTAGGAAACTAGGGAGGAGTGCTTCCAGAAGAGTCTGAACAGGTACCCTGTCCTCTCCTCCTAAGGAGGGACCACGGAGGGGCGTGCCATTTCTCTGTTCCAGGCTAATCCCTACTCCAGAGCCCCAGGCCACACCCCCTCCTCATGCCTTGGGGACCTTGTCTCATGATTCTTTGCTCCACCTGGGAGCTTCTATTTCTTCCATTGGCTCATCTTCTTCAGTAACGAACACCTCTAGGCACCCCCATCTTAGGAAGCCTCCCTGGATGGATTTACGGTTTGAAATCCCATCCAGCGAGCACCACCGTCACTGTTCTCACCTCTCTGGATCCTCCTCAGTCTCCTTCTCGGCCCCTGCAAAGTGGACGCTCCCCAGGGTTCCAACGTCCTACCTTCCCCCTCCACCGGCTTCCTCCATCATACTTATGCTGATGACTCACAATCCTATATGGCCTGTTGTTCACTCAGCCAAAATGCAGGGAAACCTACTCCAAGCCAGACACTGTGCCAGGCATTGGGGATACAAGGGTGGACAAGACAGACATGGTTCCTTGACTTGGTGCAGGTTACAGTCTAGTAAATTGGCCTTACTAGAACTGACAGACAGTGATATGGGATGTGAAGGAAATTGATAGAGTAAAGTGGTGGCCATGCTGCCTTAGACAGGATGGACATGAAGGGCCTTTTGGGGGGGGTGGTATTTAGGGTGGCACCTAAAGAATGTGAATAAGCCAGGCAGGGAGTCACTGGGGGAAGAGCCTTCCAAGCCCAGGGAGAGCATGTGCAAAGGCCCTGAAATGGGAAGGGTTCAAAGAACAAAAAGAAGGGCTGTGTGGCTGGAGCAGCTTAAACAAGGCATGAGGTGAAATGAGATTGGGGAGAAGGGTGTCAATTAGCTCAGTGCAGGGCTTTGTAAGTTACAGCAAAGAGTCTGGTATTATTTTAAGAGCAATGAGAAAACTTGAAGAGTTTTATACAGGGGAAAAGATTTTTAAAAGTCTACTCTGGCCGCTGTACGAAAAGTGGATTGGAAAAGCAACAAAAACTGGAGCAGGCAGCCAACTAAGAAGCTATGGCATTGGTCCAGGTGAGAGGTACTGACCTGCAACCTCTCTTCTGCGGGGCCACCTGGGCTTGGCTTGTATACCTAGCTCTTTGCTGGGCATCCTCCCACCCCACTGAGTCCCCATCTAGCCAATACCCTAAGCTGGAAGTCTGGAAGTGTCTTTTTCTCCCTCACCTTCCCTTGCATTTGTAGGGGGAGAAAAATAATTTTCTCTCTCTCCTACCGAATTCTGGGCTGAGACCCCTGTAATAAAAGACAGGTTAAAAAGGGAAAAACAAACAAGTTTATTAACATGTATACCTCAGGTACACATGGCAGACACCCAGGGAAAAGTGAGTAACTCCCTGAAGTGGTTTAGAGTTCAGGCTTAAATACCATCTTAACAGAGAAAGAAGAGGGGAGATCTAGGCCTTTTAGAAGAGAGAAAATGATTTCTAGGAAAGTGAATGGGCCCTTAGAAGATGGGAGATTTAACAGTTTGCGACGAAGTTGGTCTGGGTGTGGTGTTGATGTCTAGTGTCTTCTCCTATGATGTGAGAGTCAATCTTTCCTGGGTGATGAAATGTCCAGGGAGTGGATTTTTGTCAATTCAGTTCCTTCTGGAAGATCTGTCTTTAGGCAGATAAGGGGAATTCAGAGAAAGTCTCTCTTTGCATGTACTGTTTTTCAGGTGCCTATAGCTCAAAATAACCAATATGCCAAAGTAGCATATTCTGCCACCCTTCACATTCCATCACCAACTCCTATTGATTCTGCTTCCTAAATTTCTCTGGGATGCATCCTTTTTTGTCTGTCCTTGCTTTCACTGTCCTCATTTGAGCTCCATTAAATGGCCTCTTTATGAGTACCCTTTTCCCATCCTTATCGGTTGAATCGAGTACCCCCCTCTCCTGCAAAAAGCTATGTTGAATTCCTAACCCCCAGTCATGTCAGAATGTGATCTTGTTTGGAAATAGTTTCATTGCAGATGGAATTAGTTAAGATGAGGTCATGCTGGAATAGGGTGGGCCCCTGATCCAGTAAAGTTGGTGTCCTTATAAGAAGAGGGAAGGTGATGTGGAGATGGAAACAGAGGGAGAACGCCATGTGAGGACAGATTTGGAGTGATGCATCCACAAGCCAAAGAACACCAAAGACTGTAGGTACCACCAGAAGCCAGGAAGAGGCAAAGATAGATTCCCCTACAGGTTTCAGAGGGAGCCTGCAGAGCTGTGAGACAAAAAATGTCTGTTTTTTCAAGCCACCCGATTTGTGGTACTTTGTTACAGCAGCCCTAGGACACGAATGTACGCACTATTTCAAACTCCTTACCAGCCATCCAGGTAGAGGTGGCTCTACCACCTAGGGGATAAAGTCTAGGGATTCTAGGGGCACGCCATGAAAACACTTTAAGATCTGGCCTTCTATCCACATATAGAGTTTTATTTCCTGCCATTCTCATCTTTCTGCAAAGTTATCAGCATTAAACCACTTATAATTCTCTCAACAGATTTCCTCCTCTGGGCTCTTTGCACAGACTCTACACAGAATGTCTTCTGCTAAGGGTCCATTTGCATTGTAAATGCCATTTGCTTGTTTCAAACACAGGCTCAGTCAACTCACAAATAAAGACAAGGAAATGCCAATAACCATATGAAAAGACAGTCACCCTATTAGCACCAACAGCACAACAGCAACAAAATACCATTACCTATTAGATTGAGGAAAATATTTAAAATTGATAACATTCAGAGCTGGCAAAGATGCAGGGAACTGGGCCTTTTCATACATTTCTCTTGGGAGACTGAATTACAACAAACTTTTGGAAAACTCTGGTAGTGCCTGTTAAAATTTAAAATACATGTACTCTTTGACCCTTGCAATCCCATTTTTGAGACTCTATCCAGCCAAATTAAAGGCCCTGGTAATTAAGGTCAAGATGTTCATGGCAATATTTTATCATGGCTCCAACCTGAAAACAATGTGTGTCTGTGAGTAGAAAATGTTTGAGCAAATTATGGTTCACCCTCATTGGCAAGGAACTTGTTAGATCTACCTGGGTTGACCTGAGTGCATGCCATGACACAGTGCCAAGTAGATGTACATTTCTATGACCACAGAGAGAAGTATAAGAGAAATCCACAAAACAGTGATTCCATTGGGGAGAGGGAAATTTGCCTTTATTTTTATTCTCTTCTTCAGAGTTTGGTTTGTTTCAATAAGCAAGCATTGTTCTTTAGTTTGAAAGGAAAAGTAGGTTAGATCAGAAAAAAGAGAAGGGCCCAGCTGTTCCCTTTTGGAGAGACCCTTTCTGGCCTTTTTAGTTAGTTAATTACACCCCCCCCCCCCTTGGACTTACACTATGTCCTCTCCAAGGCATTTACCATGCTGTGATGGAACTTACATGTTTGCATGCCCGCCTCTCATCTATTCATTTCTGCTCCCCATATCCAGCATATAATAGGTGTCAGGCAATTACTGGATAGATGAATAGATGGATGGATGGATGGATGAATAATCAAGTTACTTCTCTCTCTTACCATCTGCCCAACATGTTATCTGTACCTAATTTAGAGATCATTATCCATTCATTTCTGGATTTTTGGTTTCTTACGCCTGTGTCATTTCTTTCACTAGACTGTGAGCTACTCAAAGTAGGGTCTGTGCCTGCTCCATGGTAGCTATTCTTGCAGAACCAAAGCTCTACACGCATGGTTTTATTGAGTTCTCACAACAATTCTTTGAGGCAGACCCTTTTATATATATCCCAGTTTCACTGAGCTATAATTCACAAGTCATACAATTCACCCACTTAAAGTGTGCAATTCAGTTGTCTTGAGTGTATTCACAGAGCTGTACAACCATAATCACAATCAATTCTAGAACATTTTCATCAACCCAGAATGAAACCCCCCATCTGTTAGCAGTCACTCCCCATTTCCTTCCAGGGTCCTCCCACCCCCAGCCCTAGGAACCGCCAATTTACTTTCTGTCTCTTTGGACTTGCCTCTTCTGGACATTTCATGTAAATGGAATCCTACAATATGCTATCTTTTGTGACTGACTCTTTCATTTAGCATGATGTTTTCAAGGTTCATTCATGTTGTAGCATGTGCCAGTACGTTATTATTATCATTAGCTGAATAATATTGCATTGTATGGGTATCATAAGTGCCTGGGGCCTGGGCCGAGCAGAGTAGTGGTGAGTAGGACACAACTGTATGAAGCTTCTACAACGTTATTGGGGATCTTGATAAAATGCAGATTCTCATTCAGTAGGCAGGGGGTGGGGCCTGAGATGCTGCATTGCTAAGAAGCTCCCAGGTGATATCGAGAGATGCAGAGGATTTCTACCAGAAAGGCAGGGAATTTGGGCTCTTTCTCATACACGGCATCCACTGGCTTTAACCCTGCTAGCCACCAAGATCACCCCTTTCTGGGTGGGTGAGTTCTTTCCCAACATCAGAGATTTCACACGAGGAGTCAGCACGGTGAGTGAATTAGAGCAAGGGCAGCTGGCTACTTTTGAGGGATGATTTCGTCCAGCTATGAGTGGAGCCTGCTGAGGCTTCCTTCTTTTCTCGGGACCTATTTCTGTGTCAAAGCCAGACTATGGGTCAGGAAGCCAGGCTGCAGCCTGCAGAGCTACCCTGGGCTCTGCAGACTGCAGCACACACATCCATATTCCTCCTGGGTGTCCATTTCCCTGCTTATGGCCACCAGAATTTCATGACGGGTTCCTGTTCACTGGTGCTCAGACACAGAGCTGCTGAACATACTTCTTGTAGACATGAAAGGATTAGTGTGTGTGAACTGCTTTGTCAACCTCAGGGGTCACCCGCAAGAGGCAGGATTGTTAAGAGTCAGTAGCGCATGGTTGGTGTGTTAGAGATTCGAGAAGCAGACACCAAGATGGGATTAGGTGTGCAAGAGATTGATCAGGAAAATGCCAATGAAAGATAAAGGAGATGGGAGTAGAAGCAGGCAGGGAGAGCCTTCAGACCGTGATGTAGATCTGACACCTGGTGGGAGAGTGGGAAGGAAGGATTGGGTAGGAAAATCTTCACACTACAGCGTAGCTTTGAGAGAATCTTGGCCAGATAGATGGGGAGTCCTAAAGCTGAGGATGTCCTGTAGGAGAGACTCATGCTAGGCAGGAATAGGCCGGCACTCATACCTCCTCCATGCTCGTCATTGGCTGTGGCCCCTGCGTGAACACGATGGTGGAGCCAGAGGGGCAGCAGCTGTCAATCAAATACACCCCTACAGCAGGCTTTCTGGAAGGAGTTAGGATGGCACGTTTCCATGGCTCCCAGTGTCCCACCAGCTACCAGGGGTCCAGCCGCGGACAAGTCACTCAACCTCCCGAGCCTCAGTTCCCTCATTTGCAAAGTGATGGATGATAGCACTGACTTTTATGACTGTTGTGAGCATGAAATGAAATGATGTGTGTAAGCCTCGATACATGTTAGTCATCATTATTAGTACAGGCAGACCTTGGAGACTGGGTTTCAGAGCACTGCAATAAAGCAAATATCACAATAAAGCCAGTCACATGAACTTTTTGGTTTCCCAGTGCGTATAAAAGTTATGTTTACACTATACTGTAGTCAAATGTGCAGTAGCATAATGTCTAAAAGAACACTGTGGGGAGTTCCCTGGTGGCCAAGTGGTTAGGATTCCTGGCTTTCACTGCCGTGGCCCGGGTTTGATTCCTGGTTGGGGAACTGAGATCCCGCAAGCCACGTGGCACAGCCAAAAATTAAAATAAATAAAAGAACAATGTACATACCTTAACTGAACGGTACTTTATTGCTAAAAAATGCTAACCATCATCTGAGCTTTCAGCACGTCATAATCTTTTGGCTGTCATAACATCAAAGATCACTGATCACAGATCACCATAACAAATACAGTAATGACGAAAACATTTGAAATACTGTGAGAATTGCCAAAATGGGACACAGAGACACCAAGTGAGCAAATGCTGTTGGAAACATGGCACCAATGGGCTTGCTTGACACAGGGTCGCCACACACCTTCAGTTTGTAGAAAACACAGTATCTGTGAAAGTGAAGCACAATAAAACAAGGTCTGCCTGTATTATTTTAGACAGCATGAGATTTAGAGCAAGAAAAAACTTAAGCCTCAATCCACTCTTGCCAGCTTTTTCATCTTGGCCAGTTACTCTACAGAGCTTGGAATACTGCCTGGGGTGTAGGAAGTACTGTGCAGTGTTAGCTATTAATGTCATTATTTCCAAATAATAGTATTTATTGGATCAAGTACTCCTGGGAAATGCCACACTCTAGAATGGCATTCAAGGACCTCTGCAAGATTTCAATTCTGTTTTGCAGTTTCCTTCCCCACTACACACACACACACACACACACACACACACACACACACACACCCCTACGTTCTAGCCTCATTGGGCTACTCATAGCAACCTTGAAAATGTCATGTTGTAATAATACAGTATTATATTATCCACTGTCTACCAAATACTTCTTGTATGCCTGGCACTGTGTAAAGTTATACGTATACTATCTCATATCATATCTATTCTACCAATGAGGAAACTAAGCCCCAAGAGTGTAAAATGACTTACTAAGCTAACAAATGGTTTATCCGTCTCTGTACTTCTGTCTGTAGAATGATCTCCCTGCCTCCATCCATTTCTACCTTCCAAAACACGACCTTCTTTTAAAGGTCCACCTTCATTGCTACCTCCTCCAGGAAGCTTTCCTTGGAGGATACGAAGGGAAGAATATCTTCCCTCTAGTGGGCAGATACTGAGCCCCTCTTCCTTAAAGGGCTGACTGAGCCCATCATACAGATGGAGGAGGCCCAGAGATGTGACAACGGTCCAAAGTTGTGCTGTCTTTTGCCTGGACCAAACCTCCAAGATCTCAAAGACCCTGTCTGTGGACAAGGAAGGGTCTTCCTTCCTGAGGGGCAGAGCCATTGTTGCTTATAGGAAATAGAGCTTTTGTAGGTGGAACTGACCTCCTGCTGGGAGGATGGGGCTGGGTTTCCCCTGCTCTTACACTCAAAAAGTCTCTAGATTCAAAGCCCTTTTCACAAGTTCTATACACACCCATATTTGCTTGCTTTTCATCTCTCTCCTTCATAAGGGCAGGATGGTCCATGAATGTTTAGCTCGCATGTCTTCCCCAGCACTTGGAACAGAGCAAGACTGGCTCTTAGAAATGCCACATAAAGTTTGTTGAATGACAAATGAATGAATCCAGAAAACAAAGCTCTGACATTCCTGCTATACTACAGAATCCTCAGCTGCAGAGACCTCACCTGCAGCCATGTCCTCACCATGAAGTTTTTTTTCCTTCCTCTTCCCAACCCTGGACTCATTCTTTCTCTTGACAGATCATACCATCTATCCAGTACAGACCCACTGTGCTGGAATGAACAGTGCTGGCAGGCTTTAAACCACTGGGTGGTCTAGGAAGTCTTCCCTGAGGAGGGGATCTACCTATAGATGGAGTGCTCCCTAAATGTTTCTTGATTTAATACGCTAACTAGAATATAAACTTCATGAGGGAGAGAGGGACTTCCTCTGCCTTGTCCATCATGGTATTCCCCAGCACCTTTATCCGGTATTGACAGAGAGTGAGCCTATTTCTTTGAATGAATATATAATACTAATATTTCTTCATTCATTTAATCAAATCAATGCTTTTCAATGGGAGTGTCTGTGTGCTTTTAGTAATTTCCATTTTTGGTCATCACAGTGATGATGAGGGTGGTTCCTGGCATTTATGGAAGAAGAGATGCCATCTCTATTATATCTTGCAATGCACGGGGACAGGGCCACATGGACTAGACTTGTCCCATGTACCACATGACTTTCAAATGACCTGCCAGACCCTCATGCAGATGAAAAATCTTTTCATAACTATCAGAGCTTAGACCCTGACTCCCTTTTACATGGGAACAGAACATATTTTGTGCCCTTAAATATCAACTAAATTTCCAGGAACACCACTACCTTGTAAATAGAAAGATGATTGTATTTTGTTTTATTGAAGCTTTCCCCAAATTTGTTCATCTTTCCAGAGAATCCCGTCACCCACGGGCACTACTGCATTAGTAGCTGTCGTGTTCCCAATGATTCTACCTTTAGGTCCCAGTATTCTAAAAACTTCAGAACGTCTTCTCCGTTATTTGGGCCCAGTCATTTACATAGCGTAGCACCTATTATGTAACTATAATTTATCTTATGTCATCTTTATTTTACAGTTAGGCAAGACATCGATTATAAATATGATGCGTGCCGGTGGGTAACTTTATCCCTGGGTTCTAGTCCCGGAGGGGCGGGTGATTTACTCTCTACCCACTCGTAGGGAAAGCGGCCGTTGGGTCCGGCGGAGGCCCCAGCGGAGCGGTCCTCCGCGCGCCAGGGGTCGCTGTGGCGCCGCGCGGCCGTGCCGGGACCCTCTCGCGTGGCCGCCCCGCCTCGGGCCCCCAGGCCGAGTGGGCGGGCACGACTGCGCCCAGGTCGCGAGGCGCCCTTCGACCAGCAGCGCCCGGGGCGGGCGGGTATAAATGGAGCGGTGGCTCCCCCGGCCGCCTCTCTCCGCCCCGGGTCGCCGCAGCCTCCGCCGCTTTCGGGCCTAGCAGCCTGAAGGGAAAAAAAAAGAGAAAAAGATTTAAAAAACCCCGAAAACCCTTTAAAATCTTAAAAAAAAAGAAAGAAAGAAAGAAAAAAGAGCGAATCCTCCTCGGAGAACCCGCGGGGAAGTCACTTTTGCACGCTTCCGGCCTGCCCGACGCCGCCGCCGCCGCTGCCGCACCTGGGCGTTCGTCGGTTCCCGTCCGTCGGTCCGGTGGTGAGCCGCTCGCGCGCCCGCGTCCACGCGCCTCAGCCCGCCTCTCGGCCGCGCCGCGTGGCAGCCCCGCGCCCGCCGCCCTCGCCCCCCGCGCGCCGGCCTCCGCGCTCCACGTGTCCGCGCTGCCCTTCGCCGGCCCGGCGTGGGAGGCGGCTGCGCGCTCCGGGCGCCCGGGGCTTGCCGAGTCGGCACCGACAAATATTTGGTTTCCCTCTTCCCTGGGTTGCTGTAATCTTAAACCGTCGGGAGCCCGAGGCCTATATTTATAGAGAAACGCACGTTCCGGAGGCCGCCGTGGGCACCACTGGCTTGCCTCGGGAAGAATTTTTGTAATTTGGAGGACAGTCCCCGTTTTCATTGTTTTCATTTTTTGAAATTGGGAGCTTCCAGACCAGAACAGCTGAAAATTAACAAACTCCCAGGGAGGGCCATATTGTTTTTGAGAGCCTTTTGTCTGCGGGTGGGCAGTCTCGTCCGAGCCGTCCCCGCACTCCTCTCCGGCCCTCGGAGCCGACTCCAGCTTCTCTGAGCTTCACTGCCACCTGTGGGCCGCGGCTCGGAGCGGAGCCCCCTTTGTCCTGTGTGGCCCCCCCAAGAAGTCCTCCTGGCGGGGCTCGGGGTGCTGGGGGCTGGGGAGATGAACGCTGCGGCCAGCAGCTACCCCATGGCCTCCCTGTACGTGGGTGACCTGCACTCGGACGTCACCGAGGCCATGCTGTATGAAAAGTTCAGTCCTGCGGGGCCTGTGCTGTCCATCCGGGTCTGCCGCGACATGATCACCCGCCGCTCCCTGGGTTATGCCTATGTCAACTTCCAGCAGCCGGCTGACGGTGAGTATAAGCGGTGGCCACAAGTCCGTGGGCTCTTTGGGGACCCTAAGATTCCTTCTCCGGGCAGGTCCCCACCCCCGTGGAGAGGGCATCGCGACAGCACGTTGCCACAGAAGCCCTAGTCGGGGACGGGCCATGGGAGTTGAGAACGCGGGATCCTGGCATCAGACGACCAGAGTTTCAGTCTTGCCTCCACAACACTTGCTAACCGGGTGACCTTGGGCTAATGGGTGCTGGTGGAGCCCAAGGAGGCTGTAAAACAGACCAGAAGGAAGTCGCTGTCATTCCGTATGTGGGCGGTTTGCTCTGTGAGCCTTGCCTGGTCAGTGGCCAGGTGTTCGGGCCCCTCACAGGCCTGCGGAAGGGACAGGATGATTGAAACACAATTACTTAAAAAATGTTACCTAGCCAGAGCTGTTGTCCCCTCCCCTTACTGTACCCTGGGCTGAGAGTCTTTGACTTTGTGCTGGTGAGGGGTTTTTCCTGGCAGGTAGAAAGTAGGGGAACAATGTGTGTTGAACTTGAGTAGGCACTTGTGTTAGCACCACCAGAGAGTGTGTGGTGCTGGGCCAGCTCCCTCCTCTGCGTGTCTGCCACCGGGGCGGAGGAGTTCTCTCTCTGGACAAGCCCTGGGCTGTGGAGCGTGGTACACAGGTAGTCTGGGGAAGCGCCTCTTGGAAATCCGCTAGGCTGGTGGGGATTATGGCCTCAACCTGTGCACAGTGCTTTATACTTGACAAAACCCTTTTACTTCATCCCATCTGAAGAAAACAGGACTTCTGAGGGAGAAAAGCAGCTGCAAAAGGTGGGAGGCTAAGCTGGGACTGTGGGTGGAGTGCTCTGCCAGCCCTGACTGGGGCCGTAGCCTGGAGCGTGGAGAGGTATGCTGCAGGCCTGGCCCGAGTGAGGCCAGAAGAAACCTAATCAGGGGCTGCACGTGACTCCAGAATAAAAGGGAACAACTGTAGAGACCATTACTGGGAGAAACAAGCCATTCTGTGGCCAAGGATCTCTGGGTCCCTATTTTTGTCACCACTTTGTTCACTGTCCGTGAAGCACAGAGAATGTCACTTGCCCAGGATGCAGCTGAGACCAGAGAATTGGACTTGTTGAGAGACACAAGGCACTGCTACCGTCAGTTCAGTGTGCTCCGGCCACAGGGCACAGAGAAGGTAGCTGAGTGTGGCCTTTTAAGGGGGGAGTAGTGGGCACATTGGCTGTTGTCTGCCTCCTTGACTCTTCTGAGCAAAAGTCCTGTCACTTAGAGATAGTAGCAGAAGCCATTGGTTAGTGTGTCTGCCAACACATACCTCTGCAGGACCTCTCCCTGCTATAAATAAGCGCAGCCAGATTTGTCAGCCCAAGCCGAGTTGCCTTGTGCAGCCCTCTCCGGAAATAGACAGGAGCTGTGTTGAAATGGGCTGCTAATTCACGCAACACAGTTAGGGGTCCCAGGCTGCGGATCACAGAGTCCTCACAAGCGAGCCCTTCTTTCTGTCCCGGACTTGCACTGACTTGGATCTGCCGTCCCCACTTTCCCTGATCTCCTCCCCTCTCACGCTGAACCAGCCCACCTGAGGAAAGTGGGAAAGATGGTTGGAAATAGGGCAAAGGAGATACCTTGCTGGCTGACTGGACAGCTGAGCCTGTGGAGGGGCAGAGTTAGGGATTGTGTCCCTGTTTTAAGTGAGACGGTGCCTTGAGGCGGGAGAAACACCCTCTACCCCTATCCCTTCATGGAGGAGGAGATTCTGGGAGATGTCAGTGCATAAGTCAGGGGAAGTGGGTCTGGGTCCTTTTTACTACCAGTAAAGAGAAGTGTTCTGCTGACAGGTAGGGGTTATTTTGGTCTCTGGTTCTTTAAATGGTCTCCGTGGTGTATACATGGATTGGGTTGGGAAGCTAAGGAAGCGTCCCCAAGCACTGGGTTGAGAACTTTGTTGGGCACCAGGGCATTTGAAAGTCCTGGAATTCCGTAGAACGCAGATGAAGACTTCTAGGTAGCCTAGAAACCACTAGGTGCAGGGCCTGCCTCCACTGTCAACTTGGGCAGAAAGGGGTTGCAGTTTCATCCTTTTTGTCCTGATGATACGAAGAACATTTCCATGTGTGGCCATCATTTTGATGATTGAGGCTTTTTTGTCAGAATCAATTTCTGTTCTCAGAAATTGAAAATATAAGAAACTGGGCTGAATTTGGAGATAGCACATTTTCCCCAATCGAACGCTCACAGGTTTTTTTAGTCATTTGTCTCATAGACAGGTTGTAAACTAAGTGACAGCTAGTTGATAATGCTGATGCAATACCTTACTGAAAAATAATCAGAAAGTCTGCCATTAGTTTCTTAGTCAGTAGTTAGCTATACCGTTTAGCCATCCTGAACATAAGTTTGTCCATTTTATAAGAGGGATCATTTCACCTCTTCCACCTTCATCCTGGTGGGCAGTAGGCTGCAAAGTCGTTTATAAATGATAAAGCTTAGTCAAATGTGAGGTGTTATTTGATCCTGGTGCTATAAACCCATTTAGATTATCTTGCATAACCTCCTTACCCCAGAGGGGTTGAGACTTCTGCCATGAAGGAGGACGATTAGCTAGAACTCAGCCTCAGTAGCACTGCAGCCTAGAGGAATCTGATGTCCTTTAATTTTGATAGAGTTGAATTTCATCAGAGTGCTTACCTTGAAAGTTCTGGAGTTATCTGTTCCTGGGATGGTGGCAGGTAACGTTTTATATCCTTGACTGAAATACGTTTCTCTCTTGCAGCTGAGCGGGCCTTGGATACCATGAACTTTGATGTGATTAAGGGAAAGCCAATCCGTATCATGTGGTCTCAGAGGGATCCCTCTTTGCGAAAATCTGGCGTGGGAAATGTCTTCATCAAGAACCTGGACAAATCTATAGATAACAAGGCACTTTATGATACTTTTTCGGCATTTGGAAACATTCTGTCCTGCAAGGTAAACACTGATTAAATGATTTCAGCAGAATAATTACAGAATCATGAAAACAAATACCAGATGGGGAATTGCTTGGAATTGGGTGACCGGGTATGATAATTTCCAAAATGCTGGAAATGGCTCTGAAGTCTAAAAGTTCACTGCAGCAAACGTCGGTGCCACAGCCCAGCATAAACCAGCAGGCGCTTTCGTGTCTTTGTTTATTCTTCCCTCTGCTTGAAATATCCTTCCTGTTTTCTAGCTTTGGAAGGCATCAAAAGGTTTCTCCTGGGGAGTGGGGGGCTGGAAAGTACCAGAGCAATGCCTCTGGTCTCCAGGAAGCTGTACTTAGTCATGTTAGAAGCATGAATTCACCCTCTTCCTTCTCCACGCACCTGTTTATGTGGAGCATTTTGTACAGCTCGTGTGGTGGTGGTTTACATGCCTGACTCCACACTAGACTGAAATTCTGTTGTGGGCTTGGAAAGTGGTTCGTCATTCTGTAGCCCTGTGGTTTTGCACCCAGATCTTAATATATTTTTTTTAATGAAGTAAGAAAACATTTGGAATAGAAGGAGCTTAATGGTGGCTACCATTTTTAAATGGAACATTATTGGGTACCTGCTGTAGTCTCCTGCCTTTTGAACATGGATGGGCTAGAGGCCTCTCAGACCCAGGAGCCCACACGGCTCTCGAGTCTCTGCAGCTGGGCAGTGGCGCTGAAGTGGCCCGCCTTGTCTTTGACAGGTGGTGTGTGATGAGAACGGCTCTAAGGGTTATGCCTTTGTCCACTTCGAGACCCAGGAGGCTGCCGACAAGGCTATCGAGAAGATGAATGGCATGCTCCTCAATGACCGCAAAGTGTGAGTGTCCCAGTCCGGAGCAACAGCCGTCGCATGAGCCAGCCGTGGCCCCACCTCGGTATTAACTGGCACACACAAGGCGGCTACTGGTTCTCGGCCCAAGTGTGGCCTGCTCCTACCTCTCCACTCCAGGGCTGGTGAGTCTCCCTGCCCGAGCCGTGGCAGCCCTTTTGACTCGCCAAGGTGGGCTTTCTGCCCAAGCCATGGCTGGCCTGCCGCCTCTCCCTTAAAAGCATCCGTCTGTGGGTTTTGTGAGCGTCGGCAACAGGGGCTGGCTGGAAGGCAGCTCTTAAGCCCACTCTGAGCAGGGGTCTTGGCCAGCAGCAGAGTGGAGAGGGCCCTGGACTGACCAGGAGCTGTGTACTAGTCATGTGACCTTGGCCTTCTGTGATTCAGGTCTTTCCGTGGGGTCACTCGCTAGGGGTTGATGCAAATTGTCCCCTCCACGTGGCTAACTTATGACTCAGTGGTCTTCAAATACAGGGCTGGCTCCACAGCAATAATTAATTTGGTTACAATGAAAAGTCTTATCCCATTGCAGAAGACTGTTCATAATAGACCTTGTTGCTTTGGTGTGGTTATTTCAGAATGGAGAGATGGGGATCTTAGTTAAGCCATGCAGGGAGAGAAGGGACAATAAATCTTGGTTATGACAAGCAAGAGTCATTTCTGTCCTTTGTGCTACTGAACAGACCAGGGGATGGCTTGTGTTAATGATGTGCATGTGCCCAGTGGTCAGGTCTTCTAAAGGTATCACTGGAAAAAAGCCTAAAGATTTTTCATGTATGGATACCTTTCCCTATTAAGTGTAAACAGCACCAAAACAAATAAAGTAAAAAAAGCAAAGGCTACCTCTTAGTTCACTCCAACAGTCTCACTCCTAGGATTAACCACGGTTAACAGTTTGGTTTGTATCCTTCCAGACCTTTTCTATGCATTTACATAGATGCACAGAAATGAACGTTTTAAAAACATGGTCATCAGGTTTCTTCACGAAGGCAGTGTGATGTGGTAGGAGGAGCCCTGGCCTGAGCCAGGAGCCCTGGGGCTGGTCCTTGTAGGACAGTCCTGCCTCTTTCTCTTTCTGCTGGGGAGTTGGGACGTCTCTGAGCTTGCTCTCTTGGTGGTTGGATGGGAACTCGTGTGTTTTAACCTCTCCTGTCAGCCTTTAACCTGCGTTCCTTCGGGCCCCTGGAAATCATGTTTTGTTCCTCTGAGTGATCACTGTTTTTCACGATTTCTTTTTAGGTTTGTGGGCAGATTCAAGTCTCGAAAAGAGCGGGAAGCTGAGCTTGGAGCCAAAGCTAAGGAATTCACCAATGTTTATATCAAAAACTTTGGGGAAGAGGTGGATGATGAGAGTCTGAAAGAGCTATTCAGCCAGTTTGGTAAGTCAGGGTCCTTTGTCCCATGTGTCCCCTTTCACAGTCCACCAGACCTGGAATTCCTCTATTTTTACTTAACAGATGAGCCCACCTAGACCCAGAAGTAAAGTGCCTTGTATGACAAAGGCCACAGGGTAGATAGGAATAGACTCCAGGCCTCGGCTCTTGGCTTCATCCTACTTTGTCCCATCCCCAGGGCCGTCTCAGCAGCTTGGTCAGAAGTAGAAGGCCAGGCATGGTGCCTCTTTCTTAGAGTCCATCTGGGCTCAGCCGGAGCTTACTTCAAGTGGGCTCCTAGAGAAGCCTTCTCTCCTTGAGCTGTGATAGAGATGCTGTTACTAATAGTTCTGTCTTTGGTAACAGGTAAGACTCTAAGTGTCAAGGTGATGAGAGATCCCAGTGGGAAATCCAAAGGCTTTGGCTTTGTGAGTTATGAAAAACACGAGGATGCCAATAAGGTGAGAGCACCATGAGGGTCGGGGAGGATTTGTAGGGAGTGGCCCTAGTGTGTGGGCAGGGCCTTGCCAGCACGTGGTAGAGCTGAGTTGTAATTGTCTGAGTACCTAGTAGTGATGCATGGTCACTGTGCTCTGGAATTGTCTTCCTGAGGGATTTCACATAACTGTTTTCAAAGCACTTGGCATGTGCCCATCACCTCGGCTGTTCAGTCCTGTAGGTTGAAAGAGTAGGGCAGGCATTTGTTCCCATTCATAGGTGAGGGAACCAAGGGCCCCGAGTTGCTGATCTGATAAAAGAACAGTAGCCGCTTCCGGGAGAACCATTGTGCTAGGCCCTCAACATGTATCACTCAATACCCTGAAAGAACCTGAGGAATTTAGTGGCAGCCAGATTATCAACCTAGGCTCGTGTCTACCATGCTTGTATTTATACAGCTGTACAGTTTTTTCACTGAATTATCTGGACCAGTGACCCATTTAAATATTAACCCCATTTTACTGATGAGGAAGTTTGGATTGGCTTAGCTGACTTCAGAGTGAAATTAATTTTTAGCCCTGTAGGGACGATTTTTCTCTCAGAATATTTGGTGGGACTTAACAGACCTCCAGAGCAAGGCCCCTGCCTCTGCATCTTGATTTAAAATCATGTATTTCCTCTTCAGGCTGTGGAGGAGATGAATGGAAAAGAAATCAGTGGGAAAGTCATTTTCGTCGGCCGTGCACAGAAGAAAGTGGAACGGCAGGCCGAGTTAAAGCGAAAATTTGAACAGCTGAAACAGGAGAGAATTAGTCGGTATCAGGTAAGAGGTGGTCTCAGCCCAGCCTACCAGCAGGGGCTGTACCACGAGATGTTGGCAAAAGCATCCTTAGTTTGGCAGGCTTTCTTTTTGGGGACCATGAGTCTCCTCTTCTCATTTCTCTCAAGATCATCAGGTTTAACAGGATGTAACTACCAGATACAGCAGCGGTTCTGGAACAAGGATGAAGATAATTATTCATTTAGGGACTCTATTCTGGAAGCCTCAGCCTGTTGTTCTTAGTCATGTGCGTTCTGTTTACTTAAATGATACCACTTTGTTTGGAACGGTGTAAGGAGAGCCCTGCTAGGTCAGTGGTCAGCCAGACCAGCTGTGAGAAAGGCTGGGACTGTATTGATGGTCCTGTCAGAGTCTTCAGCAGTAGATTCTCAGCCTTGAGCCTGCATCAGAATCCCCTGCAGGGCTTATGAAAACAGATTGCTGGGTCCCACAGCTTCTGATTCATTAGGTGTGGGTTCTGGCCTGAGAATTTACATTTCTGACAAGTACCCAGAGATACTACTATTGCATGTCTGGAGCCCATATTTTGAGAACCACTGTCTTAGGAAATGTGTGAGGTATAGAAGTGCAATTAACAGACCTTTCTGCTTCAGGGGGTGAACCTCTACATTAAGAACTTGGATGACACCATTGATGATGAAAAGTTAAGGAAAGAGTTTTCTCCTTTTGGATCAATCACCAGTGCTAAGGTATTTTATACTGAGATGTGGGGATTGAAAGCAGAAGTTGTAAACTTGCAGAGGTTTATTGCATTTGTTTCATTGAAGGAATAGGATCTAAATTTTCATTTCTGAGAGTAGCTACCACATTCATCTAGCAAATTCCTCCTGCCATTCGGTTGCCCATCTGAGTATATGCTCTGGAAAATGACATTTTGTTAGGTTAACATTGCACTGTCTCCCAAGTACTGGGATGTGGAGATGCATCTGACTCAGTGCCTCCCTGCCAGCCCCCCAAGAGCACCTGAATCTTTCCCATTCTTTGCTGCTTTGTGCTGGTGTGGGGACAGATGGTGCCACAGCATGAGCAGGGGAAATCCAGACGGGTTGTCTTTCACTTGTCTTGAGGCCTGTCTCTACAACTCTGCGACACGTATTCCTTGAACGAAGGTGTTTGAGGATTTTGGAGCTGGGGTTGGGAACTTCCATCTGGTGTCCTAAAGCAGGAGAGGGGAGTGGAAAGTTGGTTTCTCCGTGTTTTGCAGTGTGCATCATCTGCTTGATTTTCTTTGATAATGGTAGCAACTGAGTTAGCTGGGGGAGTAAGTACAAACCCCCTTGTGAAGATGAGGCTGAGAAGAGAATGCTGGTTAGGCGAAGATGTTGTATTGTGTGTCCTTGGTGCTTTGGGTGTGTGGTGGGCACTGATGGCATCGGAAAGTTTGGGGGCATAGCCTGTTGCAGACTCTATGCCTGCTCCACAGAGGTGAGGCAGATGTCACAGAGTCCTCCAGGGGATGAGAAAGGAGGCCAGCGGGCCGGTAAAGACTTGGTGACCCTGCCCTGGCCCTTAGCTTGTCACTCACAACCCAGGAGCATTATCAGTGGTCGCAGGGCGTTGGCCAGAAGCCACCCCCAGGAATTTCCTCAGTTCCTCACCCCCTCCCTCCTATCACCCCCGTGACGGGCCTCCAGCAGCGCAAGGAATGATAGTCTCTCTTAGCGGACCAGCACAGGAGTCAAGATGGCATTTGCAAGAAGAGAGCAAAAGAACCGTATCTTGAAGTTTCCCGGCACCATGCCCAAGATCAAGGTGTCATATTACTTTCACACACCTTACTGGTCCACCTCGTTGGTAGACAGGTGTTGGGTTGATACACATCTTTACTCCCATGTCCTCCTCTTCAGGAGGCTCACCAGGCGGTGAGCTAAGACATGAGTGAAATGTAGAGATTACAGAATGAGACTAGAATCCAGCTGCTTGTCTCGTGGCTGGTTGTAGTTCTGCTGTGTTTATTCTCATTGAATTAATGGTGGCAGTCATTGATTTTATGACTCCTGCCCACATGTATTTCAAAAGCATGTCCTAACCTTGCTAAGAGCTTACTAAGTTTTGTTCACCAAGGTCTTGGGCAGATGAGTTTTACAAATAAGTTGCTTGATGCTAATGTCCAGATTTCTGTGAGTTCCCAGAGATAGCTATGCTTCTAGGTACGAGGAAACATCTTTGGGTTCCTGGTTCAACCATTAGCCATATCACAGTATTTGGGAACTTGAGTCACCTGGAGATCTAAAAAGGAAAAAGCTTAGTTTCTCCCTTTAGACTTTGTGATTCGGTTGGTGACTCAGTTGGTCTGGGGTCCATCGTGGGACTGGACTGTGAAGCCTTGACCTAGACCTGGTAACTCTTGGAGTGGAACCCAGGTTTTAACACACAGACATCTTTGTGCTAAGTGGCTGGTCTCATTTTGTAGGTGATGCTGGAGGATGGTAGAAGCAAAGGGTTTGGCTTTGTCTGCTTCTCATCCCCTGAAGAGGCAACCAAAGCAGTCACGGAGATGAACGGACGCATCGTGGGCTCCAAGCCACTGTATGTCGCCCTGGCCCAGAGAAAAGAAGAGAGAAAGGCTCACCTGACCAACCAGTATATGCAGCGGGTGGCCGGGATGAGAGCGCTCCCCGCCAATGCCATCTTAAATCAGTTCCAGCCTGCAGCTGGGGGCTACTTTGTGCCAGCAGTTCCACAGGTGGGTATGCAGTATGCTCATGTCTCCTTGGAACCTGCCTGCTGATAGCTGCTCCTATAGTCCGCAGTGGTTGGGGAGAGGGATTTTTGGATATTGGAATTCTAGAATGTCACAGTAAAGATCCTTCAAATAAAACAAGGAAGGACTTAACTCTTGGTTGTGCACACACAGCGACAGGGGTAAAGTAAAAGAGTCCCTGTTAACTGGCTGTCCCTCCCCCAACCTCTTGAGTAGAGAGCGCCTCTGTCCTGAATAATTAGCCTAGGGCCTGGTAGTGAGATGAGGTGAGATGAGATACTTCTCTAGTGTGGCTTCAGGTCCTTAAATAAAAGGGCTTGGCTGCTCTTTCTTACAGGCTCAGGGAAGACCTCCATATTACACACCTAACCAGTTAGCACAGATGAGGCCTAATCCACGCTGGCAGCAAGGTGGGAGACCTCAAGGTAGGTGGTGGGGAACAGTGATTTGATCACCCAGGATGTACCTGTCCTGGCCTCCCCTCCCTGCCCCCTCTGAGGCACAGCCTAGGTTCGGCTGTGTCGTTCGTCAGTGACGTGCTTTTTTTTAAAATTAATTTATTTATTTTTACATCTTTATTGGAGTATAATTGCTTTACAGTGGTGTGTTAGTTTTTGCTTTATAACAAAGTGAATCAGTTATACATATGTTCCCATATCTCTTCCCTTTTGCCTCTCCCTCCCCCCGCATCCCACCCCTCTAGGTGGTCACAAACCACCGAGCTGATCTCCCTGTGCTATGTGGCTGCTTCCCACTAGCTATCTATTTTATGTTTGGTAGTGTGTATATGTCCATGCCACTCTCGCTTTGAGTGACGTGCATTTTTTGTCTCTTCACCAGGCTTCCAAGGAATGCCAAGTGCTATACGCCAGTCTGGGCCTCGTCCAGCTCTTCGCCATCTGGCTCCAACTGGTAATGCTCCGGCCTCTCGTGGCCTCCCTACTACCGCTCAGAGAGTCGGTGAGCAAACTGGCCTTGAAGTGTGGCCCGGGGAGGAGGGAGTCAGGACGACTAGGCTCTGCTCAGGGTTGGTCAGTTCGTTGGGCTCACCGTGTTGTCCGGTCCTGGTTCTTTACTCTTAGCTGTGTGCTTAGGTGGGTACTTAAGGAGCAGGGAAACAGTATGAGTTCTGAGTGTTGGTTCCTTCTAAGATTCTTTGCCTCATCGGTGACTCACGTGAACAAGGTTAATTGTAGAAATTTGTTAGCTGAATGACGACAGAGGCAGCCTGTTCTTTGGGTGGGGTTGGGAGATTCAAGGGACTTTTTTGCAGATTATGTCCTGTGTTCCAAGAGGTGGCAAGAGTTGTATGTTTTCTGTTGGCTCTTCCTCGAAAGTAGCGGTAGTGGCCCCATGTGTGATGTGTGCTGTATGAACATGCTTTGGAATTGCTCCTTCCGTGGGACGTGGCCAGTTGGACATCTGCTGCCAACACTGATGTGCATTTGCTGGTCTGTTGTAGGGTCTGAGTGCCCGGACCGCTTGGCTATGGACTTTGGTGGGGCTGGTGCCGCCCAGCAAGGGCTGACTGACAGCTGCCAGTCTGGAGGTGGTATTGGATGCACACAGAATGGGGAAAGATGGGATTTGACGGGTCTTTGCCCAGACCGATGGGCTTTAATTTTACTTGTCCTTTTCCTAAGGTGTTCCCACAGCTGTGCAGAGCCTAGCACCTCGTGCCGCTGTTGCCGCTGCTGCTCCTCGGGCTGTTGCACCTTACAAATACGCCTCCAGTGTCCGCAGCCCTCACCCCGCCATCCAGCCCCTGCAGGTGAGGTCCATCAAACAGAACCCTAGAAGGGTCCCCCCTGCTTCCACATGATTCAAAAGCTGCCTTGCTTGGATTCCCTCAACAGGTATTAAATGCCTGCTCTGTGTCAGGGAGCCGTGTCCCGTGTGGTGACCCTGCCCTTGGGGGACTCTCTAGTGGGAGAGAAGGGGCTTGCAAGTGTTCTTCTGATAATGGTTGGCTCAGCAATGCCCCCGAGGAGGCAGTTGTGCTTCCTGCTCTCCTCACCGCGTGCATGGGCTCTCTCGGCTCTTTGAAGCTTCCATGTCACTTTCACATCCAGTGGTCGAATTGAGCCTTAGCTGCTCTCCAGGTGACTGGGTGGCAAAGAACATCTTAGATGAAAGGTTCATCTTCAGAGGTATTGGGCTGGGTGGAGGAATTGGGCCTGGATCTCAGGTTCTCTAAGCTGGAGCTGCTATCTCTATAGAGTTGTGCCTCTCAGGCAGGCCAAGCAGCGAGCTTGTGGCAGAACTCTGCAGTTTGCTTAGAGGAGCTGTGCTGGGCCTTGCTTCCTCCTGCTCTGTGCTCTGAGTTGGAAATTTCCCAGAACTTGGCACTATGAGGAAATTTTTTGCCTATAAGACCCTACTTTTAGCACTGTGACTGGTATTGACGGTCCTTAGCATTTAATACAATAAAAACATGCAGTTCAGTGAAAGTGATACAGGATGTAATTATAAGCATTTTCCTATTCATGTCCTTCGACCCAGTCTCTACTGGGAATTCACCCTAAAGGAAAACTAACTTTCAGGAAAGGGCTACACATACAAATGTTCATGGTACCTTATTTATTAACAAGGCTTCGATGTCTTGGGCAGCCTTGAGTGAAGTAAAATCATTTGTTAAATGATTGTGTAGCATTGTAGGTTTTTCTTAGTCATTTCCCTTCTCTTCGAATAGCACGTGGCATTTTAACTGTGGTTGGTTGTGGTTTTTGCTCACACCACTCTGTTCCTCTCCCTGAATCCCCAAGACTGCAGTCAGTTCCCTGACAGCAAAGACAACTACCTCCTTCTCCTCTTTAACTCAGTAGACTCGAGTGGTTGTGCACATGACCACTGTCACTGTACTTACCCGGGTGCTAATCCGCCGCCTCTCCTGGTTCCCAGGCACCCCAGCCTGCGGTCCACGTGCAGGGGCAGGAGCCGCTGACCGCCTCCATGCTGGCCGCAGCACCCCCGCAGGAACAGAAACAGATGCTGGGTGAGTGACCCACGTGCTTGCAGAAGAGGGGGCCAGAGCTGCTACTGACCTGGACACCAGCGTCCCTTCTCTGCTGGGATGCCACTGGGTTTTTCACGGAATACCTTCCCACAGGTGAACGTTTGTTCCCGCTCATCCAGACGATGCACTCAAACCTGGCTGGGAAGATCACGGGGATGCTGCTGGAGATTGACAACTCGGAGCTGCTGCACATGCTGGAGTCCCCCGAGTCTCTCCGCTCCAAGGTGAGCAGGTTCCCAGACCCCCGCGGCTTCCGCTCACTCGGCTCAGGAGGGCAGGGGGTGGCCTTGGGCACCCAGGGGCGGCAGAGAGAAGGGTCTACTGCCCCTGTGACCTCCTTGTGCCTCGCCTGTGACCTGAGGGCTGCTGGCGTGTGGGTATCTGGGAAAGTGGTCAGCACCAGGAGAGGCCACCGCTGGGCCTGGGCGCCAGGGAGGGGCGGAGGGGCTCTCCTCAGGTGTCACTGACCACCTGGAGCTTCTCACAGGTGGATGAAGCTGTGGCGGTCCTGCAGGCTCATCATGCCAAGAAAGAAGCTGCCCAGAAGGTGGGCGCTGTTGCTGCTGCTACCTCTTAGACAAGGACAAACCGTATGTTTGGCTCTTTATTTTCTGCAATGGTTATGACTCTTGACCCATCTCCCTGAAAGATTAGGGGCAATGTATATGTAGAGCCGTGTTTCTATCCCTTAACCTGGTAACTGGGGCAGGCTGTCACCTGGGTTTTTTCTGTCACCTGGAGGAGTTAATATGGAAAAAAGAGAGTCCTGGTGGTAAATTAGAAGACACAAACAACAGTTTTCTCCATAAAGAGCACCTGGTTAGATCTTTCTCAAGAATCACCTTGTTTGTCTCGAATAATGGTGGATATATGAGGCATTGTCATAATCCGATCCCACAGCCTCATTTCTATGAACATCTCCCTAGTTTGGCTTGAGGTTGTGAGGTCAGTTGTGTGGCATCCACAGTTTAGCTCTGGAAACACAGCGGGCAGAGGCCTTGGTGTCAGAGTGAGAGAGACAGACACACCTGGCTACAGTTACAAGGTGTGTTCCCATCGACTTCTGCATTTGGGGGCCAGGGCCTCTGTCTGCAGGGACTTGGGGCAGTGAAGCTTAACTAGGACCTCTGACGAGGACTGGTGGTTGCCTCCAGATGGAGAAAAGAGAGGACCAAATGAACATGGGCAGAGGCAAGGGAAAAGAGCACATGGTAAGGGCCAGAGCTCGTGTGTTGGTAGGGCTTGACTTGGCATAGTCATAGCCCCTTGTCAAGGGCCTGAGCCCTGTCATTTTGAGTTTAAGCAAGGATGGCCAGGAAGGGTCAAGGTTGGGGCTTTACATACAAGTACCCTCGAAGGCACTGGTTCTTAACCAGGGGTGCCTTCTCAGAGGACATTTGCCAATATCTGGAAACATTTTTGGTTGTCACAACTGGGAATATTACTGGTATCTAGTTGGGAAGAGGCCAGGGATGCAGCTAAACGTCCTGCAATACACAGGACAGCCCCCACAGAAGAATTATCTGGGCCAGAATGTCAGTGGGCACCAAGGCTGAGACCCTGCTCTACAGTAGACCCTGCTCTACTTACGTCAGAGATTTCCGTGCGTCTCTGAGGTTTTTTTGATTTTGTATTCATAGTGTTGGTGCTTTTCTTTTCAGGATTCAAAAGCCAAATAAACCCTCATGGAATTCAGCTCAAGGTTTGAAGACGTCCTAGCTTGTCCTATGGACCTCAACACCAAGAACCACAAATTGCAAATTTAATAGGTCATTTTGTATCAAAAGGTCAATTATGAAGCACCTAGAATTTTTCAATTAAAAGAATATATTCTCTGGGTTCTGATATGGCCCAAACAGTGTTAACTTTTTTTTTTCTATTGTGAGTTTGATTTTTTCTCCCCAGAAACTGGTTTTATTTGATGTACCCAAGTCTTAAGTTTCTCAATAAAGAAAAAATCTCCATAAAACTGCCTCTGTTTTTCTCTGACCACAGTTTTCTGTATAAATTCCAGTTTTCACTGCAAGTAATTTTTGGATGTAAATAGGGTCAAGTGAAGTTCTGTATATCTTGCCATCCTTTCCTGATGGTTATAAGATTATTTGGGATTAGCAAGGTGTGCAGAACTGTCCCATTGTGTTCTACTGTGGGAGGACCTTTATATTGGGAACAGAAGTCTAGCACAGTCACAGCAGACCTTGGGTCTGGCACAGGAAAATCGGGTAAAGGGTGGCATTGGCGTGCTGTCCAGGGACACATGGTGAGACATGCAGAACCTATCTTGCCTCTCCCTTCTTGGACTGTGTTGCTCGGGGTTTGCCAGTCCCCTCTTATCTCCTACTGTCAGTTTATCCTGCAGGCAGGTCCACTTGCTCAGATTCTGCAGCTGGCAGTAGGAAAAGTTTCCAGAGATCCAAGTGGCTGGAGGCCAAAATGTTCTGTGGTTCCTTCAGTCCTTGAAGCGACCTTAACCTGGTCAGTGTCAACTACTCTACTTGCCCTCCCTGTCCTGCAGCAACACTTTTTTTTCCTCTTCTTCCTTGAAACTCAGCAGGCTGTCCTTCCTCAGGGCCTTACCCAGGTAGTCCCTTTCCCTTCAATGTTCCCTGGTTTGTGCCTCTTGGCAGGTTCCCCCTTTTTCTCAAGGTATGCTTTCGCCTTAACCCATGTAAAGGCCCAATCTAATGTAGGTTCCCCTATTTTCTAATGTCCGCAGTTAATGCGAGTATGTGTGTTTCTTCTATTAACGTCAGACTGTCCCTCCAAACCTAGCTTCCTGGGACCTGAGCAGTGTGGGAGCCTGCGTGCCAGCCGGTGAGGGGGTGGGGCCGTAGGCGGGGCCCAGGTAACGGCTTCCGGCGGAAGAGCCGAGGAGCAAGATGGCTGCCACCAAATGGGTCCTGAACTAGGGTGAGCTGGCGTGGGGTTGAGGCGGGGCTCGGACTGAGTCCAAGTTGGGGGCCGTGTGGACTGGGTGCAGACCCAGGGCCCCAGGCGGCATGTGGCAGCCTGGGCCGGGGTCTCTTGTGGGGGTCTACCCCTCAGCTTGTGAGCATCTGTGACCTAATGGCTTTGCGGGCCCTAGCTCTGCCCAGACCCCTTTCCCCTCTGACCCTGGACCCTGGGAGGTAGTGAGATCTGTTATTGTGACCTCAGACCGCATCCCAAACTGTCATGCTCATTCATTCCCTAAATTCTGCAGCCCTGCCCCCTTAGGTAAAGGAACTCCAAGAATAATTGGGAAATTACGGAAATAGCCTTGCTACGCGGGTCGGTGAACTCTATGATGCTGTTGTATGGCAGTGTTAACAAGAGGCGGGTTGGGGGTTTTGGGAAATGACCACTCCATCCAGAGAGGTAAGGGCAAGCTTCCTGGAGGCACAGGGGCCAGAGATTTGAAAGATTAGGAGTTAAGCAGGTAGCTAAGCTGGAAGAGGCTGTTGCTTGAATGGAGAGCAGCGAGAGTGAAAGCCCAGAGGGGTGAAGCAGTCTAGCACTTGGGGCAAGTAATTTGCATTGGGGAAGCAAGGAGAGAAGAGGCTAGAGAGGTGGGTAGGGCTCAAGTTCTGAAAGTCTTACGTGCCATGCTAAGAATTTGGATTCTGTCCTGTGGTCATTGGTCAACTTTTGGAGACTATTTGGCAGGACAGTGATGTAATCAGATTTGCCCTTTCTTGGAGTCATTCTAGTGGCTGTGTAGAGAGAGAGAAACTGGAAGCAGTCAGCCCATTTACAATAACCAGGGGCTAGATGTAGGTCTGAAGAGGGATGGGGAGAGGAGTGTACCTCACAAGTCATTTGTATACCCAAAAGACTATAGGGACCCCTCCTTGCCCTCCCTGTGGCTGTCTTGCTGACAGGGTGTTACAGCAGCCGTACCAAGAGTGTGGGGGACATCGGTTCAGAAAGCACTTGGTGTCTTTGCAGGTGGGCTGGCAGAGGAGATGGATGGCAAAATTCTTCGTGCTGCTTTTATTCCTTCTGGAGACATCACAGATATTCAGATTCCACTGGATTATGAAACAGGTGTTTATTCAGTGTCACTCATATTCAGCTGCCTAATGCCAGGAAAAGAACTTGAGACATTTTAAGTCATGAGCATTCTGCGTATGGTTGGTATGTATTGAAGTTCAGGAGGATATCTCTCTAGGTCATTGTGACTGTGATCTTGGTGATGGAAATGTTCTGAGGACAGCAAGGCCACGATGGTGGGGTGGTTATGGGCTGAAATTTACAGAGATTGACAATTTGTTGGATTTGAGGAAAGGCTTTCTCTACCTTGGAATCATTTGGGGGCTTTGATTTCTGATCATTTAATATATAAACCATATAGTAAGAACCAGTGGTGGGGGAGGGGGTGTGGGATGAATTGGGAGATTGGGATTGACGTGTATACACTAATATGTATAAAATGGATAACTAATAAGAACCTGCTGTATAAAAAAATAAAATACAAAAAAAAAAGAAAAAAGAGCCAGTAGGAAGGTAATCTTAGAAAAATCTTAAAAGGTCTGGGTGTTGTATCACCCCACGTCCCTGTGGACCAGACCTCCCTTCTTGGCAGCTATGCTTTTATTTTTTTTTAATTTAATTTTATTTATTTATTTTTGGCTGCATTGGGTCTTCGTTGCTCCACACGGGCTTTCTCTAGTTGTGGCGAGCGGGGGCTCCTCTTTGTTTCAGTGCACAGGCTTCTAATTGCAGTAGCTTCTCTTGTTGCAGAGCACGGGCTCTAGGCGTGCGGGCTCCAGAGCGCAGGCTCAGTAGTTGTGGTGCACGGGCTTAGTTGTTTCGCAGCATGTGGGATCTTCCCGGACCAGGGCTCGAACCCATGTCCCTTGCATTGGCAGGCGGATTCTTTTTTTTTTTTTGTGGTACGCGGGCCTCTCACTGTTGTGGCCTCTCCGGTTGCGGAGCACAGGCTCCGGACGCGCAGGCTCAGCGGCCATGGCTCACAGGCCCAGCCGCTCCACGGCATGTGGGATCTTCCCGGACCAGGGCACGAACCCACGTCCCCTGCATCGGCAGGCAGACTCTCAACCACTGCGCCACCAGGGAAGCCCGGCAGGCGGATTCTTAACCACTGCGCCACCAGGAAAGCCTGGCAGCTATGCTTTTAAAAAGCAGAGGGCAGCGGACAAGCTTAGCCTCGGCAGGGGAGCCTTGGCCTCTGCTCACCAGGGTGAGTTGGTGTCACAGTTGACACTCAGTTGGTGTCACAGTTATATGCACGTTTCTATTTGATCCTTGGCTGTTATTTTCTAAGATAGGAGTTTTAGACCCAGCCTTGCCACTAACTTTGTGCGACACTTAAACTCTCTGAGCCTTCATTGCCTCAATGCTTAAATGAAAGGATAAGATTGGCTTTTTGGTCCTTCTACCTCTGAGTTATAGAAATGAGTAACTCCTATTGCTCTTGCTCTCCACCAACTAAATTAACTTTTTCCTGAGGCCAAGCACTGTGCTTTAATAGTCACCTAACCCGGTAGTGAAGTCAGTGCTCTGTATGCAGTTGATGCTCAGTTGGAATGAGTAATTGACAGATCGACAACTTTTTCTACTTTCTGTAAGTCTTGTAAACAAAGATTCCCAAAATGCTTGGAAAGTAACTTAAATCTTCCATTCTCTTAGTGGTAGAATTGAATACTACAAAATTTAAAAACTTAGTTCACTATTTAGTATGTTTGTTAAAACACACAAAATAACTTTAATATTTCTGGAAACATTGTTGAATAAACCAAGAAAAATGTAAAAATTAGATTTTTGCTTTTTGAATGGCATCTGGATATGGCGTATTTCCTCCTATTGCCCACATATTAACTACCCATTTCTGCTGTTATAGAAAAGCACCGAGGATTTGCTTTTGTTGAATCTGAGTTGGCAGAGGTAAGAAATTTTCCCTGGTTAGTATTTGACTAGTGTTGCTGTTGTCGTTGGTTACAAAAGGTGCCACTCTCCATTTGAGCGGATGTAGTAATTTTCTGGGGCTGCCATACAAATTACTACAAACTTTGTGGCTTAAAAAAACAGAAATTTATTTTCATAACTTGGAGTCTAGAAGTCTGAAATCAAGGTATTGGCAGGGCCGCGTCCCTCTGAGGAGTCTTTCCTTGACTCTTCCTAGCAATCCTTGGCATTTTTTTGGCTTATAACTGCATCACTTCAGTCTCTGCCCCCGTCTTCACATGGTCTTTTCCACTGCATGTATCTCTCTGTCTTCTCTTCTTATAAGGACACTAGTCATTGGAGTTATGGCCCACCCTAATTCATTATGACCTCATCTTAACTAATTTCATCTGCAAAGAGTATTTCTAAACAGGGTCACATCCTGAGGTTTGGATAGACCTGAAATTTGGGGGGACACTATTCAACCCTCTATAGTGGCTTGGTGGTGACAGTTGCCAAGAGACAGGAAGTTCTGGTTGAAGGAATGCGCACAAGCCCTGGTTCAGAGTTCCCTTCATGTAGTCAGAATGTGAAAGACAGGCCCTGCAGAGCCCTGAGCCTTCTGGCCTGGCACTGCTCTTTCCTATTTCCTGTGTGTATTCTGTGTCCATAACCTGAGCACCCATCTTTACACCACCAGCTCCAACAAGCAGTTAGTACATGCTCTTTGTTAAATACATACAATCTAGGCCGTAGGAAGGGAAGTAGCATCTTGTTTTTCCAAAGCTTGTGGTACTGAGTTTTAGTTTGCGTGCTAGCTACAAAGAGTTGAACTACACACATCAACTTTTTCCTTGTATTCTTTTGGCAGGATGCTGAAGCAACTATCAAAAACATGGGGGCTTTCCTGGTGGCGCAGTGGTTGAGAGTCCGCCTGCCGATGCAGGGGACACGGGTTCGTACCCCGGTCTGGGAAGATCCCACATGCCACGGAGCGGCTGGGCCCGTGAGCCATGGCCACTGAGCCTGAGCATCCGGAGCCTGTGCTCTGCAATGGAAGAGGCCACAACAGTGAGAGGCCCGCGTACCGCAAAAAAAAAAAAAAAAACAAAAACATGGTATGGGGCTTCCCTGGTGGCACAGTGATTGAGAGTCCGCCTGCCGATGCAGGGGAAACGGGTTCGTGCCCCGGTCCGGGAAGATCCTGCATGCCGCGGAGCGGCTGGGCCCGTGGGCCGTGGCCACTGAGCCTGCGCGTCCGGAGCCTGTGCTCTGCAATGGGAGAGGTCACAACAGTGAGAGGCCCGCGTACCACAAAAAAAAAAAAAAAAAAAAAAAACAAAACATGGTATGGCTGAGAATCTTGCTTTTCACTGAAGCTGTGTTTTGGTGCTACATGGGACCCTGATGCACATATTGTGTTTCCAGTTTCCACAGTTTCAAAGTTATAAAGGAAGCAGAAGTTGCCGTTATTTGAAAGTATTCACTAGGAACTGGCTGCTTATAAAATTAATTCTTATTCAGAAATCCTCCCCATTTAACATTTGTATAAATGTCAACCATCTTATTGGCCAATCTCTCCCTGACATTTTTGTATCTATGTCAGGAGTCAGCAAACTAAGTCTATGGGCCAAATCCATTCTGCAGGCTGTTTTTTTTCTTGTTTTTTTTTGTTTGTTTTTGTTTTTTGCGGTACGCGGGCCTCTCACTGTTGTGGCCTCTCCCGTTGTGGAGCACAGGCTCCGGATGCGCAGGCTCAGTGGCCATGGCTCACGGGCCCAGCCGCTCCGCGGCATGTGGGATCTTCCCGGACTGGGGCACGAACCCGTGTCCCCTGCATCGGCAGGCAGACTCTCAACCACTGTGCCACCAGGGAAGCCCTGCAGGCTGTTTTTTATATGGCCTATGAGTTAAATGGTTTTTATACTTTTAAGGGTCATAAAAAAAAAAAAAAAAGAAGAAGAAGAAGAAGAACATGCAGCAGAGACTGTATGTATCCCACAACGCCTAAAATATTTACTATCTAGCCCTTTATAGAAAGTTTGCCAACCTGTAGGCTAGGGCAATATACTGCAAATAGAGTGTAACTTGACTGCAAGGTTAAATGGTGAATCTTGTATAAGAGGCAGGATCTCATGAAGCGTATGGTAGGGATTGTGGAAAACTTCTCTAGTTGGCTCTAGTCAAAAATGTGAGGCTTTTTTGAGCCATTGAATAGTGATGCTCTCATAAAGTTAAACCAATTAACAACTGAGAAAGAGAAAACCCATAGAAGGATTATGACAGGTTGGGTACTTCAAAAGAAAAGGATTTGAATTCCTGTTGCTGAATTACCACAAATTTGGTGGCTTAAAAACAACACTAATGTGTTATCTTACAGTTCTGGAGGTCAGAAGTCCAAAGTGAGTCTCACTTTGGAGCTAAAATGAAGATTTCGGCAGAGTTGTGTTCCTTCTGGGGGCTATAGGGGAGAATGTTTCTTTGCCTTTTTCTCAGCTTCTAGAGAATGGCTATATTCCTTGACTCTTAGCCCCTTCTATCTTCAAGCTGGCAATGGCAGGGTGAGTTTTTTTCACAGCGCATCACTCTGAAACAGAGTCCTCTGTCTCCCTCTTCACATTTAGAGGATCCTTGTGATTACGTTGGGCCCATCTGAATAATCCAGGATAATATCCTTATTTTAAGGTCAGCTGACTAGCAACCTTAATTCCTTTTTGCCACGTAATATCACATATTCATAGGTTCTGGGGAGTAGGTGGACATCTTTGTTTGTTTGTTTAATATTTATTTACTTAGGCTGCACTGGGTCTTAGTTGCGGCACGCGGGATCTTCATTGAGACATGTTTAGTTGCAGCATGTGGGATCTTTAGTTGTGGCATGCGGACTTCTTAGTTGCGGCATGCATGTGGGATCTGGTTCCCTGACCAGGGGTCGAAGCCGGGCCCCCTGCATTGGGAGAGCAGAGTCTTACCCACTGGACCACCAGGGAAGTCCCTAGGTGGACATCTTTGGGCAGGCCATTAGTTTGCCTGGCATAAAAAACCCTTAAATGCTTTTGCCCTTGTTTAAAACCTTTGTGATCACTCTTCATGACTAAATGTGAAATAAGGATGTTATTTCATGCCATTATTCAGTTTTTTCTTAATCACTAGAAATAAAGTTAGTACTTTATTTGTCTGTTTCTAAGAACAAAGACATAGCTATAATTGTAACCTAAATCTTATTAAATTAAGGAATCCTTTTTTCTTTCTTTTTTTAGTTTTCATGAAAAGGCCCCAAACAAACCTTTTTTTTTTTTTCAAGTATTTTATAAATTTATTTATTTATTTTTGGCTGCATTGGGTCTTCGTTGTTGCGCGCTGGCCCTCTCTAGTTGTGGCGAGCAGGGGCTGCTCTTCGCTGTGGTGCCCGGGCTTCTCATTGCAGTGGCCTCTCTTGTTGTGGACCACAGGCTCTAAGCACTTGGGCTCAGTAGTTGTGGCTCGCGGGCTCTAGAGCGCAGGCTCAGCAGTTGTGGCGCACGGGCCTAGTTGCTCCGCGGCATGTGGGATCCTCCCAGACCAGGGCTCGAACCTGTGTCCCCTGCATTGGCAGGCAGATTCCTAACCACTGCACCATGAGGGAAGTCCCACAAACCTTTTTTAAAAAGCTGTCTACCCACCTTTTCCTGGTATCAGTTATTCTTGGATTTTGAAATATTCTTAAACATTATTCCATGTTACCATGTTCTCTGTCATTCTTTCATCAAACATGCCCCTCAACAGTTAGCAATACTATCATTTTCCAGTTCAGTACTGCTCTTGTCTTTTTAAGGTGGACTCAGGTATTTGGTAACTGCATTTACCCTTTTAATTTCAGAGTCCTGAGCTCAGATCCAAAGATTATGCCAGCAGACCTTTCTGTTGTTGGTGGTGAAATAGAGGAAGTGTGTGGTGGCTCAGGGGCTTTCTGTGGTTTTTATAAATTTATTTATTTAGGCTGTGTTGGGTCTTCATTTCTGTGTGAGGGCTTTCTCTAGTTGCGGCGAGTGGGGGCCACTCTTCATCGCGGTGCGTGGGCCTCTCATTGTCGCGGCCTCTCGTGTTGCAGAACACAAGCTCCAGACGCGCAGGCTCAGTAGCTGTGGCTCACGGGCCCAGTTGCTCCGTGGCATGTGGGATCTTCCCAGACCAGAGCTTGAACCCGTGTCCCCTACATTGGTAGGCAGATTCTCAACCACTGCGCCACCAGGGAAGCCCTCTGTGGTGAGCTTTGTGCTTAGCTGGCCATTGGGGGTTGCAGGCTCCCAACTTAGGACTAATCATGAGCAAGTCTCAGGCTTCTTAGAAGTAAATGGAAGGCTGCCAGGTCTTCTTTCAGCCTAACAAGGTTTAAGCAGCTGAGTTGTATTGCACCCTTTTCAGAATGAATCTGAAATGTTTGGGCGGACAATCCATGTCAGTTTGGCCAAAGCAGTGAGAATTAAGGAAGGCTTGTCCAGACCAGGTGAGTGGGGGCAACCACAGATACCCCATCACGTCCTCAACTGTGGCCTCTGTTGCATTTTTATCTCTGTCTTACTTCCTGCTGTGGGGTAATGTGTACATGAGTAGAGTGGTGTAGAGTAGAGAAGAGAATGCAGCACCTCCAAGGAAATAAAGAGTTTGAGTTTCTCAGAAAGCTGGAGGCCTTGTCCCCATGAAAGTGTTGCTTTGGGACATAGACATAGACTGTGCCCTTCCAGCCTTGACAAGGGCTGGGACTTCCCTTTTGACACGGCTGAGTCCTTCCTCCTTATTCTCACCCACCTGTGCTAAGAGCTGGACTTGAAGGCCTGACATTTCCCAGTGACAGCTTTCATTGCCCTGGGGGGTTCCTAAGATGTAACTTATTTTCTATGGCCTGTGAGAGCCACGTAGTGTGTCCATGTAGTGAGTCCACTTTATGCATCCACGTAGTGCTGACCAAAGCAGCAAAGACTTGGACGTGGCTAATGAGCAGTTGGCTGATAGCTTGAGTTTCTTAACATCTGTTTGATTCTTTCCTTTCATTTTTGTCAGATGATGACTGGTTGAAAATGTTTTCTAGGAAGACTCTTGAAGAGAGGAAAGAGGAAGAAGGGTCAGAGCCTCCCAAAGTGGAAACCCAGGAGGTGAGATTGCAGGCTGCGCTTCCAGAGAGGCTGGCACTCTGCACCCAGCACACTTCTGCTGTGGATGGTGTTGGGGGAATTGAATGGAGAAAGTGTGGGTGTCTTGTCCTTGTAGGGCACTGGGTGAGAAATGCCTTATGTGTGCTTGGTGTCGATTTGTGACGGCTGTTCAACGAGGGGGCATCTCAGATGACAGAGGACACCACCAGTACCCGTCATCCACCGACCTTGCCCGCTCCATCACTGAAGACTTTGGCTCCAGACTCCCTGTCTTCCTGCTCCTACCCTGATTCCACAGAGGCCCTTCCCCAGGCCCAGGGCTCCCCACGCCTGGGCGCTTTCTCCTGCTTCTGACACACACCTTGACCCTTGCTCCTCAGAATAATACAGGGGCTCCTCCCCTGTCCACCCTTTCCACAGTGGTGTTTCTCTGAGTTCCTTCCGTAGCGCTCGCCTCCTTTCTCCACAATGTCCTTGTGCATTTCAGCCACTTTTGTCCCTTGTCTGAGATTATCGCAGCCACTCAGGCAGGGTTCTGGTGATTTCTTTATCTCTAGTCCTAGCCCTGACCTCTCTCCTGGGTTTCACATACTTCTGCCTGAATGTCTCACAGTCACCATAAATAAACAAAGCACATCCCAGGTGGATTTCCTCTTTCCTTTCACTCTGGTCTCCCTGAGTGCCTGATTTTAGCTAATTTTGCTGCCTTCTGGTCACTCAAACCAGAAGCTTCAGTTTATTTTAATTCACACATGATGCGTTGCCATATTCTGCTTATTTTAGCTTTTAAGTCTTCCTGACTCTTGCCTCTCCTGTTTGTTCCTACTACATTATCTTGGTTTAGCCTCCATCTTCTGTCCTGTGAATAATGATAGTAGCTTCCTAACTGGTCTCTGTCGCAGGCCTGCTTCCTCCTGATCTGAGTAGCCAGGAGGAGCTTTCTGAAGGATGGATCTGAGGATAATTGCTCTCCACAAGCATTTTAAGGACCTCCCTCATGTATAGGATTGAGTCTGGGCTACATCAGAGGCACAGAAGGGCTCTCCATGTTCTGACCCTGCTCATCTCTTTATATTGTAGCCCCATTTTACATTCTAGGAAACAAGAGACTATAGTTACCTATAAATCTGTAGTTATCTACAAATTTATAGTTACCTACAAATCTCATGTGTTGTTTTGTTTTTTTAAATTGGGCCACGCTGCGTGGCTTGCGGGATCTTAGTTCCCAGACCAGGGACTGAGCCTGCTCCCTCGACACTGAAAGCGCGGCATCCTAACCACTGGACCGCCAGGGAGTTTCCGAATCTCTTGTGTTTTTGCATAAGCAGTTCCTTTGCCTAAAATGACCTTTCCAACATAATCTGGCTAATTCCTACTCACCTTTCATCCCTCCCTTCTGGGCTTGCATGGCCTCTGGGCTTCCATGGGACCCACTATCCTAGCATTTACTGCATTGTTTTGACATTACTTATTTAACGTATTTTATTTTATTTTATTATTATTATTTTTAAACAGAGAACAGGAGTATTTATTTATTTTAAAAATTATTTATTTTTTTTTGTCTGTGTTGGGTCTTCGTTTCTGTGAGAGGGCTTTCTCTGGTTGTGGCAAGCGAGGGCCACTCTTCATCACGGTGCGTGGGCCTCTCACTATCACGGCCTCTCTTGTTGCGGAGCACAGGCTCCAGACACACAGGCTCAGTAGTTGTGGCTCACGGGCCTAGTTGCTCCGTGACATGTGGGATCCTCCCAGACCAGGGCTTGAACCCGTGTCCCCTACATTAGCAGGCAGATTCTCAACCACCGCGCCACCAGGGAAGCCCTATTTAACGTATTTTAAATATTGCTTACTCTTTGCCGGGCACTAATGGCTTTACAAATATTTAATCCTATTGGCAGTCCTTTGAGGTAAGTACTATTATTATTCCCAAGTCTAGGTGACGAAACTAGGGCACAGTGAGGTCGAATAACTTGTGGACGTTACATAGCTCAGAAGTGGTGGGGCTGAGGTTTGAACCAAGGCTGTGGGGCTCTAGGATCTGTGTGCCTCTCACAGTTGTGGCTGCCCCTCCCTCACTGAGTAGCCAGTCCTTCAAGGGCAGAAGCCCTATCTTATTTAATAACCTAGGGATTGGCCTGAGAGCTTATACCTACGTGTTGACCTAATCCACACTACAAAGAGGTCAGACAGAGACAGTAGAGTTTTCTCTGTCAAACAGGTGGGAAGGTTTCTATTGAATGTTTTATCGTCTAATTAGCCTTGTCCATTTGGAGCACTAAGCAAGGCCCAACTTCCTCCACTGTCTCCTTTCTGAGCACTTCGGCCCTCCTTGCTTCCACTGCAGCCAGCCTGTGGATATGCAGCGCTAAGCACAGAGGAAGGGGGTGGTGTTGCAGAAGTGGGTCCGTTTAACTGACTAAGGTGGTTGGGCTTGAACTGGAAGTTGAAGTTGTTGAGAGTTTTGTGTTTTGAGCCAGAAAAGCGTTGTTCTGTGACTGCAGGGGAGAGTGAAGGCGAAGCGAGCTGACGTGTCTGAGGGAGTGAGATGAGATAAAATGCCTGAGGGGTGGGGCTCCGGGTAGACAGTGCTGAGGTCTCCTGTCACTGGGTGTCCGGCTGGGGGCCGTGGCCATGGCCTCCACCTTCTGCAGCCCCATCAGGGCCCAAGGCCTTTCCTGTCGGTGCCTTGCTCAGCCCGTTCACTGCAGTGGGTTCTGGGGTGTCTTCAGAAGAACACTCGCTCTCCTAGTCGGGGAGTCAGGCTGTTCTCTCTAACCTGGCCATTTCTCCTGCATCTAGGGAGAGCCCGCTGTAAAAAAGGCCCAATTAAACCCTCAGGTGTACATGGACATCAAGATTGGGAACAAGCCAGCCGGCCGCATCCAGATGCTCCTGCGTTCAGACGTCGTTCCCATGACAGCAGGTGAGCAGGACTCCGGTCAGGATGGCCGGGAAGCTAGTGGCTGAGGAAGCTGCCTGGACTCCTGGGCCCTTGACTATTTCTACCTGAGTCTATCTCAGGCATCTTAGATCTCAGCATCTAGTGACAAATGAGGCAGAACAGGCTTTTCTTTCTTTTTTTTGCCACGCCACATGGCTTGTGGGATCTTAGTTCCCTGACCAGGGATTGGACGTGTGCCCCCTGCAGTGGAAGCATGGAGTCCTAACCACTGGACCGCCAGGGAACTCCCAGAACAGGCATTTTTGAAATTCCATAAAGGCTTAGGACTGTTAGAAAGAGTAAGCAGTTGAAAGTTTTGTGATTTGTTTTAATTACTCTCCCATTTGATTTTATTGGGGTTTTTAAAAATAATTTTGTTTTGATATATTTTCAAACTTACAGATAGAATAAGAATTCTATACGAATAGTACAAAGAACTCTCATGTATCCTTTAACTGTTGATTAATTTACTTTTTTGTCCTTACGCTTTATCATTTTGTTTATATACATACATACATACGTATATTTTTTTTACCCCCATACTAGTTGAGAAGAAGTTGAAGACATACATCATTCTTCAGAATTTCCTAAGAACAAGAATATTCTCTTACATAATCATAGTACAGCTATCAAAATCAGGAAATTTAACATCAGTATAACACTATTAACTAATCTTCAGGTCATTTTCAAATTTCATCACTTATCCCAATATTGTTCTTTATAGTAATGTTAACAATTTCTGTTCCTTGACAAGGAGTCACACATTGCATTTAGTGTGGGGGGGGTCTCTTTAGTCTCCTTTTATTTCTAACAGTTTCTCAGTTTTTTATTGTCTTTCTTGATCTTGACATCTTTGAAGAGACAGGCCAGTTGTTTCTAAGATTGTTTCTCGGTCTGTCTTTGCCTGGTACTTCCGCATGATTAGATTTAGATTATGTGTTTCGGCAGGAATACCTCAGAAGAACGTTGTTCCCTTGTTAGTGCATCATATGAGGAAGTACTCGAGGTCAGTTCCAATGTTTGTGATGTTAACTTTGACCACTTGGTTAAGGAGATCTCTGCCAGGTTTCCCCCCTGGAAGGTTACAATTTTTAAGTTATAAATTAAAAGCTAAAATTTTTCTCCTCACTATCTCCAGCCCATCTCACAGAGGTAACTACTATTGACAGTTGTTGTACGTTGCCTATTTCCTTAAATATTCAAAATTATTCTTTTTACCCATGATCCTGTTTTTGTTTGTTTCAATCTAGCTTTTTTTTTTAATGCTTGTCAAAGTCATAATTGCATACAGTTTAAGGAAAATTGTTCTCTGGAGTTTGTTGCAAGCATGACATTCTTCTGCCCCACCGTCATTTTCCTGCCCTGCCAGAGGCAGCCTTCTTCGCCTTTAGGTGAGCATTTTGACTTTTCTTGCTCTGTCTCTGAAAAATATATTCATGTCGCTGCTACTTGATTTTTCTCAGTTTTTGGCTGTTACAGGTCAGTTTTTCTGGGAAACAGACTCATGGAGAGGTGGACGCAGGAAGTTTATTGGGGAGTGATCTCAGGAACAACTTCTGTAAGAGAATGAGTGGAGTAGATGGGGCAAAAATAGAGTAATTGACCAGCCTTGCAGTCACACAGAGACCTCAGCTGATCCCATGGGGAGTTTGGGAGCTTGGATATCCCTCCAGAATGTCCAGCTCTGAATTTTAGGCCAGGGGGCCAGGCTTTTGTACCCCCATATGGACCAGTCATGAATTCTGGCTGATTCCCAGGAGTGGTGAGGCAGCTCTCTCTGGCCAAAGGCATTTCCTGGATGGGACCCATCCTGGGGCTGGTAGCATCCAACACTCCTGGGAGGTGAGGGGGTGAGGGAATGCAGGTCTTGGTCTTGGAGAGGATCTGTGGGCTTAACCGCAGCATCCATTGCAGTCCACCCATCTCGCAACTCAGATCCGCTTACTTCACCTGGGAACGGCTCCTCCAGGACTCTGGTTGGTCTCTTTTTCTGGGGAAATTTCTAGAGGAATGTTAATGGAACTATAATCCCATTGCTGCTCTTGGTCTCAGAACCACAAACGATACTTGTCATCTCCCTCCTCTACTTTATTCCAGATTCCTCTCACCCTCACCTCAGCTGGCTTCTCTGCTTGTCTACATGGCTTACCTGATGAGGTGAGCTAGACCTTTATCCAAGGGGATTTGAGCTCCTGGTCATTGTGCCCTTCCCAGGCCATGGCTGCCCATCAAGATTGGGCAGGGGAGTACAAGAGAGGTCCCATGGGTCCCCCAAACATATTCTGACCAGACCTGTTGTGTAACAGCAGACCTACCTCCTAAAGACCAAGGTCAAGAATCTCGCCAAGATGATGACTCCTTTTCTTACCTGCTTGTCACCTGGCACAAGGAGCCTGAAGTGATCACCCAGTGGCATAGCTTAAAGTGTAATGGGAGTCTGGTTGTCTCCACTGGTGAAGGTGTGCCCACTAGGAACCAGGACCTCTAGACCCACAGAGGCTTGAGTTGCAGGGATGGAAAGTAACAGGAGTGATGGTAACCAGGACCACTCCAGCTTCTACTTCTTGGTTCCTGGACCCCCAGGGACATAGCACTCGCTAATGAGCACTGATTTAGGGCTGTCCTTACAGGAAATCTTTTTTTTTTTTTTTTTTGGCCGAGCCATTCAGCATGCAGGATCTTAGTTCCCCGACCAGGGATCAAACCTGTGCCCCCTGCACTGGAAGCACGGAGTGTTAACCACTGGACCGCCAGGGAAGTCCCCAGGATATCATTTCTGATATCCTAATACCGTCCTTCATAGAAACCTTTCTCCCCCTAATCTAGAATCATGCACTGTGTTTGTTGTGTCGGTTTAATCTCCTTTAATCTGGAACTGTTCCTCAGCCTTTGTCTTTTATGACATTGTCATTTTTGAAGACTCCAGGCCAGTTGTTTTATAGAATGTTCCTCATTTGAGTTTGTTTCCTCATTAGATTCAGGTTATTTTTGGTATTCTTTGCAGTACTCCAGAAGTGGCATGTCTGTCTCCCTGTCACTAATGTCGATTTTTCCATTACTGGTGAGGGTTACTTGGTTAAGGTTGTGTCTGCCAGTTTTTCCCACTCACAAGGTACTTTTATTCCCCTTTGTAATTGATAAGTGATTTTTAAGGAGACACTTTAAGACTTTTTACCTTGTGATTTTTGGTATTCTGGTTTTGATTCTAGACTAAGTCAATTATTACCGTGATGGTAATTTTCTAATTATTGCTCCCTCTGTATTAAAAACATTAGCATTTCTACAGTTATTCTAATTAGCCATCTGCTATGAATAAGAGCTTTCTCTTCTTCCTTCCCCTTTATTTGTTTTGCGTTAGTAGGTCCGTGTGTTAGTGTGCACTCATGAGTCTTTTTATTCATGTTCTACCCCATTACACTCACTCACTTGTCAGTTGCTCAGACTGTCCTAAGTTTGGCCATCAGGAGCCCCCTCAAGTCTGCTCCTATATCATATCCATTTGACGCTCATTTTTTGAGCATTTCCTTACTTTCTGGTACGATAAAAAGATCTGGGCTTATCTGGTACTGTCTCTGCTCTGACCCTGGAATCAGCCATTTCTCCAAGAAGCTCCTGTTCCTTTTAGTAGGAAATAATAATTAGAAATCAAGATCTGGATCCTGAGTAGGTACACTGCTTCTGGGGTGTCACTGAGCCTAGGCCCTTTCAGCCTTTCAGTAGGAAGTGTGTGTGTGTGTGTGTGTGTGTATGTATATCTTTAAGTCATGAATTCATACTGATACTCTAATTTCTGTCTAATACTACATATTTATATCACCTTTCTCCCACAGCGAGAGCCTTGGCTCCCAATAACATCAGTATATTCACATACTATTCAATCCTACAGTACAAAATAGTTTCAGAATTGCTACATTTGTACCACTACCAACAAACAGTTTTTTTGCAGTTCTTTTTCTTCAGTCTGTAAAGGGTCCAAATACTGTGTTCAAAGAGTTCTTAGATTCCTTTCTTCTGTATGGCTAAGTTATCCATTTAACTTAAGTTCTCACTTGTTTCTCTTTGTGTTCCGTTTTAGGGGTTCCACCCCCACCCCCGGCCTTATTGATTTAGTTTTATTTTTTGAATAAACACTGACAGGCTTCAGAAATCAAAACTATACCAAGAGGCACACATGGAGTTGTGTCACTCCCTCCCACTCCCTCTGCCCCTATTCCCACCCACCTTCTATGAGTAACCAATTTCATTAGTTCCTGGTTGATCCTCCTTTTGTTTCCTTTTGCAAAAATGAACAGATATAGGAGTATTTCCTTATTTCCTTCCTTCTTTCACAGCATGTAGCATATTGTGTATTCTCTTTTGCACTTTGCTTTTTTCACTAAACAGCATATCCTGGAAATCACTCAGTTCACAGAGATCTCCTATTCTTGTTCATAATACTTCACAAGGTGGACATACCATAGTTTATTCAACAAGATTCTGGTGCTTGGGCATTTAGGTTGTTTGCATTATACTGCGGTTACAGATAATGTGTCTGTGGATTTCATATCGTTGGAGGTGTATCTTCAGGGTCATTCCTAAAAGTAGGGTTACTGGGTCAAAGGGTAAATGCACAAGTAGTTTTGTTAGATATTGCCAAATTCTCCTACAAAGAGGTACCATTTTGCATTCCCTCTAGTAATGTGTGGGAATACCTGTTTCCCTGGCTTCACTCACAGATTGTGTTTTTAAGTTTTTGAATTTTGGCTAGTCTGATAGGCAAGAAATGGTGTCTCAAAGTATTGATAGTTTTAATTTATGTTTTTCTTATTATGGTTGTCAAAGAATATCTTTTTATATATTTAATGACTTATAACAAAAACTGTCCCCCCAAAATGATTTTTTTATGTCTTCTGTCACTTTTTCTGTTAAGTTTGATCTTGTTTTTCCTTCCACTTTTTAAGAATTCCTCATATATGGGGATATTAGATTTTCTGTGATATACGTTGCCAATGAATATTTCTCCCAGTTTGTCATTTTTTGTTGTTGTTTTTACTTTGTTTATAGTTTTCTTGCCATGCAAAAGTTGTTGAATTTTTTTTTTTAATTGCCCCTGCGTTTTGAGTGATAGTTGGAAAGTCCTTCCTTACACCCAGGTTATAGAAGAATCCAACCCACGTTGTCCTCTAGTACCGATAATTAATTTTTTCTTTACATTTAGATATCTGATCCATTTGGAGTTTATTCTTGCAGTGAGGTAAGTTGTAAATCCAGCTTCACCTTTTTTCAAATGTTTGTTCATATGTCCCAGCACCATTTTAGAAAATGTCCATTTTTGCCCCAACGATTTTAAGATGACAACTTTTATGAAATACTGAATTATATGTACCTTGGTCTGTTTCTGGACTGTCTGTTCTATTCCCCTGGTCTGTTCAGTCTCTTTGTGTGCTACACCACTAGTAAACGTTTACTTCAAGTGAAGGTAATATACTTTCTCAGATTCTGAGAGCTGGAGGTTTAACTCTCCAGTTAGATATTTTTAACCCCAGCACCTTTTCCTTTCTCGGCCCCAGAGAATTTCCGCTGCCTGTGCACCCATGAGAAGGGCTTTGGCTTCAAGGGCAGCAGCTTCCACCGCATCATCCCCCAGGTCATGTGCCAGGGCGGCGATTTCACCAACCACAGCAGCACCAGGGGCAAGTCTATCTATGGGAAAGTTTGATGATGAAAACTTCATCCTCAAACACATGGGACCAGGTGGGACCCCATCGGTGGGTGGTGATCGGCGGGCCGGGCTGGGGCCAGGTGACTGTGCGGGGGGAGTGATGGGCTGTGGTTCTGGTCTCCAGACTGCCACCCAGTGAACGGAGGAGAGGCATTCAGCCTGACTAGAGCTTTAGGCTTCTAAAGGTTTTTTTGTTTTTTATTTTGACTTACTCAAGTTCATGCTTGCCTCCTTTTAAGAGGAAAAGGCATATAGCCTGGTCCTGCTGCTACAATGATGTGTTGTTACTGTTTTTGTAACTTTTTATTTTATATAATTTCAAGTTTACCAAAAATTTACCAGAACAGAACAAGGAGCCCCTGCCTGTAAACCTTTATATGCCGTTCACCCACATCACCAGTTGTTTGCTGGTGACCATCATTCCCCACTTATTCTAGTCTCTTTCTGTATATATTTATAGACAATGTCTATTTGGGAGCAGCCATTTGAGAGTAAGTCAGAGACCTCACACACTTTCACCACTAAATACCTCATTGTGTTATTTCCTAAGAACAAGGGCATTTTTAGTATTACCACAATATATAGTTATCAAAAGCAGAAAATTAACACTGATACAATACTGTCACCTACAGTGCATATTCAGGTTTCATCGTGGTCACAGTAATGTCCTTTCTGAGATATTTATAGTTGAAATGAATCATCTGCTCACACAGTCGTGGTCCAACCCCTCCCCTCCCCCACCCCCAAAACACTGACGTTTGTTTGCGTCTGCCTCCTCATTTCCCGGGCTCCGTCACCAGCTGTGCTTCCCTCACTCTTGCCTTCCAGCTACACTGCCTTTTGCTTGCTCTCTCCTGCTCGCCTGGTACAAAACTCCCATGTGCCCACGCACCGGGTCCCCTTCAGGTTGAGGAGCACAGCCCAGCAGTCCTCGCAGATCGCTGATTGATCCTCATCCGCAGTCTGAGAAGAAAACACTCCTTTTCCTCGATCCTCAGATCTCCAGCGTTGCCCCCTCCACTCTCCCTCCCAGCTAATGATCTTGCTTCTTGTCTCACTGAGCAGTAGGAACAATGAGAAAGATCTGCTGTCCTCTCTTCTCAGTTCCCATCAGACCCTGGGTCCTCCCCTCCCTTTACTGCCTCCTCCAGTCCCCCTCATGCTGCAGTGCTGCCAGCCTTTAAAGAAATAAAATAACTCTCCCTCGACCCTGTGTTCCCCCTCCAGCTGCCACATTAATTCTCTGGTCCCTTTTTAGCAAAACTTCTTAAGAGTTGTGTAAGCTCATGGCTTCTGTTTCTTTCCTCAGCCCCCTCCAGTGAGACTTCCTTCCCCACCACGCCTTGCTCTTGTTGAATATGCCAACAGCCTCCATCTTGCCAGCAGCCAAGCCTCGGCCCTCTTTTTCCACCTCTCAGTAGCACTTGATACTATGAATCACGCCCTTCCTGAACCCCTTTCTTCACTTGCTGGCAGAACACCTCATCTTCCGTTCTCTTTGTGCCTCATAGGCTGCTCGTCTTCAGTCCCCTTTCCTTTCTCCTCCTCCCCACCTCCAAGTTGCTAGAGGGACTCAAAGCTCAGCCCTGGTTTTTCTTCTCTGTCTACACTTACTCTTTACTTAACGGTTCTCGTGCCCACCTCTAAGAACTGATACTTCACTATATGCTGAAATGAAAGTCACAGCTAATATATCCTGCCAATACCTAATTTTTAAAAAGTAGTATTATAACATAAAGGAAAGTAATTTAGAATAAAATAATATGCATTTTGGTATTTAGATGCTTGGACACAACTGCATGTATGCAATATTTAAACACATGAACTTCTGCCTGGAGCAGGTTAGCAACATGGACTGACTGACACTGGCATGTCATGTCACCAGAGTCACGGCAACATGATTTTCTGAAACAGTGAAAATCTCTTGGTAATATTCTGAACAAAAAAAATGTGACTATTCCCTCAGTTTATGTGATAGGTCCATTTCTGAAAAAATTCTACATAATAAATCTTTGGATTTACATGTAAAATGGAGTTAGGTTCTAGGCTTAGATCATCATAAACAGATATTTGTCATCTGCATGAATGTTTGTCTGGGCACTGAAAGTCTAAGAGGATTTAGAATAATTCTTCATTAGGTGGGACATTGCAGGACATGCCTGCTTCCTCCCCAGTATTACTGACAACCAAAACCATGCCTTGAACTTTCCAAATAGCCTCGAGGGGGCAGCATTACCCTATTTAGAGTCACTGCCCTAGACAATCCTGTCCCGTCCCGGGGCTTTCCCTCATGTCTGCTGAATTTATCTCACCCCCGTGTATGTCTCGCTGCTGCTCTCCCGCTGTCTTCCCTGGACATCCCAGCGGGGTCACAGACCTCACGTGCCCAAGCAGCTCTTGCTCTTCACCCCCGAGCGCTCCCTCCTCAACTCCCCTGTTTCAGCCACCATCTACCCGGCTGCTTGGTCAGAAGCTTAGGACTCATCCTTGCCCCCCTCCTCTGTTGCCTGGATGGCAGGTCCATCTGTCTTCAGTTCACCTCCTGGTGCAGCTGCTCTTCACCTTCCTCTACCACCACCAGCGTCCCCGAGCTCGTCTCCCTCCTTCCACTCTTGCCTCTTCCCCCGCAGAGTCTAATCTCTGCAAGGTGGTCAGAGCAGTCCTTTTAAGAGTAACCCTCATCACATTGCTCTCCTGCTGACAGCCCCCCCGTGGCGCATCTCGTGTAGCATCTGGTCCTACAGGCCGGTTGCCCTGCGTCCTGGCCCCTCTCCAAGCTCATGGACTGTGCTGCTCACCCTCTCTGCCCCCACTGCAGTCTGGCTGTTCCTCAGACACCCAGAGCTCACTCCCCACAGGGCCGTGGCAGGTGCTGGCTCCTCTCCTGGAGGCTTCCTCCTCCAGCACCCACAGGCTTCACCCCTCATGTCCTCTGGGCATCGCCCACAGGTCGTCTAGCCCAAGAAGCCTGCCCTTGCCTCTCTAAAATGGGCTTTCCTACCATCTTGCTCTTCTTTTTAATCAGCTTCATTTTTCTTCACGCACTGGTTACCTGAAATCATATTATAAATTTACTCTTTTACTTAAGTATTGTCTTATTTCTCCTGAGAATGTCAGCCTCATGAGGGCGGGACTTAGTCTTTCTTGTTCACCATTGTATTCTGGAGCAGTGTCTGACACATAGTAAACCTGCGGCAAATATTTAAATATTTAAAATAGATATTCACAGGGCCAGTCCATTATGTGTCAGGCACCCTGATCAACTCCGGCCTGAAAGCAGAGTGGGACTCAGTCCCCATTTGAAGGGAGCACACGTTTTAGAGGCCCAGCCACAAGGGGTGGAGTTTCTTATTGCCACAGATGAACTGCAGCTCCTCATGCTACACTCCATCAGCCCCTGCCAAACCTGGGCCTTTTAGACTAAACTCGGACGTCACTTCCTCCAGAAAGCCTTCTGTGATACTGTCACCAGTGTGTGTGTGTCTGTCTGAGGTGACTGTCTTTTGTGCTCTCATTCACTGAGCAAACATCTCTGCCACTAGGCTTCACTATTTCAGAGCATAATTATCTTTATTTTTTAACAGTTTCACTGAGATAGAATTCACATACCATTCAGTTCACCCATTTAAAGTATACATTTCGGGACTTCCCTGGCGGTCCAGTGGTTAAAGACTCCGCGCTCCCAATGCAGGGTGTGTGAGTTCGATCCCTGGTTGGAGAACTAAGATCCCGCATGCTGCATGGTGTGGCCAAAAAATAAAAATAAAGTGTACATTTCAGTGGTTTCTAATGAATTCACACAGTCATGTAGCCATCGCCACATGTAATTTTAGAATGTTTTCATCACCTCCGAAAACATTAGCACTCTTTAGCAGTCATTCCCTGATCCCCGTGTCCCCCAGCCCTAGGCAAACACTGATCTTCTTTGTGGATTTGCCTATGATGGGCATTTCAGGTAAACAGAATCATAAAATTGTAGGCTTTTGTGACTGGCTTCTTTCATTTAGCATAATGTTTTAAAAAATGTTCATCTACAATATAGTGTGTATCAGTATTTCATTCTTTTTTTCTTGCCAATTAATATTCCACTTATGGGTATACCACAGTGTATTCATAAGTTGATGGACATTTGGGTTGTTTCTAATTTTTGGCTATTATGATGCTGCTGTGAACATTCATATATAGGTTTTTGTGTGGGCATGTGTATTTATTTCTCTTAAGTATATACCTAGAATTGGAAAACTATGTGTTTTTTTGTAGATATCCTTTATCAGATTAAGGAAGTTCCCTTTTATTCCTCGTTTGTTGGGTGTTCTTATCATGAAAAGGTGTTGGATTTTTTTCCTGCGTCTATTGAGATTATTACGTGGGTTTTGTTCTTTATTCTATTGATACGGTTTATTACATTGGTTTCTGGATATTAAACCAAGCTTGCATTCCTGAGATGAATCAATATTTAACTTGTGAGTGACTCTTTTCCGCTAGACTATGGGCTCCACCAGGCCTGGGACCAGTGTCCCCAGGGTTCAACAGGTGCCTGGTTATGAAGTAATAAGTATTTGTTGAATGAATTAATGAAAGGACAAACTAGTATAAAATGATTGAAACAACCATGCTTAGCGTTTCATTGACTATCAGTTGAGTGGAAGACAAGGCATCCAAGACTCTGTACATCCCAGAGTCTGAGCCTGCCTGTCTGAAAGGCTGACAGCAGTGTGCACAGACATCCTCTGAGGGCCAGACATCCCAGCAGCATTTACGCTCCTCCCTCTACTACCAGACGTCCTGAGGGCTGGGAGCAGGGTGGAGGAGGTCGATGTGGTCGTTCTCTCCCCCAGGCCTGCTCTCCATGGCCAACTCTGGCCCAAACACCAATGGCTCCCAGTTCTTCCTGACGTGATAAGACGGATTGGCTGGATGGCAAGCACGTGGTATTTGGGGAGATCACGGAAGGCCTGGACGTCTTGCGGCAGATTGAGGTGGGCAGCCGCCCGGGCCCCCCGACACACAGCCGTGTGGGAGGGCAGGAGCGGGGGCTCCGGGGCCTGGAGAGAGAGGCCACGGCTGCTGCTGCTGGAGGGGGTGGGGGCAGGGGGCGGGGTGGGGCGGGTATCCTGAGCTGCCCTTTCCTCTCCACCCTCCCTCCCTCCCCTGATTCCTCCTCTTCTGTTTTGCCTGCAAAGGCCCAGGGCAGCAAGGACGGGAAACCCAAGCAGAAGGTCATCATCTCCGACTGTGGGGAGTACGTGTGAGAGGGCAGCTGTCGGCCCAGGGAACCGGCAGGCAAGGTGTCCCGTTTGCAGCAAGCAGGGCTTTGTGTCCTGGCCCTTCCTTGGGGTCAGCGTGGGGCAGCTCCTCTGCAGGCACGGCCTGGGCCGCCTCTGGCTCTTCCCCAAGTGGGGCCGTGGGCCAGGGTGCTGCCCTCCCCATGGTGGACGGCTGTGCGTGCCCTTTCCAGGCCAGGGCCTCTCCTGGGCCCGCCTGTGTGGATCTTGGCTGTGTCTTCCGGTAAAATTAATCCTAGTTCTCGTACTGCTGCCACGCAGCCAGGTCCCAGGTGTTTTCAGAGGTTGCGCCTGTGACTGACCTGTCCTGCTGCAATGGATGACAGACCGTAGTCCCTCCCGTGCTGCTTCCTTCCTCTCCAGGCTGGCCCAGAAGGCACACCCTTGCCAGACCTGCAGGGCAGCTGAGGTCAGAGCTGCTGCAGCGGTGCCTCTGTGTCCTGTCTCTGACCTGCTGCCAGGCGGGCGAGGTGGCTGAGCCAGGCCCCGTTCCTGCCCTCACACCTGCTGGTCTTGAGTCTAATGGGCACAGTGGTCCGTCTCAGCGGCCCGTTCACTTATTGTTCATTCGGTGAACCAACAGTCAGAATTGTATTACAGCAGAGTCCAGGACCTTTCTTTTGCCAGGCCGTGAGCTTGGTGCCGGGGAGATACAAGAAGCCAGAGGTGGTTCCTGCCCTGCCCACAGTCCCACCTGGAAGTTGCGCTCCGATGCTGCGGTCTGTCACTTGCTCTAGGCTCGCCTGTCACCCACACCAGCCAGGCCACCTCGCAGCAACCCGCTGTGCCGAGGCTGAGCCCCGTCAGGTGCTCAGTCACCAGAAACCTTGCCCAGGGCTGCCACCTGCTCCCCTGCCGCCTGCGAGTGGCTGTCTGGATCGAGTCTCAGCATTCAGAAACTGCTGTGCTGGGCTGGTTCCCTCAGCCTTTGTCTCATTTTGGGCTGAGATCAGGTTGAGCCGGGGGTGGGGTGGGGCAGCCTGCTGGCCCCAGTGCCCCCAGGTCAGTTCCTGCGGAGGGATGGAGGCCAGGCCTCCCTCTGCCGCCCTGTGCCAGCCTGGCTCTCTGCCTTCAGGTGGGGCTTCATCCCCTTGGGCTGGCTGGGGTCCACTGCTGCAGTATTCCTGGCTGGCGCCCTCACTACTTAACAGAGGTGTCCCTCTCACTGGTGGCCAGCTGTGGCTGTCAGAACACGCAGCAGTGAGGCCAGGAGAATGCCGGCCACTCGGGGCTGGTGTGATGTCCAAGAGACAAGGGAACGTGTGTGAAGTACTCAGAGTCAGCATGGCTGGCCCTAGGGATGATGTGGGGATGGGGAGCAGGCTGGCCTGAGGCCCCAGGAGGGAAGACTGGTCACAAAGCCCTTGTGAAACAAGGGCAGGGTGGGGGCAGGGGGACTTCGTCACTGGACCTCCCTGATGGCCCTGGGAAGTGGGGACCAGTGGACTGGCCAGAGAGGCTGGTTGGGGGATCATCAGGGGCCGATTGCTCACCCTGTCCTGTGTAAGGGCTTCCCCAGAAACTACTGCATGGTCATCACCTGTGACCCTTGTGCAGGTGGTGACCTAAGCCTCAGACCTGAGGTTCCTAGTCCAGGTGTTCTGGGCTAATGGCCAGCCTGGTGGCCGTGCCCTGGCTCCCTGCCTTCCCGATGCTGGGCCAGGGCTGCAGGTGACAGGATCGGGGGGCCGCACACCTGCCCTCCGGGGAAGGAATAGTGAGCCCTGGTTTGTAAGTGACAAAACTAAGGCAGAAGTCAAGGGATGGAGTGCTACTGCAAACTGTTTCCAGAGAATATTTAATAACAGAAATGTTCAAAATATGTCATAGATTGAATAATTCAGATCACCAAGCAGCGCATAGAGTACGATCCTAACTTTGTAGAATACCCATATATTATATAAGGAGACCGACAGGAGTGTGCTAAGGAAAGAAGCCTGGAAGGAATTATTAACCCCGGTTGTCTCCACGTGGTGAGATTGTGTGTGTTTGTATTCTGCTTTTGATTTTTAAGACTGTCCCCGACACACACGTAATATTTTCTTAAGTGAGAAAAACTTTTTATTTTTTTTTTTAAAGAGGGCCAAATGCTCGCTCAAGGCTTCCCAGTGAGGAGACAAACCCCAGAAAGTTTCCCCTTGAGCTGCACTAGTGAGCAGGGCCGTGGGAGGACAGAGAGGGGGCAACGCTGCCATGTCCCCTGCTGGCCGCTACGCACCCCCCCCCCCCCAAACGGAGGGTCCACACCTCACCCCAGGAGACTACCAAGTTTTTATTTTTTTAGGAAAAGCACAGCTTTGAAGAAAGTACAGCAGCACCTCCAAGGACACATTCTGGGAGGAGTGGGTTTTAATAGGAAGGTACGTGGGAGAGGCCCACATTTGCAAATTCATTTAAAATAAGGCCACTAGGGCTTCCCTGGTGGCGCAGTGGTTGAGAGTCCGCCTGCGATGCAGGGGACATGGGTTCGTGCCCCGGTCTGGGAAGATTCCACATGCCGCGGAGCGGCTGGGCCCGTGAGCCATGGCCGCTGAGCCTGCGCGTCCGGACCCTGTGCTCTGCAACACAACAGAGAGAGGCCCGCGTACCGCAAAAAAAAATAATAAAATAAGGCCACTAATAATGCTGTTCATTCAGTGCAGGTGTGCAGACCCAGTGCTGAGTGCTCCGAACAGACCTGCTCCCCGCACTGGGCCCGTTCTACAGAGGGAGGAGCCGGCTGCCCGGTGCGCAGTGTGGTCAGATCAACAAGAGGCAGAGCCAGGGCTTGTTGCCAGCGGGTCTGCGAGCTACAAAGCTCACCCTCTCCTGTCACAGCTTCCTTCCCTATGAAGTTACAGGGAATTTCTTGAAGAATGTCACCTACTTCCCTACATAGAGACACACAAGAATAGGGCTTCACCCGATGAGCTGGCCTCTGGGCCAGGATCACGCTTCGGTTATGAAGATGTGCACCAGGGGTGAGGTGACAGAGCAGTGTGCCCACACAGCATGGCCCCAGGCGCTGCTGTTCCTTTGGGCCCACCCTCTCCGGCAGTGCTTTACTTTGCCACCAGTGAGCCTGAGCTGACCGCCCTCATTTATGCTTCTCATGTGCAGCCTTGAATGTGACCCAGACTGCCAAGGGCAACCAGATAAACGAGGTGGGCCTAGTGACTGACCACTGCCACCTCATCAGCTTTCCGTCCTTAATTGTCTCCCTTCTCTGAAGCCTTTTCTATTTGATTTCATTTGGTGGCCACCTGGATGGCTGAAGGTGCTAGAAGTGTCAGGAAGGCCATAACTGCTGGACTTTTGGCTTTATTGCACGAAACGGGAGTCGTATCACAATCCTATGTTCCTTTTGTTCTACACCTCTGAGGGCAGGGCAGGGCAGTCCACATCTTCAAAACATTCACTTCATAAACTTCCCTGGTGCCCCAAACCATGCCAGGTTATGTGCTTAGGCACTGAAGAAACCTAACACTGACATTTGTCAAACGTTTCTAAGCCTCCACTGCCCTTGATGTTGGAAGGAGAGAGCACTGAATAAGGCCCTGAAATGGCAGGTTTCAAGTCCTAGGACAGCTGGGCACTCAGGCCATGTCTTGGCTCTCTGAGAAGAGATGGCCAGAGTGGCAGGCAGATTCTCTGGCTGGAACGGCCTTTGAAGACGTGAGAGTCCTTGTATGCCTCATGCCAGAGACAGGAAACTGAACCCTGGATCAGGGGGCACTTGCCCAGACATCAGTGGCTGAGCTGGAGCCAGAATACGGGTCTCCTGACACTTGGGCTGGTACCTGGTCCGCTCACTGCCAGCCTCAGCTCAAAGCCCCAGGCTAAAGAGGAGACCACCAACTTCCTCTGTCCATGGGGAGGGTCACTTCCTGTGCACTGGCTCCCAGAGGCCCTCCCAGGTCCAGGCGGAGGGGCTGCTGTCTTGCAGCAAGGCTCCAGCCTCCACCCCTGCTGCCAGACCTGCGCTCCCGGAGCCCCTCCTTGGCGCGCAGAGTGAATTCCATGGCTGCACATCCTGGGCTGTGCCCGTGGGTTTGGGCGGGCCCAAGCTGTGCTTTTAATGACACAGTATTTCAGGGTTCGGGCAGCTGGACGCAGTCCGCTCCACCGGGTAAATTACAGGCTTACCAAGTCAGAAATCAAATAAACACTCCAGCTGCCGGCGGCTGCTCCAAGGAGAGCAGAGGTTTCCGGGAACCGCCCCACCCAGTTCAGCTTAATTGCCTCCTGTCACTCCCCTGGGACCGGGGCCTTTTCTCTGGCTCACAGGCCCCGAGAGACAGGACAGGGCTCCTGGGCACACAGGGTGACGCAGACCTGGCTGAACAGTCTGTTTCTGACAGCTTCTGGACACGGGCAGGTGCTAACAAGCCTTGCCCTCGCTCCACGCCTGGCCCCAGGCTGCCCCGTGTCCCAGAGCACTGGAGGCAGGAGATGACAGAGAGTTTTCACTCCACATGCCAACTCTAACCTGTTGGTGGTGGCCACCTGGAGTTCTGTGCTGGTCATTTTGAAATTCTATCCAGATTTGAATAGAAAACATCAAGGTTGATTATTGATGACTGCCGTGCAGAAGGTTAAGGGAAACTGTCACCCGTGCTGGGCATTGTCACCCTGGGCCACCCGATGTATCCACCATACTTGGCTCAGCAAAAAGATAACTTCCACAGACCTGAACTCCTGATGGTTCAACATGGTGACAGACAGACGGGGTCAATAAAGCCCCCAGGATTTTTTGTTTCCCTAAAGTGTCCGTACCCTGCACGTCTTCCCCAGACAGCAGAGGCAGGTCAAGGGAGGAAGACAGGGAAGATGAATGCCATCGGCCTTGGCCCTAAATCATGCTGTTCATTTAGCTCTTTCTGGAGGCAACCCACATGCCTCCTTGTGGCCAGCGGTTTGGTAATTCATATCCACAAATATAGCCCACCGAGGGCAACTCCACACTCTAACAGAAATGCCCAGAAATGCCCAGTTTTGCACCTGGGAAGGGCAGGCATCTGGAGATGGACTAGGACCTGTCTACACATCCCCAGACCCTGTCGTGGACGGTGAAGGGCCTGAGGTGGCCATCCTGGGCTGCAGGTGCCTCTGAGTTCGTCCCACATCCGCCCACAGCTGGGCCAGCAGTGAACAAGGGCAGGTCCTCAGACAGGACTCTGCCAGCCCCAAAGAACGGTCAGCCCGTGCCTCTGGGGAGGGGGCTGGGGTAGGACCCTGCTGCGGACGCAGACCACCAGGCCGGAGTTCCGCCACCGCCTCAGGCGCCGGGCGGGGGCGGGGCAGAGGGGCCTGGGGAGGACCAGCCCCTGGCAGGATGTGGGCAGCGGAGGGGCGCCCTCGCTGCCGCCCTGCCTGATATGTGAAGGCGTTAGGGGGTGCCCCCTGCGGAGGGCTGACCTGCCCCGGTAGGGGCGGCGCAGCAGGCGGGGCGGGGCCTCAGTGGCAGCCGCAGGCGCGGACCACCATGTTGCGGTGCTTGCGCAGGATGACGTTGTTGCTGCTGTCGTAGTAGAGCACGGAGGTGGCGCTCAGCTTGGTGGGCGCGCAGCACGCCTTGGGCACCGCGTTAGGCTTCATCAGGTGCACCTGGCGGGGAGGGGGGCGGCAGGCAGAGGCGTGAGAACCGCGGGGACCCCGTCCCAGCCCCCAGCTCCTGCCGCCCGGCCTGCAGCCGCTCGCCCCTCCCCGGCGCCATCTCGCCCCGCAGCCCGGCAGGTGCTGGCACGAACTCTGCTCCGGCCCCGCCCCCTTGGCCACCCCCACCCCTCCCCCCGCCCCGCCGCTGCCCTCAGGCCCAGCCTGGGCACCTGTGGCCCCTGTCACAGCCCCTCCCCTCAGACAGGACGACCCTGACCCTGCTGGCCCCCGGCACGTGTGCCAGGTCCTGCCTGCGCCCCTGCAGCGGCGCCCCCGGGGTCCCCTCTGCTCCTCTCTCCTCCCTGCGCTTCTGCAACGTCTCTGATGGTGTTTTGTCCACATGAGCTGTTTCTGGTCCGGCTCCCCTTCCAGACTGGGAGCCGGTGAAGGTCCGTGTTACACCTGCTAGCGGCCAGACTTCTAGGCTCACCCTTGGGGTGTCCGACAGTGTTGTTTCTCAAAGCACCTCCACCCCTCGTAACGATTTCTAGGCAGAGATTGTTCTGGGCAGATGACCACTGAGGGCACAGGAACCGAGTCACCTGACCAGTTCCATGGCTGAATCCAAGGCTGCGGCACGACTGGGACCTGGCACGGGGATTCCGCTACCCTCCTCCAAACAGCTCTACCCCTAAAGACAGCCCGACTGAGTGAGCTCTTGCAGCCTCTACAAAAATATTTATCTGGAGACTCGGCAGGATGAGCTGCCGTTCACCCTGGACTCTTCATCGGGGCCCCACATGGAAGGGCCCGGAAGGCAGCCCCCCAGCCTTTCAGGGGCTGGAGAGAAAAGGGAGCCTGCTTCCATCCACCGGGACCTCCCAGGCCTAACGGAGGCCGCTGAGCAGGACCTGGGCGAAGCCGTCTCATGGGGGGCCCTGTCTGGCAGCCTGGCCCCCGGTCCCCAGAGCCCAGCCTTACCCCAGAAGCCCCAGCTCTGAGCAGCCTGCTGCCAGGACAGGCTCCATCACCCCTGACCTTCTTCAAGGAAGGCAGCTCCCCAGGGGTCCAGCAAATCCCATGTGACCATTGGGAAAGGAGGCATTATCCTGGGGTCCATGCTGCCTTAACTCATTTGCTCTAGGGCATCACCTTGAACAACCTGTAACTGCAGTGTCCAGGTCAATGTTCTAAAAAGAAGCCTCAGCAGTAAAAAACATTTAAAACACTTAGCGATAAGCAGCAGCAACAGTGTTCCTATTAGAAACTTTTTCAGCATTTAAAGTTTCCCCAGACACCGGGGCATCAAAAGCCTGTAGAGACACAAAGAGCCCAGAGGGACCCAGAAAAAAGAGCCAACGGGAAAGGAACAGGAGGGGAAACCAGAGGCGCACGGGGTACCTGGGGACTCCTGCACAGGAAGAGGGGGCAGAACACACACGTGTGTCACCCACCCCGACCCTGAGGGCGTGTGTGACACACAGGAGGCCGAACGTGCCAGTGAACATGGTGCACGTGTGTGTTCCGAGGGCACAAGTAGCCGTGTGGGATGCCCGCCTATCATGCACGGGCTGTGCCTCTGACCACCAGCAGGCGGGCCTTTGTAAGTCTGGTACCCACCGCATGGACGTGCAAGTCCCCCACGTGCACGTGTGTTCAGGTGCACGGGTTGGGGGTGGCCCACACGGGGACCAGTTTCTGCACGGCTGTGGGATTTCACTGCACGTGCACGCAGAAAGGTTTCTGTAGGCCAACTGGCCCGAGGCAGGGGAACGCAATCAGACTCACAGGTTGCATCAGACCGAAACTTTCCGGACCACCCAGTTCCAGAAACTGACCTGGAGACTTTCCGGACCACCCAGTTCCAGTAACTGACCTGGGGACTTTCCACCCGGCCCAGCCTTCCCGCCTTTCGAGGGGCGGGACTAACGGTCCCTCACGATACCCGAAAAGACCACCAAATAAGGAATACCCTGCGCCCTCCCGGATTCACCACAACCCTTTCCCTTCTTCCCCTATAAATTCTGCCCAAACTCTCGCCCGGGCGCGACTTCTCTGGCCACTTTCTCTCGGGCCAGTGAACCTCGCCCGGGAGCGTACCCGAATAAAGCTTGTTTAAGCTCTCCTCCGTTTTTGGTGCCGTTCCTTACAGTTTCCATGTAGAGAAAGCTCCCTGACACAGCAGTGCTGCCATCACCTGCTGGCTGCACGCGCCCCTCTCCTCCGCAAACCCCTCCCCTGGGCGTCCAGGCAGAGGGACGCGGTACTGACCAGGGACTGCAGGATGGCGTGGTTGGTGGCATTCATGCAGGAGTCCAGTGGGAAGGAGCACTCCCCTTCACAGTAATAGGCTGAGTAGCCTTGGGGGGCGATGACCCAGTCCTGGGGGCAGGTAATGGGAGAAGGTGAGTCCCATCCATGTGCCCCTCCCGAGCCCCCCAGTCCAGCACCTGTCACAGCACAACTCAGGGCTGCCCCTTACCCTCCCTCAGCCTCAGGGCCCACCAGCCCACCTTCGGGCCCCTCCCAGGGCAGTTTCCCCCAGAGGTCTGACATCCACCAGAAGACCCTCAGCAGACAGGGCTGGGCACGATCTCCGTCCCCTTCATGCGCCATCAGCGCTCAGCTTCGTCCTCCCCAGCCCACCCCCAGTCACAGCAAAGGCCAGAGGCACTGCCCACCCTGGCCTCAGTTTTCCTGCTGCAGCTCTGACATTTTATGGCTAAGGATTCAGACAGTCTCCATTTTCATGGTTTTCACAAAAAAGCACTTTTCACTACAAAAGCAACACATTCTCCCTTTAGAGGACTTGGAAAAACACAGAGGAAAATAAAACAAGAAAATGCAAATCCCCCATGTTTCTACCTCCTCTTGGACATACACTTGCCATCTTCAAGGTGGGGACTGTCATTTAGGAAAGAAGGAGAGTCAGGAATTACCAGCCAGCCAAGGTCCTGGAAGCTGACATAGAGCTCATGCCGACGGCACACCTGTCGGCCGTGGGAGCCGTGGACGTCGTCTGCGGGGGACAGAAGGGGCGAGGTCTTTGCTGGGGTTCCTGCTTTGTGCACCTACCACGGGGAGCTCCTGAGGTGGGGGACGCCCTGATGGGCTCATTTGTTGAGTAAATGAACGATGGGAAACTAACCCATTTGGTCTCATAAAGCCCATCTCTGCAGCTCTGCTGGCGCCGTGACCCTGGTCAAGAACCTTCGACGGCTCCAGATGATTCCCCGTGGTTACAGTCACCCCACGCTCAGCCCAGCCTCCCCTGACTTTCAGCCTGTGACTCCCCATGATCCACTCAGCAGCCCGGGGACCCTCTGCCGCCCAGCAGCCCCTCCTCCTTTCCTCTGGAGACACCCCTGACCTCATCCGCCTCTCCAGCCACGCCCATTCCACAGGACAAGTGGCTCCCACTGAGACCAAGCAAAGCGTGGCTCCCCGTGAAGGAAAGGAGAGCACCAGGGGGCTCTGATCCCCAGGGGCTTGGCCTGGTAGGGACACCTTCACAGAAACGCTTGGATCCTGCAGGGCGCCCGGGGCAGCACCGAGGGCCACCAGGGGCACCGGATTTTGACGGGGTGGGGTGGGGGGGGCCTGGTGAGCCAGGGAGGGCAGGAAGGGACTTCAGGGCAGCAGGGGCAGTGACGGCAGATGCTCAGAGCCCTGGAGACCGTGCAGTGGCTGGTCCCCAGGGTGCAGGGGCAAAGTGGTGTCAGGAAAGGTGGCTGGGTGACTGACCATGAGCCTGACCCCACTGAAGCCAGGAGGGTTCTGTCCCCACCACCTGGTCCCCAACCTCACCGAAGATCCCCGGCAGTTTGTTTGGGGGCGGCAGCTCGTTGGTTCTTTTCGGCAGCCTCCTCCTCAGGGGCCTCACCGCCCGAGGGGCTCGGACGGGGCCGGGGCTCGCCCTGAAAAAGGTGACCACGAAAGGCTGTTGGGAGCGCGGTGCCTGTTGCCCCAGCAGACCGGCCAGGCCAGGATCCACGCTGCGCCCTGAGACGGAGAGAGCAGAGAGAGCGGTCACTCGAGGGTGGGGCCCTGCACGGGGACACAGCAGGGACCTCTCTGTGGGCGGGCCAGGAGCACGGAGCCTGAGGCTACAGGGGACCCACTGGGCCTCGGTTTCCTCCTCTGAAGACCCGAGTCCCAAGTCCAGCCCCAGCCCCCAGCGGGCAGGTCTGCAGGAGCGGGGGAGGGTCCTCGGGAGCACAGGCTCGGGATTAGTGATGGTCCAGGGCACCGCCCGTTGTGACAGCGCTTTACAGCTTTCAGTCAGTTCACGTGATGATCTCAACCAGTCTTCATCGTGACGCCAGACCCATCATTTCCCTGAGAAGCATCAGAGCCCCTCGGTGACGGCTCAGAGCACCACTACCGGGGACTCTCAGAACCAGGGTTCCCATCCATCTCGGGGCCCCGACGCCCGAGTTCTACCTTCCACCCCATCCTTTCTGGGGATCAGTAGGATTTACAACACTCGACTGGCGGGAGCGGCTGCCAGGACTCAGTGCTTGCTCTGCTGAGCACCGCCCAAGAGCAGGCCACTCACCGACGCCCCCAAACGAGACCCCAGGCTCCGCGGACAGAGACATTTACCCAAGTCCACGTTCAGACACGTGCATCTAATTCCAGAGCCCTCCTTATCCATTTAAGTTCTCAACCAGCGGGTTTGTGCTTTGAAAAGGAAGAAAGAGAGCAAAGGCTGTGGGCAGAGACATGACTGGGGCCTCAGCCTAGGAGCAGTGATGCTGGTAAAGCTGAGGTTTTACCCGCAGCTGCTAAAGCCTGAGGAGGCCGGAGGAACACACTGCTCGGCCCCGGAAAAGCCACCTCCACCAGTAGAGCTATCTTCCTGTGCCGCTTTGCAGTTCCAATGACCTCTTGTGTTTTAATTGTCAAAGTGATTATAACAACAACTGTAAAGAACCTTAGAAAAACTACCACCCATAAACCCCTCCCCTGCTACAACGCATCATTTTCATTTTTCTGGGATATTTTCATATGTTAATTTCAATTGTGAGCGTAAGAAAGAAGTCTGTATTTTTCCCAATTTTTCCACGTAAACATTTTCTTGGTTGTTAAGTCTCAACTATGAACATTTCAAATGTATAAAATTCCTTTGAGTAGATATATCTGAATATTTAGATATTAGTTCATCTTTAGACATTTATTTCCTGGCTTTCATCATAAAGATGAAAACGTGATAGAACCTCTTCATTTCCTTTCCCTGTGGGATTTTCTCACACTAAACAACAGGACATGACTACAAGCTCACTGTTAATGTTTCTTAAAACCCAGGGCCGAACATCCCACTTCCAGGTACATTTCACCCCAGTGCTGCAGCAGTGATGCACAGGCATAGACACACAAGCCCATATATGTATGTGTACACACACGTGTGCATTTATACAGCTAGTGTACACATGTGCACACACATAAACATGTGTGTTCTATTAGTGGGTCTCATGATCCTCCACTGCACATTACAGGTCAGGGACATCGCCGGCCCTTACACAGCTGTGCTTTAGCCCTGAGTCCATGGGCCAGAGTTGACTAAACAGCTAATCGACCAGAGACTAACCTTTGACCTATGACATCACCTGCCACAAACATGCACTGGGCCCATCAGAGGTGCCACTCAGGGATGACCCTGCTGAGACAGGAGCTGACACTGGAAGGGGCCCAGGGAGAAGCCGTTCGGGGAGTTTGGGTCATGGCAGGTTAGGGTCACGAGGAAGAACAGCAGGCCCGTGAGGATGCAGAGCCACAAGACACACAGCAGCCCTTCCACAGAGGGAAGGCCCGTGAGGGCACCAGGAGGAGGCCGTGGAGCGACGGGGGCAGGCGGGCGGCTGTCGTCCACGCGGCACTGGAGCAGAGCTCCACACCTGGTGGACACATGCGGCGGCCTTGGCCCGGCAGCCCTCCAGGCCTGTGTGTGCAGCCGCCCTGTCCTGTGAGTCCCTGGAGAGCCCTGTCCACTGAGAGGCCAGGGAGACCTTCGGTGCTCCCGAGGCTGTGCTCACTGTAGGCTTTTCTTGTGCGACTGTCTGGTCAAGGATCGTATTGGGGTCTCCTGGGCGCAGAGAGATTGGGTCACAGAGCAGGCCCCGGCTGTCCAGGTGGTGGCCCCCAGGCTGCCTGGCTCTGGCGGGACCCTTTCCAGAAAGCAGAGGCAGGAACTTCAGGAACCTCTGAGGCCCAGGGTCCCTGCCTCTAGACCTGAACTGTGAGGGTGCTGGCAGGCATGCTGTCCCCTTTGTGAGAGACGTGGGATGTGTGGCCACACCTCGAGATGGGGGCCACACTGTGGCCTCCCCCAGCACGCAGACGCAGATGAAGATGCTGCTCCTCTGGGCCAGGAAGGCCCCTGACACCTCCAGCCTCCCCCCATTTCTGAGTCTACCCCATCAGGGCCCAGATGTCTTGGCAGCTCCCCTGCCCTATCCCAGCCCTGGGGATTCATGCCCCCTCCCCTGGGCCAGACCGAGAGTGCTCCCATCTCTCCCCAAGGCCTCTTTCTGCTCTGGGTGCCACCTGCCCCTTCCCTGCAGCCCCTGCCCCGCCTCAGCCTGCGGTCATGGATGTGACCCTCGTGCCACGTTGAAGGACAATCAGGACGCCTGGCTGAAACCCTTGGAGGGGATCCAGCTGGGACCAGGTGTGCTTTTGTCCCACAGGTTATTTATTTCCTCACCGCATGAGAACTAGGAACTCAATGCTTTTCCTTCTTGCTACTGTTTAACAGACCTGTAACTCGTCTGCTTCTAGAACCTCTGCCTGTCCCAGGCTGACGCTGGAAGACGTCTCCCACCACGCAGGGCAGATCAGTCCTCCTCCCCAGAAGGTGCTGCACAGTCCACTCAGTGACGTCCATCCACTGCCCGCCTGGTCACGGTCCCCTGACACTCTGTGGCTGTCCCCTCAGGGGCACTGTCTCTCCACTCCAGGATCCGGGCCTCCCGTCAGGGTGAGGCCGCAGGGAGCCTCTCTGAGAGGCCTTCCTTGACCAGCTGGAGCTTCCTGTTCTTACCCACGGGCTCCCATCCATTTTGTGCAGCCCTAGAGCCGCACTGAGAAAGCGCAGCCTCCATGGCAGGCCTGGGTTTGAACCCCACGCACGCACGCACGCACGCACGCAAACGGAAACTCATTTTTTTCTGTCTAGTGTGTGAGACTGTGGATTCAGGATGAAGTACGTCACTGCCCCTCATGGGTTTCAAGGGAGTATGAACAAGAGGCTGGTTTAGGCTCCGTAACAGAGAAGAAGGGTCTAAGTGTCTGATCTGGACGACAGAGGAACACTATGATTTGAGATGAAAAAACCCATCTAAGTCCATCGGTCAGGTTTGTAGAACTCCTCCCATCCTAAGTCGCAGCCTTTGGCCACACACAGGCGAGCCGTTTGTTCACAGAGGAGACTTCTCAGAGAAATGTCTGCACCAACGGTCTCTCTGCCTTCAGTTGCCCCTATTACCAGTTTACTGGCCGCCTAAACAGTCTTGCTTCCCTTCTAGAGACATCTATTTAGCTACGACGAGGAGGAGACATGTGAGAGGCAGGGGAGGTGAGGCTACAAGGAAACAAAACTTAGTGACAAAATGAAAGGTCCCCGAAGGAAAGTCAGAAGGGCCAAAGGAAAACCATCTTACATTCAGACAGCGTTTCTCCCAGTTACAAGTTCACATGTAAGTGTGTATGTTTTTATGGTTCTAATAAAACAGTGCCTTATATAGACTCTTCTGCCATCTTCATAGACACCATTCTGCCATCTTCTCAGTCTGCTAGCTTTCCAATTAAAGTTGTTCTTCCTTGTCCCAACAACTTGTCTCCTGATTTGTTGGCCTGTTGTCTGCTGAGCAGAGTGAGCTTGGGCTCGGCAACAAATTTTGGTGAGCCGGCCAGGACCCTTGGTGCTTGTGGCTAGTTGGCCTCTGTTGGGGAATTTTCAGGTAAGGCCCTAGCAGCCACCGGGACCATTTGTCCTGAGGATCTTTCCTTCAAAATTCCCTGAAGTGGCACCGGCTGCCCCAGCGCTGGGCAGCTGAAGTGGGGAATCAACATTTGGGAGCCAGATGGGTCTCACATAGAAGGGTAAGTAGCTCCAGTATATACGACTGGGAACATTTTCCCCTCTCAGTTTGGGCTTTTTTCCTTTAAGGGAAAAGCCAATTTGTTCGTTTGATTGGGGTGCCCTGCTGGAGAGCGGAATTGTTGTTGGACTCTACCCGCTTTGTGAACCAGTTTGTTGGCTTTTGTTTTGCATTCATTTTTTTTTTTTACATCTTTATTGGAGGATAATTGCTTTACAATGGTGTGTTAGTTGCTGCTTTATAACAAAGTGAATCAGCTATACTGCATTCATTCTTGATGGAATCTCTTTGTGCTTTTGGTATTAGAATTTGCTTGTGCTTTTTGTGTTTTGTTGTTCTTGAACTTTTTAAAAATTTTATTTATCTAATTTATTTATCTTTTTGGCTGTGTTGGGTCTTCGTTTCTGCACATGGGCTTTCTCTAGTTGCGGTGAGTGGGCTGCTCATTGTGGTGGCTTCTCTTGTTGTAGAGCACAGGCTCTAGGCGCGTGGGCTTCAGTAGTAGTGGCGTGCGGGCTCTAGAGCGCAGGCTCAGTAGCTGTGGTCCACGGGCTTAGTTGCTCTGCGGCATGTGGTATCTTCCCAGACTAGGGCTCGAACCCATGTTCCCTGCATTGGCAGGCGGATCCTTAAGCACTGTGCCACCAGGGAAACCCACTGAACTTATAAATATGGGAAATACTTCATCTGTCCCTAAGGAAAGCCCTTTGGGGCGTATCGTTAAATAAATGGGCAAAATATAGCTGTGGGTCTATGACTAAAGAAGAGAAGATATTTTATTGTAATAGTGTGTGGCCCAGTATATGTTAGGATCAGGAGAGCAGTGGCCATTGAATCGCTCACTTATTATACGATCTTGCAGTTAGAATTGTTTTGTGAAAGAGCAGGTAAAAATGATGAGATTCTGTATGTAGAAGCATTTATGCTATTGTAACAGGAGGAAAAGAAGTCAGACTGCTGCCACCTTATGGTACAGCAGTCGAAAGAGAAAACCAAGGGAAAACCTGTTCTACAACAGGAAGGGGAGAAAGTGAGAGTGGGGACATGTTATTTTGAAACTTACACCCCCCTCTGGCCAGCCCGGCTCCCCCACTGGCCGAGCAGACTGCACCAGCAGTTGTTCTGGCCACCCCCCGCCCACATGCCACCAACATATTCACCGCCTCCTGTTTCATTTACTTATGGGGATCAATTAGAAGTTCCTATGCTAACCTCCGGGGCACAGGGGCCAGGTTTGGTGTCACCATCTAAGACCTGACAGGGCACCCAGTTTGGACTAGGAGCCACTGCTGGAGCAGGGCAGTTTCCCTTGCACCAATATCCTATAGGAGGCCTTAATGCAGATGCATTTCTTAAACCAGCTGGGTTTCTGTGGATGCACAAGCCATTCTCAACATCAGATTTGTTTAATTGGAAAAACTATAACCCTACTTACCGAGAGGACTCCCTCCGCATGACTGAAATTTTCACTTCCGTCTTTGCCACTTACCATCCCTCTTGGGCATTCACACTCGTATGAATATGATACTTACTGGGGATGAAAGAAGGATGGTCACTGACAAGGCTAAAGAGGAAGCACACTAGCTTCATCCAGCAGATCCAGATGGAACTCCAGAAGCAGATCTGACAGTTCCTGCTGCTGAGCCTGACTGGGAGCCTAATAATGGAGGTAGCCTGCTCCTAAAGCATTATAGGAAGTGTATCTTAGTGGGTATACCAAAGGGAGTACCTAGGCAAAAGAGCGTAAACAAAATTCAGGAGATACAACAAAAACCCACTGAGGATCCATCAGAGTTTCTAGAAAGAATTTATCAATCTTATAGGTGCTACACTGATGTAGATCCTGAGACCCCCGAAAATATGAGAATATGAGGTAAATATGACCTGCATTGGGCAAAGTACCCAGATATAAGAAGAAAATTACAAAAGTTAGATGGTGCAGTTGGAATGAACCCTTCTCAATTGGTAGATGTTGCTTTTAAAGTGTTCAACAACAGGGAACAACGACAGAAGCGAGAGGATGCAAGACGGAATGCCACATTTCTGGCAGCAGCATTGGATTCCTGGAAGGCAAGTAACTGGAAGGGAGGTAAGTCACCATTGAGAAGGGAACAATGTGCTTACTGTAAGGAGGAAGGGCGTGGGAAAAAAGATTGCCCTAGACTAAAGAATAAGAAAGAAAACAATAAATGAAAGATGGGAGCCTCTCATATGGTAGAAAGAGAGGAACACTCTGATGATGAATGAAGAGGCCTGGGGGCTCCCTTGAACTTGAGGCGTCCAATTACAATTTCCCCACAGGAGCCCCAGGTACCTTTGATAGTGTGGGACAAGTTGATTGACTTTCTGATAAATACGAGTGCAACAAACTCTGTGATGAACACCAAGGTGGCACAGAAAACATCTCAATCCATCCAGTTCATGGCAGTTTCTGGAGAGGTACAAAATTTTTCTTTCTTACAACCTCTATGCCAATGAGGAGACCTCACCCTGAAACACAGTTTCTTATGTATGCTGGTGTGTCCAATCCCTCATTTGGGCTGAGGTCTCCCTTGTAAATTAAATGCTCAAGTAACTTTTTGCCAAGACAGCTTGACATCAGGGTCCCACCAGCCCACACTGTAAGCCTACAGATGGCATTCATGGATGCCCCAGAAAAGGAGACAGAGCTCTTCCCCGGCACCCACCAGAGGTCTACGAAAAGGTAAGCCTGGAAGTGTGGGCTGATAGCACACCAGGGAAGGCCAAAAATACATGGCCAATACAAATCCCCTTAAAAAGGCACACTGGGACATCTAATCTAAAACAATACCCTCTGAGGCAAGAGGCCCCAAAGGGAATTTAGCCAGTTCTCAAAACCTTTGAAAACAGGACTGGTTAAACCTGGTAGGTCCCATTTAACACCCCTATCCTCCCCGTCAAAAAGCCAAACTCAACAGAGTGTCACTTTGTCCAAGATTTGAGGGCTATTAATGAAATAGTCCAAGATTTGCACCCTGTGGTATCTACAACTTACAACTATTCTGGGAGAATTCAGCTGGTTCTCAGTCTTGGACTTGAAAGATGCTTTTTGTCTGCATTCTTATTGCAGAAGAATCACAGAAGCTGTTTGTTTTTGAATGGCAGGACCCAGAAACACAGGTAGTCCAACAGTATTGTTGGACAGTCCTGCCTCAAGGATTTAAGGATTCCCCTACCTTGTTTGGGGAGATGTTGGCTAGGGACCTGAGAAACTTAATATTGGATGAAGGACTCCTACTCCAATATGGGGATGATTTGCTCAGAGCAATCCTTGCATATGATGTGTCTACAAAATACCATAAGAACGCTGAATTATTTGGCCAATTGTGAATATAAGGTCTCCCAGAAAAAGGCCCAAGTATGTAAGAAACAAGTCACATATCTGCGTTTTGTCATTCCTCCAGGACAGCGGGGTCTTTTGCCTGATAGAAAATGGGCAATTGCAGGCTTGGGAACACCCAAGACTCACAGACAAATGAGGGGGTCTCTGGGAATGGCAGGATTTTGTCGGATTTGGATCCCGAACTATGGATAGGCTCATACTAAAGCTCCTCTATGAGGCTTTAAAGGAACGTGAACTTGAGCCCCTTACTTAGACTACAGAGGACAAAAATATATAATGGGGCCGAACCTACAAAGGACCAACCAGCAAGTCACTCAAAATTGCATGATTTGTGCTAAAAATAACCCAAAGACTGCTGTCAGGCCTCCCCAAATGGGAACTCAACACAGAGGAACCTGCCCCACTGAGGACTGGCAAATAGACTTGACTCAAATGCCTCAAGCCACAGAAAATTTCAGACACCTGCTAGTATTTGTGGACACTTTTTCAGGATGGGTGGAGGCATATCCCACCAGGACAGAAAAAGCCTCTGAAGTGGTTAAAGTCCACCTTAAGGAAATTATCCCCCTCTTTGGACTGCCTAACCCCCTTCAAAGTGACAACGGGCCTGCTTTTGTCTCCACCATAACCTAACAAGTATCTAAAGCACTGCGAATTAACTGGAAGCTACGTTCATCCTGGCGGCCACAATCAACAGGAAAAACTGAGAAAATGAATTACATATTAAAAAGGAGCATTGCTAAAATATGTCAAGAGGCTAATTTACCTTGGGATAAGGCCTTGTCAGTTGCCCTGCCACGGATCAGAGGGGCTCCCAGAAGCAGCTCAAATTACGCCCCACTGACTTATTGTATGGTAGGCGCCTGCCAGGGAGGGAGAATCTATAAATGCTCTGAAAGATCTAGCAGTTGCCAGTTATGTTAAAACTCCGGGCACTATACTAACCTCTGTTCATGAGTTTGCTTCCAGTAGGTCTGCCTATCCAACTGAGGTAGCCCTACATCCTTTCCTGCCTGGAGTCCTCCTTAAAATCTAGAGAGAACAAGGGCCTGAGCACCATCTGACTACAAGGTGGACAGGACCACATGTGGTATTACTTACCACACACTCATCTGTCAAGTCAGCTGGAGTAAAGACATGGATTCATCACACTTGGGTTAAAGTAGCCCCACTGTCATCAGAAAATTACCCAACTCCTGAGAGGCCTAGAGAGCAATGGGCTGCGAGCCCTTAGAAGACTTGAGGTTGCTCTGCAAAAAGGGTAAGTATTGAGGTGAAAATTTCCTTGTAGAAGGGATTTCATCAGGTTCAAATAGTTGTAGATAAAGAAAGAGAACTGTATTGCTTACTAAAAATTTTAAGGAATATTCCTGACCCCAAACTGATCAATTCCATTTCACAACTACCCCCTCATCACCGCTGTTCAGTGGGAAGTAGCCAGAAAGATCATTGCCCCTTTTTCCCACAAGATCGTATAAAAGGAGCCTGAATTGGGACTAGGACAAGATGGGTTTTTTGAGACGCTAGTCTGCCATCTTCTCCATCTGCTAGCCTTCCAATTAAAGTCGTTCTTCCTTGTCTCAACAACTCATCTCCTGATTTACTGGCCTGTCACGCAGTGAGCAGAGTGAGCTGGGGCTCGGTAACAGTTCCTCCCCCATCACTTTTCCCATATTTCATTATCCACTCACGAAAGTAGGCACTTCAGTGAAACCTTTCCCATGGGATCATCTCAAGCTGCATAGAATTTAATGTAAATACCACAGACAGGGAGGAGGGTGATTGGAGCAGAGCTTTCTCAGAACTCACAGGACATATAAGGTCAGTGCCTCTGTTTTCCTTTTGTTTTTAATTAAAGGCATGTCCCTCTCCAGAGAACAAAGCCTATCCAGTGGCAGCCAGTCTGGGATGGCAGGAGAAAGCCGGCCAGATGCTGGTGAAATGCAGAAATGTGACTGCGGCTTTCTCAGGATGCAATCCAGGAGGTTAAAGGGAGAAGCACACGCTCTGGGACCAAGGTTCACTTTCCGGCTAGGTTTAGACGTGCTGCATGGGTCTGAGATTCGGGGAGATGGCAAAGGTGCTCCCTGTGCTCTTTTTGATGTCCTCCACCATCAGGCCGTCCCAGAGCTCGATCAGGGTCAGTCCTCTCTTTTTTTTTAAATTAATTAATTAATTTTTGGCTACGTTGGGGCGGGCATTTCTCTAGTTGCGGCGAGTGGGGACTACTCTTCGTTGTGGCGCGCGGGCTCAGTAGTTGTGGCGCACAGGCTCTAGAGTGCAGGCTCAGTAGTTGTGGCGCACGGGCTTAGTTGCTCTGTTGCAAGTGGAACCTTCCCAGACCAGGGCTCAAACCCGTGTCCCCTGCATTGGCAGGTGCATTCTCAACCACTGCGCCACCAGGGAAGCCCAGTCCTCCCTTCCTGTGCATGTCAAACACGGCCTTCTGGGTGATGATTCAGTCCACACACCGCTTTCCATTCAGCGGCATGGTACATTTCTCCAAAATTTTGGGTTCACTGGCCTTGGTGGAGTGCTCCATGGTGACCATCACTCTGGTCTCGGTACTGGACACCAGATCCATCGCACCCCCCATTCCTTTCACCTTCTCGCCGGGTATCATCCAGTTAGCCAGGTCACCATATTTGGAAACCTGCATGGCTCCCAGCAAGGTTAGGTCGATGTGTCCCCCTCAAATCATGGCAAATGATTCATCGCTGGAGAAAAAACAGCCCCCAGGAAGAAGGGTGACTGTTTGCTTGCCCGCGTTGTTGAGATCTGCGTCCACCTCCTCTTTCAGTGGAAACGGACACAGCCCAAGATTCCATTTTCACTGTGAAGATGAACGGTTATAGTGGGGCTGATGTAGCTGGTGGCCAGAAGAGGGATTCCTATGCCCAAACTGGCACACAGGCCGTCCTCAAAGTCAAGAGCTGCCTGCTTGAGGATCCGTGTCCTTATACTATCTGCAGACTTGCATATTTCATCATCCTCTTTCTGCATCGTTAAACGCTCATTTCTTTTCTCATATTTTCCCCCCTGTATTCCTCGATCTAAGTAAATGTTAGGAACATGGATGTCCTCTAAGTACATGTTAGGAACATGGATGTCCTCTGGGGCAAACGGCCCCAGGTCCACAATTTCTTCAATCTCCACCACTGAGGTTCTCGCAGCTTTGCACATGGGCACGTTGAAGTTCCTGGCGCTGGCCCTGAAGATGACGTTTCCTGCCCGGTCGGCCTTCCACCCTTTCACCAAAGCAAAATCGGCCGTGACGTCGTGCTCCAGAAGGTAGTGCTGTCCGTGGAACTCCCTCACCTCTCTGGGCTGACTCAGGATGGCGATGTGGCCGTCCTCTAAGCACTTGCTGGGTGCGCCTCCCTCCTGGGCCAGGGTCCCGCAGGCCGTGGGGGTGTGGAAGGCGGGCACGCCGGCGCCCCCCGCGCGGAGGCGCTCGGCCAGGGTGCCCTGGGGTGTGATCTCCAGCTCCAGCTCGCCCGCCAGGTACCGGTGCTCGCAGAGCGAGTTCTCCACCAAGTACGAGCAGACGATGTGGGTGATCTGCTTGGTCCCCAGGAAAAGGCCGAGCCCGAAGTTCTCCTCCCCCACATTGCTGCTGACCACGGTCAAGTCCTTCACGCGCGTCTTGAGCAGCGCCCCTATCAGGTTCTCCGGGATCGCGCAGAGGCCGAAGACCCGTACCATGATCCTCGCGCCGTCCGGGATGTCTCTCACGGCCTCCACGGGGTCCGCGTAGGACTTGGCACGCGCGCGGGCGCTGCTGGCGAAGCCGCACACACCGCCCGTCGCCAGCGCGGGCACCGAGCAGCCGGCGGGGACCCGGCGCCCGAGCGCAGACTCCAGGAGCCGCAGGGCTGCCATCGTCCGCTCCGCTCCGGCTGGGGCTCCGGCCCCGGGCCCAGCGGGGACAGGCGGCGGCTGTGCGCGCCCCGCCCGCGCGTCACAGGGCAGGGGGCCCCCGGCGGTGATGCGGCCGCCCGGCTGGCTCCTCCGCCGCCCCGCTCCGTCTCCGCGCTCCGAGGGCCCGAGGCGCCGAGCTTCCCGGGCCGCGAAGGCGGGAGGCGGGACCGGTCCGGACCGTCAGGCGGGACTGGAGGGATCCGGGGACCGGCGCACGCAGGCCCCGAGGCGACGTCTCTCCGGGGAAGCCTGGGCGCCGTCTCCTTCCTCTCCATCGTCACCCTTCCTCCCCGGCGCGTTACTCCCGTCCCCCTGCCCCCAGATCCACCTGCACGTCAGCGGTTCCCACACCTGTGTCCCCAGCACGTACTGTCCTGGAACCAGATTTGTCACAACTAATCAACCAATACTGGTATCTTATTATTTACTAAATATCACGATCTACTCAGATTTCATTAGTTTTCCAGTGTCTTTTTTCCAGGATCCCACCCAGGGTCCCACATTGGCATATAGTCATCACAACTCCTTAGGCACCTCTGGGCTGTTACAATTTCTCAGACCTCCCGTGTTTTCTGATGACCTTGACAGTTTTGAGAAGTACTGGTCAGGCAGGTGTTCTGTAGAATGTCCTTCAGTTTCAGGTTGTCTGATGTTTTTCTCATGGTGAGACTGGGGTTCTGGGTTTTGGGGACGAAGACCATGGAGGTGAAGTGCTGTTCCCACTCCGTCAGATCAAGGGTGTCTGGGAGCTACATGACGTGTTCATGGGAGCCTGAGCACCCGGCTGAGGGGTGCAGCTCAGGTTGCCCCTGCAAAGGTACTGCCCCAGCCCCCGGCATACTTTGGGAAGCAAGTCTGTAAGCGCAGCCCACACTGAAGGAGGGGGAGAGATGCTACACCCCCTTGAGGGGGAGTGTCTCAGAGGGTTGTTTTATAGAACGCTGAATCAGATCCTGTCCCCCTCCACTGCTATTAAATAAGATGACATTTATTTCAAGTTACTGTTTTGCCCACTTCTCTCAGCCTCTTCACAGCCGTTGCCTAGCCCCCTGTACTCCAGCCATGGTGGTCCCCGCTGAACCGCAGACACACCAACCCTGGGCCCACCAGGAGGCTCTCCCCCAAACACCTGCTAAATGAATGAAGGTGTGAATCCTCATTCTACAGATGAGGAAACCGAGGCTTAGGAAGGTAAGTGACCTGCCAAGGTCACCGAGTTAGAAGGCTGCAGAGCCGAGATTCACACCCAGGCCTCTGCCTCAGAGCCTGAGGGTGTGAGCGCTTCCCCTCGCCCAGCCCAGGACGGAAACTCCTGGTGCAGAAGGCAGCTCCGTAGAGTAGAAAGAATCTCCCATTTCTTGGGGAGGGAAAACATGGACTCACTCTGAGCAACACAGCTGTTGGTCCTGCAGAAGGAGAGGAGGGACTCTCGGCTGGTAGGGGGTCTCCTGCTGTCCTGCACTGCGGGAACCTCACTCTCTACCCACTGAGCCCCCGCGGAGGGGTGGAGGTATCCCCCAGCAGCACAGGTGGAAAAGGCCAGGCCTCCGGGGCCACGTGAGGGGCTCGAGCTGCGCCTGCCGCCAGCAGCTTCCTCGGAGGAGCCCCCAGGGGAAGGTTCGCTGCTGACCCGAGTCTTACCATCATCTGTTTCCACATAGAGGCGGAGTCCCAGGTCCTTGTTACGGTTCAAGAGCCAGCGGTCACTGGCTGCTGTCACGTCCAACACCAGCCAGCCCTCGTCCCCAGATCGGAGCGTCTGAAGATCCAAAAAGAACAAGTCAGACTCCCTGTGGACACGAAAGAACAATTAACCGAGGGCCGGCACAGCTGCCTTTGTGTTTCCAGTGCCCTCCTGGGGGACCATTAGTGGGGCATCTACCCCGCCTGGCTCTGGCGCCTTACATGCCTTTTCTCACTGCGTCTACCGTACAAAGGTGTTACTGTGCCCGTGTACAGATGCGGAAACAGGCTCAGGAGCTCAGTGACCTGCCCATGTCCCACAGCTAGGACAGTAGGATGGGGACTTGAATCCAGGACTGATGCTGGGCCTCTCCCCACGGTGACACGAGGCCTCGGGCCAACCATCTTTGTCCTTTGAGGGTGGGCTGCCCAGGAAGCTCCCCTTCTGTTCTCTGGGAAATGTCCCCCCTGGCACCGAGGGTTGGGCCGGACCCTCCGACAGAGGCTTGAGCGGGCCCGCGGGGCGCAGGGCAGGCACCTGTTGGACTGCTCCAGGACCACCTCAAACATGCTGACGTGGAGGGTCCAGTTGAGCAGGTGGGTACTGGGCAGCTTGTAAATCCGGAACTCCGCTGCCGTGACGGCCTCCCCCGCCGGGATCTGGGTCAGGTCAAAGCGGAACTCCTTCCACTGGGGCTCCTGGTGGCCCAGGGTGTGGTCCCGCTCCACTGCAAGACAAAGTGGGACTGGCGGTCACTTGTGGTTCCAGCTCGGGCTCCGGGGTGGGCAGGGCCGGGTGGGATCTGGGGGCCTGGGCAGTCTGGGTGGGACTGCTCCCTGCTCGAGAACAGGCTTGTCCCAGCTCTGCCTCCTGGGTGCCGAGAGGGCTCGGGGAGCTGTGTCGTGAGGCACCTGGCACGGCACCTGGCACACGGCGGTGCCACAAGGGCAGTGTCCATGTCTGGTCCACAAGCCCCACACCCAGCCTGCCCCGCTCAGCACCCTGCTGGCTCTGGGACCCACAGATGGGCACAGGACAGGTCCCTCCTCTGGGGAGATGGACGTCAGACCCAAGGCAGAAAAGGGCCACGGTGGCAGCAGGGACATAGCTGAGTGCACCTGGGCAGGACGGGGCTCCCGGAGTCAGCCGGTACGTGGATGGGAGTTGAGGGGAGAGAGGGCTTTGGAGCTGGGCCTTGAGGGGTGAGAGTGAATGTGCCACGATGTCAAGGGAGAAGGACGCTGCAGAGGCAGGGTCCAGCCTGAGCAAAGGCCTAGAGCCGCGGAACGACAGCACCGGCAGGGAAAACAACAGCCATAAAGCCCAGCAAAGGGTGGAAGGACGGCAGGACCCTCTTTGGAACAAGGGGAAGCAGGAAGCGGGGCCGGAGGGAGACACGGAAAGAACCAGGAAGAGGCGAGGTAGGATGATAGCTCCTGGAGATGCTGGGTCAAGTGCTGGGGAAGCTGGAGGGTCCCATGGCATGATCTGAGCAGGCTTCCCGGAGGAGGTGACACCTGAACTGGCCTTGAAGGATGGGACTGACTCTTGGTAGGTGGATAAGGTGGGGGAGAAGACATTCTAGACAGAGGTCCTGCACAGGTGTGAGGTGCTGGGGCCGCCCACCATCCCGCAATGTGCGGCTCAGGGCATAAGTCTGGCTGTGGCCTAACTGCGGAGAGCTGGAATTCTGGCCTCAGAGCGTGGGCTGTGCTCTGGCCAATGGGGCGTCAGGGCTCTGGGCAGCAAGGGAGCGTGGTTTAAGGGTAGAGTGGAAGCTATGTGTGGAGGCGAGGGTAAAGCCCAGGCTGGAGGGGACCCGAGGCAGGCCAGTGGCAGGGCTGCTCTAACAGTCTGGGCAAGAGACCGCAGGAGCAGAATAAACCCCATATTTCCCCAGCTGCCCGGAAATGCCCAGGACAGTATATTTAGAGCGTCTCACTTTAGCCTCCTGTCACTTTCAAACACTAAAAATCTGTGTTTCCGCAAAGCAGGGGCGGGAGCCTCCCAGAGCCTTCCCCCAAAACCAACACTGAGATTTTAATTACATGTCTGTGAGTCTTTTTAAAAATTCTCTGACTACTGTACTCAGCGACCACAAGTCACCAGGCTGGTGGCAGAGGCGGATGTGGGAGCACTTCCTGTCCTTGCGGTGGAGACCTGGTCCGGTGATGGATGGGCAAACAGCTGTGCTGGGCGGGGCCAGTGGACACATGTTTGGGCAGGAGATGGGCGTTTCATCCCCTGACCAGGGAGGAGAGGAAATAGAACCTCCATCATCTGACAGGGTGCTGGACCCGCAGCAAATGCCCACCTACGAGCCAGGCTGTTCCAGGGGCAGCGTGTCATAGGAGGATCCGTGTCCTCCCACAGAGGCAGGATGTGGAGGGCAGGGTTCTGGACCTTGCCCGAGCGATGCTCGCCATGAATATCACCGCACGAGTCCCCTCCTCCCTACACACTCCCACACAGAGCTTTGGGGACAATTTCCATGGATTCGGTAACTGCAGAGACCACCTCGGTTACATGGCTGTGTAAGCATCCCTGATCTGCAGGATGAAATAGGTCCAGGCTGTTGGCTGTCACAGGGTGTGACCCCAAGAATAAGGAGGGGTCACTCAGCCACGCCCTGAGCCCGACCCCTCTCAAAGCATTCTTAAGTATGTCTGCCCCCAAGGCACAGTGGGTGATCCTTGGTGGGTCACTGGGAGCCTCTGTCTGCAGGCCTGACACTGACTCATGTTGGATCCAGGACTGAGGGAACAATCACAAACCTTCCAGCTCCTGCGGGCACCGAGCTCTGTGGCCTCCCTCCCTTGCTGACCTGGGGGCCCGCCTGTGCTGAGTCGAGCCCTCTTCACCTGGACTGACCTCAGATCCAAGCTTCTGTCCTGTGGGTTTGTGAAATCGATACATGCCCCCACCAACCCCCCACCCCTGCCCAATAGTTCCAGCACGGGAAACTGCCTGCCCCAGTGTTCCAGGCAAGCATTAGAGGTGGGACATTTTTAGGAAAATGATTTTCATCGGAAATTGATAAAACGTCATTAAACTGGACATTACCATAAGTAGCCAAAGGAGAGCACCCCATTTCATTGCTGGAACCACGTGAATGTACAGCTTTTCAGTAGTTGCTTCTGTGGATTAGGGGAAGATGTTTCTCAAAAGCTGGTGTTAAGAAACAAAATTTGTTGGGACCTAGATGTCCCCTATGGTAGTTCCTGGGCTGGCTGCCCCTGCTTTAGCCACTAAAACAGCATGGAGAAGGGTAGATGCTCTGACCTGCAGCTGGGGCTTCTGGTCCCAGCCCTGACCCTGTCAGCAATCAGGTACTTACCCTGGGTGGCCTCAGTCTGCTCATCTGGGAAGTGGGGATCCTAGGATCCTTTCCACATAAGGCTGTGAAAGGGCTTTAAAAAGGACAAGGGTCATGGGATAGGAGGGATGGCCATTCCTTAGGGGGTGGGAGGGGTGTTGACCTCTAATTTCCTAACTTAGTTGACATGTCAAAGTAATAACATCCTGCCAGCACCATTGGGAGTTTCATGTGTGAGACTCAAAAGCCATGGAAGAGAAAAGAGAGACATTCAGTTTTCTTCCTCTAAATAAAAGTATGAAATGAAAGATTATATAAAATAAAAATATATCAATGCATCCGAATGGCATTTGGATGGCTTCAGATTGCCTCCTTTCCACCTGCCTGACCTTTGTGAAGACACTTGATCCTGTGGGCCTCGGAATCCACATCTGCAAAGTGTTTGATACAGGGATGAAATTGAAATTAAAGTGTAAAGAGCCCTGTCTGCTACTGTGGCCGCACTTGGTGTGGTCCAGCAAATGCTTCTAACCTATTATTCAGGAGCATTTCCTTTTTGGTGCACATTCATGCCCAGCTTCCACCTTCCCCTATAACCAAGGTCTGGAATCTCCCAAACATGCCCAGGCCTGCAGAGGCAGCCCTTCAGCAATGTCAGTGGTGCCGTCCACTGCGTTCCAGCTCGGGCACAAAGCAAAAACTGATCCCTTCTTTATGAAAGTGCTGAAGATTCCAAAACATCAGAGCTCAAAGGACAGATCACTGCACACAGTCTCCTCTCACTTTTATGCACACGTGGAGACAGATCCCAGGAGTCCTGGCTCCCATCTGGGCTCCTTTTCACTGCAGTGGCCCTCCACCGTCCAAGGCTACAAAACAGCATAAGCCCTCCACCTTGGAGTTGGCAGATCCCTGCTTCCTGCCCCGCTGCTACTGTGGGATGCTCTGTAGAGGGAATTTAGGGGAAAGGCCAAGGTCTGCACAATGTGATTTCTTGGGTTTTCCTGGTAAAATTTGCTGCAGGTTGTGGAATTGGGAAGTTCATTCCCAGGTCCCCTGGCAGATTAAGACAGGCTGGGGGGTGCAGGGAAAGGGGTGCTCCCTGCCTGGCCTATGTTCCGGATCCTGGCCATCTAAGTCCTGCCAAGAATCCTCTCTCTGTGGTCGTCCTGGGGGGACTGCTGAGTTTGAAGCAAGAGGATAGTAAATTATTCCCCCTCTCTGCAGAATCTGGGGTAGGAATTCCTAATCTGGCGGGGGGGGGGTCCTATAAGTTCACCTTTGGGCACGTGGGAGAAGACTCCTGACTCTGCTGCCTTCTCATGCTCTGGAGGTCTTCTAGAACACTCACTTTTCCCTTCATTTTTCCCAAGCACATCTAGGAATACTAATTAATTTGTGTATGCAACACATTTGAAAGCAGTGTTTATTGAACGCAAGTCAGTATTTAGGCACTGGGGAAACTGTGGCCCTGTGCCTGTGAAGTTTATGTGCAGGGGGGAAGTCAGGTAGGAAAGTGTGAACAAACAAAGTCATTGTATGCGATGAGCCCTGTGAAGGACACCAAGAGAGAGGTGGGATTGGGGATAATGCAGGGAGGGTGTGTGGGGTTACTTTATGTTTCTAACTTTATTTTGTAGTAATTTTAGATTATTTAGATTCAGAGAAAATTGTTGCAAGAATTATTGCAAGAAACTTCCCATATACTCTTCACCCAGCTTTCCCTAATGATAACCATCTTACATAACCAAAGCACAGCATAATGACCAAAACCAGGAAACTGATATTGGTACGATATTATTAAGTACACTACAGACTTTTCTAGAATTTTGCCGGTTTTCCAACTTATGTCCTTTTTCTGTTCTAGGATTCAATCCTGGATCCCACATCACATTTCACTGTTAGGTCTCCCTGATGTGCTCTGACCTGTAACAAGTGCTAAGCCATTCCTTGTCTTTCATGCCCTTTCTTATGAAGAGCACTGGTCAGGTATTTTGTAGGCTGTCCCTCAATTTGGGTTTAGCTGACGTTTTCTCATTATTAAATTGAAGTTACGGATTTTGGAGAAATCCACCTCAGAATGTGTGTCCTCTTCTAAGCACGTCAAATTGGATGATATAATGTCAATATATTGACATTATATATATATATTTATATATATATATATATATATATATATATATATATATATATATATAAATTACTAGTGATGTTAACTAATTCTTTGGTTAAGGTGGTATCTGCCAGGTATCTTCACTGTAATGTCATTATTTTTCTTTTGGAAATAATAACTATCTTTAGGGAGAGATTTTGAGATTTGCATGTATATTTCTCCTCAAACTTTTGCCCACTAATTTTAGCAATTACTACTGTAATATCTGCAATAGTGATTTCCTATTTCCTTCTTTCCCTCTACTTTTATTAATTGGAATTCTTTTGAAAGGAAGGCTTGCCCTTCTTCCCATAATTATTCTGTTATTTATTTATATCATTATGGGTTCACGGATATCTCATTTATTCTGCGGGTTATAATCCAATACAATTGTTGCTCAGATTGTTCTAGCTTTGCCCCTTGGGAGCATCTTTGGGTTGGCCCCTTGTCCCTTTGACACGTCCCCCCCATCCTTTTTTTGAGTACTTCCTAATTGTCTGGCACCACCAGATGCTCCAGGTCCACCTTGTGATTTCCCATTCCCCGCCGCTGACATCAGTCACTTCTCCAAGGAGCTCTGGTTCATTTCATTTACCATTTATAGAATGGGGATTTAAACACCAAGCTCTGAGCACAGGGTGTGCTCATTAAAATAAACTGTCATGCTTTTAGGCGCTCTCAGTGGACAGAGCTAGGAAATATATGTGTGTATACTAACCCAGGCATAAACACACATCTGTATTTATTTCTATTTTTTCTGGATATATCTATTTTAAAAATTGGAGTTATACCTTTAGTTCCAGTTCAGTGTGGGGTTACTTTATTTTTTTAAAAAATAAATTTATTTATTTAATTAATTTATTTTTGGCTGCATTGTGTTTTCCTTCCTGCACGTGGGCTTTCTCTAGTTACAGTGAGCGGGGCCTACTCTTCATTGCAGGGTGTGTGGGCTTCTCATTGTGGTGGCTTCTCTTGTTGTGGAGCACAGGCTCTAGGTGCATGGGCTTCAGTAGTTGTGGCATGCGGTCTCAGTAGATGTGGCTCGCGGGCTTTAGAGCACAGGCTCAGTAGTTGTGGCGCACAGGCTTAGCTGCTCCATGGCATGTGGGATCTTCCCGGATCAGGGCTCAAACTCGTGTCTCCTGCATTGGCAGGTGGATTCCCAACCACTGTGCCACCAAGGAAGCCCCCAGTGTGGGGTTACTTTAGATGTGGTACTTTGGAAAAATCTTTCCAGAGAGACACTCTAAGACTGGATCAAGCACTCGTGCATTGCTGGCAGGAACGCAAAATGGCATAATCCCTATGGAGCGGAATCTGGCAATATCTAGCAAAATTATACATGTTTTGACCCAAACATCTCATTTCTAAGAAATTGTCCCAAAGACACACTCACAAAAATACAAAAAGATGTACATACAAGACTATTTGTTATGACCCAATTTTGTAACTTGTTACAGAAAAAGACTGGAAACAACCCAAATGTCTATCAACAGAAAATGGAATAAATGAACCACGGTACCTCTTCATGATGGGGTGCTAAACAGCTGTAAATTAGAACAAAGAGATCATCTATATTCTGCAATAAAGTGATCTCCAGGAGACAATTTTTTTAAAGAGAACTAAGGTGAACAGTACAGATAATATACCTTTTATCTAAGAACAGATCAAAATACAAATATTATAAAAATGCATACACATCATAGGTACGTATATATGTAATTGTATTTTTAAAACAGAGATAAACTACACATTAATAAATTAATTAAAAAATATTTGGAGTGGGTGAAATAGGTGAAGGGGATTAAGAGATAAAAATCTGCAGTTATTATAATAAATAAGTCATGGGGTGTAATATACAGTGTAAAGAATACGGTCAATAATATTGTAATAACTTTGTATGGGGACAGATGGTTACTAGACTTACAGTGATCATTTCATAATGTGTGCACATGTCAAATCACTATGTAGTATACTTGAAACTAACATAATATTGTATGTCAACTATATTTCAACTTAAAAAATGTAGTTATCTTTTGCTGGAGGAAGAGAACAGAGACAGAGTGTAGGAGACAGGCATGGAAGCCAGGCCTCTCTGAATGTCCCTTGCTTTGTAAATTTTGTAAATATTTCACATAAGTATAAAACAAGAATAATTCAAAATACAAAAACAAAGAGTAATACCTAAGACTAAAATGCAGAATAAAGTAAATAAATGGTGGGTATATTGAGTTGGTGGCTTACCCACACAGTGAGGAATTATTTCAAGTCATTTTCAAACAGAGTAATTTGACTGTATATCCCTAGTGGCATAGCTTAAGGACAAAATAAACTAAAAGTAAATCTTAATTTTTCAGTAATCGTATTGCTATGATGACGTTATTCTACACCTATTATACATGTAGGATATGTTTACATATATAATATATATAAGTTTTATATATATATATATATATATATATATATATATATATATATATATATATACTTGTAGGATAAAGCAAACGACTATCATATTAATGTTGTTAGGACCAAATTATTCAGTGCAAAAGAAAATAGAAATATAAAATATAAAAAAAAGAATTTAAGTAAGTCTATAATCCTAAGCTTGAATTGGAAATATTAGTTTGAGGGATAGATTGGGAGTTTGGGATTGACATATACACACTGCTATATTTAAAATAGATAACCAACAAGGACCTACTGTATAGCACAGGGAACTCTGCTCAATATTCTGTAATAATCTAAATGGGAAAAGAACTTGAAAAAGAATAGACACATGTATGTATAACTGAATCACTTTGCTGTACACCTGACAATATTGTTAATCAACTATACTCCAATATAAAACAAAAATTAAAAAAAAGAAATATTGGAAGAAAAAAAAAAAGAAATATTGGGCTTCCCTGGTGGCGCAGTGGTTGAGAGTCCGCCTGCCGATGCAGGGGACACGGGTTCGTGCCCTGGTCCAGGAAGATCCCACATGTCACGGAGCGTCTAGGCCCGTGAGCCATGGCCGCTGAGCCTGCACATCCGGAGCCTGTGCTCCGCAACGGGAGAGGTCACAACAGTGAGAGGCCCACGTAGCGCATAAAAGAAAAAAAAAAAAAAAGAAATATTTGGGGACTTCTCTCGTGGTCCAGTGGTTAAGAATCCGCCTTCAAATGCAGGGAACGCAGGTTTGATCCTTGGTTGGGGAACTAAGATCCCACATGCCGCGGGGCAACTAAGTTCACTTGCACAACTACTGAGCATGCGGGCCACAAACAAAGAGGAGCCCGCGCGCCACAGCGGAGGATCCCACATGCCGCAATGAAGATCCCGCGTGGGGCAACTAAGACCTGACGCAGAGAAAACTAAAATAAATAAATATTAAAAAAAAAAAAGGAAGAAATATTAGTTTGGGGAATTCCCTGGTGGTCCAGTGGTTAAGACTCCGCACTTCCATTGCAGGGGGCACGGGTTTGATCCCTGATCAGGGAACTGAGATCCTGCATGTTGCCTGGCGTGGCCAAAAAATAATAATTTTTTTAAAAAAGGAAATATTTGTTTGAACTCATGATTTTTTTCTCTTAGAAAATACATATTCCCTAGCTCTGTCCACTGAAAAAGCCTAGAAATTGTGGCCAAGGAGGGACAGTGGGGAGCTCTAATGCCCCGAGTGTAGTCTTAAATGATCAACTCCACCACAAGGCACAAGGGCTCTTAGAGAAATGACCCATTTCTGACCCAGGGCAGGAAATGCATAAGCACAGCCTGGAACATCTCATCCCAGAAGGCAAGGAAGCTCCCTGAACCTCCTAGGAGAGAGTTAAAAGTACTCTGAAGCTAACCTGAAGAGGCTTCATAATAGCCATGGAAGGGACAATTTGAGCATCAGAGAGAACGGTAATAGATTGAAAAGTATCACGTATATTAACATCCATTAGGTCATCAGCAGCAACATTGGTCATCTTTGGACAGAATTTCTCAAATTTGGCACTATTGACATTTTGGGCCAGATGATTCTTTGTTGTGGGTGATAATTCTTTGCTGTGGATGACTGTACAGTGTATTGTAGAATATTTAGTAGCATCCCTGGCGTCTGCACACTAGATGCCGGTGGCATCACCTTCCCTTCCCCAGCTGTGACAACCAAAAATGTCTCCAGATATTGCCAAATGTCTCCTGGGAGATTGAGAACCACCGCCTTTGCAGAATGTTAGGAATCAACTCACTCTTCTAAACCCTGGTAAATGAGGGAAATAAACAGTCAAGTCTGGAGGAGGAAGAAAAACCAGTCATGTGAAGAGGTGGTGGAAGAGCCTTCCAGGCAGATGGAACCACAAATGCAAAGGCCCTGAATCTTTGAGAAACATCCAGGAGGTCCACAGGGCTGGAATCTAGTGGTCCAGGGTCTAGGTGTCCAAGATGAGGCTGGAGTGAGAAGCAAGGCCAGTTCATGTACAATAAATCCTACTTCTCAGCCTTCAAGAATTCATCACAGTGATTCAAGCAAGTTCTGTGACCTAGGAAGAACTTAATAAAGTTCAACTCTTGCTGATGCTATGACACTTCATGACCCTGTGAGGTGGGTTGGAAGCCACTTGTAGTTTCTTGAAGCCAACAGAGACTCTTGACAGCCAGCTCCATTGAGATACCTGAGTGGTGAGGCATGGGCCCAGCACTGGGGACGCACGATGCCACTGCTGGTTCCACAGGTACCTTCTTTTCTACAAAGCTCCACTTGGGGAAGCAGGCAGAGTGTTTACTTTCTTAACCCCTTATTGTGGCTCTAGGAAAATAAGCAGTCTCAGACCCTCGGCCTTCTCCTCCAGCCTCTGATAAAAAGGCCTCCAGATCCCACATTTGCAGAAAGAGCCTGCCGGGGGCACGAGGCAGCCTCCACCACCACGGCCACCACCCATGTTCTGCCTTCCCACGTCTGAGGGCTGCACCCTCCACACAGGCTAGATCTCTAGATGTCACACCCTGTATCCGCCAGCCTGACACCAATAAAGGCTTGGGCTATTTTTGTGCCCTGGACCAAATTTAGAGTCACTGAGACAACCCAAGTCTGTCTTGTTTCTGACTAAAATTTATCTTGTTTCAAAAGACACCCTCTTCTTCCAGTTCAGCATGCCCATTAAGAGAATGGAATCTGCTTCCCTGGTGGTCCAGTGGTTAAGACTATGCGCTTCCACTGCAGGGGGCTTGGGTTCGATCCCTGGTTGGGGAACTAAGATCCCACATGCTGCACGGCACAGCCAAAAAGAAAAAAAAAGGAATCTTTTGACAGCCACCTATGGACTGGGAGAAAATATTTGCAAATGATGGGACCAATAAGGGCTTAATTTCCAAAATATATAAACAGCTCATACAATTCAATAACACACACACACAAAAACCAACAAACAACCCAATCAAAAAATGGGCAGAATACCTAAATAGACATTTCTCCAAAGAAGACATACATCCAATAGACACATGAAAAGATAATCATCATCACTAATTATTAGAGAAATATAAATCAAAACTACAATGCAGTACCACCTCACACTGGTCAGAATGGCCATCATTAAAAAGTCTACAAATAATAAATGCTGGAGAGGGTGTGGAGAAAAGGGAACCCTCCTGCACTGTTGGTGGGAATGTAAATTGGTGCAGCCACTGTGAGAACAGTATGGAGGTTCCTCAAAAACTAAAAATAGAACTACCATATGATCCAGCAATTCTCTTCTTAGGCATATATCCAGACAAAACTATAATCTGAAAAGATACATGCACCCCTATATTCACAGCAGCACTATTTACAATAGCCAAGACATGGAAACAACCTAAATGTCTATCAACAGATGAACGGATACAGAAGATGAGGAATATATATAAAAAAGAACAAAATAATGCCATTACAGCAACATGGATGGGCCTAAACATTATCATACTAAGCGAAGTAAGTCAGAAAGAGAAAGACAAATACCATATCACTTATATGTTGACTCTAAAATATGACACAAATGAACTTATCTATGACACAGACTCACAGACATAGAGAATAGATTTGTGGTTGCCAAGGGGGCGTGGGGGAGGGAAGGATTGGGAGTTTGGGATTAGCAGATGTAGACTATTATATATAGGATGGATAAACAGCAAGGTCCCACTGTACAGCACAGCGAACTATATTCAACGTCTGTGATAAAGTATAATGGAAAAGAATATATAAAACTGAATCACTTTGCTGTACAGCAGAAATTACCACAACATTGTAAATCAATTATACTTCAAAAAAATTTTTAGAAAGAGAGACAGAATGGCATCTTCTGACCTGACAGTCCTTCCTGCCCTCAAACCCTTCCCCAGCCCCTCAGGGCCCATGGGAGGGTCTTACGCTTGGCTCTGCTGTCCAGCCTCCGCCCCTCACCCGCACAGGCTGGCCCTGCCCATCCTCACGGCCTCCTGGGCCTTCTGGTGCAAACACCCTCCCCCTGGAGTCCCTCCCCGAAGCCGCTCTCTCCGGGGTTGCCCCATCCCGCCAAGTATAAAGGCTACTTTCTTCTCGGTCCAGCTGTGAAAGCTCCCTTGCCCGCCTCTGAGCCCACACACATCAGCCTGCTGGTCTCTCCCTGTCCCCGTCCCGGGGGTCCCCGTCCCTGGTTCATCTGCCCTCTGGACGGTGACCACTTTGAGGACACAGACTGAACAACGTGGGGTGGAAACGGGAGGCCTCAGCAGTCTGCTCGTCCAGCCCCTCGTGTCCCGGGGGCCCAGAGAGGGGAGGCCTGGCCCTCACCCCAAGGGCTCCTGGTCCCCAGGACAGCGGCTCAGCGTCCAGCAGCGCAGCCCCTGGGCTGGGGCGTCCTGCTGGTCTGGGAGTGGCTTCCACGTCACCGAGGGTTTCCAACCCAAGCCACTCATGTTCTCACTTTACTGTGGGACTCGCCTCCGTTCACGGCCCGGCCCCCGAGGTGGAGGACAGGCTCCCTCGGGGCCCCGGAGGTGGATGGGCTGGGCCCGTCTGGCTGGTCCTGCCGGTAACAAGGCCGAGGGGCCCCTCAGACCTAAGGAAACACCCGGGTCTCCGCGGCCCGTGAGGGTCCCGAGTGAGCTGCAGAATCCATCACCCCCCGGTTCTGCCCCTTCAGGACTTCCTCCCGCCCAGGAATCTCAGCGCCGCCCAGAGCAGGCCCCCCGCTTCACTTCTGGGGGTATTTTTAGTCAGTTCTCATTACTGACTTTTTCAACAGCTGTTTCCATAAATGGCTCTGTGCTTATAATTACTGGTCCAGGCCTCGGCCGGCTTCAGAGCCCAAATTAAAAGGGAACAACCTGCCCACTGCACCACATCAAGCCCGCCAAGGCCAAACATAGATCCAAGGAGATGTGAGCAAGAAGGATGCGGTTCCTCCAGTTCAAACCCAGGAAAGACCTGAACTGTGGGGCTTTCCAGAAAGACGTGGTCACGGTGACACATCCCCTCTCTCCCGTGGGGAATGGGTGCCCGTGAGGAGTGGCGGGTGTCCTCCCACCCTGTGCCTCAGCCCTGGAGGAGCCCCATCAGTGGGCAGGGAGGGTGGGGGACACATTCTTTTGTGGGAGCTGGAAAGGCCTTCGTGGCAACCCTGCATATATGGGAAACTGAGGCCCAGAGGGGCAGAGACTTGCTGGGGTCACGTGTCAAGTTAGGGGCCCTTCACGTGGACTTGCAGACTTGGAGCCCATATAAAATGAGTGGCCCTGGACTTTCTGGGTGGCGATACTGGTATGGGGGAATCACCTCTCCACAAGATTCTTCCATCAACAGGCGCCTGAGAGGTGGCCTGCTGAGGCCACTGTTCTCCAGGCAGGGCCCTGCAGGGACTCGGGTCCCAGGGGAGGGACAGGGTGATCTGCAAAGATGGGGAGGCTGGAGGGACCTCCCTGGCGGCCCAGTGGTTAAGACTCTGTGCTTCCAATGCAGAGGGCATCGGTTCCATCCCTGGTCAGGGAACTAAGATCCCACATGCCGTGTGGCGTGGCCAAATTATAAAAAAAAAAAAGCAATAATAAAAAAAAAAGATGGGAGGCTGGCCCTGCTATGTGCCACCCGTCCAGGCCCAGAGTCAGATTTGGTCGCCGTTCTGAGGTTGTTCATAGTTTCTTAGTAGGGCCGGGGGGTGGGTAGGAGAAAAAGGGACTAGATGCGCCCCCGAATCAGACAGGCAGATAGCAACTCCGTTCCTAAGAGGAATACAGATGATCGAGGTGGAGGGCGCTCGTGGAGGTGCCTTGGGGAGGAGTGGTCAGATAACACTTTTCTAGGAAACATAGTTGAGAGTGGTGGAAGAATTCTGACAAGCAGAAATGGAGTAAAGTATCCGAGGCAAAGCACGGAGGTGGGAAATAATGTGTCAGCTCCCATTTTTTGAGCACTGAACTGTATGTCAGGCACCATCCTGGGCACGTTACACAGGCCATTTTTGTTAATGTTTACCTAACTGTGTTAGTTATCTATTGCTGTGTAACAAATTACCCCAAATAGAGCAGCTGAAAACAACCAACACTTATTATTTCACATGGTTTCTGAGGGTCAGGAATCCAGGTGCTTAACTGGGTGGCTCTGTCTCAGGGTCTCTCATGAGGTGACAGTCAAGCTGTCAGGTGGGGCTGTGGTCTCTGGAGACTTGACTGGGACGAACAGACCCAATTCTAAGCTCACACTTGTGGCTGAGGGTAGAAGACTCCTCATGTGGACCTCTCACGACATGACCTTTCCTCAGAATGAGTCATCTTGGGGGTGGCAGGTAGAGCCCAAGACGGAAGCTGCAGTGTTTTTATAACCTAATCTTGGAAGTGACACAGCATCCCTATTGGTCACATAGACCAGCACTGGCCCAGTGTGGGAGGACATAAGGGTGTGAAAACCAGGAGGCGGGGATCATTGAGAACTATACTGGAGGCTGGCAACCACAGCAACCCTGTGAAAGAGGCATTCTTCACCCCATTTTATAGCTGAGAACACCGAAGATCAAGGAAGTTAACTGATTTGCACAAGACCACACCCAGAAGCCCCCAAGGTGGGATGAGAGTCTAGGTGTGTCTGTCTCCAAAGTCTACATTCTTTCTCCCCATCCACAGCCTCATCAGGTTGGGGACATGTCAAGGGAACACCGCAGGGTCCTGCTGGACTAGAATGTCAAACGCCGAGTGCCAGGCTGGCAAGAAGGAACACGCAGAAGGAGCCCAATCAGGAGAAGCCATGAGTGGATTTTCACTTGAGGAACTGGAGTTCCAAGAACAGGCTGAGAGCTTTTTCACCTCCATGCCTCCCCTCTGCCTGGACACCTTCTCCTTTCACTGCTTCTGACTAAGTTCTACCCTTCTTTCAAGGTCCAGCACAATGCCACCTCCTTCAAAGCCTTCTCTGTCCCCCAGCCAGGAGGCCATTCATTCCTCCCCCTCTTCTGGCCTTGTTCATCCCCCACAGATGAGAGCGGGACCTGGTCTGTCTTCTGCAGCACTGAACCTTCATGCTCGTATCTGAGTGGGGGAATGGCCATTTCTCCCATTTTGCAATCATTTACAGTGAGTTGTCTGTGGGCCTATCTTTCCCACTGTAATGAGCGGATCTTGGGCTGGGGCTCGTGCTTTGGAGTGGGCACCAAGATAACCAGGGAGGGCAACAGCACACAGTAGTTCCCAGGAGTGTTTGTGAAGCAATGACCTCAGACTGAAGGATCCAACCTTCTCCATACCTGGGTTTTGCAGCCTTTGGCTTCCCCAGAACCCTTCCTGTATTCAGAGCCCTAGACTGTTCTGAAGGAACGGCTGCGGCTCAGGGGGCAGAGCCAGCAGTTAAAGGAAATAACTGGGTTTTACTTCTGGTCTTGTCACTGACCAGCTGGACTTGGGCTAAAAACAAACAAACAATCAAACCAGGCTAACATTTACTGAGCATTTACCAGGCACTGTTTGAGCCCTTTACATAGAGTAAGTCATTTAATGCTCATAGCCATCCTAGGAGGCAGGAACTATTATCGCTCCCATTTTACAGATGAGGAACCTGAGGCACACAGCAGTAAATAACTTACACAAAAGTCATATAAATATATCTTAGGTCAGACTTCCTGGGCAACAGGCTGAGTGGGTAGGTTTAGTGGAGAGTGTTCTTGCAGGGAACAAGCAGGAGTGGGCACAGTTGAACAGCTGACGCGATCACAAAAGGGCCAGCCCAGCCCATTCGCACGGGGAGCTCTGGGCTGATGGCCCTTCACAGTTGTCCCTCCTTGAGGCAAGGGGGCTGGGCATTTATACCCCAATAAGCCAGGATGTGGGGTGCCCTCAAGGAGGGTGCCCAACCTTGAGCAAGAAGCTGGTGGACTGCTGTCGAGAGAAGAACCCAGCCGTCAGCAGCCCACCCTCCAAGCAGCTGGTGCAACAAGTGATGCAGTGCCAAAGAGAATATCTGGGGAGCACCGCAGCATCCACTAAAAACAAGTGGCAGAATGGGGATCTGATCCTGGAACCGTGTTCTTACCACTCGGCTCCAGGTCCCCAAGTAAATGATGGGGGCGGGAGGGTAGGCAAACACAGCAGGCTCTTCCGCATAATTCTGGCTACTGTTTACTGAGCGGTGCCAGGCACTTGCTAAGTTTTTCAATGCCTTAACCTGTATAACCATTGCACTATGGTACAGGTATCATTATCCTGATTTTAAAGATGAGGAAACTGAGATGCTGAGACTTCAAGTAACCTGTACAAAATCTCACAGATCTCAAGTAGCAGACCCTGAATTAAAACCTGGTCTTCCCCACTGTGCTCTCCCACCTCCAAGGCCAAACTTCCTCACTGCTGTGACCCAGTTTTCATATCTGCTCCTTTGGATCTGGGCACCCAGGACCTTGCGCCAGTCACTTATACTCTTTGAGACTAGACTTCTCCCCTGTCACCTAGGGGCAATAGTAGTCATTTATCTCAGAAGGGTGAGAAAAGACTGAGAAGATGGGGGCGGGGAGGAGTAGCCAGGCTTCAGGGATTCATAGGGCACACCATTCTGGTGGCCAAACAGAGTTTTGGAGAAAAGAGACCCACCTTCAACTCTTGGACAGAGAAATACCTTTGGAAACCATCAACAAAATGAAAAGGCAACCTACTGAATGGGAGAAGATATTTGCAAACCACATTTCTGATAAGGGGTTAATATCCAAAATATATAAAGAACACACACAACTCAATAGCAAAAAAACAAACAATCCAATTTTTTAAATGAGCAGAGGAAGTGAATAGACATTTTTCCGAAGAAGACATACAAATGTCCAACAGGTACATGATAAGGTGCTCAACATCACTAATCATCAGGGAAATGCAAACCAAAACCACAATGAGCTATCACCTCACACTTGTTAGAATGGCTATTATCAAAAAGAGAGGCCCGCGTACTGCAAAAAAAAAAAAAAAAAGACAAGTGATAACAAGTATTTGTGAGAATGTGGGAAAACGGGAACTCTTGTGCACTGTTAGTGGAAATGTAAATTGGTGCAGCCACTATGGAAAATAATATGGAGGTTCCTCAAAAAATTAAAAATAGAACCACCATATGATCCGGCAATCCCACTTCTGGATATATATCCAAAGGAAATAAAAACAGGATATCAAAGAGAAAAAAGTGTAAGTATGGTAGTGGTCACTTTGCAATATGTACAAGTATTGAATCATTACGTTGCACACCTGAAACTGATATAATATTTTATGTCAATTATATGTTAATTTTAAAAAGATATCTGCACTCCCATATTCATTGCAGCATTATTCACAACAGCTGAGTCGTGGAAATACCCTCAGTGTCCATCTACAGATGAATAAAGAAGATAAGGTGTGTGCGCGCGCGCGCACACACACACACACACACACACACACAAGGGAATGCTATTCAACTATGAGAAAGAAGGAAATCCTTCCATTTACGACAACGTGGATGAAACTTGAAGGTATTACGCTAAGTGAAGTAAGCCAGAGAAAGACAAATACTTCATAATATCACTTATACGTGGATTTTAAAAAGTTAAAAAGTCAGAAGAGTAGAAAAGTGGTTGCCAGGAGCTGGGAGTGGGGGAAATAGGGAGAGGTTGGTAACAGGGTACAAACTTTCAGCCGTAAGTTGAATAAGGTCTGAGGAGCTAATGTAAAACGTGGCGACTATAGTTGATAACACTATTATATAATTTTGAAATTTGCTAAAAGAGTAGAAATTAAATGTTCTCACACACAAAAAAGAATACATATGTGAAGTGATGAATGTGTTAATTAACTAGATGGGGGGAATGTTATATGTATATGCATAGTAAATCATCCTGATGTACACTTTAAATAACTTACAATTTTATATGTCAATTATACTTCAATAAAGTTGAAATAAAAATAAATGAATAAAAGGTAGATAGATAAAAAGAAAAATAATGTGGTCACTTAATAGTCACTTTCAAGACGGATAAAGGATTTATTGTTAAGTGAAAGACAAAATGGCAAAACAGTGGGCATTTAGATTCCACTTTGTAAAAAAGAATAACACAAATTGATAAAATATCAGGGCTGGTTGCTGGAGAAGGGCTAAGCTAAGGGACTAAACATTGGTTCTCCCTGAGGTAGACAGAGGATTACTAGGAGCTTCCATATTATATGTTTCTAGACATATGGTCTGAATTTTCTATCATGAAATTCTATAATGAATCTATACGGTATGAATTTTCTACAATGAATATGCATCAGTTCTATAAATCCCAAAACAAAGATAATCACGTTCCTAGTTTACAACACATGCTCACATTTAATACAGTCCAATTCAGCAGCACGTACTGCACCTAATGATGGGCCCTGGGCCAGGGGGAGAGACAGCTTCTGTGTAGGACAAGAGCAAAGGATGTGCAGGCAGGGAGACAACCTGCTGTGTACCTTGGGAAAAACACCAAACTACCCTGAACCTCACTGTCCTCTTTTTATTTTTATTTTTTTTTGCGGTACGCGGGCCTCTCACTGCTGTGGCCTCTCCCGTTGCAGAGCACAGGCTCCGGACGCGCAGGCCCAGCGGCCATGGCTCACGGGCCCAGAAGCTCTGCGGCATGTGGGATCTTCCCGGACCGGGGCATGAACCCGCGTCCCCTGCATTGGCAGGCGGACTCTCAATCACTGTGCCACCAGGGAAGCCCCCTCACTGTCCTCTTTTTAAAGAAAGATGTGACAGTAAATGTGAGATGAAATGAAAGGACAGACATGGAGGTTCTGGGCATGTGGTCATCACTGGGTGTCATCTCACACAATCCCTGAACAGCCCCTAGGGTGGGTACCATGAGTATCTCCATTTTACAGAGGAGAAGACTGAGGTTCCTAGAGGTGGACTGAAAATCCAGATCACACTGAGAGTAGTGGGTGGAGTCACGATGCAAATTCTATTGAGTCCCTGGCCAGAACCCCCAGCCCAGAACCCCCAGCCCAGTCCTGCCTGCCCTCCCACTGTCCATCCGCTCCCGGTTTCCAGAGAGAGGCGTCACTGTCAAGACCACATGACAATCACCTTGTGGCTGATGTACTGTTATCTGTCTCTCTCTCCCACTGGAAGGTCAGCTCCGCAAGGGGGGACTTAGTTTCATTCCCTGTTATATTCCAGGAACTAGAAGGGAGCCTGGCACAGAGCAGGCACTACATGACAATTTGTGGAGTGAATTCAGGAAAATATGCAAGAATTGCCTACTAAAGAACCAAAGAAAGTGACCCTGGGGCTCACGGAGGGGAAGGTCAGGGGGCTGAGCAGGACCCAGGCCAGGTACCTCGCTCGCACTGAGCCCTGCGTCTCCCGAATCCAACAGCCTCAGCTCATCCCCACCCCTGTCCTCAGCCGCTCAGGATCACGGGAGTGAATTAGTCCAGTCCAGGGAAGGGTCAGGACCGAAGTGAAGATGGCCCATCCAGTTCTGGCTACACTTCTGCCTGCAGTGCTGTTTGTGCCTCAGTTTCTCACTCTAGAGCATGGGCACCTGGTGCTCCAAGGAGAGGAGGCGGAGAAGGGCTCAGCAGGAACATGCAGAGGTGGTCTCTGCTGCCTCATTCCTCCCTCAGGGCTGGCTGGGCCGGCTGAGGCCCTCGGGGGTCCAGCCAGTCACACCGAGCTGGGCGGAGGGATGGGTGGTGGTGTGAGAAGCTGCCTCCGAGGAGCCGCAGGGCCGGAGCTGGGAGGCACCTCGTTTTTCTGACACCATCGCTGTGGACTGGACAGGAAAGCAGAGGTCCAGAGAAGGGAAGAGATGTGGCTCGGGACGTGCAGGAGTCCACGGCAGGCCCAGGAGGGACAAGAACCCGGGCGCTGCCTCCCAGATCAGGGCCTTCTCCCCTGAGCTCAGGAGGCACCAGGGACAGGCTCCGTCTGCTCCTCGAGGGCACTGGCCCCGTCACTGTGTCCTGGCCAAGGGGAGCCAAGAGTCCACAGGCGGAGATCGACAGGCAGGACAGGCAGGGCCCAGCTCTGACCGCAGCCCTGGCCCCCAACACAGGCCCTGTCAGTCACGACACGGCTCCTAAAGCATCTGCTCAAAAGCAGAGGCCTGATCCCTGGACGGCAGGCCCAGGCCTCTGGGTCCTACAGGTGCCACTGACAGTCAGGGGCCCGGCAAGCACCAGGCCCGGCTGGCTTCTCAGGAGCTGATGAGGCCAATAGGAGAGGTGGAGCTGGAGCCAACAGGTGTGGGAGCCTCGGCGTGGGCGCTGATGCCACAGCGACTCTGCTATTAAACTCCACGGTGGTTCAGGGGCCGCTGACCTTCAGGGGCCTGGAGCCGGGGCCTCCAAAGGAGGAAACAATCCTGGTAGGTTCTATCCCCCACATCAGCCTAGGTAATTACCAGTTAAAAATACTCAAACTGGGGCTTCCCTCGTGGCGCAGTGGTTGAGAGTCCGCCTGCCGATGCAGGGGACGCGCGTTCGTGCCCTGGTCTGGGAAGATCCCACATGCCGCAGAGCGGCTGGGCCCGTGAGCCATGGTCGCTGAGCCTGCGCGTCCGGAGCCTGTGCTCCGCAACGGGAGAGGCCACAACAGTGAGAGGCCCGTGTACGGCAAAAAAAAAAAAAAAAAAAAACTACTCGAACTGAAGGAGTTTTACTAGTGCGATTAGTACATGAGAATAAAGAAGGCCCTCAGACAGCTGGCTGGACTGCCCACAGGCCAGGCTTCCACTGAACAAAGATCTGCTTGTTAATCCACAGCGTCAGAGGCCTTAGATCTTCATGAAACACCGAGAGGTGGTGTGGGAAGAAACTGGGATTTGGAATCCACAGCCTGGATGATGCCATGGATGTGCTGTGTGACCCTGGGTTGGTTATTTAACCTCTCTGAGCCCAAGAAATGAGGCTGGTAAAATAGCTTCCCAAGTTGCTGCATGGGTGAAATGAGTATTTATAGGACTATGGAACTTCAAATGCTAGTTTTTATTCGAAAACAGATAGAAACACCTTTGGCTGACTTTAAAAATCTGTTTCTGGGTTTCACATGTCTATAAGACATGTGGGGACATTTCCATCACATCCACACCAAGGCTGAGCAGCAGCTGGGAGGGTCTGGTATCAGCACTGACCAGGGCCAGGTTCAGCCTAAAAAGGGGGCTGCCCCTCCCCCTCTATCAACCTATCACACAACAACTCTGAGGAGCCCCATTTTACAAGCAGAGATCTGAGGCTCAGAGAGGGCAAGGGACTTCCCTAAGATCACAGAGCAGAAGCTGGAGGGCAACCAGCTCCTCCTGAGCTCAGGGTGCTGCTCGACTCACAGCAGCAGCTCCCACCAGGGCTGTGCACCCCTTGCCCCAGGGGATGCTGGGGGAAGAGGGACATGGGCTAGGCGGTGACTCACTCAGATGGACGGCTCCCCTGGAGGCATTCTCAGGGTGACTGCATCCACAGCTCTTCTTGGTCCTGAGCCCGGGGTCAGCTTGCCCCCAGCACGGAGCTCCAGCCTCAGTTCCACATGTGGTCGCCTCTGTCCCAAGTCCCCACCCCTGCCCTCTAACCAGGAAGGTGGCATCTAGCACCCGCCAGCCCAAGTCCTGTGCCTGGCACTGGGCTCTCCGCAGAGGTTAACGGCTGCCTCCTGCTGCTCGCTCCCCGACCTGAGCCCATCACAAGCTCTGGTTTGGGGGGCACGGGCCTCCTTGAGGCAAATGGCTGAAGACCCACAAAACTTACTGTCACTCTGACCCCTGGGTTCCTCTGCCGAAATCCCTCTGAAAGCTCTCTCCACCTTGAAAGCCTGCCCTCCTGACACAGAAACGTCACCTCCTTGAGCTTGGCCACATAGAGGCCACATTGTCCTGAGCAAGACACTGCCTCTCTGAGCCTCACTGTCCTCATCTGGGAGATGGGGATGAATGTCATGTCGCTAACAAGGTTGCTGGGAGGGTTAAGAGCGGTGCTGTAGGTGAAGGGAGGCTGGTGACCATGGCAAGGGTCCTCTCCCTGCTCTGGGTCCCACAGCTCTCCCCACCTGAGGCTGAGCTGTAGTCCTTGGGTCCCCAGGTCCATCCTAGTGTCTGCCTCAGCCCAGATTCCTGCCCCTCACTGGCCACAGACAGGAGGCAAAGCAGGTGGGGGACATATGTTCATGAATGTAGATTAAAGAGAGTTTAGTAATGGAAAACGTTATCTTTGAGAACTTTAAGGGTAAATGGCTCCACGATTTGGAGTATAATTTCTGCAGAGAGGAAAAGCTGGGCTTTACCTGGGAGAACAAAGAGGGTCCAAGCTGCCCATCAGGTCATTCAATGGCCTGGACACTCATTCCATGACAAGCCAAGTCCCGGGTGTGAGCCCAGGGTGACAAGACCACAGTCCCTGCCCCGCTGAGCTCAGAGTCTACTCCTTCTCCACCGTCCCACCCCGCAGCAGCACCCCACCCCCAGGAGGCCCAGGGAAGAGGCTGCTGTGGACTCAGAACATCTGGGTCCTCATCTCTACTCTGGTGCTTTGATGATGTGACCAGGGTTTTCCACGCTGAACTTTGTCCCTCTCTTCAGTACCGCCCTTATCAACGTGACAGCATCATAGCCTCTGTTTACTCATCTGCCTCCCTTCCCAGGACCAGACTGTCTTCCTGGCACTGCCCGCGTCCACCCAACACTACATGAATCTTACCATCAGATGTGTTTGGCCGCGGGTGAATGTACGCCTCTGGGACTCACATCCCTCATCTGTCCCTGCTGGATCAGCAGCTCACCAACCCCCACCCGCCTGAGACTTCGCTGCCCTGACCCGGGCGGTTTACCCTCCCGCGGTACCTTGTCCACGACAAGGTGATTCCCCGTTCCCAGCAGGGCGCTCGCCCTGCCCGAGGTGGCGCACACGCCCCTGCAGCCCGCGCTCAGCCTCCGAGGGGCCCCTCGGCCCGCCGTCCCCCACGCGCCTTCTCGCGGGGTCGCCGCCGCCCACCCCGGGCCCGCTCTCACCCATGTTGACGAAGCTCATGACCAGGTCGGCGCGGCCCAGGCGCCGCTCGGGGGTCCCGCCGTCCTCGTCGTCGTCGCCGGCCATGGCGCGATACAGGTCCAGCATGAAGAGCGGCGCGGACGCGGGCAGCCGGGCGGCGGCGGGCGGCGCGCGGGGCCGGGGCCGCCCGGGCAGCCGAAGCACCGCCAGGATCTCGCGCTGCAGGTCGCGGCGCTCGCGCGGGCCCAGGCGCCGTTGCGGGCAGCCGGGCGAGGGGCGCGGGCCAGAGGCGCCGCCGCCGCTCAGCGCGCACAGCGCCAGGCCCAGCAGCCAGAGAGGCCCGGGGCGCGCGGCCATGGGGGGACCTGGGCGGCCTCACCGCGCGCGCATCCGCTCCCGGCCGGGCCCGGGGCTGGGGCCGCCCCGACGGCGAGCGGCGGGCCGGGCTTGGGGCCGGCGGGACGGGGCGGGCGTCGCCCGCGAACGCAGCGCGGTCCCTAGAGCGCCCGGCCCGCGGCGCCTGTCGCGGCTCCGGGTAGTCGGATGGGGCCGCACCTCCTCGGGCAAGGGCTCCTCCGGGGACCGGGGACCGTCGGCTAGTCTGTCTGTGCCGCCGCGCCAGACAGTCCGGCTGCTACCGAGGCAGCTCAGCTCAGAGGCGGAGAGCGAGCTCCCGCCGGGCTCCGGGAGGCGCGGACCCTCAGTCCGTGCCGCGCGCCCCGGGCCGAGGTGGCCTCTCTCAGTCCAACTTGCAGCCGTCGGGTCCCGCCCCCTCCGGACCCGACCAATGGGGGCACAGCGGCGGGACCAAGGCCGCGGAACAGACGCCCCAGGAAGGGGCTCTGGATGCCCGGTGTTGGCGACCTGAGATGCGACCCGCTGGTAGGTGGTCGGCGAGGAATCCCTAGCCCAGCCGTCGGGGGCCTCGAGGTCATCGTGGGCTCCCCTCCCGCCGCTGGCCGCGCTGTCGGGCGGGCGCGGGTACTCGGCCTGGGGACCCAGGGTAGCGGAGCGGTTCGGGGAGATCGGACCCTGCCCTCCCGCGGGGCGTGTCCTTGGTCACCCTGCTCGGGTGGCATCCTAACTCTCGGTCCGGCCCGAGGAGTGACCCCGCAGCCCCTCCTGGTGCACGAGTGTCGCTCCAGGACCGGAAATGCCTCAGTCGGGTCTAGAGGTAGAGGGGTCCCGCGGGTGACAGGCAGGCCCGAGAGTGGGGCGCATCCCTCTGCTAGCAGCCGGGCCCGGGTTCCCAGCCCCCGCAGCTCCTCGCCGGCCTCTTGGTGCCTTCTCCGCAGTCCCCTTGCGTGCGCCTTTGGGAGCTCTTTCCCGGACACCTGACGCCGGCTCCGTCACTGCTCCTGGCGCGCCCACCCGCCTGGCTTCCGCGCGCTCCCGGCTGGCGCCTCCGGCGGGCCGCCCCGGCAGCTCCAGCAGCCGTACTGCCACCACTAGGTCTGGCTGGGCGCCCTTCGGACCCCGGTGCGCGCGGGATACGCGCACCCGCTTCCCGCCTCCCGCCGGTCAAGGAGCTCTGGTGCCCTTCCTGAGCCTTTGCGCATCTGAATTGTCACGGCCCTCAGCGGCTTGCGAGAGAAGGCTCCTCACGGAAACTCCTCCATTGACTAGCCCCGTTCTGCACACCCTGCTCTTCCCTAGGCGCCTTCTCACCGCATTTATTCGTTTATGGTTAAGGCGCCGCGCTGAGAGGAAGAGACACTTAGACTGAGCTCTGAAGGCCGGAAGGAATTGGTTGGGTTGAAGGAAAGGTCAGTGGGAGGAGAATGTTCCAGGCAGAGGAAATAGCTTGTGCGAAGGCCGAGACTCCAAGGAGCATAACAGTGGCAGGTGACAGTGAGCACTGTCCATGTGCCAGCCGTGTTCTGTACCATTTCTTCGTGCTCACACGTTGTCATTGGGTGGATACCTAACCGCCCCTCCCCCACCTCATTTAACAGACGAGGTGACTGAGGCACACAAGGGTTAAGGGACTTCCCTCAGGTCACACAGCACTGGAGCTGGGCTGCAGCAGGTGGGCACATGCAGGTGAGCTGTTCAGTGGAGGCTGGAGAGCCTGGGGGGCAAATGGCCAGGTGAGGGGCTCTGGACAGCAGATGGTTATGGCGTCCCAACGTGGGTTCACGATTAAACTTCAAAATAAAGGTATGATGTCCAGTAAAATTCACATTTCCCCAAGATCACTTCAAACTTAAAAAATATCAAATCTTAAATCCAATCATTTGCTGGTGACTTAAGTCCATGCCTAGTCTTCCTTCTACTCAACAGGTAAAACTCCACCAGGCTGCTGAAGCTGGATGAGAATGCTACAGATGAGCCAGTGAAAGTTCTCAAGAAAAGACCAGAGCCTGGATGCAGAGGGGACTATGGATTGGAGGGAGGGAGACTGGAGTCAGGGCCCACAGCTGCAGACAGGTACAGTAATGGGAGGGGTCGGGGGATGTTGACAATGATCCTCTAATGGAGAATCATTAGAGGAATGGAGGGCAGAGGAGAAGGCTCTTAGGAGGGCAAGTCCACAGGGCTTGGTGACTGCATGCAGAGGCAGGGGGCAGAGTCAAGGGGGTGTTCCCTCGTCAGAGCTGGTCAGGGTCTCTGAATTTCCTGCCCCCTTCACTATCCCTGGGCATCCTTCTGCATTCCCGAGTCCATGCATCACTGGAGGTCTCAGATCTAGCCTGTAATTCTCCAGTTGTGTATCGTAAACTGCTGGCCTCCCAGCAAGACTGCAAGCAGCCCAGTGCTGGTCTGATTCATAGAAGTCATTTATCTCAATTTAGGATGAGTGAAGATGGCTGTGCTCTTTAAACAATGGCTTCACGTTCCCATAAACCAGTGGTGCTGCTCCGTGCTGTGGCCTGAGCCAGAGATGAAGCTGACCAGCCCCCTGCCCTCTAGTGGCTCCCAAGGGTCACCCCAGGGGTGACAGGTGAACATGCAGTCTTTTTGAAGGCAAAACAGAGGTTGTGCTCTGACAGAGGGGCCGGCAAATTGCCTGGATGGGCAGAGGAAGTGGGGACAGGCGATCTGTGAGTGGAATCCTGGAACTCCTCAACTGGATGGGAACTGACATGGGGAGGGTGTGTTGGAGAAAGTTCTGTCAAACAAGGGCTTCCCCAGCCACCTGGCAACTCTGTGACCTTGGGCAAGTTACTGAACCTCTCTCAGGCTGTCTCTCATCTGTCAGTAAGGCTCACGATTGTAGGACTGTGATGGGAATTACATGAGAATGTACACAGAGCACTTAGCACAGTGACTGGCACACGGGAAGCACCCAATACATGTTAGCTATGGTTATTCAAAGGCCCAGAACCTGCCCTCCTCTATCCTAGCAGACACCAACTTTGCATTACTAATTTAGCACTTGTATCACAGAACTGCAGTTTTAACCCCTTTCCTGCCATCCCTATATTTCCCACATGGTCTTGCACACAGGTGTTCACTGAGTGGAAATACACTTCCTGCAGATTGCACCACTAGCTGAGCTTTGTTGCAAAGACTGAGGGAAAACCTGAATGACTTGGTAAGAAAAACAAGTGACCACGGTCCAGACTTTGAGAAGATGGAGGTCAAGCTCCTTTCAGCATGCTTCTGCAGCCAGGAGGCCGAGAGGGGGAAGCAGATTTGGGTGGAAACGCCACCCTACAAAGTTCTGGCAGCCTGAAGTTATCCAGTTCCATGGAGAATACAGTAAGCACTTCCTTCAGAATCCATCAGGCTGCACATTCCTTCTAATCTGGGTATTTGGCTTCCAACAGCTTTGGCAAACATGTGTCCATCTTACCAAACTCCCCTATCACAAGGGGAGTATGGCCTAATGATGAAGAACACAGGTGGCTGATGTTCAACCCCTCTTATCTCTCAAGTTATTTCTTAGTCTAATTCCTGTCATCAGAATTAGTTAATATTTGGCCATTCTAAATATTATAAAGCCAACCAGGGACTGGAGGGAGGAGAACTGCCTGACTTGGACAGGGAGCCGAGGACTAGATTCAAGGTCCTCTTCTGCCATTTATTCATTATGTGATCTCAGGCAGATGACTTTCTCACCCGCTTTCCCATTCGTTTCTCCTTCTGTAAAACAAAGGAGGTAAGATTTGATGACCAATTTTGTTTCTACCTCCGAATTTCTACCACTTAACCAGAAATATCAGCATACTGTGAGAAACTGGCCCCATTCTCTCAAAACCCGGGATCTGTGATTTCTGAAACAAAAATCTTCTTACATACTGGTTATTTGTTTAATCACGTAAGTGGGCCAGATAGCCCTACAGATTTACATAACAACAGTCTGATCCTTTGTTCCCTTGTTAAATAAAATTAATGAGGATAAAATATATAAGAAGAAATCTATTAATGAGCTCCATAATTTATCCATCAAGATATCTGGATCTGAATAATGCACCGAAGTACCTAAAAGAGTCACGTTACACATAAGGTAATGGTTCAGAAGTAAAGCAGGAAATACAAAATATTTGTTACTGCAAGCAATTTTAATACAAAAGTGTGTCTTGTTTTTAAACAGTTCATTGGTAGAGCTTCAGTTTCTGCCTCAATTAAAATCAATTGAGATAATCACACAGCAACGTGGTCAGAGCTGAAGAGGAACAGCAGCTAAAAACCAGGAGCCCCAGACAGCCCCTCTTCATGATCACTTGGTCAGCTAACTTTATTACGCACAAAAGAAAAGACGGAAGAAGCAAACGGGACTTCTTAACAAGTGTGCTGGTGAACTCCTTTAAAGGACGAGCGAGTGTTTTATGTCCACGTTTTCAGAATAGGCTTGTGGAATTCATTCCTCAGTTTGTGGGAAGTTGATCGACCATTTTAAATAAATAGCAAAAAATGCAGATAAACAAATCTGTAATTCATGATGCCACCAAGGAGTCTCCCCTTGCCGACGGCCTGGGTCCCGGTGAGCACAGGAGTTATTGGTGGCTGGGCTGGATAGGAAGTTATAAACCAGGACTCTTAAAAACCCCAATGTTCTCACGTTTTCTGAACAGTTATATTTACCCCTGAATTCTAGCAGCTATTTGTCCTTTAAACACCTAGTACTGAAACAGTATTCAAAGACAGTATTGCAATGAACTCCTTTTGCTGTATCATGTGCAAACATTACCTAGATGAGGTTCCCTTCTCTCCAGCTAAAATTACACAATATTAAAAACAATGGAAAAAGCAGTCAGAAGTGCCCTCCCCTCAGTTCTTGCTAATTGAGGTGTCCATGATTTACAAAAAAAGAGTTCCTTAAACACTGAAGGATTCTTATTTTTTTTTTTAATATAATTTATCTTGCTGAGACAGCAAGTCAAGTTTATAAAGAAGATGCATTTAGGAATAATCCTAAAAGATAAAGCAGGTTTACAACCCTGCACCGCACAGAAACCCTACTTAGAGGCTTTTTAAAATTTTAATACACATTTGCATCTTGATCTTTTCGCTTATTTTTCTCAAATATTTCATTTCTGGGCCCCATCCATTACAGGGTTACCAGGAGGCAAATTTTATCTACATAAATATTCACATGAAAATAGTAACTTACAAAAAGAAAAAAAATAAGGCAGCTTCATAACACAATTATTCTTTTACACTTTTAACAATATAACTTCTCCCATTCAGAATAAATATACACCCAATGTGTGGAGCAGGATTCAAAGTGGACAGAGGCTTGGGGGTGCTTGTGTAGTGTTACCGCTTGGGACCCGGAGTCCTGGGGGAGGCAGTGGTGGTCTTCTTAGACATGGTGGGGATTTTGGAAGGCTTGTTTAGCCCTCTCCTCGAGCTGCCCTGGCCCCCTGCGGCACTGCTCTCTGAAGTGTCTGAACAAGCAGACTGTGTCTCTAAAAGGTCAAAGTCAGAGGCATCGCTTCCACGCCGGCTGCTGGCCCGACTCCCGGCCCGGCTCCCGGCCCGACTCCCAGGGCGACTGGCTGATTTTTTAGGGTCTGGAATTTAAGAATAAAGCCACAGACTTTAATAGAGACAGCATTGGAGGGGGCGGGGGGAAACAAGTTACCAGAGGCCGGGGTTCTTTTTTTTTATTTTTTAAAATTTTTTATTAGCGTATAGCTGATTTACAATGTTGTGTTAACTTCTGCTGTACAGCATCTCCTATTACTTATTAATTTTTTTAACATCTTTATTGGAGTATAATTGCTTTACAATGTTGTGTTAGTTTCGGCTGTATAACAAAGTGAATCAGCTATACGTGTACATATATCCCCATATCCCCTCCCTCTTGCATCTCCCTCCCACCCTCCCTAACCCACCCCTCTAGATGGCCACAAGAGGCCAGGGTTCTGATCCTAATACCACCTGATACGCTGTGTGACCTTGGGCAAACCACAGCCTTTCTGAACCCCGGTCCTCTCACCTACACAGAAGTTGCTGAAACCCTTTCTGGCTTTGTGCTTCTACTTGAGAAGCATCCTGAGAATTAGAAACCAGCTTCTATCAGCAGCACTGTTAGCTCACACGCCCCATGGTGGAGTCGAGCAGGGCTGTCCCATGGCCTCGGCACAGAGGAGAGCGCCTGGTAGTTGCATGGGCAGACTGAGAATGGGGGCGAAGGGATGGCAAACAGAGAGCAGGAAATGGCTCCCAAAAGGAACATCAACAGGTGAGCAGATGTAATCCTTCCCTGACTTCCTCAGCTCCCCGGCAGCGATAATAAATATGGGGTGTCGGAAAAATTACTAGCAACCTGCCAGGTCCCATACTGGACGGGCTTCTGAGGAAGGCCCCGCTGCAGGAGGCCCTTTTCTCCTTCTACTTTCAAATACTATCATTTCTGATCGAGAACAGGTGGTCTGGCTTTGGCTGTGAGAGCATCTGCTCTCAGAAGGCAAGGTTCGAGCTACTTGTACTGACAGGAGAAGAAGTCAAGGTCGGCAGGATATCTGCAGGGCTGTCTTTCAGCATCACACCTCAGTGCTACTCTCATTATTTGCTCCTTGGGGAGCAGTGAAGCATTGCCGAGAGGCTGCTGTTTCCAAATTCCTAGCCTGGCCACTCCCCTCACCCTCATCCTGATGCAGAAGTGCTGGGGCAGGTACTTACCTGCCCGATTAGTTTTGGCACCTGTGGAGGCTGGGGAAGAACTATTGCTAGTATCGCCAGCAAGCGATGTTCGACTCGAATGAAAAGTTGGTGTTGGTCGTTTCAACTTGCTGCCTGTTGATGGAATAATCTTAAAAAAATAAAAATAAAAAGGTCATATTTACTTGGTGTAATCTTTGGTAGAAATTCCACTTTAAAAGGTCTACTTAAGCCCTCCTTATGTCTAATCAATTGAAAAGCCAATTAAAAGTCCAGGAAAACAAAGATTTATTTTGAAAGTGTCCTAGGTCACGTATTTTGAAGATTCCCAAAATAAAGGTTTCATGTCCCAATTAAAAGTTTTAAAATGTCTTCCAATACCTTTTACCTTACCGACAAATTTCTACTAAAAAAAAAAAAAAGATCCTCAAATGGTAAGATTATAGTAGTTATAACAAACAGAAACATGGTAAATGAGTAAAGGAAAAAAATCCAAATACTCCCAAGTATCAAAGTTTTGGGGTTAGAAATGTGACATATGAGTTCTAACCCCAAATATTTAACATGGAGATCCAAATATTACTCCAATCCCTACTAGATAGATGCAGTAACTTCAGTCAAGTAAAGATCTATTTTCGCACTGGCAGAATGCAGATTAAATTACTTGACTTGATCAAATAAGTGATTAGGAGAAGCACACATGAGTGGGGCTGTGATATCAGGAACAAGGCTCTGAACAAGGGGCCAGAAGAACTGAGCTTGGGTCTGGGCTCTTGGCTTATCTAAATTGGCATCTGTGCCTTCACTTCTCCCAGTGGAAACCAGAGAAGGGTCCTGCCTCTGAGACCTCATTCCTACCACATTCCCTCTCGTTCAGTCCACCGTTGCAACTGGCCTCCTGGCTGTTCCTCCTGTAACAGCCCAGGAAAATTCCCTGTTTGTTGCCTGACTCTCTTGTATTAAAGCAGAAACTCCACAAAAGCAGGGACTTTGTTTTGTTCCCTGTCACACCCTTGGCACCTAATACCACGTCTGGCACAGACGAGGGGCTCAATAAAAACTTGTTGAGTGAATAAGTCATGTGTGGAAGCACTTCCTAAACTGGAGAAGAGCTGGATAGATGTACATAATCATTACTGCTGCTGAGAGGAGCTCCATTTCCCATTTGAGTGTATTTTTTTTTAAAGATTTAATTTGGAGAAAGAATATTTTAAATCTGTTTTAAGTATCACTCATGCCACAGCATGCTATTCCAATTTTTCTTTGAAATCAATCGTGTAAATTGTTTTCCAGGACTTTTAAGATGTTTATACAAAGAGAAGAGTAAAGCAACCCATTGCATGGTGTTTCTTATATCTTCAATTTATAAAGAAAGAGCAAAAGCGACAGAGAGGGATTAACATTCCAGCACAAACCCTCCTGGCCCACACAGGAGGAAGAGCACCAGTTTCAGAAGCTACTGCTGCTGGGAAGACGTGGCGCCAGAGATGCCGGGCTGGGCGTCCGCGTCAGGACACAGCCTGCAGAACACCAGTGGGTAAGGAAAGATGAAACCTCGAAATGAAATGAAACCAAAGGTAAAACCTTAAGATGAAACAAAAATGCTGATCCATCAGAATCCCATGAGAATTGGCACTTCATAATTAAAACATTAAAAATTTTAGAACTTTTGAGACTTTCATGAAACTGGAGCCATTTAAGGAGAAGAAAAGCAGGATAAGCAGGTTGAGTTGTGGGGTTTTGGTGTCAGTGGGTCCCCAGATCATGTTCTAAGCCAGATGTATTTCTGAATTGGAGTTTTAGCTTGGAGTGGGATGAATCCCAAAGCAGCAAGTCCATTCCTGGGCATTGGCTTCTTGTACCTCCTGCGTTTATTGGCTGAAGCTTTACATGACTAAAGGCAACGCTACCTTTTGCGGCACAAGAACCCAATGTTTCCCAGCAGGAGCTAGAATGCAAATTGTAGTGCTATCACACAAGCCTCTAGTCCACATTTTATTTCTGAAACACTGCTCTTCCAACAGTACTTGGGCATTTTAATGACTGTACTTGAACATGCTTCATTGCTGGCATATGTATTCAAATCAAGGCTATAGAAACCCAAGTGCCTAGGCCAAGGAATTCGAAGCTAAAACCTGAGCCTCAGAGCAGTGTTCACTGATACTGTGTGTGGCTGAAGGAGACGGCACCCACACCCGGACCACTGTGGCGATACCACCATCCCGGGGATGTGGCTCGGGCGGGGGGCGGGGGCACCAGCCACTCTTCTGTCCTAAGCAAAGATAGAACACTGTTGAACATGCACCGTCGTTGAATTTCAAGTGTTCGTAACTCGTCTGTGTCAGATATGACGTTTGGAGGCTCCAAGAGGCCTGATTATAAACAACATCAATCAACAAATCACCACAAATGACCACTGTTTCTCACCCTGAGCAAATATCATTCTAAAGACTGTTAGGAAGTTGTTAAACAATCCAGTCTTAGGCATCTCTTATTTATCTCCAATTTTGGTGAATCCGAGTTAGAAACCCCTGAAAAACACTGGACGAGATGAATCAGCCGTGAGAGCAAGCGCCACAGAGACGGAAAAGAGCGCGGGCTCGTGTCAGGAAGAAGAGCTGCTCAAGTCCTCGGCATGGGCGAGGGCCTGGTCTTGACTGTGTCCTTAGCAAAGCCATACTCTACCTCGGGGCTGGGCAGCTGGAGGTCAGGATAGTGGCTGTCCCTGACAGGGGTGCCAGCTTTACTGTTTACCAACCAGGGTTTGTCATAACAGCGAGAGAACTGAAGTGGAGTCTGTGAAACGGAAATCCAAAGGGAAGGACGGGAATAATTGAAAATGGAACAGAAAGGGAGCAAATTGGGAACATAAAAAAAAAAATAAATAGAAGACACTAAATTTTAAAGAAATAGAAGACAAAATAAAATGCACATCAGTCCAACGGGATGAAAGGGACCAGGCAGAAAGGCAACAGCATTCTTCATCCATCACCCGTCGTAACAACAAACTTCTCTGTTAGCTCCAGCAGCACAGATAGTGCCTGGATTTTCAAGATTAGTAACTGGATGGGCTCAAAACTCAAAATGGGAATATGTGGAAAGAAGCGCTTTGGACTTAACAACCCGAGTTCCTATTTAATAATGTCCTCTTCAGTCATGTTAAAGGTCCGGATCTGTGTACCACTAGGGCCTGGCCAGCCTGGTCTGCATGTCTTCAAGTGCCTCTCCTCACTGGGGTCTTTCAGAGGCTACACTGAACAATGGACATCCGCAAAGCTGGGAGCGGGGAAGGAGGTCACACTGCAGGTTGTACGTACCTTGGTGCCACTGGCTGGGGTGGCTGGAGAAGACGGCATGGACGTACAGCTGTGGTTACTCTGACTAGCACTTGAGCTGGAGCGGGTAGGGGAGGCTGCCCGGGAAGATGGTTTGGACCTTCGGCCCCGTGATCGGAAAGGGGTCATTCCCTGGGATGCCCCCTCAGGTAGGATGAATTTCTCTCTAAGTTCGATGTTAGTTCTACCTCGTGCTAAAAAGGGAATAAACACACACATACAATAACAGTTAACCTTGAAAAAAAAATATCTTTGATGGTCATACAGATGCTTGACCCCATGATAACAGTTATATAATTTATAGGTTTAGTACCATCTGTGGATTCTTTTAGAATAGGGATAAATTCACGATTTATCAGCCTTGTCATGATTCTTACCCACAGCAGACACACTAACTAATAAGCCCCTTGGTTTGCTGTAATAAAGAAGTCTGTGTACAAAGCACCATCCCATGCTGTGGTCACGATCTGGCCTTGCCACTGTCCCCTGGGGTCAAGAGAAAGCAGACGAAGCAGTTCACAAACCTCTGAGGTTAAATCAAAACCCCTCTTTTCTCTCTCATAGTACATGCGTACTTTTTGCTCAACTGTTGCAGGATACACGGTAATGAAATAGTAGAGAAAAACAGATCATTGAAATTGACGTCACCTAGACTCTTCTATTTGAATTCAGTCGATAATATTATTAAAGAAAGGGGTCCAGGAACTCAGGACAGTAAAAAGATCTGGACTGAATCGTTAAGAAGTAAACATGTGGGAGGAGAGAGAGATCAAGACCATGCACAAAACTTGCCAGTGAGGAACCGTTAAGTCAAAAGCTGAAAGCAATGAGAAGCTGAAGGCACACCTGCAGTGGGAGAGGGACATCCAGCTGGAGAGTCTGGAAACACCACTGAAGGCCAACAGTGCTGTCCTGGGGCTTCCCGGAGCCATCAGACCAGAACCCAAAATCTGGATTCGGTCAGAAGATACCAAGTACAGCCAACACAAACATTAAATGTGAAAGACGTTATGAATTTAGAAGAAATAATTCCTCTGGAATGTGTTCTTAGATTATTCCTCACTGAAAGGTGCTATTCTGCAATCACCTTCTGTCTGCTCATTCATCCCCAAGCTGTTCACTTTTTAGGATGTACTAGATAGATCTAAACAAACAGGACTGCTGGTAAAGCCTGGGAAAAGGGAACCATTAGAAACAAAGTATTTGTCTTTCTTTCCTCTATTAGATTTTTTACTTTGGCCAGAAACTACAAGTTTAGAAAATTTCAGGTAATTGTGCCTACCCTCTCCTGCCCAACTCCATTCACATGTCCTCAAGAAATTTGAGGAATCTTGGTAGAATCGGATTTTAAATCAGGTTGCATGAGTGTCCAAGCAGAGAGGTTCTAAATTCCTAAATCAAATCAAAATTCTTTTCAATATACTCAGTTGACGTAACATATCAAAGTATGAGGTTAAAAGGACTAACTTGCATTATCAAAACCTCTGAATTACAGTCCAGGCTCTGCCCCCAACTGGGATCCTTCCCACTCTGGGCCTCCGTTTCCTCAGGCTCACTAGAGGTGATCAATCAGGCTCACTGATGTCCAAGAGTCCTTCTTGTCTGGACGGTCTAGGATTTTTGGTCCCTGGAATGCTAAGCTGTCTCCTCCCTTCTTAGGCTCCAACAGAACATGCCCTTCAAGGTTCATTCCTTGGCCCTCTGTTCCCTACTCTAACCAACCAGGTTACTCATCCATTTTCCAAACTCCAGCACTTTCCTCAGTGTCCAGTTCTCAAAGGGAATTTCCTTCAGCGCTAACCTGGGTACTTCAGTAAGATTCCACATCGCTAAACACTTATTTATCTTATGTTTGCTAAAGCGCCAAGCACAAGGGTGGACACACAGCAAGCACTGAGTTAACAGGGACAAATGGAAATCATTACTCAGCTGAGGACTTGGACCCCAGAAGAACTGTTTATGGCCCTAAGCCATAAAGAACTTCAGACATGTGGTTTAAACCTAGTAGAGATTTAACAGTTCACTGAGCCCACCCTCCCAGAAAACAACACAGTGACACAAGAGGAAGACTCTGAAATGGCATTGCAGATGAGGGCAATGACATCTTAAGTGTAACGATAATAACATGTTCCCTATGCACTGTACAGTTTACAGAGTGTGATCATGTGTGATACTGCACTTGACTGTTATCAGCGACCAGTCAGCATCCCCATGTCACAAAGGAACTGAAGCATTCAGAGGCTGAGGTCAAGGAACGCTGTGGCAGAACTGGGACCAGAACCAAGGTCTTCCACCTGAGCTGCCTTCTGCCCGGCCCAGCTCCTTGCATTCATCTACGCTAGCTCATCCCACTCTGCCTTCCTTCCCCACCACCCTACCGTAACCACTGGCAAAGGTTACGGACAACTTCTGCCTTAGGGGGATGCTTTTAGACTGTAGAAAGGTTGAGATCTACAGAAAAGTACAAAGAATAAAAATTGCTTAATCTTAGGGGACAGCACTATTAAAACGTTGGTGTCTTTATTCCTTTGCACAACGGTGTGTGTATATGTGTATGTGTGTGTGTATATATATATATATATATATATATAAAAGATACAAAAATATCAGAAATATTCCTCCATGCCTGAGGAATAACTTGCATAACTTCAGCCAGCTGCAAAGTATTGTTTCATCATATCGACATAATTTATTTCACCAACCTTGTATTTTGTTCACAATTTTTAAAACACTGTACACAACGCTGTGACAAACTACTTGTAAAAAGTTTTTGTGCCCACCCATGATGACTTCCTTAGGATAAATTTCTACAAGTGGATCTGCTGGGGAGAAAGGATGCACACTTAAGGTTTTTGATACTTGTCAACTGACCTACAAAATTTTATACCAATGTACACTCTCAAAAATAATGTATGAATATATTCAATTTACTTCACTCCGGCCAATGCTCTCTGTATTAAGAGAGAGAGTGTGTGTACACATATGTGTCAGGTAAAAACCCTGATAATTTGACAGGTAAACACACCTCTCTGCTGTTGTCATTTGCACTCGGGGGAGTTACTATTTTGTTCTTGAAACACTCTCCTCCCTCGGCTTCCAGGGCCCCCGCTCTCCTGCCTCTCCCCCTTCTCCCGACTACTCCATCCCACCCACTTCTTAAACGCCGATGTTCCCCTGGTTCCATCCACAGTCCTGTTCTCCCTCTTAGACTTTTGACCTGGTGATGAGTTCATGCATCTGAGACTTCAGCACCATCATACAGTCCTGCCTAACTCTCAAATACATCCCCAGCATAGACCTCTCCTGGATGCCAGAGCCTTACACCCAACTGATTAGACACGACTGAAGCCTGAAACCTGGTTGTTGACGTAGGTCCCTCCCTCCTGATGGCAGTTCAGTCTACTATTGATTCCACCTTCTAATGCCTCTTGAATCCCTGAGCCCTCCCTGTACCCCTTACAATTACGTGGTTCATGGAGTATCTCCTCCACCCTGGACCACTGTAACAGGCTTCCAAATGGTCTCCTTGTTTCTCATCTTAACGTCATCCCTCCCTCACTCCTCATTCCCCACACTGAATTGCTAAATAAAAACCTGATCTCTCTAAAACAGCTCCAAATCTTTCCATGGTCTTTCACTGCTTACAGCAGAATTTCCCAAACTGAGGTTTTTGAGGGGTTTCCTAGGAAGAGGAGTTTCGTAAACACTGGATTCTACATTTCTCTCCCTAATGCAATCAATCAGCATTTTGTAAGCTCTGAGAAGTCCTGCAGCAAAGAAACCTGTTTAGTTTTAACTCAGTGTTTTCCAAACGCATTTGACCATGATTTTTTTGGTTTTTTGAAGATCACATTTTGGGGTCCAGACCCCAAAGACAGCCATTTCAAGTTCAGTTTTTCAACCACCAGAGAGACCAACATTTTCTAAGAGACTGACCACCGATGTTGGCTGGAACAGGCTTGTTAGTTAAAATTCAGTTCTATTGTTTAATGGGTAGAGTTTCGGTATAACAAGATGAAGAGTTTTGTGGATGGGTGATTGTGATGGTAGCACAACAGTGTGAATGTACGTAATGCTACTGACCTGTACACTTAAAAATGGTTAGGATGGTAAGTTTTTATGTTAGGTGTATTTTACCATAATAATACAAAAAATCAGTTCTAAGCCAAATTGTGTCTTTTAAATCTTCATAAAGTTTTTCTAGATTTTCAGTAAAATTTGGGGAATTAATTTGTCTAATGCCCAGAAACATTCACGGAACCCTAGGGTAAATGTGCACCTATTCAGTAGGCAAGGACGTTGTTTCACCTCCATCCAAACATCATGATTTCCTTTGCCATGGCTCAGTTCAGAAAGTGAAATCTCCAATTCTGGCAGTACCAGGAACCTACCTAGTTGAATACTTTTACCTTTTACACTTGGCTAAAGCAACGTGCAGTCTGAGACAACTTTCATCTTCTTAAACAACTGTGTAAAGGCAGATAACACGATTGTGCAACACTGGTATTATAACCCCGTCATACATTTGGTACTGTCCTCAGAATAACATTCTCTATGGTGCAGAGAGCCAAGGAAATGCAACCCAAATGAATAAAAAAAAAATCCACCCCAAGTGGTGCTTCTGTAAGCCACAGTAATCCTCACAGAACCCTAGGTAGCTTCAAGGAACTTTCCTCTTTGTGATGTTCATGCCCTTCTAAGTCATGTATTACATCCACCTGGGCCTTTAAGTGTTCCCCTCGTAGCACAATTTTTTATTTGCTTAGATGTAGCTCATCCTGTCCCTCACTAGTATTATGAGGGATTATGATATCTAAGGAGTATGATATCTAAGACTGCTGGGAGTTCTTGACCCTGTAGTCAATGGAATTGGGATGAGGGCATTCCTGGAAAGGCACAGGGGAAAGCCTTACCTTGTTCGCTCCAAAGGATGCTGAAAAAGGCTACTATGTTCCATAGAAAATAGCTCCTAGATGGCCCTCCCAAATCTCCTTGGGGTTCCAATGTCTAGCTAACAAGATAAGGAAACAGCAAGCAGTGTTCTCCTTGGCCAGCAGCACAATGTTATCGTAAAGAGAGCAAGTACAGCAGGCAGCAAACAGGCAAAGATTCCAAAATGTCACATGCAGTATCTCTTTTGTTTAGTTCAATCACACACAGCATGAAAAATAAAACCTTATTAATAGACTTGGAAAGGAATAATGCTGTTTTACTGAGTTAAGGTTAAAAAGATATATATAGATATATATATATATATGTATATATAGCTCCTCATTTAAAACAATCAGAGGGTACTTTTATATCAAAGAAATTGGTTTGCAATATAATTAAGTTCTAAAACTAATTTAAACCCGCTCTAGTTTTTATCAGAATAGGTGTTTTTAAGACTAACTACTTTATAAAAAGGAAATCCTAATGAAAATTATTACTCTATTATTACTCTGGTTTATTGGAGTAAATGCAGAATGAGTTAAGAGGAACTAATTCATGAGCGTATCTGAATTCATGTGAGAACCTTTAGCTTCAAATGCTTCAGATTCTGACTATAAATCACTTCCAAAGAAGTGACATAACAGTATTGTAAACATTTCTGCTCAGCTTATAAGTAAGCCTTACTAACTTAATTACGTAGTTGGAACCAGTAAAACACATGTAAAAAAGGGTGGTGGTGGGTATGTTAGCATCTGAGACACAGCATGGAGGTCAGGAGCCAGACGGTGTTGGATGTGAATCCTGTCTCCGCCATCAGCTGCCTCTCCTCGGGCAAGTTATGTACCTCTCCTATGCTTCAATTTCCTATTCTATAAAATGGAGATAATAATAGTAGCTACACCTCCTAGAGGTGTAAATGTGTTATTATTATTTGTAAGGTCTTATAATAAACAGTGTGTGGTATATAAAACTATAAGTATTTGTTAAACAGAAACTCAGAACAAATTCCACGGGTACTGTCTCAACAGGCATATTTTGTTTTGTCAACTTATAATAGTTAGAAAAGCTATGGTTTGGCTATTTCAAAGCATTCATAAAGGCAGCAGATACCACAGAGCCAAGAGATGCTACAGTTTAAAAAGCAAAGCCATTCTCAACGGGCTGGGATGTGGGTAAGAGGGACAAAGCTTAAAAGCCAACCTATGGGAGACTGACTGGAAATCGAAGAGCTGGAATCAGAGCGCTTTATTTTACTCCCAGGATGGTGAACTAGAATAAAAAATATATAAACACAAAGAAACAGAGCAGGAAACGCAGAAACTGGTCAAGAAAGACAAACTGGCAGACAGTGGGGGAGCCTCCTGTGTACCCACATGCAGCTTGGCTAACAGGAGAAAGGAAAGGAGCAGTTGAACGGGATGTAGCAACTGGAATCTGATCATCCCCCGCTTGCTGCGGCCCTCACACGCCTCTAGCTGCAGATGCCATCACTCACATTGAGTTGACTGTTATCTTTGGCCTTTGGGCTAAAAGAGTAGACCATTCTCTTTGGCCTTTGGGCCTTTTTAGGTTGAAGCAGACTGAGACCCCATGGACTTACTTAGGTGACCATATGCCTCACAATGCAGTGCCCAGGCTCACTGCTAGGTGTTCTCTATTCCCCTCCCTGGTTAAGGGAGCTCCCAGCCCTCCCCTGCCTAGGAGGGGCCCGATACCCTCTCTGAGTTTCAGACACAGGAATTACAGGCAAAGTCATCTGCAGCACTAACAGGGAACCGACAGGGCTTCTTTCTAGGCTGGGGTTAATTTAACCCCTCACACAGAAACATTTGATGACATCAATAAATTCCCAATTCTCGTTAGTGTGTCCCTGGAAACCCGTCTCCCCTGACAGCATCAAACCCTCCTGCTCTCTCTCCCTGGTCTGCCCTGCACCCGAGTCCCAATCTGTGCTAGTGGGATGACACCTGGCAGCTTAACAACAGAATCAACAAACAGACCCCACCACCAACACCCTGTGGAATCATGAAAGATCAGCGGCGAGGGCGTAGCTAACAAGTAACACGAGCTCAGAACGGCTTCTTACCTCGGCAGGGGTCATTTTTCACTAGGAATTCATCCAGGGCCATCCATCCTCCCCCAACGCGGACCATCACTGTGCTGCGCAGGATGCGGACCAGCCGCAGCTGCTGGGAGTCCCCAAACTGCAGGGCCAAGGGGAAACGGTGAGCGAAGGCGCCCGAGAGCAGGGCTAGACTTTCTTTCCTAAGCAGACTGTATTCAGACAGAATGACAATTTCACAGTTTGGGGGCAATTTTAATTCTCACTATTTTGCATTTTTCACAAAAAACTTAAAATATGGAAAAGCTAAAGGTCATTATCTTGACGTACTTTCTGTTCGGATAAAGTTAACTGTTGATGGTTGCGACCTTGCTCCAGAGGGGAGGAAGGAGGACAGACAAGGCATTAGCTCACTTTGATTCCTTTAAAGATTCTGCCCAAATTTAAATCCAATGATCCAATTCTTTGTTAAGCTAGCTTGTTTCCATAAAAGAAAAGGTAGCTCTAAGGTGGATGTCAGCTTCTGAATACAGTGTGCTCAAAAGTTAAATGGAGAACAGCAAATCACATTTCAAATCTCAAGGAAAACCTTGCAAAGCATCACCATTATTACAAGCTTAGAAAGAAATTTGATTTTCCACATCATTTTCAGAAATAAACCCCTAAGTATTCTCTAATTGTGTTGTCACCAGCAGAAAATTTTCTTCAGCTGAACAAATGATTAGTGTTTATACTAAAATTTAGTTGAAGAAATTAAAATTTATATCTACCATGCTGATTGTAAGTAGTTTTCAACAATCATTTTGGGATGTTAAAACAAGCATGATTTTCTGATATTTATTTTTCCTTTTTTTCTTGCCAAATATTCCTACTTCCCAGCCCTATCAACATCTGGAGTTTCCCACTGCATAAATTATCCTCTTCCCAAAATAAAAGTTAAGAGGTAACAAAAGAGAATCATGCTGAGATCTCAAAACAAAAATCAAACATATGGTTGGAGAAATGGAATTCCTAAAATTGTTTAATTTAAGGAGAATGTTGAGGGGGGTAATTTAATCACTTAATTAGGATTTTCAAAGTTATAAAGGAGAACCATAACTTTGAAAGAAGGCACAAAAATTAAAAATGCCAGAAAGGATGTTTAAGAAGGACCCGTAACCAACCCCCCTCAAAATGAATATTTCTGTGGTAATTCTCTGTATTACTTTGCACTGATTCAAGCTCACTGTTTATACAGGCAAGGTGATTGAAAAAAATATCATCCCCCACCCAAGCCCTTTTCTTTGAAAATAAAAATGGTCCTACATCTTTCATCTCATGCAGGTTTTAGGTTTTCATACAAAGTGACTGCAGCCACAGCATGGTGTAGTGTGAAGAGCACTGAAGTCGGGACCCAGAAACATGAGGGAATAAAGGTCCTGTCCCGGGAAGGAAGCTGCCCTCAGACACTGGCCCCATGCGTGGGAACGGGGAGGCCCCTTGGGAGGAACTGAGGATTCCACCAGACCCAAGGGCAGTGCCAGCCCGAGTCACTGTTTGGGGTCCTCTCTGGATAAGTGAGGGGAAGAAGGAAATAAGGGCCTATGTGTCCTCCAGAGGGAATCAGGAAGGAACCCCAAGCTGTACTTTATTCTTACATTACTGTGCCCTGTAATTTATTTGTCAACCTTTAGAATTAACTCCTCTGATTTCATTCTTGTTTCCCCCTTAATTTCTTACTAAAGCTCTCTCTGAAAGATTCTAACTTGCTTTTACTGAGCTATAGGGAAAAGGAGGTTTGACCCAAGCCAGGGGCCAAAAGTGTCTGGGGGAGGCCAGAGAGATGAATGTGGAAGGAGTTATAGCGGCTCTAAAAACAGGGACCTGCAGGAATCTGGTAGAGAGGGATTGCCAGTGAGGCAAAAACCTCCTAACAGTCTTAGAGGCAACAACAGTAAGCTCTGCTTCCTTCTCTGCGTCACTGCTCTAACATTAGCTGTGTGACTGTTGGCACAGTGGTCCTTAAGGCCTCAGGTGCCTCGTGTATAAAGTGAAACTTCATAATTCTGTTCCAAACATTGGAACTAACCCTCTGACCCTCTGCTGGTCAGTGGAGTAGAGGAGGACATCGGTGCCACTTCAAAGGGGCCCCTGGTGCCCACATGCAGTCACTAGCAAACAGGTACAACCTTTAGGTACTACTTGGCACTCTTACGCAATGACTTATTTAAAGCCAGTTTGACTGTTCTTGTCTTTAGTTTCTTTCCATCCTTCGTTCTTCCCACTGGCCCAGAATGTTACTGTAGTTGGTGGTTAAAGCAGTGCCTGGAACTTTGAGTGAAGGCTTCAAATCAACTATTAGTGTTTCTGATTTCATATCACAAGACAAATTTTACCCATGCAACTTCCTTCCACTTTAAGACATAGGACCCCAGAGCCCTCAAAGAGATCTAAAAGGTTAGAGTTACCAAGTGGAGTCAAAAGCATTCAATCTTTGCAAGTCTAATTTGATCCCATTAGATTATGCTGGCTGGCCATAATCGGCAAACGTCAGGCTACAAGCCAAGTATGAGTTCCACACTCCTTCTCACATCCCTTATGATTATAAAATGTAACGTAAGCACAGGTAACTAAAATTTTAGTAAGGTATTTAAACACAGTATCTTAAATACCCTAAGACTTTTCTGACTTAGTGTGCATTATAAAATTTGTGTTAACGGTCAAAAGACTTGGGTGTAAATCAGAACTGTGCTGTCTGGTATTCTGACAAGACTGGGCTCTTTTTTAGAAGTGGGATGGATTGATACCATAGCTTTAACTTCCCCAGAACCATACTACTTTTAACTCAGCCCACCAAAATATCGTCGTCAGCCAATCTAATTTTAAATGGAAAATTATATATACTTATATCCTTTTGCTTCTGAGACAGCTTTACAATACTAGCCCTGCTATCAGTTTCTCCACTTGGTAAGACTACCAGACATGACCCAGGCATGCTTCAGATTACGTCCTCTCCCCACAGCAAAGAACAGGCAGCATTAGCCACACAGACCATTTCCACCAAAAACAACATTTGCAAGGCACACTGTACCTGATTGCCGAGGAAGAACTACAGACAGTAAGAGTTAAGGATGGAGGAAAAGGAAGGAAAAAAAAAAAGAGAGAGAGAAAAGAACGTTTTGTCAAATTAACACTAAGGAATGAAAATCACGTAATCATATTACCAGTTCCATGCAGAACAACACATACTGACCATATTTGTTAACTCATTTCTCTCACAGGTAATTTAAAAAAAAGAAATAAAACCATTATAAGATTGCTTGGAGCCTTATTAACTCAAAACCCTGGGCTGGATCCAAGGCAGAGTCACCCAACACTCCACCCCCTGGCTCAGAGCAGCACAGTGTGACTCTGCTGGACCTTGAAGACAGTTGTGACGTGCTAATGGAACCTCATTTTCCTGTTTCTAACTGGGTGCATGTAACTATGCTATCTGGCCATCTAAATCCTCTCTGACAATCCTAGATCTTCCTTAGGACTGTAGAGAACCCTGACAAACTGCTGGATACATTTTAGGGGTCCTGTCATAGATCCCTTCTGTGCCCCACCCTGGTCCCCAAAGAAGCTAAAACACAGCACAGTTCACTCAGTTATGGCCTCGCTCGGCACAGCTTTCCAGGGAAGACTACTGAGCAGGCTGAGCGTCCTGTGGGGCCTGGACAGAGCTTCTCCTGCCCTTTCTGAGCCTGCGAGCCACTTGGGCTCACAATGACCAGCTCTCTGGGGGCAATGGTCAGTCATTAGATAATTGTTTCCTTATCTTATGATAAAGGTGCCTCCATTTCCTCAAAGACCTGTTTGGCAGTGAAGAGAGGGCTCTGAAATGTCTCCTATGTTGGATCCCATACAAGCTACTGCTGGCTAGATACGGCACTATTTTCCAGATGCAACTATGTGGGGCACTAAAGCTCAGCTCACAGGACACCTGATAATTGGCACCTACAGAGGTGAGGGCCACAGACTGATCGCACTGCAAGTCTCCACTGGCTTTGGTACTCCAAGCATCGGTGACGGGAAGGTGGGATCAGCCATCTGCTGTGTGTCAGGCTGCTTTCACCTGTAAGGGCCACACAGCAGGAATGACCACCACAAAGGACTGGTTTTCTCTTTCTTACCCGGTATTTATTCTCTCCAATCTGCTCCACCTGAAACCTTTTTGCACATTTACACTGAGCCACTTGTCTTGTGACCTATTGGTTGTGAACAACAGAAAAAGAGAAAAGTGTGAAGGGTAAAGCAAGACTTCCTCTGCAGAGAAACAAAGGTTTTTATATGTCATCAGAGAAGCTCTTCATTACATACTTTTTAGGCACCTCAGGCTTTTGACACATGTGTTTATCTTCTATTGTGAGTCTCACTAACTGGGATACTCAGACGCTGAGTATGAAAGAAATTCCCCAGTAATGATACAACACCACATTCTTCCATCCTGCTTCAAAATTTCCTCAAATGTGCTAATACGCACGCATCAATATTAACTGACTAATAAAGCAAACTATGAGCTGATTTAAAGGTCAACCTAGGAGCCCAAATTCCCTGGAAGTCAGTCCTGGAGTGCTCCAAGCCACTCTCCAAGACCAGGCCCACTGCCTCTCCCATCCCAGGATGTGCTACCAATGAATTCACACTTTTTGGTGTGATACAATTTTCAGTGTGATACAGTTCTTAATTAGGCAGAAAGTTTGGTGGGTACACATCATCTTAAACATTACTTTTATGTATCACCCCTTAAATGCTACACATGAAGACGCTCTCCTGCATCCCGAGGTAGGATCTCAGGACTGAGAGATGAGTCTGTTCTAAGCAACATGGTGCCCTGGAGAGGTTCTCTGCAAGCTGCAGAGCACCACACAGAGGTGACTCACTTAGGTAACAATTCATTGAGACTGAGCTACAGCTCAAGAGTCGGACATCCACTGGGGCAACACCATCCAAAAGGGGATCCCCAAAAAGAACTCCAGATAATCACCTCCCAACAGACACGCTAAAGGGCTGATACGGCAATTATACCCAACCAAATTCAGGACAGTAGTAACCTACGGTCAAAAATGTACTCCAAATACAACTCTTTCCCGTACCTCATCTTCAATTTTATCTGCATCAGTTGTTGGTCGATAAGCATCCTTGTTGGGATGGAGAGCGGCCACGAATTCATAGTAATCAATGTAGCCATCCCCATCGCGGTCAAAAATGTCAGCAACAGCAGTCATCTCTAACTTGGTAGTAGGGAACTCTGGAGAAAATTAATCACATTTTGGAACGTTAACTAAGAGGGCTTACTTGGTTGGTTGGTGGTTATATAAATACTTCTTTAAAAAAAATTTGTCTTGATTTTTTTCTGGAAAACAGTATACAGTCCTTTTAGAAAACTTAGAAAATATAAAATATTATAAAGATAAAAATCACCAAAAAAAAAATTACGCAGAGCATACTCAGGTTTTTGGCATTTTTGCTTATAGACTCATCTACCCCCCTCCCCAATGCAATTTAAAACCAGAGGCCTACCAACAAACTTCAGAATTTACTTATCCACTCCACTGTTGTTGGATATATAGATTATTTCAGGAGAGCGACAATTTGGAGTTAATAGGATAAAGTTTTTCTACATTTAGATTACTGCCTTGGGTTCTTGACAACTGCTTTCCAGAGTGTGAATGTTTACAATAGCCAGAGTGACTTATTAAAACGTAAACTGGACTATACTGTCTCTCAGATGGAAACCTCTGCTGGCTGCCCACTGTCTTTAGAATAAGATCTGATCCGTTCATGATGGCCAACAAAGCTCCGCATTAATGGCTGTTTCCTACCTTTCCAACTTCACATCTTACCATCTCTAAGGTCATGACACTCCAGCCGTGTTAACCTTTCCATTCCTAGAACATGCCAACTTCATTCCCATCTCAGCACTTTAGATCTGCTGTGGCTCTGCCTCTATCTCTCCCCTGAAATCTTGACATGGCTGGAACCTTATCATCACCTAGGTCTCAGCTCAAATATTACCTCCAGACAGGCCTTCCTGGGCCACCCATGTGAAGTAACACAGCTGTGAGATGTGCTTTGTGATCTTGGCAAGTCACTTACAACTTTATGCCTTATTCCTTCTGCTGAAAATAAATGCGATCATACATTTTGTAAGCTGTTATGCAGATGCCAGAAACTGACATCATGAGGGACGTGATGTACGACATGATAAATATAATTAATTAGCACTGCTATATGTTACATATGAAAGTTGTTGAGAGTAAATCCAAAGGGTTATCATCACAAGGAAAACACATTTTTTTCTATTTCTTTAATTTTGTACCTATGAGATGATGGATATTCACTAAACTTATTGTGATAATTAGTTCATAGTCTGTAAACCAAATCATTATGCTGTACACCTTAAACTTATACAGTGCTGTATGCTACTTATATCTCAATAAAACCGGAAGGAATAAAAATTTAATCTGATTTAATCTGAGCAACTGATATTGTAAAAAACTTATTTTAAAAAACATTTTACAGGCGCATCTCATGTTACTGTGCTTCGCTTTACTGCACTTCACAGATATTCTCTCTCCCCCTTTTAAAACAAATTGAAAGTCTGTGGCAACCCTGTGTCAAGCAAGTCTGTCGGCACCATTTTTCCAACAGCATTTGCTCACTTCATGTCTCTGTGTCACAGTTTGGTAATTCCTGCAATATTTCAAGCTTTTTCATTATTATTATATTTGTTATGGTGATCTGTGATCAATGATCTTTGATGTTACTATTGCCAAAAGGATTATGACTTGCTGAAGGCTCAGCCGATGGTCAGCATTTTTTAGCAATAAAGTATTTTTAAATTAAGGTATGCACATCGTTTTTTAAGATATAACACTACTACATACTTAACAGACTACAGAATAGTATAAACAACAGTTTTATATGCACTGGGAAACATTACTGCAATATTTGCTCTATTACGGTGGTCTAGAACCAAACCTGCAACATCTCCAAGGTCTGCCTGTACTTAGCACCTCGTTATTCACAAAAGTTAGCTTCTTTTCTATACCTCGAATATGTTTTGCTTGCCATAATGTGTCAAACAAGACCTGCATTTTTTATTCCTAGCAAAATGATGGAGGTTCTTCCCTCCATCAAAACAATAGACCAATTTTAGTAAGCAGGTACATTATTTCTTCCCTAAGACTACAGCTTTAACTTGAGAAAGACTGTTTAGCCGGAATATAGCCTGCTTCTACAAAGTAGGTGCAAGGAATTATGACTGGACTCACTGGATGCTAGAATGCCATCGATAAACTCCTGACGTGTTATCTTCCCATCCTGGTCCTTGTCAATTCGCCGGAAGAAATCCATCACCCGAGACTTTTTGTGATTCATCCAACGCATATACTTTTTCCTCCAAACATCAAAGTCAAAGTTGGCAAATTCCTTCAACTAGACAGAAATCAGAGGTGTCAACAAGACCTACTGTTTGGCCTTCAAACCTGCCCAGAGCATACGAAAACTTTCAGACATCCAGCAAAGCCATGCAGGCCTTTCAAGGGGGACCAACAATGATATCTGTGTATTGCATCTTTTGGGAACGCACACTCTGGCTCCTTCACTTAAAGCCATGATTATTTACACAAGCTGTGGTAAAATGGAGCAGCGAGAGAAACGGTAACTGGACAACCACCATGGAAAATACGGAGCACGCAGAACAAGAATGGGTGGAGCCAGCCTTGCTTTCCCTTGGCACTTTTTCAAAAGATCATCCCCTTAGATGTAAGAGAATGGATTCTATCCCAGAAAAGACGTCCTTAGCACTCCTCACTTATGTGATTTTGAAAGGAACTATAATCACACAGAGGCCTATGTCTTCGAGGCTCAGCCCCCCTCCCCACTGGTCTTCTGAGATAGTTTGAGTTCCGGTTGGAAGCATCAAGAATCCAGTCCTGCACCCAAGCACATTTCTTTGGGATGGCAGCAGAGGGAGTGAACTGTCCTTCTGACTCCCATTTTAAATATTTGGCCCTGGTAGATGGCAGCAGGTCTATGCAGTGGGCAGAATGATGCTGAGCTACTTGGACTATGTCAGTGACACAGACTCAGAATGACTTAAACAGTGCAGCGGTTTTCCCCCTGGTCTTTCAAACTCCAAAGTTGGAAGGAATGGGGAAAAAAGAAAAAGCCAAAACCAAATATGCTTAAAACTCAACCGGATCTACAGAAATAACAACAAAAAACACAGAACACTCACTTCTGGGCATAGCTGCTTTGATATGCACAAATAAAAAAATATAAAAGATATTAGAAATTTGTTTTAGAAACTAGGAAGTGAAGTACTATATTTTTTAGATTGGTTAATGATACTTCAAAATAGATTAGCTTTTCATAATCTACTGAAGAAAAATACTGATAGAATGACAGGCCGATAAAAAAATTACTCGTTTTAGAAATGGGTAGCTTATATCTACACAAAAGGCTCAGTAATGGTCATTTTTGTGAGAAGCTCCACACTTGGCGGTAACCTTGCAAAGTTATGCCCCTGATCCTCAACCAAGGCCAGGTGCCGAGGAGGGTCGCGTCACAGGCTGGACCCTCCTGGACTGGCTGGCTGCCTGCTTTCCACCACCAGTGCTACGGCCTATCTGTTGTTGGTTTCCTCACATGTGTCTGTTCTCCCAGGGGGCCTGGAGGACAGAGTCCTGGCCTACACTGCTCGGTTCCTCCTTCTGCATAAGTGGGTCAAGGCACACAGGTGATGTTCAGAGGGCCTCAGAAGGGCTGTGTTTTGATAAAAGTCACCTCCCTCCAGGGAAGGCTGCTTGGCGGGGCCTCACCTCCTCCAGCCTGTCCAAGGCGTCGTTCAGCTTCCGCTGCCGCTCCAGTGCCAAAAGCCACACCTGCTGCCAGCGGGCAGAGAGCTGGTTGATCCGTGGGTTTTTTGCTTCAGATTGTGAAAGGATTGGCATGGGAGGAGGTGTGGGCTGACTCAAAGACTTTCCTGAAAGGAAAAATCATCATGAGATTAGAAAAGCTGGTTTAGTCAGTTCACAGAGAGAAGTTGCCGTCTGTATGGACCTAGAAGATCTTCATGATGACGTCCGGTCAGTAACTGAGAAAAGGAAGTCGGGACCTGGCTACACCTAGACATGGAAGCACACTGACCTAAAAACTATTGATGCTTTTCCCCAGTCAACAGGTACCTGTCTCATACCTTCAATCAATTCTGTCCTACCGTAGCAAACTGAGGAAATGTCAGTGGTTCTACAGGAGCAGATTTATTTTATGATGAAATTAGCGCAACAGTCAGCGCTGATGACCAAAACATGGAAAGGTCACTGCAAAAGAATCTGCTTCACCAACTCCAAATTTCTACCAATTCAAAAAACTGGAGTCTAGTTATTGTTTGTCAGTGTAAGAAAAGTGAGTTTCAAAAAAGATTTTTGTTCAAATCCAATATGGTTTTTGAAAATGGAAAAGAAATTTCTGCTGGGCACTTGGGAAGCACTCATCAGTGAGCAGGAAGGAAGCATCCTGCACAACAGGCGGCCACGTACTGCTGCCACCGCGGGACTTCTCCATGAAAGGCGCATGGGCTGGCTCTATGATCTTCCTTTTGTACGTCTTGGTGACCCGGTCCACGTCAGGCTGTTTGCGAGTCATCTCCTCCATAAATGTCTGTTAAACACAAACAACAAGGAAAAGGGTTGAGAGTTTTCTTGGACTAAGATGGGATTAGGCAACTTCTTACTAACAAGGGCCAAGCCTGTGACAGATGGAGCAACTGCAAATGCCTTCGTACACGGCTGCACTCCTTTCAAGAAACATGATTGTGGCCTTGAGTGAGGCACTTCATCAGGTTCTGGAGACCTGAAGGAATAAGACATGGCTCTGACTTCCAGGAGCTCACAGCTGAGTGAGGAAACCAGGCAGTCAGAGCAATGAGTGGCACCCAGGGCTCCGAAAGAAGGACTAGGACAGGCACCCACAGCCCAATGTGGGGAGGAAGGCTGCCCGGAGGCTGGTGCCTGAGCTGTGTGCTGCAGGATGAAGAATGAGCCAAAGGCTGGGGGCAGGGCAGTCCCACGGAAGCCTGACAGTGGAGCGAGCCAGAGCCCTGCTGATCACTGGCTGAGGATACAATCAGAGGAGAGGCAAGAGGGACAGCTGGAGAGGCAGGCAGGAGAAGGGTCCAGAAAGGCCTTGTGTCAGGCTAAGGGACTGGGGTTTTATTCTGAGAGCAATCTGTGTGTGTGTGGGGGGGGGGCGCGGGGGGGTGTTTACGGGTGGGTGGGCAACTGAAGGATTCCGATCTAGAGAAGAGACACAATCAGATCTCTGTTTTAGAGCTATCATTCTGGCCTCAGTGTAGGAAGGAGGATGGAAAGGGGGGAGGCGGGCAAGTTGGGAAGCCATTGCAGTAATTGAGGCAAAACACAGTGAGGGCCTGAGCCGGGGCAGGAGAGAAGAAGCCAAGAAGTATTTTGAAAGTAGGACAGGTAAGACCTGATAACTGGCTGAATGTAGGGGGTAAAGAAAAAGGAGTCACTCCTGTGTTGGGTGACTGGGTGGATGAGGAGAGAGGAGGCAGGTGCGCAAGGGAGGATGGGGTCAGGGCCAGGAAGCAGGGATGAAATGGAGTTTTAGAGCTGCCTCTAGCTTCCTGCATGCTGCAGACAAGCCAGGAGATGTGGAAGCCCTGGGTGTACAGGTGCTGGATGAAGGTGTCAGGCCAGATACAACCTCAGGTATGAGAAGAGGGTCAAGAATGGAACTTTGGGGAACAACGTTAACAAGTGGATAGAGGAAGAGGAACCAGCTAAGAAGACTGAGAAAGAGTCGTCAGAGACATGGGGGGACACAAGAGGGGGGAGCTTAAAGGCACAAGGAATGAGAGGTGATAACAGAAGGGAGAGGGACTGGCCCTGATGGAAGAAGATAATCTCACTCAGGAGAGAAGGGGTCAACGTAGGTAAACTTGATGGGAAGTACAGGGAGTCCTCACTGGCCAGGCTAATTACATATGCTAAAAAGACCTTATGTCCACAGTATAACTAGGCAAGATCCATGCTTGCATTTGGTGTAAATTATCATGGTTAAAAACCAAATTTGTCTCCTAACTGAGCTTTCCTCTGTTCAGTTTAGTTTGATGTGTTGTCTGGCCCATCTCTGAGTACATGCAAGACGTCTTTCTGAATCCAGGTGTAATGGGATAGGTCCCAAGTAATGGGACCTTGGCACAGAGGCAAGTCAATAGAAACAGGATGCGGCAGGCAGATTTCTAAGCCAGGCCCCAAGACTCCTGACATACATGTCCTGTGTACTCTCCCCCTCAAGTGTGGGCAACACCTGTAGAAAGCATGGGCAGCCACTCCTGGATTATGGTGTTTTTTTTTTTAAAAAAATTAATTAATTAATTTCTGGCTGAGTAGGCTCTTTGTTGCTGTGCGCAGGCTTTCTCTAGTTGCAGCGAGCGAGGGCTACTCTTTGTTGTGGTGCGTGGGCTTCTCACTGCGGTGGCCTCTCTTGTTGCGGAGCACGGGCTCTAGGCGCACGAGCTTCAGTAGTTGTGGTTTGCGGACTCCAGAGCGCAGGCTCAGCAGCTGTGGCGCACAGGCCTAGTTGCTCTGTAGCATGTGGGATCTTCCCGGACCAGGGCTCAAACCCGTGTCCCCCGCGTCAGCAGGCGGATTCTCAACCACTGTGCCACCAGGGAAGCCCTGGATTACGTTTTATTATATAAGATCTGTCAGAGCAGGATGGAGGGTCTCCTGCTGGCTTTGAAGACAGACGCTGCCATACTGTGAGACTGCCGTGTGCCTAAGACCTGAGGGTGGCCTCCAGGAGCTGACAGCCAGCGAGAAAAGGGAGACCTCCATCCTACACTGCAGTGAAATGAACGACACCAACAACCTGGAAGAGCCTGGGTGGGAACTGCAGTGCTGGCCGACACCTTGATTTCAGCCTGGTAAGACGTCCCCTGGTCCCCTAGCCCCACGGAAACTCTGAGACAGTAAGCGTGTTTTAAGCTGCTAAGTCTGCGGGAGTATGTTCAGCAGCAATTAAAACACGGATGCACAGGGCCAAGGAAACGGGCTCCATGAGCCATGCAGGAAACACGCGACCACACGATGTGGTGAGGATACCTGATGCTCAGCGATAAGGGCTTTAACTCGGTCGATGTTCTGAGGGATTGGCTCCTGATCCCGTTGAATGAGGGTGGTCTCGGCCCACTGGATCCACGCCAGAAGTTCTTCCAAGAGCTCGGCGTTGGCCACCAGTTCTGACAGGGCGGCTTCGAGGCGCTGCTGGTGCTGCTTGGCCCACGTCAGGACCTGCGGGGGAGGGAACCCGTCGGCTGTCAGCCAAGCACATCCCTCGTTTTCAAAGCCCTTTTTTGTGTGAGCCTAACAATGACTTTTAGGGGAAAGACCACCCAAGCAGTCAAGAGGCTTCACTCTTATTCTGGAGACAGAGCTGGAGTAAGAAATCAGCTCCCCCGAAACCAAATGTGGCACGTGGTATTAGACACAGAATTCTCAGGAAGGAGGGAAGAACACACCACGTGTCCACCGGGCGTCATCAAGGAATACATCACAACACCGGCACCATCCTTCCAGGTTTCTGCACATTATCAAGAAAACAGTCACTACTAAAATGCGAATAACTTGATTCTTGTTGAGATATTCACAGTGAGTGAAAGATTCCTTATGTGGGGGTGGGGAAGCTCTGGAGTATTTTACTGCTGTTCACCCATTTTATGGGGCACGTGCGGTCTTCCTCTAAAACTAGGAACTCACCTCCTCAAAGCGAGCCCGGATGATGGTGATCCAGTGTTTGATGGTGGTGATGCAATCAGGATGGCAGACCACCAGGATGACTTCTCCCATGGCCACTGCTGTGTTAACATCCACGCGCTTTTCTTCCACTTTCTTCATGAATTCCTAAACAAACAAGATTTGAAATCAAAACCTTAAACCTAGTCTAGCAGCGCTGTTAGTTTACACTGAGAGGGGTAAACAACTTTAGTGTGTTTTTCGACTCTATGTTGACACAGAACTCTAAAAGCCTGCATTTAGGCATCTCTGTCATTTTCTTTCCAGTTCTCAGAGGTGGGGAGAAGCGAGGGATTTCACAAAGATGACTTTCTCTGCACAGATGATAAGGACTAGAGAGACGCAGGCATGACCCTTTTCCTGATCTCTCTCTCTTTTTATAAATTCCTGCTTGGATTCATTTCCATATGTGTAAATGGTGTTGTCTTGGACACATACACTGACAGCTACAAAACAATACATTTTTGTTGTTGTTGTTCAAGATGAGATAGGAAAAAGATTATGAATACTACTAGAACAGAAGGCAATCGAATGACCATAGCTTTTCTCCTGGACTCAGAGACCAAGTGTCCTTCCTAACAACCAGAGAGGAAGCTCCTGAAGACACACGTCTGGGAGTTCCACCAGCTCCCAGCCCTGTCTTCCCATCAGAATCACCCCAGTGCCTCAACCCCCTCTTCCCAAACTTCATATATGCACATTACATTACAAATTTCAAAGGCAAATAATCTGCTTTGTTGCCAACACTACAACATTTTAAAAATACCTACAACACAATGCAATGACAAAACCATGATTAAAATCTCTCGGTGGGAAACACCAAAATTAAAAAAGGAAACATTTCCCACCTTGTTAGCACAGTCACACTGAAGCCCCAGACACTGTATTATATTCTGCAGCTTGGTGAGCAGTTCTAGGGGCACAGATCAGGGCCTGGAGCTGGTAACATAAGGAAAGTCACACAAGGCGTGTGCAGGTGGGGCATAAAGGTAGAGCAGCCCGTGTTTTCCTCTATATTAACGCCAGCTGTCTGACTTGTTTACAACCAGCATGTGCTACTTTTGTAAGAATGAGTGGATGAGTGGTCTTTAAGGGGTCACAAAACCCACCAATCGTTTCCCTCTCATTCCTAATAATGAGTAAGCTGGGCCCATTCTGGCTTTGCTCCTTTTCACATGAGGTCTAACGTTTCTAAGCAAAAGCTGCTTTCCGTTGGTGGCGTGGCCACCCTCCCCATGTGGGTGGCATGGGTCCCTGCACCGGGGGGATGGATTACCTTATGAGTGTCGATGAGAGACCGCAGGGCCTCTGTGTCATCAGGAAGTGCCCCCCGAAAACGCAGTGTCTGCTCGGCTTCAGAAAGCCACTCCAACAGCATGTGAATTGTGTCCCGAAACTCTTCTGCCTGAAATAACCAAGCACAAGAGACTGAAGCTCTCTCTGCAGCCAAGGTCCTGGACATGGTATGCCAGGGAACGGTCTGGCCTGAACTCAGTGGAGTACCACAGGCACTTGAAGGCTCTATCAAAGCCCCACAAAGGTCATCTTTCATCTGTGCAACTTGAAAAACCAACTAAACTCATTATTTCTCTTATATGGATGCGGGTTAAAATCTTGTTGAGCATTTAGAATATCAATTTTTGACTTTGTGTTCCTTACAAGACTGGCTGAAACCAATCCTGATAAAGAGGCTAGACTGACTCTGCTCAGGCCCAACCCCAGGCGCTGTCTGACCTGCTTCAAGGCCTGCTCAAGCCGGCTCTGTTTGCAGACGGAGAGTTTACACACGGTGTCCCAGCGAGTGCTCAGTTCCTGGAGCTGCCCTTTCACCCAAGTGGTGTCATCTCGACTGTTCTCAATCAGCTCCCGGCCTGATCGCTTTAGGACCTGAACGGTTCCCGTTCGCTTTCCCAGTTCCTTCTGGAAAACCTGGAAAAGAAAACAGGAGAATTGGTTTGTCTTACAAATGTTTTGAATTCAAGAAGTAAAACCACAGAGAAAGTAGTCATTTCCTTCAATTCTCCTTGGTAGGTTCCAATTGTGTGTCTTTATGCACAGACGGAGGTGGGGTCACAAGTAAGAAAGAACCACCACAGGATGTGGCTCTGAATGTGAGAGGCGTGACTTTGGGTAAGCTGCTTAACTGGAGTCCCAGTCTCATCTGTGAAACAGGAATTATGCTCTACTAGCATCTCCAGAATTGTGGGAGTTTTTTTTAAAATTAATTTTTATAGTTGATTTAACAATATTGTGTTACTTTCTGCTGTACAGAAAAGTGAATCAGTTATACATATAAATATATCCACTCTTTTTTAGATTTTTTTTCCCCATATAGTTCACTACAGAGTATTGAGTAGAGTTCCCTGTGCTATACTGTAGGTTCTTATCAGATATCTATTTTATATATAGTGGTGTGTACATGTCAATTCCAATCTCCCAATTTATCTCTCCCTCCCCCCTTCCCCCTTGGTAAGAGCCCACCTGCCACGCACATAAGAATCTGGTGTAACTTCAAGGTAAAGCTCAACGCTTTGTGCTGAAGCAGGAGGACAGTATGTAGTTCAACGTACAGGTGTAGGTTACACTAAATGCTGGTGTGCACGGAGCTGGCCTGTCAGGTTCAGAAGTAGCTTAAAAAACACTCATTTTCATGTTAAGAATCAGTGGAAATGGATATCTTGAGGGTCTCCTGAATTTAAATCCATTTTGACTCAACTGAGAGATATAAACAGGAAACTGAGGGGGGGCCCTCAATGTGAAGTTTACACACTGGCAAATCTGAATCAAACCAACTTTGGTAAATTCCTTGTGGCTGATGCAGAATCCCTGTAACAGTTTGTTTAAACACACAGAGCAGGGAGCTGCCTCTCTGACAAGCAGAGACACAGGCTCTTTCAGACTTTCTTTCTAGGGGAGCCGTACAAGGGTACCATGAGCTGAAGGCACACACAGGTGCAGGACCCAACGGCTTTGCCCTCCACGCAGCCCAGATCTCGCCCCTCACCTTGTGGGCATCCATGAGGTTCATGACGAGGTCCAGGTCCCCGTGCACAGGCTGGTCCTCAGCCAGCTGCGGCTCTACCTTGTACAACCAGTCCACCAAGGCCTGCAGAGCGTCCATGAACTGGCCCGAAAACAGCAGGGCCTCCTCCAACTTGTGCTGCCTGAGAAAAGCACACAAACTTCACTGGTTAGTGGTTCTTTTATGAATGGCTCACAATTCTGACCGCTGAACAGGAATACTGCTTGAACTTTATCTAGAGAGGGACTGCTGTGTTAGAACAGTTAGAAATACTGTAAAAAGTGACTAAGAGATGTTTAGACATTTTAAATTAAACCACTCTCTAAAATGGATTAAGCATAGTGCAGGAGACCGGTGTAGATGCCCTTCTGGCATTTTAGAGTCCAACTGCTATGCACACGGTATGCTATGCACACCCTACAACCCAAGGTCTTTTTATTTACATTACACCATTCCAGTAGAGGGTGGTGGTTCTATTAATGATTTGGAGCCAGGAGTTCAACTCCTAACTCTCCACCAGTTGTGAGACTCTGGCTGTCTCTTTGAACCTCAGTCACTTCATCTGAAAAATTGGGAGTACAAATAATACAGAGGTATCATAATGCTTACATAGCATAGCTGGTACAAGTGGATAAAAGTACAACTTTTAGAACCAAATCTCAGCTCTGCTGCTTAGTAGCTGAGTGAGCATGGGGGAGTTAAGAAACCTCTTTGTGACCATTTCCTCATCTGTAAAATGGGAAGAACAGTACCCACACCTCAGTGGTTGCTGTGAGGATTAATGAGCCTCAAGATGGTTAAATGAGATACTACATTGGAGGCTTTGTACAGTGTCTGACACAGAGACACTCAGTGAGACAGCTACTGGCATTACAAATTTGTGATTTACATGTATTTAGAGTTACAGATCTTCTTTTACTGTTGGCCTGATTTTATAGGCTTCTCTCTTTGTAATACAGTAAAGGTTCAAGTTTAAAATATGATAATTTTAATATATCTGATTCAAATTATTTCATAACTCTCACTGAATTAACTGGAGATAGCAAGATGCTACTGTTACTGATACATTAGCTTTATTACCACTTTCTAGAATCCTGTCACTGTCTCCTGGTTACTTTGGGGATAACACACAGATCCACGAAAAGGGACATTTCACACTCACCTCTCCACAGACTTGCCACAAACAGTATCCCATTTGTCTCTGACTTCTCCCAGTAAGTTGTCAAGTTTCTGAGTGTCATCAGGAAGCAAAGTCTTTTCTTTCAGTGCTCTGCCTGTTCTAATTGTGGTATCATACACAGGCTGTTTGCCACCAAGAGTTTTCTGGAACTCCTGTTCTCAAAAAGATTTAAAAAAAAAAAAAAAACCACGCTAAAAGTCAGATGACATCGAGTTTTCAGGTGGGTAACCAGAAATAGTATGAATGTCACTACTACTTGAACTAAAATTAACAACAGCTTATCCTGAAGAAATTTATAAGGTTTTGTCTGTGCCACATAGAGCAGTGCATGACTATTTCTAAAAGCCCACAGTTTCAGCTGCTTACTCCCACAGTCACTTTGTTTGAACTCTTATTTAAATGAGGAATTGTCATGGTTAGACACTGTCCAGATACAACATGGCTCTATGATCTTGGCCATTTAACATTAACCGATTAGTTTTCTTTTGACTAGTTCTGTGTTTTTATCAAGCTACAATCATCAGTGAACACCAAGCTTAGGACCTAAGAGCAATGAACTGCTGTACCTTATGCTTTGAGAGCTGAAGTTTAATTTTGTCTGGGTCGTTGGATATCTCCAGTTCTGAGTCCAGGTGACTCTCTGCATCTTCTAGCCAGTCAATCAGTTTTTTCCAAGCTTCATGGAACTAAAATTACGTAAGAAATACGTTATAACAGGAATGAATATGCACACTACACAGCACTTTTATGTGAACCAATGCGGAGACTCAAAACATGCAGCCCAAGGTTGTTCAGTAAATTAGTATCTTTCTTTTATAACTTACTTGTTTTGCCCGCTTTCTGGCATCATCCAGCAATCGTCCTCTTTCAATAGATCGCTGGACAACCTTCTCCCATCGAGACTGGACGCTAACCAGCAAATTTTTGATCAGAACAACGTCCTGTTTCTGGCTAAGGAACTTTAACTGATTCCCAGTTTGATCCAGCTCAATGATCTGGTCTCGATGAGCATTTACTTCATTAGCAAACACCTGAGGGGAAAATATTGCTCTTTTTAAACTGGAGATACGATCAAGGAGCATCACTTTCAATTGGCGCTTTCAAAGGGAAGGCAGCATCGTAATGCCATTGTTACCTTGTGCTCCTCTATCTGGGAAAGGACGGTGTTTAGAATCAGGCTGGGAGGAGAAGCGATGTTTAAACTCTGCTCTGCTAGAGTGAGCCAGTTGATAAATTCTTGCAGGGAATTCTGGAATTCTGTTGCCAGGTTGAGGGCCTCTTCCAGCTTTGACTAAATTTTAAGTAACACACACACATACACACACAGAGAAAAGTGCCAAATTCAAGAATTATAGTTTTAAGGACAAAGGCGTGAATTGTACACCAAATGAAATGACTTCTAAGAAGGAAGCCTCATTTAATCAACCTCCAAACATGCCCTGTTTGCAAAGAAGGGGACATTTTAGTGCTAGTGTTTGAAACTGAAACAACTGTGCTTGGAAAAGGAAAGAGCACAGTTTGCAGCTAAGTTGCTTTCTCTGCCATTCCCCACTTCCTGAGACATTAAAGAACAGGAATAAAGGCATTCAAGCCATTCAATAAATGTTAAGTGAACAGACCCTTTAGTGGTGACAGCTGCAGGATCTGCAGCCTACTTTGGGCAAAGTCTCAGTTTCCTTTAATGTCCTTTTTGTGGCATAACACAACTAAATGAGAAGCACCTGACTGTGACGGTGACGGTCACCGCAGGGCTCTCTCTATCTGAGTATGTTTGCAGGAAATATGGCACTTGAAAAAGTCTGAGTCTGAAACTTATGCTTATGCTACAGCAACAAAGGTAATAAAAGCCAGAACATTTCAAACAAAAATGTGACAATTTACATAGATGTAAATTTTTAGTCGTTACGATCTAAATCAGAATGACAAAAAAGAGTGGCTCATTCAGGGTGTGCGCTACTCTCCACGAGTACATCCCAGTTCCACAGTCTACAAGCTCCATCCTCAGAGACCTCTACCCCGAACATCTGGGTGATGGCCTCTGACCCTGGCCCGTCTACTAGGCAGGCAAAGTAGAATAATGACAGGTTGTTAAAAATGAATATATGCAAAATATTCACTGAAAGAAACCCCAGAAGTACGCTGAAAATGTTCATTGCTGTTAAATGGGTTGTGTATTCTTTCTACTTTCCTCTTGGTGTTTTCAGGTTACTTCTGTAACCTAAAAAACACTGTGATGAATGTTATAAAAATGCATAGACCCAGTCTAAACAAGTTCAGTGGACAAAGGAAATCTACCTCAAATCTATCATAGAAATGCTTAACAATAAATATATTGCAAGTTCCTAGATGGCAGGAAATCTTCCCACGTCATTTTATCTATATAGTCTTCAACAGGGCTTAAATAATTTTAGCGATCCTGGAATGTAATGTTCTTACAAAATCAGAAATAACTATCATTGACAGCCTTTGCTCGATCAATTCAACAACTAAAGTTGACTCCTTAACAACATGGGTTTAGGGGTGTCGATCCTCCGAGAAGCTGGAAATCCGTGTGTAACTTTAAAGTCTGCCCTCCACATCCACAGTTCTGAATGCAAAGATTCAACCAACTAGGGATCATGTAGGACTGTAGATATACTTAGTGAAGAAAAAAAATCCTGCATACAAGCGGACTTGCGCAGTTCAAACCCATGTTGTTCAAGGGTCAAAACTATATTCCTTGAGGCAACTTGTTCCACTGTGGCAAAACCCTCTAGAAACTACTTGATTTTGAGCCAGAATCTACCTTGGTTTCTTTAATTAGTCTTAGCTCTACATTCAGCAGGAATTATAGACAAGACCCTGTCCAAAACTTAGAACACAGCCATACACTCAGGTCCTCTGCCCACTCTTCATGTAACAAAGTTATCAGACCCCACACTAGAGGGACCCTAGGAAATTAATGCTTCTCTCAAAATGTTCATTTATATGTGTGAAGATGTGGTTTACTTCCTTCTGCACATTAAAGTTCATGATGACAGAGTTCATGCCTTTATTGTTTTCCACTGTACACCTAGCACAGTGCCTGGTACATACATGCTTAACGACTACTTGTTCAATGGATGTGGCCAATGGATTTGGACACATATTTTACCGTTTCAGCTGCCCAGCACAGAAACTCTATGCAGAGTGATATTCTAGAACTCTGTACTCATAAAAAACAATGTTTGGGGGCAAATGCCTTGATCTCTGATCACTTTTCGTTTGAGGAGAATTTGAGGAAGAGTAAGAGGAGGACATACAATTTATTGCTCTTGAGTTTTAGTAACTAGACATCAAATTCCGTGTGAGGAATAATTAGTGATACTCCCTGCATGCTGTTCCCAACCTCCCAACTCCAACAAAACCTATTTTTAAGTCCATCACTGAGCAGTAACAGGCAGTAATGCCTTAACTGGTAGATGCAGAAAAGGAATGCAATATCATAAAAGCAAGTATCGGCAGAAACTATCAGCATCAATGCAATTTGACATGGATGGAAAATAGAAATGTAATGGCAGAAAAGATGGCTTGATTTAGCACAAAGCCAGTTCTGAGGATATCAGTTCTGCTAGCTTGCTACAATATAATGAAAAATCTTCCATAGAAACTAGATGAGAATTGCATGTAATCATTAAGCAAACTACTCAAACAGTAATCAAACTGAATGTTGTGGTGATACCTTTCTTTCTTCCATCTTACTGCTGACCACATGCCACTTCTGTTCCAAGAGTGCTACGCTCTGTTCTGTCTTCGAGCCAGATCCAGAATCATCACGGCTGAGAAGCATGAGCCTGCCCTTGTCAAGCAGTTGATTGTAAGTCTCTTCCTTGGCTTTCAGCTGGGAATAGAGTTCCTATAAGGGCAAGAAAGATATCAGTAATGCAAATTCCCTGAAAGACACCCACACAGATTTACAAGCACAGTTTGGAAAAGCCAAGGAAGGTCTCATTTTGATTAAAATCCTTTCTTTTGGATTCAATTCAACTGCTGAACAATTAGGAAATGAAACCCACCATTCTTCCTTAATATAAAAATAATTTTGTCACCAACAGAATTTTTAAGGATCAGAGATCACAAAAATAGACCCCAGTAATTTATTTCTCCTTTTCCTGAGGGATATGCCTAGAAATTATGTTGCCTCTTGCTCTCAGCCACTTTCTGGAGATACTGTCAGCTTCTATTGCATTTCCCTAAATCCCCCAAGTAGGCTTTTCCTTTAATTTTTTGGCTGCTCCATGCGGCATGCAAGATCTTGGTTTCCCAACCAGGGATCGAACCCTCAGCCTCTGTAGTGGAAGCACAAAGTCTTAACCACTGGACCACCAGGGAAGTCCCAGCAGTCTTTTTCTTAAATACAACCATATCTGTGTCACTATTTGTCTTGATGCTCTCACCTTCACATCAATATTCTTGTGCCAGTCAATCTGATTAACTCGAAATCTGCCAGCTCCCCAGGGCATTTCTGGTTCACTCTTTCCTGTCGCTGCCTATCGCAGGGTGTTAGAAGCCTGTACCTAAGCAGCAATCCCCAAGTACTATATCGTCAGTAAAAATGCACTACTTTGTAGACTCCCAACTACATATATCTCTGTGAATTCGGAAAGGAGCTACTGAAAATGGGATGCTTATGCTCAATTTCAAGAAATCTGTTACCATATGTGTATCAAGCTGCTCCCTAGCCGTTTCAGGAAGTCCTCCTGTGGGCTTCGATGCAGAAAGTTGGGTCTCCATTCTAGTCAGTTCCAAGAGGAAATCTTCAATTTCACTATGGAAACCCTGGGCCTTTTGAGAAAAGACATTAGCAAGGTCAGTAGTCAATTCCAGTTTCAAAAGTAAACTTTCTAAATGACCCCATGAGGAATCTCTTTGAGAGAAGAATTTTAGGCTGCTCTCACGCAGGGCTGTTCTGTTGCTGGATGATTATGGGGCCAACGTATTTACTTATTTTCAGAATTGAGCAGAATCCTTCAAACCTCACTGTAACAGAGATGCCTGATATAACCTGATGAATTGACTGACTAAGGTACTGTTGAATATGGATACGGAGGGACCTGACTTGATCCAAAAAATAACTAAATCTGTGAACAAGGTTCGTTACAGCAAAGATCTACTAACTTTGAATAGTAGATAGAGGGACTGGACCACAAACTAATCCAAAAAGAATGACCCAGTTAAAGGTTGTTCTTTCCAGACAAGTCTAGCACAGAACTGACCCTCAAGGCAGAGGGGGTTCTACCCCAAACTGCTTTTCTTTTGTCGACTTAGATGGACTTCCTTCTGAATGCTGTCGTGTGCACAGCCCCACCCACCTAACCTGGACAGTGCATGTACCTGCTGCAGCGTCGACTGAAGCTGCTGCTCCCTCTCCTCTGTTTTTTGTAACACTGACTCCCAGCACTGGTTCATGGTTTCTAAACGGCTCCTTAAGCTGCTGGCATCATCTCCAGCGCTAGATTCAAGAAGCTCATTGCCAGCTTTGTTGACTGTTTCCACTGTGGCTTGATGGGCCAGAACATCATTTTTTAGAACCTAAAAAATGTTGAACAACATAATTTACCTCTATAGGTATCATTAAGCCTGGCTCTCTAAGGTACACACAACATCAAAAGGTACAGAAACATCAAAAAGCTTCTGATGGCAATATCTGGTCTCAAACCAATAGGCTTAGAGATGAAAAATGAAAATACTTACGTGGTGCTTTGCGAGCTCAACTTCAATGACTTTTGGGTCTCCACTTATTGGTCTCTGAGCATCTAGCAACTCTTCAGTGTGAGTCAACCAACTCATTAGCTCCTCTAAGGCATGCTGGAACTGGCCAAGGGCCAAGAGAGCACCTTCTAGCTTATGCTACTCAGAAAATGATTTAAAGGGAACGTTTGTTAGGAAATTAGAAAACAGTAGATAGTAGTCCACTTTATGTACTCTACCATTCGCCTTACCTGTCTGTGAGCAATTTTCTCACCCAGGTTCTCCCAGAGGTGTTTAAGTTCCGTCATTGGTTCTCGTATAATGTCTCTGTCCGTTTCATCAGTGGCTTTCTTTAACATCAGTTCACCCTGGTGATTGAGCTTCTCCATCTCAATTTGCTGTTGGTAAACTTCCACTTTGAACTCCTGTCAAAGACGTAGTGAATGTTAACATCAAACCAAGTCTTTAAAAACGAAAAAGAAGCAACCCTTCTTCAAAAACCCTTCCCAGGTACAAACCTTCATTTCATTTAACTGATCTTTAACAGTGTTGAGGTCAGTGCCGACAGGGGGCATTGTGCAGAGTTTAATCACAGTGTTATCTAGCCAGTCAAACATAGCCTAAAATAAACATACAAATAAACAGTCAAAAAACAAAAACATGAGGACTTGGGAGACAATTAGCATGATCTCTGCTAATACAAGCAGAGATAAATCGAAGTATCAATACTTTGTGCTGTTTGTGCTCTGAGGTTGGGGGCAGAAATAAGGGATAATGATCTTTATTTCAGTAATATGGGGACTTAAGGATGAAGCAACACGACTGGAATAATATCCAAAATAAACTATTATTTCTTATGGCCAGCTAGCAAGCCCACAATGTGCTGAAGCTACCGTACTGTGCTGTGCTTTGAGATAACCTGGGTTGGGACCTCTAGCAAGCAGTGACTTTGACAGTAAGGCCAGCTTTACTGTACAGCCACTGTGAGGATAGATAATATGATGAAAAACATGGCAAGAAGACGAGAAATTTGGATGTCAGAACTTTTCTTGCTACAAGTGGGAAACTTTGGCTAGAAATAAAGAAACAGCCTGTCTTTGGTTCGAGAATGTTGCAGTCCTGTGAAGGTGACCGACTCACGCTGGACTCAGAATATGACAGAAACCACGGGGGGCTTCCCTGGTGGCACAGTGGTTGGGAGTCCACCTGCCGATGCAGGGGGTGCGGGTTCATGCCCCAGTTCAGGAGGATCCCGCGTGCCACGGAGCGGCTGGGCCCGTGAGCCGTGACCGCTGAGCCTGCGCTCCGCGACGGGAGAGGCCGCGGCAGTGAGAGGCCCATGAACCGCAAAAAGAAAAAAAAAAAAAAAAAAGAGAGAGAGACCACGGAACCTGTGTTTCCGTGGCGGTCACCTCGTGGCCTCTCACCTGAAGAGTGTCCTGATACTGCACAGCGGCTTGCATGGCATCCTCAAGCTTTTCCAGTCTCTCTCTCCATGTTTTGTTTAAGTTCTCCCAGGCATTATTCATCTAGGGTAAAAACAGTGGATCAGACTCTCCAATTAATCCCACTCTTAGTGTGAGTCCAGTAACGTTTTGTCTGAACCCCTTGTCCACTTCTCCACACCTCATCAATGCTCTTCTTCACTTCCGGCTTCTCAGTTTCTCCACAGGCAAAAATCAAATCTGCTCCAAGGATTCGAATAAACTCCAATTCCTCATGCAGACCATCTGTCTCTTCCTTAATAGTCTACATGTAAATGAACAGAACATAAGCCAAAACAGAAAGCAGAAGAGAACTTCCCAAACTTTGCAAATGTAATTTATACCCCCATCGACAGCAGATGTTGAACAGAACGGTCAATTTCATTAAAGTCTTCCAGTGTTCTTAATATTTCACTCATCTAAATAGTGAAGCTTCAGAGTCTGGTTATTTTTCTTATATATACATCAAATATATTTTTATATATTAACAATAAATACATAAAACAGTCTGAGAAAGGTGCAATGAGCTTCAATAATTTACTAAAGGTCCAAGGAGATTATAATCTACAACCAGAAGTCTATTACAGAGAAGAAAATTAACTAGGATAAAATAATAGAGTACAAAAGTCACATATCTAAGAGCTGGGAGATGAGCATAATAGGAATGCTAGGCTATATAATCTCAAAGAAAGTCAGTTCTGTGCCAGATCCTAAAACATGGTTCATGGACTGGCAATGACAGGGGTGGGGAGGGGAGGTGGAAATGGTTGAAGTAAAAGAAAGATATGAGTGTTAAGAGAGAGAATATAGAATAGCAAGACAGTCTTGCCTTGGGCTAAACGGACAAAATGAGGTGAGAAATGCATTTAATAAAAACTAGGATCCTCAAAAAGGCTAGAAAAAGGTATGTGGAAGTAACAATTGTTATTTCTGGATGATGAGTCCAGAATTTATTTTTTCTACTTTCTATTTTTCTACAGTAAATAAATTTACTCGAGAAATAAGTACACCAAAGAGAAGACTAAATTCAGAAATGACAGCAAAACTGGATTTTTAAAGCACATGCTACTAATATGAATTGTTAAGTTTAAAACTGATGACAGAACTACTTCTGTGTGATGGATCTGCTCTACATCACGACCAGTGGCGGTTGTATGTACCTATACAAAGTGGTAAAACTTGTACATTAAAAAAAGAAAAATCTATAATGAGCAGGTATTTTTTTTCTAGTGTAAAGACATACTATTAAGCTTAAAACAAACAAACAAACAAAAAAAAAGTTTTAAGGCACTCAGCCTGGCTAAGCAGTTAACACAACATAGTTGGATACAGTGCTTTCCCATAGGACAAACACATGAGAGAAGGGGTTTTGTTTCTTACCTCGGCGGCTTCAACCTGTTGTTTGATAATGGATGGGTCAATGCCAGGGCTTTCCAAGTCATGGACGATGTCCTGGGTGTCTTTGATGGTGGTGAGGAGAGCTGCCATGTCATACCAGAACTTCTCCGCTAGTTCAAGGACATCAAGGAATTTAATTTCTCGCTCTTCAGCCCGAGCTTTGATGTCCTCCCAGAAGAATACCATTTGATCCAATTTGTCCTGGATTTCTGAGGGGTACAGAAGAGTGAACAGGCCTTTTCTAAGGACTTAAAATCAGCCTCATCAGGTATTAGATCTAATCCTATTTTCACTGAAATTATCCTTAAAAGTCTCTAAAAATGTATAACTGAAGGATAGTTTTCTATCTTAGCTTTATTATTAATTATTTCTATGCTCTCATTTATCACTTACGTTGGTCTCCCACATAAAGAGATCACAGAGGTTATCTGGAAATGAGTTATCATCTACTATAAAAGTACTGCTAAGATACTTATAAAGGGGCTGAAATGAGAACTCTGTTTCCAGTCTTCTGTGTTGAACCTGCTATGTTTCCCATGGAAAGTGTTATAAAAGGTAGTTATGTTCTACCCACTACTGGTACTGCAGTTTCCTCGTATTAGGGGGTAAAGGAGCATTTGTTTCCTGGTCTGGGAATCTAACTACCAATTGTAACCTTATTTCAATGGGGAGATGTGTTCTGAATTCTAAATGACTTCGTGGAATACTCATTACTTGGGCACTGCCTTTGCATTCAATAAAGTACATCTGGTGGGATGCTGGAGGTAACCACAGCCTAGAATTTATTCTATCGACTTTTAAAAAATGATTAGATTAATCAAGCACCTTTTGCAGCCAGATCCTTGTCAGCTCCCTGAGATCGCCCAATGAGCTCTTCTCCGCGGCGCTTCAGGGCCTCAAAGGATGGCTGCAGTTTTTCCAGCTCCACGGTGGCACTTTTGTTGTCACTGATACACTCTCTGATCTTGTCTACTTCAGCAGGGATCAGTGGTGGCATACGCAGGCGAGAGGAAAGATTCTCCAGAGTCTCCAACATGGGCTCAATTTTATCATGGAACTAAACAAATATTGGACCATTAGCCATCACAGCAGTACTTTGTCACACTTCTGGGGTAAATGTTAGGGATTAAGGCCAGTGTATAAATCTACTACTGTTTAGGATAAAACCTATGCTCAGCCTAGCCCCATGGCTGTCAAGTGTTGGGTTTGTCTAAAAAACTGTTTTGGGCATAGTACACCAGAGCTGGCCCATCAGAAAAAGTAAATGTTTAAGAAGCAAAAAGCTATTACTTACTATACGAAAAATCAACTCAAATCCTTAATGCTGCCACAATACTTCCCCAATTCCAACTAACGTGATGAAAAAGGGACAAGACTATGAAACCAGTGAGAGTCAGTGTGTCAACATCTCAGATGACAGTTGCATGCAACAGAGTAGACCAAGAAGTTAGATGCCCTCCACCAACTGTATAAATGGATGGGGAACTCAATATGCTACATGACTTGGAGTTCAAAAGTATCATGGCATGCAGTTTGACAACCCACCAGTGTAATAGTAAGAAACTAAAATGTCGGCATGATGAAAGATAATTAGGGAAGGCCAAATCTAACCTTATTCCGAGAGAACTACTGCCCTTTCCACTTTTCTGGTACTTTGAACAACATATCTATAATTGTAAAATTTTAATTTGTAATATGAAGCAGAGAGGGGACAAAAGGGAGCAAAACAGACAAGTCTGCCCCCTAAAGCCAACTCTGGATTCATTAATTAGAATAACGCTTACCAACTGTTAAATGTCCTATAGGAAATAACATGGTAAACAAAATCCCTTCCCATCACTCCCTCACTTCTAGGTTCTGCCCCAAATGAAACTGGCATAATAAACTGCATTAATAAAATTTATCCCACTAAAGTTAAGGGAAGTTTCCTTATAAATAATCCTCTCAATTCTCAGCTTCATAAGAACACCCTAATCCCAAGGGGGTGGGTACCTTACCTCTGTAATCTGTAATGGTGGGCGCGGTCAACACAACAATGAAATGTGACGATGTGGGGAAGACAGGAGCAGGCAGCAACAACACAAAGTAACACATTCCACAATGTGAGTGAGAGATGGGACGGAAGGTGGGGGGGAAAAACTTGAGTAAGTACAAATATTAACCAAGAATATTGACCAAACATAGGAATAAATTACCCAGACATAACAGTAATATATTAGTTGGAAAGTATGTAGTTACATGCTTTAAACTCCACTGCTAGTGGTTTGTTTCTCCTTGACTCTACCTTCTCCCTAGTCAAGCATCTCTCTCTGAACTAGGAGCTAGCTGGTGGCCTCGTGAATAGGAAAACGAATGTGCTGTCTAAATCTCGAAAGCAACAGGCCCAATAGGAATTTGACTTCTTGAGGCATTTGTTGCTTCAAGATGAATTTACCCAAAATCATCCCTGCTAAAGGATTATCACAATATAAAATTTTCAAGGAAACAATCAACAGGCAATATATACCAGCCAAGATGCATTTCACCCTTCTTATAGTTGTCAGTATAACCAACGCTCCCTGGAATAAAAATGCAGACAGGCAAAGGCTCCCAGTCTCCTGATAATGTATCACCAGCATACTAGTCTGGACATTCCTGAGCACAGGGGCATACTGATACAGAGCCTCTTGCTTAGACTAAAGGACAGTTGAAGGTTATATGAGTTTAAGACACACACATACCTGAGCTGACTGGGAAATAGCCTCGTCCAGAGCCAGGGCCCGCTGGCGCACCTCCTCTTTAATTTGGGCATACGTATTTTCTGCTTTCTGGTATTTTTCTTGCACCATTTCCCCCTCTTCGGGGTTTAACTCCTTTAGTTGAGGGCCTATCTTTAGCAGCTTATCGATATGAGGTTTGTGTTCAGCAATGGATTCCCTTAGTTGCTATGCAAAGAAATATGGATTAAAATAAAATGAGCCTTCTTATACCAGTTTGTTTGTTTAAATACTTTGATCAGAGCTCATACCAAATGAACAAACTGAGTTACTAAAACCCAGCAAGTCCCAACATCTCACCGTTTATGGAGGGAATAAAATCTAAGTCTTGGACTCTGACTCTAATTCTCTTCAGTTTCAAAAGCCAGTTCACATGTTCCGCCACCCAGGAAGCTTCCCAAAAATCGTCTCTCACTCTCACCCTCCAATACAAATGTATTCCACTGTCTTCTGTACTTGTAAATACTTCTCTGTACTCTACTGTAGTTTGCACGATTTAATGTCTGTCTCCCTGCCCAGACTGGGAGACACTAAGCAGGACCAGCTACAAACAGCAACATTTCTGGTAATCCAACCGATCCTTGACTATACTGCTGGCTACTTCCAGTTTACATCCTTCCTCTTACAGGAATACAGAGATAGCAATAAACATGAGTCATACACCACAAATAAAATAAACATTAAAAAAACTACCTTTAATGGTAACACCATCAGTTGAAGTGTCTACAAATTTCCCTTTCATCTCAACTCTAGGCAGCAAATTGCTTTCTGATATTCCTGAGTGAAGGCTCTCACTCCAGCTAGGGCCTAACCACAAGGAAAGGGCCACCCAACCACAACCAAGTAACACTCCACTGTCACTGGGAAGATTTTAAACTCCCTTGATTTTTACGTGGTGCTTTGTTCACTTCTGCAATACCCAGGTTCCTGACATCTCCATAATCTTTTTTTTTTTTGTGGTACGCGGGCCTCTCACTGCTGTGGCCTCTCCCGTTGCGGAGCACAGGCTCCGGATGCGCAGGCTCAGCGGCCATGGCTCACAGGCCCAGCCGCTCCGCGGCATGTGGGATCTTCCCGGACCGGGGCACGAACCTGTGTCCCCTGCATCGGCAGGTGGACTCTCAACCACTGTGCCACCAGGGAAGCCCCATAATCTTATTCTTTAACTGATTCATATTAAAGGACAAAGGAAATAATTCAGATATGTATTTTTACTGTGCAAAAAAAATTCTAACTGGTTAAGAATTAATTTCATAACATTTACTTATACTCAGTAGGTACTAATAAATAGGCTGTTTTTGAATAAATCGTAGAGCCCATTTTCAGTTCTGTGATTAAATAAAACTCGGCATGCTCCTTACCCTCATTTCCTCTTGTTGCTGCCTGAGCTGCTCATGATCAATAGCAGGAGGAGGTAACTGTGCTATTAGTGTCCGAGTTTCCTCAATCCAGGGGCTGAGCTCCTCATATGTTTCCCAAAACTGGTTCACCAAGACCTGTGCCCGTTCTAGGCGGGCGTAACGCTCTGAATTGAGCAGACTAATGGCTTCGTATTGTTGTATTAGAGACTCTGTCTTTTCCTGTGAACAAACAAAAAAAATGTAAGCATTATTATCATGATGAACCCTTCTTTAAAGTAAAAATGTAAGTATATATAGGTGTGTATATATACATATATATATATATATATACACACACTAAAAAGTTTAAAGGAATACACACTAAAATGCTAAAAAATATGGATTAATCTAGTAAGCTTACAAGTGATTATTTTCTTTATACTCAACTGAATTTTTCTATCATACATATACATAATTTTATAATTTTTAAAATATGAAAGTAGTTTCACAAACAGTAAAACAACACAAGCACAACACACCAAAATTAACCTTTTAGTGAATACCTTTTATAACTTTAGATACAGCACTATTGTAATAGGCCAGTTTGACTGAATCTCTCAGGGGCTAAGATGGGTATTTGCTCATCAAGTTTCATTTGTCTTTTTCCCTCTGATAAAAGTCTCCACAAACCTGGCATTTATGCTTTATATGTTTAGGATGAGCAGCTCAATTTATGAAGACTTCTGAGGAAACAGTGGTTACCTACACCCTTTATAAAAAACAAACCTGGTGTACAAATGGACTCTGTTGGTCAATTCTTTTAGAAATGGGTAATGATTTTTTAGAAGAACCTGAAGCAGAAATTAATATCTGCACACGGTTCTGAAAAATCTATCTACCTGGAAAGGTAACTCAAAGATAACTCATTATGGACTGAGGATGAGTAGCAATTCCTCTGTTATAAAGAAGATGGATTTGCAGTGTATTTCACATTATACAGTACGGCTGTTTAGACATCTGTGAACACAGGGTTAGGAGTCTGAATGCCCCAGAACATCAAGCTGGACTTAAGTTATCACAACCAGTAATAGAGGGAAAAAAAAACTTCTTCAACTATCATTTCACAATTGTACTTCTAATTCACCATGATCAAGATAAGAACAATATGGTGAATAAATAAATGTAGTTTACCTGTAATATAGCTTTTTGCTCTTCCCCACATGTGCCAAAGATTTCACCACGATGACTGAATAGTTCATCCATGGAATCTTTGTGTCGAATGATGTCAATGGAGAAAGCCTTTGAAAAGTAAACTATTGTTAAGTCAAGAAATATAAGAAGCCCGAGCCTGTGTTAGTGAAAAGTAGACATACCCTATGAAAAATTCTTTGCTTTAAAAAAGCCACATCAAAAAAAAAAATCAAAAAAAAAAAAAAAGCCACATCAAAAACTGTTCTTATAAAGTTTGACACTTTGCCTATCCACACATCTTCAATGCTTATCTTTTAGTAGCTTATAAGAATATCTTCCCTCCTGAAAACCAGGAAGAAAACTGCTAACTACTCTTTCTTGGATTAATGGGCCTATTTCGACCCTTTTCACAAAGCAAAAAATCTCTTCCTCATCCTAACCAAATATTTATATAATTAGTCTCTACCCACCATCATGACACTGACTCATTCTACTTTACTTGGGATAGTCAGAAACTCTCTGCTAGTCACTCTTAAGAGACTGATGATTCTTCTAGCTCAGGACACAGTGAATACGTCACTTACCTTCTGTACCTGCAGCTGAGCTGTGGTCTGGTCCTGTTCCAAGCGGATCGGACCCAGCGCCATCAGTTTCCGTTTTGTTTCAGCAACCCAAGCTAGCTCTGCATCAGCAGCTTGCTCATACTAACAGACACATTGAAGAAAAATGGACATATTACAGCCAACGTCCTCCTTCTGAGAATTCTAATTTATTCAACACAGAAAGGCCTAGATTTTCAGTAATACAGTTTACATCTCACAAAGTAAAGCCAAAATTGGTGACAATTTCATAAAATCACAAATCAAGAGGCAGACAATTTAGAGTTGATCCTACTTCAACAAATATGAGTTGATCTTATTTCAACTTCTTTAGAAAGACATTACAGGACCCAGTGAGTGGTTCTACAGCTAGAAACAACCACGGAAACCAAGACTCTTCAAAAGAAATACACTTTCTAATGAGAGTACTTTTTTGAGGCTGTGCTCTTTTTCTGCCAATCCTCTTTCCTACCCGTGCTCTAAACAGTAGCAGTCATGTGTTTAAATACAAGCTACCATGGCGGCAGACGGCTGAGTCAAGTTAACTTGAAGTGCTTGCTCAGCTGAAGAACCTAAGGCCCCAGAAGAACACCAAACCTTTAAATGGAATGCAGTAACGTACGCAATGCCATCAACAAATACAAAACCTAAGAACATGTTCTATGTGACCACTGTTTAATGAGGTCCCTCAGTCTTCTACCTCTTCCTCGTCAACGTTGCGGAATTACACTAATACTTAAAGGAAAGTGAGTTCCCAAGCGTGATAAATTTCACACTGAAATATCTGGCCAGGATGAGGGATATTAATTAAGACATAACAGGAATGCACTTGGCATCAGAGCAAACTTCTCTGTGGTTCAGAAAGCATTTGCTTATCACTATGAACTCAAGGAGTCATGTTATATTAATTTATTTTTTGCACCATGGCACATTAATAGGTGCATATCCAGCTACAAAGAAAAGCAAATGACTTTTCCCAGAAAGTAGGAAGGAAAAAGGATTGAGGGAAATATGACACCTGTGTTTACTTGGGAGGGTTCTATTTTGGATGGCTCTGCTATTTTGGTTAGCATATTTGATAGTAATTATAGTTCTTGGTTCTGTCCCCTTTTCCATCTAATGCTAAAACAGCTGATTATGTCAAACTAAGATTGTGATGCACTTGGACCTTTCGGATCTAGATATTATCTACCCCCATCACCATCTGCCTCTTAGCAGGGCAGTAGCAAGGAAAGGGCTCACACACTCTCTTCTCCAAGTTCTTTTCTGCTCAAAGGGGTCAAGTATTTTTGGTCAAACCTAGATCCATCCTCACTTACCTTTACCTAATCAGTTCCCACCACTGAAATGATTCGTTGCATCAGATTTAGCTTGATCTCATTTATTCCTATTCCTGAGCCTGTATTTATGTGGGTCATAGTTTTGTACTTCACGCTGCCTAAAATATTAATGCAGAGGTGTTTATAAAGATTACCTGTTGTGATCTCTGAATAGCAGCATCGATTTCATCCACCCTTTGTCCAACAGTGTCACTGACCAGCTTGTACTGTTCATTGGCATCAGACACAAGTTTATCCAGCCCTTCTCTGGCTCTCCAGGGCACCAGCTCTAAGAGAGCACGGCTCACCTCATTCACTGTGTCCAACACCAGCCTGTGCTCCATGACCTCCTTCTTTAGCTCCTAAAGAGGGAAAAAAGTTTTCAGGCCATCCCTTGCTAAATTAAGCACATTAGCAGCTGTGCTGGGTGGAAAGTGCTCTCTCTACCACACATCCCAGCAGGGCTCTGACCTCCTTCCTTCACTTATTTATTTTTTTTCTTGTCTCAGATTTTTCAATCACTCCACAGCTTGACTTTAGGCTTAGCCGCTTAGAACTGTCTGCAAGACTTCTCGAGCCAGACTGTCTCTGGGTAACATGAATGGTGCTTTTTGCTTTTTTTCTGCTTACTTCAGTAGAAATGATAAATAATGCTTTAATCATAGGTATTTACCTCAACAAGTACCTACACAGTATTTCTGCACATCTAGAACTGCACTAGATCCTGCAGGAGAATCAAACATAACCATGAAGTACTCTTTTAGAGAATGAACTATGACAGTAAATTCTAAAATGTTGCATGTAAAGCAAGCTTCTTACGGTGTTTTTTTAACAGTTTTTTAAAACAATTTTATTTATTTATTTTTGGCTGCGTTGGGTCTTCATTGCTGTGCGCAGGCTTTCTCTAGTTGCAGCGAGCGGGGGCTACTCTTTGTTGTAGTGTGCGGGCTTCTCACTGCGGTGGCTTCTCTTGTTGCAGATCACGGGCTCTAGGTGCGCGAGCTTCAGTAGTTGTGGCTCGCAGGCTCAGTAGTTGTGGGCTTAGCTGCTCCACGGCATGTGGCATCTCCTTGGACTGGGGCTCGAACCCGTGTCCCCTGCATTGGCAGGTGGATTCTTAACCACTGCGCCATCAGGGAAGCCCTTCCTAGGGTTTTGAGAGTCAATCTTTTTTCTTCTTCAGACCATAACAAGTGCTCTTATATAGGTCTGTATATCAAATTTTATTTTCCAAGAATAAACGAAAAACGAGGCAGGCAGAAATTTTTGGTTTACGTTTAAGGTATAGATAGTTGGTATTAAACACAAGAATTTGAACTTAAGGATTCTAAGAGGAAAAATTTTTTCCCTTTACAGTGTGAAATGACAGCTCACCTTCTGCCTTTGCTGAAACTGGGGTATTTGCTCCCCTGTGGGAGACTGTCCTCCACTGGCTGCCAGCTCCTCCTCCACTCCCCTCAGCCACCAGGTCAGTTCCTCATACGTGGACTGGAACTTGGCGGCCAGCTGCCGAGCTTGCTCTAAGGTTCTGAGGGCCTTGGAGCTAGTGAGTGTGATGTCTGCATAGCGAGTCTTTATGCCATCCAGTTTCTCTTGGATAAGCAATACCTCTTCACCTGTGGGAGACAGCACACAATTATTCACATTTAATAGGATATGAGGGAGCCCTCTTAACCTCCCTTTCTTCAAATCAGAGCTCAGCTTTTATAGATGCTCTCTCCCTATGGCAGTGGTTTCACCTAGCATCCCACACTAAGGGAGGTGGGAAATACACCTTCAGTCAATAGAAGAAGTGACTTCTGAGATTATTAAGATCTGAGTTTGACTGCAGGTGTTCCTACACATTCTCAGCACCTTTCAGTAAATGCTGGCATTCACCATATTGGAGGGCAGGGGGAGCCTTCATCTATAACCAGATCTGAGACAACAGTGTTTTAGTTTTCAAAAATTGAGCAGGAAATAGGAACCCAAGCTGCCCGTCACCTGGGAGCACGTGGTAATACAATCTTAGTGAGTACTAAGCTCCTCCTATCTGCAAAGAGAAGTGGCTACTGCAGGGTGCTGATGTAATTGTCTGTGGGACCACAGAGGTGCTAAGAGATGCACTTTTCAAAGTACCTGTGGTTTGTTTTAGAAGAGCCTGGCCGTTTTTAATAGCTTGATCTACATTCTTCTTTCTATTAACAATTTCTTCATTTAAAGCCTGAAAGGAAAGAATACCATTAATCCTAAAACTATGGCACAACAAAGGGAAAGAAATGTGAGCCCTTTAAGAGACCAAATTTAAAGTAAAGAGATCAATACCAGTTTAGTTTAAACATGAGATATTTGATTCCTTCATTTTCTCTTTGGTTACCCCCTTCTTTAATTACTCAAAACAATGAAATCAGCTACTTATAGGCAAACTTTCCTTTGATGAGAAGAGATTTAGGACTAAATCCACTTTACTAATCTATTGGTACCAAACGTGAACCCAAGAAAGGTAGAAGTAGAATTCAGCAAAAATGTCTACTATGTCCAAAATAAAGAATAAGGCAGAAAGTTCAACAGAAGAAAGTCAGCAAGAACGGGCTGACTTAAATCAGGATCCTGGTTAAAAACTCTCAATATCTGAAGTCAACGAAGCAGAAGAATCTGAGATTATTAAAACCCAAAAACTGCTTTGCTGATTTTTACCATCCCCAAGGAAATGTCACAAAAACAAAAACAAAAAGGGGCAAATTGTTGTTTCTACTCAGATGACACAGAATCCCTGGAATTTGAGTATATAAATTCTAGAACCATTAAAAAACCCTAGGCACTACCATTTAGGTAATCTGGTTTTGTTACAGAACATTCTTTCACATAACTGCTCAAGTGGAAACTGAATGATAATTCCTTGATGATGTAAAACATGAGTTGGAATTGAGATGGCCCGATTACATTCTGGATCATCTTCTAGGATTATTGATTCGGTCTGTTAAGTACAAGTATTTCCATGTAAATCATCAAAAAATAGATTAGTCCAGTCTGTAACTATGCACTTGTGTATAAAATAAAGTTGAAATGTTTGGAATTTAAAAAAAGAGAGAGAAATGAAGAGAAACATGAATCAAAATTACAAAATAACTTAGTAACATAATAAGAATGGAAAACATGAATACCAGGTGGTCAGCATGCTGCTTCTGCAGGACATCCTGTCTGTAATCCTTTACGAACACTGAACTGAGCTTGTCCTCAACCTCAGCCAGCCAGTTGAGCACCTCCACCTCATCCTCCCCGAACAGCCTAGCGTTAGACAGTGCTTGTTCAAGCAGGGCTGCTTTCCGACAGCACCGGTCTTGAATCTCACTGAATCGGGCCTGCAATGAGTCTAGCTTTTCAGACAGTACACCCTGCTCTGCAGAACATGTCAGGGAGGAGAGGGACTGCCCAATTTTGACTGCCTGGTGCACATCTGTTGCATGGCTTTCTATTTCTTCCTCCAGAGCCTGGAAATCCAGATGGAAAAAATGAATAACAGAAACAAAATAAATGAAATGTAGACATGAAACAATGAATCACAAATGATATAATAATAATATAAAAGTTCACCTACTGAAGGGCAAAAATAACATAGAAACAGAGAACAAAAGCTGTTTTTCCTGATAGCAGCCTATTAGGCCATTTCTATTTTTACTTCAAGAATGTGACTAGTCCAATTAATAACTGGACCATATTTTAAATTAAACTTATTGAAAAACCCCCACAAAACACATCTTATAGAATGCTGCAGGCAGTTTTCTAGGATTTCTGGTTCCAGTTCTGTGTTTTCATTTACCATAACTACTTCTTACCTTGTGCCGAACAATCTGCTGCTGTATTTTGGCAGTCTGAGTGCCAACAGGTTCTGAGTTAGCGAGCTTTTTCTCTGTGACAGATAAGAAGTCAGAAATAGGCTCAGCTGTCTCATGGAATTGTTTGGCCAGAACCAGGATATCTTCCAGCTGTTTTTGCCTACATAAATATATAGAACAAGCTGCTCAGGCAAAAAGTCACATTAAGACTGATAATAGTACTATATTCAGTAAAAGACCAACCTTAATGAGGCACATTTGAAATATCAATAGTAAACAGAACACACATAAACAGTACTTTGCTGTTTTAAAGGCTTTCATAAGCAGTACCTTATTTTGATTCTGTCATGCCCTTGTAAGGCAGGCAGAATTATCCCACTATTACAAAAGAGAAAAACAACCCTGAAGGCTTAAAGAAAGATCTGTCCAGGTCGCCCACTGGGTAGCAATAGTACAATGAGGATTATAATCAGACCTTCTACTACTCTGTCTCCTATTGGATGTGGCATGTGCATCCTCTGTACAGGTGACCAAAATAAAGTTTAAAGGAGTAAAAAAAAATCATCAGTTTTCATTTCTCTTTCCCCATCACTGCTACCTTCACTTGTGAGTGAAGAGAAGAGAGAGCATTTGAAGAGCAAAGGCAGACCAAGCTATGAATGAGAACCCCCCTTCCTATCTCCCCAATCCAGTCAGGCTTCTAGTAATTTCAAGCCCCAGAGCATAACTTTGAATTCTGATTCAAGGCAAAAAATGACCTCAAACTAGCTGAATTTGCCAAGGCAAACAGCAGCCAAAAGATATATGGACTTTATAAATGGAATCTTAAATCTGGAATCTTATTTAATGTAACATCCACACTTAGCTTGGATTTCAAATACCCTGCAGATTAAAATCAGCAAATTACAAAAGGAGAGAGGAAGCCTGAATGCTGGAGGCAGCCTAATGAGCAACAGACAGAAAAACCACCGCAGAACTGCATAAGCACACAGATTAACAATCAAAGGCCATGACGATGACGCTGGAGCGTTAAAAACAGACTCAGTGCTATGTCATCTGAAAAGGCCCTGGCAGCATGTGACTTTTACTTCAGAAAACCTTCACTGAACACCTACTCTGGACAAACTTATCTTAATAAGAAATGATTTAATATAAAGATCTGCCATCTTAATTATCTGGAAATTTAATTATGCTCGAGTATAAAGAAAAATATATTTCTAGATGCTATTTTTAAATGTCAATATAAAGTATAGAACTTCCTTTCTTAGTTTATGTCCACTTGCAAAATACATCTTGAATTAATAATACAACTAAAACATATAATCTTAAATATTATTAATCAAGAATTTCATTTTTAAAATATTGCTTGGTGGGTTATTTTAATTGGTTAATGACCTGCTTATAGATTTTATTCTTTTTTTTAAAAAGAATAAAATACTATATTTTATACTGGAGTATAGTTGAGTAACAATGTTGTGTTAGTTTCAGGTGTACAACAAAGTGATTCAGTTATACATATATATGTACCTGTTCTTTTTTAAATTCTAAATTTAAAAAATTTCATTCTTAAAAAAATTGCCCCTAATTTCTATGTCTTTCTTACTCACCTCTGATTTTGGAATCTGAAAGTTTGAAGAAATCAATGTAATAGGATTTGGGGTAGCAAAGAGAAGAGCTAAAATAATTTAGAGGCATCGAAAAACCAGTATTAAAGAATCTAAATAAAAGTCTTTAGGATGTCTACAACAAGTGACACTGCTCTTGGTATTTCTCTTTAAAATACTGACTCAGAAACTGTGTTAGACTAGGAGGATGGAAGCAAGTAGGGTAGAAGGAAAGAGTCATAAAAAGATACATTAGGAACAAACCATGACTTTAGTGAGCTTAAGGATCTAGGAGATAAGTACATAAAATAATGACCATAATACAAGGTACAGATGATGAGTTATGGCAGTTAAGATGAAAGTGAAATTGTTCTATGCTTGGGGAATAAAGAAAACCTTCAATAAAAGCAGGGGAGATGAATAGAAGTATTTCATGGAAGATGCAACACCATCAGCAAAGACAGAATTAGGGAACTGACAGAAGATACTGAAGAACCGAATACGGTTTACTGTGCCCACAAGGAATGAGAATAGTGGAAACTAAGAAAGGTAGGTTAGGGCCAAACAGTAGAGGGCTTTGAATGTTGGATTAAAGAGACTTTATTTTATAGGCAACAGGGAGTCATTAAATGTCTCTGAGCGTGCAAAGAGGGGAAGGCCTGAGGGTAAGCAGCAGTAGAGTGATGATCAGGTGAGCCACCTCATGGGAACTAGCCCAAGTGAGAGTTTGTAAGTCATGAACTGAGGCTCTACAACTCTCATACTGATTTCTGATTAGTTATCATTTATTTTTAAAACTGAGAACAGTATAAGCTAAAAGTGAAGACATGGTGTGACTTATTAAAAGCTCAAGTGACACTGGGCTAACTTATAGCTATGGAAAGAGAAAGCACTTCCTTGGAGAAGAAAAGTATACTGCCTGTCTCGTGGCCATTTAGTGAAGAAAGTCCATGCATCTCTTGAATGCTCATTTAACAGAACCACAGACTAGCTCCTAGATGTAAGAACATCTAATATTAGGATAAGCTAACAGAAAAGAACATGATAAATTTCAATTCCAAGTATCGAAAACATTATTTATAAATATGAATGGAAAAAATCTGTTTCCAAAACTCAGAAAATAACTTGGCTGGATTATAGGAGTCTGCGTCTGCTGTTTGGAACCAAGATTATATTGCAACAGAACACCACCAAAAAGCAATGAGTCTTCCAGGTCTCAGAAATTTATGGAGTAGCTGAGGCTCATTTCCTGAGTTACTCTGGTTATGAGGATCACCTCTAAAAACTTATCTCTCTTCAAGACAAAAGCCGTTAAACACCTACCAAAGCACTGTATGAACCATTCAGGGGCTTTTAGAGCACCTCAGTGATACAAGTCAGAAACCGCCTCGGACCTATATTCCTCAAAACCCCAGCGGCTTTACCTGGCTGCTGCCTTGCTGAGTAGTCCTGTCCATCTAGTTTCAAGACTCTCCAACTGCCCAGTGATCTTCTCTCTATCAGCCCGCTCAGCTGCCTGGGCTATTCTGCCTCCTTCTGCTTGAAGCATGTCTACTGTGGCCTTTCGATCATCTAGGAGCCGCTGGAGCAACTGATGTACATGTTTAAAAGGAATGAAAAGTGAGAACATGGGGTCACTTTAAAATCTGAAACAAGGAAAACAAACAAAACCCAAAACCTCACCCCACTGAGCCCTAAGTTTAATTGAATAATGAAGTTTTTTTTTTTATCCTAAGGCAAAAACATGAGATATAATTCCTACCACCCATATAAACTTTTCATACACTTAGGGTTTTAAATGGAGCAGTGACTATCATTATGTGACTGATAGGGAACTTAGTTTGAACCGGGAGAAAAAGGCACTGAAATGGAAATTAAACCAAAAATATATACATATATAGATAGAACCTTACACATGATATACATTATTTAAATACTGCTGACCCAAAAAACACTAAAAACCTCTTAAGATAAAGTGGTGACTGAAACACTGAAATAGGATAAGTGAACAAGCAAAATGGTTCAGTTCAATACATGTCATGGTAATCTAGGAGGTTATAAAGTAAGATGATGAAAATCAATTTCTGTCTTTCTTTTCTGGATCACACAAGGTAGGTTAGGATTCTACTAAAACTCCTGAATATGCTCCTGAAACCATAAGCAAATGTGTTGTCTGTCATTCCCTACGGCTGTTACAGTTCACTGCCCCAACATTCTCACTTACCTTCTGTTCTTGGATCTGTGCTTTCACCACTTTATACTCAGCAGATGGGGGTTTCTGATTGGCTATGAGCTCCTCAGTGTCTGCCAACCAGCTGAGCAACGGCTCCAAGGCATCTTGGAACTTCCCACAATGCAACAAAGCCTCCTGGAGTTGTGCGATTCTTTGTGCAACCTGTATCACAGACATGGAGGTTCATTACGAGAAAGGAGAGAGCTTTTAAATGACTACTCACCCCTTTTTGTAACTACAGACTGGAACTGCAAATTTTTATTTGCATTCAGGTGCCAGGGAAACCAGAGATTGCAATGTCTCTTTTCTCTGCCCTCCATCCCCAGTATACTCACCTTTTTATTCAATGTGTTCCACCGAGCGTTGATCTCTTCCATGTCATGTTCCAAACCCTGCACATCACAGTTTTTTCCGGCACTCTGGATCAAACCCTGGCCGAGTCCATTCACCTGCTGTAGTTTCATCTGAAGAGGATCCACCTGTTCTTTCTGAAACATCTAGATAATTGTAAGCCAAAGAAGATTTAATCTAAAGGCAATGAGATCCTCTACACCACACAGCAACTGGTTATTCTTGGGAGATTTATGATTTAACAAGGGAGGGCCAGGAATAACAAGAGAAAACAAGCCATTTGTACAGGAAAGTATCAAGGAAACGTGGTTTCATATTTCAATACATACATTCTCTTATGGACAAGTAATTACAGAGAGTTACAGCACTACTTAGGCATTTAACTCAATGACTCGTGGTTTGTTTTTGTTTGTTTTTTAATCTTCTTAATTTTTAATGCAAAAAGCTATAGAGAGTAAAAGCAGCACCAGCCTCAAGATATCATGAAAGTGTGATGCATATCAGTCCTAAAAGGGAAGACTGACTAGTATTTAAGATTAAAAATACCTTGGGGAATAGCTTTAATTGACCACTGATACATGCAAGGCTCTTCTCTGACTTGGACTAATAACTCAATTAGCCAAAACATATTAATGGTGTGAAGAACACCAACCTCATAGCTTAATCCCCCTGTGGCTATTTAACTCCATTCTGTTCCAAGGCCACAGACCACACACAGCCAATAATCTTGAAATAGTATTCTTCTGATTACAAAGGGAAATGGGCCAGTAATACTGGGAGATGTCCTTAACAACTTCAGGCACCTACTCTGAGTAAGATGCAGGTATACATAAAATATTTTTAAAATAATGATACTATAGATCCATGTGCACCATGAAACAATGGAATTTTAAAACAATATGAACAAGTGTAACATGCAATGTGAATGTTTCTTTCTAATGCAGTCAAGGTCCATTATTACTTGGAACTTTCTAGAAGGAAACAAAGAGTCACAAGAGAACAGTACTTTTGCCACTCTAATGGTATTAAGGAAAAGAATGAGATAAATATTTGTCCCTAAGATCAGATTTCTCTCAATTATCAGAGGATAAAATGAGCCATATTTCCACTAGTCTAGATCTATTTCCATTCTTTTCTCTTCCATAAAAAGTTCCTTCAGTTTCAGTGAGACAGGTGAGCCAATTAAAGCCAAAGAATGACAGAAAATCGAAGAGGACAAAAATAAATGTGAAAGAAAACTGTAAGTTTGGGTAAGACTAATTTTGGCCTATGTGAGACCACAGATCACACTAGGATTAGGAAACTGATTCTAGCAAGAGTGGTCTGTGGCTGAACAAGTGAGTCACCAGGGAGGAAAGGCTCCAGGGAACACTGAAAAAGGAAGGTTATACAGGTACTCACCAGTGGGCTTCATTTTACACTATAATCCGACTACACCATATTTTGTTAGGCAACACTACAAGGCAGTTCAGTTAAAAATGACTGTTACTCCGACAGCATGGTTCCCAGAGAAAGCAAGTGCTATGATTCTATTTTGTGTTAAAGATGTTTTCACTGCAGAAAAATCAGAGCAGAGGGGGGAAAAACAACTCCCACGGCTTAAGCTGCTTGAGTGCAACAAAACGGCTGTGGGGCAGGGGTTGGAAAGGCAAAGAAAGCAGAAATGCCTAAGGTACAGAGAGAAGATGTCAAGTCCACACTGAAGAGCCCCCTTTTACTCAGTAATTAAATCCTGTCTCATGCTATGACTGACATTTAATTTTTTCTCTGTTGTGCCAATATGGTAGCCAACAGCTACTTGTGGCTCTTTAACTAGAAATTCAGTTCCTCAACCACACTAGCCACATTTCATCGGGTCAACAGCCACGTGTGGCTAGGGCCTAATATATTGGGCAACACAGAGAATCCCTCCTCTCCTGGCAAGAAGCCCTATGGGCTAGCGATGTAAATGACACACAAAAGCAAAAATAAAATTTAAATAGCTCAACAATCTCTTTCATATAACACAGCGAATTCTTTTCTTAAAATCTGGATTTACTTTGTTCGTGAAGATTTCACATAGAAGCATTAGAGGTTACTTCATTTCCCATGCCCACTCTATGGATTAAGTTGACAGGGAATGGGTATTTGTCTCACTTTTTCCCCCAGAAGTTAAAAAATATACGAAAGTGCCTCTAGATACTAAGTACTGTCTAAATATTTATACTGAGCACCAGTGAACAGAATGTTAAAGAAAGTAAATTTGAAAACACTTGCTCCTTTTCTCTCAACTCCCAAATAAAGCTGTTGTGCAAAACCAGTGCTTTTAGGATACATTAAATTCCTACTCCTTACTATTTCAGTGGGACTGTGCCATGTTATTAACTAACCAGTGCTGGCAGACATTTCCCAGAGCGGAACACTAGTAAAAATTATTGCAAGGCCGTAAGATGCAACAGGGACATAAAACAGAAAACTTCCCAAAGAACTTCTTCAAATGCTTTTATCTTTGGTAACACCACAGTCTCCCAGTTTTCATCCTGACTGATCCTTTTTTGATGTCCTTTGCTCACTTCCTCTTCTACATCTCCAAATGTTAGCCTTTGTGGGTAGGGATAAGAGTAGCATGTCAGTCCTGAGCCCTCTTCTCATTCCACACTCTCCTCTAGGCAATTCTATCCATTCCTACGGCTTTAAATACTTACCATGATAAATGCTCATCACTCTAACATTTATAAATATCTTTTGAATTTCAAATCTGGATATCCAACTACTTGCTTAATATTGCCATACAAATGAATCACAGGCATCTTGAACTTAACCATTCCAAAATCGAACCTGCTAATTTCCTCTTCCCCAAGTCTGTTCTTCCCTAAGCAATTTACTACTGCCCCCATTGTATGGCTGTGAGCATAACTGACGCCATTTTGGGCCCTTAGAGCTCCTCGCATCCTTTTGCTGATCCAACCCAGGACTGTACCGTACAGTAAATCACTTCTCTGTTGTCACGGGCTTTGTAGATAATAGATATTGTTTAATAATCATCAGGACCCAGTAGCCCCTATGCTCTGTTAGTCCCCAAACAATGATGAAAACCTTCACTGACATATATTCCTGGCGCCCATGAGACTAGTACCCATTCATAAATCTTGACTTAGGAATGCATGTCCTGTTTCCAAGCACCTGCTGCCCCCACCCCATAAACCCCAGACCCTAGGTTAACTGTAGAATTGTCCCAGTGGCCCCCTGGGCAGTGCAGAGTACAGCTGCGAATGCTTCGAGTTGTTGTCTGTCTAATCTCACCCTGACAGTAAGTTACCCTATAATAAACTGATCTATTGATTATATGGAGCTACCTGCCTCCTTTTTTGGTCTCAAGATGCCTTCTCGGTTTAATGAGTACTTTTTGTTCCCTCCACCCTCCAACACCCATCCACTCAGTTGTGCAAACCAGAACTAGAAGCCATCTTTGATAACTCCCCCTCCCTCCCTCCCAATATGAAAGCCATTATCAGGTCTTATTGATTCTGCCTCCAAACTGTATCTTAGATCCATCCAATTGTCTTCAAATCCACTGACATCTCTCTAGTCCAAGCCACCTGGACAATTGCAGTAATCTAGCAGGCTTGTTTACTCTGTCCTTGATCCCCTGCAATCCACTCTAAACACAGTAGCCAGTGTGATTTTTTTTTTAAGTTGCAAACCACTCTGTGTTTTCTGTATTCCATGTCAATAATCATAATACGAACTAACAAGTATAAGACAAAAGAAATCTGAGAATTATAAACCCCGGATAATGTTGAGAATGTTTACTGTCAGTGTGAACCAGTTTTCTCTATCTTTAAGCTGAGAGCCATCTTTTAAAAAACGTAAATGAAATCATTTCACTCCCCTACTTAAAATCTTTCAATAGCTTCTTACGGCTCTTAAGGTAGAAATCCTTTTGAGGACTTCTTTCTCAGCCCCTGCATCATCTGGCCCCTTCCTAACTCTCCAGGTTTACTGCAAGGCACTCTTCCGGAACCCTTGCCCACTGTGGTCAAGCCACTTGGCTTTCTTTTAGCTCTAACATGCCAAGCTCTTCCCAGTTACCATTTCCTTTGTCTGGAATGCTCTTCCCTCTGACTCTCTAAGTAACTAAATAACTTATCCTTCAGGTTTTAGTTTTAAAATTCCTTCCCTGACACCACAATTGAAGTTAAACACCCCTATTGTTTCTCATCATAACCTTTATTTTTTATTCAAAGCATTTGCCACATTTGTAACCATGTATTTGTGTCATTTTTGCTTAATGTCTGCCTCCCCTACTACAGTATAAGTTCCACAAGGGCAGGGACCATGCCGATGCTATTCACTGCAGAAGCCCCAGTGCCTGGCTCAGAGTAGCTACACAATAAATATTCATCCAGTAAATGAATGAATCCTTGCATAGAAATGGTGTTAGAGAAAGCAAACAAATCCATAAAAGTTCTGCTGATCAGCTGAGTATTCAAACACTGAACTGAAGTTGCGGGGCTCCCCAGTTTTTGCTTAAAGAGACTTTCTTGGCAAATTTTAATTTTATAGAACCACTGTTTTATACAAAAGGTTTTTTTCTTCCATTGAACCAATGACTGGAAATAAGACTAAGGAAATCTAAACATGAGGAGAGGCCTTAAATAACCACATATTGTTCTTAGTGGGCCTAGGATCCCACTACAGAAATAGCAAGCAAGTTCTGGCCTTTTGCTTCCTCTATCAAACCTTCTTGAGATTGCAATTGGAAAGCTTTTATCTATTTTAACCATGTATACATGTGTACATTTGTACACGCACATGCAGAGGATCTAAAGCAGTTCATTTTAAAGCATATATTTTGCAGCTGGGCTACAATTTCCTTCTCCTGTCATTTATATCAGGCAATATTTCATAAAATGACAACCTCCTGTAGCTGGAAGGATCCTTAGAGATTACCTAGCCCCACCTACTCATTTTGTAGATGGGGAAACAGAGATCCCAGAGACTGATATTAAGGGTTTCTCTGAATATTCTTCCTTTATGCAGATTTGACTGGCTCTTTATAATGTAATCCCTATATTTCATTGATTATTGCTGTAGGCTTTATACTAGAAATATTCTGTATAATCAAGAATGCTGGTGACTTTGGATAGGTTGCTGGGATCTTAGTGTCAATCCCAAATTCAGTAAAACTCAGAAAACTGAATCAAATCCCTCAATCTGAAAGGTGATGCATTCTAATTTGATGGGATGCCTAATTACAAAATAACTGGTGAAGCCCAGGTGACACTACCATCACTCAGCTAAGCAGGAGGATCTGTGGCACAGTTGACGGCTTATAGCCTACAATCAAGACGGTTTTTCATTGCTGGCAGCTGCATGTTTAATGGGTCCTCCAGCTAAGGCTGCCCTGGAAGGTTCTGCAATGGGGTGAACCCAGCTTTCTTGCAGCATCCATGGATATTCAGGAGATTAATATTCATCCACTCGCAACAGGGAAGGCATATTATGAAGAAGGCGCTGTTTTGGGTCCCGGGGATGGTGTAAAATCAAAACCACCTCCTCAGTCAGTAACCCCTGACTGTATTTGACTAAACTTCTAACTCCTTCACTGCTTACCAGCGACCAAATGACGACAGGACAGTGAACTGCAGAAAGCTGCCACTTTCAAAATCCTTTGACCAAGAATATGCTCAAGGACAGGAAGCCTGGGAAGAGGGTTCACAACACATTCTGTTTTCTAACATCAGGAATCTCAAAATCCTGGAGCTAAGAGAGACCCAGGAGGACATCAGCCCAATTCTCATTTTATGGATTAAGAAACAAGAGGTCCAGGAAAGAAAAAGTGACTGCTTCAGGATACAAAGTTTGACAAGATGACTAAAATGCCTCTTTTTCATAAATATTATTGTGCCTTATTAGGCTTTTAAAAACACACATTTGTATTAAAAAACTGTTATTCACACATCTACATATGGCTTTCCTCCAACCCGCCTTGGTGAATTCTTTCAACTAACCAACATATCTATTCGAAAGGGAAAGGGTTGGGGGGCTTCCCTGGTGGCTCAGTGGTTAAGAATCCGCCTGGCAATGCAGGAGACACGAGCCCTGGTCCGGGAAGATCCCACATGCCGTGGAGCAACTAAGCCCCTGCGCCACAGCTACTGAGCCTGCGCTCTAGAGCCCGCAAGCCACAACTACTGAGCCCATGTGCCACAATTACTGAAGCCCGCGCGCCTAGAGCCCCTGCTCCACAACAAGAGAAGCCACCACAATGAGAAGCCTGCACACCACAATGAAGAGTAGCCCCTGCTCGCCGCAACTAGAGAAAGCCCGTGAGCAGCAACAAAGACCTAACGCAGCCATAAATAAATAAATAAATAGATAGATAGAAAGGGAAAGGGGGGGAGCATGTTGATAGTAATTGAAATCTTCTATGTTTGGTGCGTTGAATGGATTATCTCATTTTATCCTCACAACCCTCATAGGGTTCTTCTGCCTTAACAAATGAAGAAACTGGAGCCTCAGGACATTTAACTGTCTCAGAGTAGTTAAAAAGTACTCCAGGTCTCACTCCAAAGTCCACATTCTAGCCTCTACCTGACTGCTGACATCACCGATGAATAAGCAGCCTCTTGATTTAGGAAAGAACATGCTTATTGTAAAATTCAAAAGCAGAATCACCCTTTCTTGTTAATAATCTTTTTCAAAATGTAAGCCAAAAACTGTTTACATCCCTGTTTTCTTTGGGTTTTGCTTATGTCTGAATTAAAAACAATGAGAGTCTGAATTATGAAGTTTTTCAGCAGATAAAAACACATTTTCCCCATAAACTCAATAAAAAGACCAAAAAAGCCCAGGAAAGCCCAGATACCTCAAAGGGAACCAAAGAAAGAACAATCTGTGCCCTTTCTAATCACCACCAAGTCAGAGAACTTGCAAACCTCACTTTACTCTCCAGATCCTTCCCCAACAACATGAGCAACAATTACCTCATTTGAATTTAATCCATCAACTGCAGCCAGAGGCACTTTCCCATGCAGCACTGTGCCAGTCACCTCTTTCATTCCAAATGCTGGGGAATCAAGGTCCTCCTTGATCCACATTCCAGCAGGGGAAGCCTCCTCTAGAACAGGACTTCCTTCTTCTAAGACAGGCACTGAGTCAGTATGGGCAGTATCTCCCTGGAAGGGTACGCCAGCAGGGAACACTTCCTCCACAGCAGGCACTGCAGCAGCCGGGGCAGCAGGCTCCCCTGGGGTGGGCACTGCAGCAGTAGGGGCAGCAGGCTCCCCTGGGGTGGGCACTGCAGCAGCTGGGGCAGCAGGCTCCTCCGGGGTGGACACTGCAGCAGCTGGGGCTGCAGACTCCTCTGGGGTGGACACTGCAGCAGGCAGGGCTGCAAATTCCCCTGGGGTGGGCACTGCAGCAGCTGGGGTGGCAGCCTCCTCTGGGGTGGGCACCACAGTAGTGGGAGGTGCAGGCTCCTCTCGGGTGGGCACTGCATCAGCTGGGGCAGCAGGCTCCCCTGGGGTGGGCACTGCAGCAGCTGGGGCGGCAGGCTCCCCTGGGGTGGCAGGCTCCCCTGGGGTGGGCACTGCAGCAGCTGGGGAGGCAGGCTCCCCTGGGGTGGGCGCTGCAGCAGCTGGGGAGGCAGGCTCCCCTGGGGTGGGCACTGCAGCAGCTGGGGTGGCAGCCTCCTCTGGGGTGGGCACCACAGTAGTGGGAGGTGCAGGCTCCTCTCGGGTGGGCACTGCAGCAGCTGGGGCAGCAGGCTCCCCTGGGGTGGGCACTGCAGCAGCTGGGGCGGCAGCCTCCCCTGGGGTGGCAGGCTCCCCTGGGGTGGGCACTGCAGCAGCTGTGGCGGCAGCCTCCCCTGGGGTGGGCACTGCAGCAGCTGGGGCGGCAGGCTCCCCTGGGGTGGGCGCTGCAGCAGCTGGGGTGGCAGGCTCCCCTGGGGTGGGCACTGCAGCAGCTGGGGCTGCAGGCTCCCCTGGGGTGGGCACTGCAGCGGCTGGGGCTGCAGGCTCCCCTGGGGTGGACACTGCAGCAGCTGGGGCTGCAGGCTCCCCTGGGGTGGGCACTGCAGCAGCTGGGGCGGCAGGCTCCCCTGGGGTGGGCACTGCAGCAGCTGGGGCTGCAGGCTCCCCTGGGGTGGACACTGCAGTAGCTGGGGCTGCAAACTCCCCTGGGGTGGGCACTGCAGAAGCTGGGGCAGCAGGCTCCTCTGGGGTGGACACTGTAGCAGCTAGGGCTACAAACTCCCCTGGGGTGGGCACTGCAGCAGCTGGGGCTGCAGACTCCTCTGGGGTGGACACTGCAGCAGCTAGGGCTGCAAACTCCCCTGAGGTGGGCACTGCAGCAACTGGGGTGGCAGCCTCCTCTGGGGTGGGCACCACAGTAGTGGGAGCTGCAGGCTCCTCTCGGGTGGGCACTACAGCAGCTGGGGCAGCAGGCTCCTTTGGGGTGGGCACCACAGTAGTGGGAGCTGCAAGCTCCCCTGGGGTGGGCACTGCAGCAGCTGGGGCAGCAGGCTCCTCTGGGGTGGGCAATGCAGCAGCTGGAACAGTCCCCTCCAGGGAGGATTCTGCAACAGCTAGTACATCCTCCTCTGTGATGGCCACTGAAGCAGGTGGAGCAGTCCCCTCAGGAGCAGGCACTGCAACAGCTGGGGCAGCAGCCCTCTCTGTGGCTGATACTGCAGCAGCTGCGACATGTGCCTCCATGGTGGCCACTGGAACAACAGGTATACCCTCCTCTGGGAAGGGCACTGTAAGAGCAGCTACAGCAGTTCCCTCTGGGGCAGGCACTGCAGCATCTAGGGCATCTTCTTCTACAGTGGGCACTGCAGCAGTTGGGTCAGGCTTCTGTGGGATGGATATCCATTCCTCCAAAACTGGTTCCGTATTACTAGCCTTGGTAACTTGTTCCTCCAGAAGGATATTTAGCAATGAATCTGAATCTCTCATTTCTGTTTCCCCTCCCGCTAATGAGGCCACATTCAGCTTGGGCTTTGTGTCATTCACAGTTTCCACTCCATTTCTGTTATGTCCCAGTCCTCCAACCTGCAGGTGCAGACTCAGGATCTCTGACTCTGGGGACTTCCTCTGGAGATCCTGGGAGACCCACTCTGGGAGGTCTCTAGGAAGATGTGCTGGGGCTCGGTCCTCCAGCCTGGCATCATAACCCAGTGCCTGTGCTTCACCATCCTCATCACAAGCTCCTTCCACGGACAACAATTCACAAAGGTCCACATCTCCCAAGGAAGTCAGACTGTTATTTCCTTGATTAATAGCTCCTTTCTCACCTTCCCAATGAATCTCATCTGTCAGTAAATGTGAATCATATGGTAACGCCTCTACTTCAGATCCTGAGGTAACATCTATTAGTTCACAGCTAACAGCAGAACTGAGGGGGACTCTGTCCACACACTCCTCAGCATTCCCCTCAGCTTCACTACAGTCCAGCTGGGACAAACTGCCATTTTCTTTGGCCAGCTTGGCTTCAAAGCCTGATACATTTTCTTCATGAGAAGCCCTGTGATCAGAGTTGGACAATCCTCCTGGGTCTGGCTTTCCTGGTGACTCCAGATCAGCTGGGTGTCTAAAGTTAAATTCCCCTGCAGTCTCAGGGCTAAAAGGCACTTTTTCACCCTCCTCCTCACTAACAGTGGAAGCGTCCCTCACGGTATCAGAGTAGGCAGTAAGTTCCAAAGTATTAGGCACCTGAGAAGAATCCAGGGCATTAAAATAGTCACAATCCAACCCAGGATCAGAGTCCTTTGCTCTTACATTTAAAAGGCCTACATGCTCCTTTTCTAAGGCAGCCCCTGGAAAATGACTAATTACAAGTGAATTTTCTGCATCCTGGGATGGGGCCAGCCCTTCAGAAGAGGCTTGAGTCTCCAGCTCAACTAAAGGAGTTACTCCTTCTTCACATAAACACTCCTTTTCAAGTTCAAGAAACATCTGCACTGAATCTGTGTCAGAGAGCTGCTCTGAATCGGCAGGACCAACAGTGCATTCTAAATCTGAAACAAGACCCTCTAGCCCCTGAGCAATTCTGTTTCTCAGTTCTCCTACAGCACTCTCACCTGTTAGGACACAACTGTAATCAAGCGATGCATCCTTGAAAACAGACGCCAAAAGGTTTTTAGCCGGCTGTGGGTCATCAGAACAACAGAGCTGACCAAGAGCTAGGTGGTCAAAAGTCCCCAAGACAGCAGCTGAGAAGTCGGCTCCATCCTCCACCACTGCTACAGTGTTTGCTTGCTCTCTTTCTTCGAAAACATCTGCCAGGCTGTTCTTTTCCTCATCTGCCATTAGAAAAGTCTTTCCTCTCTCTGACAGTTTCTCTTCCTCCCACTCCTCCTCAGCCTCCATCATGATCCATCGCTCATCCTCCTCAAACTTTAGCTCAGACTCTGTTTTCTCTCTCAGGCTGGGGGTTATGAGAATATGCAACTCTGGATCCAACAGCTCTTCACTCAGGCAAGGGGAGAGAGGTGGCATTTCTACAGTGCAACCTGTGTCCTGAAGGGGGTGCTGCTTCTCGCCAAAGCCTCCCTTAGCCAAACTTTTAATGGCTCTGGGCCAGGTTGCACTTGAGAATCTGTGTTCCTGCGTTACATCTGTGTTACCACTTGCTGCTGCAGCTTCTGACTCTAGAGGCTGGAATTCACGGGGAGAGATCTCACTGTGCTGCTGAAATCTGAAGTCTTGGCAATCTCCACCTAAGGTTTTCACATCCTGCCCTTCTGGAATACCTATGGATTTGGACACATGTTCCAGAGTTACGGACTCTGACTTAGGTTCCCTGTGGTCCAAATGACCAGAACTTTCTGTTAATGCAGAACTGGATTCCTTCTTCTCTTGCAAGCAAGGATTTGAAGCACCAGCTTCGGAAACCTCACTGAGAGAAGCTTCCATCCTTTCTGCAAATTCTGGGAAATTCGGTGGCATGAAGGACTTCCATGATCTCCTGTTAACATTGTCTTTGCGTTCTGCATTTGGCCGCCTTCTGGGTGGCACAGGTGCTGACTTTTGCACATCACTGCTTAGCTTTAGTGCATCAAATATTATTCTCTCATCCAACTTTTTGCCTTCTGGTGCTCTGGATTCAAAAACATTAGCTGCTGCTCCTAATGTACCATTGCTGGATATAGTACTTCCTTCTATCTTTTCCATGGTGCTTTTTGAAGTCTGATTAAGCTTTGACCCCTGGTCAATTTGTTCATTTATCCTCATTGTATCATATATAGATCGCTGCGGAACATAGCAATCCTCTATATAGCCATCCTCTTCCTCTCCTTTCCCCAGGCAGATGGGGTTCTGCCTTAAACAGTCTGGCCTGCTGAGTGGCTTACCCATATTTTTCAAACAAGATGAACTATCAACCTTTAAAAAGTTTCTCACGGGTTCCCCCAAAATGCATTCTGCTAAGTTAAAAATCCTTTTACATGTTCGTAACCTCAAACCACCAATTGGAACTTCCCTCCAGAAAGGCCTGGAAGTCCCACTTTGAAACCATTCTGAGAGACGCTCTAAGAAGAACAGCTTTTTCCTCACAGGTTAGCAGCCTCATAGTTGCAGGCAAATAAACGGTACAATGTATTCAACAAACAAAATAATTCCTTCTATGGCTTTTTTGTTTTTTTAAGAGCACTGCTCTTTCCAATTTAGTTAAAAAAATCATCTGATATTGACAAGTCTTATTCAATATCTAGTTCCACTCACTTCTCACCCAAGCAGAGTTGGAAGCAGAGGATTTATATCGATTGTGTCCTTTAATAACAATGGCACAGCCCCTCTGGTCTTCAAGTATGGCCCAAGCTCCCAGGAATTCCTTTCATTTTATCCTTAGTTCCAGCCCTGGAGAGTCCAGCTGGTCTGAATTAGCCATTCGTCCTCCCTACTTCGGGTGTTTGCATTTGAACTGGGCTGGTCGGCGGATATTCCTGCAACTTTAAACACAGGAAGTCCTTCATTCGCGGCCAGCTTGGGGCTTCCTGTCTCCAAAACATCATGGCATTGTTGTGGCTCCCAGAACAGCCCTGCGCCGTGGCCGCCAAACAAGGCGAGTGGAGCCCGGCGCCGGGCCTTTCAGAGGCCGGCAGGCTGCAGCGGCGGCCGAGAGTCACTCGGAAGGGCTCGCTCAGCGCTGCTCCCCCGCGCCGTGCCGCGCGCCCCGAGGGCCAGGGTTGCCTCACCGCAGGCTGGCAGGTGGCTCCCGGCCGCGCCGGCCTCCGGTCCCGCGCTCAGGAAGTTAGTTTGTCCCTCCGGCAGCTCAGTCCCGCATACTGTGGGCACCGCCTCCCCCGCCGCCTCCAGTCCCCGGCCCGCAGCCGCCGCGCCGCGGGCTGCATGTCAAGCAGCCGCCTCTATTCTCCGCCGCCGCCGGCCCCGCCGTCCTCCCCGCCCGCAGCTGTCACGGTCCCGGCATGCAAACTTCTGGCTGGGAACAAAAGGCTCCTCTCGGGCCGAGCGGGGGCGAGCCCTCCTCCCTCGCGCCGCGCGGCCCGCTCGCCCGCCGCTCGCTGGAAGTGCTCGGCTGGCGGAAGGCTCTCCTCCCCTTCCCCGCGCCGCCCCTCCCGGGCAGCCCCCCTGGACGCCGGGGAGCGCGACGCAGACGGCTAGGGGAGGAGGGCAGGGGCGGAGCCGCGACGGGGAGCTGCCCGAGCGGGAGGGAGGGGGCGGCGGAGGCGATTGGAAGCCGAGGCACCGAAGGAGGGGCTTCTGCGCGGCTCCGGGCGAGGGAGCCCGGCGCCGGCCGCTCAGCTCACAGGCCCACACCCACCGCGCCCCGCCGGGCCGGAGGGAGAGCCCCGCCCCCCGAGAGGGCGAGGGGCGGGGAGCGACACCCGCGTGAGTCTCGGCCGCGCCGCGCAAATCCCCTGACAAAGGAAAGCCCCGCCCTCCTGCCGGGGGCCGGGCCCCCGCTGCCCCCGCCGCGTACCAACCCGCCGGGCTCCTAGCCCAAGGGCGAGCGAACCCAGAAGGGGCGCTCCCGCCGCCCCCCAGCCAGTCGGCTCTGGCGAGGGCCACTCTGGGCCCCATCTGCCGGCAGGGTAGCGATGCCGCTCGCATCGCTCCCGGATTCGGTTCTGCCGCCAAAGGGGTGTCCCTAGTCCCTCCAATGTCACCTTTAGCGCGCCTCTGCCGGGCCCAAGAACACTCCAGCCTTAAACCTGGCACTTAAATTCGGACCGAGTTATTGGATAAACTCCAGCACCTTCTCTCTTCGGCTCCTCACGTACGTCAGGTCTTGTTCCATTCCCCCTCCAAGATTTCTTTGCCCACAGATGTGAATGGTGTTGATGACTGAGGAGTAGGGAATTGGGGGGCCGCGCGACGGTGGAGATGCTGGCAGCAGTGCCCCACGCCCAAATACCTGGGCTCCTTTATTGCTGGGCACATCCAAGGAAACGTGAGCTCCCTGGGGCCAGCTAAAAAGCATGGGTATTTCAAGTCTCAAGATGGAAAATACTAGAGAAAAGTGGCCCACAATCCCGTCCACAGCTTTTTGGCTTTTAGAAAAGCCATCTAGGACTTTCCTGGTGGCGCAGTGGTTAAGAATCTGCCGGCCAATGCAGGGGACAGGGGTTCGAGCCCTCGTCCGGAAAAATCCCACACGCCACGGAGCAACTAAGCCCGTGCGTCAGAACTGAGCGTGAGCTCTAGAGTCCGCAAGCCACAACCCCGCGAGCCACAACTACTGATGCCCTTCCGCCTAGAGCCCGTGCTCCACAATAAGAGAAGCCACTGCAATGAGAAGCCCACACACCGCAACGAAGAGTAGTCCCTGCTCTCCGCAACTAGAGAAAGGCCTGTGCGCAGCAACGAAGACCCAAAGTCGCCAAAAATAAATAAATTTATAAAAAGAAAAGAAAAGCCATCTAAGTCATCTGGTGACTGTTAAACAAAGAAAGTATAAAGGGCAACCCACGAAACTGTCCACCAGAGGCAGCTTCATATCTGAAGGGGTGTAATATGCTGCTCCCTTTGTGATGATCATTTTCTGATTTTATGAAGGAAAAAAAGTCTATAAATTACTGAATTGACCAAGTGGTCAATACAGATGGTAAAACTTATGGAAAAGTTATTTCTGTCCTTTACACAGACAGTAAGTGAAGCCAATAGTTGGTGTATGGAGATCTGGCAATGAAACCCTGAGCTGAGCCTTAGGCTTACTTGAGCCAGAGAGGTCCTTGACAAAAATGAGGTGTCAGCTGAAGCCTGTGATCAGAATTAAGCAGCCAAAAGACCGGCAAAATGTCTTACACTTCATTTCTCACTTTGAAGCTGATCAATTTCTGCCTACTCAAATCCAGAAGACTCTATCTGTAACTGAAAGGGAGGATGTGCAGACTAGATTGTGTCTTGACAGCCTTTCTAACTTGAATATTCTTTAGTTCTAAAACTGTTAAAGGAGCTGCCCCAGAATCCTGAGTCCTCCTGGTCCTATACTGCAAGACACTAGAAACACTGTCCTCTGAGGAACAAACAGCAGAAAGAACCAAGAATGCTTGACCTAGAGAAGTTTCCAAGCAATATGATGAAGTATCTGAAAGGCTGGGAAGTGGGAGGAAGGAAGCTTGTTCTGGATGTCTACTGAAGCTGGCACACTAAGATCCAAGGGCAGATTTCAAACCGACAAAGAGCCTTCTCACAGCTATTCAAAGAATAGGGTGTCCCCTAAAGGGATGACTTTTCTGACCCTGGAGGTGTCTGAGCAGAAATTCAAGCAATCACTTGGCAGAGATTTGGGGAACGAGATTTACAATTCCTCTAACAGTTTGTTCAAGATGAATTTTAAGGTCCCTTCAAACTCTAACACAATGTGCCTGGAAGGCTTGATAAGCTTACAGATCTGATAACTTTACGTTTCAGGGAATCTGGGTTTTAATTTTCCTTTAATTATTAAGTACAACTGGAAAAACCCAGGAAAGGCAAGATCAATTTCACTAGCAAATCTCTCTGGCCAAATACACTCACTTATGTGTTGAGATATCATAACAGACTGTTTAGTGTGCCAGGGGCCCTCTGGTTGGAAGAATCTGAGCAATTCTGGCTCTGGACTAAGGGTGGGTGGTTATTCTATTATAAAGAATGATACTGATGTGGAATCACAAACTTCATGGCCAGAAATTCCTTTCCTGTTTCCTCACCAAGGCAGGTGCCAGTCAATTCAGTCTTTTCTTAATCCCTCCCCACACCTATCTACCTTATTCTCACCACTCTCACCAATGCTCCATATTATAATACAAATAAATAAGTGGAGCATTTTAGCAACTATGAAGTTCAGATTCAAATTACTTATCAGCTTAAGTCACACTCTCCGACTAGCGTATTAGGAGACTATTACAGATAAATCTCCCCCAAATTCAAACACATCCCAAAATGCAAACACAGCCTTGTGGAAAGGATTACATAAAGTTGGCCAATTATCCCGCCCCCCACCCCCGCAAAAAGTACTTCGCTCCTTGTGTAAAATCATCAGTTTGTGTTTAGAAGGAAAGGAGGCACAAAGTCTCTTTCCTCCATGTCTTATTTTTTTTTTTTTAATCTGTTCATGAGTTTCTCCTTAGTTTTGGTATGTGGAACTCTGCCAATAGCCATCTCAGTGACTGAAATAAATACCTGATACAGCTTTCAACTTCTTGTTACCCTGACAGCTCCAACAAAAAAAAGCATCTGTTCATTTCACATGCTGTGTGTAAACTTTTAAAAAGAGAAGTACAGGGAGCACCCCTTTGGATGCTTCCCCCATTCCTATAACACAAATATCTGTGTTGATGCCAAATTTCAAATTAGTTTCCAATTAATTGATTACAGAGTTCAAAGAATTCTCTACTCATTTCAAAATTCCTAAGAACAGAATTGGTGTCAGATTTTCCTTTGGTGAACTTGGAAGAAAGAACAGTCCCGGCCTTTCCTGCTGTCTCCTAGTTAAAATAGCAAGGTGGAGTCTCCTCACACCCTAACACAGCTCCCTTTCCAAGTTTTGGACTTGGCACTTTGCCTTTGTCTGCTCCCGACTTTTAAACCACCAGCCTCCTAGGAAAATCTGGAGACCCTAGATCCACACTTCCTCAGATTCTATACTGCCTTTTCATCCACCTCTCTCTCGGAGGATTAGTGCTGACTAGAGGAGGGGACAGAAGGCTGGTTGGATCTTGCACATTTAAAATTTACAAAATGCCTTTCATCTTATGATCTCTAGACTTCACAAGCGTTTATTTAGTGGCAAGTGGAAATTCCACAGTATTCGTCTGAACCTGTTGGGCATCCGTCACTACCATCCTTTTATTACATAAAGATGGCTACAGAGTGGCTCATTAAGCAATGCAGCATGATGTGAAGCTTGCTTTAAATGGGATACTAAGGATTTTGATGCTCTTTGAGTTCTCGTGTATTTTTGAACTCATGAGAAAACTTTCCACACACTCTTCAGGAACTCTCATGACCTCTGTAAGCCCTTTCCTGCTTGTAGACTTTCCAAAAGACAGTGTATTAATCCCTCTTTAGCCACTCCCCAAGACAGTAGTGATGACAAAAGCACAGGGCTTTGTAAGTGAGAAAAGGTCTAACAGAAGAGTGGGAGGAAGGAAAGCAGGGGATTACGGAGGGAATCACATTTACTCATTAGGATCCGGATATACAGAGACAGTAAAGAAAGGATTTCTAAGTGAAGGACTAGAGGCAGGAAACCTAAAGAGGTAGGGACCCTAAAGAAGCAAATTCAAGGTTATCATGGTTTAAGTTATAGGATATATGCAAGGGAAAAATGAAAGGTCAGACTGCTAAGTAGCTCAAGGCCAGTTCATGAAGGCCCTTGAATGCCAAGCGTCAACTTTTGCTTTATTCAGAACACCAAGACTACACCAAGACTTACTTATTTAACTTACCAGGGGGTCATGCGAGTTACTGAGTGGTGTGTGGAAAGTTTCCTAAGAATTTGAGCCTGGCTGCTCATTCAACTGCTGTTTAATATATATTATTGCATTAAAAAATCCAAATCCTTAATTTACAAATGACGCTTGGGGTGCTAAACCACTTTTCCAAAGGAACACAGCTATTAAATACCTAAGCTCTTAAGATTTGAGCCTAGGTCTGCTGATACTGCACTGGTATAATATGTATGGAACAGAGCATAGTTGGGGAAGATGGAAGGTGGAACAATCAGCTAGGAGGGTTACACAGTTTAGGTAACAGGTAACAAAAGCCCGGACTCATGAAACTGAAGAAGGGCGTGGTAAAGAAATTGCAGAGGCAGACGATTTGGACTTTACAACTGATCTGATAGAAGGTAGAGGTTAGGGGGAAAAATAAATTTAAAATAAGGCTGTCATATTACTCTTGGATGACTGAGGGCACAGTAGTACTGTAAGACAGCAGCAGGGAGGAAGAAAACACTGCAGGAGACAGCACATTCCATGTGGAGCATACTGAGTGTGAGGGACTCAAAAGCTACCCATGTGGAGGTGTCCAGAAAGACTGAAGTTCAGGGCAGAGATAGACACGTGGAAACTTTCTCTTGTAGAACAGTGAGGGGTTGGACATCCTGGGGCTGAGTGTGGAGAGAGGGGAGAAGAGGGCAGATGACAGGATTTCAGGCACCACATGTTGGGGAGGTAGAAAGACAAACCAAAACAGAAAGCAGAAGAGCAGCCAGAGAAGAAAACGGAGAGAACACAAAGTCAGGCAAGTAAACGGACAGGAGGGTTTTAAGAAAGAAGATATGATGTTAAATGGTGCACAAGGAATGAGGAAGACAATGAGTTAGACAAGGCCACTAGCCTTGGCAACTAGGATGTCAGGGGGTACTTCCGAAAGAATGGTTTCAGTGCAGCAATGGGGGCTGGGTCAGACTGTAGGGGATTAAGGATAAGCAGTGGTGAGAAAGTAAGTATTGGTCCTCCCTTATTGCGACTCTTCTTCTGGCTTCCATGACACTGTGCTATACTGATGGTACCTTTCTAGCCAGTCCTTCTTTTGTGTCTTTGGGCTCCTCTTCCCATCCTCTTAAGGCAAGTAATTCCACAAGATGTAGCCTTGGTTCTTTTCATTTGTTCAATAAATATTTATTGGGATCTACTACGTGCCCTAAACTATGCCAGACACTAAGGGAGAAAGTGATGAGCAAGACATGATCAGAAGCCTACGTTCTAGTAGAGGAGACAGATATTCATTTTAATTCAATTGCAATAAGTACTCTGAAGGAAAAGCAAACAGTGCTATGAGAGCATCTGTCAAGGGCCCTGATGTGGTCTGGAGGTTCAGGGGAGGCTTCCTTGAGAAAGTGACCATGTGGGCTTTCACTTAACACCAAGAGGAGCCTTTCCAATTCTAGGATGGCATGACTTCACAACTTTCACAAAGTAGCAACTTCACAAAGGTGCTTAGCTATTTCTATGAAACATATCCCTGGGCTGAATCTCTAAGGAATCTTGCTGTAGGGGTCCTCTCTCCAATGTTAGAAAAGGAGGTAAAATAAGTAATACAGACTCAAGAGATTTTTGAAAACTCTTTCGTTTTGTTACTAAAGCAATTCTTATCACTGATCACAAACAAACAACTTAGGTTTGAATTTAAAGAATTAGACCCAAATCAGAGCTCTTTCTCTGGGAGTGAACTGCAAGATGAGAGAGATATTAAATGGTTTACTTGAATGGATGCAATGAATTCAAGCTGGAGAGGACCTAAGACAGGTTCAATTTCTTTGAATTCTTATCTTCTTCTTCCCTTGCTCACAAATACACGCAACCAAATACTAGAAACATATATTTGCTGAAAGCTTTTCTGTAAAACATCTTGATCTGGTATATGTGCTTGGCAGAGAGATTAATTATATCTGTGTTTTTAAGCTGTTTCCTCTGAAATTAAGCTGATATTTTTTCCCCTCACATCTTAATGTTTTAATTAAAGATTGATTAATATTAAGAGGTGTCTCTCTCAAAGATGCTGACTTGGTAGTTGCCATTGTATGGCAACAGAGGAAGGTAACATGGTCTATGCTAAAAGCTAATTAGGCCAAGGACCCTGAGATCATTAAAGCTGATCTGCTAGGTAACTGAGTGACTGGGGAAGTCACTGAGCTGATAATGGCTTCTGGTTAATTCTGGTTAATGATTTGAAAATAATACTGATTTGTAGAGCACATAAACCAAGGTCAAAATGGTCTCAGAGAAACTTGCTGGCTGTGGGATTCTGATATCAATGAATGAATAAATTAATTAATAACCATGTATATGTATGTATGTGTACATATAGCATATTTAAAGCTGTGTTAAGGAGTCATGACCTAAACCTGCCTATGTATTGCTGGTATAGGGCTGGAAACAAGCTCTTCATTTGTTCCCCAGAAAAACTGCTCAGGAAGGCTCTTTGTCCATCCACCTGTTTCACTGCTATTATCAAACTAATTTACTTTATCTTCATCATTTCCATTTTTTCAAGAAGAAAAAGAACTGATTTAATCTGGTGCTGGGTCTTAGATCAGATCTTCTGGGGGAATGATCATGCTGTAGGCACCAAGGGAATAACTTTTCTTATTAAAAAGATTTCATAATATTATAATTTGTGTGTCTGGATAAACTTCTTAAAAGAATATTATCATTTATTGAGCATTTAATATCTGCCTAGGGTTTTCATCTACATCACTTCATTTGATTCTCATAAAAACCCTAAAGGTAGGATTTACCACTGTTCACATTTTATAGTTGAAATAACTATACAGAGAGGTTAAGTAATTTCCCCCAAGGTCACTCAGCTAGTAAATGATAGAGCCAGAATTCAAAGTTGAATATTTCTGACACAACCTCATATTCAGTTTTTCTCACTACGCCAAGCTGAATGAAGTATGAAGATTCTTCTTGGCGTCAACTAGTTGAGTAAATGACAATGACTCTAATGTAATGGGTAACTACAAGACAGTATTTCAGAACCTGGCTTTCTTCAGGTGCATCTCAAGTAGTAAATTCCTTAGTTTTACTTTGTTCAGGCTAATACTGAAATGAAACTGTGTTTCTTTAACATATGATAACTAGTAGAGAAGGAAGGGAGCCCAGAGGCAAGATGTAGAGGTGAGGAATCCAGGCTAGGATTAGAATTTCTCAGCACACACAAGGATTTACCTCAAGTGTTGCGGAACAGTCAGCATTTTGAATCCTACAGTTCACGTGGCGTAAAGAGCACTCACTCAATCAGTCAAATATTCACTAATCTCCAACTATGCATATACCCATATGCTAACTACTTTGAGAGACACAAAAATGGATATATTAAGACGAGGGATGGGACAATGCATATAATCATTAAACGCCAAAATTAGGCAGTATATGATGAAGGCCAAATGAGTTACACATATTAAGTGATTTAAGAGAACAGGAGAAGTAGTGAGCTAGCCTGGGGCGGGGGGGCGATCAAGAAGGTTTTGAGGAGGTCAGGTATGAGTAGAAATCAAATAGGTAAAATGAATAAGAAGTGTTTGGGATAAGTGGATGGAGTGAATGGTCCATATAGGAAACAAGACTGGATAGACAGTAGGGATCAAAAATGTGGTTTCTAAGACCGGAGAAGCAAAAAAGTGGAGGCACAGATACAGACCAGTTTTGCAGGATGCCACCACTTAATCCATCAGATCGGATGGCTCCTGCATTGATCTGGGGGAAGGATAGCACTCACAGAAAGAAGGGTGAATACAGACAGATGCTAAGGGAAAACCACCTTGGAGGCCCAAGTTTTAGAAGGCTACAGCATAATTTATGTCTGTTTTTTCCGTGGGAACCATGTGCATACACGCTAGCTGTCCAATCACACTAGCTCTCTGCATTCCTAACAGAGGATCTTTTGTTCCAAATAGCAAGGCTCAAAAGAGACAGTCTGATAAAATCACACTGAGGTCAGTACTCCCAGCTGGTGCAGGGCTGATGCCATTCCATAACACACCCTACAGGAAGCAGCTTGAGATACACAGCTGATTGATTTCCACAGCAGGAACCTTGTGGCAGGCAGGGTGGGGTGGGGACTGGTCAAGCATGGAGAGAATTCTTTAGCCACTGACTCAAATTAGTTCACCAAGATCCTGACCTGATCCAACAGATCTGTACAAGTCATTCTCAGAACCAACACTGTTTCTTGACTAAATTTTGAAAAAAGGGAGGAAAACCACGAAGCTTCCCCAGGCAATGGGACTATTTCATCAGTTAACTCTTACTTGTTATGGAATCTGAAAAGGGCAAAATATCAAACCCCCCTATATTTCTAGAAGTGGGCTGAATAACCCTTTATTGTAAGGGGCTATCCTGTGTATTATAGGAAATTTAGCAGCACCCGCTAGATGCCAGTAGCAGCCTCCCCAGTTGTGACAGTAAAAAATGTCTCTAGACATTGTCAAATGTCCTCCAAGGGCCAAAACTGCTCCTCCCACCCCCATTGAGGGCCACTGGTCAAGCACAAGCTTTGGTGCCAAACAGATCTTTCCAATCCCGGCTCTAACATTTATTTGCTCTGTGCTTGGAACAAGTTACTTTAACATCTTCAAATCTCAGTTTTCTTACCTGCCACTGGGATTTTAAATATCTGATTTACGGGGGGGTTAGGATCAGAGATAATTTAGACTTAGGTCTCTCTTACTGTTCTTACCACTATATCACCACCACTGCAATTCTTTGTGCCTGTTTCTCCTACTGCACTGTTAACTAGAGACTATCTGAGACCCCAGCTCTCACCACAAGGACTGGCCCAGAGCAAATGCTCAGAAGGATGGACTGAAAGGAATACAGAGCCCCTTCCTCCTAACCCCCCAAAAGTGATCCATGGACCATCACCCTGCAGCACACCACTTATTCTCATCCCTGGGTGGCCAAAGTTCTGAAAGGTCCACATTTCAAATCACAGTACTGGTGGTAGGAAAATAGCTTGTGAAGGCCCAGGGGGATAAGTGTATCCCATTAATCTGCCACAGCCACTAACAGGGACTGGTATTTGAAAAGTACTCGGTAGTGGCACTGGCAAAGTCATAAGGAAGGTGGGGAGGGAGCACATTCTCCCCATAGCTAGGTTTTTCCAACCAGGACAGCTGAGACTTGGGAAGAGTCTGTCTGGCAGGAGACAGCCTTTTGGTGCAGTAATGCTTTGGTGCAGTGACCTGACCTGACCTGACTCCCTGTGGGACTGATTTTATTCCTGGTAAACCAACCACCTCTAACAACAAAATGCCCTTAAAAGCAACTCATCGTACCTCCTAGAGAATCACCACTTATGGCTCGTGTGCCAGCCAGCTAGCTGGAAAGTGCCCAGGACTAGGCTAAGGCTGAGACAGACCACTTACCATGCATTCTAGACACAGCGAGAAACAGCCCCGCTCTGCAAGTCTGTGCTTATCTCAATCATGTCCACTAATCAAAACTCAACAATAAACACAAGTTCCGCACAGGATAAATTCTAGTTTTTCTGGACACACATGTTTCACATGATGATCCATCTTGGTTGCAAATGCTACATGCTGACACTACCTGTGGAGAATTTCAGTAAACTCAAAGAGAAACTCCTCACTCCTTCCTTCTGGTTGAGGATATATTCACTTTTGCTTTAAAATCTTCCCTTTGCTATCAAAATTTCCAGATGGATTTTTGTGAAACCCATCAACACTTTCTTGACGCCCTTCCATTTGATTTTACTACCTTCACTGAGGCGTGAGGCTCCTTCAAGATGATGTAATGGCTACAGTCTTGGGATTTTGCTTGTAGTGCTGATATTTGAAATATTAATGGCCATACTTTAAAATGGGGCTGGAAAAAGTTCAACGTGAAGCAAACTTAAGGGTCTTAAAGGCTCCTTCACCTTCTCCCCACCCAGCTGCTACGGTGTGGGTGGAGAGGATTATTACAGAGCATTGGAATTCTTGGGGGGGGAGGTGCAGAGGGGGATGGTCACATAAGGGTTATAAATACCAGCGGCCAAACTGTGAGCTCCTGGGCTGAGGACAGACTGTAGTCTCCCCTTAAAGGCACAGAGCAAGGAAGCTCCCTCAAGTATTTCCACAAAGGAAGTTCCTCTTCTCCACAGAAATGCTCAGCTGAACACCTGCAACAACCAGTCTACGCAAAAGAAACCGCAGATGCCAGGAAAAGGGACGAGATTTTTAAACCAAACACAGATCAGCACCAGCAAAAATAAAGAATCCAGGGCCCGGCCTAAGGGTGTTGCTAACTACACAGTCATAACCAGATTACCAGAAGGTGGCTGCCACGTCAATATTTATCTTAACGAGCACCTTTTCCAACTGAGTCCTAAATTTCCCACATACAGGTGGCACTTTTCTCCTATCTAGGGCAATGGTTCTCAACGAAGGGAAAATTTTTCTTTCCAGGGGACATCTGGCAATGTCTAGAGGCATTTTTGGCTGTCACACTGGGGAAAGGTTGCTACTGGCATCTAGTGGGCAAAGATCAGGGATGCTGCTAAACGTCCTCCAATGCACCGGACAGCTGCCCACAACAAAGAATCATCCAGCCCAAAATATCAGGAGTGCTCAAGTTGAGAAACCCTGTTCTAGGGCATTCGTTTTACTTCCTTGGACCCCAGTAGTTCCTATTGGAGTAGCCTTGTTTAAGGAAGAAGGAAAAAACCAAGGCAGGCCAAGGGTCAGCACAAGGCAGGGCAGGCAGGGGTGGTGAGGTTCTACTCATCTTATCCTGACGGCTGTAAAGCTGGAGATACCTAAACCTCCGGTGACAGACAGGTCACACCAAGTGTGATTTCCTTTCTCTCCAAGGGCAGGTAGATAATGCTAACCTCACTTGCTTTCTTCTCTGGTAAATCTAACTGGCAAAGACGAAGATGAGCTGATACTGTCTTTGTAATTATTTGAAAGTAAGGAGTGAATATCTATCATTGTGCAGACTGGCAGTCTCTCAGCTCCATGGCAGGCCCTGTCCTCCAAGGGTTTTCACACGTGCTCACAGTGAAGCTTATGCTTGCTTTCCATGAGGCCAAAAAATCAGATGAACAGGTTTATGGGGCTTTCTTGTTCTGGCTTCAGAGTAGGATAGAGGTCCCCAGACAGAAGCTGCAAGTGTGTGCAGTCCCTGACCCTGGGCTCTACTCAGACTGAATCAGGGCTGAGAACAGTCCTAAGAAAGCCTGCTGCCTTACCTGTAGCCCACCAAACCCCAAACCTCCACACGTCCTGACTGAGAGGCAGGTGTGGTTCCTGACGGGGCTGCAAGGGAGGGGCTGGTGTAAGACTCAGAATGATCTCAATTCTTGGGCTTCCCTGGTGGCGCGGTGGTTGAGAGTCTGCCTGCCGATGCAGGGGACACAGGTTCGTGCCCCGGTCCGGGAAGATCCCACATGCCGCAGAGCGGCTGGGCCCGTGAGCCATGGCTGCTGAGCCTGCGCATCCGGAGCCTGTGCTCCGCAACAGGAGAGGCCACAACAGTGAGAGGCCCGCGTACCGCAAAAAAACAAAAAACAAAAAACAATGATCTCAATTCTTGATTACAAAACCTACATAGGGAATTTCAAAATGAGGAAAGCTTCTTGTTACCATCAGACTTACAGATTTCTTCTCCAAATCTGGGGTCTTTCTCTTCCCTTCCTAGGAAGGTCACCCTGGGGGAATTCTTTGACTTAAGTTTCAGTGAAATAAAGGTCCCTCCTTTCTTGTTAGACTCTAGTTATATGTATACAGTTCCTTTTCCTCACTAATCAGAGACTCTCTTGTTCAGGAAAACAGAATTTCCTGAAGAGATGAGGCAAAGTCTTTTCCTTCCAGTTTTCTGCAAACATGCTCAATATTCTCTTTCGTGATTTCTGAAATGGCTTCTTCCTTTCTACGTCCAACAGAGAGCAGAACCCAGTAAAGTGCCTAACTCAGGAGGTTTGAGGCTTTTGCTTGTTTAGTGGGAAAGGACTCTCTTCCATTCCCATCTGATAGGTCCTCGCTGGCTGTCCAGATTCTATCAGTTATTCAGAAGCAATCGAGGGAAAAGTCTTTCCTAGGAATAATGACTTTCAGACTTTCACATTCATTTAAGAAGGAAATAACTTTTCCCAGAGGCTAACTGCCTTTCCTAGCATTTTTCAGCACTGTTGCACAGTCCCAAGTAAGCCTGGGGTTCTCCACAGACCTGACTCATTTCTCTATTCTGACCATCCCCCGTGGAGTCAGCTAGGTCAAAGCACAGCCCACGTTTCTGTTTCACAGATTCATACCCTCTTCTCTACAGCAGATTCTGTGCTGAGAGCGTGATCCCATTGTAAAAAGACAAGAGTTGAAAACTTAAAGCGAACACTGTTTTTTTTTTTTTTTTTTTTTTTGCGTTACACGGGCCTCTCGCTGCTGTGACCTCTCCCGTTGCGGAGCACAGGCTCCAGACGCGCAGGCCCAGCGGCCACGGCCCACGGGCCCAGCCGCTCCGCGGCACGCGGGATCCTCCCAGACCGGGGCACGAACCCATGTCCCCCGCATCGGCAGGCGGACTCCCAACCACTGCGCCACCAGGGAAGCCCTGTTTTTTTAATACTTACCTCATCTCTGCTTTTTCTTATTAAAAAAAATTTGAATCTGAAAGCAGAGTCACACTGTATGCATCTGGTGTGCTGCTGGTGTGAGGGAAGATTAATCTATCGCTGGACTACTCCGCACATTTAACCCAGGAACTCAACGCTCAGATCGTGAAAATGACTCAGTCCTCAGAATGGGTCCAAAAAGACCTTCCCTTGGCTCAGCCTCTAGGGAACTGTGGACTGACACACAGAGCTTTTCCCTTCTCATTGTTTTCACTTCCCATGAGCTCAGCATGAGCTAAGCCAGTACTGTGTTCCTCCCCTCCTGCCTCAAAACCTTTGCTGGGAGGAGGCAAAAACTCTTCCCAAAGCCCTTGACTTTACAAGGTGGACCTGTGGAACCAGGCTTCTGATTTGTACCCCCAGCTGGAGGAGGGTACACACGGGCACTCAACTTCACCACCCTCCTTCTCGCACTCATCTTCTCATCTTGCCTTGTCACCACCAGTTCCCTGCAGATACACACACTGGCCCCAGCTGCCATATCCACAGTGTCGGTGGTGGGAGGCTTCTTCTTAGAAAGCAGCAAAACAAGTCTGTTATCCCAAGCAACTAAGCAGCTACTGAACCCTGAGTGCTGCTGGGCTACACACTAGGATACAAATAAAATATGGGAATGTCCAATAATTTCTTAAAAGCTTTCAGCAGCGTCAAAATTCAGAATGTCTCTAGAAACCAAGGATTAAATGAAAAGGAAACAATTGCTTGTCCTCAAATCCAAACACTATATATGCCTGCCTGTGGATTCTTTTTTATATCCTAGGTCATATTTAATACAATTTTAACAGGCTTGTTTAGTTTGTTTTCTAGCTCACAGAAGATCAGAAGGAAGGGACAGACTGCTCAAGGCAGACTCAGTGACAGCAGTGAACAGTAAAGCAGTGAGAAATAATACCTGATAGCAGGGCAATGGGGGAAAAGGCAGAAACTACATCCCCCCATGTATACATACACATTCACATACATCCAACCCAACCAGTTCAGCAATTAGAGGCCCTAAACAAGGACTTCAATACAGAACTCAAACTGCATGGTAATTTAAGAACATTTAGTACAAAGCAGCCTCACCATAGTAGAGAACAGTATAATCTGTTTAGTAATGTTAACCTGCACTCATAAGAACTTACATATAATATAATGTTTAGGAAATTAGGCAAATAAAAGTTAAAATAATTCCATATAAACCAGAATCTAGTTTGATAAAACTACTTTGGTACCTCAAGGGATAAGCTTCAATGTTCTAAAAAACTCATTTAGTTGGTTAGACAGTTGATTCTAAGTAACCCAGATCCAAGTAAATCAGATAAATGAAGCATGCCTGTAGCATAGCCTCTCCTTTTGAGGGGCTTACAATGGAAGAGGGAAGAGAAGCCCACGTGGTGAAGCAGGAAAGGCCACCCAGCCACTGGATTAGGTGTAGGCATTTCCCAGAGGATAACATGTGGGCTCATGGCTTTGAACCTTCTCTACCTACCCTTTCCTCACCTGGTGCCTCAAGAATCCCAAATACGATGACTTGTGTTGCTCCACATTGCACTGTAAGGGGGTCTCCGGCCAATGTCTCACCTTAGTGCGCTAAACATCCCCCAAGCTAGAGGGCCCTTCTGAAACAGCCATCTTTCTACATCTGGATCCTGCCTACACATTTGTGATCTTTTTCGGGACCACGTGGCTCTGGCCTGGTGTCAACACCACCTTTCCATCCATGTTTTTAACAGAAAGAATCCTAACAGGCAGGGGCTCTGAAAGAACAAAGTAACTCTGATGGCAGAGTGTTACTGTGTAAGTAGGAACAATCACCACTGGTGATGGAAGTAAGGTATCCTTTCCAAATCTACTCCAGGCACCAAGAAGGAAGAAGCAAGCAAACAGGCCTCCAGCAGGGAAGCGAGGTGCTTTTAGGTTAAGTCTTGGGGTGAAAGGCTCAGGCAGTGAGAGCCAAGACCCAGCAGACAGCCCTGGGTTCCAAACCCAGACCTGGCAAATTTGCACTTTTGAGTCAATTCCTCTCATCTTCCCGGCTGTTTTAATATAGACTCACAAAATCTCAGGACTGGAAATTCTGACTCAGGCAAAGAATCGAAATATTTTTGCAGTTAAGGCAGTGCTTCTCAAACTCTCGTACGGGCAGAGAACTTGTGCTCCTGAGGAGTCTAAGGTGTAGTCTTAAGCACTACTTGCTACAAGTGGAAAATTTCTTTGAAGTATCATGTTTGGTCTTAATAATTCATGAGAATTTTTCATTTTGTCTCATAATACATCAATAATACATCAATAATTTTCCCTCAAAATCTGTGAAAAAATCCACACTTGAGCAAGATGAGCCCATGTTTATCTTATGGATTCTCATACCTCAATACGAAAAACAGGGCCCTCAACAAACATTCACTATTGTTACAAAATTGGTTAATCTGAAATCTCAAGAAATCATAAGAGAAGATTCTTAGAGTAAGCAATAAGGTTTGGACATTTCTTTCTATACCCTTAATTGGTTATAAACATTAAAACAGATTACCATAGAAAAATGTTCAAACCTGTTGCCCAGAAGTCCAAGAGACTGTCTAGTCTCCAAACTGTGTGCTATGGTGGTGATAGAAGTGAGAATAATGAAACCAGGGACAGAAGTTAAGATGTGTACTCAATCGGTCTCCAAGTTACAAGAAAAGAAATACACATATTAGACAGAAAAAGATTAAAAAACAAGGGTAAGACTTACTTTAAAATCTGCTAATTGTTGGTTGATGACATCCACCTCGGTCCCCACTACCCACTGGAGCGCCTCCCCCTCCTCTGCCGCTGTGGTCATGTCATTGAGTGCTTTCAGCTTCCGATAGAAGTCCTCGACCCGGCCCAGGGTCAGCTCCAGCTGCTCCTGCCGAGCTTTACTCCTCTCCATCAGTTTGCCACACTGTTTGCTCAGGGCTTCTAGCTCCCTCTTGAGTCCTAACAAGTCCAGAGTCCCTTCTTCCTCCAGCATTTGTCGGCACTCTGCTTCAGAGGCTTCTATGTCGAACTTGAGGGCTTGGATTTTGTTAAGGAACAGCCGTACATCCTCGATCTGGGACTGGAGGCTATCAGTGTCTCTGCCGATAGCACCCATGCCATCGAGCTCATCGTCCAGGTCTGCCAGCTGAGAAAACATTTCTCGGACTCGGCAGTGAAACTGGCCAATGCCCTCCAGCTTGCTTTCCATTGCCATGCAACCACTGTTCACTCTTTGCTTCACTTCTAGGAACTCCTGCTGGGTGACCTCAGCTTGATGCAGAAGTTGGGAAGCATCAGATCCGTCCGGGGCGTCTTCTACCAGGCCCCGAGTGAAGTTCCTCAGATAGTCCACCTGTGGCTCCAGGGTCTGCAGCACTTCCTGTTGGGCTCTTAGCTTCTCCAGGTTCTTGTTGCTGCAGGCTTGAGAGCCAAGAGCATCAAAGATCTCAAGTTGGTGTTTGGCCCCTTCAACTTTCTTTTCAATATTCTTAAAGCTTTCCTGGAACTCCTTGAGCCTCTGAGTCATTTCTTCAAGGGACCCTGTCTTGGCCTGTAGCTCTTCTGTAATGGAATCCATGTTCTGGTTGATCCCAGCCTTCTCATCCCGGATATCATCCTCATCTGTTTCTGAAGAGTTAATCAGAATGTCAGCAGCACTGTTCAGGATTTCTAGCAGGGAGCGGCGCTTTTCCACCTCACTCAGCATAGCCTTTGATCTCAGGAGATTGGACTCCAGCTGCACTGGATCCAGAGTGACCCGCAAGTCAGACATCTTGACCTTACAATCTTCTATCCATGGCACGAGATCCTCCACGTGCCACTGATATTTCTGAGCTTTCTGCAGACAGTCCTTGAGCCTGGACTGTCTGTCTGCAGTTTTTTTACTAAGCTCTTCCCAATGGCTTTTGAGCTCAAAGAGCTGGTTTTGTAAAGTTTTCTTCTCTTCTCCAGGAGGTACAGAAAGAAGCAGAGATTCTCCTTCTGCCACAATCACCTCATAGGAACCACTGTGTTGGTTAAGGTTCTTCTGAAACTCTTCATTCTCCTGTAGCTGAGACTGTAGCCGCTCTAATTTTGCAGAAATTGGGCGGTTTTTTGCTTGCTGGCTTTGTTTGTCATCCAACCAGGTTCTCAGCTCATCAAACATTTGCTGGAACTGCTGGGTGCTGGCAAGAGCTGCCTGGAGTCTGTTCATGCGATCAGCTGAAATGAGAAAATCAAATTTAAATCATCAAGTCTGAACATGGCATTTAAAATGTTTGCTGAGAGTACATGGTCTAATCTTAGGAAAAGGAAACTAATGCTAATTGAGGGTCTACCATAAAAGAAGCACATAGCGAGGCTCCTTCATTTACTATATTCTATTTAACCCTCACATCAACCTTGTAAGGTGATATGAGTAACAGAAGTAAACTTTTAACTTCTAAGCTGGTAAAAAGCCATAAATGTTTCTAGAAAAAGAGGCAACAAATTAATGACAAATTTTTTCTTGTATAAGGCCATCCTAAAAAGTCTAGAACATGTTCTAATTTTGTATATATGGTATATGTGTGTGTGCGTACACATATAGTATGAAGAAACTAAGTGAGTATCAGTGAAAGTATGCGTGTAACTCCACCTATAAGTACCTCTATGAATCTCTACCTGCTGGCTAGATTTATATTAGTGTTCTTATCTCTTAGATTATGGTGTGTAAAGCTTCACATATTGCTAGTGCCCAATCAATGTGTAATGACCACGGCAGTCCTCACTGTAGGTGGACAAAGGGATAGAGTAACACTACTCTGAGTCCAAAAGCTACTTAAGGGTCGCCCTAGATTCTTGGGACCACTAATCCACTCCTCCTTTTGGCTTGCCACTAATAATGGCAGCAGTGTATTCCTCACCTGCAAGGTCTTCTAAACCTTGGAGAGGCAGGGCAACAGTCTCCAAACGCTTCTTCAGTTCATCCTTGAGGTACTGCTCTCCAATGAGCACTGAAAGTTCATCGCAGAGTGTCTGCGCCTCCTTAATCTTGTGGTCTAACTGCTCCACGTCAGATCGAATCTCACTGGTCTCCTCCAACTGCTGCTTCACAGCCTCAGGTTGGGTGCTGATGGCTGACTGGCCACTCAGTCGCTGTCTGACTGCCTTCACTTTCTCTGACAAGTCCTGGAGCAGTTCCTGGTACTGGGTGCTTTTGACAATAGCTTGGTCAATTTGGCTGGAACGGGAATTAAGTTTGTCAGTCAGCTCAATCCACTTCTGATTGATGCTCTGGAGCTCCTTCTGTACTTGGCTGGTGGAAGGAGAGACATCTCCAGGGCCTGTTAGGATGCCCTGAGCTGCCTCGTTCAGCTGCTCATGCTGTTGCCTACGTGCTTCAAATTCCTTCAGCATAAACTGTAACAGGAATGACACCAAGATGTTTAGAGAGAAAAGACAGATCTAAAAACACTGTCAAAACAAAAACTGATTTTGGATTGTGCCAAGCAGTGCCAACTCCTTTTGAAAATAAACCAGAAAACTCCAAAGACCAGGCTACTAGGAAAATGCAGTATCACTTCTAACAACTGCTTAATAAAAACCTGTTTTGAAAGGATCATTGATTGTGTCTATTTTATTTCTTTTCCTTATTTGTCCTATACCGTTTCAACATCAGTTACTAAGGTTGGCCTTGGTTGGGAAACCAAAGTTTGTTTACTGGATAGGCACTTGTCAGCTTTGCCAGGCAAAACCCAGGCCTCTGAATGGGGAGTTTGGAACCCTGGGTCCCAAAGTGAGCTATATTACTGGCTGGGCTTGCCATTTCAACTCTTAATGACCTACTTTTCTTAGTTCCTTTCTCAAATTTCCACCAGCACATATAATCTGCACATTATAATACAGCACAATTAGATAAAAAGCTTCTTTAAAGCAAGTACCATTCCTTTTTATTTATTTCTATTCACTGTTTCACTCATCAAAGAAGTTGAGATTACAGGCTCTGTAGTTAGACACCTGGGTTCAAATCCTGACTCCATCACTCACTAAACTGTATAAACTTAGGCAAGTTTTTAAAAGTTCTTCAAATCTCAGCTTCCTTATCTGCAAAATGAGGATAGTAAAGTACTTACTAGGCTGTTGTTAGGATTAAACAAGAAAACTTATGGCAAGTACTCAGCACTTACACTGCATAAAAATAAATACAACAGGACCTCAAGGACTAACAGATGTGCAAGTAATGAACTATAATAGAATGTAACAAAAGTTAAAATGATAAAATGCTGATGTGAACATGGAATTGTGAAAGCAAGAAGTAAAGGTGGTAAATTCCTCCGGGGATGACAAGAGCAGAAGAGGGAAATCAGGAAAGGCTTCACAGGTGACACAATAAAGAATACGTGAGTTCTCCAAGAGAACAGAGAGTAAGGCTGGTTCAGAGAAGGGCCTGGGATTAGCAAAGGCACAGAGATCCTGAGATCTATGAGTGCAGTGTGTTCAGGAAAGAACCCATTATCCGGTGTGGGAAGAAGCCCAGGTATATGGGGGAAGAGCTGGCAAGACAAACTGGGACCAGACTGTGAAAAGCCTCATGCACCACAGTGAGCATAGGCAGCCGTTCAATAGGCAGCCAAGAGCTACAGAAGCATTTTAATATATTCAGATATATGATTTAAGGGGATAACTTGATAATTGTGTAGAGGATAAACTAGACCAAGAGGCCCTTTAGCGGGCTGCTGCAATGGAACAGACCCAAGATCCAGCCTACCAGCATGTACAGTGGAGAAGAAGAGAAGCTTAGAACGGTGGTTCTCAAATTACGGTCTGGTGGCCCCTGGCAGTCCCTAAGCCCTTGCATGGGGTCAGGGAGGTAAAAACTATTTTCATAATAATACTAAGATGTTATTTGCTTTTTAAAATTCTTGTTCTCTCACAACATCCGATATCACAACGGATTGACTGCAGAAGCAGATACGAAAATCTGTGAGACTGTTCTATTAGTCAGACATTTTTATTTTATTTCATTTCATTTCATTTATCGCTATGCCTTGCAGGTCTTAGTTCCCCGATCAGGGACTGAACCCGGGCTCTTGACAGTGAGAGCGCAGAGTCCTAACCAGTGGACCGCCAGGGAGTCCCAAGCCAGACATCATTAAAGAGATTTGCCAAAGATATAAAACAATGCCACTCTTATTCAATTTTTTACATTTTGGAAAATGTTATTTTTTCATAAAAATGTTATGTATGTTAGTGTTATGGTTGTATCATCGTAATTTTAAAAATTAATTTATGAATACATACTTCAAAAATTCCTCAGTGTTTTAATACAGTTAATATTAATAGATATTAGTAGATAAACACAAGCTCTTTGGGATCCTCAATAATTTTTAAGAGTGTAAAGGGTTTTGGGATCAAAAAGTTTGAAAACCACTGGATTAGAAAAATATTTTTAAGTAGACTAAACAGGACTTGATAAATAACATGGATGCAGGGGCTAAAAGAAAGGGTTCTTTCAAAAACTACTCTTAGGGGACCTGGTGGGTGGTGAGAAGAAACAGAACAAGTTTAGGGAAGGCTACAGAACAAGGAAAGGGTCTAGGCAGGATTTCACTGGAAATGACATCACTGGACCAACCTAAATTTTGCAAATGTTGGGTACTGAGATCTGATCAGCAGAAGATCTTTAAGTAAAGCTGGCAGATATAAGATACTGCATGAAGTAATGTGGATCACTACCACTGGGGATTGAAAATAAAATATGATGCTATCATTCAGTCAGAAGTTCCCTGTCTCCCATCTGCTCATCTTACTGCCTCAGTCAACGATATTAATAATATCGTTACTGACATTAATGCTATTAACAATACTGTTTGCTATTTGACAGGCACCATGATAAAGACCTTACAAGCATCTCATTTAAAGTGAGGAAATGGAGACTCTGAGAAGTTAAATGACTTGTCCAGGGTCATGTAAATCTACCTGTTGAGAGCAGCATTCAGACCCAGGTTCAAGTGCCTCTGATTTCTTTGCTCGAAAGCTTTCAGCCATACTGCTCACCTGGACCTGCTGCTTCTGTGCATTCAGCATGTTGGGGTCAATAGACAGGGGCCCTAGCACCCCCATCATCAGCTCTTTCTCCATTAGCCAGGGCCGGAGCTGGGATTCTGCAGCCTGGAAGCAGGCCAGATGACTTGCGGATTCCTCCAGCTGCCTTTGCCGAGCCATTGTCACCTCAGTGGCCATTTCCCATCGGGAATCTGTAGAGAGGAAATGAGAGAATGTGTTCTTTTACCATCATCAGCCACTAGCCTGGTCCCTAAATTACGTTCCTAATATGCTACAGGAAATGACCCCTGGAGCATTATTTAATATTTTTTAAAGTTAAAAATAATCTGCATTTAATTTTAACTAAAGTAACAAACTGTTTTGTATCTTGACTGCGGTGGTGGCTATATGAAACTACACATGGGATAAAACCGCACAGAAGTACGTACATACATACACAACGCATGTAAAATACCTTATGCGACATATATATTATTTTATAACCTGTTTTTAAGCTTACTAATTATGAGTATCTTTCATGCCAATAATTTTTTTCATACCAATACACATTCACCTACATCATTTATAGTTCAGTATTATGAGTGCAGCATAATTTAATTCCTTCACAGAATGTTTAGATTATTTCCCATTTTTCATTTTTATCATCAATGCTCTTTGTCACAGCAGATTGTCAGTATGACTTGCCCAAGAAAGCCAATACTGATACTTTGAGTGGAATCTCTAAATTTTTTCCACAATCAGGCTCATTCTCTAACCCTCCCTGCCCCTTCTTGCTTGCTTATGACAATAACTAAAAATCACTCCTGTTTATCGGGTATGCCGAAAGCCTGTATTTACTTCGAAGACAAGGAATTTAGTGAATTTGTTAACACCCCAGTGATAACATACTGAGCTCCTCTTGCATTTTCTTCCAGTTTTCTGCTTCTTGTGAGTTGGGATATGTCATCAATAATCCAGACAGGGCTTCCTTTACATTTTGGACTTTTGGAGAATTCTGTTCCAATTCAGCCAGGAAGGCCTAGGAGAAAGAACATCATGAATGCCATGAGATTTCTGGACAGGAAACAAAGCTGTGAGTGTGGAGGAAATGACGGGAAGACGGGGCAGCAATTACAGGCTCGACTTCTGATTCTATCCATGATTGTTTCATGATTTTAAGATACTTAACCTTTCCGCTTGAATATTTAATTAAAAGGAAAATCTAGATGGCAAGATTTGAATTTCTTTTATGTACAACACATCAGTAACCCAATAAGAAAACTGCTAATCCCTATAAACTAAAAGTGTCAGGAATTGATGATGATGACGATAATGGCGATGTTTATGCAGTTGTAGGATATGACATGCTAGGCCTCAACAGGAATACTAAAATTTTTGGCAAAAAATTTTTACCAGATTTTCTACATGGTCTTATTTCTTCTGACATTTTCCCTAGGCCTACATGTCAATCTTTAGAATGAACTGCAATCACAGCTGTTTAGATCCATCCAAGAGTTGGAAAGGTGCTTTGATGGAATGATTTGGCTTATACCATCACGTGGAAAATGAGATCCCATTCTCAACGAACTGATGCTTCTGAGGAGAGCTATTCTCCTTCTGCAAACAGATCTGGTTTTGTTTCTCAGTCTGATGTGTAACAACTTCTAATTTCACAGGTAAGAAAATTCTCTGGGAGAGTTTAGGCATACTAGTCATTTGAAAGTCAACCATGCTGCTCGTAACGACTGGGTGGTTGGCCATGTCTCACTCTCAGGCCCCCGGGCTCAGGCGGGTACACTGGTACACCGCCCCTTCCTCTTAGTGCTTGAGATGTAGCTAATGGGAACACAGTACCTTGTTAGATTCAGCTTGGGCTCTCACTGTCTCTGTCTTGGTTGGAGATGAAGAGGCCTCCATGCCTTTCAGGACTTCCTCTTTTAACTCCAGCCACTGCAGCACCAAGCCTGCCTCCTGCTGAACTTCCTGCATTCGGCTGAGGACAGCCTGAAGACTTTCCCGGCGTTCCCGAAGCACTTCCCCAAGTTTCTCGTATTTCAGGTTTACATCTGACATGTCACACTGGATCTCCGTCAGATCTAGCATCACAGAAACAGAGATCAGACTGGGAATAGCTCTCAAGCATCCCCAGTGGTTCCTCACTAAATTATTCATCAGGATTAAGTATCTCTCCCACTCCTTCTAGTGAACTAGAGATGATCTTCCTGCTAAATCACATAAAAGTTCCTGTTTACATACGAAAAGCAAAAGAGCTCTCATTAATCTGATTTCTGATTTTGGCATTATACACTCAGATGTATAAATAAAATGCTAAGCAAACACGGGAGCAGCAAAAGTGAAGGCAGTGAAGGATTTGGGGCATTCTTCTACTTCCTCTTCTTTAAACTGCAGAGAAGAAAACCTAGCTGGGAGGCTGAGGGCTATATTTAGACCACCTCTAGTATAGCTTCTTTATAATTCAAAGATTTGCATATATTTTCTTCCAGCTCTTTCCTATTGGTCTTATCTAGTGGTCCAGTTTATTTGCTTAGTAACTTTATTTCACTGGTTGCCAACCTGTTTAGCCTCTAGCTAGCAACAAAGAGGCATCACAGGTGCTTCTCCCCAGACTTTTACCCTCACACCCATCCTGGCAGCAATCCTTCCACACATATGGAAACATACACAGATGCAAACATGAACACTGTCCTAACACACCCAATGAAGAGGCACTGTTGAAAATGGCATTCTCACCTTTGCAGGTGTGGTATCCGTTTACACTGCCTACAGAGCTTCCTACAGAGGGCAGTATGGAACCTGAGCAGAAGGACAGAGAGACAAACAAGGCAAGACAAATGTGTTAGGAATACATACAGGCACCGAATTTATTCTTTGGCACTCACTTTAAGCTCAGATATCAGGAAGTTAACACAGCACAAGACAACATACTCATGGAAAGAGACAAATCATTTTAGCTGCCGGGCAACAGTGTCACTTGGGAGTTTCAGCTCCTTAACCCTAACCCTAACCTTTTCTAGAGGAAATCCAAATTCTCTTCTTAAATCTCCAATTTGGATTCTTTGGACCTTGCCCTAATTTTGTGAAGCAAGTATTAGTAGAATGACTAAGTCTTTAGACTGGCATTCGACATACTTAAGAACGGGGAGGATTTATAATACAGCCAAAAAGGTTCAACTTTAACATCAATGTTCTTCAACATAATAAAAATAAACAATAAGTACAATTAAGGACCTAAAAAGCAGCATTCTTTTAGTAAAGACATTAAAATGAGCCTTTCCTATATTGTTTCAAAAGATCCCGTCTTTTTTTTCATGACTTTCTGCTCCCCTCCCCCCACCAGAAAACAGAAATTCTAAGTGTCAATAAATCTGGCTCATAAACATTCCCATAAATTCTGTTTAGGGTCTTTGGTTCTGTTTCTAATTACCACAATTTCACCTATATTCTCCCCAAGTTGATTTCTTGTGTTTCAGGAGTATCCCAAATAAGTAAAAACCAGATCATGTAATTACAAAGATTATAAAGAAATGTGAAGAATAGTCATGACATAATGTAACATTCAAAGGGCAGAATAAGACTCTCACATGCACTGATTTCACTGTGGAAAAGGTCAAGTGCAAGGTTCTATATTAGACAATAATGACTGTAAAACTTTTAAATGTTAACATTATTGTAATTTCAATTTAAAAAATGGATCAAACCAAAAGATCATATCCCACTGCAGTCTGGTGATGACCAAAAAGAAACTGGACTAGTATTTTGGAGAAGACAGTCGTAGCCAAGACTGTCACTAACTCAGTACGTGAGCCCTAATCTATGGACAGACCTCGGTATCTTCTCTGGGATATGAAGATAATACTACCTATCTTGTCAGCTCTCATGGGGTTACTGGTGAGAAGTAGTGAGGTAGTGTATGTGAAAGCACTTTACGAAACCAAAAGAGCTCCACGACCATAAGGAACTAGAACACGCGTGGGTTTTCAGAGATGGAAGAGAACTTTTTAAGAGCACTCAGGCTAGTGATCTTCAAACTGGTTTTCAAAGCACCCTGAGGAGGTGCTTTAGGGACTCTGTAAACGTTTGGTTTAATTTTAGTATTCAGAATATATTCCTAAGTACTTAGAAATGGCAGTAAAACATGCACATCTCAATTATGTTGAACACCACATTTTAACCCAGCAGATATAGCCAATTTATGCTGCTTTTTGGAGAGAATAAAGTAGCTCCTGCACCTCTGTGCATACATTTAAACTTCTTTCTGAGTGTCACTGATGGGAAAAGATGTAGTTCTTCATTAGCACTCTATAATTTTCAAACCTACATATGTCCACTCACATACAAAGAAAAACATCTACAGCACATATGAATTCCATTAAATAAAATGACAAAAAAGGCTGAGGTATATCTACTCAGAGCAGGCTCTCATCAGGGTAGAAATGTGTAGTAAGAGAATTCTTAACACTTCAGATTGTAAAGTGAACTTTTAAAAACATTTGTCGTCACTTGCAACTATTTATCTGTGTGAAATGTATTTTCTGGATACAATGCAACCAAGGAAAAAATTGAGAAATAAATAATGAAGCTGTCATTCAAAAATTCTTTTTTCCAAATTTTCATATTCACTAATATAGCCTCAATATCTTTTTTAAAAAATTAATTAATTTATTTTTGGCTGCATTGGGTCTTCGTTGCTGTGCATGGGCTTTCTCTAGTTGTGGCAAGCGTGCTTCTCATTGTGGTGGTTTCTCTTGTTGCAGAGCACAGGCTCTAGGCGCACGGGCTTCAGGAGTTGTGGCACGTGGGCTCTAAAGCGCAGGCTCAGCAGTTGTGGCGCACGGGCTTAGTTGCTCCACGGCATGTGGGATCTTCCCGGACCAGGGCTCAAACCCTTTTCCCCTGCATTGGCAGGCAGATTCTTAACCACTGCGCCACCAGGGAAGTCCCGATAGCCTCAATATTCTCATTGATGAATTTCATAATAGATAAACGCTATAAATTCACTTATATTTTTATTTGTCTTATAGTTCTACATGAAATTTATTTTTAAAAAAGATTACAGTACTTTAAAAAGTTCAAACAACCACTGATCTAGTCCAGAAGTCAGAAAACTTTAGTGCACCAGCCAAATCTGTCCCTCCGCCTGTTTCTGTATGTGAAGTTTTACTGGAACACAGCCACGCCCATTCATTTATATATTGTTTATGACTGCTTTTGTGCTACAATGGCAGAGACATGTAGTGTGACAGAGACCATATGGCCCACAAGCCTAAAATATTTACTCTATGGCCCTTTATAGAAAAAATTTGCTGGGTGATGTCACACACTAATAAGTCAATGAACTTAGAAATTTAAGTGTTAGAATATAAAAATCACCAATTCTCTGAAATGTTGTCACTTCTAGATAGTTCCAAGACATCTTTAAACTTTAGGATACAATAGGAAAGTAGTCATTCTCAGGAGGAATAAAGAAAGTAAACTTTGCCCTTACTATTTACGTGACTATAGGAGTGCATTAACATAGTCTGGTAATAAAACCTAGGAGATCCCAATTGACAACCAGCAAGTGACTGTGAGCTCAGAATGCTTTTTTTTTTTTTTTTGCGGTACGCAGGCCTCTCCCTGTTGTGGCCTCTCCCGCTGCGGAGCACAGGCTCCGGACGTGCAGGCTCAGCGGCCACGGTCCACGGGCCCATCCTCTCAGACCAGGGCACGAACCCGTGTCCCCTGCATTGGCAGGCGGACTCTCAACCACTGCGCCACCAGGGAAGCCCTCAGAATGCATTTTGTTTGCAAGACTTAATTTGTAGGCAGCGATAATTCATATAGTTGGGCACAATCTTTGTATGCACTTCTAAGAAGTGTGTCAGTTCCTGGTGTACCACTACTGGCTCCTAAACACTTAGCCTCTCCCAAGATATCATGCTTATACCCTCCAGGGCTGACCCTAATTTAAAGTTAATGCATAGCCATCCATTCACATATTTAAAAGACAGAAATTCCTCAAGATGGAAAATCCTATTTTAATCCTTCTATGTTCATTTCACAGTTCTAAGTGGGCCAACTAGTCCCTTTACTTTTTCCCATCACAGGAAGGGGTTTTGCAAAATGGAAGCAATGTTACAAAGGAAATGGGAAAACAGATCAGGTTGAGGGGAAGACTGCTTCATGAAACATCCTTGGTTTTCATATCCAACCTTGATTCTAATGTTTATTCAATAAGCAGTCATCACCAAAGGGCAAAGGGAAGAATGATATTTATTCACTACATTTTCAAGAGCCCACACTCACCTGTCTTGGCTTGAGAATCAGGTGCTGTGATCTCCATGATGAGATTTTCTAAAGAAGTACCTTTGCAATTGATTTCTTCTACCAAAGTTCCCTTACTTGTCCAGTCATCTAGGAGACCCTGTTTAAAGAACAAATTAGCAAAATGTAATATCTGGAGGCTTTCTCCTCATAAGGAGGGACACCTGTTCTACATACACTCCCTAAAGTTTTGATAAGCATTAAGCAATCGTCCTCATTTATTCAGCCATTTCCAGAACTTGGTTTAGCCAGCCAAGATGTGGGAGAATGATATCCTGGAATATTCAGGCCCTTCTCATTCATTCATTCATTCATTCATTCATTCATTCATCAAGCAAATATTTTTTGAGCACTTACTATATAGGGCAGGCATTGTGCCAAACACTGGGGATACAAAATAGGCTTATGACACAGTTCCTAAAACCAAGAGCTCAGATTATCAATGGCATTATAATGTGATAATGCTATTACAGAAATATGCACAGCCACTAGACTCTGAGAGCACAAAAGGAGACACACCTAACTCTGCCTGGAGAGAGGAAAGACTGGAGTTAAGATAAGAGTTTGCCAGGTGGACAAAGGGAATACCATGCTTGTAAAGAATATAAAGGAAAGGGTAATTGGAGGGTAAAATGAGGAGCCAGGTATTGAGATGTAGAGAAACATACAGAATCATAGGCTACACTTTGCCTTTTCAAGGGAATTTTATATTGGGTTTGAAGTCAGAGCTCAAACCACCACAGAAAGCTGTTAGGAAACAATGGCATTTGCTCTAAGACAAAAGTATCTGGTCATGTTGTCTCTAAGCTGTGAACTGCCTGCTACAGAAGTAGAATTTTACTCTTTTCCAAGCTGGGACACCATCCTAGCCTTCAATCCCTTCCTCCATCCTGAATCTCCCTCACAATCTACTTAGTTTGCTTTTAACTTCAAGCTACAAAGCAGCAGCAGGGAACGACATCGAGCCATGAACATCTGGCAAGCTCATGCTGCCCAGCTTCAAACTGAACCTTGCCAATTCAGAGTGTGTCAGTTCTTTTATTAGTCACTCTTGATTCCAAAGAGCCAGCAGTTCCCAAACTATGCACTGACTCACAGGATACTTTAAATTTTTGAGGGAAAAACAGTGACATCTGTTGGACACCATGTGAACAACTACTGTTAAGCTGTTGGGACCTGACCACTTAGTAAGTGAGGTTTTTCAGTTTTTTGGGTGTTTTTTTGTTTGTTTGGTTTTTGCCTTGAGATGCCATGAAAAATGTCTTGAAACACAAAGGGAACCATGAACCAAGAAATCAGGGAACCTCTGTCCTAGGGAACTCCCCACGGCAAACGCTCCTGGCACTCTCTCTGTGAAAGCTCTTCTCTTTCATCTATTCAAGATAAATCCTGTTTTACTAAGAAAATAAGGACAAATGCATGAGCGTTAGTTGGAGACTGGTTTCAACAAAAGTAAGAAACATGTTAGAGGTGCAAATAGAGCTGGATGACTATGAATCAAGTATAGGAGAGAAGGGATTCTGCAACAGATGGGAGAAAGGCTGATGTACCATGCAGGTACATTCCAACCATGTGATTGTAACTTTTCCTTTATTAGTTGAGGAGAAATTCTCTCCTCAATTTTCTGATCACATATCTGGTCACTTGCTCACATATAATTGTCTAATTCTCAAACATACAACAAGTGTGTAATCTTCTCAAGACTGGACTCTGACAACTGTCTTTTTTATGACCTGCCACAGCATGACAGGCATCCCCAAGACAGCTGAAACTTTATAGATACCATTCCCAGATTACTTTTTTGGTTTTGGCTTTTAAATAGGAGATGTTTTGGTGCTCAGTGCTTGGGTAGGGGTAGGCTGGACTCACGTGGAGAAAATGGAGGAACTGCTATTCTGATACACATGGATAATTTGGATTTCTCATACCATTTGCCCACCACAGGTGGAAATGATTCCACACAAGATTCCAAACTGCTGTCCAGCCTGATTCCTGGAGAGACTTTGTTCACCTACCTTCAGGTGTTCAATCTGTTTTTCCAGCTCTTTAGTGCTCATGAAAGTCTCTGTAGGTGGGATACTCCCTTCAGTTTCCTTCAGCCATTTCTGGCAAGTCCTAACCAGCTTCCGGAATTCATCTAATTGCTGCTGGCAAGATGATGCATCTTCCTCTCTGTCAACAGAGACAACTTGTTACTTGCCAGACTAAGCTTGTAAAGAAGTCAACGTGAACTAAAACTATATTCATTCTAGGACTCCAGGCATCAGTTTCCTAACAGGGCCTTTCCTTCTCATAATCTTTTCCATGGCAGCTCTGGCTAAACAACCACATATAATGTAGGAGAGCATCAAACTAAGGAATCTGTTGCCCTTGTTTGGACATTTCTGGGGAAAGGAGTCTTCAATCTTACTCTAGGCTAAAGTGAAAATGAGAAAAACTAAAGGGAGCCTGCTATTTAGGTACTATGATACAATGGAAAGAATGCGGGCTTTGGATCTCAAGGCCAGCTCTGCTACTTTTTAGGTATTTGACTCTTTCAAGGCCCAATTCAAATGCTAATTCCTTTAACAAGGAAGATGCCAAAATTGAGGCTCAGAGAAGTTAGGCTAAGCATACCAATGAGTAAAATAAATCAAGGAGAAAGGAGAATTCAATTTTGAAATTAAGTTTTGGAAATGGTCACATCTATTAGACTTCAAGCCAGAGATCCTGGCTCTTCATATAGCTACATAGCCCTCAGCTGATCGTGGCCTTTGTCCTGTCCCTTTCACCTGCACTAAATAACCGCTGCTTACAGCGGTGATTTGAGCAACTGCTTTCCCCTAGTCACTAAAGCCATCATCTGCTAAATCGAGATAGTTATGGCTAAACCAAGAGAAGTCTTATCAAGCTTTTAAACCCACGTGAGGCTTTCTAATGGAGGAATTATGGCTTTTCAACTGTGAGCTAATAACCTGAAATCATCTACCTTTGTTGTATATTCCCATGTTTGCCTTAAAAGAAGAATCCAGAAACTCCTCCATAACAGCAACTTAAATGTGGTCAAAACAAGCAGTGTGAGTTCCAATATAATCCTTAATTATGTCTGGGAAGTCTCTTCCAATTTTTCTCATTATTTCAAATCCTGCCACAATCCAACTTGCTGCCCCAAATTTGTTCTGTTTGGTCCAGGTGACCTGGACTTTTGATTGTACTCAGGGGGAACTGAATCCCATTACTGAGAAGGAACTCACTATTTACTAACAGAAAGACCACTAAGCATTAAGTAGACTGAATAGCTTGGTCTGAAAGAGGCACTTTCCAATCTCCTATGGCTCAGTAGCAGAATTTTGATGCCATCTTTTCTGGTGAAGAAGGAAGGAGGAGAAAGTCATTTCATTCAAAAGCAAGAAAAAATTAGCTCCATGACACTGATCCATACATATGAAAACTCACCTTTCTTTAACTGTCTTCCGTAGCTCTGTGAAGTCCTTTTTGAGGTTCTGTACCCTGTCCTGGTGCTGGGACAGGTCCAGGGCAAAGCCACAGGAGCTCAGGTCAGTGACCAGGTACTCAAGAGTATCCAGGTTCTCCTGTTGGTCTTCCATTTCCAAATTGAGCTCCTGTCAAGGAAACAAGGAAATGTATTCAATCCTCTGGTCCTTGTAAATAATGACTCTAAAGAATGAAAGATATCCAGATTAAAGCTGGGGCATGTTCTCCCTTACTTGTAGAAAAAGAGGGAACAAGAAAAGAGGCATGGGGCTTCCCTGGTGGCACAGTGGTTGAGGGTCCGCCTGCCGATGCAGAGGACGTGGGTTCGTGCCCCGGTCCGGGAGGATCCCACATGCCGCGGAGCGGCTGGGCCCGTGAGCCATGGCCGCTGGGCCTGCGTGTCCGGAGCCTGTGCTCCGCGGCGAGAGAGGTCACAGCAGTGAGAGGCCCGCATATCGCAAAACACAAAACAAAACAAAAACAAAAACAAAAAAAAAAGAAAAGAGGCATGTTCACCGGGTCAACTGCTAGATCAAAACATTAAATATGTAGGATTTCTCCAATCCACCTGAGAGTGGCTGGAAATTACAAAGGAGTCTTGTCTCCTTTAAACAAATCTTTAAAGATTCCAGAGGCAGCATGAGAGAATAAAAAGAATGGAAGTTTCTGGAGTACAACAGACCTGAAAGTCAATCATCGCTTCGTCCTTTACTAGCTTGTGATCTTAAGCTACTGAACTTCTCTAAGCTTCTGCAGTCTGTCTCATCTTTAAAACAGGTAAACACACTCTTCACTATTATTTAACACTGTATTGACAATATTAGCCAATGCAATTAGGTAGGAGAAAACAATTTGTGGCATAAGAATTTGAAGAGGTACAACTATATTTGCAGATTACATGAAAGTTTACTTGTAAAACCTCAGAGAATCAACAATACAACCAAATTGAACAATGAAGTAATCCAACAAGCAAGAATATAAAATCAACATATAAAAATCAAGAATAATATAATAGCAACACAAAACGTACAATTTTAGGAACAGTACAAAACCTCTATCAATAAAACTTTAAAAGACTTCTGAAAGACATGAAAGCAGACCTGGAAAAAAAGGAAAGATGTCCATAAAGCTATGTGTGTATGTGTATGTATGCATCTGTGTGTGCATACACGCATGTGTGAATGCGTTAAGTCATGTGAGCCAAACAAATATACCAACTCTTTTCTCTAGGACTGATAAAGTTGATTCTAATGTTCATATGGAAAAATAGATGTACAATTATAGCTATGAGAAATCCTGAAAAAGAAAAACAGAGAAAATGAAAAAAGAAATAAGGGAGATTAGCCTTACCAGATAGTAAAACATACCAGAAAGCCTCTAGAATTAAAAATAGTATGCTATTCTTAATGAATAGAAAGACCAGTGAAATAGAATAGAAAATCAAGAAATAAACTTCAATACATAAGACATTTTGTATGTGATAAAGACAGATTCTCAAATCACTGGGGTAAAGACAGACTTTTCAAATAAATGATATTGGGAGTAACTATATAGAACTTTGAAAAAAGATGAACTTGTATTCATAGCTCATACTATACCTCACAATAAACTTAAATTGTTAAAGTATTCAAATGTAAAAGAAAAAAAAGAAAAGAAAAAAGGAAACCATTGGGTAAATTCCATCATAACCTGGGTGTGGCAAAAGGCTTTCAAACTATGACTAAAAATACAACTTCAATGAAAGAGTGATATCTCTGGTTTCAAGCTATACTACAAAGTTACAGTAATCACAACAGTACAGTATTGGCACAAAAACAGACATATACATCAATGGAATAGAACAGAAACCCCAGAATATAAATCTAAATGGATAAAGAAGATCTCTCTCTCTCTCTCTCTCTCTCTCTCACACACACACACACACACACACACACACACACACACACACACACACACAGACAATGGAATATTACTCAGCCATAAAAAAGCATGAAATCTTGACATCTGTGACAACATGGATAGATCTAGAGTATATCATGCTAAGTGAAATAAGTCAGAGAAAGACAAATACTGTTGATCTCATACTTGAAATCTCAAAAACAAAACAAATGAACGAACGAACAAACAAAAACAGACTCATAAATACAGAGAACAAACAGGTGGTTGTTAGAGGGAGGAAGGTTAGGAGAATGGGTGAAATGGGTGAAGGGAATTAAGAGGCGCAAACTTCCAGTTAAAATAAATTTAAGTCATGGGGATATAATATACAGCATAAGGAACATGGTCAATAACACTGTAATAACTCTGAATGGGGACAGATGGTTACTAGCCCTACCATGGTAATCATTTCATTATGTATTTAAATGTTGAGTCACTATGTTGTACACCTGAAACTAACATAATATTGTATGTCAACTATATTTCAGTTTAAAAAAAGTGATAAAATCTATTGTGTAAAAATTAAAAAAAAAAAAACAACTTTTATATGGCCAAAAACACCATAAGCAAAGTCAAAAGGCAAAGGACAAACTGTGAGAAAACATTTCCAACATGTTATAAAGGACTAATTTCCCTAATACAGAACTCTTGTTAAGTTGAAAGAAAAAAAAATCAAACTCTTGGCAGACGATAGCAAAATACATGAACCAATGATTTACAAATAAATGTCTCTTAAATGTATAAAAATATATTCAACTTAGAGAAGAAATAAAAAATTAAAACCACATTGAGATATGTTTTATTAATTAGATTAGCAAAAACTCAAATGCTTGACAATACATTCTATTGGTGAGGCTGCAGGGGAAATATATAGTACTGTCATACACTTCTGCTAGGGATGCAAAACGGAGAAATCCTCATGGAGGGAACTTGGCTACATCTAACAAAACCACACAACCGTTTACCCTCTGATGCAACAATTCCAGTCTAGGAATTACTCTGAAGATACACTTCCAATAATACAGGGAAAAAATACAGAATTATTCACTACAGTGTCATTTTTAATAGCACAATTTTGGAAACAACCAGAACAAGAGTCTGGTGGAATAAACTACGGTTCATCCTCAAAATGAATGTATAGTTTAAAAACAACAAAAAAAGAGGAGGATATCTATGAATTAAGTGATTTCTAAGACATATTAAGTATAAAAGGAAAGTGCAAAAGATTATGTATTGTACCCCCTTTTGCGTAACGAAGAATTGGAAATGGTGTGTTTATTTTGGAAAAAAATAAATAGAAATAATAAATGTGAAATCCACTACCTGTGGGGATGAATAGGATAGAAGACACACGGAAGAGAGTGAGAGTATATCCTTATTCACTTTCCTACACCCTGAATATAACTTTTTGAAAAGTTCTGACTTTTGAGCTATCTTTTTTTTTGAAATTTGAATTTTATTTTTTTATACAGCAGGTTCTTATTAGTTATCCATTTTAAACATATTAGTGTATATATGTCAATTCCAATCTCCCAATTCATCACACCACCACCACCCCCTGCCACTTTCCCCCTGGTGTCCATACGTTTGTTCTGTATATCTGTGTTTCAATTTCTGCCCTGCAAACTGGTTCATCTGTACCATTTTTCTAGATTCCACATATATGTGTTAATATACGATATTTGTTTTTCTGTTTCTGACTTACTTCACTCTGTACAACAGTCTCTAGATCCACCCATGTCTCTACAAATGACCCAATTTTGTTCCTTTTTATGGCTGGGTAATATTCCATTGTATATATGTACCACATCTTCTTTATCCATTTGTCTGTCGATGGGCATTTAGGTTGCTTCCATGACCTGGCTACTGTAAATAGTGCTGCAATAAACATTGGGGTGCATGTGTCTTTCTGAATAATGGTTTTCTCTGGGTATATGCCCAGTAGTGGGACTGCTGGGTCATATGGTAATTTTATTTTTAGTTTTTTAAGGAACCTCCACACCGTTCTCCAGAATGGCTGTATCAATTTACATTCCCACCAACAGTGCAAGAGGGTTCCCTTTTCTCCACACCCTCTGCAGCATTTGTTGTTTGTAGATTTTCTGATGATGCCCATTCTAACTGGTATGAGGTGATACCTCATTGTAGTTTTGATTTGCATTTCTCTAATAATTAATGATGTTGAGCAGCTTTTCATGTGCTTCTTGGCCATCTGTATGTCTTCTCTGGAGAGATTTAGGTCTTCTGCCCATTTTTGGATTGGGTTGGTTGTTTCCTTAATATTGAGCTGCGAGAGCTGTTTATGTATTTTGGAGATTAATCCTTTGTCCGTTGATTCGTTTGCAAGTATTTTCTCCCATTCTGAGGGTTGTCTTTTCATCTTGTTTATGGTTTCCTTTGCTGTGCAAAAGCTCTGAAGTTTCATTAGGTCCCATTTGTTTATTTGTGTTTTTATTTCCATTCCTCTAGGAGGTGGGTCAAAAAGGATCTTGCTGTGATTTATGTCATAGAGTGTTCTTCCTATGTTTTCCTCTAAGAGTTTTATAGTGTCCGGTCTTACATTAAGTCTCTAATCCATTTTGAGTTTATTTTTGTGTATGGTGTTAGGGAGTGTTCTAATTTCATTCTTTTACATGTAGCTGTCCAGTTTTCCCAGCACCACTTATTGAATAGATTGTCTTTTCTCCATTGTATATCCTTGCCTCCTTTGTCATAGGTTAGTTGACCATAGGTGCATGGGTTTATCTACACTTTCTATCCTGTTCCACTGAACTATATTTGTTTTTGTGCCAGTACCATATTGTCTTGATTACTGTAGCTTTGTAGTACAGTCTGAAGTCAGGAAGTCTGATTCCTCCAGCTCCATTTTTTTCACTCAAGACTGTTTCCGCTATTTGGGGTCTTTTGTGTCTCCACACAAATTGTAAGATTTTTTTGGTCTAGTTCTGTAAGAAATGCCATTGGTAATTTGATAGAAATTGCATTGAATCTGTAGACTGCTTTGGGTAGTATGGTCATTTTCACAATATTGATTCTTCCAATCCAAGAACATGGTATATCTCTCCATCTGTTGGTATCATCTTTAATTTCTTTCATCAGTGTCTTATAGTTTTCTGCATACAGGTCTTCTGTCTCCCTAGGTAGGTTTCTTCTTAGGTATTTTATGCTTTTTGTTGCAATGGTAAGTAGGAGTGTTTCCTTAATTTCTCTTTCAGATTTTTCATCATTAGTGTATAGGAATGCAAGAGATTTCTGTGCATTAATTTTGTATCCTGCTACTTTACCACATTCATTGATTAGCTCTAGTAGTTTTCTGGTGGCATCTTTAGGATTCTCTATGTATAGTATCATGTCATCTGCAAACAGTGACAGTTTTACTTCTTCTTTTCCAATTTGGATTCCGTTTATTTCTTTTTCTTCTCTGATTGCTGTGGCTAGGACTTCCAAAACTATGTTTAATAATAGTGGTGAGAGTAGACATCCTTGTCTTGTTCCTGAACTTAGAGGAAATGCTTTCTGTTTTTCACCATTGAGAATGATGTTGGCTGTGGGTTTGTCATATATGGCCTTCATTATGTTGAGGTAGGTTCCCTCTATGTCCACTTTCTGGAGAGTTTTTATCATAAATGGGTGTTGAATATTGTTAAAAGCTTTTTCTGCATCTATTGAGATGATCATATGGTTCTTCTTCTTCAATTTGTTAATATGGTGTATCACATTGATTGATTTGCATATATTGACGAATCCTTGCATCCCTGGGATAAATCCCACTTAATCATGGTGTATGATCCTTTTAATGTGTTGTTGGATTCTGTTTGCTAGTATTTTGCTGAGGAGTTTTGCATCTATATTCATCAGTGATATTAGTCTGTAATTTTCTTTTTTTTGTAGTATCTTTGTCTGGTTTTGGTATCAGGGTGATGGTGGCCTCACAGAATGAGTTTGGGAGTGTTCCTTCCTCTGCAATTTTTTGGAAGAGTTTGAGAAGGATGGGTGTTAGCTTTTCTCTAAATGTTTGATAGAATTCACCTGTGAAGCCTCTGGTCCTGGACTTTTGGTTGTTGGAAGATTTTTAATCACTGTTTCAATTTTACTTGTGATTGGTCTGTTCATATTTTCTATTTCTTCCTGGTTCAGTCTTCGAAGGCTATACCTTTCTAAGAATTTGTCCATTTCTTTCAGGGTGTCCACTATATTGGCATAGAGTTGCTTGTAGTAGTCTCTTAGGATGCTTTGTATTTCTGTGTTGTCTGTTGTAACTTCTCCTTTTTCATTTCTAATTTTATTGATTTGAGTCCTCTCCCTCTTTTTCTTGATGAGTCTGGCTAATGGTTTATCAATTTTGTTTATCTTCTCAAAGAACCAGATTTTAGTTTTATTGGTCTTTGCAATTGTTTTCTTTGTTTCTATTTCATTTATTTCTGCTCTGATCTTTATGATTTCTTTCCTTCTACTAACTTTGGATTTTGTTTGTTCTTTCTCTAGTTCCTTTAGGTGTAAAGTTAGATTATTTGAGATGTTTGTTGTTTCTTGAGGTAGGCTTGTAATGCTATAAACTTCCCTCTTAGAACTGCTTTTGCTGCATCCCATAGGTTTTGGATCGTTGTGTTTTCATTGTCATTTGCCTCTAGGTATTTTTTGATTTCCTCTTTGATTTCTTCCGTGATCTTTTGGTTCTTTAGTAACGTATTGTTTAACCTCCATGTGTTTGTGTTTTTTACGTTTTTTTCCCCTGTAATTGATTTCTAGTCTCATAGTGTCGTGGTCAGAAAAGATGGTTGACATGATTTCATTAAATTTACTGAGGCTTCATTTGTGACCCAAGATGTGACCTACCCTGGTGAATGTTCTGTGCGCACTTGAGAAGAAAGTGTAATCTGCTGTTTTTGGATGGAATGTCCTATAAATATCAATTAAATCTATATGGTGTATTGTGTCATTTAAAGCTTGTGTTTCCTTATTAATTTTCTGTTTGAATGATTTGTCCATTGGTGTAAATGAGGTGTTAAAGGCCCCCACTATTATTTTGTTACTGTTGATTTCCTCTTTTATAGCTGTTAGTTGCCTTATGTATTGAGGTGCTCCTATGCTGGGAGCATATGTATTTATAATTGTTATATCTTCTTCTTCGATTGATCCCTTGATCATTATGCAGTGTCCTTCCTTGTCTCTTGTAACATTCTTTATTTTAAAGTCTATTTTACCTGCTTGAGTATTGCTATTCCAGCTTTCTTTTGATTTCCATTTGCATGGAATATCTTTTTCCATCCCCTCACTTTCAGTCTGTATGTGTCCCTAGGTCTGAAGTGGGTCTCTTGTAGACAGCATAAATATAGGTCTTGTTTTTGTATCCATTCAACGAGCCTGTGTCTTTTGGTTGGAGCATTTAATCCATTCACATAAAGGTAATTATCGATATGTATGTTCCTAGTACCACTTTCTTAATTGTTATGCATTTGTTTTTGTAGGTCCTTTTCTTCTCGTGTTTCCCACTTAGAGAAGTTCCTTTAGCCTTTGTTGTAGAGCTGGTTTGGTGGTGCTGAATTCTCTTAGCTTTTGCTTGTCTGTAAAGCTTTTGATTTCTCCATAGAATGTGAATGAGATCCTTGCCGGGTAAAGTAATCTTGGTTGTAGGTTCTTCCCTTTCATCACTTTAAATATGTCATGCCACTCCCTTCTGGCTTGTAGAGTTTCTGCTGAGAAATCAGCTGTTAACCTTATGGGTGTTCCCTTGCATGTTATTTGTCATTTTTCCCTTGCTGCTTTCAATAAGTTTTCTTTGACTTTAATTTTTGCCAATTTGGTTACTATGTGTCTCGGAGTGTTTCTCCTTGCGTTTATCCTGTATGGGACTCTCTGCACTTCCTGGACATGGGTGGCTATTTCCCTTCCCATGTTAGGGAAGTTTTCGACTATAATCTCTTCAAATATTTTCTCTGGTCCTTTCTCTCTCTTTTCTCCTTCTGGGAACCCTATAATGCGAATGTTGTTGCGTTTAATGTTGTCCCAGAGGTCTCTTAGGCTGTCTTCATTTCTTTTCATTCTTTTTTCTTTATTCTGTTCCACAGCAGTGAATTCCACCATTCTGTCTTCTAGGTCACTTATCCATTCTTCTGCCTCAGTTATTCTGCTATTGATTCCTTCTAGTGTAGTTTTCATTTCAGTTATTGTATTGTTCATCTCTGTTTGTTTGTTCTTTAATTCTCTAGGTCTTTGTTAAACATTTCTTGCATCTTCTTGATCTTTACCTCCATTCTTTTTCCGAGGTCCTGGATCATCTTCACTATCATTATTCTGAATTCTTTTTCTGGAAGGTTGCCTATCTCCACTTCATTTAGTTGTTTTTCTGTGGTTTTATCTTGTTCCTTTATCTGGTACATAGCCTTCTGCCTTTTCATCTTGTCTATCTTTCTGTGAATGTGGTTTTTGTTCCACAGGCTGCAGGACTGTACTTCTTGCTTCTGCTGTCTGCCCTCTGGTGGACGAGGCTATCTAAGAGGCTTGTGCAAGTTTCCTGATGGGAGGGACTGGTGATGGGTAGAGCTGGGTGTTGCTCTGGTGGGCAGAGCTCAGTAAAACTTTAATCCACTTGTCTGCTGATGGGTGGGGCTGGGTTCCCTCCCTGTTGGTTGTTTGGCCTGAGGTGACCCAACACTGGAGCCTACCGGGGCTCTTTGGTGGGGCTAATGACAGACTCTGGGAGGGCTCACGCCAAGGAGTACCTCCCAGAACTTCTGCTGCTGGTGAGACACAGCCACCCCCCTCCTCTTCAGGAGACCCTCCAACACTAGCAGGTACGTCTGGTTCAGTCTCCTATGGGGTCACTGCTCCTTCTCCTGGGTCCCGATGCACACACTACTTTGTGTGTGCCCTCCAAGAATGGAGTCTCTGTTTCTCCCAGTCCTGTCTAATTCCTGTAATCAAATCCCACTAGCTGTCAAGGTCTGATGCTCCAGGAATTCCTCCCCCCTGTTGCCGGACCCCCAGCTTGGGAAGCCTGACGTGGGGCTCAGAACCTTCACTCCAGTTGGTGGACTTCTGTGGTATAAGTGTTCTCTGGTTTGTGAGTCACCCACCCAGCAGTTATGGGATTTGCTTTTATTGTGATTGCGCCCCTCCTACTGTCTCATTGTGGCTTCTCCTTTGTCTTTGGATATGGGGTATCTTTTTTGGTGAGTTCCAGTGTCTTCCTGTCGATGACTGTTCAGCAATTAGTTGTGATTCCGGTGCTCTCACAAGAGGGAGTGAGAGCACGTCCTTCTACTACGCCATCTTGAACCAATCTCCAACCTCCGATACTTTTTAATTCCCAAAATAGTTTCTTCAAGATAGATATTATTATTCCATGAGAATTTAGTCAACTGTTGATCCTTTAGAAAGCAGTCTTGGAACATCTGAGCTTTCTTAATGTTTCACATATTTAAAAATAAAACTTTACAAAGAAAAATAAAATCCTGGAGTTGAATACAAATAGAAACAAAGAAAGCTAATTATATAAGAAATTACAGGGGAAAAAAAATTCAGGTAACTTTGAACATAGTATACAGTAGGCCAGAGTCTCAGGACAAAAAGAAATCTAAAGAAATCTTGAATTTTACTTAGTAGGTTTGTTATTGGTAGAAATAATAGTGTAATTCCAAAGTGATCTTATTTTATTGTAGGATATAGCAAATAATATATTAAGTTGTTGGAAACGAGGGTTCTCCCTGTGGGCAGAGGAAGACACAAATAGGGAATGGAGGAAGAATCCTATGGTGTTGAGTTCGAGCTGGATTATCAGTATGAATACATGATATAAAAAACTTTCAAGATTTCCTAATCTATCCACTTAAGGGACCTAGAAGCAATGACACCCTAACAGCTCATCTACTTATCTGGATTCTGATATCTAATTACACTTCCCCAGTAAAAATGAGGCTCCTTGGGCTTCCCTGGTGGCGCAGTGGTTGAGAGTCCGCCTGCCGATGCAGGGGACATGGGTTCGTGCCCCAGTCCAGGAAGATCCCACATGCCGCGGAGCGGCTGGGCCCGTGAGCCATGGCCGCTGGGCCTGCGCGTCCGGAGCCTGTGCTCCGCAATGGGAGAGGCCACTACAGTGAGAGGCCCGCGTACCGCAAAAAAAAAAAAAAATGAGGCTCCTTGGAGAAACACGTGATTTCAGGTATGTGACAGGGAAACTACAAGGTGACCATGACACATCTTATTGTGCCAGAAAGTAAGAGAGTACTCATATACTGGTAGGGGCATGTCAAAAAGACCAGGAGACAGCTTAAAGGGGCACCCACTGACCACATTTGAAAACGTTTGAGCATAAAAAAGAACAATGATGATAATGAAAATAGAAGCCCATAGTGATACTCTTTTATATATTTATAAAGAGAGAAAAAACAGCAACTGGTGGATCCAGGTGAAAAGTATGCTGATGTTTATTGTGCTGTTCCTTTTACTTTTAAGTTTAAAAATTTTCAAAACCAAAAGCAAAAAGTTAGGAGAGCAAACCAAACAAAACAATGAGATTGCAGTACAATATGGAAAACGTTAGATAATTGGATAAACCCAAGGCAGCGATGTGAGAATACAACAATGTTGAGGTACTACAGGTGGGAATGTGGGCAGGTGCAGCCATTCTGGAGCTCAAGTTAGCTACTACTTGGTCAAATTAAGTACAGGCAGGTACTATGACCCAGAAATTCTGTTCCTGGATATACATCTGTATCTACAGGAGGTAATAACTCTTCACCAAAGATTTTCAGCTCTGCACCTACTAGATATATGGTAGGATTACATTTCTCCACCCCCTTGAAAGTCAGCTATGGTCATGTGAAACTTGCTTTGACTAATAAAATGTAAATGGATATGATATGTCCTCTTCCCCTTGCAGTAGTAATCGTGAAAACATATGTCAGGATGAAGTTTCCATCAACTTGAAAGACTGAGTGACCTTGATGAGCTAAGTATTCCTGCTGATGTGGGTTGAACATGTAATATGAGTGAAAAATAAATCTAGTCTGTGTTTTTAAAAAATGAACAAACAATATCTAGCTTACAGGATGGCTGTGAGAATTCTTTAAGACAATGCAGGTAAAGTTTCCAGTACATTGACTGACATATTATGTGTTCAGTAAATATGTTTTTTTCCTTGCCTTTCTTTCCCCTTTATTCTGCCCATCTGGCAGATATATCCTTACCTGGATCTGTTGGAAGAAATGTGCAATATCTTGATCTGGCTGATTCCCAGAGGCCAGCAACCGACTTTTGTTTTCCATGAATCGCTGCAGCTTATCAGAGAGATGCTCAAACATCTCTGCCTGGGGCAGAAGCTTCTTTAGGGAGCTCTCCTTTTCTTGCTGCTGTAGCCGGAGCTGTTCAAAGCGCTGGCTCACCTCGGCCAGTTTGCCCTGCAGCACTGCGGCCGAGTTGCTGTCTGCCGTCTCCGTGAATCGGGTCACCATCTCACGTGTGGCCTCCAAGCTGCTCTTCTGCCGAGCAATGTCCTGCTTCAATTTCTGTCGTCAAGAACACGTCTGTCAGCTCCTGGCTCACTTATTCCAGGATATCTGAGCCACAAACTAATAAGCTTCTAGCAACTACATGCTCACCTCCTCAAGGAGGGTTGGAGGATTGCAACTGAAACTTCAGAATACCATCAATACCCTCAGTTCTCCACCCCATGTGACCAGTGACTTTGCCATCACCACTTTTCCTCAAGCTTACCAATGGTTTGGAAATTGGGTAGACAAACCTTTACATGGATTAGTCGACATTTCTAAGTCTTATTAGAAGATTCATGGAAATGAATTCTTTTCCCGATACTTTTTCCAAATGATATCATTATGGAACATGGCAAATATACCCACTATGCTAACTCTTGGGGCGCAGGTCTCACCATGTTAGTGGCCAGGGCTTCCTGTATGACTCCTGATGACAGCGGTGCCACCTTCTCCTCTTCCAGGTTATTTTCAACTTCACCGATGGACTGTAACAAGCTGTCCAGGCTTTCCTGGACACTCTGAGACTGGGCAATGGCTTTCTGCAGCAGAGCAGAGCGCTCTGCCAAGCTACTGGAGAGGCTTTGGAAATGGCTGAGTATGGAATCTGGAAATTCAAGGCCATGAGAAGAGAGAGTGGGGACAATTTTTGTGTTGCACTTTAAAAAGAAAACATATTTAAATTGTACATGTTAGTTATAATAACAACAGAAATCAAGACAAACAGAAAGAAAAATAAGCCTAAATACATCACTATTTGAACCAAATTCAAGAAGCGTTATATATTTAGCGCCTACTAAGTGCCAGGAATTGTGCTCGATGCTGAGGACTAAAGATTATTATGATAAAGTCCCTGCCTTCTACAAACCTTAAAACTCTAAAAGAGAGCATAGGTAGTGGAAGGCACATCAACTAACCACAATAGTAAAATCATAAGTGCTAGATTGGTACTAGGAGTACTGTACTAGAGAAACCCGAAGGAAGAATGATTAGTTCTTATCTTTTACTTCTTCTTGGGGGTCGGGGCGGGGGTGGTGTCAGGACTTTACAAAGGAAGTAACTTCCCGGTTACATCTTGAAGCATGAGCAAGATTTCATCATGCATGGTAAGGACTCAATAAATGTTAGCAGCTAAGCAATAGGAAAAACTTCAGGGGTAAAGTAATGAGGAAATGACTTGGGAAAGGGAAGAAGTCGGGTGTGGCTAGAAGGCGAGTGCCTGGGGAAAAGAGGTTGAAGTCAGACCATGAAGGCCTCGTATGGTGTAAGAATAAAGTTCATTAGAGGGTGAGCTATTCGTGTTTATATCCACAGCCCCTAGCTAGCACCACAGATACGTGTACAACACAATGTGATATGTTACAGAACAGAGGCACATACTAGGAATTAGGGGAACACTCTGGCTATTGCTGCTTCATACCTGTAGTTTCTTGAACATGCCTGTGGTCTGGGGCTGGCTCCCCTTCAATTTCCATGAAGTCATGAGCTACCTTTTGGAGCTTTTCTACAGGTACTTGATGCTCAGCCAATTCCTCCTGCAACTGCTGCTTGTCCATGAAAAAGGACAAAAGAAAACCATCACAAGTGCATAATCAAAGCTGGTTCTAGGTATTGAGAGCTACTGAGCAGCTTTATAGAATAAATTCTGTTTATCCATAGCCACAGACATCAGAATAAAGTTTTTAGGAATCATATGTTGTCCACGGCATCCCAACCACTGCCTTTAACCTATGCAAGCATTTGCTTCGCTCTGAAGCTACTCTAAGCCATGCAGCACAACAGCTTGTGTATTGGCTCACCTTTGTGGTCACAAGCTGCTGTTGCAGGACCCCAGGGTCAGAGGCAACAGTTTCTGAGAGGAGCTTCTCCACGTTGGCCTCACAAGCTTTCATCCAGGCCTGCAGGCTTTCGGCACTGCTCTGGAACTTCTGATACTGGCCTAGCAGCAAGTTCAGGTGAGCGCCCAGTCGTGTACACTGCGCCGTAAGAAAAAAAAAGAAGGGAAAGCAGACTTAAGTGGGTCAGGCCAAAGGCAGCAGCTTCCCAGGCACAGTCCAAAGAGCTCTGGCTATGTTACAGGGAACTGACTGTAACTACAGTTAAGGTTAGTGTGGGCCCCCACAGATAGATGGTAGCAACACTTTTCTGTAAGTGGGGTCCTGACTGTTTGAGCCATACTATCCACCTCCACTTTATTACATACCTGGGAAGGTTTAGTTGTATGACAAGCCACCAAAGAAATATACATCAGGTTGCAGGCAGAGGTGGGGACTGAGAGGTACAAAACGTGTTCCTTTTGGGGGTGAAAGATGTTGGCAAAAAGCACAAAACAGGTAAGAAGAACTGACTGGATTCTATGTCTTGGGAGCTAAAGGGAGTTCTTTGATAGGGAGGAAGATAAGGATTTACCCTAGATGTTCTGTCCAGGAATAAAGACTGTGTATTTGGTTTAAGTCTCCCTGTGCTCTGTCTCTTGGGAGGCCATGGCTGCTGGTCAGGACACAGGGAGGTGAGCACTTCCACCTTCACCACTGCAGTGAGACATACCCCTGGATATTGCTCAGATCAGGCATGAGCCCCTGGGCCTCTATATTTTGCAATTTTTCAGAACTCATAAACACTCATTCTACCCATGGTCAATCTACAAATCAGCTTGTTCACTGTGTCTGAGGTTCTTATGGTAAGCCCCAGAAACTACCCACAGTTGTGTGAGGGCTGCCATGACTGTTTCACCAGGGGCTGCCAGGAACCTCTCCTCTACCTTTGAATGGAGAGCACTGTATCTTTCTGTTGCATCCTTCAGCTTGTCCTTCACTAAGGTTCCAGTTGCTGATGGTTCTTTGCCTTCCTCAAGGCTGTTTTCTGTGTCCAAGACTTTCTGTCCTGAGATAGTCACAAATCTCAAGTCTCCTTTGTGGGAAATTACATCCTCCGAGAAGCTCCCCTGTCGCTTGAGTAGGGCGGGAAGGGCCTCGGGGCTGCTGTCTCGCTTGTGCATGTTCTCCAGCTCTTTCTCAGACCGTTCCAGCCAGTTTTCAAACTCTCGATGATCCTGCAGAAACTTCTGCAGCTCATCCCGTAGTGTCTGCACCTGCTTCAGTTCTGCCTCTGACTGGGCCAGGGAAGTCACATACTGCTCCTTTAGTTCTCCGAGCTTTTCTTGCAGCATCTGCTGCTCCTCGGGTGTGAGATTGTGGCCATGCTGGTCCAGGAAGGCCTGAGCAGACTGGGTGGCCAGGATGAAATTCTGCTGCTGAGACAGCAATTCCTGGTGACGAGCCTGGCAAAAATCCCCCCAAACAAAGGACAATCAGTAGGGAAACCACAATAAGTTGTTTATGTCTACAGCTAGAAGTAGGGAGAGATCTCAATAGGTCACTTTTCCAGCTGCTCAGAAATCATTAATATCTCTCACTCTCTATGCATTATGCCATCTACTAATCCCAGATGAACTGACTCATCTAGGATCTGACAGTTTTCATGTATTATCTCATAATACTCGTGCCACCATCTGTAGTGTAGGCCGACCATATAATTCCCATATCAAGGATGGGATAAGTTAATACCAAAAAGGTGTTGTATGTCTTGACTAAGGTCATGCAGTTTGTTAAGGGACAAACTGTGACTTGAACCTGACTCTCTTCATCACTAAACTACCCCAGATCTACGAGAAGGTACAAATGGCCAACTAAAACTACCCACACTGATGGAAGGAGACAGTAAGCTGCATAAGTCATACATATGACGGCATAAAAACTGCAAATGCTAAGCTGTGAAATGTGTCATTCACATATCCTTGATGACTGTCCCTACTAGAAAAAATGTTGGAAAATTAATTCTTTAAATAAACAATTTGTATATTAGTGAGAATAGACTGTATTTCTGGATAGTACAGGTAATCTGTACGTTTTATTTGTATGTGTTATGTCTATGTACAGACATGTAGACCTTCTTTCTGTTTCAGTGGAACGTAAGTTCTTTTAGGACAGTTGTGGTTGCTTGGCTTTGTTCCTAAAATGTTCTTCCTGAGTCTAACAGAAGTCACTGGGAGCTCAGTAAGTGTTCTTAACTATCCATACTGTTTATGCAACTCCCTAGAGAAGGAGAATAGCAACCTGATAGCTTCAGCTTCCGACGTCATCTCAGGGAAGCTGGGGTAACAAATATATCCTGCTCAAAGAGACAGTAAGGGACAGTACTACAGCTTGTCTGTATACTGCCCAGATGTCCCCACTCTCATCCACCCACAGGTAAGACAGTGTCCTTCCTAGATGGAGCTGCCAGCAAGCAGTATCAGGAAGCCCCTGTGACAGCAGGACCATTTCTGCTCTGTGCCAAGACTGCCATGGCTTTAGGGTACACACTACAATGGATCTTCCAAGCACAGAAGTAGCATGCAAGAGGCAGAAATCCTATGAATACAAAATAAGGCAATGGCCCACACAGGCTGTTCAACAGAAGCATGTCAGCTAAACCAGTTTTGTACGCTATAAAGGGATCACTAACGTATGTGATCCGTGTGTCTTCTAAGTTCCCTGAATAGTCTTTCAATCATGTAATACAATATACCTGCATATGTCAGTTAATGTCTTGGAGATGGTGGATCTGGCTGGTTCACTGGTTTATCTCCAATACCTGTCATGCATCAGGCCCTCAATATTTGCTGAATAAATAGATGAGTAGAGATGAGTAAGAAATAGTTTCCTAAGGGCAGCAGGGAACTATTAAAAGGGTTAAGCAGGGACACAGCATCTTAAAAAGATCACTTAATAGTGAGGGAATGGATTGGAGGGTAAAAGCCAAGAGTCAAGGAGACCAGAAGTTACTATAACACAAGTGAGAGCTGACAGCAGTCTGAACTGCAATTAATATCTCGATGAAGATAAAAACGTGTGGATGATTTTAAAAGAGCTATAAGAAGCGTGGGGTTTGATGACTGATTCAATATGGGAGAGTGAGGGAAGGAAAGGAATCTAGGGTGATGTTTAGTCCAGGCAAGCAAGTGGGAATATAGGAAGGAGAACATGTTCAGTGGGGGAGGGGTATTTTAGAAAATAGGAGGTCTAGTTCTCAGGTTGAGGTGCTTGTGGTTCCAAGTTGCAAACAGGCAGATGGATTTATACACTGGTTTGAAGCTCAGGGCAGGCATCTGGGCTGGAGACAAATATATACATGGAAACCACTAGTACAAATAGGAAGTGAGGTGTCGTGGGTGGATGAGATTACCCAAGGAAAATATATTCTGAAAGACGAGAAGAGGCCTAGGCTACAACCTGGAAGCATATCAGTATTTCAAAAGCTGGCCAGAGGAAAGGGAGGAGGATTATCAGGGCAGATAGTGCTATGGAAACAAGGGAGAAACTATTTCAAGGGGAGTGGTCAAGACTGTCTAGTCTACTGAGAAATCAAAGAAGATATGAACTGAGAAGTGCTCACTGGACTTAGGGCAGGAGGTTATGGTGACTTGCCCAGGGCCGCAGAGATTCACCCAGCATTGTAAGAACAAGCTAACATGCTCACCTTCAACTTCTCACATTGCTTGTCCAGCGTCTCTGGGGCTTGGTTCACCCCCATGTGACCATCAGTGGTATCCAAGGCTCCTTTCTCCAGGTTACCTCCTGAGACCTGCTCCATCTGTCCACCCAATGATCCCACTGGGTGGGAAGTCAGCCAATCCAAGAGAGCATCGATCTTACTCCTGTTCTCTTCCAGTTCCTTTGCTGCTTTACTCTGAAAGCCACAGGGGGAGTCTAGTGAGAAGGCCTTAGATACTCAGCTATGAACCAAAGGTTAAGTAAAGGGGAAGACATTTAGGCTTAAAAAAAAAAAAAAAAAAAAGCAGCAGCAGCTCTAAGGCTGGGTATAAACAGTCTTTGCATCCACAGAGAAAAATAAGCATCTTCTAAATCTGTTGAAAAATAATTTAAAACAACCCCTAAATTTGATCTCTATCTCACTGCTTTTAATAAAGGAGCAGGAGGGTGGCAAATCCCAGGATCTGAAAGGGCTTTGTTAAGAGATGATTTAGTCCTGGCACCTCCAAGCTTTATGGAATCCTTTCTAGGTACGCAGAAGTTATACACTGCCTTGGTAGGATAAAAAATAGCACAGTCACACTCAATTACCTTTCTGTTCTTCCTTAAGGAAAATGCAGACTACTCCCAGCATTTTCTCTGCCAAGTAGAGCACTGAATTCTGAAACTTGTCTCTCAAATTCTATTTTCTGACTCTTCAAGTACTTTAATAAAACAGGTTATGCCAAGCGATATATTCATGTATTTCAGAATTCACCTTCAGGTAACTTACTTCTCTTTCCACATTCTCTACCTCCCTCATTACTGTACAAGTTCACAGCCAGAAAAAGAACTTTGATTCAATAAGCCAGTGCTGAGTGGGGTGCAGAAGACCATGCGACTTTATCTTCTTTTAGGTTTATCCCAGTGCCATGACTTCCCACTGAAACTATAGTGGCAGCTTGAGGACAGCTTGTGGCCCATTAAGACTGTCCAGGTATTTTCACTAGTACCCTTGGATCACCAGTCCAGATTCATGTTAGAAATATGCCATTTGCTTTTTCCCCAAGGATGATGATGATGATGATGGCGATGATTTGGAATATGAACTTACTACCAACTATTCCTGACTTAAAGTCCTTCAGGATGTTTCTTATAAAAATAAATATTGGCTCTCAGATCTGCTCCTGAATTAACCCTTTTTTGTGATTCTATGCTCTCTGTAAAGCAGTTTCCCTTCATTACCTTTTATTTGTGTAGGTACCAAAATTTTCTTTTTTGAAAAATACCAAGCATCACAGCAGTCTGGTTACCTTTTCAGTCTCCTGCTGTAAGGCTGAGGTCACCACTTCCTCCAGCTCCTTCTGGGCCAGCTTCGTCCTTTCCTGGAGAGCCTCATACTGCTCCTTAGCCTGATGAAGTTTCTCCCGGAGAGCTGTCGACTCATGGGGGCTCAGCTTAGCTTGGTTCTCTTCCAGGAACCCTTCAGTGTCTTTGACAACACTGGCAAATGAGGTGGCATGATTCTGAATGTCACCCTGTAAATCCTTAACATATGAAAACAGGATGGCAGAGGCTTCAACTTTAGAACTTCTAAGACCTCTCAACAGCATGAAGATGAATGACTAGGATGACATTATCTGCAATTGACGTATGTCCCTGAGTATAATTTGCTTAAGGTTTATGCCTAAACCAATGGAGATAATAAAATTTTAAATGCTTCTAAATTAAGAAACTTTTTTAATATTTAATTTTCTAAGAAAAATTTAAATTTAAATTTCTAAGAAGATATTTAGTGAAGACAAAAAAAACAGACCGCCCATAAACATGATTTTTATTCTGCAATGAGTTATCCTCAAAGAGATCATTCTTCCATAAAGAAGAGTTGACAACAGGATTCTACCGGAGTTGAGGCCTGGTTGGTCCTTTATAACTCTCTTGGTTATCACTCCTTAATCCTCATGAGCCTATAAGGCCCAGAGTGATCTGGGTCCTACCCTCCAGACTCATCATTCACTAATCTTCCTTTTCTTCTTTGCAGCCCAATTGAACTAGCTTTCTTTCAGCTCTTGAATACATTGTGCTTGACCCCATTCCCACCTCCAGACTGATGTACAGGCCTCTGCCTGGCAATTTTCTTCTTCCTCCCACACCTTCATGCATCAACCCCTATGTACCCTCTGTTCCTCAGTTTAAGTGATACTTCTTTAAGGTAATCTTGATAACCAAGTCAAGATTGTGTCTCTCTGTTATATGTTCTCATGTAACTTTTCCTTTATAGATACAATACTGAATAAATTATATGTTCATTTTTGTGAGTATTTGCATAATGTCTGTCTTTTCCACCACACTGTAAGCTTCATGAGAGCAGGGACGTTTACCATTATGTTATTGGCACTAAGCACTGTGCCTGGCACATAGCAAGCCTTTATAAATACTTGAAGGAATGAAAAAAATGAGTTAACTCTTACTGACCTTCAAGTCACTTTGGTTCTTCTGCAAAGCAGAGAGATCCTGCTGGGTGGCTCTACCTTGATGGTCAGCCAATGCTCTTTCTGCCTGTCCTACCCAGTTGCAAAGATCCTCCAGTTTCTGGTGACAGGTATTTTGTTGTTTCTGCAGCGTCTAATTAAAATGCAAAGGGGCCAAGAGACAATTAATGATTCTCATTTTATAAATACAAGATAACTCCCTGAAATGTAAAACAGGAAGGTTATATCTCAAGGATGGAAAAGTTGGTGGGAGACTAGAGGAGGAAAAGGCACAGAAATCATATTCAGAAAGCTCCCCTCAATTGGATCCGTCTGTTAATCTGGGGCTATGGTCGGGATTATAATCAGGGGTGATCTGGGGTGAGAACGCTCCCAGGTATTGGTCTGGAAGCTCCTTTGCCAGACTGCTGTTATTATCCTTGGAAATGGAGAACAGAGAGCCCAGATGCTTAAAATCCACAGATGATATTGGTGGTAATAATAAATTAGTGGTTCTGATCAATTCTACTGGAACTGGATGATACACTACATGTTAAGTCATAATATGGAAAATCAGAAGGACTAGACAAGGAGTAAAAATCAAGAAACTGGATAATTTATAAGCTAATTGAGTTTCTTAGTAATGGAGCTGATTTTATATAAATCAAATGTCTCACAAATGCAGACACCCATTAAATGGAATGATTACGTGCCAGGCATGAAGGGCTAGGCTATTTTGAGAAGGGAACTGCCCCAGAATAGCAACGGGCTCAGTCCTTCAGGTGTCTATACCATTACCCAAGAGAAAAGCCAGCCCAAGGGGAGGAGGGAGTACGCTTCTGTGCCTGATCCTTTCTCCAGACCTCTCAGTCGCATGACACTGAAGCACCTGATTGAGCAATTGAGCATGATGTGTTCTCCTGACCATCCTTCTAGAACCATTTTCCACCAGTTTCTACCTTCTGATGGTGTTTTAGTCACCTGCACTTACAAACAGGTGCCCAAATTGGCCCTCTCTCCCCCTCTTTAGGACAAATAGAAGGGCTCTGGAAGAGAACTCCTAAGAGTTCTTCAGCTGTAAAACAGGATCTTCATGGGTTAGGATGGGTGCAGACTGAATCTGAAAAAAGCAAAGCAAACAAGTTAACACACAGACATACACATGCATTCAGGGCAAATATAGAGAGAAGCAGAGCATTTCTGACAATAACAAGGTTAATAAACATTGTGGAATTAATTACACACTTAGAGAGAATGTTCACATGCAACTGTATCACCTTCTGCAGCTCAGGAGCCTATCCTGGATGTGGGCTGTGTCTTAAGGTGGCCCAGACCAATGCTATTTCGTTAATTATCCATAAGCTACACCAGGCTATATAAATTCCCAAGTGAGCACACTGCAAATTTCCAGATATGGAAGGTAACCTATTTCATTAGTATTTTACTTCAAATTCAATACAGTTGAAACAACTAAGCAGTAATGAGGGACACATAGACTTGACTTTAAGCCTTTAATATCCTTTAAGCCTGACTCAAAAGCTCAATTCTACTTTGCACAATATTTAATAAAAGAGACCCTGAGACAGTTTTGCTGATGACAAGGACAATTCTAGTATCATCTTGCTGAATTCCAACTTATTATTCAAACAGCAGAAATGGCATAAGCATCATTCTTGGTATTATAAGGTTATGATGTTACCATTAATGCAATTATGTTGAGTCCTGCAAGAAGAGGCTTGTGATAGAAGGTGGTGAGATGATTAGTTGTTTCTCCCCACCCCCCAAAATGTATCAAGAGTGTTTCTACACACCGTTTTCCAATAACTGAATAAGAACTGGGCACAACAGTGTAAAGAACGGTGCTAGAAAATAATAATTTCAAATGTGCTAAAAAATTAATATGATTCTGATAAAAATCTTTTTGTCAGCTGTTTGAAGGTGGTCAAGGAATCTTACTGTTAAGCATTTGAAAAGCCCCAGAATAAAACTGATTTCAGGACCATTCTTCTCAAGAGCTCAGAATACCTAAATGTTCCTAACAGTCCTCAAAAGAATGCTGAGGGAGAGAGTAGGAGAAATAAGGGCTAGGGATAAAATTTTCATTTGAAAGTCAGAGACAGTGAGACACAGTGACAGTAGAGTCTCACTAAAAAGAAAACGCTTGCACATGCATACACACGTAAACACACGTATTGTCTCTCATACACACACACATAAAACCAAAAACACGGCAAGAAAAACGGCCAGAAGAGCTGCCTCCTGGACCGGAAACAAACTGGCCTGAACCAATCAAAACTGGTAAACGCAGGCTCCTGGAATCATGACAAACGGACTCTGGCCAGAAAACCGAAAGACAGAGGACATCCCAGAGACCAACTGAGCCCAGCTTCTGGTTCAGCCTGACCTTAAGCCGGGCTGCCTGCTCCATCTGTTGAAGACGGCCCTGCAAGGCATCCACCTGGGCTGTGGTCCGATCCACATGGTCCTGGAAGGACCTCTGCAGTTCATTCAGAAGCCTTAGCATCTGTCGGTTCTGCTGAGGAGGCAAGTCCTGGGCGTGCTCGGAGATAAAGAACTGAATATCAAAGGCAAGTGCATCCAGCTGAGATTTCCTCTCAGCCATGGGCTGTTTCAAATCCTAAGGTAAGTGGGGAAAGGAAGAAAAAGAAAAAAGAAAAGAAACTTCTTATTCTCTGTAGAAGCAGAAGCTGTTGGTTCTAATCAAAGAATCAACATGATCAAACAGAGGTTAATTTCTTGCATTTTTATAACTGACACTGATAATTTCTAGGGCCAAACCGAAGTCTCTCTCACTTCTGGCCTCTCCAAACCCCCCACATATTACAGTTAGGTTTCCTTTGCTAGCCCTTGATTTCTAAATGCACTAAGCTTTCAATTATTTATAGTAACAGAATTACAGTACAGCTAATGCCAGGTGTCTGTGAAAAAATGTATTTTTTTAAGTTTTGGAAAGTATAACATGAATTTTTGGTCTGAGATATATCTGTCTAATTGTATTTTCTTAGATTCAAATACCTATTTGTATTTGTCTAGCCCTGAGTACCTGGTAGGCCAGAAGTGAGAAAATATTCAATTTATTTTTGGTTCACTGAAATTTGACTTTTAGAGTAAATAATGTTGCTTACACATTTTAAAACTGTAAAGGATTACAGTCAGACTTTCTTATATAATAGTTATATTGCTTCTTTAAAGCAGTAGAAAACTGCCTAAACACTAGAATTTATCTGTTTTCAGACAATTAAAAAGCATGCAATTTTCCCACAAACATTTAGTGATCATCAACTATGTTATACTGGATGCAATAAAAAACATAAAAACAAGTAAGATATCTACACATCTATCACTTTGAAATTGAGCGTAGTCAGCAATCTTGAAAAGCAGGCTGGGAGGAGGGCTTCTAGATATTTATCACAAGACTATACTTCCTTCATGTGTGAACACATGGATTTGGGAAACTGTCACTAAGGAAAATGAGGCTTAGGCTGTGGCTCTCTTTCTGTAACAGAATTTGTATAAGGTATAACTAGGCAAGGATCCCAATGCATGAGATGCTCTGTTTTCATATCTCATTTTTCTCACCCTTGCTTCTTTTAGTACTCTGCCCGTGAACAGATAAAGTCTGCTACTCATTCCTCCAATGGTATATTTGGATAAAAGGCTATGAAAGAAGAAGGCAGGCCAACTCTTGCAAGATAAAGAGGGACGAGCTTGCATACAAAGAAGCCTGACCACAGACAACATTTAGGTCTGTATCTCCTAAGACTGGGGAAAATGAAGAGGATGGAATAGGAGGGAACATCTCTAGTTCTGCTCTGACTTTAGAAAGAGTTTTAGGAGAGGAATATCTATAGCAGAGCATGGATAAACCAACGTGAGTATCACCTGATATTACTTTAAGTATAACCAAAAGAAACAACAATGTTGGAAGTGGGGATGGGGGGGAGAATCCTCGGCTCATATGTATCTCAGAATCTTTAACTTTCTCTCACTGACTTATAAAAAGAATCACATAATTTGGAGTTTGACAAAAAGAAAACCATCTCTCGAGATCAGAGGTCGGCAATCTGCAGTCCCCGAGCCAAATCTGCCTGCCACCTGTTTTTGTAAATAAAGTTTTTTTTTTTTAAATAAGTTTGTATTTTCCAACTTCACTTTTTTTAAAAATTTATTTTTGGCTGTGTTGGGTCTTCGTTTCTGTGCAAGGGCTTTCTCTAGTTGCAGTGAGCGGGGGCCACTCTTCATCGCGGTGCGCGGGCCTCTCACTCTCGCGGCCTCTCTTGTTGTGGAGCACAGGCTCCAGACGCGCAGGCTCAGTAGTTGTGGCTCACGGGCCCAGATGCTCCGCGGCATGTGGGATCTTCCCAGACCAGGGCTCCAACCCATGTCCCCTGCATTAGCAGGCAGATTCTCAACCACTGCGCTACCAGGGAAGCCCGTAAATAAAGTTTTATTGTAACATGTCCACAACCATTTGTTTATGTACTGTCTATGGCTGCTTTCATGTTTCAACAGCAGAGCTGAATGACTGCCACAGAAACAGGTCACCTGCAAGGCCTAAAATATTTACTATCTAACCCTTTATAGAAAAAGTTTGCAAACCCATGCTCTAGATCACTGATCAAAGCTGGTGTGTGAGAGGAAAACATAGGCAGAACACTCTATGACATAAATCACAGCAAGATCCTTTTTGACCCACCTTCCTAGAGAAATGGAAATAAAAACAAAAATAAACACATGGGACCTAATGAAACTTCAGAGCTTTTGCACAGCAAAGGAAACCATAAACAAGATGAAAAGACAACCCTCAGAATGCGAAAAAATATTTGCAAACGAAGCAACTGACAAAGGATTAACCTCCAAAATATACAGCTCCTGCAGCTCAATATCAAAAAAACAACCAACCCAATCCAAAAATGGGCAGAAGACCTAAATAGACATTTCTCCAAAGAAGATATATAGATAGCCAACAAACACATGAAAGGATACTCACATCACTAATCATTAGAGAAATGGAAATCAAAACTACAATGAGGTATCACCTCACACCGGTCAGAATGGCCATCATCAAAAATTCTACAAACAATAAACGCTGGAGAGGGTATGGAGAAAAGTGAACCCTCTTGCACTGTTGGTGGGAATGTAAATTGATACAGCCACTATGTAGAACAGTATGGAGGTTCTTAAAAAACTAAAAATAGAACTACCATATGACCCAGCAATCCCACTACGGGGCATATACCCTGAGAAAACCATAATTCAAAAAAAGTCATGGGGGCTTCCCTGGTGGCGCAGTGGTTGAGAGTCCACCTGCTGATGCAGGGGACACGGGTTCATGCCCCGGTCCGGGAAGATCCCACATGCCGCGGAGCAGTTGGGCCCATGAGCCATGGCCGCTGAGCCTGCGTGTCCAGAGCCTGTGCTCCACAACGGGAGAGGCCACAACAGTGAGAGGCCCACGTACCGCAAAAAAACAAAAAACTAAACGTAGCTGACTTTATTTCTCAAATGGAAAGTCAGACTTTCTAAGAAAGGCAAGTACAGACACCAGTTTGCCTAGCAGAGAAATAAAATTGATACAACTCAAAAGGACAAATGAAACATGCTCGAGAACTGGTGGAGTGCTTACCTCACACTGTTGGAGATGGTGATTCAGGCTGTCGATGGCATCTGTTTCATCGACATGCTCCTTGTTGTTCAGAATAAGATGGGTATTGCCAACCCAGGCTCTTAGATCTTGAAGTTTGCCTTCTAGCTGTTCATACTGATTTAAAACTCTAGTCTAAGAAATAAATGGCAAATTAGATAATAAAATTCTCCAAGCCTACCCAGAGTTTGTGAGCCTTTGTGAATAAAAACAAGAATCTACCTTTTTTACTTCTGCAGCATTCTGGAGGTGGAGTAGTCTGGAACCCCAGGTGTCACTCACAGAGCTGAGGGACTTTTGAAGATTCTTGGCATCTTTTTCTAGAGCCTTCAACAGTTGAGCTGGGACTTCCTGAGGCTGGCTGATGATAATCTGATTCACACATTCCAGTTCCTGACTCACCACCGTGGACAGATCCTTTAGCTCCCTGTCTACCACCTGAAGGCATACAGTGGAGTTACCTCCAAAATCAAGACTAGAAATCTTGCTGTCTAGGAATCAGCTGTGAACACATTTTTCTGTCACCTCAAGCCTACCCAGGCTTTAGAGTTTATAAAATGTTTTCATAGACATTCACTAGTTTATTTGGTTCTCACAATAATTCTTGAAGTAGGCAGAGTAGATATTATTATCCTGGATTTACAGTAGAGATGCCTCAGTGCTTAAAAATGTGAATTTGCTTTCCCCTGAGGTCGCCCACCTGGTAAGCAAGAGAGCCAAGACTTGGATTCAGGTTTTCTGACTCAGTGCAATGCTCCTCGCACTACAACTTGCTGCCTCTCCAAGAACAGAGCAGAAGTATATGTTATTTTGTGTATGTGTCATTATGCTTTAAATAATGTTATGCAATATAAGTCAATCAAAGGACAAGTCTTCCACTCCAAAGCCCAAGGGAACAGAACCAATGCATATAAAAATATCCCAAGCCAGCTTTCCCACTCAGCTGCTCCTCAGTAGAGAAGCCAGAAACCAGCTGTGGAAGAGCTTGGTAGTTGTTCTGGGCATCATCCTCATTTCCCCTTCAGCCCCCCTGCCCAAGGCCATACTCTAGATACTGAGAGAACTGGTAAACCTCTACAATCTCTGTCCTCATCGTGACTCCAATCCTGTGACAACTCTCAGCCTCCAATTTCAAAGAGCTATTCCTCCTCCCACTCAAGGCTGTCTAAGTCTATGTCTTTCCATGTCCTCAGGGACCTCATTCCACCAGTCAGCACTTCCTCTCTCCTCTAACTTCAAATTCTCCTTTTCTATTGGTTCTTTCTACTCAGCCTAAAAATTCACTCAAAACGTCCCTCTTTTAGTCCATCTCCCCTAGCTAGTGTTCTACCTCTCTTCCCTTGCCTGCACTATCAAGCTTCTGGAAAGAATGACATACATTAATTGTCCACACCTTCCAACCTCCCGTTTATTCTCAATGCAACCTAGTTTATATCCCATGACTCCACTGTAACTGTTCTTATCAAGGTCCCCAGCAACTCTCAGGCACTAAACCCCCTTTTATTCCTCACTGTACTCAGTCTCCCTACTGCATTTAACACTGCCGACTACTCCTCCCTTGAGTCTCTTCTGCTTTGGCTTTTGTGAGACTAGTACTCCCTGGTGTTCTTCACAGATCTCTAGTTACACTTTTCCAATCTATTTTTTGTCCATTAAATGGTAGTGTTTTTGAACACGTTTTTCTTCCTGAATAGTCTTTATTTTCTCCACGCCGATGGGCCTGGAGGAAGTCTCTGGGAACCTACCTTGGCCTGACACAGCAGATCCTGTAGCTCTGCCAGATTTAGCTCTAGAGGTTGAATCTGTTTGGTCCTCATTTCAATGTCTCGTAATAGAGACAGATAGGATACCAACTTCTCATCATGTTCTAGGCAGAGCTGCCGGTTAAATACATTCTGTGGAGCCAAAAAGAAAACTCACTCAAATCTGACATACTCCTTTAAGTCTGCTTTTTAAGCAGGCAGGGTCTTAGAATAGAATTTTTTACTACACATTGGGTGGAATAAATAAAATATGTTATTTTGTCTAAATTGTCTCAAATCAATAGACAAAAAAGGGATTTTATTATATTTCCTCAGGGAGCAGAAGCTCAAAATTATCAATCTATAAGCATCATTTTAGCAAAACTTTCAAAACCTATTCTGACTTCAGGTACCATAGCCTCAGTATTTTAAATTAGCTTCAATGTTAGTGTCTAACTTAGAACCCTTGCAAATTTCAGAAAGACATTCAGAGCCACTGCCTAATTTTCCAACAACTATGTTACAGATGATGATGAACTAAGTTATATCTTAGAGAATCATCTAGTGCCCTGAAGTGTATGTATGTATACAATTATACACATGAAAACTCAGTATCTTGTCAAGAGTCTTAGCATGAAATTAGCTATAACAGACACACACACACACACACACACACACACACACACACACACAAACACACCATTGGCTAACTTACTTTGGTAGCCCTGAAGGGCTCCGGGTTCACACTCGTTCCCCCCGGTGCAGTCATGAAGGTGGTTTGTTCACTGCCAGGCTCTGAGCTCTTTCTGAGTTTCTCCTGTGGTGTTTTCTCATCCATCTTCATTGTGGGGTGTGATATTAGGGGTACCATCTCTTCTTCACGGGTTTCTGGAATAGGACTAATGGTGGCATCCTCTTGTCCTGTACTCTCTTTTCGAGATACATCTTTGGACAGTTTCTCTGGGAGAAGAGACACTGAAACTCTGGGAACTCCCTGAGTCACTATGCCTTCAAAGGACCCTGCTTCTGCACCTGTAACTATAGGGACTGACAGTTTTAGAAATTTCTCCCCTGTTACTTCCTGAGTTGTTACTATTTTAGATTCAAGAATTCCGCAACGTTCACCATCACTTTTGTTGTCCTGAGGACGAAGGTCCTTTCTGTCTGCGAATTCCAAATAACTGACATCTTTGGAGCCTACTCTAATTTCTTCCAATTTAACAGCGCTTGTTGAGTCAAAAGGTACTTCTTGGTATGATTTTTCTTTACTTTCGTTAGATGAGAAAGTCAGATCTTTGGTTTCCCTAATCTTAAAAGTAACACAAGAATCTTGATGATAATTGGTCTCCTGTCTGGTGGTTCCTCGAAAAGACTTCTCTGTTGTGAAAATTGGGGATGTGTCTGCAACTTGGGCTTCTCCAACTGGTTCCTGGTAGCACAATCCTTCAGGTTGTGGGGTCAAAGAAGAGAGTATTTCACTCTGGGTCCCAACAGTAACTTCTTGAGATAAATTTTCTTCTGGTTTTAAAGTCAAGCAGAGGCTTAAATTTTTCACATCGCCTTCACTGACCTGATTAGAGTTGAAGAATGTTAAAGCATCTTGACTTCTTACAGAAATTCCTTTGGGTACCATTTGGGAAGAAGAATCTTCAGCTTCACCAACAACAGAAAATCCCAGCTCCCCATCAGTTTCTTTCCCTTTTTCACTTATAGTTATTTCCACAGATTGACTCTCTATATTAGAGTCATGGTCATCTCTAATGGCAGTTTCCTGATTCAGCTTTTCTTCTGAAAGAACTGCTGGTTTGCGTGTTTTGACACTTTCTTCTACAGTCATCTCCCTCTTTCCTCTCTTACCTTTCTCCCTGGTTTTCATTGGTTTCTGCATAACCTGCTGACTAGGCAATTTGCCCGGAGTTTCACAATTTGATGCTTGTACTTCTGAAATAATTTCTCCTTGGTTTTCCCTTATTTCTTTAGAATCTAGACCTGATATAAACTGTTTCATTTGAGAAATAATTTCTGTCTGTGCCACTGTTTTTTCTTGCTCTTCATTTGTATTTTTTTCCATGGTATTATAAGCCACCTCTTTGGAGTTCAAATCACAAATTTCTGAGTGAGGGTGTGTCACTGAACTTTGGCCCAATGATTTACCTTTACCATCACTAGAAATTATGACACTGAAAGATTCTTTAGCACCTCGAGAAGATCTCCTAACCTCATCCTTGCATTCCAATTCCTTTAATGAAATTTCCCTGCTCTTTTTTGCCTGCTCCCCATTAGAAACTCTCACTTTAACCTTTTTCTGTGCAGACTGGTTTTCAATTTGAAATAATTTCTCACTTTCTCCTTTACCACAACTCATTTCAGCAGTCTGACTGCAAGCAATTAACATTTCCTTTCTTAGAAATTCTTTCTTTAGTTCACATACTTCACTTCCACCTTGCTTTTCACTCTGAGCCTGGTGATCACAGGACTCGAAGGTATCTACTTGGATTATAGTTGCCAGTTCAGGGCTAATAAGTCTTTTCTCAATAGCTTCCTTTAAAGTTACTCTCTGATCATTAAATATGTCAATAATTCCTCCATCTAACACCTGACGGGATGCAATAATTCGGACCATGCTTTCATCCACTAATTTCTGTTCCAAAGCTGATGCCAATGTCAATCTTTTCCCCGTGGCAGTGTCTATAATTCCTCCAGCATTTGCCTGAGCTTCCAGAACCTTCAGTGTAGCTGCAAAATCTACTTTTCCAAGCTGAACTGCTTGAGACAATGTAAGTACTTTGTCACTTGCTCCATCTTTAATGTCTGAGAAGGGGATTACTTCTAGATACCTCTGTCCAGATTCAATATCAATCTTACACTTTTTTACTAATTCTGCATAGGGAACAATTCTGTAATTCTCAGGATCTATAATCCCATTCATCATTCCTGAAGACAACATTTCTTTATTAGTTAAGAGTCCTTCTTTTTCAGCTTCTGCCAAGGTCAATCTCTGGCCAGAAATGAGATCTATAAAGCTTCCAGTCAAGGCCTGAATTTCTTGGATTTCTCTCTTCAAGTCCGGGGTAACAAGATCTAATTTTATGGCTTCAGAGAGGGAAATAGTTTCCTTTGTTTCAGGATGAGAGAACTGATGGAGGCTTAAGCTCTCAACTTTTTTGAGTTGCTCGGCTAAATCTTCATCAATAATGCCATGTTTAAAGGCACTATCAACAGAAAGTCTCATCCCAGATATATGGTGAATGATACCTCCATCTACCACCTGCTTTGTCAACAACTGCATGGCCTCATCCCTCTCCAAAAGCCCTCTGTCGATGGACTGCACAACTGTTAAAGGGGCTTTGCTGTCAGGGTCCAGAATTCCAGTTGTTTCCAATTGTAAGCTAATTAATCTCTCTCTAACTGCTTTTTCAGCATCTCTGCCTTTAGAAGCTTTCTCCAGATTTATAAGCTCTGTCTGGTCAGCACTGTCCACCAAGCCAAGATTTGAGGCCAAAGTTACTGAAACCTTTTTGCCTCGTTTCAGGTCAACAATTCCACCAGTCACCACCTGCCCCTCTAAAATTCTGGTGGCTGTTTGTGTGTCAAGAAGTCCAATGGCAACTGCTTCCTTCACAGAGCAGAGTGTGTGGGTACGAGGGTCTAAGACACCACTTATAGCTTTGTCTGCCATGAGGACATTGTGTAACAATTTCTCATCCATTAGACCTTCATCAATGACTTCTTCAGTTTTCAAAGACTCGCAGGTCTGAGAGTCAAAGAAGCCCCGAAACATGTTCAGCTTTCCCAAAAGTTTCACAGCAGTGTGACTAGGCACAAGGCCTTGGGCTATTGCTTCATTTAGTAAGAGTTTTTGACCTGTCTGTTCATGAAAGATACCGTCCTCTAGTAATTGTGTAGATAATATATTTAAGGTAGCTTCTTCAAGCAACTCTGAAGGATGACTGCATGACAGGGAAGTTTCACTGCCATTAGCTTCCTTGTCTGTCTTTTCTAACAACATCATACCACCACCTGCCACGCTGTGTCCTTCTGGACTTTGTTTATGGTCATCCCTACCCAAACAAGTCTTATTTAATGCTTTCTTTCTGCCCAGATGAATATTCTTATCCTTTTCAGACTTTAGTTCCGATTCTAAAACTAGAGCTTTCTCTACTTGAAATTGTGACTTTCTGCTTTGGGGTTTTGTGAGAGGTCTTCCAGTTTCACCTAGAGTATATTCAGTTTCAAGTGTGTCTGCCTGTTCTTTCTGACACATAAAGGAAGTCTTTCTGAGAGTCTGCCATTCTTCCTTTGGTGATTCAACAGGAAAAGGATCTTTGTCCTCCACTAAAGTCACATCTTCTGCTTCCTCAGGAGGTACCATAAGGAGAAATCCTTTGTTGACATTTTCTCTGGTAGACACTTCTATTTGGTCTTCCTTTTTGGTATCTAACAACTGCCTTTTAAACTCTGACTTGACTTTATCTATGACCTTCAAAGTATCAACATTTGGATTTCCCACTTTTTGTTGCCCTACAACCAGGTCCCTTTTGGTGTTCTCTTCTGTTTCTACAACAATGGTCTTTTTGCCTTTTGCTTCAGTGCAATTTGCCTGATCGGGATCTTCTTTGTTCTGAGAAGAAAATTGGAACTCATGTGGCCTCACAGCCAGCCCATCACAGAAAGTTTCTGTGATTTTCACATTCACCGATTCTTGTAATTTCTCAGGAGCATCTAGTCTCTGGTGCCCACTTCCAAACACTTCTGGAGGACCTGCTTGATCACCTCTTGCTGTTAGTGCCTCTATCAGCTCATTGTCCAACAGGAGCAGCCTCTGTCCATCCCGCACATTAATATAGCTGTGAGTCATCAGATGAAACAGCAGCTTCTCGTTATGGCTTGCGATGCCCTCAGTTTGGCCCTTGCTACACAGCACACCTGCCGCTCCAGGATTCGTGTTCAATTTGCTTCGTTCTAAAGAGTCTGCTAATTGCATGTGGGGCATCACATCAGGGATACAAATTGACTTCAAGTTATTGGCAAGATCTTTGTCTAACATACCATTTTCTACTGCTTTTTTCCAGGACCAAATCTCTGTGGTTGCTGGTAGAAACAGGGCTTTAATATGCTGTCGGCCACTAAGGATTTTATGGGCTAGTTCAGTAGACACAATACCTTGTTCCAGGGCATCTGTAATTGGGAGAATCTCTCCGGACTCGGGCCATAGCAACCCCATGAATGACCAGAGGGACTCCAGAATCACAAGTGCAATCTTTGCAGCTATTAGATCATTGCTCACTGCTTCATCTACTGTCAGCCTACGCCCAGTGACAGTGTCTATGATGCCTCCTGTCTGAAGCTGCCTTATGAGAAGAGCACAGGCCATATCTTGGTCAATCAAATTATGTCTCACAGCCTCTCCCACTGTAAGTCTGTGTCCTGTTCTTGGATCTACTATGCCTCCAGCAAAAAGCTGAGCTTCCAGCACCCGGACAGTGACCTGCCTATCTATTAGCCCTTCCTGAACTGCACGGAAAATGCTAACCTTCCGGCCTGATTTCAAGCTCACCATTCCCCCTGCCAATTGCTTGACAGGCAGCAATTTCAACCCTGATTCCTGGTAGACAATACATCTCCTCATCAGATCCAGTAAACCGATTTTCTCAGCTGTGTTTGGGTCTATCAAGTTCTTGGATGATCTCAGGTGAGACTCTAACACTGAGTAAAGCCAGGCAGAAATGAGGCCTTGGTGAAAAGCCTCCTCTAGGTTAATACAGTTCTCATCAGGGGGGAGACTGAAACCTCCAGTTGCCAGGTGAGCTTCTAAGATTTTCAGTCCAACTTTCTCATTGATTATTTTCTTTTCAATTGCTTCCACCACAGAAAGAGGGCCTTTGTTCTCAGTAAGCCTGCTGATTAAGGACAGGGCATCCTCTAGTTCCTGGAGCTGCTGGTACATCTGGGGATTAATGAGGTTTCTGGCTAGGCCCTCCTCCAAAGACAGCTTTTCACTGGTCTCAGGGGCAATGAGGCCAGACATGATAACCTGGGATTCCAGGAGCACAAGGCCTGTGTCTTGGTCAATGAGGCCCTTTTGTATGGCTCTGAAGATGGGAAATATCTCCACTGTGCCTAGGTCAATCACCCCAGCAACTGCTCTGCAGCCCTACAAGAGAAAATGAAAAAGAACACTGAATCAGAGAAGCCCAATTGTTGAAAAGAATCATTCAAAGAACTACAGTATATCAAATTCTGACCACAAGAAAAACCCAGCCTGGATGAGCCCCAACCTGTAGGAAACATTCTGAAGCCTGGCAGTGTTAATGCTAAAAAAGAATTTTTCTGAACTACAGAATGTTTAACATGGCCAGAAGTTCACAGATTACTCAAGGGATGGTAGCATTAAGCATATCTGAGTGACAAGCTCTACAAAGTAGCAAGCAGTGAAAGTGAGGGGACAGCTATTTGTAAGACTACATCACCACAAAGGCTCCTACAGACACATACCAGCTCCCCCAAAGTGAGAATTCAACCCCATACAACAACTTCTCAGTGTTGCAATCCACGCAGAAGACTCTTGAAGTAGGACCTCCCTGCCGATGAGTTCAGCGCGATGGGTCCACAGGATTCGAAGAGAGACTTAAGCAGCCCAGCAACAGCTGTGCAGCTCAGTAAATGGCCCTGTGTATATTACTCAGGCAGCTGTTTAGCAACTGGAGCGGTCATACTCTTGGTGGCCAGTGCTAGCGTGTCCCATGGCAATGGCTCTGAGTTAAATTAGCTCTAGGAATTGGAAGTAGCAAGTCAAGGAAGGAGCAGACTAGGGACTCTTGACTCTGGAACCACTAATAACTTTTCTTCTAGTCCAGTCTAGAATGGGTAGTACAATCATCATGATGACAGCTACTACTTGTTGGACACTTAATATATTTATTAAGCACTGACACCCTCACAACAATCCTATGAAAGCAATTAATTTTTAGTTTGCAGATAAGAATCTGAGGTACAGAGAGATTAGGTAACTTGTCCAAGGTCACAAAATGAATGAGTTCCAGAATCAAACCAAGATCTTACTCTAAATCTCAAGCTATTATACTGCCTCCCCAGTCAGATCCGGAAGAGCAGGAAGGATAAGCACAGTAGAGCTGCATCTTACACAGGAGTTAGGTACTAACGACAGAGAATAAGGCAAGCCTTAACACACTGTCAAAATTACCCTCACAAAAAAGCCTGAAAACAGCTTCTGAAGAATTCCTATTTTGAAGCCTTTCATCGCAATATGATGTTATTCAGAAATTAAATCTTTCCAGCGTTCTACCACTTAGAACACTTCATCACTTTTATTAATCTCCAACTTTCCACTTCTTCTTGTTAGTGTGCATTATCTTCGTCTTCTATACGTGCTTTTGTCTATCCCTCTTTAGTCAGTGTTACTTTTTGATCCTTATTTAACTCAACTTATTCATGGAGGATCTTATTGAAGTTAACTGCCAATCACTTCCTTGCCTCCTATATAATGCATTTCATTTCTGTCTCAGGGAGACGTAAGCTCCATAAGAGCAGGTACTTTGCCCAGTGGATGTCCAGGACTCGTACCAGCAGTTAAAGAAACATGTGATGAATAAACAAATAAGCTGATAAATAGTAAGGAAATCCTTAAAATCATTAACCTATTTCCCCCAGATTTTAAAAACATGCTCTGAGGATTTCAAGCTTGATTAGTTGCACACTATCGGAGATGCAGAACAGACAGCAAATGAGGAAGCAGATCTGGGTCGCATCTTCATCTCACTGTATTTGTTCAAATAATGGAATAACTGAGAATTCTCCACACTATTTAAAATATTATGTGTTATTCTTCATCCTCCCTCTGTTTTCTGACCCAGAATGTAGAGTTTAACGTGTATAGGGTAAACGTATGCTATGTGAACCTACAAGTTAGCTAGTCTTTATAGATTGAAGGAAAAATCCCACTGGCATGTGACTCTCTGAAATATATGAAAAATTCCTTTTACAAAATCCACGTAAAGACTATGCAGAACCAGACAATATGACAAAGGAAAAGATTCTTTGGGGAAACCTCTAATTTCTTCTGTGAGTTCACAGAGTCTCAGAAATGCTGGTATTGAAAAAAAGCCTGGAGTCTAGCCAAAGAGAAAAGACTGTTCTTTCTAACACCCTCGTAATTGGAGGAGAGGCAGGAATCACTGTTCGGGAAATACTCCGGAGAAATTCATTTCAGCCCCACCAAACATGGGCATTCTGACCTAAACAAGCAGAAAAAGACAGAGGGAGAAGAGGAAAGAAAACATAAAAGGCTTCTACTTACCAGGGTTGCAGGGTGTGCCTTGGGCAGATAAGAGAGAGAGCCTTACGGAGCAGCTCAGCCGTATCGCACACACAGTGTAAGCTTGGTGTTAGCGTCCAGCATGCGACTGTTTGTTTTTTTGCAAAAAAGAACCCCAAACAGGTCGTCCTCTTTTCCCTTTGTGCATTTGTGCTTAAACTCCAAAGGGTTAGTGAAACTTGTAAGCAAGGATGTCAGTTAATCAGAACACTACTTCACATGAAACACACAAACGGTAACAGGGGACACATCATGCTCAATGTAGTGGTGCTCAGCAGCTTGACTTTCTTTCTCTCCTTCTCCCCTTTTTTAACCTTTCAAAATGAGAACTGAATGTTCTCAGCAAGCAATTGTTAAAACTCTTCACGTACTCCCATATATGGTGAAGCGATGAGCCATTAGAAGTGGGCTACCTCACACAGAGCATGTTAAACCAGCACGTTCTTTTTGGAAATCTGCTCTCAAATAAATCACAGCTGGTTCTGCATTGTGGTCTTTACAACTCTAGCTCCCGTTGCACAAATTTCATGACCAGAGTCAAAGCATGAATATCATTTTGAGCAACACCTAGACCAAATCCGATTGCCACAGGAGCCTCACTTCCGGCTGCCCCAAGGAATTTGGCCATTGCTTCACAACATAGGAAACAAGCAGGCAAACACACATATATCCCAGAGACACATGTATATAATATGGTAAGTTTACATATACACACACGTATCCAGGAAGAACTGAGGACAACCAGCAGGAACTTAACAACTTCCATATGGTCCAGGAAATGAACATGAGAGGGAACTGGTAAAGATGTCACATGATGGGGCGACAATGGGTAAGGGGAACCAGTGTCTCAGTCAGTGCAGCTAATCCACCAGTTTCTTTTGGAAATTAACATTTCTCATTTATGTAGTAGACAGGGAAAAAAGTATGGGGGGAAGAGGTTCACAGCCTTTACTTCCCAATATTCAGAACTCTTGGTTATCAACTTTTGAGTGACAATGCCACAGAGTAACCTTATTGCCTTCTGATCAGATATAATATAGCATTTAGGTTCTCCTTGACTGTGGTCTGCCACAGAATGGAAGATCACACAACAGTGAACCAGGTCTAACGGGTTAGCCGTAAGCACCTTCTAGTGATTTTTGACTGACCAACACATCGTGGAACCCCAGTAAAGAAACACGAGACACATGGCTGCTACAGTGAGGTTAAAAATTAAGTCATACTCGTCATGGAAAGCTAGTGATCATGACTCCCAATCAGCAAAGCTGCCTGCATACCGTTCAAAAGGTACCCTGCCAACATTTGGAGAGAAAACTAAAAGTACCTTTTGTTCTGTCTGCCGGGCCAGCTGGCTCTGAAGCTGCTGAAGCTGGTTTGCTGAACCATCACAAAGGTCATGGTAAGCCTTAGTCAGGGCATTCAATTGCTCAGATATCTGTTCCTTCTCTTTTTCTGAGAGCCTGGAAGATGAAGCATGAAAGCTCTTTCAGAGAAAAACCTTTCTCCAAACTCTTCTCTATTGCTTCAAACTGACTTTGCCACCTTGGGTAGTATTCTCCTTCATCACTGTTCATGATGGATCATCTGGTCACTCTTCCATACTCATTGAACACTTTGGCATCCAGCTCACAGCTTTCCTGTCCATCTCAAACCAAGTCATGATTCTTGGTTATGTCAATGCTCACGTCACCAATTATCTAACACCCGGTGCTTGTAGTCCTGCGACCTTCTCAATCCAAATGCGCGCCACACCACTTCAGCCCCACCCACACATGGCAAACTTGGAGGCTACCATCATCTAAAATTATTCCACTTCTGAAATTTTATTTTACTTTTTTAAGGATTTATGCCAGGAATTTATTTACAAACATATCTAGGATGCTGAGTTCAAGAGTTTGATCCTTTTTCCAAAGAGACTGCACATCTTAAAATGCTCCTCTTCGTATCTGTCTCACGGATTATTTTTTAAGCAGTTGGTGTCTTACTATATAGAAAGGTGCAGCAAGTCAAACCCAAAGTACAAAGTCATCATAGCTAGTAACCGCCATTTGTTTTCCACTGAAAATGGTAAATTCTTCCCTGGACCCTCCTCACAGTGGCTCCTATGAGATCAGAGAGGTGGTGAACCTCTGGATGCTTTGTCCCAACACAGCACTGTCAGACGCCCTGCGAAAGGCGCAGAAACTGAAGGCGGAAGAAATGGTGGCAGCACACCAAGCACTCCTTTCCTCAAGATCTTGTTCCCCTGTGTGCAAGGACTGTCCATTTCTGAAATTTTAAACTTCAAAAATCTACTATCGGATTGTAACTTCTGATTATAATCCTACCTGGCTAGTTTTCCTTCTTTACTCCTACAGCTCTTCTCTTTTAAAAACAAAATCTCTTAAAGAGACAAAAGAGAAGAATAAAATATACTCTCACTTACTCATTACCCAACTATCCAACCTTACCAAATTTTATTGTAGTATTTTACCAAATTTTCTTCAGATCCTTTTCTTAGACACAAGACATTACTGATAGAATTAAAGTCCCATGTGTATCTGTCACCAACCCTGTTCCTATCCCTCTCTCCCCAGAAGTTGTCACTATCTTGAATTCCTTTTCTCATTCTCCATGGTGTTTCTGAGACTGAATCCTGTGATTCATCTTACAAGCGTCCATCAGCTTACTGAGATTTCCCAAACCTTCCTTGACTCCTCCACCTCTCTTAATCCATCAGTCCTCTCCATTTTCTTCAGTTTCTTCTCTTTGGAGTCCAGACCCACAGGCCACCATCTCAATTAGTCCCTATTATCTTTGCACTCTCTCCTCACTAACAAGACTCCAGTCCCAGATCAACCAAACCCCTGGACTTCTCTGTTCCCACATGCAGCCTAAGTCTGTCTAGTGGGGGGATTCCAAAACCACGTATCAACAGAAGAGGTCTTCCTGGTTTCTAACCTCTACTGGACTTCCGTGATTCCTGACAATCCTCTTGGAGGCTCCTACTCTAACTTGCAGCAAACAACCTCTCTCCCTATTTCAAAGAGAAAATACAGACCACTGGGCACTAATTCTCTCACTTTCTGACTTCACTTCTGAAATATTTATCTGTATCCATACCTTTCCTAATCTCCTTTTCCTCAGACCTCAGAGGAAAAGGTGTCTCAACTCCTGTTTAAGGTTGTATTTTCTACCCATGGATAAATTTTATCCTCTCCTACATCCTTTGCAACCCCTCTCCTATGACTTCAATTTCTCTCTCCCTTTCGGTCCTTGAGACTCAGTCCATAAACACAGTTAAGTCTCCCCGATCTTTTAATAAAACAAAACCTTTTCTTGAACATAAATTCTGCTCTAAGTACTTGCTGTATTATTTCTCTCCTTTCCCATGGCCAAGCTCCTTGGAAGAGTAGTCTAATTTCATTATCACTACCTTCCACGCCTCACGTGCTCCCCATTACTCTAAATCAGACATCATCCCCCAGCTTTTCACCAGAGTCACCAAAAGCTTCCAACTCGCCAAATTTAATAGCCATGTCTCAGTTTTAACTTTTCTTGACTTTTGACCACTTCCTTCTTTTTGGAGCCCTGTTCTCTCTTGGGTTCTAAGGTATCACTCATAATTTCCTCTTACTTCTCTAAGGCTTCCTTTATAGGCCGAGAAGCCCTTGAACCCTTGTAAGCTAATCCAGTCATGGTTTCTTCTATGCTGACGACTCAAATCTCTGTCACTTCAAACGTCTCTCATTAATTCTAAATTTACACATAAAGCTGCCCACTGGACACCTTTAGTGGAACTACATAAGGCATAAATAATGTATCAGATACTTCCAAATATATACTGGAAGTTTACCCTCTGATGTCCAGTGGGTTCTTCACATTCATAATGTCTGAAACTATAGCTGCCTCCTTCTTCCTCAACCCATACTTTCTCCTGTATTCTCTGTCTTGGTTAGCAGCATCACCAAATACCCAGTGGCCTAAGCCAGAAACCTGGGAGTTATATCTGATAATTTTCATTGGTCACCAAACCCTGTAAGTTCATTATCCATATACTATCTTTTGAATCTTTGTCCCCTCTCCATCTCTCGTCGTTTCTTGCCTATATTATCAGAACAGCCTCTTAACTGGTCTCTCAGGCCTCTACTCTTGTCCCATGTCTATCCATTCTCTATAAAACTGTTCTAGAAACCTTTATCAACGAAGTCCAATCATGTTTAAAATCTTTCCCCATAGCCAGCAGGTAGAATGCATACTCCTCAGGATGAACTACAAGGCTCTTCCTAATCTGGCTCTTGCCACCCTGAAGTCTCCAGCCCAAATCCTGATCATGATCTGAAGTTTTAGTCAGGTAGATCCAGTTCCCCCAGATGTGCTGTAATCTCTCATTTAATACTCACTTATGACCATGCTTGGCCAAGAAGATCTGTGAAGTTTTAATGGCCTCAGAGACTTGTTCCCTCTTGGTTGTTAGCTCCTCTGCCAGAACCTATGCAGTAGAAGAAAAAAGTTTCAGAACCCAAGATATTAAAGAACCAAACATCATTTGAAATAACTTAAAATAAAATCCTAGGGAAAAAATTAGCTTAGGTAAGATGATTATTACCACTATATACAGTGATCTAGAAAGCAGAAGTACAAATAAGATGACGTCTTAAGTTTCTTTAAGTCCTGGAAGTTAACGCTTATTGAGATCATAATCGTTCCTGGTGGCCCATATGTGACATATTATTCCTCTTAATGAGTAATCACATATTATGCTACCCAGGAAGTGACAGATGGACCTTCTACTCACCTGCTGTTCTAAAATAGCTTTTTCAATGTCTGTTGATTCTTTGGTCTGGGATGAGGTAGCTTTGCTTTGTGTATTCTTTGCTAGGGTAGACACCCAGCCCAAAAGTTCTTTAACCTTCTCCACATGTTCCTGTTTTTCTTCTTCTACCACTTTCTAGAAGAGGAAATAGAAAATCAGTATCTTGGTCAATGTCTTACTACACCGGCCTGATTCAGAGTTCCTAAAACAAAGACATGAATGTTACCTACATCATAGCTAAAATAACCCCAAGTTAAATATAATTTACCCAGCCTACAGCATTGCTCACCAGCGCCTGGGTGATACTAATAGCTAAATACATTATATCTAGGTTAGCACTTTTCTAAAAAAGCATGCTGTTTTCATATGTGATGGGAAGTCAATAATTATTTACTGATTTTAAAGAGCCCTTCATGGGCTTCCCTGGTGGCGTAGTGGTTAAGAATCCGCATGCCAATGCAGGGGATGTGGGTTCGAGCCCTGGTCTGGGAATATCCCATATGCCGTGGAGCAACTAAGCCCGTGAGCCACAACTACTGAGCCCGCGAGCCACAGTTACTGAAGCCCGTGCGCCTAGAGCCCGTGCTCTGCAACAAGAGAGGCCACCGCAATGAGAAGTCTGCACACCACAATGAAGAGCAGCCCCCGCTCACTGCAACTAGAGAAAGCCCACACAGAGCAACAAAGACCCAACACAGCCAAAAATAAATAAAATAAAATAAATTAATTAAAAAGCCCTTCACATATAGCATCTTACACATGTTCATAATTCTTAGATTTACAGATGAAAAGATGGACATCTACAGAGATTAAATGAGGTAGGTACTGACAGAAAGGAAGTCTTTTGCTAATTTACATGGGCAAAAGTTGGTATGGGTTAATGTTTCCAACAGCATTTCTTTTATAAGTGTTATTGAATATGTGGAAACTTATTTTGCAAAGACATAGAAGATCTTCATAATTACAAAAAGACTGCATACTCATTACAACAAACTCAAACAATCTGAAATTCATAATATATGTTCCTTTAATCTCATTTCCTCAGGAATTTGGTATATATGTTTCTAAACTTGTTTGTATGCCCGTATTGTCCCTCTGTGGTACACACAGTTTTGTTATTACTGAAATCATAATTATACATACAACTTGCTTTTTTCCTCAAAAAATATATTATAAATATCTTTCCTTGTTGGTTCATTTAAATGTATTTCATTATTTTTAACAGCTTCATAGCATTCCATCATACGGAATTTGGATATTTCCACTATTCCTCTTTAACAAATTATGCTTTATTAAGGATCTCTGTTCATATCCCTTTCTTCATGCTTATAATGTTTCTGTAATAAAGATACTTGCAAGTGGGAGTGTCAGACACAAGACAGTCTGTCCTCATTATTCACTAGAAGGCTGTGATGTGCCTTACGGAGAAAATGCGTTTAATAAGCTTTGTTCAGGTGTGAGTTATATTGCTCTCGGCCATGAGTTCAATGTTAGTGAATCAATAAGATATATTTTAACATGTGTTTTTAAACAAAAACACACATAAAACCAGGTTGTGCATTATCCATTGACAAAAATGTTGTGATGTGACCAGAAGCTGGCAGTAACCTAACCCTGTGTTCCCCTGGATGCATGAATTCAGAATTTGCTGGTACAAGGGAGATCAGCTCCGTGCTTTGTGACCACCTAGAGGGGTGGGAGGGAGACGCAAGAGGGAGGGGATACGGGGATATATGTATAGCTGATTCACTTTGTTATAAAGCAGAAACTAACACAACACTGTAAATCAATTATACTCCAATAAAGATGTTAAAAAAAAAAAAGAATTTGCTGGTGCAGTGTGTACAGTGCCTTCATAGAACATGACTACTGTGAACAATGGACATCGGCTGGCTGTGTGTGCATTTTAAATCTTGACAGATGAGGTTCAAGATTTTTCATTCTACTTTCAAGATGATTTAGGACCCAGTTGCCCTCACCTCCTCCTCCTCCAGCCGCCGGAGTGCATCACTGATGTATTTCACGTGCTGAGTTGTTAAGGTCACCAATGCTGTGTAGCGAGTCCTTAAGTCCATGAACTACGGTTCCAAAAAAAAAACAATTTAGATAAGTTATCTGCCAGAAAAGTCAATTTAAATAGTTGACAATAAGAGGAAGTTTTCATGAAGTCACACGCTCGACAGTAATCAAACTGTAAGGCCTCGATGAGCGAATCTTTCCTTGAGGGAAGACAGCGGCACATGTCCTTGCCCCACCCTTTCACCTCTTGCGTGATGGCATCTGAAGAGGAAGGCATGCGACGGCGCTTGCCCGGGGATTTCTGCTGTGATTCCACAAAGGCCTTGTACGTCATCAGTTGCAATTCATAGTCCTGGGGGAAGAAGACATTGAACTACGTTTACACAGGGCTTAGAGCTCACAATGTCATGCAGTAGCATCACAGCATTTCAATGGTGAAACGCATTTTGACGATCCTTTAGAATAGAGGTTAGCAAACTTTTCCTGAAAGTTGTACTATCTCAGTCGTGGCTACTCACCTCTGCCACTGCAAGTGAAAGCAGCCATAGAAAGTAAGTAAATGAAAGAGCATGGCTGTATTATGATAAAACATGACTTAGAGACACTGAAAGCTGAAGTTCATATAATTTTCATATGTCGTGAGGTATTATTCTTCTGATTTTTTATAGGCATTTCTCATGGGCCATATAAAATAGGTGTGCAGGCTGGATTTAGCCTGTGGGCCACAGTAGGCTGCTCCTGAATTTGCAGTTTGTTGTGTGCTGACCCCATCCTTTCATCTCACACATGGGGCAACTGAGGCCAGGAGACAGGAAGTGAGCTTCCCTAATTAACTCAGTGGGTGAGCAACACAGTCAGGACTGGAATCTGTCTTCCGTCCCTAAACCAACACTCTTCTCATGTCACCATGCTATCTTGTCACTTCCTCTGCAATCCTGAGAGTGCTGCCTTGGTCCAGGCCCTCTTCATAGCTCACATGACAGTGCAATAGCCTCTTACTCTCCTGCTTAGAGTCTCACCTCCAATTTATTTTCTGTCCTGCTAGTAGCATAACTTTTCTAAGTCAAAAAGGTGACCACTTCGTTCCTCTGTTTGAAAGTTCTCAGTGACCTAGAGAAGATCTTCTCAAATATCAACATTCACCTGGGGATCCTGTTAAAATGCAGATCCTGATTCAGCAGGCTGAAGATTCTGCATTTCTGACTAGTTATCAGGTGATGTCGATGCTCTTGGTTCACAGACCATGTTTTGAGGAGCAAGAACAGACTGGGATTGACATATATACACTAATTTGTATAAAACGGATAACTAATAAGAACCTGCTGTTTAAAAATAATAATAAAATGAAATTCAAAAAAAAAAGAAATCCAAAAAATAAAATGTTATTCAGATTATTTATCTTAACTTCTTACTATTTTACTTCTTGGCTGACTCCTCTATGTTCTTAGAATAAAATCCAAATGTCTGTGAGCCCCAGCCAGCCCTCAGTCTACATGTTCAGCTTTATCTGATGCCACTCTTCTTGCTCAGGCTGCCCAGGCCATAACCTGTCAGTTCTGAGAACCCGTTAAACTCTTTCTTATTAAAAAAAAAAAAAAAAAAAAAGAACAGATGGCAAAGACAAAGGAACTGAACAAGGCCTTTCAAAGGTTGGCCCCAATCTCCCCTCTCATTTTCCACAATCACTGTTTCTCATGTAAAGTACACCTTCTAGCTATACCAGAATTGCTAGAATTTGCTATTTCCTCATATAATCATTGGATTTTATTCCTCCATGCCTTTGATTATGCAGTTCCTTTTGCCTAGAATGTCTTGCTTTCTATTGTCGACTTTGAAAATTCTAGGCAGGAGGAAAATACTGAATGAGTTCCATAAGCAGTCTATTAAAAAAAAATAGTAACAATAAAATATTAATAAAAACACGTGCTACCATTTACTGAATGTATTTTAAGTTTGAGGCATTGTCCTATGTATAAATTATCCCATTTAATCTTTGCAAACTAAATCCCATTTAAACTTTGCAATCACAAGTGAGGTAGTTACTGTTCACATTTTGTAGATATAGCAACAGAAACTCAGAGGGGCTAAGTGTTTGCTCAAAGTCTTAAGCCTAGAAAATGGTGAAGCTAGGATGTGAACTCAATTCTTTGTGACACCAAGTCTCCTGTTATTAACTGAAGAAATGTATTCATTTAAAAAACTATTTGTTGAGCACTGTCTATGTGCTTGTCAGAAAAAACCTTGCTCCCCTTGAACTTACATTCTCGTGGGAAGGCACATGTTAAACAAATAAATATATGAGAATCTCAGGTCATTTTTTTTAAAAGACCTTATCAGAGAAATAGGAAGTGGGGAGCCAGATCTTGCATAGCCTCATAAACCACAAAAGGATTTAAAATTTTAGTACAAGTATGATATGAAGCCATGAGACAGTTCTGAGCAGAAGAGTGACAGGATCTAATCTATACATGTTTCAGCTATGGTAAGGTACACATTTCCCTTACATTTTAGTATCTCGAAAATTTGCAATATGTCTTACTTGACATGTGCATAATTGGTGGAGTTTCTCCCTTTTTGGTAGTGCATAAAATAATGTGGCTTATAATCGATGGTGTCTGAGGTTCTGTGATGTGTGGTATGTTCCTAAAAAGTGAGTCTGGCTACTGTGTGGGAAAATAGCTTGTGAGGGCAGGAGCAGAAGCAAGAGAGCAGCACAAAGTACTGGAGCAGGCTATGGAAGATTCTTCACTTAGATGTGAACCAGGAAAATGGGGGAGGGAGGGGCAGTGACGGGTAGTCAGATCCGGGACATACTGGAAGATGAAGCAACTTGTTCCCAGACTGTTGTTAAACATAAAGTTTAAGGTAAAGAGAAGAGTTAAGGATGACTCTTGGGGTTTTTTTTTGCCTCAGCAACTAGGAAAATGGTGACAGTATTTCCCGAGATATGCAAGATAGTGAGAAGCATATTTGAGAAGAAAACCCAAACATTCTGTTTTTCACATGGTAAGTTTAAGAGGCCTGTGGGTCATCCAAATGGAGACTCCTCAAATCTCAGCTGATGTCTGGTACCTCTCTGAGCATCCCCAAATATGTGGCCATGAGAAGCACACATCTGCATTAACCTAAGGATGGAGCAGAAGAGCTCTGCTTACTTGTCCAAAACCAAAACCTATAGTGACATGCAGATCTTCCTAAGCTGGAGACGATTTACGTTCCTTCTGGGATATGGTAGCATTACCTTTACAATAGTGGAGTATTGCTGGGAAAATTTTTGACACTGGTCCAGTTTTGTCTGATTTCTCTCGATTTCTGCAAACAGCTCCTGGGAACCAAAATATCACAACCTTATCATTGTCATTATCATCACTGAAACAGCTGAGCATTTACCATGTTCAAAACTTAGCTGCGTCAGAATCACCTAGAACACTGGATAAAGCATAGATTGCTGGGTTCCACCTCCAGAGTTTCTGATTCGATAGATTTGGGTTCGGGTGTGAGAACTCGCATGTCTAACACGTTCCCAAGTGATGCTGATGCTGCTACTCTGGTTGTCCACACTTTGAAAACCATCGTTCTAAGTATTTTACATGTATCATTTCATCTAATCCTAACTACAAAAACCTCAGGAGGGCAGTTGAACAAATAATGGACTATGTCTGTTTTATTGTTAAGGAAAGTAGAATACTAAGAGACTAAGTAATTTGCTCAAGTTCTCATAATGAGTGAGGGAGCCAAAAAAAACCCCAAAAAAACCCAAAATACCAACAAATAAAAACTGCTTTGAATGAAATAATTTTCTTCCACTCATAGCTTTCCCTGGGTTTTCATTCCCCTATATTCTAATCCTAGCAAAACAAAATGTAATATCAAGAAACGAAATAAAGCAAGATAATTCTACTCTGCCCATCTAGTGCTTTCAATATATACTCACAGAAACTCAGGACTGGAAGGGGCCTTACAGGTTACCTGGCCTAAATGCAAAACCAGTACCTAGAGCCCATCCTGCTTAAACCCTTTTCAGAAGGAGCTCAGAATGTCTTAACATTGGAGGGAAGCTAATTGCTAGCATATCATCTTCTTTATGATGAGCTAGCTTCCCCCGTGCAACTTCCACTCGGCTACGGCCACACCCACCGTCTGCTGGCTGAGCTGCTCGGATAGCACTCTGCTGTCCTCAGCCTGGCCTGGCTTCATCATTTCCTGCTGGGCAGTGGTTTCCTCAATCCATTTGATGAGAGTTCCATGGCAGGCTCGGTAATCTCCCAGAACTTCCTGGATACTTTCTAGCTCAGATTGGCTGCAGAAGCAAAGGGAAACTGCTATCAGTTATCTTGGTATAAATACAATTAAGTAAATGAGGCAATTCCCTCCAAGCCCAGTTGGGCTTAACCACAGAGGATACATCTTTATTTTGAGGAAAGAGCAATGCAGCACTGAGTGGGAGCTATGCATTTACCCACTACGCTATGGGGTGAAAAGTGAATAGAAGCCAGTCGTGCCCTGCTAGGCCTGGAATCGGCTTTGGGGCCTGGCATCCCATGATAATCCTTGTCAAATTTTTCACCTATGTTGCCAAGGATTACCAGGTTGCCAATAAGGTAGTACTGCCTGTACACTTTTGTCTCCTGAAGACAGAGTACCTGTCAGAGTACTCCAGCTATGATTTATGAATCACTGTAGTTTCTTGGGGAGAAAAGTAGGGGTGGAGTGGGTAAAAAATAGTAGTAATTAACTGTTAATTACAGTAACAGCTTCCTATACCACTATTGTTAGTCTAACTAGCCTTGGGATAGTAATTCAATTATAGAGAATCAGTCCAAGCTTATCTGAGTCTCTATAACCCCACTTCCTATATATTTTCCTAACTAGCCTAGCCTCAGATAGGTAGTTTCCTATCTTTGCTACTCAAATCAGTCATCAAAAGCAGGACTTCAAATAACAGATAAAAACCACTAAATCAGCAAATGAAAAGGAAGCAAGAAATTCTACAAAGCTCCACTACGAATAATAACTCATATTAAGATTCAAAGCTAGGGACTTCCCCGGCATGGCAGTGGTTGAGACTCTGCACTTCCACTGTAAGGGGGCACAGGTTCAATCCCTGGTCGGGGAACTAAGATCCCGCATGATGTGCAGCACGGCCAAAAAAAAAAAATTCAAAGCTAGTAAAACAAGAGCTAGAACTCAGGTTTTGTCCTTGAGAAAAGATCATTAAGTCACCTTTCCAGTCTATATTCTAAGACACCACTGTCATCATGGCTTAAATGGGTTAAGACCAGGGACACAGGAGAAGCACTGCTAATAGGACCATCACTGTGCCCCAAAAGCAAGCCTCAGGACTGCTTTGGGGTTGGTGGTCCCAACCTCCTGGCACTTACGTTGTCTAGAAGGTATACTGTCACTTAATTTCTACCCCTCCCTATCAATTCCTGCCTTTAAACAAGCATACACGGAAATAACTCTATTTTTGTTTAAAACCTGGCTCCTGAACCCTAAGAGAAGAAAAGGGTGGGGCGGCCACTTACCGGGTGTCGAGCTGGGCAATGACCCGGTGCCAACGCTCCTGCAGCTGGGAGCCCTTCTCCTGATAGCGTTCCAAATCCAGGTTTCGCTCTGGGGTCAGACGACTCAGCTGCTCTGCCACCACCTTGGCGTTCGCAATTTCCTCATCCAGGACTGAAAACACTGAATTCTTGTCCTTTGCATCACTGAGCCAGTGCTATAAAAACACAAGCACAGCAACAGGTTAAATATATTCCACGCTAAAAAAGGACTCAGACTAAGGTAAAAAACAAGGACGTTGTCTACAGCCAGCTCCATATTACATCTGTGGTTCGGAACCTAGACTCTATACTGTTTGTGCCAGAAATGCCTCCACAGTCCTCATGCAAACTGCTCAGTCAGTAGAGTACAGAAAATGTGCAAAGAACTTGTGTCTGAAACCTGGCTCTACCGCTTATAAGCTATGAAACCATGATAAGTCACTTAGCCAATCTGAATCTTGGTATTCTATATGTAAATAGAGATAAAAATCCCTCCTCTATCTACCTCACAGAGTTGCTTGTGAGAATCAAAGGAGATAACAGCTAAGTGATTTACAAACTTATAGCACAACCACTGATTATATCCAATTAAACTATGACTTTACTGGGGAGAAATAGGAAGAAATAAATAGAGAAGCATAGTCCTTTATCTCCCCTTTCTAGCTAGACATATTTCTCAATCCTTTCTTCTTTGGACCCACATCAAAAGATATTAAGTATGATATTCTGCCTAATTCAAATGCAAACTTACATCAGTGTCATGCCATCCAAAACTGCATTTCTCTGCTAACCCCAAGCTATGGATACGTTAAGTCAACCTAAGAACTGAGAACAACCAACCTGTAACGTAGACCGATGGGACTCCAGAGCTGAGAGATCTGCTGGTACTGCTTCTTCTTGACTCAGCTTGATTTCATAACCTTTGACTAAGAGTTCAGCATCCTGGATGCTACGCACTATAACACTGATTGTCTTTAGCCTGTGAGGATAAAATCACTTCCATTAATACACACATTTTAAAAGCTGAGCTACAGACCTGGAGCACTACAGAGAGATTCACCAAACGTAACTGTCAAAATCAACTTCGCAGGCTTCCCTGGTGGCACAGTGGTTACGAATCCGCCTGCCAATGCAGGGGACACGGGTTCGAGCCCTGGTCCGGGAAGATTCCCACATGCCGTGGAACAACTAAGCCCGTGCGCCACAACTACTGAGCCTACGCTCTAGAGCCCACGAGCCACAACTACTGAAGCCCACGCCTAGAGCCCGTGCTCCACAACAAGAGAAGCCACCGCAGTGAGAAGCCGGCGCTCCACAATGAAGAGCAGCCCCTGCTGGCCGCAACTAGAGAACGCCGTGTGCAGCAACGAAGACCCAATGCAGCACAAAATAAATAAATAATAAATTTATTTTAAAAAAAGATCAACTTCGCCATTACTAAATAACGACAGGGTTTCATAAAAACAAGAAAGCACGGTGTAGTGCCGCCAATTTAAGCCAATTAAAAATGAAGTTCTGGGGCTTCCTTGGTGGCGCACTGGTTGAGAGTCCACCTGCCAATGCAGGGGACATGGGTTCGTGCCCCGGTCTGGGAAGATCCCACATGCCGCGGAGCGGCTGGGCCCGTAAGCCATAGCCGCTGAGCCTGTGCTCCGCAACGGGAGAGGCCACAGCAGTGAGAGGCCCGCGTACCACACACACACACACACACACACACACACACACACACAAACACAAAAATGAAGTTCTGGGTGGCACTGGGACGGACACACACACACACACACACACACACAAAAATGAAGTTCTGGGTGGCACTGGGACACACACACACACACACACACACACACACACACACACACGCACGGTGGTCTCATGGGAAAAAAGGCATGAGGCCAGAAATCCACTCAATATCATGAAGACTCTAAGATCTTGCTTCTCAAGGTCATGGGTAGGGATGGGTGGGTAGAGGAAAGACCCTCAAAGCCTAGTATTTAGTTTAGATGAAAATTTTTCTTTCTTTAGCGTCCCTTTTTCTTTTTCAAAAGAGGTATCTAATCAATCAGAAATGTGGTTCAAAATAGTCCTAAAACTGTAAATCAACTCCCCTTCTGTATTCCTGGCATTTGTTCATTGCAGACCAAATGAACCCACTCCCTGTTATTTGAAACTAAAGCCAAGGTCTCTTTTTATGGGTACAAGCTCTTTTTATGGGTGCACTCTCCCTGAACTGTTCATGAAACATTCCAGGCACTTTTTTTTTCATCTGAATCGAAAATATTGCCCTCTGGACCCGAATTCTCAGCTCACTCACTTGTTCAAATAGACAGTGGAAAGACCATACACATGCTCCATTTTCTCCACCAGCAGACTGAGTTCTGAGCGCAGAGTTGGGACACTCGAACCAGATGGGGACTGATGGAGAAAGCTGCTGCATTTCATGGAAACAGCATCCAAGTCTGACCTCAGTAGCTGCAAATCCTCCTGGGTGTGCTGTCAGGAACAAGACACACAACAAACACAGAGAAAGAATTGAACAAAGAAGTTAAAAAGAAGTCCTTGTTCATAATAGCAAAATATTGGAAACAAACCAAATGCCATATATAGGAGAATGATGGAATCAACTAGGAAACAGCAATGCAGGGGGAGCTGGGGAAAGAATACAGACAAGTAACTTCTGAACACGGAATTGACTATAGACATACCTTCAGGATAAACACAAAAAGAATTACATTAAACTCTAGTTAGTAGGTTTGCTTTTTGTAATACTATGAGTTAGCAGTTCTGAAACCATTATCTGTACATGTTAGAAATGAGCAATAAATAAATTTACTGTGGATAATGTGAAGGAGGTTTTTTATTCTTGGGGGAGTTACATATTTGGAAAAAGGAAAGAACAGAATAAGCCCTGAGGTACTGGTTTGGAACTGGATGGAAACAGATGTATGAATTTGTGATCACTTGTATGCTCTATCTGCTAAGCAGGCCTAGAAGTGGACACGCCAATAAAAATAAGCACACTCAGCACCTGATCTTGGTTTCTAAATAAAGGAACCTAAAGGAAGCAAGATTCCTAGGAGAGACGCTGATTCTAGGGTTGGGGTTGGTAAAGGCAAGAGGAACCCAGAATATCCTGTTTTATTGAGAAATAAGAAAGCACTCAAAGAATGATGAGGCATGTTAAAATCACATAGGGGCTTCCCTGGTGGCGCAGTGGTTGAGAATCTGCCTGCTAATGCAGGGGATACAGGTTCGAGTCCTGGTCTGGGAGGATCCCACATGCCACTGAGCAACTAGGCCCACGAGCCACAACTACTGAGCCTGCGCGTCTGGAGCCTGTGCTCCACAACAAGAGAGGCAGCGATAGTCAGAGGCCCACGCACCGCGATGATGAGTGGTCCCCGCTTGCCACAACTAGAGAAAGCCCTCGCACAGAAACAAAGACCCAACATAGCAAAAATAAATGAATAAATTACTAAAACTCCTACCCCCAACATCTTAAAAAAAAAAAAAAATGACATAGGACCCAGCTTGAAGGGGCTCCCAATGGCTAAATTTGGGAAATTTTGAACATCAAAATAAAGACAGTAGCAAATTATTATACAAACCACTGAACTAAAATAAGAATCCATAAGTTTATACTGACATAACAAAGGAAGAAAGGAGGGAACGGGGGAGGCAAGCGCTTCGCTTTTGATAGAATGGAAAATTTTAAATGTAAAAGGAATGACAGAATTAGAAAATCACCTTTTGGCAAAAGTCATACTAATAATTAATTTGGTCAGAAAACTACCAGAACTAATCAATGAATTTGTTAAGGTTGCATGATACAAAATTAATGCACAGAAATCTCTTGGATTCCTATACACTAAAAATGAAAAATCAGAAAGAGAAATTAAGGAAACAATTCCATTCACCCTCGCAACAAAAAGAATAAAATACCTAGGAATAAACCTACCTAAGGAGGCAAAAGATCTGTACTCAGAAAACTATAAAACACTGATGAAGGAAATCAAAGATGACATAAACAGATGGAGAAATATACCATGTTCTTGGATTGGAAGAATCAACATTGTGAAAATGACTATACCACCCAAAGCAATCTACAGAGTCAATGCAATCCCTATCAAACTACCAATGGCATTCTTCACAGAATTAGAAAAAAAAAACAATTCATATGGAAACACAAAAGACCCTGAACAGCCAAAAAAATCTTGAGAAAGAAAAACGGAGCCGGAGGAATCAGGCTCCCTGACTTCAAACTATACAACAAAGCTACAGTAATCAAGACAGTATGGTACTGGCACAAAAACATATAGATCAATGGTACAGGATAGAAAGCCCAGAGATAAACCCACACATATATGGTCATCTAATTTACAATAAAGGAGGCAAGAACATACAATGGAGAAAAGACAGCCTCTTTATTAAGTGCTGCTGGGAAAAGTGGACAGCTACATGTAAAAGAATGAAATTAGAACACTACCCAACACCATACACAAAAATAAACTCCAAATGGATTAAAGAATAAATGTAAGACCAGACACTATAAAACTCTTAGAGGAAAACATAGGAAAAACACTCTTTGACACAAACCACAGCAAGATCTTTTCTGATCCACCTCCTAGAGAAATGGAAATAAAAACAAAAATAAACAAATGGGACCTAATAAAACTTAAAAGCTTTTGCACAGCAAAGGAAACCATAAACAAGACAAAAAGACAATCCTCAGAATGGGAGAAAATATTTGCAAATGAAACAACAGACAAAGGATTAATCTCCAAAATATACAAACAGCTCATGGAGCTCAGTATCAAAAAAACAAACAAGTCAATTAAAAAATGGGTGGAAGACCTAAATAGACATTTCACCAAAGAAGACGTCCAGATGACCAGGAGGCACATGAAAAGATGCTCAACATCACTAATTATTAGAGAAATGCAAATCAAAACTACAATTGAGGTTATCACCTCACACCAGTCAGAATGGCCATTATCAAAAAATCCAGAAACAATAAATGCTGGAAAGCGTGTGGTGAAAAGGGAAGCCTCCTGCACTGTTGGTGGGAATGTAAACTGATACAACCACTATGGAGAACAGTATGGAGGTTCCTTTAAAAACTAAAAATAGAACTAATATATGGCCCAGCGATCCCACACAGGCATATACCCTGAGAAACAATAATTCAAAAAGAGACATTGTGGGCTTCCCTGGTGGTGCAGTGTTGAGGGTCTGCCTGCCAATGCAGGGGACATGGGTTCGAGCCCTGGTCTGGGAAGATCCCGCATGCCATGGAGCAGCCGGGGCTGTGAGCCACAACTACTGAGCCTGCACATCTGGAGCCTGTGCTCTGCAGCAAGAGAGGCCATGATAGTGAGAGGCCCACACACCGCGATGAAGAGTGGCCTCCGCTTGCCACAACTAGAGAAAGCCCTCACACAGAAACGGGGACCCAATACAGCCAAAAATAAATAAATAAATTAATTTAAAGAAAAAGAGACATTGTACCACATTGTACCACAACGTTTATTGCAGCACTATTTACGGTAGCCAGGACGTGGAAACCACCTAAATGTCCATCTGACAAATGAATGGATAAAGATGTGGCACATATATACAATGGAATATTACTCAGCCATAAAAAGAAACGAAATTGAGTTATTTGTAGAGAGGTGGATGGACCTAGAGTCTGTCATACAGAGGGGCGTAAGTCAGAAAGAGAAAAACAAATGCCATTTGCTAACACATATATATGGAATCTAAAAAAAAAAAAAAAACCTAGTAGCAGGGCAGGATGATCCTGCTAGCAGGGCAGGAATAAAGACAGAGACATAGAGAATGGACTTGAGGACACGGCGGGAGAGGGGGAAGCTGCGGCGAAGTGAGAGTAGTATCTAGTATGGACATATATACACTACCAAATGTAAAATAGTTAGCTACTGGGAAGAAGCAGCATAGGACAGGGAGATCAGCTCGGTGCTTTCAATGACCTAGAGGGGTGGGATAGAGAGGGAGGGAGGGAGGCTCAAGACGGAGGGGATATGGGGATGTATGTATGCATATGGCTGATTCACTTTGTTGTACAACAGAAACTAACACAGTATTGTGAAGCAATTATACTCCAATAAAGATTTAAAAAAATCAAAAAAAAAAAAAGAATCAACAATAGATACTGTAACAGTTTGGTGAAAGTTCGATGTAAAACAGGATGTTTACATAGTCTCAAAGTATCTCCTCACAAGATACTTAGTAATCACAATGAGGAAAACAGCAACAAGTGCTAAAAGCTATCACCAGTAATGGGACAAATCCACATCACATGCCTCCTGACAGGATGCACCAAGGACATACTATCACTTCTATGGTATTCCTGCCAAAAATGTGTAACCTGTATTTAATCTTGAACAAGCCTTAGATAAACACAAATAGGGGGACATTCTATAAAATAAATGGGCTGCACTCTGCAAAAATATTAAGGTCATGATAGATGATGAAAAATCAAGAAATTGTTTCAGGTTAAGAAATCTAAAGAGACGCAGCAACTAAATGCAATGTGGGATACTGCACTGAATCCTACACCAAAATATTCTTTTTTGGGGGGGGAATCAGGGGAGTGGGGGTACTACTCAAAAAGCCATTTATTAGGTCAACTGAAGAAATTTCAATTAAGGTCTTGGATAACAGTATTATACCAATATTCACTTCCTGATTTTAATCACTGTCCCATTGTTATGTGAGACTATCCTTGTTTTTGGAAATGCACATTGAACTATACAGGGGTAAAGGAGCACCATGTTTGAAACTTACTGTCAAAAAAAAAAGATTATTATCAATATTATGTATACATATGTAGAAAAAATGATAAAGCAAATGTAGAAAAATGTTAACATTTATGGAATCTAGGTGACGGTTATATGAGAATAAAAACTTTTCTCTATATCTGAATCTATTCCAAAATAATTTTTTTTAAAAAAAGTTCCTTTAGAAGAGCTCAATATTAACCTCTATTTCTTTGACTGACCTATTTTGCATGACTACAGAAGAGTAAAAACACTTTAATATGAGAATTGCAGGTACATATGACATGCCTCACACAGACATATTAGATCCTTCTTGACCAAAAGAAATTATACTGGGCTCACATCCTCTTCTTCAGGCTTAGGAATTACTGAGAAATTTCTCAAGTTGAGAAAACTCACTCCTCATTAGGCACTGCTTTCCATTTCCTTTAACCTCCCAGATCAAATCTAACATGCTTCATAGAGCTCCCTCATCACACCCCAAGTAGAAATGTTCCAGTAACACTCCACATTCCTACAGCAATGTTTGCTTGGCAATCTGGAAGTACACTAGGTACTATCTTATGACATCTCTTATACTTGAAGTCTCTAACTATACCTTTAACCTTTTCTTCTTTACACTAGGAGCCAAAAGCAAGGGGCTTTGGCTTACTTTCTTTGCATGCCCATGAGAACTTAATAAAGCAATTAATATTTGCTTCTTTTATGTCAAGAATACAACCCCATATTTTTACAGCATTCTACTTTTCCAGGAAGCTCATGATATGTACCATATCACTTAATTTTCAAAACAACTTGTGTGACTCATATATTACTATCTCCATTTTATAAGAAAGGAAACTAAGGAAGAGAATTTGCTCAGTCACAGAGAAGTGTGTACCAGAGCCATAGTAGAATCTGAGTCCTTCCTTACTATTTTTGGAGTCATGTGACTGACAGTAACCGTGTCACAGAATATAATACACATCAACACATATAAGGGAGAGAGCAGAGAGCAGCATCTCTACTAAGTAGTCTTAAAATATGTAGTCCAAAAGCAGCGCTGAGAACAATTTGCCAGTGTCTGCCTTCCCAACTGTGTAGGAAACTAATCAACATTCAGCAATATCCTGGGAGCTGAAACTACGCTTTTCCATGGGTGAAAGGCATTTACAGACTTCAGGGAAGAATTCTGGAGTACGATTGCCATGAGTCTGCTGCCTTATTCCTTAGGATCCAGACTCTCTTGCCCTCCAATTCATTCTGAAACTGTTTACTCTGCATCCAGCACCCGCTGCTCTTAGGGCTTACCTCTTGTTCTGCGATCCTTAATGCACTGTCCTGCCGGGCATCTCTGTCAGCCCTAGAGCTGGCAGGGGACTGAATTCGTTTGATTAGTCTCTGTTCACAGTCCTCCAGGCGCAGCCGGATATTCTTCAGCTCTGAAATGTACATCTTGGCCACAGTTTCCTCTTTGTCCTCTGTGAATGCACAAGCACAGAAGACCATTAAGCACGACAACAGAGATCAGCAAACCTGAGAACAACACTGGTTCCAGCAGACCTGATATTCCATGAATGAAAGCAAGGCCTTATGTGGGGAACCTTCTGCCTGTTCCCAAACTCCCTGCATCATATACTACTCTTTAAGGATCCAAACACGTAATTTCCACAGGAAAATGTGATAGGTTGATAAGCAATAATGAATGAAATATGGCCTCTTCTTCCATGATCTCATTTTGAGAATTCATCTCTACAAGTTTTTCTCTATCTCAAGTTTTTTAGCAACTCAAGTGGTAAAAAGGTGGTGATGATGCTGTCTAGAGTATATGAAGGGTCCAGCAGCACCCTTCAGGGCTCCCATTCCACTTCCCTCTCCCTCTTCCCAAGGCACACACCATTCTCCATGGACTTCATCAGGTGCTGGAAGTGGGTTTTACAAGCCTCCACCTCCTCTTCCAAGCGCAGACGATCAGCCACTGAGAAGAGCGCCGAGTCACGGCTCTCCTGCAGAAAGTCTTCGTAGTGGGCCTGCAGGTTCTTCATAACCTGGTGGTACTCCCCAGGTGCTGAGGAGCGGAGCTGCAGAGAAAAAGCCAGAGGACATTTCAGTGGAATGGGAACGTAATACAAAATAGCGCACAAACCATAATTATAAACATGCTGACTTTTCACAAATTGAACCTGTCCATGAAATCAGCATTCAGATCAAGAAACAGGACGTTACTAGTATCTGATAAGCACTCTTCGTGCCCTCTTGGATGTAAGCCTTAATGATGGTTAATTCACCAGTATTCCCCTACTCCACACACTTATGCAAAAGTTTCTGGTTCCTAAGAGCCTCAAGCCCCTAACCCCAAAACAGTATCCCTGACTCCATTTTACACCAATTGGGTGAGGAGGAGTCTCACAGTAAGAAGTTCCTTCCTAAAAAAAACCTGCCAATAGGTTATGAGCCTGCGGTAAAGCTGTCATAATTACCTTTTCCAGGTTCCAGGTCTTTACAAGGTCAAGGTCCTTCCTCAGATAGTTCCAGGAGATAAGGCTTTTGGTGTTAACATGTAGCTGATGCCAAAGGGCCATCACCTTCTGATAAGACTGCTCCACCCTACAAACAACACAGAACCTGGCTATAGCTTTTCTAAGGCTTCAGCTCCACACTAGAGACCTTCTAAGGAAAAAATGTGATTGCCTTAGCAGAACTGAGCTTATATGCTGAGCAGAGAAAGGCAACAAGTCAAATACTAACAACACAGGAATCTTTAGACCTAAATAGAGATGCTCAAGCAATTTGCTACACTATTCTATACATTATGTCAGCACATATTCAGCAATCTCATAAATGTTACCTGAATGTAATATAATTATGAGAAGTTAGAGAGAGGAATACCCAGGGAAAGCAATGATAGAGAAAAATAGAGACAAAATAACTCCATTTGAAATTGCTGAACAATGACAACAATGCTTAAAAAGCGATTTGCTGCGTTCTATATTTTTACAAAACTGCTAAAATGTTTAAAAGTTAATAGCAGTTTAAGAAGTTCACCTGGCATATAAAACGGAACTTGTAGTGTGAAGGGCTTGAGAAGATCTTTTTCTTAGCATCCCATGCCTAACTCAATCTCAACTTACGGATGACTTACCAACTCAGATACACAGACACACTCGACACACACCAAATTACCTTGAGTTTCTTCAAGTTAAGAAATGTAAGATATATAGAATAGGATGGAAAACTAGAAGCTAGGATGTCAGACATTAAACCCATTAGTTTATCTTTCCATTTTCCAAAAATCCCACTAAAATGACTGTAAGGTTGAAATAAAAGTTCAGGAAATCTCAAAGAAAAATAAAAATACAAAGCAATAAAAAACAGAAAGAAAATAAGAGAAAATGAGAGAAACAGTTAGGAGGTCCAATAGCTGACAAATGGGAGTTCTTGAAAGTGAGAACAGAAAACAAACATAGAAAAGGAAATAATTAAAGAAATAATCCAAGAAAAATTTCCCCAGATCTGAAAGATATGAGTTTCCAGTTTGTGTTCAGGGTTAGCACAAGAAAGGCTCACCTGAAGACACAGCATCCCCTTCAAAGATTAAAGACAGAGAGGAGTTTAAAATCTTCAGAGAGATAAAGATTTCATTCAAAAGGTTAAAGTGTCAAACTGTCCTGTATCACGACTGTGATAGAGGACACAATTCTATGCATTTGTCAAAATAACAGTATTGCTCACTACAAAAGGGGAATTTTACAGTTACATAAACTTAAAGAATGATAAAGAATGATAATCGTACTGTACGTCTCAACAACAAACCCTGGATGCTGGAAAACAGTGGGACAGAGCCTTCAAGGTTCAGACTGCAAAGAATTTCCAGAAGAATTCTGTAACTGACCAATTCATTATGAAGGGAGAAGAAAGACATTTTCAGATATGACAGGATTCAAAAAATTTACTTCTCCTGCACTTTTTTTCAGCAAGCTACTGGAGAGCGTACTCTCCCAAACCAGGGAATAAACCAATAAATAAGACTTAGAATCTAGGAAGCAGAGGGTCCAACACAGAAGAGATGTAAAGGGAATCTTCAGGGTGAAGATGAAGGGAAATGCCAGGGAGGCAGTAATGAAGCAGGCCTACAGAGCAGGTTCAGACTGGAAAAGGAAGACAGAATGGTTCAGAAGAGACGTTTCCAAGAGAAAATAAAATTGAAGATTACCTGGTGTTTGGCCATACTAAGAAGGCTTTTACAGTAAAATAGGAGAGTTTGGGAATAAATTCATAAGATACAAATACACAACTAAGCAAACTTAAAAACAAAACAATTATCAGCTCCAAGGAAACATAAAGTTATACAAAATAATTTGTTCATACATATATTCAATCACCTAACTCGTTCATTCTTTTCTTTAACAATCATGTATTGAGTACCTACTACATGTCAGGTTCTAGGTGATGAGGATACAGAGGTAAACAAAACAGACAAAAATCTATTCTTTTAGAACTTCTAAGGGGAGGAGAAAGGCAATAAACAAATTTATAATCTTTTGGACAGTATTAAGTGTTCTGGAGAAAAATAAAGTGTTCTGATGGGGAGAGGAGATAGAGAGTGATAGGCAGTGAGTGGGGTGGTAGTATATGAATGTGATTAGATGAACTAAAGATGTGAGGGAGTGAATCACGTCAATATATGAAGCAAGCAGAGGAAATGCAAAGGCCCTGAGGCAAGAGTATGCTTGTGGTGCTTGAGAAACTGGAGCTGAGCGCAAGCAAGGACAGTGGCAAAGGATGATTTAGAGAGGTAAGACATGCTTGGGTAAGGCTTACAATATGCCCTAGAGTACTACGCAGTTCAGCTGTAAACAACTTAATGTAAAAATAACAAACAAGATACTGATTTTAAACAAAAATCATGACATAACTACATTTGGAAGATGGGTAAAGGAGAAGTGAATTACAGGTGTGTAGAAAACCATTAATTTCCTAGAGTAAGAAGTCAATAATTTCCAAAGTTGAAAAAAAATTAAGTAACAGGAAAAAAATCACATTATTTAGACATTTGATGTTAAAAACCAGAAAAATCTGCTCAAAGAGTTGAAAATAGTTCACTCTGGGAAGCAGAACTCTGGGGTGGGGGAGATGATTGCTAGTTTTTACTATAAGTTTTGTGGTATAATTCAACTTTTTAAAATCTTTATACGTATTTCAATGAAATATAAAGAAGGAAGTTAGCTGTCAGTACAAAAATCAACTATTGAGAGTAAACTGTTTATAACCAAGAATTATTTAAAAAAGAATTATCACTGTTCTTTACCCATTCACCTGTTGATGGACATTTAGATTGGATCCATGTGGCACATATACACAGTGGAATATTACTCAGCCATAAAAAGAAACGAAATTGAGTTATTTGTAGTGAGGTGGATGGACCTAGAGTCTGTCATACAGAGTGGAGTAAGTTAGAAAGGAAAAACAAATACCGTATGTAATGCATATACATGGAATCTTAAAAAAAGAAAGGAAAAAAAAGGTACTGATGAACCTAGTTGCAGGGCAGGAATAAAGAGGTAGACATAGAGAATGGACTTGATGACATGGGGTGGGAAGGCGAAGCTGGGGCAAAGTGAGAGTAGCATCAACACATACACGCGACCGAATGTAAAATAGTTGGCTGGTGGGAAGCAGCAGCATAGCACAGGGGGATTGGCTCAGTGCTTTGCAATGACCTAGAGGGGTGGGATAGGGAGGATGGGAGGGAGGCTCAAGAGGGAGGGGATCTGGGGACATGTGTATGCATATGGCTGATTCGCTTTGTTGTGTAACAAACTAACAAGGTATTGTGAAGCAATTATACTCCAATAAAGATTTTTTTTTTAAAAAAAGAATTATCACTGAATATATCTCAATTGACCATAGCATTTACTGAAAATCTACTATGTGGCTGGCAGGGCAAGACTTGATATCGTAATAGGAGGTCTTTCCCAAAAGAATCTTCAAAACTTGGTCTCTCTGTTCAAAATCACAAACGCAGATTCATAACCTCCATCAGTTCACCCAGCCAAAGAGCAGAGGTGGAAGTACAGAGTGGCAGTTGAGCTGAGTTACCTGCTGGCCATCTCAATGGCATCCTTATTGGGTGGGGGGATAAGGAAGCAGACTGATGGTACCATTGCCTCATTCCCTGTGGGGCTGATCACTTTCCACTTGGTCCTCTGTGAATTATCTTCCAACACACACTCATCATTCTTGCAAATAGTGATCTGAAGAGACAAAGTTACAAATCATTGCTAATGGATAAACCAACAACCTATTATTACCTGGTGGCTGATCCCAAGGCTATGAAATCCTTAAGGAAAAATTGTTTTGGAGATCTCCAATCATTTGGACATCACCTAGGGAGAGTTTCTGATTTAGACAAAAGGATAATATGTATAAATAAACAACCTAGGGAAGGTTGTGAAATGAAATAAATCAAGTGTTTATTAAATGCCTGTTACATGTCAAGTAACACAGTATATGAAATTTAGAAGGAGACTGTAAGACCTGCAAGAGCAATCTCTCTGAACCTACAACCAACAGGGTAAAACTTAAAGGGACATAATACTCACAACTCTGTATTTCTGATACTTCCTCCTCCTCCCTTCCTGTCACCCCACCCAAATCCCTGAAATGTTTAAGCCTTTGAAATCACCAATTCTTTCTCTTAGGAGACGAGTAACCAACAATATCATCTCTATTTTATAGACAGAAATACTGAGACAAAGAAAAGTACAGGAAAAGTTCATTTGTTCCTTTGTATAACAAATATTATTGAGCCTATTATGTGCTTGGAAGTATGCCATGCCATTAGAGGTAAAAATGGTAAGCCAACAACCATGGTCTATATTCCACATATTCTGATGCACTATTTGGTTACAACACTGTGTGACAAATGCAATTTACCAGGGAATGCATGGAAGGCACGAGGCCCAGTCTTGGTTAGAGAGGTAAAGAGATTATTCAGGACCTTAAAGCCACATTAAGGAATTTAGACTTTCTACACAGAAATGGGGAATTGTTGTAAGACTTAGGCAGGGGAGTGATGGTAAAAAAAAAAAAAAAAAAAAAAAAAAGTCACGCTGGACTTCCCTGGCGGTCCAGTGGTTAAGACTCTGCGCTTCCACTGCAGGGGGCGTGGGTTCGATCCCTGGTCAGGGAACTAAGATCCCACATGCTGTGTGGCGTGGCCAAAACAAAATTAATTAATTTTTAAAAAGACCATACTGGTGGTAGGATAAAGAATGCATAGAATGGGTAGGCGGACGTAATGATCCAAGTGAAAGAAACTTAGGGTCTAACTTGTAGTAGCAGCAGGGACAGAAAGAAGTACACTTGAGGGATACTTATTTACAAGGTATTGATACTACTGACTTGATAGTCCTACTAGCTGTGGGGACTAAGAGGGGAGGAGTCATGGATCTCTCCCAGCTGCTACAAAGCACCGTTTCTATCTACACTTAGGCTACTGGGTGGATAATGATGCCAATTACTGAGGCAGGGAGCAGGTCAAGATCATAGAGTTGAGGCTTATTTTTTTCATGATAGAAGAGATTTGAGCATGTTTAAGTTCTAATAGAAGAACTCTATCATTTGACCTTTCCCTGTTACCATAACCCTAACTGAAGGCTTCCCTTCTCCCTTGCTTCCTTCTGGAGCGGGAAGTACCCTTTCCACCTCCTCACCTCGATCTGCCGGTAGTCACAGATGGCCTTGATGGAAATGGTGCTCTTTAGCACGTGGTCGGGACTGCGTGGCTTTAGCTGAACAATGGATTTTGATCTCCCAACAAGACTGGCAACGGAACTCTTGGACTGTATAAGCTGCTCCTTTTCATCCTACAAAATGGGAAGAAAACGAAAAAGACATTAATGTTGCTCCTTGGGAGACTCAGTCAACAAAGAAAACTGAATGCTCCACTCCCTCCGAGAATGTCACTTCTCGGTTAAGTAGGGATCCTTGGTGGAGCCATCTTAGAAACACAGGGATAAAGAAAACAGGAGAGGATGCTTCTGTCTGCTACCAAGCGCTTTTATACTCAAATTCTGCAGCTTTCTCCCTGTGTCTTTTTCAATGAAACATAAAGCCACATGCAAAAACAAATAATAAATAAATTTAAAAAAAAAGAATTTCTAGCTGCCAAATACAGCTATACAGCTAACAAAGGATTTTGCCAAATAAGGTTCAGAGAACATGGAAGTTAAAAACAATGATAATAACTAGGCTGTGGTTGTTATTATTATTAAATTTCTCACTGGTAGAAGCCAGTTCTTGCCTCTCTGCTTAGGATAAGTTAGAGTTATACTCTTTTACATTTTTTTTTAATAATGTTATCTCCCAAGCTCTATTACAAATATTTTACTTTATTAAATTGAATCAAATTTTCTAGAGAAAGATCTTAGCTCTTCAACCAACAATCTATAAACCAATGCTGTTGGTGAAGGTACTGGGACAAATGACTTAAGGTTTACCTTTTAGAGTCTTGTGTGCTGTATTTATATAAATTTGATTGATTTGAAAGAGGTCTCATGTAAAATTGAAATACTCAAGTCTCTGCAAACCCAATTTTCTTAAAAACTAATGAAGTTCTTGTCAACGAAATGGGTAGCAATCTACTACCAATTCCATTAAAGAGTAAAAGATAAGCTTTATCTCTTAACCAGGATGTTTCAAGCCCATTTTGAGGTATAAAAAAGTCCCCAGAAGAGGGCTTTCTTAGGATGGAAGTGGATGTGATGAGAGTAAAGAGTTAATAATGTTAAGAAATGCCATTAAAGAATTAAGAATATGCAAGTAAATAAAAAAGAAATGCTTAAATAAACTACCTGTGCCTGTCCCCGGGAGCATGATTGGAAGAAATACAACTTTAACTTATTAGTTAAGAAAGAGGAATGGAATAGGTCAGGGAGACAGCCACACTGTTCCATTCTTGAGAGCTGGTCTACCCATTTCAGTTTCCTTGCAATAAAGATGTCAATTTCTGTCTAACCCACAGCCAAACGTCTCAAGCTCCAGAGACCAAGTGCTCAGCGTGGTAAAAGGTCTGAAAAGAACCAGAAGCCACAACAGATGCTCCCGAACCTGACGGACAAGCTGAGGACAAGCTGAGGAGCAGACCCAGGTGACTTCATGCCCCGATGACGCCGCCAACCCGATGCCCCTGACCTGGAGAGGAGGGAACAGAGCAGCGACCCTCGAGAAGAGAAGATATGACAACAATTGCAGAGGAGTTACCCTATGACAGGAAGGTACTCTGTGGGAGGGAGGAGATAATAGCCACGGATTATTAGATTCCTCCTTCATACCTGATGTACCTCTAAGAGCGACATTCTAGAGACAACATCGGAAAAGTCAGGTCTTTACCCTTCATTCCAAATTAATTAAATTCACAGGTTATTTGCTCAGGTGAAACACTGACTCTAAACCCATTCATAGCTTTACAATACCTGAAAGTGTTTTTTAAAAAATCAACTCATGTTCACTAATTCCCAAGTCTCACCCACGAATAAAATGACACTGTTTTGGGTTATTCTGGTTCTCTTATTTATAATTTTCTACTGAAATGTGAGACTACCCGCATTTCTCACACAGGAAAAGTAATTTCCCTTTTACATATACATTTCCATCTTAATCAGCGTTGTAGCTGGAGCCCTGTCTTGCGAACTCTGTAATATATGCTCAATAACTATAAGTAGTCTGCTGGTGATTTGACTACCACCGCCCCTGAAGGAATAGTTCACTGGAGAAAATAAATGTAAAACTGATTTGGATTAAATACTACTTGCAAAACTATTTTTAAAAAGTTAATACCACTACATAAATAAACTGAGCAAATACTGCATTACACCTACATAAGACTTTAATGTTTCAAATACCTCATCATTACCAAAAGAAAATTCCCAAGGAGGAAAAAATTGGCTCAGGTCTAGTTCATTGGTGTTTTGTTTTATTCTCTTTGCATGAGAGAGTGAAAAAGAATTTGGTGTCAGCTAATCCCGTCAACCCTATTTTTCATGCTCTACACCCCCATCTTTGGCTCCAACGACTGAATTAAAATAGGAACAATGCAAAGAAACTGTGCTGAGCACTGCGTGGCTCAGGGGCACATGGCTAGGCCCTTACTTCAACAGCATACCCAAAGGACTCATTAGCAACTTCTTTAAGAAAAGAAAAAAGGAAAAGAACAACACAGATTAAACTCTAATTGAATGTGAGCCAAACTTTGTCATGGTGACCCACAGCCCTGGCACTTTCAAGGATATAAAGAGCAGCAGCTGAAAGGGTTTACTCTGTTTCTCAGAAGCAATCATCCCACTGATGCAACACCCACCATGGAGTCCTGCAGCAGGTCCTCCAGGCGGGACAAGCTGGTGCTGTGGTCACAGGAGTACTTCCGTTTGATGGATTCTTGGAGGTTCCTCAGGAATGACTCCAGGTCTCGAGCGTCACTGAAGAACTGTGGGGATAAGAGGGAGGGGTGCCTTGTGCTCAATACATCACAACACCAAGATGATAATGGAGAAAAAACCACCTTACCGTGCCTGCTGATCACACAATCCTGGATTACAAAATGCCATGCCAGGGAAACAGTAGTGACAACTGCCACAAAGCCCACTGAACCCAACAGAACACTTAGTCTGCTTCACTCCTCAGAAATCACTGATCTTTCCCCTTGAGTTTTGGCTAGTGGCAGCACTTGACTGTCAGGTTTATTTCATAAAAAGCCTAGAGGTTGAGTATCTCAATTCATTGATATGATTACAAAATGATCAGGGAGCTTATTTAATTAAGAGCAAATCCAAACAGAGATACAGCTTATTTCCTCTTCCCACCCTCACCTGAAAACAAGCAGTATGTTCTTTTTTTTTTTTAAATTTATTTATTTTATTTATTTAATTTTGGCTGCATTGGGTCTTCGTTGCTGCATGCCGGCTTTCTCTAGTTTCGGTGAGTGGGGGCTACTCTTCGTTGCAGTGCGCGGGCTTCTCATTGCGGTGGCTTCTCTTGTTGCGGAGCATGGGCTCTAGGCATGCGGCTTCAGTAGCTGTGGTACGTGGCTCTAGAGCACAGGCTCAGTAGTTGTGGCGCACGGGCTTAGTTGCTCCATGGCATGTGGGATCTTCCTGGACCAGGGCTCGAACCCGTGTTCCCTGCATTGGCAGGCGGATTCTTAACCACTGCGCCACCAGGGAAGCCCAAGCAGTATGTTCTTGATGTAGCAACAGATTAAAGAAAAAAAAACCCCAAAAAAACAAAAAACGGTTCTAATATTTTACAGCCCCTCCCATCAGGAGGTGGAGTCTATTTCCCCCCCACCTCCCCGAAGCTGGGCGGGGAAACATCACTTGCTTTAGTCAATGGCACATTAATACACGTGAGAGCAGAAAAAAATGCTTGTGCACCAGGGCCTGCCTTCTCTGGCTGCTTGTGAAACACAGGTATTCTGTGAAGGAGCCTAGGATAGCCTACTGGATGCTAGAGACTTGCATGTGGACTTGTACCCCATCACCCCAACCAAATGTCAGATGTGTGAGTGTCACCATTTGGGGCCAACCAGCCCCCAACCTGCCTGCCCACTGCCTACAGCCACGTGTCACCCAGGCAAGATGAATAAAAGCCTTCAGCTGAGCCTAGCCCAGACTGCCAACTCACAGAATCTTGAGCCAACGGTTGTTGCTGTAAGCAACTACCTTTTGGGGTGGTGGTTTATACAGTAAAGGGTAACTGATATAGATGTGTTTCTAACCTCACCCCTCCCGTGTACATGCTTGCAGGCACACACCAACACACGCAATCACACTCACAATCTCTTGCCTGAATGAAAAAAAATATTCTCCTCATCCTCTCTGCGCACGCGTGCACACACGCGAGCACACACACACACACACACACAACAGCCCACGTACCTGAAAGTAAGCAGTATTCTCTTTCACATGCTGCTCGACACACAAGCACAGCTGCTTCATCCACTGCAACTGGGACTGGACAGCAGCACTGTAAGCCTGCAACAACCAGGTACACGGACAGAAGGGCATAGGTTTAACAGACCTGCTACATATGTGTGATGCACTCTTCCAAGTACACCTCTGCTAATGCTAGAGAGGCCAACAGAGGATAAGTGGAGATACCTGACTGGCATCTGCTCAAAGCTTCCCACGAGACAGAGGTTTGTCTTTCATCCAACATGGTTTTATTAGAAGGGGTTACCCAGAAAAGGCCTCTTCCACACTCATTTGCAACTAAATGACCTGGTCAGCAAAACCCAGGCCTAAGCCAGTCTGTCCTGGCTTCCTCCACTGAATCTCTTCTCTGAACACAGGCACCACACCAAAAGGCACGCAGGGTCTGTCTAGACAGTTATCTGAAAAACTATGGTTCAGAATTCCCTGGCGGTCCAGTGGTTAGGACTCCGCACTTTCACTGCTGATCAGGTTCAATCCCTGATCAGGGAACTAAGATCCCACAAGCCTCACAACGTGGGAGAGAAAAAAAAAAAAAAAACTTAAAAATAAGAAAAACTACGGTTCAAGTCACTTTCCCCGTGAAGCAAGGAGTCAATATCGTTTCTGTTGTTTCATGTAGTATCCTCCTTAGACTATTAACAAAACTGTTTGCAGTCTTTTGGGGGCTGGGAAGAAACGGGAGAAGACCCAAGACACATGATTCCCTGACACTTGCTCCAAGTCCCTCAGCAGAGCTAAGTCTCTGATTTGAATACTTGTATAGTAACAACCTCTGAGCACTTGACCCTCACACCTTCAAGTCACACACCTCCACAGTCTGCTTGGCTGGGTGGTTCTCAAGTGACAGCAGCTCGGCTGTATCTTGTAGAGACCGAAACACGTCCTGTTTCTCCTCCAGTTCCATTGTCAATTCCTGAAAATTGAATTCAATTTTATTCAGTAAGTGCTGTTAAGGGAGGAGTAGCAATAAAGAAAAAACTGTGCTCCCTGCCCTACTTTATAGGAGTCCGCAACCCAGGGTTAGTGCCAAAATGAGAGTCATAAACAGTACACGCCAGAGGATTTCAGAGAAGAGCAAAAGTGCTGGAATTACAGGAGAATGATTCAAAAGGATATGGGATCTGAGCCAGGCCTGAGTAAGTGGGGTCACACAGCATGAGACTGAAGGCAAGAAAGGAGGGAACGTGGCTGGTGTGGATGGTTCAGGTCAGCACCCACAGAACACGGTACCTGATCCGCATCCCCGACTGGCTGGCTCCGCTCAGACTGTACCCTCAGCTGCAGTGCCCTGCTCCGCCTCCATATTCCGTTAACACTTTAGGACCTGGTTTAGATGCCAGCTCTTCTGTGCAGCTGGGTACTGATCCTCTCTATCAGATTTGACCCCTTCTCCTCGATGCTCCCTCTCTTTACGTCTCTATCATAGCCTAATTTCTGTTCTCATACAGACTGTTTATTGTATTACAGTATCTACTGTTTCTTCTTTACTTCAGAAGAATCATATACCACTCTCTAATGAAGTTTTAAGTGCTATTAAAAATCTTCCTATTTTCATGGGGTTCATAATATCCTGAAAAATTCTCTGAAATGTGGGCAAACTGAAAATAACAAAAAAACAATCCTACTTTCTATCTTTCACTGAAAAGCATAAAAAGCAGTGTTGCATTGGCCAATGCTGAATTTTCCTTCCCATTTTACAAACCAAGAGATGGAGGAGACCAAACAATTGTTGAATGAATTAAAGAGAATTCAGAATTTGTAAGAAGCCAAGAATATACCTCAGTCAAACAACATTAAGCCCTATACTAAGTGCTTTGCTATATTAACTTACTAAATCTTACTTAACCTTTTACACAACGCTTTGAAGTGCTACTATTATCCCATTTTACAGAGGTCTAGGGAGAGTAAATGACTTGCCAAGGTCACAGAGCTAATAAGTGGAGGAATAAGAATTTGGTGTTAGGTCTATCTCATTCCAAAGCCTATAACCTTGACTACAAAGTTATACTGCTCCTGAAATGATTCAATTTGCAGACTGCTGCTCTCTTCACCCAAGACACTGCCTTTCTAAATGCATTCTAAATAAATTCATTCAAGGGCTCGATTTCCCCTCTTCTCCATATACACTTTCTCACAGGAACAGATGCATTAAGCAGGGTCCCTATTTCTATCTAACAAAATGCAAATCCAGAAACCCAAGCTCTCAGCAGACTAGCCCCTCTGGCTCCTTCTGCTGCTATTACAAAATATGACAGGTCTGTTGTGCTAGACTCACAGAGAAGTAATTTTTCTTGGCTGAGATACTGGGATTGTTGTCACTCCAATCATATGCTAGTTCCTCCTCCTCCTTCTCATTCAACCAGATCAACTCAGCTGTAGCTCTGGAGACAAACTTATGCAGGCTCTGAAGGTGCCTCATCCGGAAGCTAGAAGTTTCCTAGACAAAGGCAGGATTACAAGGTTAGACTGCTAGGCTTTCATCTGTACGATATATCACATTTGACATCAAAGCAAAGAATAGCTGAGAAAATGAACTTAGCCTTGATTTTTCAATCTCTGGGTGCTTCTCCACAGACTTAAATTGAGTACAAGTTTGGTATGGGACTCCCAGAGAGCCCGTGTCAATCCCACGCCAGGCCTGTGTGGGGCTCCCTGGATAAAGAATGATCCTGGAACTGTCCTACTCTGGACATCTTGAAAGACAGGAATGAAGAACAACAGACAGAAGAGGAGTCCCCTCCCTGTCAATCTTAAACTTTTGGGTTTTGGGAATTCCCTGGCGTTCCAGTGGTTAGGACTCCATGCTCTCACTGCCGAGGGCCCTGGTTCAATCCCTGGCTGGGGAACTAAGATCTCGCAAGCCATGCGGGGGTGGTGGCGGGGGGAGACTTAGTTTTGATGCCTCAGAGCACATACACCCACTGCTTTGGTGAAGTATGATAACTAGGATAAGCTCTACTTACTTAAAACTTTCTGGGGCAGTGGTTTTTGATCCATTAAGAAAATTGAGAAAATGTTATGATACATATGAACAACTGCACAGTGAACAATATAAAACTAATAAACAGAAAACCAAAACAGGCTCAAACCAAGAGCTTTCTGAATTAGGGAACCACATTCTCCATGAACAGAACAAAAGAGAGTTAGTCAAAACTCACCTTCAATTTACAATACTGTGTCTCCAGCTTTCCAAGAGTTTCAACATAACTGGTATGAAAATTTTGGGACATTTTTCCCTGATAAGAAAGGAATGAAATAAAAATATATTAGAGAAAGAGTAAGTAAACTATATCTACAGCATGATTTCAACTATGTAAATATTACGTCTGCACATAGATGGAGATTGGTTACTCTGAGAAAACAGAAGCTTGCACAGCAAATCTCCAGGTGAGATTGCATAGCTCAGAGCAGCACTGAGTGAGGAACAGTCCAGCAGAGTAAGCACAACTGAATGACCTCATGGTCTTGTGCTTCCAGTAATTCTGGGAGGTTTCTAAGCAAAACCTATACCTGGTGATTCCTCCAACTACTCAGCTGCTTTTTGGAAGAGGAGAGTTGAAATTTAAAATGGGAAGATAGAAAGAGTGAGGGAGAGGAGAGACCAAGTGAATAGTTTTTCTCTCCAGTTCTCTATTGCAGGTAGATGGTGAAGTGGAAAGAGCATGAACTTTTGGAGCAGAGGGCTTGAGTTTGGAAACTGCATTCACTACTTACTAATTTTGACCTTAGCTTTCAGTATCACTATTCTTTTTACTAAAAAGGGGTTAATAAAAAACACCTTTCTCACAAGGTTATTTCAAAGAGCAAGAGACACTTCATGTGCTGAGGGGATCTGTGGTCAAGTGCTGCTCGTGGGTATCCTTCTTTTCCACAGGGACAGCTGCACTGTGCACTGTCCCATCGCGCACAGCCACCCCAGCCTCCCATAATGGATTCTGAATGCCACACACCTCATATAGCCTGGCCTCTTTGACACTTGAGCCCAGTTCTTCCACACTGGCGTGGATGTGCTGCTGTGCTTCCAGCTGCAACTCCACACTAGGCAGGTCATTGCCCCACTCTGCTCGTTCCAGTTTCATCTGAAAAAAGGAAAAATTACAAATATAATTTACTGCTAAGTTGGCAGAAAAAGAAAACTGTCACAATCAGTTTGGACAAAGGGGCTGGGGAGAGGGGATTGAGAAAAAGGACATCTAAACTATCTCCATTTTGGTCTCTTACAGGAAAGTATGCCATAACCACCCCCAAGGAGCTGGAGAATAAACCCCACCACCTATAGCAGCAGAAGCAGCCTTTTGCTGCTGCATTATGGGAATACATCCCTGCATTTACCAACCAGAAAGGCATTCCCACAGGCTGAAATGCTTAACTTTATAGTTTAGGCATTTCCCTTTATGGGGTCTCTCCATTTCACAATCAGAATGGAGATAAGAAATAAATATCTGTAAATACTAAGCTTCATTCATGCCACCAACTATTGGCCAATGGAAGATAATTGTAAAACAGCTTGCCTTTGAATATTTTTATTTATTGGTACATGGAAAATCCATCATCCAACGATGGGAAGAATTTAATACAAAACAAAAGGGTTAGAGGATAACAGGAAAATCTTGAACTTGAACCATTATCCTAGAATACATGTAAATAATGTCCCTGAGAACTGTGAAACACAGCAGTCTTGCTTACTCTTAAGAGTTGAGACAAAAACAACAGTAGAAAAGCAGCTCCTCTGACAATGAGAGAATTTCAGAAAAGATAACAGATTTACAGACTCTGCAACTTCTTCCACCAGCTCCCACTTAGAGCACAGCTGGCTGAAGGGAAGAGATTCCTGAAGGGCTTCAAATTAGAAAAGCCTATGCATTTAGTATGGGATTTTGAGGATCTGAACTGATCCTATCCTTTCAAAATTTAATAGAGAAGGAGGCTTGGGTCCCAGGTAGCAGCAATAATTGAGGGGATCTATACAAGGGGCATAGAGCAACCTAACCCTCTGAGACAAGCTGCTGTATCCAGTAAACCTCAGTGCACTGCATAAGCACTTGGAATGTACACCCACCTGCATTTCTTCCACCCAAGACAGTAGTTCATACACAAATCGGAGGTTGCCTTCATCTTCAGAGGAGGAGATAGACACAAGTTCAGCCCGAGTCATGGGCTTTCGGAACCAGGAGGTAGAAGAAGAATGGGTTCCTCTGGTCAAGGCTTCTGCCTTCAGATGAGTAGTGGTTAAAGTAGAGGGTGGAACCAATTCAAGTGAAGTGAAATGGCCCTTCCGATACAAGTTTGTGCACTCTAGACGCAAGGTAACCAGCTCATCCTGCAAACGCATGACCCTGAAATGGAAGACGAGAAAGAAAAGATTAAATCTGTAACGTGCTTTTTAAGATAAAATCCTCCCTATCCATTTGACAAAGATGAGGTAAAAATAAAACTGAGATCATATTAGGAAAAGTGTTTTGAGAAAGAAAACGTGTTCTGTGAATGCAAGGTGATATTATTAACATCTTCATCGTTCAGAGCTGTCACTGAGGCAAATGCCAAGTCACAGCATTAACTCGAGGCAATAAATCAATACCAGTTCTTATAAGTCTTGGATGATATAACAGAATAAACCATGGATTAGGGGTCAAAAGATGCGGCTCTTAGTCTTGGCTCTGTACAAAGATCCTCATCCCCTCTGTGGGTGTTGGTTTCCTCCTCCATGAAATGCTACATCGAATCACCCCAGCATTCTAAAGCAGACGTGGTCCCACACGGCTGCCGTTACCCTGAAGCATGTGGGGGCGTTATAAGATGCCACACAAAGATTAGGGAACTCTACAGGTACTTAGTGGGCAGGGCCAACAGTAAAGGGAGACTGTCTTCTACCATGAGAATTTTCCTGCCCCAAATACCTATAACATCCCCACTGAGACGTTGACCTCTAGCATCCAGGTTACAAGATTCAGTGCCCGACTCTTGATCCTTGAGCCTCAGCAGTAAGCAAGCCCTCCATGTAAGTCCCATGTTTCTCACCTAAAAGCCAGCTCTTCTAGCTGGTAGTAATTCTCATCCCTTAGGATCTGGAGATCCACCTGCAGCTGTCTGATGAGACCTTCACACTCCTGAATGTACATGATGACATCTGACTCACACTGCACTGGTTGTCCTGATTCCAGGTGAGCAGCGTCCTGAGAGAGAAAGGGAGAAGAAGAGTGGGAAAACTCCCATTGCTCCCACCCACTAGGACCAAGGGAGCCACGCGGTCCACTGCAATTCCAAGAGAAAGGAAGCTGGATCCCTTAACTGTTGACTTCAACCATTAGAGCACAAGGTTAGAAGCGGAAAACATGTGACATAAGAAGTGAGATAGAACAGTCAGACTTACAGCCTGCAGTGTATTCTTAGCTAATGTCAGTTTTTCTTCACAGTTCAAAGCACCATTCTGTATTTTGTTTGCAATCTGTAGCAGCAATTCCAGCCTAAAATGAGATCAAGACCATAGTCAAGTGCAGGCCTCAAAGCAGCCCAGTAAGTAATGTCACCTTCAGGCTCTGGACCCACCTCTCTACAGCTGGTCGAAGTGACTTCTCTCGCTCCAGCATCTCAATGATGAGTTTTCCCCACTCTTCTTCCACATCATTAGGGTGATAACCTTGAGGCAGTTTAATTCGGCCAAATTCAATCCATACCTGAAAAACCCAGAGATAACCCTTTTAGTCCAAAAACACAGCCATGCCCTCAGGTCCCAGTTTTAATTAATTTTTTGCTTCTTTACCCAGCCATTCAGCAGTTTTCTCCATTGACTAATAAGAGAAAACAACCAAATATTTTAGCAGTACCTCACCTCTAGGTGAGAAAAAAAATCACCTCTAGGGGGCTTCCCTGGTGGCGCAGTGGTTAAGAATCCGCCTGCCAATGTAGGGGACACGGGTTCGACCCCTGGTCCGGTAAGATCCCACATGCAGCGGAGCAGCTAAGCCCATGTGCTTCTGTGAGGCCAGGGCCCATGCTCCGCAACAAGAGAAGCCACCGCAATGAGAAGCCTGTGCACCACGACAAAGAGTAGCCACCCACTTACCACAACTAGAGAAAGCCCGTGCACAGCAACGAAGACCCAACACAGCCAAAAATAAATAAATAAATTAAAAAAAAATTACCTCTAAAATACAGAGACCACTTGCTTGAAATCCTTCCATTCCTTCTATACTTTCCATAAATCCTCCTGTCCTCCCCATACCCCTCCCACACTGTGGAAAGGTTAAATGCCCATCTCTACAGCTTCAAATTCTCTAGGAATCAAAATGTGAAGGAAAGTCTCTTTTCTCTCTATCCTAGGGAAAGAATTAGCTTCCCTCTGAGAAACAGGAAAACATGTATAAAAATCAAGATTTCTGAATAACTGTATGCCATTTTTCAACAGGCCCTTTAAAAAATAGAGATGGCTGATACTTCCCCTTTACCGTAAATTTTCAAGAGCAGCCTGAGAGGGATGCTCGATTTGTCACCCTGAGAATATTGCTGTTATAATGAAGGTTCGGAAGAAGACGCAGGGAATCTGCCTAACAAAGAAGCAACAAAGAGCACACCAGCACACCCTAAGTCTCAGCAAAGGATAAGTTTCCTTACCTCTAATAATTTATATAATTCCTCAATTCTTCCTTTTTCTCTCTCCTTGGCCAGAATTTCTGTTTCTTTGAAGTGTATATATTGATTATAAAGTGCCTACAAAATTAATATTTGGTGAATGAATGCAAGCAACCCGGTCTAATTTTTCATACCACCTCACCCAGGAGCCAGCAGCAACAAGCTCTGAGACTTACTCCCCAGAGTGAATTTACAAAACACAATTTAAGTCCATGACTTTACCTTTAGTTCAACAGGGTTCTGGGGAAAAGATTTATCTGACATCAGTATTGTATGCTGTTTGATCCAGGGAATGAGGGAGTCCACTCGGCTTTGGTATTCTTGCCACCTGGCGTCTACTTCCTATTGCCAAAAGGTAGATATCACACACCTGCTGGTCAGCAGTGTGCAAGACAAGCACAGGAGAAAGTAGCTCAGGCCATCCCAAACCACATAAAATCTGTTGCTCTAATTGGCTACACAGACAGCGCCATTCAGTTTAATGCTCAGAGTCCCAGTTTCAAAGCTCCTCAAGGACTCTCAAGATGGGATTTAATTTCCTGACACCTAGAATAGCCTATGCTGGACACTGCAAAATTAGTGATATCTAGACTCATTCCCACAGACCAAGGACAATAACCATGTATCAAGATGATGTGGATTCAGTTCGCTCTGTTTAAAAGTGCTCTGTATACACTGAGTGCTTAAGAAACCTACTCTAATCAATACATTCCACCCAAACAAATCACAGCCAGAAGGTATTTTAGGAAAGTGTTCTTTTACCGTAGCACTGATCCCTTCTCCACCCTCAGGGACTTTAGGGAAGGCATCATAAATAGAAGACACGTAAGTGATTACAGACTTTTCATCTGGAGATGGCACATCCACATCTGAGAGACAAAAGGCAAGAAATTTCTTAGAACAAAGGAACCCGCTGGGGGAAGGAATAACGAATATATGTCGAACATCATCAACTTATCAACTTCAGTCAGCTCTCACCTTCTGCATCCAGTAACCGGGTGACGCCCAGTCTTTCTGCTACTTCGAAAGCCTGTTCCAGGTTCTCTCGGTTACTCTGGATCTGTACCCTCTCCATATCTACCAGGTCAGGTCTGTAAAAGTCCACCAAGGTATATGAAAGGCCCCCAGATACATAGCACATGGGAGTTCACACAAAGAAACCCTCTTAAAAGTACTCAGCTGAAAAACACTGGATGAGTTAGAGAGAAAGCAAGAGGTTTAGAGGCGCACTAGTCCCACTTTTAATCACACTCCAGGAGCCCAGTGCTCCATAATTCTAAACTTACATAATAGTAGGTTTGTTGGATTTCAAGGGAAAGGTATCAACTTTCCCTATGAGTGTTTATGACCACTAAGAGTACAATAAATTTTGATTTTCATCATTCAGAATTCCTATCTTCCTCACCCACTCCAAGCAAGTCCCCCACTACTGGCCCTTTGCACTTGTTATCTCCTCCGAGTGAGACATGCTGAGCCTAGAGACCTGCATGGCCCACTACTCCTCATCCATGACTCTGCTCCAACATCTTCACCAGAGAGACCACCTCTGACCACCCTGTCCCAAATGCCACAACCTCCATCATTCTCTTTCCCTCCACTGCACCCACCACTGTAAGACAGCATACACTTATTTGTTTATTGCTTATCTTCCCCACTGAAAAGTAAGCTCCATGAGGGCAAGAATTTAGCTGTTTTCTTCACTGCTATATGAGCCCAGGGCCTGGAATAGTAGGAGTTCAATACATATTCCTTTTTAAAATAAATGAAATGAATCAGAGCCTGGATTGTTGGTTGAGGGGAAATGTGGCATTACAGCTGATTACAAACAAGAGATGAGAAGAAGCCTCTCCAGGCCCACTGAAACTCCACTGTATTTACCTGTATCGGTGAATAAGTGCATTGAACATCTTCCCATCACTCCAGCAGGAGGAAAAGTTGGTGCATTTGACTCCTGTGTAACCAGCTGTCACTTTCTGGGTCCACAGGAGCAACTTCTCCTTAGCTGACATGTCCCCTGATTCTCCACTAATGTAGATGTCAGAGATCTGCCAAAAGATAGGATATGAAGTAATTTAGTGTAAATAAGATGAAGCTTTTAAACCTTCTCTTCATACATTATGGCCCTTAGAAGAAGAGGGAGATCCAAGGCTGGCAGCACTTCAAGATGACAACTCCAACATACATTCACCCTATCTGGTAGTCAAAGAAATGCAAATTAAAATTTTGAGAGGTCACTTTTTTACCTGTCACATTAGAATAGTTTTTCTTTTTTTTTTTTTAATGATACTACTCAGTATTGGAAAGAATATCTGAAATTGGGGATTCTCATACATTGCCACTGGTGAGAGTATAAAGGGCATAATTTCTCTAGAGGACGGTTTTTAATAAGTCTTAAAATACACATACACTTGATAGGAAGTCATTAGAGAAATCTGCAAAAGATTTTATACAAGAATGTTTATCAATACCAAAAAGCAAAGGCAACAAAGGCAAAACAAACAATTGGGACTACACCGAACTAAAAGGCTGGTGCACAGCAAAGGAAACCATCAACAAAATGAAAAGGCAACCTATGGAATGGGAGAAAATATTTACAAATCATATATCTGATAAAGGGTTAATATCCAAAATATACAAAGAATTCATTCAACTCAAAGCAAAGAAACAAACAATCAGATTTAAAATTGGGCAGAAGATCTGAATAGACATTTCTCTAAAGAAGACATACAAATGGCCACCAGGTGCACGAAAAGGTATTCAACATCACTAAGCATTAGGGAAACACAAATCAAAACCGTAATGAGTTATGACCTCACACCTATTAGAATGGCTGTCATCAGAAAGACGACATAACAAGTACTGGTAAAAATCTGGAGCAAAGGGAACACTCGTGCACTCTTGGTGGGATTATAAAGTGGTACAATCACTCTGGAAAACAGTATGAAGATTCCTCAAAAAATTAGAAACAGAACTATCATAGGATCTAGAGACCTTAATTCTGGGTACATCCAAAGGAAATGAAAACAAGATATCAAAAAGATATCTGCACTCTCAATGTTCACTGCAGCATTATTCACAATAGCCAGGATATGGAAACAACCTGAGTGTCCACCAAAAGCTGTGGTATATACAATGGAATATTATTCAGCCATGAGAAAGGAAACCCTGTCATCTGTGACAACATGGATGAAACTGGAGGGCATTATGTTAAGTGAAATAAGCCAGACAAGGACAAATACTGCATGATATCACTTATATGTGGAATCTAAAAAAAAAAGAAAAGAAAAAATGTCAAAGTCATAGAAACAGAGAGTAGAATAGTAGTTGCCAAGGGATAGTGGTGGGGGAAATAAGAAGAGGACAGAAAAAGGGTATAAACTTTCAGCTATAAGTTGAATAAGGTCTGATGATTTAATGTAAAAGATAGGTGACTACAGTTGATAACACTGTATTGTATAATTGAAATTTGTCAAGAGAGTAGAACTTAAATGTTCTCACACACACACACACACAAAAAGTGAGGTAATGGATGTGTTAGTAGTTAACTAGAGGTGGGAATCCTTTCTCAATATACACATAAAGGCACACCTGGGAGGTACCACAGATTCAGTTCCAGACCACAGCTATAGAAGAGATATCAATCACAATAAAGTGAGTCACATGCATGTTTTGGTTTCCCGGTACATATAAAAGCCATGTTTACACTATACTATATTATCAATACATACGCGATAGCACTATGTCTTAAAAAAACAATGTATACTCATTAAAAAATACTTTATTGCTAAAAAATGCTAACCATCATCTGGGCCTTCAGCAACTTGTAATCTTTTTGCTGGTGGAGGGTTTGAAATATTACAAGAAGTGAGCAAATGCTGTTGGAAAAATGATGCCAGCAGTCTTGCTCAACGCGTGGTTGCCACAAACATTTGTAAAAAACGCAGTATCTGTAAAGCACAATAAACAAGGTCTGCCTGTGTATCAAATCACCATGATGTACACTTTAAATATGTCACAAGAATGCTTATCAAAATATGATAAATATTTTATAGCAAAAAGCTATAAAGAGCTTAAACTAAAACGAGGGATTGATTGGTTATAAATTATAGCACATATACATGGTAGAATTCTTTGTAGCACTTAAAAAGGTATGCTTTAGTAAAAAAGGAAGTAACTGATGAGGAAAAATAAACAAATAAAATGAAATAAAATAAAATAAAAAAGGAAATGTGTTGTCAAATAAACTGGCTGCCTTTGCTAAGTCTTCCTCTAGTGTAAAAATACTCTGAGATATTTCTACCATATAAAGTTTGCTGATTTTATTACCAATAAAAAATCTTATTTAAGGAAAAAAAAGATATGCTTTAGAAAACGTTAATGATAGGAAAATGATCACCATATTTTACAAAAAGAAAAAGAATACAAACAAAATAATATATAATAACACTGATTTTACATGAAAAACATACAATATATAGTTAAGTAATAGTCATATATATGCATGACGTATGTGATCGATGCATATATGTATGTGTATATATACCAAATTAGTAATCACAGTTATCTCTAAATGGTAGCATTACAGATGATTTTTATGTTTCCCAAATTTTCTACATTATGTATATTTTTATATTTAGAAAAAAGTTATTTTAAGAAACCTCCAAAATCTAGCACAGGACCTACTTTGAAGAAATGTCAGTCTGAGAGAGGAGAAAAGTGCATGCCTTTGATTCCACACAAGCCTAGGGCTGAATCTCAAGTTCACCAACTACAAGCTGGACCTTGGTTATACCATCTGTAAAGTGGGAATCACACCTATTACCTTTTCAGGATAGCTGTAACAATCAACAATATTATAAAGTGCCCAGCCCAAACACGGGGCTAAGCTCGACAAAGTTCCCTTCTCTCTTCCTTGTATAAATGGTGGTTCTCCTTCAGTTACTGCTGTCTAACTCCCAAAGCACTGTCAGTCTGTATCATCAATTAAATGCTATCTTGCGTTACTGGCTATTATTTAATGTATTTTTATTATTTAATATCTCCCCAAGACTAGGTTTCCTGAGGTGCTGATACTACATCTTAACTATCAGAATGACCTAAAATCATAGCAGCTGCTATGAAGGAGAGCTCCTCAACACAGGATATGTCCCAGCAGAAGCTGGGATGCATCTCTGAGACTCAGTGATCAAGGTCCTTCTGTATTGCACCTAGTGTTGTACTGGTCATATGGTGGACACTTAACATGTTTTAATTAATAATCACTTGGTTAATAAACAAAATAATAAAAATAAACAAATAAATGTATTTGGGGGTAAGACCCACCTAGAATCCTGAGACACATTACTTTATTGACAGCAAACTTACCTAGCAAATAACATATATAATGTATATAAGCAAACAAGCCAAGGACCCAATGATGGATTATGGTGCCCACGCCATCATCCTGTGAGTCCAGTGTAAACAGCCCCTCACCGGTACCAATTCTCTGCCAGTTCTCCTCAACGACATTTCTAGCTATTTATTTCAGTGGCTAAACGCCACCCACACTGACATATCCCCGTTCTTCCACTGTAGTGCTTCACATACATATTAAGGCAAAACATTGCTGGGAACAGGAGATAGATTTGTTGAAGTGAAAAGGGACAGAATTTGAATAAGCAAAATGAAATGTGAGTATTTGGGTTCTTTACCCAAAAAAGAAATTCCAGTTAGTCAACTGATATTGTATCTCCACAATATCACAGTCAATATCTCTGATGGCATCTCCTGTCTGCCAATCACAGTATCTTTGTATATTGCATTGGAAACTGTTCAATGAACAGCTGTACTTCAGATTTTCCACATAGCTGTAATGAGACAGGGAAATATTTAGATCCCTCAGGGGTAGGAAAAATACCGTTTGGATTAGGGCCTTTCCTAGATTGTGAACCGGATGAGAAAAATGGGATTATCATCACAATCATCTCAATAATTAAATTTGGCTTTTGTCCATCTTTTCATGTAATAGTCACATGTGATTGCACAGTGCTGTCCTTTGGGATATGCAGAAGCTTTTCCCTTAATCTCCCAAATGGAGAATTCCAGCTTCAGTGTCAGGGAGCTTTCTCCCTCATCTGGATGTTTAAAAGGAACCATTTGGAGAGACAGCACAGCCTCATTACCATCTCAGAGACTAAACTCATCTACCTGAGTTGTCTTTCAACGTACACTTCCCATGGCTTGATTAATTCCTTCTCTGAAGCATTATCTAGAAACTGAGCATGTTCCTAATAAGTCAGTTAGTTTTTACTGAATAACATCTCATCAGTGCTTCACACTATGTCAGACACCATATGTTAGGACGTGGGAGAAGAACAACAAAAAAAAGTCAATCACCATGGGACTGACTCATTCTGTTGTTATTTCTTGAGCAATACCTATGTTCTAGGAGCTGTGTTCAAGTTCTTGGTATCTCAAGACAAAAGCACAACCTTGGGCCTCAAGCTCAAGCTTACCTCAAGGTAAGCAAGTAACCCAAACTAGCAGTGTCGAGGAACTTTGCCGAGATGATAAGACAACATCTATGCTGAGTTTTAATATCTAAGAAGAGGGCCTCCCTGGTGGTGCAGTGGTTAAGAATCTGCCTGCCAATGCAGGGGACGCGGGTTAGAGCCCTGGTCCGGGAAGATCCCACATGCCGCAAAGCAACTAAGCCCTTGCGCCACAACTACTGAGCCTGCGTTCTAGAGCCCACGAGCCACAACTACTGAAGCCCACACGCCTAGAGCCCGTGCTCCACAACAAGAGAAGCCACCACAATGAGAAGCTCGCACACCACAATGAAGAGTAGCCCCTCCTCGCCGCAACTAGAGAAAGCCCACGGGCAGCAACAAAGACCCAACGCAGCCTAATTAATTAATTAATTAAAAATAAAAATTTCAGCATATTAAAAACAAAAGACATGAAAGCTCAAACTGGGAACCGATATAGGAGAGAAGATTAGAGAGATTATGGAGGGGTTGGAATACCAGGCTGAGGATTTTGGACTTTGTAAGTCTGCATAAGTCTCAGGGAATGAACTAGATGTAATGAGCTAACAGATACTTGATTCACATGTCCTGAAGTTTCTAGCTGACTTCATCCCGCTACAGTGAAGGCATCAGACTTTGAAAACTTCCATTCAAGAAACAGGTGAGGGCACAATGCAATAATTCATTACAAATGCCTGGCTAGAAGGATCTCATGGCAGCTGTGTTTCTTACCTACAGAAGAGTTAGGTAAAGATCAGGGGTACTCCTTTCAATATTCAAGTTCAGAGTCATGGAGGTCTCTCTAGGGCAGGGGTCCCCAACCCCAGGCGGCAGACTAGTACTGGTCCGCGGCTTGTTAGGAACTGGGCCGCACAGCAGGAGGTGAGAGGCGGGCGAGTGAGAAAAGCTTCATCTGCCGATCACATTTCGCATTACCACCTGAAACCCCCCCACCCCCCTCCCACACCCCTATCCATGGAAAAACTGTCTTCCACGAAACTGGTCTCTGGTGCCAAAAAGGTTGGCGACTGCTGCTCTAGGGAATACAATTAGAATGGAAATCCTAGGTCACAGACTACTGGCATTTTTAAATTCTCCTAAATACTGCCAAACTACTGTCAAATAACAATACCAATTTATACTTCTATCCACAAGGGTGTGAAGAGGTTTTTCCATTATTCTGCATCTTCACCTACACTCTGTATTTTCAAACTTTTTATTTTCTGCCAGTCTGAGGGGTATAAAATGGCATCCTATTGTTGTTTTGAGTTTTACATCTTTGATTACTAGTGAGAAAGACTCCTGTGTATGAGGCATTTGGGTTTTCTTTTTTTATGAACTGCTTATTCCTGGGCTTTCCCCTATTTTTCTACTAGTGTGTTTACCTTTTTCTTATTTAAAGGAATTATTTAAATAATAATATTAATAACAAACATCTATTGTGTTTTACTTGAATTTACTCATATAATTCTCACAACAACCCTATATTGAGTACATACTATTCTTATCCTCAATTTACAAATGAGGAAACTGTGCCACGAATTTAAGTAACTTGCCCCAAGGTACATGGCTACTAAGTAGTAGAGCTGGAATTCAAACTCAGCCAACCTGGCTCCACACTCTTAACCACGTCACCTACACTATACTTCATATATTCGGGACATTAATCCTTTTCAGTATATGCACTATATAATTCTACCATTATTTTTTTTTAACTTTCCATCTCAAGGAACTAGAAAAAGAAGAACAAATGAAGCCAAAAGTTAGTAGAAGGAAGGAAATAACAAAGATTAGAGCAGAAATAAATGAAATAAAGACGAAAAAGACAATAGAGAAGATCAACAAAACTAAGAGCTGGTTCTTTGAAAAGATAAACAAAATTGACAAGCCTTTAGCTAGACTCACCAAGAAAAACAGAGGAGACAAAATCAGAAATGAAAGAGGAGATGTTACAAGTTGATACCACAGAAATACCAAGGATCATAAAAGACTGCTATGAAAAATTACACACCAAGTTGGACAACCTAGAAGAAATGGATAAATTCCTAGAAATATACAACCTACCAAGACTGAATCATGATGAAACAGAAAATCTGAACAGACTGATTACTAGTAAGGAGATTGAATCAGTAATCAAAAACCTCCCAACGAGGGCTTCCCTGGTGGCGCAGTGGTTGAGGGTCCGCCTGCCGATGCAGGGGACGCGGGTTTGTGCCCCGGTCCGGGAAGATCCCACATGCCGCGGAGCGGCTGGGCCTGTGAGCCATGGCCGCTGAGCCTGCGTGTCCAGAGGCTGTGCGTCCAGAGCCTGTGCTCCGCAATGGGAGAGGCCACAACAGCAAAAAACAAACAAACAAAAACCTCCCAACGAACAAAAGTCCAGGACCAGACAGCTTCACTGATAGACTCTATCAAACATTCAAAGAAGAATTAACACCAATACTTCTCAATCTCTTCCAAAAACAGAAGAGGAGGGAACTCATCCAAACTAATTTTATGAGGCCAGCATTACCTTGATAACAAAACCAGACAAAGACACCACAAGAAAAGAAAATTACAGGCAATATTCCTGATGAACACAGATGCAAAAATCCTTAAAAAAAATTAGCAAACCAAATTCAACAATACATTAAAAGGATCACACACCATGATCAACTAGGATTTATTCCAGGTATGCAAGGATGGTTCAACATCCGTAAATCAGTCAATGTGATATAGCACACGTTAACAAAAGGAAGAATAAAAATCGTATTATCATCTCAATAGATACAGAAAAAGCACTTGACAAAATTCAACAGCCATTTATAAAAACTCTCAACAAAGCAGGTACAGAGGAAATGTATTTCATCATAATAAAGGACAGAGCTAACATTATACTCAGTGATGGAAAGATGAAAGTCTTTTCTCTAAGATCAGGAACAAGACAAGAATGCCCACTCTCTCCACTTTTATTCAGCATAATATTGGAAGTCCTGGCCAGAGCAATTAGGCAAGGAAAAGAAATAAAAAGCAACCAAATTGGAAAGGAAGAAGTAAAACTGCCACTATTTGCAGATGACAGGATATTATATACAGAAAACCCTAAAGACTCCTAAAGACATCAAAAAACTATTGGAATAAACAAATTCAATAAACTTGCAGGATACAAAATCAATAGGCAAAAATCTGTTGCATTTTTATACACTAATAACAAACTATCAGAAAGAGAAATAAAGAAAACAATCCCATTTATAATTGCATCAAAAAGAATAAAACACCTAGGAATAAATTTAACCAAGCAGGTAAAAGACCTGTATATAGAAAACTATAAGACATTAATGAAAGAAATTTCAGACACAAATAAATGGAAGGAAATTCTGTGCTCATGGACTGGAAAAATCATTACTGTTAAAATGTCCATACTACTCAAAGCAATCTACAGATTCAGTACAATCCCTATCAAAATTCCAATGGTATTTTTCAAAGAAATAAAACAAATAATCCCAAAATTTGTATGGAACTACACACACACACACACACACTGATTAATCAAAGCAATCTTGAGAAAAGAACAAACCCAGAGGCATCATGCTCCCTGATTTCCAACAACATTACAAAGCTGTAGTAATAAAACAGTATGGTATTTGGCTTATGGAACTGAAGTGAAAACCCAGAAATAAACCCATGCATATGTGTTCAATTAATTTACAAAAAAGGAGCCAAAAATACACAATGGGGAAAGGACAGTCTCTTCCATAAATGGTGTTGGGAAAACTAGACAGCCACATGCAAAAGAATGAAACTCAACCACTGTTTTACACCATACCCCAAAATTAACTCAAAGTGGATTAAAGACTTGACCGTAAGACCTAAAATCATAAAATTCCTGGAAGAAAACATAGGCAGCAATCTCCTTGACATAGATCTTGGCAATGATGTATTTAATCTGACACCAAAAGCAAAAGCAAAAATAAACAAGTGGGACTACACCATAGTAAAAAGCTTCTACACAGCAAAGGAAACCATCAACAAAATGAAAAAGCAACCCACTGAATGGGAGAACATATTTGCTAATCATACATCTGATAAGAAGTTAACATCCAAAATACAGAAAGAATTTATACAACTCAACAGCAAAAACACAAACAATCCATTTAAAAATGGGGAGAAGATCTGAATAGACATTTTTCCAAAGAAGACACACAGATGGCCAACAGGTACATCAAAAGATGCTCAACATCACTAATCATCAGGGGAATGCAAACCCAAGCCACAATGAGATACTGCCTCAAACCTATTAGAATGGCTCTTATCAAAAAAGACAAGAAATAACATATACTGGCAAGGATGTGGAGAAAAGCGAACCCTTGTGCACTGTTGGTAGGAATGTACATTGGTGTAGCCACTCTGGAAAACAGTATGGAGGTTCCCCAAAAACTTAAAAATGGAACTACCATACAATCCAGCAATTCTACTCCTGGGTACTTATCCAAAGAAAATGAAAACACTAACTTGAAAAGATATATGCACCTTCACTGCAGCTTTGTTTACAATAGCTAAGATATGGAAACAACTGAAGTATCCATCAATGGATAAAGGAATTGTGGCACATATACATAATGGAATAGTATTCAGCCATTAAAAAGAATGAAATCCTGCCATTTGCGACAGCATGGCTGGATCTCGAGGGCATTATGCTAAATGAAATAAGCAGACAGAGAAAGACAAATACTGTACGATCCTTCTTATACATGGAATCTTTAAAAAAAAGCTCATAGATAACAGAGAACAGATTGGTGGTTGCCATAGGTACATGTGGGGATAACATTTTTTAAAAAGACAATAATAATAAAGATAATAATAAACACATTACATGTTAATATAAATGACAATTTGACAAAAAATACATTTTCCAAAACAAATTAGTGAGAAGAGCAGCAAAAAGCAAATCAAAACCCAGAAAAACAACTTTCCATTTGAAACGGAAAATACCAAATATATACAATAAAAAGGCAGAATGGTATTATGAACTCCTATGTATCCATCACCCAGTTTCAACCATATCAACTCATAGCTAATCTTGTTTCATCTACACTCCACCCACTTCACCCCTCCCCTATTATTATGAAGCAAAGCCCACACTATCCTTTCCTCCAAAAACACGTCAGTATGTATCTCTAAAAGGACTTTTTTTTTTTAAAACATAACCACAACACCATTGTTACACCTGAAAAATAATGATTCTTTGGTAATGTTTTTAATTAAGTAAAATTTTTTGAAAGGAACTTCTCTCGTGGTGCAGTGGTTAAGAATCCACCTGCCAATGCAGGGGACACGGGTTTGAACCCTGGTCCGGTAAGATCCCACATGCCGCGGAGCAACTAAGCCCGTGCGTCAAAACTACTGAGCCTGCGCTCTAGAGCCCACAAGCCACAACTACTGAGCCCATGTGGCACAACTACTGAAGCCCATGCACCTAGAACCCGCACTCTGCAACAGGAGAAGCCACCGCAACGAGAAGCCCGCGCACCGCAACGCAGAGTAGCCCCCACTTGCTGCAACTAGAGAAAGCCCCCGGGCAGCAACAAAGACCCAACGCAGCCAAAAATAAATAAATAAATTCTTTTAAAAAAAAAATTTTTTTTTAAAGAAAATTCCTTTCTTAAATGAAGCTCTAACTGTAACTTTAACTGCTACATTCCTCCAATAGTATCATCTTAGGTTAATTTTGCTTTCTTCTTGTAATACAAAGCCAATATTAGTAAAACTACTTTCCCTATAATGAAAGAGGAGAAATGGGAAAGGGATACTTACAACTGAAAAGGCTCAGCCCAGAAAATAATATACCAACTGATTTCTTTCTCATCATTCCTAGCCCCAGAGTTATCTGACTATTCACCTGAAATCTAAGGATTTGTGGCAAGGGCAATGGTACACAGCCAATTCTCCATCAACACAATCCACTAACAATTGGCAGTGGAGCCAAGACAGAGAAAAGAAAGGGATTTTCAACAATTTTCCTTGTTCCATTAAGCCAGGTATTACGGCTATTGATGGCAGCTGGGAGTAGGGAGTCCTCCTGAGAGATGGAATGGACCAGCGAAGGCCTTTGTCTGACATCAAAGTACAACTGCTGTTAACTCGCTCCCATCTGGCTCCAAATCTGAGTCTACTTATTCTGAAAACCATTTTTGTCCCCTGGCCCCTGTCATCCTGTTTCTCTTGTTAACTGTTTCCTGTCAAGAGAAGAATCGGCTCTACCAGGTGAACAGAAAAGCAGACCATTTGTCTTCTATTACCTAAACCCGGCACTCAGCAAGCATCAGAATCAGTTCCCATTTCTCTCCATCCTGAAAAGAAACAAACCCACTGCCAAGTTTCTGTGCAGCCGGAGCCTGGCCCCACTCCCATCACCATGCCCTGGAGTGATCAACGGGAGGGACAAGGCGGCCTGAGTTATGCCAAGGACAGACACCATTCTGAAGCTCAAACTGTTTCTACGGAGGGTTACTACCCTGACATGTTAAAGACAAAACAAAACGAGCACCAACAAACAAACAAAAACTCAACCCTGTTGAAGCGCCTGCTGCCCCTCTCCGCGAAGGAGCTGGTGTGTGACCAGCAGCGGCGGGCTCTTCTGACCCCTGTGTCCTCCCAGGGCTCTCACTCCAGTCAGATGCTCTCACCTTGTGGTTCAATCCACATTTCACAGGAGGTCTGCAGTGTCAAAACACACTGCCCTGTCTCTGGAGCTGCCCAGCTGTCCCCAGGCCGTGTGAACAGCCTGCCAGGGAGGGGGCAGCTCCCTGAAGACAATGCCTTCAGAGACCAAAGAGGGTTTGAGGCCCCTGTGACCTTAAGGACTTTCATCCTGAAGGGATTTCACATTTATCTTGAGAAGTCACTTCTTATCTGTCATACAGAATGGTCAGTCTGTGGTCCCTGCATCACCTGATGGACACAGAGCCTCAGAGACGTGTCAGCCTTCTGAGCTGACTCTGGGCCACCTAGTTTTTCTGCCTGGGCCATCACTGAGTAGTCTGGTTGTGTCTCCTCTCAAGGGGTAGCTGGGACGGGATGTAGAGCCTGGCTGCCCAGAAGACGCCACACACCAGTATGATTCTCATACTGAACAGCCCAAGAATCACACTGCTGTTGATTCTGTTAAACTACAGATCATAGTCTACTCCCACCAATCTTTTCTTGGAGACTCCTCACAGAGTTGTCCAGAACCTTCCCGCTCCAGGGTGGAGATCCCACACCAAAAGCACCACAGTCACTTATGGGCCATTATCTAGAACTGATTTCCACTAGGAGTCCCTTCACATTTTATACTCCAAACTTTCTGAAAGTCTCACACCGAATTATGAGCACGTATCCTAAATCATCGTGATGCCTCCACAGCTTCAACTTTAACCCCAGGAATATCAAAGGAGCGGCCAGTTCAGCAGTTGGTTCTGCCACAATTACTCTCCATCTGTTCTGTACAAAGATAAAGGCTGACTTTGACATTCCCTCTTATCCGATGAACCTCAAATACACCCCACCCCCCAGCAGCCTCACTGCCTCCCTTCCCGCTTTAACACACACACACACACACACACACACACACACACACACGCATACACACACACACACATTTTTATATGGAAAAGCCCAAGGATGCCTCCTGCCCAACCGCATAACAAATATTTTTCAATGGCCATCTTTTCCTCCAACTGTTTGGAGTCTCCAAACTCTATAATAACAAACTGCACTGAAATGGGCCTATCCATGGGGGAAATTCATCACCCAAAAGGTCATTTTAAGCACAGATCAGCTTAAAATTTACGTCTCTCCTCAGCCTCATACTGTTGATGATTAGCAGGGCACCTGTAGGTGGGCCACAGTGTCTGCTCTGCAGACACCAGGGCAGCTGCCCACAGCCTAGCAAGGAAAATACCATGTTCCATCTTCCACCTCTTGCCGCTCTGGGAGCCTAAGTTCTTATTTCTTCTGCTGCAGAGACTGACATGCCAATAAAAGTTCTTCCGTCACTGATGAATTATAACTTTAGTCACCTACACAATCACACCCCTGTGTGACAGACCAGAACCTGTGCCACCCAAGGTCTTGCTGAGTCTCCTTCCCTCTCAGTGTTCAGAGCTCTTGAATTCTCACTTGCTCCTTGACCCCTCACAACACCCACCACCTAAAACTACCACCACCTCCACTTATGTCTGAATATATATCTCACAAACAAAAACATGTTAGAGCCATAAACAAGTCCAATCAGAAAACAAACTGTTTCTAGCCTTGAACTTTCAAACTGCCCTAACTCCCTCTCTACCCCCTCCCCCCAGCTCTGGACTAATCTCCAGATAAATGCATGCCCCTCTCCTCTAATGCTGGAATTAGGAACCAAAGGAGGACTAGCCTCTCCACCTAAACACATATTGAATGGGTGTTGTCATCAGCAGTGTCCCCAAGGGGGGGAATTACATCAGCTCCAATAAGAACATCATTCTCCAGAGGAGAACAACAACCACACTGAAGTCAGTGCCTCACCCCTCACCCCTTCCACACTCATCTTGGAATCAGCGAGGCCTCCCCATCACCTCCATGCCATACCACAACCTCCTACAGCAGGGACGCTGATAAACAGACCTCCTGAGAGTTAAGTATTACCTAGCACTGCACCTGGAGAGATAACCCCACCAGATAGCTCGAGCAATTATATAGCATGGTTACCCAGAGTCAGGGATCCCCCAGAGACAACAAGATAGGTTCAAGCATCAAGGGGCAGACCTGAAATAGATTTCGCTTGCCAAGCGCAGCAGTTGCTAACTACTAGTACTAGACTAACAGGTAAAGTTTGAGGAGCAGCACCAAGCTCCTCACTGCTCGCCACATTCCACTTTCATAAGTTTGAGGCCAGTAATACAAACCGCTGTGTGACTACCCCTTGAACATGCCCACCTACCTCCTCCAGACCCCCTAAGGGGGTGGGGCTTGCCTCCAAAGAAAGGGTGCCATCCTCTTCTGAGAAGGACGTGGAGCTCTTTTCAGGCTCTGTATCTTTAGGCTGGACCCCTCGTAAGTGCAGCCCATCGCTGCCATAGCCAGAGGAGGAGGGCAAGATGCTCTCAGTCAGGCCACTGATGGATAAATCACTCTGAGAAGCAGGCAGTCTGGGAACCTGGGGGGGCACTCGACCCACGTGGGCAGGCTCTGTGCAGCTCTGGCCTCTCGACTGGGCCGGTAGTGACGAAGGAGAACGTTCCACAATCCAGGCACCTGTCTGAGGGGCACTTAAAATACCCTTGGTTCCTCCCCCTACACTCCATCCGTCGGAAAGATGGTCTTGATTTCTTGTGTCGGTGGGGCAGTCTGTCCTGGGGAAAGTGCTGCTCCCAAATCCAAGCTGAGTATCTCCTTTCTCCACTGCAGTCCCTCCATGCAAAGGCAGCAGCACAGCCCTGCTGCTGCAGGATGCTGTCCTCGGAAATTCCACCAGTTGGCTCACTGACTTCTCACAGCTCCTTTCCGCGGGGTTATCGAGCAGGTGAGCGATGACAGTCATCCCCTCTTCCAGGGAATCCCAGACCCCTCTGGCAACTGATGACTCATTCTCTAACAAAAGCTGAGCAGTCTGGATCTCCCCCTGGAATCTCTCCTTCACCTGCACGATCATCCCCTGATCTCCCACCCCTGAGTCGGGGGCCGAGTCCCCAGGCAGTAAAATGTCTGTGGGGGGTGGCTCTACCCCTCCCACTCCTTCCTCCTGTTGGAGACTCACTGTTAACTTCGTCAGGGTTTCCGTCTCTTCGATGACTCCAGTTCCTTGCAAGGGTTCTTCCTCGCGAGGGACCTCTGGAGTAGGGGTTTTCTTCCCCCTCCACTTCCTTTTGAACCGAACCCTTTTCTTAGGAGATATGGGAGTCTTCTCAGGAACAGCTATTGAATCTTTCGGCTCCTTAACGCAGCCCAGCGAATTTCCCATCGCTTTCCTCTCCTAATCTCAGCAAAAACGCAGCTAAGTCAGTCCTGGAATCCCAGAGAAATCCCAACCTTGGCTTCATCGGATTAGATGCACATTTAAAAACATGCACTATGCCGGCGATCCCTCCAATTCTTCCTCCCTCCCCGCCTCTCTCTGTCTCTTCCAGCCGCTGCCGATTCAGACAGCCATCTTACAGGCTCAGAGCTGCAACAAGACAAATTCAAAGCATCTCACTGCAGTTCAGAAATCACTTGACCTAAAAGCAGACAGAAACCGGATTGGCTACAGCTTCCTCTCTCCAAATATGAGGTAATTGGAGCACTGCCTTCAGAAACACAAACAGAAAGCAAAAAGGAGCTAGAAACCAGGGGAGGGGAGGAATTAGGGAGGGCAGGAAGGAGGGAGGGAATGTAAGAGTAAATGGAAAAGGGAGGGGGAAAGAAAAGAGGCCCTGGGAGAAGGTAACGTGAAGGAAGGAGGAGGAGAAAGAGGGGAAAAGCAAGCCAGCGGCTGGTACCAACCAGGAAGGGAAGGGCCAAGAGGAACCAGGGCCGGGGACTATGGCCCCCAAACTGTGAAGTGAAACAGATTTCAATTGCTGCACCAAGATGTCCAAAAGAAAATATCAAGCAGGATTAACATACTCCCGATTTTTTCAGGTCAGAAACAATAAAATTATAACCAGAAGAGAGACCAGAGCATTGTAATCCTCATAGTTACAAAAAGAAACACAAGCTTTAAAGATCTAGTCTCCTGTAGCATTTATTTCCCTACTTTTGAGAGAGAAAGAGAGAGAGAGAGAGACATCTGTTAATTCTGCTGGCCAATGACACACGGAGGAAAAACCCGGAAATCGGCTTTGAGTACAGTATATGGATGCTCGGTAAAAAGGACACCACTTCCGTATACAACAGAGAAGCAGCGTTTCTGCTGAACAACACTTGACACGAATGTCCAACAGTAATTACTGCTGCTACTGACAGCTAACATGTTCTTAGCATTTGTCATGTGCCACGCCCCATGCTAAGCTATAGATTGTCTCATTTAATTCCCACAGTAACCAAATGAAGTCAAAACTATTATTTTACACTTTACAGATAAAGAAACTGAGGTTCAAGAAAGTGGATTCCTTTGCTCAAGGCTACACAAAGTGGCAAAGCCAGAACATGAACCCCTGCTTAAGACTTTGAACTTCAAACCCTTGTTACACTGCCTTCTACCTGCAGCAGGGATGGAAGTCTGTACTCAGTTAAGTAAAACAGGAAGATACTCCACTGTTTTGAATTGGCAACTAGACTCACATGGACCAAGGGCTGAAACAAAAAGATAACTCTTGCTCTTTGGGAGTAACAGGAAGTCACTAAAATGAGGCCCAGATGGTTTTTACTCAAATTGCAGCAGGGCAGGAAGTCTGAATTAAAGGTCTAAAAAGTTGGTGGGACCTCCCTGGTGGTGCAGTGGATAAGACTCTGTGCTCCCAATGCAGGGGGCCCGGGTTTGATCCCTGGTCAGGGAATTAGATCCTATATGCATGCCGCAACTAAGAGTTCTCATGCCACAACTAAGGAGCCCGCGAGCCACAACTAAGACCTCGTGCAACCAAATAAATTAATTAAATAAATATTTTAAAAAATAATTACAGGAATTACATTAAAGCTCATCTTTAAAAAAATAAAAGTCTAAAACGTTGGATTCAAAAACCACCCTGTTGTGCCAGTGGGATTTGCCCACCACAGTTTTTTTAGCATAGCGTGTGACAGGTGAGATAACAGCACAATCCAAAGGGCTCCAAATGGAGTGGAAGGACAGAGCTTATATGTGTTGCCTCCTGGTCAAATCTATTTATTCTATACCGAAAGGATCCAAACCACACTGCAGAGAGAAAAAGTCGGCCTGGCTCTACGTAAGCCCACCCACCTCTCCTGGAGACCTGAAAAATGCCCGCCACCAAAGGAAAGCAATAAGAACCCTTAAGCAACAGCTCTTCCACAGCACTTCTGAGACCCTACTGATGCCCCATCTGCCTCACCATTGCAGGAGGTGTCCTTTCTCCCCTAAGCCTTCACAAAGGCTGACTGTGAAGCTGTAGCACCATCTGATGGCCATTGTAAACCACAGCAAGAAACAAGACAAGGAGGTTAGCGTGAGAGAGAAACTCAGTCAGACTCCAGAAAAATCACTTAATCAGCAAAAAATCTGATGTTACAATATAATTCTCCAGGCAGGTACCAGGCCTCTACTCCTTCAACAAAGAGCGCTGGAACTGTGGAACTTCTCAGATGTACACCCCAAGGCTCAAGCTTGAATTTTGCTCATGAAATACAAGCAAACTGAATTCCTGAAAACGATCAACTCAGGGACAAGAGAGACAGCCTCTGGATATGACTGCTGCTGCTGCAGTTTTCTCTGACAGACGGGCCTGACAGAGCTGAGCAGATTACTTCTAGGAGCCTTTTCTTTCTTAAACTTCTGCATATGTTGAGCAAATCAGGCTTTCATTTCCTTCTGCTCCCGAGGAAAACTGGTCTAGGAAACGAGCAGAGAGTTCAGCAAGGTAGACCTAGGTTCAAATTCCCAGTTCTGTTAACTCAGTAGCTAAGTAACTATCTTGCCAAGTGATTCACTCTCCTTACCTCTAAAACATGGATGCTACCCCTTACTTAATGGGGTTGTAGAGAGGGTTCATGGGATGGTGTCTTGAAAGTGCTCGGCTCCCTGCCCGGTCTATGTTAAGTCCCTTTTATCCTCATTTACTACTGGAGCTAAGAGGTATGAGGCACTCCACCACCACCAGGGTCCTAATATACTCTTTTCCTTGATTAGGCTCTAAGGAAAGTAGTAGCTATGTTCTAACGCCCAAAGTCTAGGTGCTTGTTTTTCTCCATAGGGGAGCTGCTTCCCCTAGTTTACTGAGTAAGTTAACTCTGATCACAAGGACTTTCCCCTGGACCTTCTTCTCATCTAGCCTGAACTCTCAACACATGGCCAGCTGCCTTCTGGGAGAGCAGATTTCTAGTGCCCACATATTTTTCATGTTTTATCCTTTGGCTTTTTCTAGTTAACTGTTTACTGCCCATAGGTCTCCCATAGAGATAGCGGGCATAAAAGACTCCAGAGCAAAAAAGCTCATTCATTCACTCCGCAAGCATGAATGATGCCTCATCTACATGCCAAGCACTAAGTGTCATAAAGTACACACAAATGTAAACCCAACTGAGACCACTCTTGACCTAAACTCCCAGACTTCTTAAATTTCAGAGTGCTATACATACACTAGTATTTAATAAACATTTGAAAGTTGGAAAGCTACTTTTGTCAGATTCTGATTTTTAAAGAACTTATCTTCTAGAAAAATCATAAATCCTAACATGTACCTTAAAACAGGCCTGGACAAAACCAAGAGATAAGAAATCCTATTATTAGTATCTGGATGTATAACCTAAAAAAGTCAGTTGGTCTCTGTGTTTCAGTTTGCTCATCTGAACAATGGGCACAGGAAAACAGACACCACAGTCTATTTATCTGGTCTACCTACCCCACAGCTTCGAGAAGACCAATTTCATACAATATCCATTCATTTAACAAGTACTTATTGAGTGAAACAAATAACCACGTTACAAAGCAGTATGTGTCACACAACACTGTAAGTCATACTGGCCTTCTCAGAGTGACTGAAGAAACAAACGGTATACTGGAAAATAAAAACAAAAGCATATATAAAAGCAAATATAAAATATTAACATCTGTTTAATTTTGAAGGTGACTACACACATGAAGATCTGTTATATACTTTTCTGTACTTCTCTGGGTAATTAACAATTTCATAATTAAAAACTAAAATCGGGACTTCCCTGGTGGCGCAGTGGTTAAGAATCCGCTTGCCAATGCAGGGGACTCGGGTTCGAGCTCTGCTCCGGGAAGATCCCACATGCCATGGAGCAACTAAGCCCGTGCACCACAACTACTGAGCCTGCGCTCTAGAGCCCGCAAGCCACAACTACTGAGCCTGCATGCCGCAACTACTGAAGCCTGCGCACCTAGAGCCCGCGCTCCGCAATGAGAAGCCACCACAATGAGAAGCCCGCACAGGGCAACAAAGAGTAGCCCCCACTCGCGGCAACTAGAGAAAACCCGTGCGCAGCAACGAAGACCCAACACAACCAAAAAATAAATAAATAAAATCCTTAAAAAAAAAAAAAAGAATACATTCTCCTGCAAACTAAAACCACAAGGAGATACCATTTCACACCCACTATGATGGCTATAATCTAAAAGACAGACAATTACAAGGATATGGAGAAACAGGAACTCTCACAATTGAGCTGGTGGGAATATAAAATGGTTCAGCCACTTTGGAAGACAGTTTGGCAGTTTCTTGAAAAGTTATATATAAACCTACCCTATAACCCAGCAATTCCACCCATAGGTATATAGCCAAGAGAAATGAAAACATACATCCACACAAATATTCAAATCAACGTTATTTATAATAGCCAAAAAATGAAAACAACCCAAATGTCCATCAACTGCTGAATAAACAAAATATATGGTATACCCATACAACAGAATACTCCTCAGCAATAAAGGAATTAAGTACTCATACATGCTACAACATAGATGAACCTCAAGAATATTATGTTAAGTGAAAGAAGCTAGACACAAAAGAGCACATATTGTAAGATTCCATTTAAATGAAATGTCTGGAAGAGGCAAATCTGTAGAAACAAAAAACATATTAGTGGTTGCCTAAGGCTGGGGATGGGAATGGAGAATAACTATAAATAGACAAGAAGGACCTTAGTCGGATGATGAAAATGTTCTAAAATTGGATTATGGTGATGATTATACAACTCATAAAAATCACTGAACTGAATTACACAATGAAAATGCGTCAATTTTATGGTACATAAATTATACCTCAATAAAGTTGTTTTTAAAAAAGAATGTATTTTCTTAAACAAACAATAGAATGATAACCAAAAAATGTTTTAAAACAATTAGCTAACTATATGGAAAGGGAAGAAACAGGATGGAGGGGGCAGAGATGAAAGCTAGACTTCACTGAACACACCTTGTGTTCACTTTTTAAAATTTCCCTTTGGAACAATGTATATGGTCTATAAAATATAAAATAAAATTGAAAGGGAAAAAACAATCCCTAAAAACTGAAGGAATATAAAAACAAATGAACTTAATTGTGTATTGAATTAATGGCTTAACAACACAGAGAGAAGTTACTTCAAATGACTATAAAACAAGATTATTTGTACGTCCTTAGGAGATAAACACTAAGGACAAAAAGAACTGCAAAGAAATCACAAATTTTTCAGTAATCGTGTTGTTAATAATAACAGTCATTGTTATTTTGATTCAAATATATTACATATAATATATATGACTTTCTATATATGCCATAATATATATATGATTTTATGTATGCGTGCATCCGTGTGCTTGTGTGTGTATGAAAAAGGGAAAAAGTAATGTGTTACTTAGATAGCATCAAGATTTTCAGCATAAGAAAAAAAAGGATACAAACATAAAGTCAAAGAAGTTGAATAAAACTCTGTAATTCTAAGTTTGAATTAGAAACATCATTATAAATTCTTGATTTTTTTAAAAGAGAAAAATACAAGTGTTAGCTAGCTCTGTCCACAGAAAACGCCTAGAGACAGTGACCAACCCGGTAGCACTCAGATTGCTGTCAACAAAGAATTTCAGTTCCTTGGAGAAATTGCTAATCCCAGGCCTGAAACAGGAAATATACAAAAAATATCTGGAACAGCTCTTCACACAAGAAATAAAGCACATTATCAAGACTATGGGGATCATGACAAAGGACTCAGAGTCAACTTGAAAAAAGTCATTGGCCAAAGACGGAGCTGAGTATTAAGAAAAATGACAGCTGTATTTGATTAGAACACATTTAAGTCTGTTAAAAATCCATGAGTCACACTGATACTAAAGGAAAATAAATATCAACAAAGAAACTTTCATTGGTCTTTAGAGAAACTTAGAGGATCAACTAATTATTCTGCAAACTGGTAAAACAGAGGGAAAGATGAAAGCATTTATCATTGTATCTTGCCTTTCCTATAGGAGCTATCTCTCAGGGTAATGGATAAAGTAAAATTCTACTTTACAAAAGAATTATAGAATTTTGAGTATCACCATTTTGCAACTTCTAATGAAATAATGGAACTAGCAATGACAAACAGTAGCTGCTAAAGTTTTAGGTGAAGAGCTAACAGTGAGTGGATCTACAATGGATGGATCAGGCTGATAACACCTGAACTCACTAATCAAGCTTAACATCACGAACAGACGGACAACAGACATTATGTGCCTTCTGATGTGTAGCAATAAAAGTATACAACTCGGGACTTCCCTGGTGGTGCAATGGTTTAGAATCCGCCTGCCAATGCAGGGGACACAGGTTCAATCCCTGGTCCGGTAAGATCCCACATGCCACAGAGCAACTAAGCCTGTGCACCACAACTACTGAGCCTGAGCTCTAGAGCCTGTGAGCCACAACTACTGAGACCGCTTACTGCAACTACTGAAGCCCATGGGCCTAGAGCCCATGCTCCACAACAAGAGAAGCCACGGCAATAAGAAGTCCACAAACCGCAACGAAGAGTAGCCCCCGCTCGCTGCACCTAGAGAAAGCCCAAGCACAGCAATGAAGATCCAACACAGCCAAAAAAAAAAAAAGTATACAACTCAACATCACCATCCTTGCCCCCCCCCCCCCCACCGCACCACAAAAAAGGGAAACTAAGTATGATCCAGCCTCAGGTCTAAAACACCAGTTTACAGGGAATACAAGAGAGGGATGGAGGATGCTGTTAGAAAACATCCCACAGATGCCACCAGCATCTTTACATAAATTGCATAGGACAAAAGACCTGATTTATTCAACAAACCAGAAGGAGACAAAAAGAGGAGGGGAAAATTTAACACATGTGTGGACTCTGGATTCTGATTCAAACAAGCCATTTTTTAAATGAGATAACTGGGGAAATCTGAACAGTGCTCAGATATTCAATGATTTTAAGAAATTACTAATTTTTACAGTGTTATAACACTGTGGTTTGCTTGAATGAAGAGTCTTTAAGAGATACACACTGAAATATTTACAGATGAAATTATATGATGTCTGGGACTCCTTTCAAAATAACCTCCTAGGGGTTTGAGGAGTGAATCAGGATATAGACAAAATAACACTGGCCATGAGTTAGCAACTGTAGGGCTAGGTGATGGGTACATGGTGGTTCTATACTATTTTCTCTGCTTTTATATATGTTTGAAATTTTTCATAACAAATTTTTAAAGAGAGAGTTAAGAGAACATTTTCCTGATGCAGTGTTCAGTTAAGGAACATTACCACCATCTCCTCTGTCCCAGGAAAATTTTAATTAGCCAGTTCAATTTTCATTCCTTGACCCCTGAATTTCCCTTTTGTTGAATTTAGTTGCAGTCAGGAGAAACAAAGACCCAGTGGACAGCTTCCTCTTACTTCACACCTATGAGGAATAACATTGGTCTCTCAAAGTGAAGGCAGGTCTGTGGTGAAATACAAACAACCAACAAAGTTTCTCTAAAAAACCCCTCTGTTCATAAGGGTGCCAAGAGGGTAACTCTATGAAAGCTCAGCAAAGTTCTTGTTCCCACCCTGCCAAGGCACACTGCCAAGTTCATGTTCGTGGTTATCCCTATATCCGAAGCATGCCTGAGGACACCCTGTGGTTCCACAAAAACACACGTCACCTCCACACTTTCCTAAGCCTATTTATGCTGCAGATTGCCAGCACTGGTTCCAAACCAGAGAGCCAAGAAATAAACCCTGAGCTCTCAGAATTTCCCAGATTCTCAGGAATTCTGGGACACCTGCTGTTCTGCCTTCACCCAGCAGGTGGCGCTGACTCCCCAACTGGGACATCACAGCAGCCACAGCCCTGGGAGTCACTGCCTTGAGATATTTATATTAGCCTTCTTTTCCCACCTGCTCAAGAAATGCTCCCCGGGGACTTTCCTGGTGGCCCAGTGGTAAAGAATCTGCCTGCCAATGCAGGGGACACGGGTTCGAGCCCTGGTCTGGGAAGATCCTACATGCCACAGAGCAACTAAAAGCCCGCGCCACAACTACTGAGCCCGCCGCGCCCACGCACCACAACTACTGAAGTCCATGCGCCACAACTACTGAAGTCCATGCCTAGAGCCCGTGCTCCACAAGAGAAGCCACTGCAATGAGAAGCCCACACACCACAACCAAGAGTAGCAAGAGTAGCCCCGCTCGCCACAACTAGAGAAAGCCCGCACGCAGCAACGAAGACCTAACTCAGCCAAAAATAAATAAAGTAAAAAAAAAAAAGAAGTGCTCCCTGTAATCGATCAGCCTTGTGTACAGCTGTTGGGTATAGGAGAACTGTCTGAGAAATAGTTTTGTTTAGTTGAGCTAACGTGATTCAAGATAGTCTACTTATAAAAATAGGGCTGTGATTTTCCAATAGCAATCCAGACTTGAAAAGGATTTATCTTCTTAGGGGGGACCAACAGGAAGGCTGTGTGACCATGTGAACACTACCAACATGCCACTGTTCTTGGGTGTGATGGATGCTACAAGGTTGTGATTATAAACACATATACAAACCCAGAGACCAAAGTGCTTGCTATGAACTGAATGTTTGTGTCCCCTCGAAATTCATATATTGAAGCCCTAACCCTGATATGATGGTATCTGGAGGTGGGGCCTTTGGCAGGTAATTAGGTTTAGATGAGGTCATGAGAGTGGAGCCCTCATTAATGGGATTGATGTCCTTATAAAAAGATGAAGGAACACAAGATCTCTTTCTCTGCATGCATGCCCCAAGGAAAGGCCATGCAAGGGCGTAACTAGGAAAAGGGCCCTCACCAAGGAGCCAACCATGCTAGCACTCTGATCTTAGACTTCCAGCCTCCAGAACGGTGAGAAATGAATGTTTGTTGTTTAAGCCACCCAGCCTATGGTGTTTCATTATAACAGCCCGAAATAACTAAGACAGTGCTACAATTAACTAGGCTTGTTTAAGATCATTAGAGATGAGGAAAAGTCTACAACAAAGGATTATAAGGCTTCGCTCCACCCTTCTAGAGCATCAAATCCAACATCTCTCCCCACCCCTCACATTCTGAGTCCCTGAAGAGACAGTTTTGACTCAGCTGAGCAGACTTTTAATAACCAGACTGCCAATGAAAGGGCCAAAGCACAAACAAGTGAAAAATCCCATTTCATCATGCAAATGATGAAGAAGTTCTGGGTTTACACTGCAAGAGCTTTGCCTCCAGGCCACCCTAATCTTCCTTTCCAACTCCCACTCTCACCCTCATTCACTGCCAAATACGGAGAAGCAAGCCTCAGTGTGCCCTTGGAAGGCAGAGCAACCTCTAACTCTTTCTAGGCCATGTCCAAACCAAGCAACCAGGACCACAAACTTCATAGACCCTACCTGGAAGTGCAAAATAATGGTCCAGATCAGGCCCAGGGTCAGCTTGGGGTTGCCGTCTGTGATGTCATCGTTGCGAATATTCACTAGTTTCACCTGAAAAAGAAACAAAAGCTGGTCTCAGAGCTCTGTGACTTTTTTGTTTTGATTTCATTTTTATAGATTTTCATTATTTATATGCAGTTAAATTGGTTTTTTTGCAGTTAAATTGGTTCTGAGTTTTCACACATGTACAGATTTGTGTAACTACCACCACAATCAGGATAACAGAACAGGTACGTCAACGCGAAAAGGTGATCTCAAGCTGCCCCTTTGTAGTCAAACCCTGCCCCCAGCCCTAAATCCTGGCAACCACTGATCTGTTCCCAATTTTGCTTTTTCCAGAATGTCATATAAATGGAATCACACAGTATGTAATCTTTTGATAATAGCTTTTTTTCACTCAGCATAATGTTCATGAGATCCCCATCCAAGTTGCTGCATGTAACAACAGTTTCCTCCTTTTCGTTGTGGAGGAGTATTACACTATACCGATACACTATACTGATACACTATACCGATACACTACACTGTAATTATCCACTCATCTATTGAAGGACATTTGCGTTGTTTCCGGTTTGGGACAATTATGAATAAAGCTCCTATATTCATGTACAGTTTTTTGTGCGAGCACATGTTTTCATTTCTCTAGGGTAAATTCCCAGGAGTGGGATTGCTGGGTCATATGGTGTATGTTTAGCTTTATAAGAAACTGCCCAACTGTTGGGTTGGCCAAAAGGTTCGTTGGTTTTTTTCCGTCAGATGGCTCTAGTAGCACTTAGTTGTCTTTAACTTCATTCAAAACAATTTTGTTAGAGTGTATGTGACAGTTGTCATATCAGTGTGCGTTTAAAAAAAGATCAAAATTGGTGAATTTTTGTGTAACCATTTTAATGTTGAAGAAAAACAGCAACATTTTGGCGAATTATGCTTTATTATTTCAAGAAAGGTAAAAATGCAACTGAAACGCAAAAACAAATTTGTGCAGTGTATGGAGAAGGTGCTGTGACTGATCGAACATGTCAAAAGTGGTTTGCGAAGTTCTGTGCTGGAGATTTCTCGCTGGACGATGCTCCACGGTCAGGTATACCAGTTGAAGTTGACAGCGATCACATAGAGACATTAATTGAGAACAATCAACGTTATACCACGCGGGAGATAGCTGACATACTCAAAATATCCAAATCAAGAGTTGAAAATCATTTGCACCAGCTTGGTTATGTTCATCGCTTTGATGCTTAGGTTCCACATAAGTTAAGTGAAAAAAACCTTCTTGACCGTATTTCCGCCTGTGATTCTCTACTGAAATGTAATGAAAACGTTCCATTTTTAAAATAAATTGTGATGGGCGATGAAAAGTGGATACTGTATAATGATGCGGAACAGAGGAGATTATGGGGCAAGCGAAATGAACCACCACCAACCACACCAAAGGCCGGTCTTTATCCAAAGAAGGTGATGTTGTGTACATGGTGGGATTGGAAGGGAGTCCTCTATTATGAGCACCTTTTGGAAAACCAAACCATTAATTCCAACAAGTACTGCTCTCAATTAGACCAAGTGAAAGCAGCACTCGATAAAAAGCGTTCAGAATTAGTCAACAGAAAACTCATAATCTTCCATCAGGATAACGCCAAGACCATAAGTTTCTTTGATGACCGGCAAAAACTGTTACAGCTTGGCTGCGAAGTTCTGATTCACCCACTGTACTCACCAGACAGTGCACCTTCAGATTTCCATTTATTTAGGTATTTACAAAATTCTCTTAATGGAAAAAATTTCAATTCCCTGGAAGACTGTAAAAGGCACCTGGAACAGTTCTTTGCTCAAAAAGATAAAAAGTTTTGGGAAAATGGAATTACGAAGTTGCCTGAAAAATGGCAGAAAGCAGTGGAACAAAAGGGTGAATATATTTGTTCAATAAAGTTCTCGGTGAAAACGAAAAATGTGTCTGATTTTTACTTTAAAAGCAAACGCACTTTTTGGCCAACCGGTATCTTCCAGCGTGACTGTACCATTTTGCAATCCCACCAGCAAAGCAACCTTGCAAGCACATGCTATTATGAGTTGCTTTTTAATTAAGTCACCACAGCCCTGACTTTTTTCTTTTTCTTTCTTATTTCTTCAAGGTTGAGAGAGAGAGAGATCTGCCCCTTGTCCCTTACTGGTCTCTGGCCTGCTCCCATCTATTTCCCCTCCTTTGTCACAGACATCCCCACCTACCCACACCTCCCATAGCATATGCTTTACTCCTAAAATCTCATTCCAGCAACACGATGTGCACAGACACACAGGCCCTTCCCCCACCAGGGTGACCAACCATCCCTGGGTGCTGGAAACTGAGGGGTTTCCTGGGACGTGGGCCTTTCAGTGCTGAAACCAAGAGTGTCCTAGGAAAACCAGCCTACTTCCAGTTCCACCTCTATCCCTGCAAGTGCCTGTTGTACCCTCATGGAGGTCCTGACAACTGTGGCAAACGGTCCTGGAGCTGCCCTCCCTTTAGCTCTTCAATTGAACTGAAATCTTCATGTACTAAAGAACCTAGTGACCTCAAACAGAAGCCTCACTTCTCCCTTACACTATGGTGACCGGTGCTGTAGACTGAATGCTTATGTCCCTCCAAAATTCATATGTTAAATCCTAACACCCAATCTGAAGGTATATGGAGGTGGGACCTTCTGGGGGTGATTAGGCCTTGAGGGAATGGAATTAGTATCTTTATAAGAGAGACCCAGAGGGCTTCCCTGGTGGCGCAGTGGTTGAGAGTCCGCCTGCCGATGCAGGGGACACGGGTTCGTGCCCCGGTCCAGGAAGATCCCACATGCCGCAGAGCGGCTGGGCCCGTGAGCCATGGCCACTGAGCCTGCACATCCGGAGCCTGTGCTCCGCAACTGGAGAGGCCACAACAGTGAGAGGCCCGCGTACTGCAAAAAAAAACAAAAAAAAAAGAGAGACCCAGAAAGCTCCCTTGACCTTTCCATCATGTGAGGTCACAGCTAAAAGCCATCTCTGAACCAGGACCTCACCAGATACCAAATCTGCCTCGATCTTGAGGACTTCCCAGCGTTCAGAACTGTGAGAAATAAGTGTCTGTTGTTTATAAGCCACCAGGGCTGTGATACTGTGTTACAGCAACCTGAATGACCAAGACACCTGGGCAAATTCTTTCCCTTTTCTGCATCTCAGTTTCCTCTTCTGTATATTGGGAGTGGGACAACCTGCTTCTGGTCTGAGTGCAGGTTTTCTAATCACAAGCAGCCCACAGCTGGCAGGCTGGCAGTATCAGCCAAGTCCACGTTCCTCAGTCCCAACTCTGTCAGCTTTCCCCTTGTTTTCTGAAGTCTACCTTCCTTGGCCAAGCCACCTTCCAACCTCTGCCAATCTGTTCCTCGGAGACTTCACACCTAACTCCTACCTTTCCTACCTCATCTTCTACCACCTTTCTTGATAACTGTCACACTCATCTCGATGACCCAAGTATCACCCATCTGTACAACTCGTCTGCCTTCCCACTTCTGATGACTTTCATTTTCACTCTGCTTTGGACACCTGCACAGCTACAATCTCACCGTAAGCAAGACCTGCTCTAGAGCTCTCTCTGCCCTTCTCTGTGTCCACTGTTAACCGCTCACATTTTTACTGTAGCCAAGTAACCAATCTCCTCTCCATCCTTATTTATATTTCTAGCTAATCAGTTCTTCTCAATTCACCTTTTGCCCATTAAGGCCCTCTCTGGTTTCCTGTAACTCTACATACAGACATTCCAACGCTGCTCTCTCTGGTCCCCTAAACACGTCAGCCTCCAATTCTCCTACCTCTTTTCATTTATCAACTTATTCAACAAATATTTATTAAGTGCTGATTATGGACCATTCATGATGACAGGTGATGAAGATAAAAATGTTAGGTAAGATCACGTTCCCTGTCCTCACGGGCCTACAATGCATTACAGCAAACAGAGAAATAACAATAAAGTAATAAGTATTATATTAGAAGAAAATTGCTACAGGAATACACAGAAAAAGAATTTCCCAAGTTAATGAGAATTACCGGTAAGAGTGACAGAAATGAACTAACTCCAAAAATATGTGTACCATCTAATGTCATCGTGGCCGGTGCTGTTGCCTGGCGACTGCAGCTATACCAACTCTCTCCAAACAGCCCTCTAGGCAGATGATCTCTGACTCCCTCATCCATCCACCTTCCTCCTCTCCACAAACTTTCTCTTTGTCTTTATCCCTCCTTCCTTCCTCCTCCCTGTATCACAGAAGAGGCATTTTTTTCCTTTCTTTTTCAAAGAAACCATGTCAGCTGTGCTCTGTATCTCATCCCTCTATCCCTGGGCTTGGTTCCATCAATTAGGAAGCAATGGGAGGAGGAAACGTGTGTAGAAAGCAGCACGGAAGGAGCATTAAACAAGTGTCAGGAGACCTCAGTGGAAGCCCCAGCTTTGCTCTACCTTGTGTGATTTGGGGCAGGTCATTTCTCAGTTTCCTTCTGTATGAAACAAAAAGGCTGGACTAGAGGATCTCCAAGGCACCTTCCGGGGTAACAGGCTCTGACTCGTACTCCTCCTTGCTCTCATTCTGTTCTCCTCTCTTCGTTGGCTTCTCCCCCTATGTCTAAAAATATGTTGCCATCTTCCTTCTTTATCCTTCCTTCCTTATTTAGTAAAGAGGGAAAAGCTTCTTTACTATGTCCTAAACACTTTTCTGCTCTACTGAGGCTGTTCTCTTAAGTCACCAATGCTGCACAGCTGAGACCTTCGCCTCAGCTCCATGTGCCGTTCAGCCATCCTGACCATCCCCTCACCCAGTTCTCATGATGATGGAGCACTCTGGTTTTCCCTCTTCCTAGACGATGTACCTTTTCCCATCTTCTGAGCTGGTTTATTTTTCATCTTCCCTTTGACCTCCACCCGAGGTGAGTCAATCTTTCACATCTTGCTCTTCTCTAAGACTCTCCCCCCCTCAGGCAGGCCACACACTCTATGTAAGGACCACCAAATGATTTGTTCAAACACAATACAGCTGCTCACCAGCAAGCAAGACTCAGAACTGCATCGGTCGGATTTACTGAGGACATACCAGGGGCACTGAGAACATCTAGGGACCCGATGCCAACATTCCCTGGCAGAATGGGGAACACACAGGACACTCTTACCTGTCGCTGCTTTAGGAAGTCCAGGGCAATCTGCACATTCTGCAGCCGGTGAAAACGCATCCTGCCCTTCTCCCGGGGCTGCAAACAAACAAACAAAAGGGATGTTAATTTCAGCTACACCAATTTACCCGTGCAGACCACTTTCCTCTTTCATCTCAAGGACTAAAAGACGACAAAGAATTCCTCATGACTGAAGCCAGGCATGGGAGCATCCTATAAAGCACCCCCCAGGGCAGGACCTGTGTGTGTTTTCACCATGCTTGCTGAGGCCCCAGAAGGCCTTGTTTACCACTAGGATCCCCGTGAACACACAGCTCGTGTGAATGCAAACGCTTAGGTAGTGCCGCAGCTCCTCTACGGGTTCTTCTGCAGTCGTACGTGGCAGAACTTGATTCTGGATGTGACGTTAATGGGAACAAAGACTTGCCTCTATGGCTCCCAGAATCGCAGTTAAATGCTATTGTAAGGAACGGTAGAAAGTCCTAATTGCATACTGCACAGTAACGGACACAGCCAACTGTATTACAAACCTGGCAAGAGAAACTAGAGGTAGCCAATTTTATACTAGGGAATGAGGAGTTACACATGCTCAACAAGCAAGTGAAAAAACCTAGAATGGAAGGCAGAAATCAGGAAGAAACCTATTTTCTAGGAAGATGGGTGTTGGTGTAGCAAAGCCACCCTTTACCCCAGTATGAAATACCCAGAGCAAAAAAGACCTTGATGACGTAAGGCTGTTCAACACAGTCCTCCAAAGAAAGGTATTTCCTGCCAGTCACTCAGTCCTGGATGTCATAACAGCCACGGGGGAGAGGCCCACCTTCACCCAGGGCCCCTGGTGCCCGTCCCCACTGCCTCGTCCACTGCTCAACTCCTATCCATCCAGAAGTGCAGGAAGTGTTTCCCCAGTGGGTACAGGGACTGCTACCTACCTCTGGAACATTCTCTCCTGCTCACTTTCCAATGCTGTTTTTATTTTACTACAATTGGGACTAAAACATTACTCTCACTAGATCATACCCAATTCATTTGTAAATGTCAAATTGGTACTAATTAAAGGCCAATAAAATACAAGGTAGCTCTGTTGTGGGCACCTGCACAGAAGAAACACTGCCCCAGGTTGAAATGGGCAAAAAGTAACCCACCACATGGAAAGATGGGGTGGAAGCATCTCTGTGGGAGTCCCCTAAGCCTTCTAAGCAAAACTTCCAAAGAAGAGTAATCGACAGAGAGGATGAGGCCTCTCTGTGAAACAGGATAACTTCATAAGTCAAAGTTTTAGGAAAACTCTTCTTAGTGAGAACCTCTTCTCAGTCATTTCAGCTAAACTAATTGTGACTATAGCTTAGAAGATGACAGAGCCTGTGAAACTGAAGACTCTAAGGCAATGGGAAGGGAGATCAATGAGGTGAAAAGATGACTTTAAGAGGACAGGGAATGGGGATATTGCCTAAGCCCTCTTTCTGGAGAAAGATCACAGGCTACAGCTTAGAGCCTGCAAGCAGAAAATGGCCTTCTTACACACTCTAATCTTTACTCCTAAGTACTCCCCACCAAAAAAACGCTTAAGAACATGCAAGTTAAATATCTGTCCTCTACAGCAACTAGAGATGTTATTGACCAAGCAGAGTATCTCCATGCAGTGAGTGGTTTGCAAACAACAGGCTCTTCTGAAAACAAATGACATGGTGTGTGGTGAGAACCTGGAGGCCAGAGAGGTGGACAGTCCCCGTTAGTCTGGAGTGTGGAGTCATAAGCAATAACTGTCGTGCTGTCAACTAAGCTTTCCACGATTCTGTGATCTCGACTCAGACAACATAGCAAGGCCACCAGAAAGCCATGGGTCTCCAGGTCACAAAGGGACTTGATGCCACCGAACACCCTTATTCTTTTCGTGCCAGCTACTCTCAGATAAGCAAAACAATTCCCACTCCAGGATCATCTAACAATGGCAAGAGGCACAATTAGTTTTAACCACTTTCTTTGGGACCCAAATTCCCAGGCAGACAGGGAAGAAGGCAATCGGTAACTGAGCTACTTGGAGACCTAGAGAACCCCAAACTCTCTGATGGCCCTGCAGTGCCGGCTGGGATGCTGGTGGCCCCAGGAGGACCTACTACATCATCATCATCATCTTCCTCCTGCTCCTTGCTGTCTGTATGGCGCCAGGAGGGCATGCTCACCAGACGGAGGGTCTTCAGCCCTGCTGGCTCCTTTGGCCACCAACCAAGAGAAAGACATGACAGAGTAACAGGAAATTCACAACACATGAACGAAAAGGAAATGAATGCAGAAAAAAAAGGTGAAAATAAATATGAAAATACCCTCCCACCTCCAGAAAGATGCAAAAACCAAATTAAGACCAGAGCAGATGGTTATACTGAACACTTCTTTTGTTGAAACACAGCTTTAATTCTCCACGGCCACCCACCCTCCCTACTTCTGTGAATCAAGTAAGGCAGAGAGGAGGATGAGAATAACCATGAAAGACATATTTGGGTGGTTTTTGGTGAAAAGATGATATTTTATGACTATCTCCATAAACACCTGTAGGTTTTCAAAGGTTAGAAAAAGAAATCAGATTGGAGTGGTTTTAACCTGTTTTTTAAGCAACATCACTGAAAAGAATCACTTTTCAATATAAAATCACTACAAGTTCATCAAATATACCAGCCAAACTGCCCAAAATATAACTTTGTGAGCACTGTTAAGTCCAGCACAGTGAAAGTAAAATTCTGATTACTTAGGAGATTTATAAATGAGGGCCAGAGAAGAACTAGAAATCATATGTACTGGCTATGTTAATAAAAGCATCTGTCAATTTTAGGCCATTAAACATTATAAAATTAATTCTACTGTAAGACCAAAAAAAAAAGTGAAACCAAAACAAAGGCCCCAGGGGAAGGCAAGCTCCAACCGTGGAAGAAGCTATTACTTAGGGAGTGAAATCTAATGTGCCAAATCCTGCTCTTGAAACACAACAAACAATGACTAAGAATCACCAAAGGCGGTGAGCACGCTGGCTCCACCAGCTCCTCGAGCGGTGTGCCTCTCCAGAGCACTCCTCCCTCACAGGTGTTTCCAGTATTCAGCCCTGGCCTTTTCTAAATGAAAAGTATGTTGTCTACAACGCTCGAGTTAGAGCAGGAGCTGCATAGGATCACAGGCTTCCATTAGGCTCCCATATAGGAAACAATGAGCCCACAGAGAGGTTACGCTGATCCCTCAAACAAAGTGAAGATAAGAACTCAAGAGCCAAGAGGTTCAGACAGCCTTTGCCCTCAGACAGGTAAGTGTTTCCACAAGCCACATTTAATACATCTGGGGAGGAAGCAGGCATGTTTAATTATCCAAGGAGCCCAGATGTACTCCGTCTGGGGCTATGCTCAGACAGCAACTTCAGCACTTCTCCAACCCTGTGAAAGACAGTGAATCCCAGAAGGGAGAAAGTAGGTGATTTGGAAAAAAATGACTCTAAATACCTGGGCTTTTAAATGTAAATTTCAGGTCTTTGCTGAATACAGAAATAGAACAATTCATAGGTAGAAGCAAAAATAGGAGGAGTCTATATAGACTAGAAATAAAGCTGTAGGAAGAAAAATACACCTTATTCAAAAATCTTTAAATGTAAATCTGCTATTCCTGAAACACTAGCATCTATAAATAGATAAAGAACAAGTAAGGAGAAAACATGCAAATATGAAAGGAACAGAACTGATACTTGATTCCATCAAGAAATGAGAATATATGATACATCAGGTTAAATTAAGATGAAATTACAGCATTTATAAAGTGTTAAGTCTGAGTTATAAATAAAGTCCACCAATTACCTCTTCTACTTTTTCCTCCCATGTAACAGAGCACACAGTGACAGTCACTGCCCTAGCACTCAACAAGGTGGACCCATATGTCATTAATAGGGCCACACCTGTGAGGTCAACTCATTAGGAGAAGAGAGAAGCTCACCAGTTTGATGCCTGAGAGGACCTCCAGCAGAGAGATCAGGTTATGGCCATCCCGCAGATCTTCATAAAGATCATTGATGTGCTTCCGGACCTGTGCATGAGAGTGAAACAGACTGATTTTTATCTATCTTGAATTATTTTATTATCTACACAAGAATCTCTGGTCCTAAGTAAACACAAATTAAAGAATCTGAAACTGGAAACAACAAAAAATTCAGGAATTTTCAGGTTGGAGTACAATACATATGAAATGGTAACACTTAACAGAAGTGTATGTGTGTTTTTTTTAAATTGAGGCCAGGGACTTCCCTGGTGGCACAGTGGTTAAGAATCCACCTGCCAATGCAGGAGACACGGGTTCGAGCTCTGGTCCAGGAAGATCGCACATGCCGCGAAGCAACTAAGCCCGTGTGCCACAACTACTGAGCCTGTGCTCTAGAGCCCGCAAGCCACAACTACTGAGCCTGTGAGCCACAACTACTGAAGCCCACGCCCCTAGAGCCCATGCTCCGCAACAAGAGAAGCCACCGCAATGAGAAGCCCACGCACGGCAACGAACAGTAGCCCCCACTCACCACAATTAGAGAAAGCCCGCGTGCAGCAACAAACACGCAAAGCGGCCAAAAATAAAATAAATAAGTAAATTTATAATTAATAAGTAAATTGAAGCCAGGTCCATTACATACTCCAGCCAACCATGAAAAATACTCCAGAAAGTTTGGACTAGGGATGGGGAGTCTTAATCATCCTGAAACATCTCAGGAATTATTATGGACCAAAATGTGAAATGACGGCCAATGATGGACAGATGAGACCAGTCAGAGTCAGAAAAGCCTTCCAGAGTGCTACGAAGGAAACTAAAATGCTAGATACCCAGTATTCCATACGGTGTACCTTAATTTAACCCCTTTCTTACCAAATACTTTTTTTTTTTAATTTATTTTTGGCTGAGTTGGGTCTTCGTTGCTCCGTGCAGGCTTTCTCCAGTTGCGGAGAGTGGGGGCTACTCTTTGTTGCAGTGCATGGGTTTCTCACTGCGGTGGCTTCTCTTGTTGCAGAGCATGGGCTCTAAGCACAAGGGCTTCAGTAGTTGTGGCACGTGGGCTTCAGCAGTTGTGGATCGTGGGCTCCAAAGCGCAGGCTCAGTAGTTGTGGCACATGGGCTTAGTTGCTCCATGTCATGTGGGATCTTCCTGGACCAGGGCTTGAACCCGTGTCCTCTGCATTGGCAGGCGGATTCTTAACCACTGCGCCACCAAGGAAGCCCCTTACCAAATACTTCTAATAGTGAACTTGAGAAATACTTTCCTTTTGGGAAAAAACAATTCTAATTTTATAACTGAAACTATGCAAAAACAAATAGATATCACTTTAGAAAAATGTGTGGGTAATGTCAAACATTGTGCTAATGCTTTAGATGTTATCTCATCTATCCCTCATATCCATAAGGTAGGTATTATTATTCCTGTTTTACACATGAGGAAATGAGACACAAAGAGGTTAAGTAACTTGCCTAAGGTCACAAGTGGAAAGACGGGCCTCAGTTTGGTCTTTTTTTTTTTTTTGCGGTACGAGGGCCTCTCACTGTTGTGGCCTCTCCCGTTGCGGAGCACAGGCTCCAGATGCGCAGGCTCAGCGGCCATGGCTCACGGGCCCAGCCGCTCCGCGGCATGTGGGATCTTCCCAGACCGGGGCACGAACCCGTGTCCCCTGCGTCGGCATGCGGACTCCCAACCACTGCGCCACCAGGGAAGCCCTGGTCTTTCTGATATTAGTCTTTGCCATTACTACAATGCTTTGTAATCAGACATAATCTCATTTTATTTACTTAATCCAAACAACTGCCCTGTGAAGTTTACTTATCACTCCCATTCTATAACAGAAACTGAGGAAGCTAAGGCTCTGAGAAGTTATGGTCACATAGCTGTGGGAAGTGCCTAAAGTGACTGATTCATTCCAAGTCTAGTGACAACTTCACCAATATGCTCAAACACAGAATCAGAAGACAATTGGAAATTACAAGGAAGAAGATTCTTTTCAACATAATTAATTTTCTAGACAATAAGAGAAAGGGTTTACTCTCAGAATAGTGGATTTCTAGTCACTGGAGTTTTTCAAGCAGAGACTAGGATATTGGAATTTCTACATTCACGTGGAAGATTGAACTATAAGTCCTTTCCAACTATAATATTCTAGCATTCAAAACAGATTGCAAATCAGAAAAGATAAAGGGTGGAAACATCTCAGTAAACTTCCTAGAAAAGAAAGGACTTGAAGGATTAGAAAATGTTTGATAGAAAGAAAGAGCAGGGGAAAACCACATAAGGCTAGGTATAGGGGTGGAAACATGCAAGATATGCATGTTTGTACGTGTGTGCGAAGGAATAAGAAGTTGACAGGTAGATAACCCAACTGGAGAAAATGGTTCATGATAAATTGAATAATAGGTTTCAAATATTTAAAAATTAAATATAGGTTTCAAATATTTAAAGACTATTTCTTCAATTTTTTTGTGCTACTGACAATATGACACATATTTTAGTTTAATCTGCAATACTAACATTTTCTCCCTCACTTTCTTAAGTTTAGACAATGAATGAAACAATGCATTTACCCCAGACTTGTATCACTTGTTGATTTCCATGGTGTAAATACTCTCTTGAAATGACCAATTTCAAGCTATTAATATAATATCACTAAAAGCAATGTTGGGAAGAAATGTACAGTAGCACACCAATATATAGAATTTCCATCAGAGAGATACAACAGACATAACTGACCTCAAGAGCACAGATGGTAATAACATAGTAAAGTAACTGAAGTGATGAGCTTTGAATATTTATTACCTTTATTTTAAATAAAATTTATTTAATTGTAAGTTTACATAATTTAATTTTTAATAATGGCTGTGCTTAGCAAATAGCTCACAAAATTCCTGAAAGTTTAATATTTGGCTCTCACGAGCCCATGACAGTTGACTCCAACACACCAGTGGCTCTAAGATTTCAAGACCCCTCCCTCATGTGGGTCCAAGGGTTCAACCACAGTGCACCACTCAAGAAATTAGCAGGTCATAAGAGTTGGAAAGGAAGTTTGATTTGACAAGTTCAATCTGAAGTATGTTGAATTTAAAACAACAGCAAAGGAGCTACAAATGGAAATGTTCTTGAAGCAGCTGAAAATACCAGAATTTAATCTGGGGCAGATGAGAACTTAAGTTTAGAAGTCATATGCATAGAGGTGCTAGCTAAAGACATGGGAAATGTTGGGCTTTCTGGGTTAGGGCAAAAAAGAAGAGTGGAGGGCTAAGGACTGAGCCTGAAGGAATAGCCAAAATTAGAAGGCAGGAGATGGGAAAGCAATCAACAAAGGTGGGGGGGGGGCGGGTAGGGGAAAAGGCAGTGAAAGAGGTAGGCAACAAACCAAGAAAGTATAATCAAGGAAGAGATGATCACCAGTATCAAATGCTACAGGACAAGGAGGACGAAAACTAAGAAAGGCTTTCTGAATTTTCCTACAAATAAGAGTGCTTTTTGTGAGAATAATTTTCCAGAGAGTGGTGGAATGGAAATCAGTTTTTAAATGAACAGTAGGTTTTAAAAAGTCAGAAATTATTAAATACTTGTTATTAGGATTAAGAAGAGAAGAAACAGGGACTTCCCTGGTGGTGCAGTGGTTAAGAATCCACCTGCCAATGCAGGGGACACGGGTTCAATCCCTGGTCCGGGAAGATCCCACATGCCGCGGAGCAACTAAGCCCATGTGCAACAACTACTGAGCCTGCGCTCTGGAGCCCACGAGCCAAACTACTGAGCCCACGTGCCACAACTACTGAAGCCCGCGCGCCTAGAACCCGTGCTCCACAACAAGAGAAGCCACCGCAATGAGAAGCCCACGCACTGCAATGAAGAGTAGCCCCCACTCGCCACAACTAGAGAAAGCCCACACGCAGCAACGAAGACCCAGTGCAGCCAAAAATAAATAAATAAATTAAATTAAATTTATAAAAAAAAAGAAGAGAAGAAACAATAATGAGGGATTTATTATTGACAGGTAAGGCCTGAACATAGGGTATAAAAATCGGGAGTGGTCATCAAGTAATTATTTAAATAAATTACACAGGGTTGCGGACCAGGTGAGATCGTGTTATCAGTAGGATACCAAACACCAAGAAAAAGGAAGTACTTGAAATGTAAAGTTAGTTTTACATCAAGGCCCCAATATCTCCTTCTGAAAATTCCGGTTTATGTTTTACACCTGTGAATAGCAAAATTCAACCACCTTACAAGAAATTTACATGAGTCCTAGTTTACTGTTTCTCAGTCTTTGTGTGATTATAATAACTAAGTAACTATGAAAACCAGTAGAGAGATATAGACAAAAGTAATGGGGGAAGGGAGTGTAGTAAGATTTTTTTTTTTTCAGATAATTTTCAACAGAGAACAGTAGTCTGTTTCTAAAGCATACTGGACACAGCTCTGCCTAGAGAAGGATAAAGAACTAGGGGCTTCCCTGGTGGTACAGTGGTTAAGAATCTGCCTGCCAATGCAGGGGACACGGGTTCGAGCTCTGGTCCAGGAAGATCCCACATGCCGTAGAGCAACTAAGCCTGTGCACAACTACTGAGCCTGCGCTCTGAAGCCCGCGAGCCACAACTACTGAAGCCCGCGCGCCTAGAGCCCGTGCTCCGCAACAAGAGAAGCCACCGCGATGAGAAGCCCGCGCACCGCAACGAAGAGCAGCCCCCACTCACCGCAACTAGAGAAAGCCCAAGTGCAGCAACAAAGATCCAACACAGCCAAAAATAAAAAATAAATAATAAAAAATAAGGAACTATGATAATTAAAAAAAAAAAACTCGCTAACACTTACTAGTGCTTTTACATCAAAAAATGTTCAGATGCAGAGGGGGGATTTGGAGGGCTCAATTAACATCCCACGATCATACGGCTTAATGACCAGGCCAATCAAATCCAGGTCTGCCCCCTTCTGAAGTCTTCACCATTTCTGTACATGCTACATTGCCTCTGAAGTTTTCCACAAATCTCCTAAGAAAAAGTCTGGTGGACTAAGCACCAGAAAAGTATGAGAGGCAGCCAAGTGAAGCCAAGAGTGCTCAGAAATCATCCATATATATGTTTCTTTCCAACAAATAATCATGCTGCTCTGTTAACAAACAAGATGAGTGAAAAACTTCAACTATCCAGGTCCTTACCTGTTTGTACTCCCTGTGAAAATCACCATCAAAATTAGTTCTTTAGAAATCTCCAAGGAATATGTACAAATGGCTAACAAACTCATGAACAGATGCTCAATATCATTAGCCATAAGGAAAATGTAAATCAAACTACAGTGAGATACCACTTCACAACCACTAGGATGGCTATAATCAAAAAGACAGATAGGGGCTTCCCTGCCGATGTAGGGGACGCGGGTTCGTGTCCAGGTCCGGGAAGATCCCACATGCCGCGGAACGGCTGGGCCCGTAAGCCATGGCCACTGAGCCTGCGCATCCGGAGCCTGTGCTCCGCAACGGGAGAGGCCACAACAGCGAGAGGCCTGCGTACCGCAAAAAAAAAAAAGATAATAAGTGTTGATGAGGCTATAGAGAAACTGGAACCTTCATACACTCCCAGTGAGAATGTAAAATGATGCAGCTGCTTTGGAAAACAGTCTGACAGTTCCTCAAAAGGCTAAACACAATTTACCATAAGACTTAGTAATTCCACTCCTAGGTATATATCCAAGAGAATTAAAAACATATGTCCAGAAAAAAACAAAAACAAAACTTGTACATGAATGAATGTTCATAGCAGCATTCATTGTTCACAATAGCCAAAAAGTGAAAATAATCCAAATGCCTAAATATTATGACATGTGAAAGAAGCCACTTACAAAGAACCACATATTGTATAATTCAATTTGTATGAGATATCTAGAATCGGCAAATCTATAGAGACAGATAGTAGATTGGTGGTTGCCTAGGGCTGGGGGAGAGGATGGGGGGTTGGTTAGGGATAATGATTAAAGGGTACAGGGTTTCTTTTGGGGGATGAGGAAAATATTCTAAAATTGATTGTGGTGATGGCTGCGAAACTCTGTGAATACAATAAAAGCCATTGAAATGTACACTTTAAATGGGTGAATTATGTGATATGTGAATTAAATCTCAACATAGCTATTTTTAAAAATTAATGAATGGGGCTTCCCTGGTGGTGCAGTGGTTAAGAATCCACCTGCCAATGCAGGGGACACTGGTTCGAGCTCTGGTCCGGGAAGATCCCACATGCCACGGAGCAACTAAGCCTGTGTGCCACAACTACTGAGCCTGCACTCTAGAGCCCGTGAGCCACAACTACTGAGCCCGTGTGCCACAACTACTGAAGCCCACGCGCCTAAAGCCCAGGCTCCGCAACAAGAGAAGCCACCATAATCAGAAGGCTGAGCACCTCAACAAAGAGTAGCCCCGCTCACCGCAACTGGAGAAAGCCCACGCACAGTAACGATGACCTAACACAGCCAAAAAAAAAATTAATGAATGACTAAATTTTGAGACCAAGCCAATCCTCCCCAATCACCATGCATTAGTAAGCCAAGGAAAACTCTGCTCTCCCAATTTTTAGAAGATTGGCTTGAAGTTATGAAAAAATAAACAGCTTCCCCCAGTTTCTAAGTGGCTTTAGCAAAGGGAATAAATTGCACTTAAGTGCTTGGAATCAGAATCTGAGCCCAAAGGGACTTTAAAGATTACTTAACTCTAATACACTCAGTTTACACGTGAGAAAAGCACTGTCTAGAGAAGTTAAATAACTTTGTAAGACCATTTAGCTGGAAAGTGTCAGATCACTGTCTCTTGACTCTGAGTTCAATGCTCTTTCCCCTCACAAGGCTTCCATGATGCTTGAAGGGTAGAAACAACATATTAACAACATTATTAAATTATAAGAGCCCCCCCACAAAAAAAGAACCAACAACTGTCATGTAGTATTCTTTAACACCTGCAGAAAGCCTGATCTAGAAAAGTTTTGCTCGAAGACTCTTAAAAGAAAACACAAGCAGCTCAATTTCCTTGATCCACATTATGTTGAAGAGCAATATACAGGTCAGAGGAGAAAGTTTTAAAGAGAAGAGTATGTTATTTACTCTCATCTATACTTATTAAAAGATACAGGGAAAGTAAGAGTGAGCCTGGTAGCTTCAGATGGATTTCTGAATTTACAGATTTCTAAACTGTAAGAGGGAAAATTCCATACTGATTCAAAGGCCAAATTTATCCTCCAGAAAAGCCCAATACTAAAAAAAAACAGATAACAGTTGTCACAGACTTTTCACTCTGGAGAGAACCGTGCTCGAACACAGGGAATAAGAGTGGGGGCTGAGGGCCCCTTTTGGAGTAAGTAGAGTGCGATGGGGGAGCAAAGTGTGAGGCTCTTTGCAGATGAGAATCCTATCGCCTGTTTTGAGAGTTCCTTAAGTTTTAAGGAATCTGACAGTGGTAACAGCCAACCCTGATTAACAACAATTCTCTGCGGATGAGGAGGATTCTAAAATCCACCAAGGGTATCTTTACTTAATAGGCAGGCACTAATGCTCAGGGAGTAGAGAATCCAAGTCCCAATGTAGAACCAAAACCTTCAGTGGGGGTCGAGATGCATTCAGGGTGAAATCAAGCCCTGAAAACGCAGGCCTAGGCAGACATGGTCAAAAACCACCACCATACAGTCACAGTTGGGCAACAAAGGAAACATTCCTCTCCTCAGCATCTGACCAGCACGACTCCATCAATCTCTTAAATTACACTCCACTGCCAGTCTCCATCTCATGTGGCCACAGCACAGAGGCTGCGCAAGAGAGAGTGCCTGGAACCATTAGAGCATTCTCCCACCCTGTGTTCAGCTAGAGAGCCTCAAAGAGGCGGAGAAAAATTGAGAACATTAGTAAAACTTTGGAGTTAAAAACTTTTGCAGGTTTATCTGGAATTCTTAACTAAAATTCCAGGAAGGCCAGTTGCTTCTAGACTGCATACATGACTAAAGATGGAAAGAATTAGTCCATCTGTTAGATTAAATGCTTTCCTTCCTTTCTACCCACTAACCTCCGCAGTCAGTAGAAACTGACCAGAGAAAGCCTTCCTCCTCCTTTTCAGGAGCTCATGCTCTCAGTTCTGTCTCATCGTTTCAGCCTTTCTTGAAGTTCTCTTTGGGATACTTTATCAGCTACCAGAACCCAGAGATATATCAAGGATAATGTGAATAAAATCTCACTTAAAACTCTAGGGTTTTTGTTTTTTTTTTGCAGTACGCAGGCCTCTCACTGCTGTGGCCTCTCCCGTTGCGGAGCACAGGCTCCGGATGTGCAGGCTCAGCAGTCATGGCTCATGGGCCCAGCTGCTCCGCGGCATGTGGGATCCTCCCAGACCAGGGTACGAACCCGTGTCCCCTGCATCGGCAGGCGGACTCTCAACCACTGCGCCACCAGGGAAGCCCTAGGTTTTTATTTGTGATGGTTCTGGCATATGAGCAGAACTCTTCGATTTGTAGGACTTGTGTTCTAAATTAGGTTATTTATATATTTCAGATGCTTACATCCTTAAATCTCTTTTATGATTGGACCAACAGTGTTCTCAGCTAATAAAGAGGCATTGATTTGCTTATGCAAGAACAAACTGTTTCCTAAAGAGATACTTGGGAATCCAAGAGATTAGGTCAACTAAATCTAGCACTTGAGGGGCTTGGCTGTTTTGATCTTACATCATTCTACTTGCCAATGGCAACACTAATGTAGTTCATGTGTACTTGGGGAGCAAAGCAAAGGATGCCTGAATTACAAAAAACAGATTTGATCCCTAATTCTCAGCCCAAAGTTCAAAGAATTCCAACATGGAGCAATGATTCCGATGAGCAGTGAATCTCTGTGAAATATTCCAAGATGAGAAAATGCCATTGGAACTGTAAGGCTGGGGGCCTGAGAAGAGATGAAAAATTGCCAAGGATTTAAGTAAAGCTCTGGCTGGCCTCCAATTTCTAACAATGCTATGTGTTCGTCTAGTTTCTCCCTCCCTGGGCCTCCTGTCATCACACAGAACTGAGGCAGAAGTTCAACAGGCAACATCAGCTGCAAGTGAAGAGCAGGGAGGCAGAGCACTTGCATCCAGCTACAGAGTTTAGGGGGGCAAGCTTGAGGCAGGATAAATTCAGTTCTTCCAATTGTTAAGAGATGAGGTATGAAAGCAGAGCAAGGTGGGGGCATATTTAATAGTAACAGCAAGTAGTTCTGGCCAGAAGCCTCATGCCTGCTCTTTAGCTCCATCCTTCACTAGCTGTATGACCTTGGGAAAGTCACTTCATTCTTCTAATTCTCACTTTCCTCAACTGTTAAAACTGAAAGGATAAAATACCTTTACCTCCTTCAGGGTTACTGTAAGGATCAAGTCATATTAGAATATGCTTTGTAAGCTAAAAAGACTACTGAGCTATTATTTACTCATGGTAACAAATCCTTACTGGATACTTCTCATGCTCCGGGTGCAGTACTTGGCTGAGACAGTGCACAAGTCCTAGGCCTCAAGGAGCAGAGGACACCAACGTGTGAACACACAAGCCCATCTCTTCAAAGTGGTGTGGCACAGAGATGGAGCTGCAATTAATTTAGTCCAAGGGATGGAGGTCAGAGCCTCAGGAAGGGGATACTGGACCTGGGTCTTGAAGGGTAAGTGGGTGATGGCCAGGCAGAGGAGGACAAGACATGCATTCAAGGGAGAGAGAAATGAATAAGCAAAGAGGTACGAAAGTACAGTGTTTAGGAAGCAGTGAGATGTTTCGTACGGCTACAGCACAGGCTATGCAGGGGACAATGCCTGGTTGGAAACAGGCTGTGAAGGGCTCTGCACCATGACAGAGTTATGTGCCACCAAACCAGAGGCAACTAACTGGTAAATGTTGAAGAAATTAGAGGAAAATTGCAGGGCTTTTTCTCCCTGTCTCTCTCCCTTCCTCCTTTGTCCCGACTAAAAAAAAACAGGACAAAACATCAACCGTCAAGTTACAATCTGGCAGAAAGATGAATGTTGCAGGTGCTATAACAGAAGTACATAATGAATACAGGGAGGGCACAAAGGAAAGGCCAGTCAATTCCAGGTGGGAGAGTCAGGAAAGCATCTATTGAGGAGGTGTTAAGTTGGTGTTGTCCAGGCAGAACAGAGCTGGGGAAGGTAATCCACGCAGAGGGAGCCCCATGAGCGAAGATACAGTGTCATAAATAGCATGTCAAACAGTTCAGCAAGAGCTTACGGTCTGAGAGGAGTATGACACCATGAGCCTGGAAAGGTAGACAGACCGGTGTCAGCAGCGCAGAGGTTGAGAGCACAGGTGCCAGACTTTAGGCTGCCTGAGTTCTAGTATTTTAGTTCTTCTTCTTTCTAGTGGTATGACCTCGAACAGGTTATTTAACCTCTCTGAACCTCACTGATAAAATGGACTATTAATAGAATCTACAGCATAAGGTCAGTGAAGAATTAAATGAGATGATCCATATAAAAGACTCAGTATAGAAAGTCTGATTTACAGTAAGCACTCAATAAACTACTACCATTATCATTATATTTGTTCTTATAGAAAACTTTATTAGGAAACTATTATGGCCAAGTCAAGAGATGAAGAGGCCCTGGGCTAGAACAGAGGTAATGGGGATGGAGAAGAGAAACCAGATGCAAGCATCTTTCTGAGTTCGAAGTGATTGATTGTAGTTGGTGACAGGGAGAGATGATGGGCAGGACTAAATACAGTATGATTCTAGGTTCCTAACTTGGACAGCTAGGTACACGAGTGAAAATACTGGGCAATTTGGGATGTGTTGAATACAGGACCTGTCTGGGTAACATCCAGATGACCGTGTCAAGTACACTGTGAGATACAGGTCCTGGGCTTAGGAAAGAATGCAGGAAAAGGCTCTATCATCACCTCCTTATCTATATCTTGTAGTTAGAAAATCGCCCTCATTTGTAGTTAAACAAGTGGCCCTAACGAGCCATGTTTGATTTATGTAACCATCTCACCGGCCATAGTTTACGGAACTAAATAGATAGACCACTGACCCATGGAGGAGAAGAAAACCTCAGCCAACCAGATTGCTTGTGTTTGCATCTTTAGAATCATGTAGCTGCAGGGGTTTACATTACCATTTGAGGGACAGCCACCGTGGCTCACACACAAGCAACGGCAGGAATGCAGAGAACTAAATGTAGGAGACACACAGAAAGATATAAAAATGAAGAAACACAAGGCCTCATAAAAAGAGAAAGAGAGAGTAACTGCCCAATAAAGTTTAGTTTTCATAAAGCTCAGATGCATCCAGACACCAGACTCTGGAGATCACCCTGTAACCCTTTCAACTTATGATTCCTTGCATTCCATGCAACCAAATGACCCCCGTGGCTAACGCAAATGAGACTGCCAAAGAATACAGAGTAGAAAACAAGAAAATGGTTAGGACCCAGGGAACGTCAACATGGAAGACTCAGAAGGAGCAAGAGAAGCCAGTGAGAGAGGCATTCATGGAGGGAAGAGGTACTGAGGAAAAAGCAGTGTCCCAGAAGGCAACAGAAAAGACAGCTTTAAAGGAGCAGTGAGGGCTTCCCTGGTGGCACAGTGGTTAAGAATCTGCCTGCCAATGCAGGGGACACGGGTTCAAGCCCTGGTCCGGGAAGATCCCACATGCTGCGGAGCAACTAAGCCCGTGCGCCACAACTACTGAGCCTGTGCTCTAGAGCCCACGAGCCACAATTACTGATGCCCGTGCCCTTGGAGCCTGTGCCCTGCAACAAGAGAAGCCACAGCAATGAGAAGCCCACACACCACAACGAAGAGTAGCCCCCACTCGCCACAACTAGAGAAAGCCCGCTCACAGCAATGAAGACCCAATGCAGCCCAAAATAAATACATACATAAATAAAGTAAAATAAAATAAATTAAAAAAAAAAAACAAAGGGAGCAGTGAGTTGGTCAACACTCTCAAATGCTACAGAGAAATCAAAAGAGAAGAAGATAAAACTAGGCTACTAGATACAGCAATTGAGAGGTCACTGGTAATCTTTCCCAGAGCAGTAATTATTATAGCTCACAGTTATTTGAGTAATTATTGTAACTTAAAAACTTTGTTTACAAATCTGACTGCCACATTAGTCATACTGTTTATCCTTAGGTGAGTATTTAATATGCCTCTGCCTTGGATTTTCCTCTATTTAAAAAAAATAATATAAAAATAATAATAAGATCTCCCTCCAACCCTAGCCATTTTGCTCTGTATTTTAAACTGTATGGGGGTTACACCTGAATATACATATTTTAAAAATTCATTAAACTGATCGTTCAAGATTTGCATACCTTAAGAGAGAGAACAAAATCTCCTCTGCCCCATCCTTCCACACTAATCAGGTTAAAAAATTTAAAACAAGAAAGGGGCTTATAAAATAGTATGTAAAGTTTGGTGCAAAGTGTTCTTGGAAATCCCAGGAATCACGCCACGGTATCCTCAACCTCAGCCTCCTCAGGTAATGGAGGTGTTACTGTCTTCACCAAGAAACTGATCAGTGGAAGTTTCCACGTTATTCGGACTATGTTAGATATTAAAAAAAAAAAAAAAGTCATGTGTATCCCCATCAACTGGAGCACATGGCCAGTAACATGAACTGAGAGAAGGGACTGATAGATCCAGATCAGGAGCAGCCAGAGGGGCCAGGGCAGCATCCACGAAGGGGTCCTACCTTCATCAGGTGCTTGTTGACCCACTTGGTGAACGTCTTCTTCTGCACACGGTCCCGTTCATCTGTGAGGAAACAAGGAGAAGGCACTGGCTTAGCGCTACCCAGCAAGACGTTCCCCAACCACTGCCTTGCCCACAACCAGATTCTCCAGGACAGTGGAGACAGTTTCCTCAGGACTATGAGACAGCGTGTTGTTGTTGGGAAGGTTCAGTCTGTCTGAACTTCCTCTTCTGTCCTTACCATGTTGTCACTTTATGCATTAGACAGAATCATGTGCCTCAAGAATCCTGTCATGGCAAAGTCTCCTTCGCATCGTAATTCTCCGGGGAGCACAGTGATTCCCTGCTTCCCCTGCCCCCAGCAAGCTCCAAAAAGCCAAAGCTGTGAAAACCCCCAACAGAAGGGGTGGAGTGCCCTTGGCGCTCGGGGCACCTATAGTGCAGGGTTCCATCTCACCCTCCACACACTGGTCCTCTTGACCAATGCTCTCCTCCCACCCCCTCCTCCCCAGTACTCCCTCACTCCAGCTTCTTCCCCAGCCTCACCAACCAGGCTCTCAGAGCTGCCCACTATGCCCTGCCCCACACATCTCCTCCCTCCCTCCCTTCTCCCAAGTCTTACAGAGCCCCACTTTTTTTTGTAGGCAAACTGTCTTTCATTCTCAATTCTGTTCACCTCTTTAACAGAAACATGACTGTCAACACTTGACAGTAACTGCGCCACAGAGGCCTGATCCTGTGGAGAACTCACCTTCTCGCACAACGCCACCTCCAGACCACTGATTCATCAGCTCCGTTCCTTTTCTACTTATTTGAAGCCCTTGCCCTCCACTATACCATCTTGTTCAAATCATCCTTTCTGTCATCGACCATTCCCTGCTGCCTGCCCCCTCCACGTGGCAAATCTACGTTAACTTCTCTTAACAACTTGGTTCACATTTACTAGCTCCAAGGGTATCCTATGGTGTCATCCTCAAATTACTTCAGCATATGTGTGGACAATGCATGTGAGCCTGCTTGGCTCCCCTGACCTTCAGCTCCAATTCACAGCCAGCCACCACCATGCCACTTCCTGAGCCTCGTTCCTTCTCCAAACATACCTATTTAGCAGTCATCTTTATCAATCTTTCATAGCTCCTCATCATTCTCAACCTTCAATCACTCCCTTCTTATTTTACCCTGTTTATTAAGAACACCTAAGATCATCCCAGTCTGTGCTAGACAACATAGTTAAGCAATTCAAAGCTGCAGTCACTAATACCCCAGGGAGTCTCACGGGCCTAACCTTCTACTAGTATGTTCACCAGGACAATCCCCAAACCTGAATGACTACCATGGCTTGACCCCTCCACTTCTTCTCCAACTCAGAGAAATTTCAGAAGAAAGTAGCAGAATTATATATGAGCCAGTAACTTTGGCTCACTAGTAATTCACACAAACTTCAGTTAGGTTTTCTCTCTCTACTGCCACAGTTATTTCCTTCTTACTGACTCCCAAGTAAAAGCCACATAGGTACCATTCCAAACAACACTAAGGCTTTCTCTCCACTTCCAGGTGGATGCTCTATCTTCTTATTTTTCTGAATCTAGAGCCATCCAGTAAGTGCTCCTTCATCTCTTTCTCTAACCTTACCTTTACCGCCTCTTCCTTTCCTGCTTTATTTGCAAGGAACAGTGATCTCTTCCTATTACAGACCACAGAACTTAGGAATTAGAATGGATTTAGTCTAATTCCCTGCTCATTCCACAAATCCCCTCAACAACAAAGAATCATATGTTCAGAGTTGAAAGGTCTGTCCAAATCTTGCATACATCTACAATATTATTGACTCTTAAAACTTAAGATAATAGAGAATTCACTACCTCATAAAGCAACACATACTAATTTAATAGTTCCATAACATGTCATAATCTGCATCCTTATAAGTTCTACCTATTGGCGCTCACTTGGAACTGTTGGGATTTTTTAAGTCTTATCTGATTTTCACTTCATAGAGTGCTGCAAGTATTTGAAGCCAGAATATTTATTAGATGTGACCACTGTCATTCCAACATATTTTGATCTTTTGATCTTCTTTAGATGCTGATTCAGTTATCTGACCTCTTCATGATCCTTTCCAAGCCTCTATCATCTGCAGACTGAATCAGAACCAGCTTGCAGCTACAATCTCATCTAAATCACTGACATTTGTTTTCTCTTCATGGCAAGCTACTTTTTTCCTCTCCACCTCTCCAAATGCTATTTATTCTTTAAAATTCAGCTCATTCATTCACTCATTTATTCTTTGAATAAGTCCTTATTAAGGAGCTAGCTGCTTGGAATACCCTGTGCTACACAAACTCACAGTCCCTACCTTTAAAAGAGTCTAGCAGAAAGGAGAAATAACTTCAATGCAGCTTGACGAGTGCTGTTAACAGAGGTAAGCACAGAGCGCTCGAGAACATAAGAGAAATGGCTAACCTGTCTGAGTAGACGAGGGACCCATGGGAGGTTAGTGAACGTTTCCAGGTGAGTGACTAACTAAACCTTAAAAGATGAGTACAAGTTAGCCAGAAAGAGAAGGGACAAAGCTACTACATGAAGTTGTACCTAGTGCAAAGTCACGGAGATAAGAAGGAGCTCATGTTCAGACAACTGCACAGAATTAAGGATGGTTGAAAGACAGGACGTGTAATAGGTAGTGGTGACACTTAAAACTGGATAGAATGGCATGGGTCAAATCACAGCCTTTCATGACAAGCTAAGGAGTCCAAACTTTATCACCAAGAAACTGGTGAGGGGAAGGTAAGGGAAAGTATTGAAAGATTTTAAATAGAAGAATGACACGTGAGATTTGTGTTTGAGAAAAATTACTCTGGCAGCCTTTCCCGACAATTCCATTTCTCAATAGTCTCTTTGTTCTCCAAATTTTTATGGTACTTACTATGCTAATCACTCAATCCATACTTATATAATTATATAAATTCTGATCTCTTAATATGCTCATTCTTACTCATCAATGAGATCATTAACTCCTTGAGGAAAGAGATCATGCTTTACTTTTCTGCATGTCCCATAGCTTCTAACATCTAAAGCTCTACATTATAAGACTAAAATAAATCCTTCCCCTTACCTGAAGTGAAAGCCAGCTTTTTAGCTATTGGAAGCATGACTGATGAGAAACCATCTGATTTCCCTAGTGCATTATCCCCATAGGAGGGCTTGGTAGGTTAACAGAATAACTATGGGTAGAAAATAAAGAAGACTCAATTGTGTTAATCGCATCTTCAGGTCTAAAAGAGCTGAGGCAGTGGACTAAAAAGAAATCACATGAATTCCACCTCTTTAAAATATTGGCTAGTTTAAAAGGAAATCTGTTAACTTTTTCTTTTCCATCTATGGATTGTTTAACCTATTATAGCAAGCCCATATTACTTTTATAATAAAAGAAATTCTATAAACAAAACCTGTTGTCTTCAGAGTGAGAACTTTGTAAAATTAGAAACAGGCTATTCTTGGTTATAAGGGTAATAAATAGAGCAAAGCAGAGTGGACCTGGCATTGGTGAAAATGTGGTGGGCAGAACTTTTAGTTAGCTTTAATACTGTTTTTCCATTATGTTTGCAGGCCCCAGCAAAAAGGTGATACTTACTGGTGTATCTGAGTTTTTACATATTGGACTGGACAGTTTTTTTGTTTTTTTGGCCACACCACGCAGCTTATGGGATGTTATTTCCCCTACCAGGGATCGAACCCGGGCTCCAGCAGTGCAAGCCCTGAGCCCTAACCACTGGACCACCAGGGAATTCCCTGGACTGGACTCTTACAGGTAATAAATAAACATTCTTGATTGGCCAATATATGATTAGAAGACTGGCTAAAGAAACACACGGAATGAAATCAAAGCCAAGCCACTTGTAAGAGTTCAGTCCACTGCCTCATTTCTTTCAGACCTGAAGATGCGATTAACACAATTGAGTCTTTTAAATTTTACTACCCATAGTTATGCTGTTCACCTACGGAGCCCTCTCATGGGGATAATGCACTAGGGAAACCGGATGGCCTCAAATCAGTCATGCTTCGAATAGCTAAAAAACTGACTTTCAATTCAGAGGGAAGAGGTCCAAGTACTAATTCTGAACGTAATTACTAAAAGCAGCATGATTACAAGTCCTTCCCAAGAGCAGCTAGCCTGCTTAGAGCCAAGCTGTAAGTTCCTCAGGAAAGGGTTTTATAGAACAACCTTGCCCCAAAGCTGGAGGATCCTTTTTTAGGATCCTATGTTGCAGACCAATCAATTACATGAATGTTCTCTCCTGATTTAAGCAGGATAAGAGGATACTGCAATGCCTGGATTTTAAGATCTTGATATCAGCAAGGAAATTCATCAGGTAAGCCAAAGAGCAACTTTATTACATAGACCTTCAGAACACTCCAGACGGCTCAGACTTTTAAAGTTTTTAAGAAGTTTTAGGTTTGATTCCCTATACATAAATCCTTCATTTAATTCAGGCCTAGTGAAGATCTTTCTACCTAACACTAGAGATAGAATTTTAAGACGGTACCCTTATGTAAGAAGAAAACAGTCAATCACAGGAAAGGTGATATTCTTTTAGATGCTTCTTGTAAGCTCAGCCTCACCAAAGGCTATGAACTGACCACGAAGAACCCAACAGGCCACTGCGAAATTCTCAGATTGAACATGTTGAGGCACCAATTAATCATGCGAGGGTTGCTTAATTAGAGGGATTTACTACTTGTTTCTGACTTTATTAAGACCACTACAGGACACCAAGCTACCAATACCTACCCTAATTATCTTTTAGTTTCATTGGCAGAGATGTCCCTCCTTGTTACCTAGGCAAGTCCTTCCCTCTGAAATCTGGATCCTGTATCTTCCCTTCTTGAGAACTTAATCCAACCACCACCCCCTAGCTTGTGTATCTTTAACTACTCCTCTCCTTTCCCGCTGTGATGACAGCGCTCACTTCTCTACTGCTGCACCTCCTGCTCCACCATGTGACCTGGCTTCCTGCCCCACAAATTCACTGCAACTGCCCTCCCCACAGCCACCTAGCTGCCAACCCAGAAGACACTGGTGACCATTCCTTTACCTTTTAAACCCACTCTCCCTCTTGATTCTGAGACTTCATTCTACCCTGGTTTCCCTCCTTCCCCTTTAACTGTTCCCTCTCTTCTGTTCACCCCTAAATGTTTACTCATTCTTAGCCCTCCTTCCTTTTTATTCTGTATTACTACAGCTTCTTAAGATATCCATGGGCCTAAGGGTCCCTAAATGGATTTGTGGGGTTGGGGGGAGTCATAAACCACCTAAAATCGCATGCAAAATTTTTGGTGTTATGTACACTATGGGATGGAAAAAAAAAAAAAAACCTATAGATTTCAAAAAAAAGTAAATAATACCTGTTCTCTACATTCTCCCAGAATGATTTAATCTACTTCCACAGTTTCAACTGTAACCTGTACACTGACAATTCGCAATCCATATCTTCAGCTCAGGCCTTTATCCTAAACACCACTCTCATATGTCCAATTGACTCCTAAAAATTTCATGCTCATTTCAAGCTCAACTTATCTAAAAATGAACTCTTCTTGTCTCCCTCTCTGCTTCTAATAGGTTTCCCTGCTATAACTATCTGTCACTGCTTGAATGTCTGTGTCCTCCTGAAATTCATATGTTGAAATCTTACCCCCAGTGTGATAGAAGTAGGAGTTGAAGCCTTTGGGAGGTGATTAGGTCATGAGAGTGGAGCTCTCATAAATGGAATTAGTGTCATTACAAAAGGGGCCCCAGAGAGCTCTCTCATTCCCGCTCCACCATGTGAGGGTGTAGCAAGAAGACAGCTAGCTGTCTATGAACCAGGAAGAGGCCCTCACGAGACACCAAACCTGTAGGTGCCTTGACCATGGACTTCCCCACCTTCAGAAGTGTGAGAAATCAGTGTCTGTTGTTTAAGCCACTGAGACTATGGTTTTGTTACAGCAACCCAAACTGACTAAGACACCACCCTCCTCAGCGCTGCCGGCACTGTGGACAATGCTGCCCACACTGAATCTTTATCCTAATAATATTAACAGATAACATTTACCAAGTCTCTACTTGTATGCCAAGTACCTTACATATATTGTTTCCAATGCTCAACAACCCTGAGAGGCATTATTTTACTGGAAAGATAAAGCCCACAGAGGCTAAGTAACTTGTCGGAGATCACAAGGTAAGTCTGAACCCAGCTCTGCTGGATTCTAAAGCCTGATGCCTGCATTCAGGATAATATTTAAACTTTTTAGCTTGGGATCTAAGGCCCCATATGATGTGGCCACTCTTCCCTCTCCACCCTTTCATAAAAACTCTAACTTCCAGCCTTGCCGAATGTACCGTTTTGCCCAAATGAGGCATGTGCTCTCACACTTCCATGCTTTGCATTTACTGTTCTCTCTGCCAATGGAAGATAGCTCCCCCATGTCCTTGACTACTCATCTTCAGCATTCAACTCAGCTGTCGCCTCCTCCATCCCTTATATACACTAGTTGAGTGATCTCCCTCTTGTGCCTATTTCAAGGTATCATAGTTTGCTTGTCCATCTGTCCTACTCTACTCTACTTGGAGCATTTTGAGGATAGGCCTGGGGTCGGAATGAAAGCCTGCATTTGAGGCAAACAGTTCTGTGTTCTATTCCAACATAGCCCAACACAGCATCATGAATCATTAAAAAAGCAAAGAGAGAAGAGCCTCTGCTTGTTTCCCTGAGGGCCACAGAAAAATTACAAGTGGTTCAAGAAGCCCAAGAAGCACCAACCACCTGAAAATCTAAAAATGAGATACCTGGGACTTGCCTGGTGCTCCAGCGGTAAAGAATCCACCTTACAACGCAGGGGATGTGGGTTCAATCCCTGGACAGGGAACTAAGATCCCACATGCCGCGGGGCAACTAAGCCTGCGCACTGCAACTACTGAGCTCGCATGCCTCAACTAGAGCCCACGTGCGGCAAACTACAGAGCCCACGTGCCCTGGAGCCTACGCGCCTGAACCAGAGAAGAGAAAAATCCACACGCCACAACTAGAGAGAAGCCCGTTCACCACAACAAAGACCCGACACAGCCAAAAGTAAATAATATAAATAAATAAAAAATAAATAAACAAAAAGGGAAATAAATATATAGAAAGTTGGAACTGGTCTGTTCCTTGACCACATGAGGTCAATCTAGTGGCAGAGACCAATATGTAAATAAATAATTAACAATAACACCAAGCAAAGAGCACACCAGATACAAGCTGCACAAAATCATGCTGATAAACAAAGCTGATTAATTCTGACAGAGGCATAGGAGAAGAGTTCATGAAAGGTGTGGTATCTGAAGTAAACCTTGGTGACAAGTATGATTTTAGCAGCCCAAAAAGAGGTTAAGGAATTCCAAAGTGAAGAATATGCACGAGCAGTGACTTGGAGATATGTGAGTACACAGGATACACTGGAAGGAATGGTGTGGCTACACAAAGCATACAGTTGGCCATGTAATGAGAAGGGAAGCTAACAAGGTCACCTGAGACCACATCACTCCAGAGAGCAGGAACGAGGAGCATCTACTTAATTCAGTAGATAAAAGGATACCACTGAAATTTTCTGAACCAGAGGGTGTTTTGGAAAGATTAATCTGGCATTGGACGGAAGGCCAGACTGCAGCAGAGACACACTAAGAGGTAGAAGCAATTAGAGGCCTACTGTGTGTGACAGACCAAGAAAAATCTAAGAGCATGAATAGGGCAGGGGCAGCCAGATCCCCACCCCAATGTAGAGGAAGAAACAATAGCCCTTAACTACTGGCTAGATGTTAAGGAAAGGGAGAATTCAAGATAATTCTAAAGTTTCCAGTCACAGGGACTTCCCTGGTGGTGCAGTGGTTAAGAATCTGCCTGCCAATGCAAGGGACACGGGCTCGATCCCTGGTCCGGGAAGATCCCACATGCTGCGGAGCAACTAAGCCCGTGCTCCACAACTACTAAGCCTGTGTCTAGAGCTGGCGAGCCACAACTACTGAGCCCACGTGCCACAACTACTGGAGCCCACGAGCCACAGCTACTGAGCCCACGTGCCACAACTACTGGAGCCCGTGCGCCTTAGAGCCCGTGCTCCACAACAAGAGAGAGAACCCACCACGAGAAGCCCGTGCACCACAACGAAGAGTAGACTCCGCTTGCCACAACTAGAGAAAGCCCGTGCACAGCGACGAAGACCCAGCGCAGCCACACACACACACAAAAAAAAAAATTTCCAGTCACAGCAACTGGGAGGAGTGGTACCTGGAGATAAGGAAAACAGGTGGCACAGATTGGGTGAGGATAGGTTGGGTAAAGTAGAAGAAACATAATGAGATGTCAGCAGGCCCTTCCTGCAGACAGTTGGAACCTTAGGTCTAGAGTTCAGAAGAGCAGGCAGAATTGAGGATACAGATTTGATGCTAACAGTTGATAGCTGAGGCCGTGGCAGGTAGTACAGCCAGCCTATTTCAACAAGTCTTCCTAAATCACCACTTTGCTCGTATTACTAACCCTCTATTCAAAATCCTTTAGTGGCTCTCAGACGACCAGAGGCTCAAGCCCAAGTCCTTTGTTTCTACTGTCTACTACAACCCTCTGAAATTCAATTCCAGTTTTTATTCACTATGTGTTAGGTGGTTGGAAGAGATAAAGATAAGACATGGCCTCTAACCTGAAGAAATTTACAATCTATCTACTCTTCCAAATTTATCTTTAGACTCTCCCCTGCATGACTCAACTGCAACCATTCTGATCTCAGTTTCCAAACACACCTTGCACATTCTTGCCTTTGTTCACCTATTTCTCCCTACTGAAATATCTACCCTCTCTTCTTGTTTTATCTAACTTAGAGCCTCCTTACAAGGTCCAGCTGAAGTCAACTTCTTCCTTTACACCTTTCTGGCTATCCCAGCCATCTCTGGATGCCTGTGTTTATTTACTTGGCACCGAATATATAAAATCTATTGTTAGATATCTTTACATGTAAATCCAATTTCTCTATCTGAACTTTAGTTCTTTGGAGTCAAGAACCATGTTTTAAATTTCGTTAAATATCCAACATTTAGGACAATAGTAGGCACTCAGGAATGCTCATTTATTTAACCATACTATGTGAGAGCCCACTGTGTGCCAAGGTTGTATCTATATGGATACTTTATGATGGTATTTTCAAAGTCAGACTAAAAAATATTCTCAAATGATAATTAAAAGACTGCTTTTCAGCGTAGAGCAGGGATCTCCATTCAGACGTCCCTTCCACAGTTACAGCTTTTCTAAATTCTTCTTGCCACATCTACACCCAGGAGACTTCACACCACTTAATGTGAGCTCAAAGAAAATGGTCTGAAGTGGAGATCAAGCAATTAAAATGTTTACCAATAATATACAATGGCACCAGTATTATAAATGATTCCTTTCCTTAGAAGTATATAAGTCAACTTTGGGAGGTAAGAATGACCTCAATATTATTGTGTTTACTCTGTGTCAGGCACTGTGCAAGGCCTGTCTCATTTAGTATTGATATTTGACTTAATCTCCACAATTCTATCAAGTACACATTATTTATCTTCATTTCATAGTTCAAATTGAGGCTCAGAAATGCTTATTAATAATTTGCCCAATGTCACATGGCTACTAAGTAGTAGAATTGAGATTCAAATCCAAGTCCGTCATGGACTTTTAACCACCACACTCTCCTGCCACTGTGAAATTATCAGAAGGCAACACAATATAGTCCTACATAATGAAGGGAAGAGGAGAGGTGTAAACTATAACTATAATAGGGATTCATGAAAGGTATCTGTCACCAAGACTTGGTGAAGACTCAGAATGTCTCAATGAGGATTGAGACATGGGAATTTAGGGAAGTGATAACTAGAGACTTCAGTGCAAAATTAAAATTTTATGTTATTTCTTAGGAAAATCTGAACTTTGTTACCAATAATTCTTTGCCCTACTGGGAATCAGAGAGTACAAGGCAGAAGTCAGATAAAGAAATAAGCCAGTAGTAAGCCTGGTGACAAAAGACAGAGCCACAGAAATAGAACGAGAGGCTTATACGGAGAAGGGAAGAGGGAGAAAAACACAATAGCTTCTAGAATATTTAATGGAGTATCACATTCAGAAAAAATAAAATACTTCACAGATACAAAGAGATATAGGGGTTAATGATCCTCAAAAAAATCGTCTTAAAGATGAAGAAATCAAAGCCCAGATTTAAGAATTTAGATAAGGTTACAGAGGGGCAGAATCAGGGCTATAACTTGGATTTCCTAGCCTCTACTCTGTGGCTTACCTTATAGGATACTCATCTGCCCTCTGTGAGCCTGAGTTTCATCTATAAAGTGTGGAGTCTGGACTAGGTCAATGGTTTCCAAATACCAACTGTGAATCAACAATATCAAAATCAGCAGAGGAAAAAAAAAAAAAATCAGCAGAGGAGCTTGCACTGAGCTAAGCTCTTTAATATCATATACTCCTCATAATGACTGTATGAATTAGGGCCTATTTCAATCTCTCTCTCTCTGTATGTATGTATGTATGTATGTATGTATATATATATATATATATATATATATATATCCAGGGGATTAAACAGAGTAGGATGAGCTAGGAGAATGATGTTTTGCCCTGAAAATTTCAATAAAGATTCAAGACTTCCTTATACTTTTCTGTTGATTACAGAAAAAGGTCCCTTTTATCTCTAAGCATTTTCAGATGCAGAAGAGTCTTTCCTCTAGATCTCAGGGAAGGAATCTCAATGATACTGGAAAGATAAAAAGCTAGACTCCATGGCAGTAACTGACTAAAACTGCTACTCCTTGTGCCCAAACATTATTATAGTACCAACTCTTTTTCTCAGAAAGCACTTAAAAATTTGGCAGTACTAGTCTAGCAGTCAGGAGACAGGATCGGAACCCTGGCTCTGCTACTTCCCTTCTGAGATTTCTTCTGAGGTCTCCTCTTGATCAAACAACCAGCAATCTCAATTTTAGTGAAAATCTGCCTGTTTGGGTCACAATTTTGTTCTGCTTTAGAGACTAAGAACACAAAACCAAAAGATATTAGTAGTAGTATCAATCCACTAGTTCCTAAACTTAGATTTCACAAACGGGTAAATATTCCAAAATAAATTAGAAAACCTAATATAAAGTTGTCAACTTTTTATTTTGCTAAGTAAAGATATCTAAAAACAAACTACCATCTGACAACAATTCTTTCATAAAATAATAGACATTTTAACATCAAAAAAGTAGAAAGGGCACTTTCAGAATAAAGGACAGTTCTTTAAATAAGTTTATCTTTATGAAAAGCACACTACATTTTCCTTATCTTTTCCATTTTACCGGAAATTGATGACGATACCTCCAGCATCAGTCTGTACACCCTCCAGTTTGGAAGCCAAGGAAACCTATGGCCAAAAAAGGCTAGGCCACTTGCTCAAGGTCACAGAACATTATCTAAATGAACTCCTCTCCTTTATCAAGAGAGATCTAAGCCAACAAGACTCTTTTCCTAGCCTCCAACTCTTCTTAAGATCCCCATCCCCAGACCACTTTCAAGCCTTTTTCCCTCCTCACAGCTGGCAAGAGAGTAAACGTAAGAGAATTAGCAATCAGCCCCAAAGAGGAAACCTGGGTCATGACTCCACCCTCCCCTCCTCCCACAATCCTGTCTGCTCAGAGGTGGACTCTGTAACCAACCAACTTCTCCTAAAAATACGCCCTGGACTTTCAAAACTATGCAACATAACTTAAAAGTGGTTTCCTGATACAGACAGAAGCATGAGCATGAATTCAGTCTCTATAAAAAAGTGCCACACCCAAAGCTCAGGCTCTTAACTGCCAGTCACTACAAGCTTAAGTTCCCCAGAAAGTCGGGCACCCCAGTCTCTCCCACTGCACGTTTTAACAGGCCCAAAAGCTGTAACGCCTCCAAGGCTTCAGAGCCCATGCGTTCTTATGAGTCAGTGAGAGTAAGGGCTATTTGGGATCCTCAGGCCCAGACAAGGAAAAAAACTTCACGTACTAACCCATGCAGCACATGCGGCAAACCAGGTGGGTGCTGAACTCGTGCTCATCTTGGTAACTGGGCCACATGTCGCCAGCGTCTGCTGACCCTGCCTAGAAGGAAGGTGTGCCAAAGAAGCTCCGGCTAGGGGCCTGTGCACGCCCTGCAGCTCCTTAAAAAAGGCTTCGAGGTGAACAGAGACAGCAGAAGTTCGGAGAAGTGGCTCCACCCACCACTTCCTACTGACCTCCTCCCTCCCCTTGAGGTCAGAGAGGAAGCTCCTCCCTGGGGCACTTCCAAACTGGGTCCAGGTCTTCACGCAAGAGGCATCCTATTCAAAAGCGCCACCAGCTAGCTCAGTGTTTTCAGACCAACAGCAGCAGGCGAGGTGGGCGCTTCGGATGCAGAAGTCCAGCCGAGTTAGTGAGTGAGTAAGCCTGCGCAGGCAGAAGCCGGTCTTTGAGGTACCCTCCACTTGCAGAGCAGAAGCTTGTGACCCGGTGAATCTGAGACAGTTGCAGGAGGGCTGGTGAGGTAAAATGGCTTAACTGCCGAGACAGGCCCAGTGCATCCACTGCCCAACAACCTGTTGCTGGGGCTGGACTCTTCTCAGGCTGAAGCGTGTGTAAAGTGTTAACCAACTGAGAAAGCCCCACGGTCGGGGAGGCTATCACGGGGCAAGCCCACACGCTGTCCACTGCCAACGGATTTCCTATATTCCACAGGGAGCTTCATGTTCCGACTCTGAGCTGCCCAAAGAGTCAAAAGTCTCTCCCCAGTGATTCCACCTCCTTATCGAGTAGCCCAGCCCCAACCAGCCTCTAGGAGATCTGGCACAGCAGATTTCATCAGCTTCAAAAATACGATTTGCTTGTTTGCTCCATTCTTTCCCCTCATCCAGCCAGGAATGTCATCCCAAAGGCACCTTCCTCTTCCCAGACCCTCCCACTTTGTCTCTGCAGTCAACGCACTTAACTCAGCTGTGCCAGAAATCCCTTTATCCTTCAGTGGAAGGCTGCTTGCTTGTTTGTCCAACTTGTTTTCTGAGTCTTGGCTAATTGTACCAGACACTGGAATGCTGAAGAAACACAATGAAGGGCTTTTTCATTCAGATGGCCCGACCCATCAGTGCTTCTTCATAATTGTGATGCAACCAGGGAATAGAAAAAGCAGAGCCTCTGTTGATGTCAGGACAGATGCTCTGATCCTGTCCCCACACCACTCAGAAAGGCCCCACTGCAGATAAGGGCCTAATCACTGGCCCTCTGCTTTAGCTCCCTAAATAGAACAACTTCTTCAGGCTAATGCTACTTCCAATCCCGTTCCTGAAGACAGGGAGGGAGGGGCAGCACCCAGGAAAGCAGGTTTCCAGAAATTAGCCCAAAAGACTGCAAGTGGGAAAAAAAGTAAACACAAGTTTACCTAGCAGGTCACACAGTATAAACAAGCCCTGTGACCTGCTTCAGTTCCCTGACAGTTTCCTTACCCCCTATTAGGCATCTCTCCCACCTACAAACTGGTAATAATCCTGTTACTACTTACTAATAACGGGACTAACAGCTGACTTTATCCCTCCTTGACTAAGCTCCCAGTCACCCCGATAACCTGTGACAACTCTACTCAGTTTGTTCCTCTTATTAGAGTCTCCTTGGTCACTCTTGGAGGAAGGGTCCTCCTAGAATTTACCTTAACCTAGGAAAAGAAATGCATAAAAAATAGGGAAGAGAGAATAAAAGGGAATAAAGATTTCCTGATTCATATTTAGTAACCTTTTCCTTTATCAGATTTAAATTCCTTGAGTGCAGGGACTGTCTTCTTCATATCCTAGTCTCTAACACATTTAGAAGGCACTCGACAACCCAATTAATTAATTTTAAGGCTAAAATTAATTGATCACCTACTGTTAGTTCACAGGCAATGTGCTAAAAACTTTAAATATCATTTCATTTAATCCCAACAATTCTCTAAAAAAAGGTATTATCAGTTCCATTTTAGAGACGAAGTTACTTTTAAAAGGTTAAATAACTAGACCAAGGTTACATACCCATCTGTCCTGCTCCAAAGCTAGGCCTCCTGCTGCACCATTGCTGTCTCTGAGAGGGACCTAAACCAGAGTAACTAAACTGGGGTAGGGAAGCTATATATATGAGGAGGTAGAATGTTCCTGGCAAGTTAAGAAATAAAAACACTTACCTGCGGCCAACTGAAGATTTAAGGCATATCCCAAATGAGTATGTAGAGCAACTTCTAGAAATACTAAATAATTTCACAGTCTCCAAAAATCAAAATAATCATTACTGGGTAAGGTTTAAGGAAGGTGAACCAAAGCGTGCCCTTTTTCTCACTCCTCTGGCATCTAGGCAGAACTTATTTCCCCGGAAGGTACTACAGACTGAGTAAAGTAGGAGAGAGTTTTGGGGACAATGTCAGTCTAGCCACCAGGAGACAGGCCTTTCCTTTAGCATCCTAGGAGATACTGAGCCTCAAAAGGGAAGCCGCTGCTAACAGGAAAGAGAGGACCCTGATGAGGACAGTCAGCTCTTAATTACCCAGAGGAAATCAGCCTGTATAGTGATTATCCGGGCCAGTCCACTTGCTTTTTAGCCCAACGTTGAGCCATTTCATAGTTCACTAGAAGTCCAGAGATGTGAGAGGCGAGAAAAGGTGAATCTGGCTGCTACCTGCAGATTCGTTAAAATGCTGAATGGAAGGAAGAGATTCAAGCCAATATTTCCACACATGGCTAGAAGTTATCTAAGAATTTACAGCTACTGGCTTTCTTACTAGTACAGAAAACTGAAGCTATACATTTAATTTATTTCCTAAAACATCAAAATCACCCACTATTGAGGCTAGTAAAGCAGACGTAGTCTTTCCTTCTAATGTGTGAGATAATGATTCATAATATATCACTAACTTTTTAAACACTTCCACATTGGCTTCTACCACATTTTTAAATTCCCAACTGTAAAAATAAGCATTTATATTTTGTCCCAGGAGCCCACAGGAGAGTGCAATGTCTTCACTGATATCTTTTGTTTTGTTTTGCTAAAAAAAAAAAAAAAGTATAATGATAGCAAACAATTATATAGTCCTTAACCATGTGCAGAATATATTCTAAGAACTAGCTCAAAGCAACCATGCAGTATTATTAACCCTATTTTACAGATGAGGAAACAGAGGCCCAGACAGATTAACGTCACTCTGCCAGTAAGGGCAGAGCTAGGATGAAAACACAGGCAGTCTGACCCCAGACTCTCAACAAGCTCTCAACCACAATTCCATACTACATCCAAGTGTCGGCCAGATAATCGTACTGCCAGAATTGCAAAAAACTAGAGACTTTAGTCTTTTTTCTTCTCATGCCAATTAGAAATTCGAAGTCCAGAGGAATTAAGTGACCTAACATCACATAGTAGTAAGCAGAAAAGCCAGGACTTAGAATCCAGATCTTCTGACTCAAAGTTCAGTGGTCTTCCTACACACTGAACAATCTAGAAAAAAATAGCCAAGGAAAGAAAAAGACTACATCTTGACTACAACACCTATTGTTTTAGTTATTTGAGCAAAGATATATTAGGTATATGACCATTTGTTTAAATATTTGCATGTCTATTACATGCGTAACAAAATTTAGGTACTACAAACGGAGGATGCACAGCTTAGTCATAAATGGAGGAATTAAAATTCAAAGCAACTGCAAAAATCTACACCAAATCTCATAGGACAAAATTTAACTAGGATGCCTTTAAGTCTTATGCTGAAGGTTCAAGAAAACCAAAGGAACAGCAGCCTCTGGAGGGGAGACAACAACAGTTCATGCACGAGGTCTGGCCATTTTATAACTTGTCTTAGGTTAATGAGACTCAATAGTGTAATGGAGCTGCTTTAAAAAAAAAAAAAAAAAAAGGCATGGTACAATTCTAGATTGTACTCCATATGGTCCAGATCCAGGGATTATAGCTGGTCCTCCTAGTGGGATGCTGGAAATGGAAAGAACCTTAAGAGATTAGATTGTCCAACTCGTTCATTTTACAGATAAAGAAAGCAAGACCTTAGTCTGTCCTTTCACAAACAAAAAATTCAAATGTTCTTCTCAAGTATATAAATAAAGCCCTTTTCCTATTTACATTACCACGACATGGATATTAATAAACTAATACACAGGGCAACTCTATATTATTCAGTTAACCTATACTGAGCACTCACCTCAGGCCACACATCAAGCTAAGCCAAGCCCTGTAAGTAAAACATGAACAGGGTATGGTTCCTGTTACAGCTTAATCTAATGCTATCTTAATTCCTTCATTTATTTGTTCAAGTAACATTCACTGACATCTATTTTGTCACAGACACTTGAGAAACTGAGATGAGTAAGAGTTCCTGTTCTTAAAGATCTTACAGTCTAATAAAATCTAATTAGTGGGGAAAGAAACAAGCTGAACAAGATGACCACACAGGTTTGAATAGGAAGTATTAACAGAATGCTACTGGAACGCAGAAGAGGAACTTTTATTCCAGTCAAGGAAGGCTCTCCAGAAATGATAACTACTTACCTTGAAGGACAAGCATCAAGTTGTTAGTTAAAAAGAAGATACAGGCATTTCGGGTAGTGATCTACAAGTTTTTAAATGATGCCTGAGTACTGAGTACTGCTTGTAAGGCCAAGACAGGATGTGAAACTAGTGAAATAGGCAGGGGGCAGATCATGAAAACCCTTTTATCTCCTGATGAAGAGTTTGAACTTTCTTTTAAAAGCAGAACGAAAGCTTTAATGGATTTTAAGCAGAAGAGTGACACAGACAGCTCTGTAGTTTAGAAAGATCATTCTGGCTACAGGTAGAAGACAGACTAGGGGCGAAAGGGTGGAGGGAACACAGAGAATGGCCGAAACATTATTTCAACAGTCCTGGAAAAGAAAAATGATGATGCAAGCTAAAACAGTAGGAAGTTTGGGGAACAATGAGATAATATATGTGAAGGCAAGTGTGGACAGGGTGTACTGAAAGCTATTTGAAATTCCAAGTATTGATACTAAGTGAGTGCTAAATTCTGTCTTACAGGTATTATGGCTTCAGTACAAACTGTGTCTTCCTGTTCTTGTTTACATCTGCTGAAGAGATGGTGACTTGGGAACACTGTTGTTAAAGCCATGTACTTAATATCATATAACTAGATCTCACCAATGGACTCCTAACACCTAGAAAAAAATAGCGAATGAAAGCTAAGAAATAGTAATCAGAGATTCCTTCCCCACATTCCTGCTGTACTCCCCTCACCTCTCTACACACACACACACGGCCACCACATTTTCAAAGCAAAAATAATCAATTTAACTGTCCAAAGGGAATACTAGAATGATAAGGGGTTAGGAAATTGTATGTAGTATTAGAAAGGGAAGTGTCTAGGCTGGCAAAGATAGCCTTCAAGTATAAGCAAGCCTGACACGTAGAAGAGGGAGGACAGCTCTTCCTTAAGCTGCAGTTACATTCCGATAAACCCAGAGCAGGTTAAAAATATCCAAAGTCGAAAGTGCATTTAATATATCCAACCTACCAAACATCAACTCTTGGCTTAGCCTACCTTAAATGTGCTCAGAACACTCACATTAGGCAAATCATCTAACACAAAGCCTATTTTATAATAAAGTGCTGGGTAACTCTTGCAATTTACTGAATACCATACTGAAAGTGAAAAACATAACAGTTGTATGGGTACAGAATGGTTGTATCAGTTGTTTACCCTCGTGATCACATGGCTGAATGGGAGCTGCGGCTGCTGCTACTACCCAGCATCAGGAGAGAGTTATGTACTGCATGTCACTAGCCTGGGAAAAGATCAAAATTCAAAGAATGATCTCCACTAAATGCATATTGCTTTCACACCATTGTTAAAGCCGAAAAATCTAAGTCGAACCAATCTAGTTGGGGACCATCGGTATACTAGATCTTTGCCAGGCAGAACTTGGCTGATGGGCGTAAGTTACAAAGAGGCAACTTTCAGATTAAAAAAGAACTTCTCCATTACCAACATAACGAATAGTCCATCGGTTGTATGTTCTACAAAGGCCTTCAAGCAAAGGAAGAATAACTTCTGACAAGAGTGGTACTAAGTGAGAGGTTGCGTTGGTTGATATGTAAGGTCCCTTCCAGCTCTAAGAGCAATATAGAATTTGTTATCAACTTTAAGAATGGAAGAAATCTGAAATCTATACAAACACAATGAAGATTTACTAGAACATCGTATCTTAGAACCGTAGCACTAAAAGGAACCTAGCAGTTTTCAACTCTGACAGAACACTTTTTTTTTTTTTTTTTTTTTTTTTGCGGTACGTGGGCCTCTCACTGTTGTGGCCTCTCCCGTTGCGGAGCACAGGCTCCAGACGCGCAGGCTCAGCGGCCATGGCTCACGGGCCCAGCTGCTCTGCGGCATGTGGGATCTTCCCAGACCAGGGCACGAACCCGTGTCCCCTGCATCGGCAGGCGGACTCTCAACCACTGCGCCACCAGGGAAGCCCGACAGAGCACTTTTTTAAACAAATCTTACATGCAACTCAACATATATAACATATAATTTCAGTATTAAATAGCATAAATCAATTTTATACATTCAAATTTATGTTATTTTAAAGCCAAATGACATAACCAATCAGGTAATTTTGATTGAAATTAGAGATTACTGAATTACAGTTATATCAGTCTCAGCATCTTGTTTATTTCTGTACTGTGCTTTACTGTAGGGAACCATTTTTTAAAAAACTGTTTTATACAAATAGAAACAAATAGTAACAGTTTCATAGTTTGCCTGTAACCTCAGGATATTATTCAAATAAATTAATACAAGAGCATGAAGGAACTGCAGAAATCTTTGTTTCAAAGTTAAATACCTTCAATATCTAAAAACTGTGTTCATCCTATAATATGACTAGAAAAGTGGAACAAGAAGCACAAAACCTTGTAGTACACACTAAGCCAATATTACAGTGTTATCACTTATCACTTAACAATGTGTTACCCACTAACTATTAAGGACTGAACACCTGAGACTTGCCTAGAATTTATTAGGCACAGGACCTATGTTGTACAGTATGTTCTGCAATAGTGTACACACCTCCTATTAGGGGAAGAAGAAGAAAAAAAAAAAAAGACCAGACTAGAAGACACAATCTTCACCTTTTTTAATCAAGTATACAGAGATGGCGGAGGAACTTTATTCTGGTGATGTCCAACTGGCAATACAGTAGAGTATACACGTCATTTAAAAACACACTTTAACAGATAAAATACATCTTAAACTTGAAATTAAAATAAAATGGGTACAGAAGCTCTTAAGTACTCCTGTGAAAGTTTTAGAATCCATACTCTCCAATTAAAAAAACCACTGCTCTAATTTTACAGATAAACTGAACATAGCACATTCCCAATATAACTATTAGGTACTAGAATAAATATTGTTTCATAAAAATAAAAAGCTTTTACAATCTATTTTTCTTCTGTTTATTTCAATGTTATTTACAGCTGTTTATGAAATTAATATTCTAAAACATAAACAAGAAAGCACTTCAAAGATAGGGCTACGACTTCTAAGTTCAATACCAAATCCTATACTGAGGATAAACTTCTTAAAATATTAATCAACTAGTGGTTTAGAAACGCCATTACCATAATGCACAAGAAAATGAAAGCAGCAACCTTTGCCTAAATAATATTTACTTTCTCATTATATATGACACAGTATATACAGTCAAATAACTCATGCCTGTCTACTCCTTTCCTTATAAGCTCAAATACAGGCTTACATTTCAGGAAAGCCACTTTGAGCTACCTTTTAAAACACACCACTACACAAGCAAACATATTTCTAAATGTCTGTCTGCTTTTGCTGATACAGACACACATTGGGATCTGAGTATTTAGTCATAAGCTTTTCTGGGACTTACTGGAAAGACACTGGGGGATGACTGAATCTAATTCTAATTCTGTCAAGCATTCATGAACTTCTAATAAGAAACTAAGTAATATCATCAAACCTCCATCTTAATTGTAAGATACAAGTAACAAGTGTCTCAATAGGTTGGCTTGAAGGCAGTAAGCAGGTCACAAAGACAGGACTAAAGGCACTGAGATCCAAGGGTGTACTCCAGCAAAAGCTGGACTTTATTATTCCTCAACTACGGAGATTTAGAATCAGCTAAACACGGGGCTGATCCCAGCACTGGGCATTTAGAAGCCAAAGAAATATAATGTAACAAATAATAAGGGGTGGGGGTGGGGGGTCTGCTACCACTTAGAAAAAAATTTTAATATCAGGATCCAAATAGTCGCCTGGGGGAAAGAACAGTTAACTTCCTTGCATTGAACAGGATGCAGGATGGCTTGGATACACAGAGAGTAAACTGTGTAGCTGCCTGAGGGGAAAGGAACAGTTTCAACCCTATCAAAGAGAACAGAGGCACCCCCGTGTTCGCAAATGCACCTCAGCAAGGACACCCTGTGACCCTTTCCTCTCACTGACCTTTCCTCCTCTGCCTTTTCTCACCCAAATATACACCAAATCTAGAAACTTCTCTAACCCCACAAGTTCTCCCACATTCATACCTGAAGGAGGGTGATAGAGTTACTCTGTTTTTGTTTTTTTTTTAAAAAAAAGATCAAAAACCACTTTGAGACTCAGAAAGTAAAGAATGGAAGGGCTTGATTCTCTGAGGAAGGACAAAAGTCAGCACAATTGCCACTTCCCTCAGCCTCCAGCCCAGACATCACCTCATCCAACCAGCACCCTCCAGCCAGACGAACCTCACAAAACAGTAAAGGGTCCAGGTCCCAAACTGGTCCCAGGACAGTCTGGTTTCCTCAGTAAATCCCACACGCACTCAGGTCTGACAGCACCCAGCCCAGAGGCTGTACTGGCCCTTTAAGGAAGGCAACTGGGAAGGCCTCCGTCATCTACCCCACCCTCGAAAGCCCCACAGCAGATTTCAAGAAGCCCTGGGCACCCATTACCTGCTCTGCCTCTGGCACATCTCTTCCAGTATAGAACACCGGCAATTCCAAGAACGTGCGTCAAAATAAAGATGGTTGGTGGCAAATAAGACGAATCTAAGAGAGGCATTTCCAGGCCCGTCCTTTCTCCTCCCCTGAATTAGCCACAAGCCCACAGCTCAGCGCAGACTCTAAATGCCTTTCTCCTGAGGTTACTGCTGTCCTGTACTATCAGCACAGAGGCAGAGGCCCGCAGCTCAGTGTTGTCAGACACTTCCTGGTGGCTTCTCCTCCATCTCGCCTCTGTTTTACAGCAGGCAGTAGTAGATGGGGACTAAAACTCTACAGTGTGTCTCAGACAAAGCCCAGGAAACAACTGGCCAGAGGGGGAGGGGAAAGGGAAGGAGGAACCAGGAGAGCAAAAAGGGGCGTCTAAGCTACTGCTGAGCTGACTCAAACTCTATGTTTGGCATCCTCTGTTCAGCTTAAACAAACAAGCCTCAGACCCTTCTACAAGAAGGGAGGCTGTCAGAGGACGCCACACTCTTAACTTTGCTCTCCCAGCCTGGCTGGGATGGAGCCAGAAGAAAAAAGTTGCAGAAACACTAGGGAACCACTTGCAGGGAGGAGGCGAAGTACGCAGGGATGTGTAAGTGTCCACAAGTTCCCTGGCCTAGTCGGAGGGCAACCCTTCCACACCCACAACCCAGGAGGAGGAGGTAAGGGACCCAAACATCACCACAGAGAGGATCACATGCAGAACAAGCTCCACAGAAAAGAATGCCTTCAACAAAACTAAAGCCTGCTTGCAAATGAAAACTTGATATGGACACTGTAGCAGCAACTGGAAACACTTTAACACTTACACACCCAGTAGAATGAATAAAACTAAGAGTCCTGGCAAGATATAAAGCAACTGGAATTCTCATACACTGCTGGTGGGGGGTGAAATTGGCAACTCTAGAAATTACTCTAGAAAAGTCATATACATACCAGGATGACCAAGCTGTATCACTCCTAGATACTGACCCAAGAAAAATGAAAACGTGTCCACACAGAAACCTGTACGTAAATGTTTACAGCAGCTTCATTCAGAATAACTAAAACTGAGAACAACCCATATGTCCATCAACTGGTGAACTAAGAAAAACTGTGGTGCATCCATACAATGGACTATAACCCAGCAATAAAAAAGGAACATACTCCCGATACATACAACAGCATGGATGAATCTCAAAAGCATTATGCTACATGAAAGAAGCCAAACACAAAAGGCTACGTGCTGTGTGATGCAATTTATATGACATTCTAGAAAAGCAAAACTATGGGGACAGAAATCAGATGAGTGGTTGCCAGGGGCTCAGGGTGAGGGAAGGGAACAGACTACCACGGAACACAAGAAAACTTTATGGGGTAATGGAAATGTTCTATTTGCTGACTCTGATGATAGTTCCACGACTGTATACATTTGTCAAAACTCACAACATTGTAGACCGAAATGGATGGCTTTTATTGTATATAAATTATATTTCAATAAACCTAAGGAACACATTTAAAGACTAGAAAGAACTTTGTACAACCTAGGCTGAATATGCAAAGTTCTTGCAGTACCACTGCCCCTCTTCTCATCTACTTTTCTATGAAGAGATACTATATAAAATCAAGTGTGGACACACAAAAACACAGAAGACCCAACGGCCAAGAGTACATCTAACACCCAGGACCCTTCACTCAGAGAACAGTTATGGCCTCATCTTTCTACCAAACTACTTTTTTATTTATTTCTACAGTGCCTTTTACATTATGGTATATAAACATGGTGTCTTACCACAAATAAGCTTTAAAAATGCAACCTGCTTTAATATCTCTAAAGTTACACCCTCTTTTTTTTTAATAAAAGGGAAGGGTTTTAGATTTGAACAATCTACTCACCAGAAAGACGACAAAGGGCCCTTGATGGGGGAACTAATATTTACAATGTGTATGTTTTAATCTGGCATCAAGACCATCTACGATTTTGTGTTAACCTACATTTAATTCATCAAATATTTACCATGTACCAGGCCCTGTTCTAGGTACTGGGAACAGAGTAGTGAACAAAACAAAGATGTTGCTTTCATGGGGCTTATATGCTAGTAGGAGAATAGGAGAATACACAAAATAAACATAAACAAATAAACATATACTAAAGGAAATGAAGAGGAGAAAGGAGAGCCAGAGGGGGGATGTTTACAGTTTTATGTACAGGATGGTCAGGGAAGGTTTCTCTACTAAGATGACATTACAAACCAACAAGTCATGTGGCTTTTTAGAGAAAGGATAAGCCCAAAAAAGAAACGAGCAAGTACAATGTCCCTGAGGCAGAATTAGGCTTGGTGTGTTCAGGGGACATCAGGGAAACCAGATCGGCTAAGGGAGTGTCAGGAGATGAGACCAGAGAGAGGTCGGATCATCTATGGCTGTACAGGCCATTCGTAAAGAATCTGGTTTTTATTCTAAGTGAAATGGGAAACCTTTGGAGGGTTTCCTATGAGCAAGTGATAGGATTTAACTTAGGTTTTAAAAGGATCACTCTTGCTGCTATATTGATAACAGACTAGAGAGCGACAAGAGCAGGAGCAGGGAAACTAGTTATAATGCCATTACAATAATCCAAGTGAAAACTAGTGCCTGAGATATAACTGAGACCAGGGTGCAGTGGTAGAGATGGTGAAATGTGGTCATATTCTGGACAAATTAAAGAGTCATCAGGGACTTCCCTGGTGGCGCAGTGGGTAAGAATCTGCCTGCCTATGCAGGTGACACGGGTTCAAGCCCTGATCCAGGAAGAGCCCACATGCCGCAGAGCAACTAAGTCCGTGCGCCACAACTACTGAGCCTGTGTCTACAGCTCGCGAGCCACAACTACTGAGCCCACGTGCTGCAACTACTGAAGCCCGCGCACCTAGAGCCTGTGCTCCGCAACAAGAGAAGCCACCGCAATGAAAAGCCTGCGCCCCGCAACAAAGAGTAGCCCCTGCTCGCCGCAACTAGAGAAAGCCCACGTGCAGCAATGAGGACCCAACGCAGCCATAAATTAATAAATGAATGAATGAATAAATTTTTTAAAAGATTAATTTTATATATATATATATATATATATATATATATAAAGAATCAGCAGGATCTGCTGATAGACTGGATGTGGGGTGAGCAGGGAAAAAACAGAGTTGAGAATGACTTCCAGGTTTGGGGCCTGAGAAATTAAAAGGACCGAACTGCTATTTACTGAGATGGGAAGGGCAGCCAGAGAAGCAGAGGGTTTGGGGTTTACTGGTGGTTGCAGTTGTTTAGGGTGGTTTTTGTGGGGAGTGGGGTAGGAATTCCATTTTGGATACATTAACTTTGAAATGCCTAGTAGACATTCTAGTGGAATTCTGAATAAGCAATTTAATATACGAATCCAGAGTTCCGGGAGAGACCCAGGCTGTTGCTTTAAAGCCAGGAAACTAGATGAGATCACTTAGGGAGTAAACACAGAGAGAGAAAAGGTCAAGTTCAAGCACTAAGCCCTAGAAACTCTCCAACATTAGGTAGGGAAGAGGAAGAACAACCAAAGGAGCCTAAAAAAAGAAGCCAGTGGATTAAAAGAACCAAAAGAGCACGCTGCCCCAGAAGCCAGGTGAAGGATGTGCTCTAAGTAGTAACTAAGCTGTTAATGTGTCAGGAAGAGGACTGAGAATTGACCATTGAATTTAGCAATGTGGAGGTCGCTAGTGACTTTAACAAGGGCAGTTTTGATGGCATGGCAGAGAAAAGGTCCAATGGGAGTGACTCAAGAGAGAATGCGAACAATCAGTGACAATAACTAACATCAACTCTTTTAGGAAGGAATTTTGCTGTAAAAGGGAGCAGAAAGAGGGATGTAGGCTCAAAAGAGAATTTTTCTTGGCATGTGAAATGTGTCAATAATTGTGTCTGCTGAAGGGAATAAGCACTAGGGAGGAAAAACTGATGGTGCAATCCAGTGGGACTAAGCCAGAGCTCCCTCTGGAGCAGGGCTCTCTTATTCATTCATTCAATTTAAAATACGGAGCATTATGCTAGACACAATGGACACAAAGATGATGATGACACCCCTCTTGCTGTAGAGAAGCTCCTGAGCTGTGATGGTCAAAGAAGACAGACTTGCTTGGAAGGGAAACTGATATTTATTAAGCAGCTACTAGAAAGCATCTTCAATCTGTTATTTCAATGTAACCCCTGTAATATCCCCTAAAATATCCCTATTTTATAAATCAAGAACTTGAGGCTCAGAAAATTCAAGTTATTTTGCCCAAAGTCACAAAGTAAGTAAGAAGATGAACTGACATCTGAACTTTTATCTGTCTGGTTTCAAATCAATATATCTTAATCACACTGCCTCCCTTTGCTGAAAAGTTCTGGCAAAATCAGTATGCTAACCTGAAGCTAAACAATTTTAGATATGTTTGGAATACTTCCTCTTTGTAAGACAAGAGCCTGTAAATGGCTCTACCCAGCTCTAAGGGAAGAATCTCAATTTCAACACAAAATGTTACAGTGCTAGTGCTGTCTGTGTCACCACTGTACCACACTTTTTGCAGTCTTATAAATATCTTCACCATCTTCTCATTTCCCAAAGTGAAAGCCATTTCTCTGCCTTATTCTGCTACCTGAAGCCATTGCAAAGCTGTCTTAATTAGAAAATCATATACCATGCTTGTGCCATTCAAAAACACCTCGGAAATTCGAAGAAAACAAAAAATTCAGGGACTCAGATATCAAGATACATTCTGAATCTACTGTTATTATTAGAGAAGACAATGAAAAGCACCCAAAGTAATTTACTCTTCATAAGATCTTCATAAGATGACATGCTATACCTTGGATACACCATTTTTCTACATATGACAGGTTAAAAAGTTTGTTTCCAGCCTTTGTGTATAGGTATGTATGCATGTTTGAAGGAAGAAAAATGAGCAGGGGAACTGCCTTTGTGAAAGTAACTTTTTCACTCAGAAAAACTAAGATGGATCTGTGTGCTGTCATTTACAGGAAGTGGTTAGAAGCTGGCAGGAGGGAGCGACTACTTTTCTTTTTAGAGATCATTTCATATACAAAGAATAGGCCATTTAAAGACATATTTAGCACCCACCAGGATATCCCTTGCTAACAGCCAATGGGAAGGGCCCCAAACCATCAGAAAGCCTTGTAAAAGCAAGACTCTGAACTTCATTAAGACTTGAGACCTGCCTTTCTATCAGATTACTTCACTCCCAAGAATTTAGGATGGTCACCCACAACCATTACCCACAAGAAATCTTGGGTAACACCCCAGAATCACTTTAGTGTCTGCGACTGAGATGAAAGCAAGCCTGTGAGAAAGGAGGCTGCATGTTTTATTCAAACTGTCATGGAGTATACCTGGTCTCAAAACTGACATCCACAAGCATCAGAACTTCAGCAGATACTGACTGAAAACTTAAGACCCATATGATTAAAAGACTGAAATTTAGAAAAATAATGCGTACAAAGAGAGACTTTAAAAAATATATATATATGACAGATTAAAATTTTGGTGGAGAGACTAGCATATGACTAATAGGATTGGAAACCGTGGGCTTCTGGAAATGGGAGGTCCAGGCCTCAAAACCTGGCCTGAGCGCTTGTCATCTGTTTCATTCTGTGAGTCCAGAAGGCAGAGGATGTGGGCTTCATAGGAGCTAATTAGGAGACATCCATGACTCCTGTCTCTAAGGTTTAGCAATATGGTATTGAGACAACAATAAACATGCAAAGTCTCAGAATGCCTGCAAAGAATTTTCTATATACCCCAGAGTCACCAAATACAATAAAGTTAGGAAAATATCCAAATTTCTTGCTCAGTAACCTAGATGCCATAAGTATTTTAGTAGAATGGCAATTACAGGCCCAATCTGAAGCCAGGCTGCTTGAGTTCAAATCCAGACTCTACTATATATGCCACATTAGCACCTGTGGGCAAGTTACTTAAATGACTTCAAGGAACCGCAATCTCCTCACCTGTAAAATGATGACAGTAATAGTACCTGTCCCACAGAGTTGTAGTGAGTATTAAATGAGTTAATGTATTTAAAGTGTTTAGATAGTGCCTGGCACACAGTATGTGCTCAATAAATATTGCCTATTATTATCATTATTTGGAGGAACAGCAAACAAACTACATCTGATCACAAGACTTCTGAATACTGCTCAGACTTTACAAAACCTTGGTAAACTGATAATTTACCTAACCTATAACCAAAATTACCAAATCTAATTTACCTGATCCCAGTCTCCAACCTGCCAACCCTATCCTCATTCACTGTGAGATTAATCTCCCTGAAGCATGCATAATGACTGGTGCATCTTAAGTGCTCAATAAATGCTCATTTGTAATTTAATTCTGAAGTTTTCAATTCTCCACAGTCAGCAAATTAAGTCCAAAACTCTCTGGCTTTACAATATTTCCCTCGCTTACCCTGGATTGTACTGTATTTCCTTCCCATCTCCGCAAGTCAAAGTCCCACTCCTATGGGTCAGTTTAAACCAGTACTTCCACAGAATTTTCCCTGGTGACTCCCTCCATCCCAGTTAGAAGTAAACACCTCCCTTGAATTTATACTTTAATGTTTCTCTCTCATAATATTTAGCAGTTTCTACTTTATAATATAGTTGTGTGTGTATTTTGACTCCACTGAAGTTTTTGAAGTTAGATGAATGTTCTCCTGTATAAAATCTCATCACTAAATAACTACTTGTAGAATGAGTGAATAAATGAATGAATGAATGAACAAAAAGAGCAAGAGGATCTGAAGAGCACTGTGAGGGCCAGGAGTACGAGGGGGGAGCAAACTAGAAAGAGTAAAACTGGGTCCAACAAATCATGAAGATTCCCAAAATATAAGCATTCCTTGAGAATCCATCTATTTTCACCACAAAAACATACACCAGAGAGCAAGTGCCTGGAAAACTGTTCATCTTACGGCAGAAATAACTCAATATGCTCCTCTAGTTTAAGAGAAAAAGTTAATTTGTTGATTCAGAAATTCCACTTCCAGAAGTCTATCCAGATACGGATCCTGTCCAACAACCAAACTCTCCCCAAGCCCCGTTCTTCTCTTTCCTTCTCTCTCCCTCTTCCCAGAACTCTAAACTTAACATAATCTGTTAGCCAAACCTCGACTCAAATTCTGACTTCATGGTTTCTAGCTGTATCTTTGGACCAATTACTTAATCTCTTTAATCCTCAATTTCTCCATCTGTAAAATGGGGATAATAAAATTACCTCTTCACAGTGTTACAGTGTGAAGTAGGTGAGAAAATGCATGGGCTATTCGGCATGCAGTAAGCACTATTAACTATTTTTTAAAACTTAAACATTCCCTCATTAATGTTAACTATTGTTATCATTGTTCCTACACTAGAACATTTATGCCCTAGCAAAGCATCAAATCATCTTCAGTGGCCAATGCAAGGAGGTAAGTCAAAGCAAAGTGGGTGGTATTTAACAGCTCTAAACCACCAACTCCATGAATAAAACAAATTGAGCTTCAATGGCACTGCTTCAGAAAGGAAAAAGACAAGAATATTAGTCAACCTTAGTATCCATATTACCATTTTAAATAATCCCTCTCTTTGGGGTTCTGTTTCCCCCAAGAAAGTAAAAATAATAAGATCTAGCCATTAAACTTTTTCCAGGATACTCCGAGAGTCAGTATCTTAAGTAAATGGAGAAAAGATGATACAAGAATAAGAAGCCCTGTCTATGGGAGTTGCTTGTGAATTTTGCCAAGGCTGTTACTTTTGTCCAGAAATATCTGTCATTCCAAGTAAATGCACACTGAAGGAGAGTTAGCATCTTACTCATATCCCACCTAAATGCATTTTTTAAATGCTTTTCCAGATAAAAACAAAAAATGGTCTCAATGGGAAATGTCTTTTTGTGTGGTCTGGCTAAGAACACGTGATCAACTTCAGTTTTCCTGAGATACCAGAAAATCAAGAACGCAAGAGAGTAGAATAAGCATGCAGCTGACAGAGGGGTCAGGAGCTCAACAATGATGTAACCGGGCAGGCCTGAGAATGCCTAAGGTAGCAACATTCAAGGCTCAGAAGAAGAGTCCAGGCCAAGATAAGAGGTAGGTAAGAGAGACCAACTTAAACTATTTATCCATGGAAACCAAGCTTTGCACACAAACAAAGAGCTAATTTTAGATCTCTCTGAGACAGTTTTCCACATCCTGGCAGTAGCCCTAAGTGAAAAAGATGTAGAACTTGCCCACTGAAAACAAAGACAGATTTGTCAGCTTCTTTCCACCTGTGAACCCTTGGAGCCTGCTCCAAACCCTAATTCAACACAAGATTTATTTTAGTCTTTCTCAGGAGAGTCTACCACCAGGCTCTGCTTACCTTCTAATAAAACCTTCTGCTCTCGTGACCCCCTACCTGGGTCCAAGGACCAAAGTCAAATGAAACATGGCTAGTAGGATCTCTCCTGACAGTCACTTCATAATTATGTGACCTTAGGGAAGCCACTTAATGTTTCTGAACTTTGGGTTCCTAATATGTTCAATGTGTATATAAATCCTGTTTCTCAGCATTGTTGATAAGATTAAGTAAGGAATATATGTAAAGTATGTAGGTATACATCAGATACTTAACAGTTTTCTCCCCCATCTCCTTTCATTTTCTTTAAAAATTGCTCTTCAAATCTTACTCATAAAATCAATTCCATCTCAGCCTTTGGAATAATCTGCTCTTCAAATACTTAATGATCCAGAACGTTCTTTTTTTTTTTTTTTTTAAATGTATTTATTTTATTTTGGCTGCATTGGGCCTTCGCTGTTGCACGCGGGCTTTCTCTTGTTGCAGCGAGCGGGGGCTATTCTTTGTTGTGATGCGTGGGCTTCTCATTGCGGAGCATGGGCTCTAGGTGCACGGGCTTCAGGAGTTGTGGCACGTGGGCTCAGGAGTTGTGGCTCACGGACTCTAGAGCACAGGCTCAGTAGTTGTGGCGCACGGGCTTAGCTGCTCCGCGGCATGTGGGATCCCCCTGGACCAGGGCTAGAACCTGTGTCCCCTGCACTGGCAGGCGGATTCTTACCCACTGTGCCACCAGGGACGCCCATCCACAACGTTCTTAAAACAAGTTCACATCTTTTGTTTCTGCTCTAATATAAAAAAAAAAATAGTAGTACTCTGTACAATAAAGACAAGGAATCTATCTGATTGGTCTATCATAGGATTAGGAGTTTCTCTCATTTAGAGCTTAATACCCCAGTGACCCCTACTGGACGAAGACAGATGCAGAAGACTGAATTTTATAACCAAGACAGAGACTTTGTGATTGCTTTATTCTAGCGAAACCCTTACACACAGAACTTAATATTACACAAGCTCAAGCTTGCCTCAAAACCCACATACACCCATAACATAGAAGACTGTCAGCTCATTCCTTTCACAGGAGACATCATCACCACAATTTGGTTGGCTTACTGGCGCCCCCAACTGGATGCCCAGTATTCAGAGCTTTGTGATGAGTCCTTATAGAGAAAAGCACAGGCAGAGAAGGAACAGTCACTGGCACACAACTCCTACCCAACCCCACCCCCACCCCCACCCCACCCCCCTGCCGCTACCCTGCAATTTTTCCATTCCCTGAGCTGACTCACTCTTACTCTCCCCGCCCGCAGCCAGGGCCACTGTGTGTGCCTGGTGAGTAATGCAATGCATCCTCCCAGCTGCCTCTGACTTAACGAGTAATAAAAGGAAATGTGGGTAACAGTTTTAATGGAAGAGAACACACAATACACACACCCCGTCCTGGAAACAGTGATAGCTCCTCTCAACCCCCTGCAGGGACTCAGAGCTATAGTGAATTCCCTCCGATGACAGCCAAGTGGCAATGAAGAAACAGGCAAAGGCAGAAACACCAATGAGTACATCTAAAATCTGAGGACCACGGTTTCTATTTTGGATAAAACCAAAAAGGATGGGCATGAAGCAGAGCCCAGCCCAGCCTACTGGTCAGTTCTGGTTCATTCCACCATAGACTGCTTGTCTAGCAACAGCTCTGCCCAATGGAGACTGCAAGCCAGCCCCAGCATCAGACCATCTGCTATCATGCAGCCTTATACTGTGAGGCAAAATGCATGATGAAAACCACATCTCAGAGGAAGAGGCTCAGCCTCTTAACTACCTGCCCATCCACCCTCAAGTGCCCAAAGTAGGGAGTGAGGAAAAGAATGGCACCTGGCTTTTTTGATTAGTGACTGGCACAGCTGATATTCAATAAATCCTAAATGGACAACAGCTATTGTTCAACTTTCTCCCAACAGATATTCCTAGATCTTCTAACCCCTTAGACATGATGAATCTACGGAGCCATCTCAAACATTCTGGAAATGACTGCCAAGAGCTAAATAACTCAGGGAAATCAAAGAGGATCTTTGACACAGACAATTCACCTTAAAGTACTTCAAGCAATAATCCTTGATGTATTATCAAACAGCAAAATTTTAACTAGGACCCAACTAGACTGGGTCTGCCCCCTACTGTGTGCACTCTACTACTGAAGAAGAAAAAGAATCACCCCACATAACATCATAACCGGATTTTTTTTAATTTTCCTGAAATCAGGGCATTTTCAGTTCAGTTGCTTATATTTTTCTCACCTATAATCCATGGGTCCCTGAGGCCTTGGAAGAAAACTATTATGCAACTCAGTTTTTGACAAAATTCAGAATATTCAATATCCTGATTTGTCAAAAAAAAAAAAAAAAGAATTACCTACGACAAAATTACCTACATTACTAAGACCAAAAGATATGTATAAAAATTTTCAACAAGAATGAAACAGAAAGTGCATTCTGGTTAACTCTGGATTAACCAGAATATTTAATGAAGCATATATCAGATTTTATCACTACATTTAGCAGTTTGAGAGCTAGATGATGAGGTTACAGCTCCAGTTCAGTCCCTAGCTTATTATATGACTCTAGCATCGTTTAATCACACTGGATCTATTTATTTATTCATAAAATGATTTGATAGTCTAGATCTCTAAATTCTTTTCCAGTTCTAAAATTCTGCGGTTCTGTGAAATATTTAGTTGCCTAGGTTCTATGTTAATTGTTACCAACAACAGAAAATTTACAAACTAGTCTTACACTATCCTTTAAGAGTTCACAATCCAACAGGGAAGCAGTAAGTGTATAAAAAATGATAGTATAAGGCAATATATGCTTTGTCATGAAGAGGGCAAGACCACAAAAATTCAGTAACGGAACTTTAGTAACTCAGTCAATGGAATGGTCATTATGCAGGAGGGGGGAGGGGAAAGGCTTCCATGGATTGGGGGCCTGGAAGAATATGTAGGATTTCAACAGTCTGAAATGAGAAGAGTAGACATTCCAGGAGGAAAGATGGCACAAGCAAGATTATGGAAAAAGAGGAAGAAACAAGCGAAGCTAGAGCACAGGGTTTGTGTATTTGAGAGAGAGAAGGAGAAGTTGGGAAGATTCACTTCTGCCCACCTTAGGTTACACATGGCAGACTTAATATGCACATTTATCTCCACTCCCTCTGAAACCTCAGAAAAATGACAGTAAAGGAATAAAAATGGCACAAAACCACAGGAATAAAGAATTCAAAATATCAAGAGATATTTGACAAACTGGAGAATGGAAAGATAAATGGTACCTGATTTAAATTTCCGCTTTCTGTTTCTGCGAAGTGCTTGTGGGGGACGGGGCGGGGCGGGGGAGCGACGAGGCAAACAGTGCGCAGGACTCCAGAAAGACTCAAGAATTAGAAGCACTAGGTACCCCTGAAGGCCTGGGGGGAGGGGAAGAAGAGCTGCAGGGTGAGGCAGAACACAGGCTGGTTGAATATCTTCAGGCTCACATGAGGTCAGAAGTGAGGCACCTCACTGAGAACAGTAACATTAAATGAAATTTGACATAATGAACAACAAGACTCTCCCTCTGCCCTATTGCCCTGCTTGGCAACCCCAGAGACCTGGCTTCCAGGCTAAAGAGGTCCCAGATAGGAGACCGGCTAGTTCCTCCCTGGGGAAATGGACCTCCCCTAGCTGGTCATTCAGTAGAGCATACCAGGCAACAAGCCCCACCAATCAGCTTTTTAGGGGCTAACTCTTAATTATGAAGATCACCAAGAAACATCAGACATTCAGAGTCTCTAACATGAAAGACAGAGACCAAAAGAACAAACAGAATGAGCTTGAGACAGAGACAATACTGGAAGCAGAGGAAAACACTGACAATTAATACCTTCAGAGAGCCCTAAAAGGCAATGTTGCTATAAGACAAGAACAAGTATATAAAAAAGGAACATGAAGAGAATAAGGGGGGAAATGCTTAAAATAAAAACTACGAGAGAAAAAATAAATAATTCAAAGAAGAGTTGGAAGGTGGAGCTGAGGATCTTCACCATAAATAAGAACAAAAAGAGACAGAGGAATATAGAGTGGGGGGAGAAGACAGAAAATCAATCGAGTCCAATACCCAACTAATACCAGAAGGAGAAAATGGAAGAGAGGAAATTATCAAAGAACTAATAAACGGAAGATGTGTTTTCAAATAAAGAAGATCCACAGAGAACTCAACTCAGCAAATGAAAAAAGATCCTCATCAATGTACATCATCATCATATTTCAGAATACCAGGGATAAAAATAAAATCTTAAAAGCTATCAAAAGAAAACAGATCACAAAACAAAAGTCAGGAACCAGAATGGCACAGGACTTCTCAAGAGCAACACTGAAAGCCAGAAGAAGGAACACCTTCAAAATTCTGATGGAAAGTCATTTGTAACCTAGAACTCTATGCCCAAACCCCTAATGAAATGAAAAGTAGAATAAAGACATTTTCAAATAAGCAAAGTCTCAAAAATATTAACCTCTCATGTATCCTTTCTCAGGAAGCTACTCTAAGATATATTCCAATGAAGAGATGGAGTAAACCAAGAAAACTGACTGCATGAGATCCAGGAAACATGGCATCCAATACAGAAGAGAGGCAAAGGAATTTCCTAGTATGATGATGAAGGGAAGTCTCAGGGTGACAGCTTTACTAAAGGCTACAGGTGGAGAACACAAAGCTCTTGCGGGATGTCTCCAAAGAAAATATTGAACCAAAAGATTATCTGACATGTTCCAACATACTAAGAGTTGTCTTACAGTCCTGTAGGAGAGTGTGGAGATAGGTACCTAGGACAGTAGGCAAATGATAAAAATAGGGCAATTATTAATTCCAGGAAAAAAATTTTAAAAGTTGGTCAAGAAAGGAAATGTAATTATAGAATACTATGTGGCTCAGCTTTAAGCAATGTTTATATAATCATAATAATCTAAACACTGAGTACCAGGCAATGGTAGTAATGTATAACAGCAGAAAGACGGGGGAGGGGGACTGTGTAAAGGGGACAGGGATGAAAGAACTAAACCCTAATTTCCTAGAGTAGAACATCAACAGATAATGTCTAAAACTGAAAATTCAAGAATAACTAGTAGAAGGGTATATTTAAGAAGTGTAGTGGAAAATACTAAAAGAAACAGCTAGAAGACTTGGAAGCAGTTCTCAGACGTGCGGAGGGATAGAACAGATTACTTTTGTTAGAAGCCTCACAGTAATATTTGACCTTTTAAAATTAGAATAAATATCATTTTGCTAAATACAATTTTATAGAAAGTTGCACTGGATTATGAAAGGTCTTAAGTGACAATATGAGTTTGGATTTCATTTATTCTATAGGTGATAATGAGCCCCTAAAGGAGTCCTTTTCCATCCCCACCAAAAAAATCAAAGAGATGTTTGGGATCCCAGCTCATACGTGGACTCTTAACATTCTGGTTAATTGGCATATCAGAATAGTTCTCCCTTATCACTGCTCAACCTCATGAGTAAAGGCCTTGAGCTCATAACCAAAGGGAGAGAAGACCTGTATGTATTATGGGGCAGATATACAGAACATGTTCAGGTCAAGACTGCTGCTTCTGCTCAGTGAGTCAGGTGATGATTTCTGAAACACTGTCATCACAAATTATCCTCAAGGGGCTCCCATATCAAACCCACCCTAGAGAATATTTTCCCCTGGGTTCTTTGGCACTTCAAGTTAAAAGTCTCTTCTAATGACTTGTTATTTCATGGAGAGATACAGAGAGAAGCACAACTAGCAGGGAGGAGGAATAGTGCTAACTGGGGCCCAAGGAAGCCCAGCACCCTTCTCTAAGAAACAAGCTGTCTGATTCCTATCCTTCATACCCTACTCCAAAGATCAGCCTTAGTCCCACAGTGTACCTAGTAGTATTGTCCAAAAACAGAGCTCATGATCAGCCAGAGGATGCAACAATTAAAGACAGCCCCAAGTAATAAATAAAGCTGTCCTCCCTCCCTTTCCAATTTCAGGGGTTTTCTTTTTTGTTTGTTTGGGGGTTTGTTTTTGTTTTTATTTTTTCTTCTTGCTTACGATATATCTTAAAGAGAGGCAATACCTCCTATTTCTTGGCAGCATCCTATGCTACCTGAAGGTCCCTATCTCCACGCCACTTTCATATGAACAATACATAAAGCACAAAAGCAGAAATTGATATTGCAAAGCTGTCTCTCCCCAGATATTCCTTGAGACCTGAATCCTAAGGCAGAGTACTAGCAATAAATACCTCTCTTTTACCTTTTTGTAAACTGCTGATTTAGCCTCCAACCTCACAATCACACAGACTCTGGTAGGTGCTAAAACACAGTGATGACAAGGAGCACTCCTTACAGTCTTAATGTAAATGGGAGCCTGAACCAACTTGAGTGCTTATATGAAAAGATTCGAAAACTTACCTATCCGTCCTCCTGACTGTAAGTTTCCCTCACTTACCAGCTTCATCCATACACACCAAGCAGGGGAACCAACTCAAAGAAGAAAAATAAAAAACAGGAAACTTAACTAAAATTAGAGCAAAGATCCAGCCTTTGCCAAAACACTGGAGGGAACCAGAGCACTTCTGGCAATAAGGTAAAGTCCCTGAGATCTGACCTTCTGATAGCTAGGCAAGTTCCTGTATCTACTGATAATACCTCAGGGGAAATGCCACACCTCGAGCCACCATGAGCATGTGATTTTTAATTCTCAAGACACAGACCCTACAAGCCATGGAGCTGATGCACAGAGTACAGGAGCCCATACACACCATACCATGTGTGAAATAAGTCCATGACTGGCACCGGATGTCATGAGATGTCTCACCCAGACAGAAACACAGTACACCTAAGACAGGCATAGACTTGCATGCTCTGAAGGCACTGAACAGCACTGCCCGCACCAGGGCTCATGAGAAAGGAACTGAAAAACAGGTGACGTTTCTTGTGATCCATGCCAGTCAATCATTCTGACTACCCTGGCAACCATACTACCCAACACCTCCCTCCAGCACCTCAATCAAGGTTCCTGTCTCCACCTGCTCCTCTGACATCATCCTGTCATTATATTTTCTTTGAAATTCCTCTGATGAAAAATGAGTCACCTCTTCCTGCCAACACAGGCCTAAGCCTCTATCAGGCAAGTCATTCTCGTGTGTCAATCTTCTGGGGTCAAGGCGCCACCCAGAGGCTCCTTCAGCTACCTCCATACCTCCCAGGAAAGAATGCCTCAGAGCAAGATCAACAGCCAGGAGGAAAAATGTAAGAAATGAAAAGAATCAAGGTTCTTAGTGGAGGTGGGAATGGGGCCTGGGACCCAAAACATAAACTATCTATTCCAGTGGGACACACAGGTGAGAGGATAAATACGCACTAAGGTAGGGCACAGACAGTCACACTTAAAACTTGCAAAGGCTTCAACCTCAGAACATTCACCTTAAAAGATTCGGTTCCTGATACAAAGTGCCATCAGCTATTCTCTCGCAAGAAATAACTGCAAATATAATTTCTCACCTCAAGTTGAGAAAGGCTTTCGGGCAAGTCACCTGCCCTGTTTTATTTTCATTTTTTAACATCTTTACTGGAGTATAATTGCTTTACAATGTTGTGCTAGTTTCCGCTGTATAACAAGGTGAATCAGCTATACATATACATATATCCCCATATCTCCTACCTCTTGCGTCTCCCTCCCACCCTCCCTATCCCACCCCTCTAGGTGGTCACAAAGCACCGAGCTGATCTCCCTGTGCTATGCGGCTGCTTCCCACCAGCCATCCATTTTACATTTGGTAGTGTATATATGTCCATGCTACTCTCTCACTTCTCCCAGATTACCCTTCCCCCTCCCAGTGTCCTCAAGTCCATTCTCTACATCTGCATCTTTATTCCTGTCCTGCCCCTAGGTCCATCAGAACCATTTTTTCTTTTTTTTAGATTCCACATATATGTGTTAGCATACGGTATTTGTTCTTCTCTGTCTGACTTACTTCACTCCGCATGACAGACTCCAGGTCCATCCACCTCACTACAAATAGTTCAATATCGTTTCTTTTTATGGCTGAGTAATATTCCATTGTATATATGTGCCACATCTTCTTTATCCATTCATCTGTCGTTGGACACTTAGGTTGCTTCCATGTCCTGGCTATTGCAAACAGTGCTGCAATGAACATTGTGGTACCTGTCTCTTTTTGAATTATGGTGGTTTTCTCAAGGTATATGCCCAATAGTGGGATTGCTGGGTCATATGGTAGTTCTATTTTTAGTTTTTTAAGGAACCTCCATACTGTTCTCCATAGTGGCTGTATCAATTTACATTCCACCGACAGTGCAAGAGGGTTCTCTTTTCTTCACACCCTCTGCAGCATTTATTGTTTGTAGATTTTTTTTTTTTTTTTTTTTTTTTTTGGCTGTACGCGGGCCTCTCACTGTTGTGGCCTCTCCCGTTGCGGAGCACAGGCTCCGGACGCGCAGTCTCAGCGGCCATGGCTCACAGGCCCAGCCGCTCCGCAGCATGTGGGATCTTCCCGGACCGGGGCACGAACCCGTGTCCCCTGCATCGGCAGGCGGACTCTCAACCACTGCGCCACCAGGGAAGCCTGTTTGTAGACTTTTTTGATGATGGCCATTCTGACCAGTGTGAGGTGATACCTCATTGTAGTTTTGATTTGCATTTCTCTAACGTTAGTGATGTTGAGCATCCTTTCATGTGTTTGTTGGCAATCTGTATACCTTCTTTGGAGAAATGCCTATTTAGGTCTTCCACCCATTTTTGGATTGGGTTGTTTTTTTTGATATTGAGCTACGTGAGCTGCTTGTATATTTTGGAGATTAATGCTCTGTCAGTTGCTTCGTTTGCAAATATTTTCTCCCATTCTGAGGGTTGTCTTTTCATCTTGTTTATGACATAACAGCTTTATTGAATTTCATTCACATACTATACCCATACCTTTTAAAGTATATAATTCAATGGAAGCATATTCACAGAATTATGCACCACCACCACCGTGTAATTTTAGAACATTACCCCCCAAAGAAACACTATATTCATCAGCAGTCATTTCCCATTCCACCCTCCCCTAACCCCTGGCAACCACTAATCTACTTCTTTCTCAATGAATCTGCCTACTCTGTAAATGGAGTCATACAATATGTGGTCTTTTGCGTCAGGCTTCTTTTGCTTAGCAGAACGTTTTCAAGTTGGCTCCTTTCTCTTAGCGTATTTTCAAGCATGATCCATGTTAGCACCAATTAGTACTTCATTCCTTTTTATTGATGAATAATATTCCATTGTATGGATATGCCATATTTTGCTTATCCATTCATCAGTTGATGGATATGTGGGTTGTTTCCATTTTTTTAGCTATTATGAATAATGCTGCTATGAGCATTTGTGTACAAGTTTTGTCAGATATACATTTTCATTTCTCTTGGACATATACTTAGTAGAATTGCTGGATCATTTGGCAACTCTGTCTTTAACTTTTTGAGGAAACACCAAATTGTTTTCCAAAGCAGCTACACCGTTTTACATTCCCACCAGCAATGTATGAGGGTTCCAATTTCTCCACATCCTCTCTGTGTCTTTTTGATTATAGTAACCATTCTAGTGTGTATGAAGTGGTACCTCACAGCAGCTTTGACTTGCATTTCCCTAATGACTAATGATGTTGAGCATCTTTTCACGTGCTTATTGGCCATTTATATATCTTCTTTGGAGAAATGTCTACTCAAATCTCATGCCCGTTTGTGATTAAATTATTTTTCTTCCTACTGCTAAGTTCTAAGAGGACTTAATATATTTTAGATGTAAGTCCCGTATTATATATATGATTCACAAATATCTTCTCCCATTCTGTGGGGTGTCTTTTCACTCTCCTAATAGTATCCTTTGAAGCACAAAAGTTTTTAATTTTGACCAAATCTGATTTACCTACTTTTTTCTTCTGTTGCTTGTGCTTTTGGTGTCATAGTCAAGAAACCATTGCTTAATCCAAGGTCACAAAGATTTATTATTAAATTTTCTTCTAACGGTTTTATAGTTTTAGCTCTTACACATAGGTCTATGAGCCATTTCGACTTAACTTTTGTACATCGTATGAGGTACGGGTCCAACTTCATTTTTTTACATATGGATATCCATTTGTCCCAGTATAATTTGTTGAAAAGAGAATTCTTCCCACATTGAACTGTCTTGGGCACTTCTGTCAAAAATCAATTGACCATAAATGTAGGGGGTTATTTTTAGATTCTCAATTCTATTCCATTGATCTAAATCTCTATTCTTATACCATTACCACACTGTCTTAATTACTGTAGTTTTGGAGTAAGTTTTCAAATTTGGAAGTGTGAGTCCTCCAATTTGTTCCTCTTTTTTCAAGATTATTTTGGCTCTTATGGGTCCCTTGCATTTCCATATGAATTTTAAGATCAGCTTGCCAATTTCTGCAAAAAAAAAAGCCAGCAGGGATTTTGGTAGGGATTGATTGATCTGTAGATCAATCTGGGGAGTACTGCCATCTTAACAATATTAAGTCGTCCGATTCATGAACGTATAAAATAAAAAGGAATCTGAGCCACTGTTTTCTGATACTTTGAGACAAAACTACTCAAATTTCCTTATACTTTATCAAATATTAAATATACTGGAGACACTTGATTTTGAAGATTCCTCCCCAAAAGAAGTGATATGCTATGCTGCGGAACAACTAAGCCCGTGAACCACAACTACAGAGCCTGTGCTCTAGAGCCCGCGAGCCACAACTACTGAAGCCCGCGCGCATAGAGCTCATGCTCCGCAACGAGAGAGGCCACTGCAATGAGAAGCCCATGCACTGCAACGAAGAGCAGCCCCGCTCACCACAACTAGAGAAAGCCCACACACAGCAACGAAGACCCAACACAGTCAAAAAATAAAATAAAATAAGACAATATTAAATAAATAAATAAATAGAAGTGATATGCTAAAAGATACTGATTAAAGCCACAACATGTCTTTTATATTGCAAAGCAACACATTACGCCGTATAACAAGTTTCCAAAACAGCTGAGCACCCAAAGTCCTAAGACCTAGAGACTTAGCCAAGCATACTAGTGCTGAAAGGAACAGCAAAGGCCCTGTGCTCTGCCAGGCCCCACTGGCCTTGGCTCATTCCACTTCAGTAAAGGAAAAAGGATGGAATAACCATGAGCCACTTCTCCACCACAAATGCCTCAAATATGACAAAATAAAAAGTGTTCAGAAATTAACATCTTCCTTTATATAAATTGGCCACAAATCATTCCTGAGAGAAATAAACCTCTGCATCAGTATTAGAGTAGGAAAACTGAAATTTTATATAAAATGGACTCGAATGTAGCAATCCAGTTGGAAGAAGAGAAGCAATCACAGTAAGTCTTAATTCTACATTTATATATAAACTCTTGTCCCTTAAATTTGTTTATTTAGAGTGGCTGAGGAGGGGGAGGTGATGAAGACTATGGGGAGGGGGGCTAAAGGCCCTCTTAGCTCTCCTTTGGGTTGCTACTACACTTACCAGACAGGAATAAAGGCAAAGAATAACATAACTTCATATTACAATATATAAACTATACAATTAACATGTAGTTAAACAGGCAAAAAGCTAATCAAAGGCAATCTAAACCCTACCATCAACTCTCACCTCTCCAGTCACACAGCAAAACTCCTACTTTTTTTCTTTTTCTTGGCCGCCTGGCATGTGGGATCTTAGTTCCCCAACCAGGGATCGAACCCACAACCCTGCAGTGGAAGCGTGGAGTTCTTAACCACTGGACTGCCAGGGAAGTCCCACAAAGCTCCTACTTTCAAACACAATTAAACGCCTACTGTGTGTGCCAGACAATGATCTTTACATACATAACTCTAATCCTAATTCCTACTCTTTCAAGTAGGAATTATCACGCCCATTTTATAGAAGAGGAAACTAAGATTTACAGAGATTAAGTAACTTGCTCAGGATTATACAGCTAATAAGTAGCAGAGCTGGGATTCAAACCCAGGCATCTTCAATTCCTTATCTGGTGCTTTTCCCACTAGTCCAGTGGCTTTCCAAATATCCCAATCACCTATCTGTGCTTTATCCTAAGACCTTCAAGGAAGAGAAGACACAGAAGGGAGTCCCACTCCAACTGTTCTGGGTGAAACTGGTTTTCCCAGACCGATTAAAGCAACATAGGGGAGGTAGGGAAAGAGGCAGAGGTGAAGTGGGGTGAGAGAGAAGGGGAGAGGGGGAAGGGGGAAGGGGAAGAGGGAGAAATATGACCAAAGACAAAGATGGACATCAGTAAAGAAGTATGTGTGGGAGTTCCCCTTACAGCTAAAAATGAAACTGAGTAAGGGCAGACAAACTCTGGCCAACAAAGATGACCTCAGTCAAACTTTCTTTCCTGATGATTTCCATTTCTCCCCTGTAAACAGGAGTTAAAATATCACTTAATCACTGCTTAATTATTCTCCACAAGTTCACTGCGCTTTAACTCCTTATATTCTGACAGTCTCTATCATGCTCCTCAAACATCCAGGAAGGGAACTAAAGAAACCATCAAGAGATGGCTAAAGCTGACAAGAAAGCAGAAGGAAATTTTCAATAAGCGTAAGGCTCCAAAACCACTTCACCAAGCCGGAAGTATCAGATTAAGCTCACAGGCCACCTGTTCCTTCAGCTTTCCAATCTGACACCTACTTCATGCCATGGCGTGGCTCATGCAGGGATGCCATGAGTGAGACGCCAGACCAGATTTCACTCTGAGGGCCAGGGCTTTAAGACCGCTGGAATGTGCCCCATAAAGACGTGGGTCGTCTGGGCAGCTGAAAGCCCCCAAGGGAATTCAGTAAGGACAACTGCTTTCCCTCAGCCTGAGGTTATTAGTTTAAAAATAAATCTTGGTGACCCTCATGCCTTAAGAATCATTTGGGAAAGAATGTTGTTGAATCCAGCAACTATTTGTCCCATTAGGGTGAATGAAAGAGAGGGGAAAAAGAGAGAAATGTTCTTGCCACCCCTCTCAAGGAGTCTGATAGGACACAAAGATGAGGGAAATCCCCGGTTGGCTTCCCCAAGAACAAAGGCTTATGGACTACAGTGTATTTCTATATTTCTTATATTTGCAGATTTTAGGAAGGATGTTCATACACGTGCAAATACTGAGATTATGTTCAGTATATAAAGTATTTTTTAAAGGAAACACTACAGTGTAACTGTAAGGCAGTACGCTGGCAGGCCCCTGCGGACTGCCTGTCTTACTGAGGACAGGGATACAACCTTAGGCCTCATGCTCCTCTCCTGGAATTTGTAAACAGAAGGCAGACGGGAATAACTGTTTCCCTGACAGCCTAGGTTCTGCGGAAATCCCCTTCTCAATGATTCCCATTTCTCAACTTGATTAAAATAACTACCACCCAGATTCTTGGAAATTGCCATTTTCCTTATTCAATTGGGAGCTTTATCACTATGGCAGTGCAGTTTTTCCTTTGAGCCAAATAGCTAAAGGATTTTAGCATTATTCTCACCCAAATACTTCTGAAGACTTGAAGGTCAGTGAGAACAGCGTAAGGGTACTTCAGAAGGCAATGGCTCTCCCATTCACACAGCGGCAGGTGGAGATAACAAAGTAAACAGTGCACAGAGCAGAACTGAGACTGTTCCACAAAGTCACGTCTTGGAGCTCTCTGACAGAAGGCTGCATTACGGATGCCAATCAGAAACTGGGCATGGGCCGTGCACCTACCTTCCTCTACATGACCAAACACTCCCACCACCACCACCAGCCCCCTCTCGGTGAACAACAAAAATGTTAAGAATGTCACATGGAGTGGTTCCTGGGCCCCTCTTTGATGTTCCCTTCTTGGACAGCAAAATGATGACAGCCAGAGCCTGACACAGTTATTTGTACATTAGCCATCAATCTGGAAAACTCCTGTAGTATAAGAAACCCCATTAGGTGGTCCAACACCAGAGGCTCCACAAGTCTATCACAGCTGTTGAAGTTTTTGTTTTATTGGAGGGTTCAGTTGCTCATCTTTTTGTTTTGTTTTTAGTTTTAACAGTTTTTCTGGGACAAAGAAGAAAGGTACCTGGCTGAAAATAACCCATTTTCCTTCCTTAGGATTGAGAAAACAAGGACTACAGCTTTGAACTTTGTTACAATGTGATGTTTTGAACCAACAAAACTGAAGGAGCTGGGCAAACTCACAATGGATGGCTGGGGCAGGGTTGCAAAGGTCAGAACAACTGTATGCTCCTCCCAGCCAGAAGCTCCTGCTGCCTCAGTGTCTGAACACACTGCATAAACTTCTCCCGGGGCCTGACTGACTGCTTGATTTACATGAAGCAAGGGTTATCTTTTGCAAATCATTTTTCTCATTAGTTATTTTTTTCTGATAGCCCCCCCACCGACCCTCCGCTCAAAAGAAATAGTTAAAAAAAAAATTTTTTTTTTTAGAAAGTACCTAGCTTAATACTTACCAGTAGAAAGGGGGAGGAAAGGGTATAAAGAACTCCATTTTCCCCACCTAACCTTTTCACTGAGTAAATACAACCGGCCCTTGAGACCCTGTGAAACCCTACCTTGCCCTATTTGAGTACTAAACTAGCATTCAGTACCTTATATTTTCAGGTTTTTTCAAGGTCCCAATGAACAGCAATTCCATCTCCTCCAGTTCTGTGACCAAATCAGGACAAGAGAAATTACAGCCTCGCTGAGCTCTCTCTCTAAATACACATACTACCTTCTTTTCTCAAGTTGAACCAAGGGACCATGAGCCCCTTGAAAGCAGGGACTGTGTATTCTCAACACCTAGTCATGCACCTTGCAAAGAGCGGAATTCAACAAATGTTTGTTGACTTTGACTATCCTTCTGTGTGCCAGCTGATTCCCTACACAAACCCTCGCCCTCCTGCAACTATGGTCACCAAACTCCCTTGTCTCAAACCTCTATGCCCGTGACAGTGATTCCCAGTCCTAAAAGTCATAACACAGCTCTAAGTTTTTGTCAAGAGATGCCACATAATTCTCAAATAGATCCTTGACAAGGAACTAAATGTAACCCTCTTGAAGTTCATATTATCTAGCATTTTTGTTAAGGAAAGGAACTGAAATAAAATTAAACAAAAGAAAAGAAGTCACAATTCCCCAAAGGCTGGGAGAAGGAAAAAAAAACAGTTACAAAGGACTGCTCCCATCCAAGGCTTCAAAGGCAAGCAATGTGATTAGGGGAAAAGGAATTCAATTCCAAGTCAGGAACCTGGGTCATGACTTTAGCTTGTCAATAATCAGCTGTGTGACTTGGGGAACGTGTCCTTTGACTTCTCTAGGTGGGCTGCATTCGTCATCTATCTCTTCATGATACTGTGATTTGGGGGTTGATCCATGAACCAACTAATCATCTAGAGCTAAAACAGTGATGCATAGTAGGTATAACAAGAATTCATTTCTAACTGGCCTAACACAAGCAGAAATTTTCTATTGAAGAATGACCCAAAGGGAGAAGAAAATGAAGGAAAGAAAGGGCCCTATATGCAAGGGGTAAGAACTGTAAGTTAGCAGAGGACCAGAGCGGAGGAGAGTGGAAGCTATGACTACAGAATTAAATGAAGACTTAGAGGCCTTCCCCTCCCACTCGCGCTCTCTCCCCCAAGCCCCCTTTAAAGAATCCTGAACACTGAAAATAATTAAGAAATGCAACAAGCAGCCACACAGATAAGCATTTCGGATGAGAAGAATGCAGAGAGCTATAAAACATGTTTAGAAGAAGAAAATAAAGATTTAAAAAGTGAAATAAGAAAAACAGAAAGCACAAAAGAAGGATACTGGAGAATCTCAACACACTTGCATTGAACTACAGAAACTTGACGAGAGAGAGAAAAATAATTTAAACACATGCAGAGGTTTACTCACAATTCCATTCAGTGAGGTTTCACACCAAGGTGAGGTTATGTACAAGGTGAACATGAGGTGACAGGACTTGAATCTGAGACATCAGCAAGTCTTGGCTCCAGTGTACCTCTCCCATTATGAGCACCTTGAATCCTGAATATAATTCTAGTGTTTGAGAACACTTATCCTTTCATATAAATTTCCCCGATTGCAGGCCAACTACTTCATATGGTGTTCAACTCTCCTGGCATGTATACAAAACCGGGTTTATATACTTGGATTTATGGATCATTTGAGATATTTTTCAAGGATAATTTTGATTATTTGGGACTTTCACTTTATGTGCTAACTTTAGAAACGAACCTCCTGCAAGAGGTGAGATGAGACTTCACCTTGAGGGATGGGTGGGGGCAGACATGGAAATCCTTCCTAAAAGCTAAAGGCAATACAGACAAGGGCAAGAAAGAGACAACAAACGTAAATTTCTGTGTCACTACCTTAGCCACCCCCAGCAATCTGGGAAAGGAGGTGGTAGCTTTATAAAACAGCTCAGAGGCTTAGGGTGAGTCATTCAGTGGGTCGCTTTGCTTACTTACTTACGGCAAGGGAAATGCAGTGGCCAGGCACTTTCTCGGAGCCTCCATTAATGACACTCCCAGACCTGGTACTAAAGTCACTGGGACCAGCCCAGCCCTGAGGATGCCCCCTTTCCCTACTAACATGCCTCCTGCTTCTCCCACTGCTGTATATTTGAAGGACCAGAGGCCCCTCCTCTTTAGCTTAGTTCAGACTCTCCTGGGGCACAAGAAACCTCACTATCCTCTGTCAAAGACCAAGAAAGAAAGTCATTACCTGCTTTAGTCATGACCCACTCCCACCCAACAAACAGGAAATGCTTTTGCCAAAGAACAGTAAGTTCCTCCTAATGAAATGGATTCCCTTACTGACATTCAATTAAGGACACACTGAGCCTCTAAGCAGTGTCCACACAGAGAATAAATCTTTCCCTTTGCCTCTGACTGATAAAAAGATCATGCCCAAGGGGAATGTTTGCCTCCTTTTCACTCTAAAAAGACAAAGGCCTGACTCTGACAGCCCTAGGAAGCCACAGCTGGAATCAGGAAAATAAAGCTACACTCAGCATTTGATACAGATAGGAGTAATAGTATTTACTGAGATAGTTGTTGATATTTACTGAGCACTTACTATGTGCCAAGCACTGTTCTAAGTACTTTCTACATATTACCTCATTCAATCCTCATTAAAACTCTATGAAAATAGCACTATTATAATCCTCAATTTGTAGCTGAGAAACTCACCTAAAGAGAAATGTTAAATAACTTGCCCACGGTCACACTAAGTGATAGAGTGGGATTCAAGGACGTCTGTATGGTAGGTGCTTGGGGAACTACTGTTTTGGATGGATTTCATAAAAGACAGGAAGAAAGAAAGGCTAGTAAAAGCAATCACCAAAAATTGGACTGACTTTATTATTTTTTTTTTTTTTTTAAATCTCTTCACAAATGGGTGGCAGAGCATGATTCAGTCTCTCCTGGTTCTATTTAGCTATCTTTCCTTCCCCCAAGCACAGCACCTTCAGAGGCTCTGAAGTCTTCTCACAGCAGCTTAAGGAAAAAAAAAAAAAGAGAGAGAGAAGACAGCTTTAATCAAAAGCCCTTTTCTTCTGGCAAACAAAAGCCCTTGGTATTTCCACAGACAGACTGGTTATTCTTAACCCTAACCAAAGATTCTTTGGCAGAGAAAGAAATATGAAAATGTTAGGCTTGTTGGAATGGCTTGTGCTTTGGGCTTTTGTGTCCCACTCAGTAAAGCCAGCCCACTGAAACACAAACACAGCAGCCCCTCAGCAACTCTAGGCCAATTCCCTTAACTCCACGGTGTAGGGGGAGAGACAGCAAAGTCTCTATTCCTGGTGGTCTAACTCCTTTCTCCTCTACCTGAGAGGGAATGTTCAACAGTTTTAAAGTACACTAGGAAAACTGCATCTGAAGATACAGACACATAATGGATCAAGTTCTGACAGTGAAAGAAATGCAACACGTGGTAGGTGCAAGGGGCAGGGATTAGGCCTAACTCCGGCCCTCTCACCAACCTCTGTGCTTCTCACCCCAAGTCAACAACAATTCAGAGTTTTAGCACTTTCTTAAGTGTAACTGTTAAGATCTGGCAATTCAGTGCTTTCTCTACTTACACTGGATTTTAAAGACATAGTGTGGCCCTAAATGGCCTTAAGCAGTAGACATTTTCCCAGCAGGGTAAAGAGAAATTAAGACTATTTTATAAAATGGGTCAGTAAGGAAATAAAAAGGAGTGGGGGGACAGTCTGCCAGAAGACAAGAGGGTCTCGGCAGCACTAATCCCAGAGCTATCTGGGCTAAACTCAGAATTGACACTCCAGCCCCCATGCTTTGCATGAACATGGTAACTTCACTGTAACAAAGTGCCTGAAGCCTTTAGACCCAGGCAACAGAACCTTCCCCTTGCTGCTTTGCCAGGATATTGTGAATAAAACCACTCTGAGGCCACAGGCCCAATGGCACATCTCCTAGCAGCCAGGTCTCTGTCACAATGGGGAAAAAGAGTAGCTGTGTATGAGGAGTCCCAGCCTGGCTGTAAAATCCCCCGGAGGAAGCATCCCCAAACCTTGAGGTGTTAAACCAAGAGGTAATAAGGTCCTGTGTGGCTCAGGACTCTGAATCCTGATTGCCCTGGAAGCAGTTCCAGCATCTTGCTCCCAGGCAGGACCAAAGGCCTATAGAGTAAAAGGTACTGCCTGACCAGGCTCAAACCACTGGCAAGCTTCAAATGTCTGGCATATAGTAGGCTCTCAAATATTTGTTGAATGAATAAATTAATAAGACATTTCATCTTCAACTGCTACTCAGTTCCTTCCTACACCCAAGGGGGTGGAGGGAGCGTCAGAGAAGAATTCTAGACAGTACGGGGAAAAAAAAAACAAAAAACTTTCTTTTCCCTGCCATTCCCTGGCGATCAAGCTCTTCTGTTGCAAAGTATAATGCTCCCTTCTGTATAAAAATCATTTCTCTCCTGTTCTCCCTGAGAGTTGGCTAAGAGGCCACACTATCCTAATCGATGACAACGGTTCTTGTGTAGCTGGTGTGCAACATACAGAGTCCTCTGAAAGAAGGCAGAGCACAGTCAGGGAGACGTCCATTGCAGCAGTTCTGATAACAGCAACAACTTGGAAACAATCCAAATATTCAACATTTAGCATAATGGCTAAGTGAAACCATTATCAACATTATAATGTAAAATTATAATGACTATAAGGAAATACTAAAAAAATCCTTATAATGTCACATGAAAAAGGCATATATATATATATATACAACTAACTGAAAGAAGCCAAATATAAAAGGCCACCTGTTATATGATTCCACTTACACGAAATATCAAGAACAGGCAAGTGAACAAGCAGATTAGTGGCTGCCAGGGGTTGGGGGAGGGGAGGGGAGGGGAGGGGAGGGGAGGGGAGGGGAGTGACTGCCTAATGGGTATGGGATTTCCATTTGGGGTCATGAAAAAGTTCTGCAACTAGGTAGTCACGATGGTTGTTCAACACTGTAAATGTACTTAATGTCAATGAATTGTACACTTTAAAACTGTTACAATGGTAAATTTTATGTCATGAGTATTTTACCATAATAAAAAAACTGGATTGAAAAAAAATGTATATAGAGACCAGCATCATAATTATGTAAAAGTAAATATGGATCAGAAAGGAACACTGACAAGTCCCAACATCTGTTAAATTAAAGTGGGACTTCACTGATGTTAGATGATAAATAAAAATCAGGAGGGCTTCCCTGGTGGCGCAGTGGTCGACAGTCCGCCTGCCGATGCAGGGGACACGGGTTCGTGCCCCGGCCTGGGAAGATCCCACATGCCGCGGAGGGGCTAGGCCCGTGAGCCATGGCCGCTGAGCCTGCGCGTCCGGAGCCTGTGCTCTGCAACGGGAGAGGCCACAACAGTGAGAGGCCCGCGTACCGCCAAAAAAAAAAAATCAGGAAAGGAAAATAAAAATGCCCGAAGCATACAGCCAGCCCTAAAGTCACAATCACAAACCTGCAAACAAGTGCCTACCCAAGTGTGGGACAAGTTCCATAGCTCATCAGGCGCCAAACAGCAGGTGTGTGTGCTATGGGGTGAGGGGGAGAGGTCTCAGGCCCTCTTCAGTCCAGTCCTCTAATCCCCCTTAAAAACACTCCCTAGGGCTGAGAAACCATCTGTTTCAACAAAGCCTAGAGCCCTACGAGCATATTAACTCCTTCACTGCTGACCTCTTACAGATGGGCTTCACTCAATATTAAGTGCTTTTCATTAAAAAAAATAAATGCCTCTAAATGTTAGAATATAAGCTTTACCAGGAAAGGGACTTGATCTTGTCTTCTGGTATATCCTTAATACCCAGAATAAATCGATATCAGTGGATACTCAGTAAACTATTTGCTCGATGAATCCATTAAATGCCTCTGTCCTACAATAATTGTTTCATTTAGGCCTTGTTTTCTGAAGTCTCCCTCTTCTTTTCATTTGTCCTCACTTAAAGAGTCTGACCTGGTTTCCTCAAATTCAGTTGACCAACCAGTATTTATCTGCTTATATACAGTGTAACTGGTCTCCTCCCTATGTGGTTTACTGCTGGACCCCTGTGCATAGCCCAGCACACATGGCAGGTGCTCATAAATATTTGTCAACTGAAAGAAGGATTTGCTTTCGGTCACCATGCCTTATAAGTGCTCAGTCTCCTCAAAAGGCTTTCAGTTTCAATAGGCAGACAAAACTAGAGTGTGGGGAAGTGACACATCGACATGGACAATGGTAATCACAGACGTCTTCGAGGAGAAGAAAGACCTGCAGTGAGGCTTGAAGGAATGGATGGATTTCAGAGAAGCAGAAAGAACCAGGACACTCCAGGTAAAGAGAACCGCACAGAAAGGGCAGGAGGAGATGAGGAGGCAGATCTGTCTGGGGCTAAAGGTGTTCCAGGAAATCATGTGAGATAAGTCTTGATAAGGAGGAAGGGGGTCAGAGCATAAAAGGTCTGTCTTACTTTGGGTAACAGAAAACAGTAGGAAGTAGCTGGCAGTGTTAACTGGAAGGGAGAGACAGGACACAGGAAACAAAATACGAGGCTGTCACAGTAATTCAGGCGTGAGGTAATGAGTGACCGGACAAGAGTCTTGGCAAAGGGAATGGGGAGGAAAGGGCAAATTTAGGAGAAATTCTGAAGAAACAAAAGAACTCGATGACAGAATGAAAATGGGGGTTGATGAAGAGAGAAGAGTCAAAGATGTCTCCAGGGTTTCTGATCTCAGAGACTAGAGAATGTGGGCACAATTGTCAAAAATGGGGAAGAAGGGGGGAAACCAAGCTGAGTTCGAAGCAGTATCCAAGTATGGATGTCCTGTACGCAATTGGAAAAAGAGAGATTAAAACACTGAGAGATTTTTATACACATAATGGAATATTATTCAGCCTTTAAAAAGAAGTAAATTCTTCATATGCTAAACATGGATGAACCTTAAGGATGTTCTGCTAAATGAAATAAGCCCGTCACAGGAGGACAAATGCTGCATGATTCCACTTCTATGAGGTCTGACTACTTTAAGAAGCAGAAAGTAGAATGGTGGTTGCCAGGGGCTGGGGGGATGGGGAAATGGGAAGTTACTGTTCAACCAGTACAGAGTTTCAGTCCTGCAAGATGAAAAAGTTCTAGAGATCTCCTGTACAACAAATGTTCATACAGCTAATAAAAATTTCTTAAGAGGGTGGATTTCATGTTCAATGGTCTTTACTACAATTTTTTTAAAATTTTTAATTGAGAGATTTTAAACAGTAAAGACGGATATGGGAGTTTGCAATTTAAGAGAAAATCTGGAGTCAGAAGAAATGGCTAGAGAAAGAAAAGAAGGTCAAGAGCAGCCTACTAATAATGCCAGCTGTGTTTGTTATGTGTTTATGTGCCAGCCTTGTTAGGAGCTTTACCTATGCCATTACTTTAGCCCTCATAATTTTATGTGGGAGATATTATTATCCCTGTTTTACAGATGAGAAAAATGAAGCTCAGAGAAAGCGAGTAGCTTGTCTAAGTCACTCACCTGGTAAACATAGAAAGTAACCCAACCTAGCCTGGATCCAAAGCCCACGTTCTTCCCACCTCCCCACACTGCCTCACCCCTTAGGAAACTATGAGAGTGAGTCAGAAGAAGGAAAAGATCCAGCAAAGGCAGACAAACAGCAATCAGGTAGGTAAAGGAAAACCAAGAAATGCCCTCGTTGAAGCTAACAGAATATTTTAAATAGGCAGGGATGTGATCAACAGTGTCAAACGCCAACACTCAACATAGAACGACGTCAACACGTGAAATCTCTCTGTAGAGTCATGTAAAGATGGAGCCCTGGGCCAGGTACTGCAGCCCAGAGAACTTCCAAGAAACAAAAGTCCTACCCAGACCTAAATGGGCCTCTTCTCTCCCTCTTATCACTGACAGACACCTGGGGCTGCTGGTCTCAGCTACTCCACAGGCCTCATGCCAAGGTGCATCATCTGACCAGTCCCAGGAAATATCAACCCAAACACAGAACATTGCACAACCCGGGGTCGGGTTCAACTTGAGCTGTGGGGAAAGTGGATCTCCACTCAGGCTATAGTTCAACAAAAATTCGTTTGTTTCTAAAACCAAACTCTCTTTTAGAAGAATTTCACATGCCTGCTCTCTTTATTTCTTCTCTTATACTAGACAAATAAAATCAGGTACATACAGCCCCACTTTAGCTGCAGCCTTACCTCCCTATAAATGACCTTTCATTCTGCCGCCAGAGTTATACTTCTCCCCCACCAAAAAAACTCCTGTTTGTATCATTCCTTTGCCTTAAAAATACTGAGTGCCCCCTACTACCTACACTATTCCTTAGCCTTTTATAACAGAGGCTCAACTTTCCATTCTAGCCTAAACAACTACCCATTCTCTCCAGCTTCCTACTTCATAACACTTCTCACCTTCCCCAGAGGAAACAGAGACCTTCATGAGTCTATTCCTTTGCACACCCTGTTGTCTTCCCAGAATACCTTTTCTTCCTTTTTGACTGGCAAACTCTATCTAAGTTCAAGATTCAGCTTAAATACCAACTCCACTGTAAAGTCTCCCCAATCCCCCACCATCTGCCCCTAGTAATCACTCCACCTCTGTCCTCACAGCACTTTGTTCATATTTCTATAATAGCACCGGCCACAAATGTATTTATGTATCTCCATCCCCACTAGGCTGTGTATAGGACTGACTACCCCTCAAGAACAGGGACTGTCATTTATCTTCATATCCCCAATGCCTTGTACAGGGCCCGGCACAGAGAAGGTTCTCAACGAAAGGAAGGAAGGAGACGGATATGGGGGCTTCGAGTGAAAGAGACAGGAAGCATGAAACATTATCAGCGAGTGAAATAGTTAATTGATAACAAATTGTAAAAAATGATCTTCCACATCAAAATATTCCAAAATACATCAAACCAGGAAGTCTAAAAGGTTCCTGCCACCCCACAATGAGCAAAAGACGCTGTTTAGCAACTGGTATTCATTCAGAGGGACCATCCCCACAGTTGTTGTAACGAGGAACATACACAGTTAGGACAACTAGCCTGGGGTTTCTCTAGGAGAGTAGCCAAAAGAAACTGTGGCAGAATAGTGCAGACAAGAGCCTTACCTTTCAGAACTGCCTACTTCAAAAAAACACAAGACCAAGGATGGGGGGGAAATGATCATTTATTCTTTGTTAGCATATAGGCTCACTCTTTCAGAAAGAGGAAGAATGTAACACTCATCCACTGTTGTAACCCAAAAAAAAGCTCCATCCCACCACAGAACTAACCCACACATTTGACAGTCTAGAGTACTAACCATTACACCATGGAACCCCATATTCCCCACACATTTCAAACCAGCACAGAATGCCCCTCTCCAGCCCAGTGACAATCAGTAAGCCTAAAAATATACAATTAAGGAGGGGATAAACATTAACAGTACAAAACTGCCAAGCATCCAAAAAGTATAGGATGTACTGAGGGTCTAGGAGGTGTAAAAGGTGTTGACAGGTCTCACCCCAGAAGCATGCACACTCCTGAATTCCTTGCAGAGGAGAGAACCAACCCATTGGGACAGGCTTGCTTAAGGGCTCTGGGAATGGGAGAGGCAGGCAGTTCTCACTGGGAAGGATGCAATCCTGGGGGTGACTCAAGCCATTTTCCACCATCCTGGATGCTGTTGGGATGTTCTTATTGACCCCGGCACACAAAGCCCCACACATTCCTCCTCTTCCTCCTCTCAGTCCTCAAGCTAATCTCCAAACACCGTCTATCCAGTCTGTCATCAGCTGGAAAACCCCACATTGTCTGCTGCAGGATGTCAACTCCAAGTCAGAAACAAGACTGTACTCTCATCATGTCCATAATAATAACCCTAAGGGCTGTCAGTCCCAAGTAACAGAAGCCAATTTGCACTTGACTGCAACATGTTGATTTAAACACACAGCACCATTTCCATTTCTTCCAGAGGCAGACACCTACCATAAGCAAGCGTGATGAGACAGTAGAATTTGTCAGCCTATTTTATCAGGTTAAGCTGGCGCAATTTACTAGGTAGATAGATGCTAGCTCAGTAACAACAGCAAAAGAAAAAGAGAATCTCAACCTTGTACCAATCTGGGGTTCCAATGTGGGATCTCTATACAGCACCGATTAGGTCATTCTTGGTACTACAGTTTCCAGATCAACATTATGGATCGCTCCTGATAGAAAAGGAAAAGGTACTACAGTGGGGAGAATCAATGAAGCCATTTTTCAATGAAGGCTGGAGCTGCTGGGGAAAAAGCTTCAGAGTAAGACAGTGCAGTGATGTGATGATGACATGTGGGAGCTGCTGACTAAGTGAAAGAGATGCTTGGCACGTGTCCCATGATGAAATTAACTGGATAATAAAACAACTGAACCAGCTGGCCACTAAGCCCGAAGACGGGGCTGTCCCCGGAGGGCAAGGGCCGAGAGCTATCAGAAAGGTATTCAAAGGGTTACAGGTAACCTCAGTAGCTTTTAAAGGTGAAATAAAGTTAAAAACCAACATCCAGAGCTCTGAATATATGTATTAAGACCAGTAATTCCACTTCTAGAAATCTATCCAAAAAATATAATCAGAGATGCACAGAAAAGTTTATTTACAAGGATGTTCATTATCATATTATAGCACTGAAAAATTAGCAATGTACACGCCCCACAACTGGGGGACGTTAAATAAATGACCCTTACATTTGATGAAATTCCACACAGCTGTTAAGAAATGATATTGCAGACAAATAGTTAAAGGCATTAAAAAAAATGCTCACAAAATAATAAAGGGCAAGACAGAACTAAACTACAATGATAACAAATATATACAAACACAACATTATATATATAGAGAGAGAGATAGAAAAAGACTTGATGAAAATACGATAGAATAGGAACATAGTGATCTTTGGGTTGTAGGATTTTGGTAATTTGGGTGTTTTGTTTTTCTACTCTTTCTATAAGGACAAAATAGCACAACTATTTAATTGCGGGGGGAGGGGCGGGGGGAATCTAAGTTGTTTTTCCTAGGGTTCTTTATTAGTCACACTGAAGAGGGGAGAAAAGTCCCCCACAAAAGGCCACTTTGGGAGGGCACATGTCAGGATGTGAGGGCTTGTCCTGCTAGCCCAGATGTGCCAACTTGGAACAGGCTTCCAGGCTGGTCAACTGAGTGGATGTCCAAAGTAAAGCTGTAAGATAATGAGAAAGATGACTTGGCAAACACATCAGAACTAAGAGAACCAAAAATGAGCATGCCTCCTTAGGAGTCACCTAGTTTACTTATTCAACAACGTTGCCGCTGCCCAAAATATACCTGGAACCCCTCTTTTGGAAGTGCCTACAGACTAGTAGTACCATCTTTCCAATGTCTTCCAGAGCAGTACATTTCATTCTTTGAGACTGGAGTTAATGTTTCAAAGAGCCAATCTTGGATAATATCATTTTTTAAAATTTATTTATTTATTTTTATATTTATTCGTGGCTGTGTTGGGTCTTCGTTTCTGTGCAAGGGCTTTCTCTAGTTGTGGCAAGCGGGGGCCACTCTTCATCACGGTGCACAGGCCTCTCACTATCGCAGCCTCTCTTGTTGCGGAGCACAGGCTCCAGACGCGCAGGCTCAGTAGTTGTGGCTCATGGGCCTAGTTGCTCCGCGGCATGTGGGATGTTCCCGGACCAGGGCTCGAACCCGTGTCCCCTGCATTGGCAGGCAGATTCTCAACCACTGCACTACCAGGAAAGCCCCAGATAATATCATGTTTTGACCAAAAATTAGGTACGACTATAAAATGAGTATGGAATTTCTTATGGGCATCACAATCTGGCGCTGAAGAGAAAAACTACAAAAAGGATTTTATAAATGTATAGAGCATGGGCACCATTGTCAGAGTTATTTTGGTATTTTTCTTTTTTAAAACTGTCTTTGGTGACTACTGAAGGACATTTGGATACATGAGTTTAGTGTAATTCAGTTCTTCAAATGTTTCTTTCATGCCTAATTTATGCCAGGCACTACACTGGGTCAGAAAGATACAAGAATAAATGAGACACAGTTCCCACCTTTAGCAACAGTATAGCTAACATCTCCTGGGATCTTAATCTGTGCTATATGTTATTACATTTACTGTCTCATTTAACTGGTGAGATAAATTCTATTATCATCCCCATCTTACAAATGAAAAAAAAAACTGAGGCTTACAGAAGTTACAGGAAACTTAACCAAGAAGTAAAGACTAGCAGGAAAAATCAAATGTTTAATAAAGTAACTATACCATAATGTGATATCGTTAAAGTTAGTATGTTTAAAGTGCTATAGTAACACAGACGAGAAAGAGAGAATAAATTATATGTGGAACTGCAAACAAAACAAAACAAAACAAACAAACAAAAAACCATGGGGGGAAAGTAAGATTGAGCTAGGCACTAAAGGATAATAGAAGTTTGACACAAGGAGAAAAGGATAGTGGTCTTCCAGGCAGAGGGAACAGGACAGTATATATATGCAAAGGAAGAGAAGGGTGAAAGTACATGAGTATGTTGGGGTACATTTGCTTTAAAAAGTCAGCTATTATCCCACAGACCTACCACAAACTTTTCTTAGCAAAGGCTAGAGAACCACTTTCTCATTACTCAACCTCACCTACCTCTTTGCCTCCCTAATTAATCCCTAATTACCAGCCACAGCACAGGCCTGGGCTCTGCCAAAGGGCGGGACCTGGGCCAACAGTTCAACCTGTCGTGCCCACAAAAGTGGTGCATCTAGGCAGAAATCATTCAACAGCTGTGGGTGCTGGCGAGCTTGACAAGTAAAGGTCAAAGCCTTCCAGAGGAAACAGCAGCAACGGAATATACTGCACCTCAATCCTGGCATCAAAGCATCAAAGATTCACAGGAAATTGGAGACAGGAACTTCAAGACTTACACAATGTCTCTATTCTCCCACAGGGCTCCCTTCAACAGTTACCCACTAGATGGAGGAGTGGCTGCAAGCTGAACCATGTCAAGAAAAGCAAAGTCAGTAACTAAACAAAGAGGGGAGCCAATCACCTGCTTCCGTCAGGCCCTCCAGAATACACAAAGGTACAGGTGAAATGAAGAAGGGGAGTAGCTATTCACCATAATCAGGGGGCAGTGGGTGAAACTCAACCCAGAGGAGAGTTTGACAAAGGCCACAGTTTGTGTCTAAATGTTGGCCTGTCAACTCAGAGTTGGAGGAATACTTATCTAACACCTGTAGCAATGTTCCAGAAATGATTATAAGGACTAAACCAAAACAACTACATGCCCTCGTTACGGGCACCTCTCCCACCCGAAAAAGAGTCAGGTTCTGAGAGACAAGGGAGTTAATCAGATGCTTTCTTTGAGTGAACAGGACAAACTGCTGTATATTATACATTTTATGCCATAAAGACTATTATACATTGTATATATGTGAATGAAGGATTAGAAAACAGAACACAGCTCAAGGAGGCTAGTGTGGAGAGAGAAGATCTATTGCCCTCACTCCAAAGCACCATACTGCTGCTGTCCCTCAGAGGAAGGTACCAAGTGTGTTGGTACCCAGTCAGACTTGGGTATTCTCCCTACTTCATATGGTCCCCAGTATCAGACAGCTATACAATACAGCCATCTTGGCTGCTATACTCCCAGGCACTGTTATCTCCTTAGCAGGACAGATGACCCTGTTCTCGGGCCAGCCAAGCTTTGGTTATACCACTGTAAAGGGCCTATGTTATGGGAATATTATAAGCGCTGCATGGATTAATACAGGGAAGTGCTTAGAACAGTGCCTAGCCCATAACTAACATTTGCTGAGTGCATAATATTTTTAAGAATATCACTAGTGCTGCTGTCTTCCAGTCTCAACAATCAGTGAGATCAAGTAAGACCTGGAACCAAACATGTGGATGGGTGACTAGGGCTACAACTCCTCAGCCAGAAGGTGCCCTGATCCAGCTCATCCTGGACCAGTGCAGGCACAAGACTCACTGTGATTCAAAGAAGTCTGAGGGAGGAACAGGAGAAAGAAGAGGCAGAACATTTCGCAAATTCCGAGCACATACCAGACGCTGAACTAAGTGCATATGTCTTCTTACTTAGTGTCCACTGCAGTAAGTGTTCTGAGTTCACCTTAGACGTGCAGAGCCAAAATAACACGGCAGAGAGCCCCAGTGTCTGGGTAGGAAGAGTGGAGTGGGAGCTGCTGCTGTTGTGGTCATTTCTCTTCTCTGATTTCAGCCCCATACAGGACACTCACTATGACAGGGTACATCTAGTCTGTCACTCATTCATTCCTAGCCATGTTATTCATTCATTCCTAGTAAAAACAGGGCAAAGGAGAAAAACAAACAAACTTTATCGGTGAACTGAGAAAACAAATGATTGCCAAGCTGGTTTCAATATAACGTCTTCCAAAAGCAAAAATATATATGTAGGGTGTAACTTCAAACCTCTACAGCCCTGAGAAGAGCAAATCAAGAGCTACTTGTTCCATTAGTCCCCTGAGAAAGTCAGGAGAGTTACAGGAAACTGGGGACCAAAACAACTCCTATTTAGGGAGTAAACATCCCATGCATGTTTTATGGGAGGAGAACAAGAAGTGCCCCCGACCCCTCATACCTGCACTTTGTTCCTGAAGCACATACAGCAGAGGAAGACAGAGTTATGAGTGGTATGGTCTCCTGAGAACCTCAGGAATCCACTTAGGTCACTGCTAAACCTGATCCACATAGGCTGTGGCCATCCTATTGTGGTTCACTGCTCCTCTAAACCCTTGAAAAAAGGGGAACCAAAAGGAAAAGTTATATTAACCTCCTATAGTTTCCATCCACCGCCAATACGTCTTTAGAAAGTTCTGGCCTTTTATCAGAAGAATGACAGTAAGGATAACAGGGAATAAAACTAAATTAAGGAGATCACCGTCCAAGGAGAGGCCTAGGATTCCTACTCTGAGGCTTTTCCTCTCCTGAAGGAATATGCAGGTTAATTAAGTTTGATAACCCTTCCATGAGTTTTGTAAACACAGGGGAAAAAAGGCTCCTGCTGTTGGGTGGGCTTCATGCCCAGGAATATAGAAGGATCCCCTAAGACAGGAAAGAGGGCAAGAAAAGGGGCTCTTGTATGGGACAAGGGTACAGTCCTGCACCTTCACACAGACCGCAACAAGGCCCAGGAACTGGAAGAGTCACTGAGAAGCGCCACTGTTTTCTGTCCCCACCTGCTACCTCTTCCCAGTGAGTCTGGATAAAGCAGTTCAGACTCTTCCTGTCCTCTCAACACTTCCTTTGACAGGGAAGCAACAGTTGACGTTGCTCATTCTTGCTGAGACCTGTCTGATGTGTGATGAGCTGAGCTTGAAGAGCCCTCAACCTAAAAGCGAGAGGCTCCAGCTGTCAGAAGTTCTGAAAAAATGTTTGTATGGCATGCGGGGAGACAAGGGAAGAGAAGATAGAGATTAATGGAACAATACTTTTTAGTTGTATATCCCTTTGTAGCAAACAAAGCTCTTCATGTATATGTTCTCTTAGAAACTGTCCTTCTACAGATAATGAAAGAAAGTAAAGTATCTATAGACCCCGGCAGGATGTGAATCCAGATCGCCTGCCATTCCCCTCAACCCTGAAGGAAGCAACTTTACCCTTTTCCTCTATTTCCCCTGACTCTCTCCACACCCCATGGTCACTCTGGATCCAGAACCCTGACTGCCAATGGAAGAGGGATGGTTTGAGCACCTTCCTAAGAGATGGAAATAAAACTACCTCTTAATAAGAAAAAGGGAAGTAAAAAGAGTTCATTCATTTTCCTCCTTAATAGCCAAAAAGAGTCTTGCATTATCATACCTGGGAGCATTTTTCTCATATATTATATAATGAGTGAAAAGTCTGCCAACCATGCAAAGCAAACACTAATCCCCTTAAATACTATTTTAGTAAAAAGCTGTCCCCTTTAAAGTCACTGATTTACCCTTTACAGTGGCGTCTCTGCCCTATCAACCTGCATTCCTCCTCCCCTCCACAACCATTCCCGACTCCCTGTTATCTCCAGATGGGGCTCTGACTCACTGTAGACACAGGCAAGTGGAAAATCTGGCCCAAGAACCCCAGCTACACCTAGGTGAGGCCGCAGGGTCCAAAGCAGGAGCCCTCCACCCACCCTGCCGGGAGCGCCCTGAGCGCTGCTGAGTTCAAGGGGCCGAACGTGGCTTCAGTGCCCATTCAAGCAAAAGAACAGGCTGCGGCTGGAGCAGCTGAGAGGATTCCCTCCCGTCACCCACTACTGCGTTTACAAACTCTATCCCTTCTATGTAATTGCCCAAACACAGAAAAAACTATGGCCAGCTCTGAGTCAGAGGCCTTTCTAAGCCCCTAGGGATTGATGGAGAGTAAAGATCCCATACAACACACACCACAGCAAGTGTTCACACAAACAGCAAGGACAAAAGGCAGGGAGCCAGAAGCCCTGGAATACCTCTCAGGTTGTTGAGCCCCTCCAGGAACTTCTGGTACTTGTAAGCGTTCATGCCCCGGGCCTAGCTGTGTTGGGCTCAGTGGCTGGAAGTAGGCACCATGGCACAGTGACAGCTGAGAAGGGAGAGCTCCACTGCCGTCTCCTAGCCCCCAAGAACTGGACTTTGACCACACTTGCAAGTGACGTCACCAGAGGAGCCTCATTACATTACAGCCCTTTGTGCGCCCTCATTTGTTGCAATGAGCGGAAATACCTCCCCAGGAGAGGCCAGCCCCTCCTTTGTGCAAGTCGGGAGACCGCAGCAGCCCCTGCCTATCATCTGCCACCTCATCTGCTACCTTCTCTTTAGACCCCAGCCCAGGCTCCACTGGGATTACTGCTCCTCTGGTTTAAACTCTAGGGAGAGAGGCTTAAATGCTTCTCAGGACACCAGTTAGGGGCTCATCTAACATCTGAGAATGAACCTTTTAAAGGGCCACACTCACGACAAGAATGTCACAACACGAGTTCCTGGGCAAATATCACATGGCAATGAGAAAGGTTTTACAAAATAAACAACTAACTCCGCATTCTGCTCACAGCAGTCACGTTTACAGACTGGAATACAGCTACACACGGAGGAGACACTGCATATGAACACAGTCCAGAGAGAAGCGGAAACTGTTCTGGGACGCCACGCCCCAAATGCTAAAAGCCCAATTCAGGGAGGCAAGATCTTCCCCAAAAGCAACAAGGGAGAAAATGCAGCCCAGACACCACCTGCATTCTCCCCATTCTGGGGGACTGTTTCACTCAGCTAACTTGTTTTTAGTTTGCTTTAGTGATGTCAGTAGCTGATGCAAATTTCCTTCTACTCCATCAGCCTCAAAAAGATGACTAACCCCACAACTGTCACAGGCTCTGAGGATAAGCTACACAGATTACAATTAGAGGAAAAAATTAGCAAATTTCTTCAAATTCCTTACCATCTTTAAATTTCTTAGCATCTTTGTTGTAAGGCAAAGCAGTTCATCTGCATTGTTATATTCGTCTTTGAAAATGTTTTTATGAAAGTTAACATGTTAACATACATATGAAAGTATGTAATTTTTATTTACAGATGAGAAAATACACAGAGGTTAAGCAAACTATCCAAAAGTCACACATCAGGCCAATAAGACAGCATGATAAGGACATACATTTCCCAAACCTGAGCTAAGTATCCACGAGCAACAACCAAGTCAGACTCCACTGAACAGCCCCTCATAAGACAGACACCCCTCTCCCAGGTCTGAAGTTTTTCAGAGTAACCTGCCAGGCAGGCTGCCATTCAGTGACCTGGAAGAACTCACCGTGTGCCAAATACAATGTTCCACAGAACTCCCAATGATGCAGGCTGGATGCAGGTGGAGACACTGTGTAAGTAGCATTGTGAAAACAAAGAGAAAAGGGAGTATGTCTACTTGAAAAGATCAGGCTAAATAAAATTAACAGCTACTAAGATAACGGAAAGGGAAAATCTCTGGATAATAAAAATAACCAACCCAAGCTTTTGTGCCTTCCCATGCTACTAATCAGTCAACAGTGCCAACAAGGTAGCCAGCCACTGTGCAGATCTTGAGTGTTAGGAGTCACGGGGCACACAACACATGGTTTCTTTTCTAAAAGAACCATTTAATGGGCAAGGTTAAAAGGGAGTTTGAGGGCTTCCCTGGTGGCGCGGTGGTTGGGAGTCCGCCTACCGATGCAGGGGACATGGGTTCGTGCCCCGGTCTGGGAAGGTCCCACATGCCGCGGAGCAGCTGGGCCCGTGAGCCATGGCCGCTGAGCCTTCGTGTCCGGAGCCTGTGCTCCGCAACGGAAGAGGCCACAACAGTGAGAAGCCCGCGTACCGAAAAAAAAAAGGGGAGTTTGATGCTTACAGAACATAACAGACAGTGGGAAACAGTAAACACATACACGCACGACACCAAATATCGATTCTACAACATACTACTGTGAGACTCAAAGTGTCTTTGAGGTCACCTAGTCCAACAGACCAGGTGCCTTGGATTCCTAATCTGTGAAATGAAGCTGTGGATGAGAAAGTCAAACATTAAACGACAGTTCAGATCACATATGTCTGTTTCCTGTCTTTATTCTACTATTTCCCCTGGAAGAGTATGGATAAGAGAGCACAGTGGAAATAACTTTGGTTACAGAGTCAAGATACCTGGATTCCAGAGTGTATCTCTAGATCCCACTTTGCTGTTAACTATGTGAGCAGGAGCTCCAAATTCCTATAAAATGCTAGTTCTTGTTTTGTTTTGTTTTAGGCCACAAACTCCAGTCAGAATATGATGAAAACTAAAGATACTCTCCCCTAGGAAAAGGCACACATTCACCTACCTACAAACTTTTGTTTACATGTAGATATAGGGGTTAGTGAACCATAGGTAAAGAACCTCTGAACTGATTACTAAGACCTCCTCTGTGTCAAGATCTGAGAGCAATTAACATAGAACAATCTGAATATAAGTACTGAAAAGAACAAGGCGTAAAGTAATGATCTATCAGCAGGGGAAGAGCTGAGCCCCCTTCCTTTAAAGCGCCTGTAAAATTCTATCTGAGACTCCTCCCACCTAAGGGAGGAAAGCAGCCCAGACAACAGGAATCTAACAGCAGGAACAACTGACTTTTAAAATAGCCACTTGAACTAAGTGCATTTAAAAGGCAACACATGCTAGTCTGTCATTTCCTCTGTGTGTTTCACCATTGAAATTGTTTAGTAACATTTTATCAGATAAAAATTAAACAAAAAAAAGGATGTTTAGAACTATGAGGTGAGTGATGGTTCCAACTTGAGGCTCTTGGGAAGGGGGAAGGGGGGAGGGGGGACAGTGGCCCAGACTCCAGTTGTTTTCTTGCACACCAGGGACCTTTCCCCAGAATCAGAGCATTTCAAAGCACCACAGTCCAACACTTCTCTGTGCTCCTCGTGGCCATTCATCTTTTATCCTCATAGGTCCCATGATGGCGGACAGTGAGAGGTAACCTCGGGTGGTAAGAGAGAGTCTGCCTAAGTTCCAGACAGAGACAAGACAAACGTGAAAGGCTCAGAATCTGGCAGTCTAACAGGCACTCTGGCCAGCTGCTGACAAGGGGGAGCCCTGCTGTCTCCAACAGCCTCTACAAAGGCGCAGACACCAAAGAGCTTAGTGGAGCTTGACTGAATGCAGATCAGGAAGTCCAGACTTCAGTGCATGAGGTGTGGTCCTCAGGGACGCCATGACAGGACAGTGACAGGATGACAGCTAAAAAGGAATTACCTGCCCTGCCCTCGGGTGGGCTCAGGGACGCCAGAGCCCAGGTAGAGAGAAGACCTGAGTCAGATTCAGGATATTACTCCTGAAACAGGAGGGCAAGTCCGCCAGCAGAGTTTCAGCTGAGGAGAAAGTTCGAGGCCCAGAAGGAGAGAACAAGTCCTATGCTGGAGTTCCCACAGTTCCCCAAAGCCTCTAGAAATCAAGACCTTCCATATTCCTTTGAGGCAACCTTTCTCTTAAAAACAAAGGTTGTCCGCCGACAAGGCGCCCTCACGTCATCAGGATCAGTGACACTAAATATGCACAGTCAGTTAAGGAATTCACCCATTCCACACAAATCTGCGGCATACTCACCATGCACCAGGCCCCAACCTACGTGCCTGGAACACGGAACTCAGAGCCTAAGGAGAGAGCAGAAGGAAAAAGGAAGGAAACTGTCTCCTCAGACTCAGAGAAGATAAGGGTCACGGGTGGTCAAAGTGAAGGCCCAGCTGCCATTCTCAACACCAGCCCTGATAGAGACATGAAAGGTAATGCTGCTTGGGACTTCCCTGGTGGCGCAGTGGTTTGGAGTTCGCCTGCCAATGCAGGGGACGCAGGTACGATCCCTGGTCTGGGAAGATCCCACATGCCGCGGAGCAACTAAGCCCGTTCGCCACAACTACTGAGCCTGCGCTCCACAACTACTAAAGCCTGTGCACCAAGAGCCTGTGCTCCACAACAAGAGAAGCTGCCACACCGCAACGAAGAGTATCCCCCGTTGGCCGCAACTAGAGAAAGCCCGCGTGCAGCAATGAAGACCCAACGCAGCCAAAAATAAATAAATTTTAAAAAAAGAAGAAAGGTAATGCTGCTTAAAGACATCATTTTCTTTGAGGCAGGACTGACACCCTGACAGCCAGTTGCTACCGTTACCCCCAAGCAGCTGCTGACCCAGGAAGACAACAAAAATGTTTCCAGTGACTTAAGAAGCCAGTAACAAAAGCAGGTGCCAGGTTCACAGTCCTATTCAGGGAGCAACAAAGATCACTTTCTTCATTGTCTCTCCTGGCAGCAGTGTCTGATGGAGCACGGGGTTGAATTACACCTTGTCCCACTGGTCCTATACAGAGAAAATGAGTTTACTATCTGAAGAAGGGTTGTCCCCAGGGCCAAGGCTGTCTCTGCAGGGCTGAGGAACTGAAGACAAAAGAAGTCAGATCTCCTGCTTAGAAGGAAAGGACTGAAAGGTCAAGACAAAGGGAAGCTGTAACGGGAACTAAGAGCGGGTCCAAGGAGTTCTGCCCACCCAAGGAGTTCTGCCCACCCTGCACTCGCCTGTGGCCTAGAGAGGTACTTTGTGTGGTCAGACCTATACTAAGGCCCGACAACAGGCTTAAAGGGGGTTTGTGCTTTAGGCCACGGACCCTCAAACCAGCTCCCTCTCCTTGATCCTTTTCTTCTTGGCTGTGTGGTCCATGGAGAAATGGGTGAATCCTATGCATCCTCTCCTCCCTACCGTGATTACATAATAGTACAAGTCCAAACAAAGTAAAAAAAAAAAAAAAAAAAAAAATGAGCAATTGGGAGGGAAGGCAGAAATACCTGCTTCTAGGGTGAATCTGAACCTGCATGACCTCAGATTATAATAGCCCCAACTGAAACTAGGTTTATAAATTCATAAAATAATGTAAAAACCTCACTGCTGGGCACTCTGAGGACCTACAAAAAAGGTCAGAAGCAAGAGTCACCTACCACTGGAACAAGGTTAGAGGTCTCCAGCAGAGAGATGGGAGGGAAAGAAATTTATTTCAACAAAAGGCTACTGAAACAGCTACAGGTATGCAGGTGTAATAGAGATCAACAGCTTCCCCCCTCCAAGAACAGTTTCTCTCATCAACTCCATGAGGACCCAGACACAGCTGCACCTCCAAGTCAGTTAAAGGTAAGCGCCTGCTAAGGAGAACCACATTTAGTTATTCTGACAAAGCGGGGTGGGATGCTGTGCTTCTGGCTCAATTCACCTGGGCTCCTCCACCAGCAAATAAAAAAAGTCTCCAAAAAGACGGGCCACCAACTTCCGGTAAAATTTCTTTGTTGCTTTTGAGCAGAGAAAGGAAGCAAAATAAACATTTTTGAGAGTCAGATTGCAGGTACTAAAAATAACACACTGGAATTCTCCTCTGAGGTTGTCTTTTGCTAACAATGAGGTTATACATATTTTTTTAAGTTCAAGATAGACTGCTTAGTGGTGACTCTAGGATGGCAGGGTATGAGTTCTGAGAAACTTCTTACTCTGAGTCTAAGGTAACATTCTGTTGGAGTGCTCTACAATGTTAAGGAGGTACTAAAAGCACCTAGCAGACAGAACCTCGATGAGGGTGTCAGCACAACACCTGTTTAATGAGTAGTGGGTACACATGTAGAGGATACATATGTATATGCTACAGGATCATCTATACTTGTTTATATGCTTGAAACAGTCATAATAAAAAGTTAAAGCAATGCATGAAACTATCCATCAAAGTTACAAATATGCATACCCTTTGATCCAACAGTTCCACACCGAAGAATTTTTCCTAAAGGTATACATATGTAAAATGACAAGTGTACAACAAAGTTTTTCATTTTAGCATTTTGTAAGAGCAAAAGATTAGCAGCACCCTTAATGTCCATCAATAGGGAACTGGCTAAATAAATAATAGTACATCCATTCAGTGAAATAATAAGCAAGGAGGAAAAAAAGGTCTATATGTGCTGATATGGATTAATCCTCAAAATACAATAAGTAGGGCTTCCCTGGTGGCGCAGTGGTTGAGAGTCTGCCTGCCAATGCAGGGGACACAGGTTCGTGCCCCGGTCCGGGAGGATCCCACATGCCGCAGAGCGGCTGGGCCCGTGAGCCATGGCCGCTGAGCCTGCGCATCCGGAGCCTGTGCTCCGCAACGGGAGAGGCCACAACAGTGAGAGGCCCGTGTACCGCAAAAAAAAAAAAGGATACAATAAGTAAAACAAAATGTCAGAACAGTGTGTATAGTACCTCTCATTTACGTTTTTGAAAAGAGGAAGGAGGAAGAATATTTAGAATTGAGATTCCACAAAGACAGGGATTTTGTCTTCCCTGTGGTGCAGTGGTTGAGAGTCCGCCTGCCGATACAGGGGACACGGGTTCGTGCCCCGGTCCAGGAAGATCCCACATGCCGTGGAGCGGCTGGGCCCGTGAGCCATGGCCGCTGAGCCTGCGTGTCCAGAGCCTGTGCTCCGCAACGGGAGAGGCTGCAACAGTGAGAGGCCCGCGTACCGCAAAAACAAAACAAAACAAACAAACAAAAAAAAGACAGGGATTTTTATCTGTTTTGTTCAGTTTGTCCCCAGAGCCTAGCATAGTACCTAGCACATGCTAGGTACTCAATAAATATTTGCTGAATTAATTCCTTAATTCATAAGATATGTGAATGAATTCATAAGATATGTAAATGCACATATCTCTGGAAGGAAGCACAAGAAACTGATAAACTGACCGTCTTCAAGGAGAGGGAAAAGGGTGGCTGGGGTTAAAAAAAAAAAAAAGGCTTTTCACTATATATCCTTTTGTACCTTTTGAATATTCAATTATGTGAACATGTTGCCTAGCTAAAAAATAAATGAGCATTTAAAAGCCAAGAATTTCAGATTCTGAATCCTGACCCCAGCACTGCCGCTGACCACTGAACCTTCTCAAGCAATCATTCATACAATCAACAAGCCTAACCTGTGTGTCTGCCTTGGGCCAAATGTGTAGAGTGCTGAGGATGGAGATGAAGAGCTCAGAGCCTCTTTCCTCAAGTAGCCTACAATCTAGTGAGAGAGACGAGCAAGTGAACCAAACACAACAGTGAGAGGCCCACGTACCGCAAAAAAAAAAAAAAAAAAAGTTTGATATGGATAGCGTGCAGGGTACACTCTGCCCTGGAAGAAGGATGGCAGGACATGTAAGCTTTGCATGCCATGCTAAAGAAACCGTATCTCATCCTAAAGACAATGGAAAGCCATTGAAAGGGTTTAAGCTTGGGAATGACTTTTTCTATGATCAGATTTTAATTCTAGAAAGAGCATTTAGCAGCAGTGAAAAGGAGGGAAGCAAAACAGAAGGGAGGGAGACTAGTTAGGACACTTATGGTTGTATGCTGAGAAATAATAGAATCTGAACTAAGAAAGTAGTACTGAGGATGGGAAGAAATGAAGGAATGTTAGAGTAAAATTACACAGCATTTGATCACTGTTTGAGTTAGGGTGGGGTAGGGTAGATGGACCAAGAGAGGGAAGACTGTCAAGTCACTTGTGTGACTGGGTAGAAGACAATGCCTTAAATAAAGGGAGGAATAGCAGGTTTCCTGGAAGGAAGATGAAGGGTTCAGTTTGGAACATGTTGAGTAAAAGATACCTATACAGTATCCAAAAGAAGTCCTCCAGCACTCAGAGACACATGTCTGGAGCTCAGGAGAGAGATCAGGCCCAACAGTTGAAGCCATGAGTATGAATAAGGTCACTCGAGAACACTATGTAGAGGGCCAAAGACAAAATCCCAGAAAGCACCTTTATTTAATGGAAGATAAACCTGTAAACGAAGGAAGAAAATCAGGGAAGGATGAGGTCATAAAACGTTAAAGATGGAGAGCTTTCAAGGAGGACGGAGTGTTTCATTGCATGGTGTCAAGTACCACAAAAAGGTCAGGTAAGATCAGGGCTGAAAAATTACCATTGGATTTGGCAATTAGGAGATGACTGGTGACCTTAACAACAGCAATTTCAGGAGAGCAGAGGGGGTTAAAAGCTAAAGGTCAGATATCTACTACTCTTAAGAATCTTGGGGGAAACAAAGAACAAGTAAAAGAGGATTCTCACTTAACAGCTCCTGTCTTCCACTTCCCCTCCCATAATATTGATATATCTGAGGATTATTTTAAGAAAAATAAGTAGGAAAATGCACAAAAAATAGTGTTTGCACTTTATTAGTTGTTAGCTGTAGAATGATAATAATCCAGTGTATTAGTACTACTACATTAAAACTGGTTCCACTTACTCCATAAATCACCAAACATTTTGGGACACTTATGTGCCAAATACAGAGCTGGCAATGTTGGAGATAAAATGGAGTTTACAATATAGTCCTCAACCTCTAGGAGCTTCCAATCTTGCAGAAGAAAATAAAGCATACGTACAAATAGGATGTTAAAGTACAATATAAATGATACTTTAAAAAATTACCACTAGATTTTAGGAAACTAGGAACTAACTTCCAGTGGGGTGATCGAAGAAGGTTTCCTAGAGGACTTTGGGGTGGGTTATGAACAAGGGGTAAGATCTGTACAGCAGACACAGTGAGTGAAGACGCTCCAGAAAGACAGTCTTGTTGGGCTTCGATGTGAGGAGGTGGCTGGAGAGGATGCTGGGAAGGTTATTATGGAGGGCTTTAAAGATCAGGCTGAGGAGACTGAGCCCGGCCTCTCTCCTGACTGCTGCTCTGCAGTGCCTGCTGCCTGTGGGGCATTTCCACTCGAGCATGCCACAGCAGCTAGAACTCAAGTTATTAAAAGTGAATCCACATCTTTCCTCCTCAAATCAATGCCTCCTTTGAATTTCCCCCTTTGAGTAATGGCACCATCCTTTGCTCAACCCACTATCAAGTCCCATCGGTTCTTCCAAATACCTCTCAGTCACCTTCTCCTTTATTCAATAGTCAACCTCTCCTGTCTAATTCTCACTACCTCTCACCTGGATTGCTTAAACAGCCTTAAAAAGAAAAAAAAAAGGACTTCCCTCCTTCTCACCCAATCCGTGTTGCACGTGCTGCTAGATCAGTCTTCCTAAAACACAGCCTTAATTCAATCATTCCAATAGATAAAACCTCTGACAGAAACACAAAACCTACCACAGGCAGAAAAAATCTCAATGAAGTATAAAACCTCAACCACATGGTACAACTTTTATGGAGAGGGGTTTAGCAAATTGTACCTAAAAAATTTTTAAGTGTCCAATAACTTCTGACACAGCAACTTCACGCCTAGGAATTTATATAAAGGAAGTGTGGTTAAATGTGCAAATACACACACACACAAAATATATTCATCCCATTGTTTATAACATCAAATGATGCAAAATTACCTAAAAGTCCAACAATTAGGAGGTCATCTCAAGTCTCACTGCACCACACACAGGAATATTGACAACAAGGTAAACTATGATAAGAATACATATTTTTGACACTGAAAGATTTTCACCATACAGTAAGTGAAGAAAACAAGTTACAAATAGTATATTTTTACAAAATGTGTATTTATATGTATACATTTGCAGAAGAAAATGTCTGAAGGAAAATACAGCAAAATACTTACAGTGGTTATCCAGAAGTGGTGGGATTTTAGGTGAGTTTAATTTCATAGTTTTGTTTATTGTTTTATAATTTTCATACAATAAACAAGGGTATTTTGTGAAATAAAAAGAGTAGAGCAGATTCTACCACAGCTAATATCCAACAGCAGCATAGCTCTTTTAGACTTTCCAAACATCCTTTATCTAGAGATAGCAAGACCTTTGTATACAATTCAACCAACCCAACAATTCAACCAATTATTATAGTACCAAAAAAAAAAAAAAAGGAAGAAGGCACGGTCTGCCCTCAGTGAACTCATGGTTCATGGTCTAGGGGAGCCAATTACACAGACAACTGTAAAACAAGACAATAGGTACTATCACAAAGGGATGTATAAAGTACCATGAAAACTCAGATGAGGAGGTAAGTTAAATTTTTCCTGGAGAGAAGGAAAGAAGCTGGAACATCATAAAAAGCTAGTTCATTTTAGCTGGGATGAAGATTACTTAACAACAAGAATAGGAGTTTGTGAAGCTGATAAAATGGAAAGAACATCCAAGGCACAGGCAACAACATAAACAAGGGATACAACTGAGAATCATACCCAAGCCAAGTCTGAACTTTACCTTGTGTAAGAACAGAAGGCAGTGAGCATTGGAGTTTTTAAGAAGAGCTACGGCATGATCACTGACAGCCAAAGATGATGAGTGCCTAAAACAGGGCAATGGCAGGACATGAAAGCAACTTAAGTGTCCATCAACAGATGAATGGATAAAGAAGATGTGGCACATATATACAATGGAATATTACTCGGCCATAAAAGGAAACGAAATTGAGTTATTTGTAGTGAGGTGGATGGACCCAGAGTCTGTCGTACAGAGTGAAGTAAGTCAGAAATAGAAAAACAAATACCGTAGGCTAACACATATATATGGAATCAAAAAAAAAAAAAGGTTCTGAATAACCTAGGGGCAGGACAGGAATAAAGACGCAGACATAGAGAATGGACTTGAGGACACGGGGAGGGGGAAGGGTAAGCTGGGATGAAGTGAGAGAGTAGCACTGACATATATACACTACCAAATGTAAAATGGATGGCTAGTGGGAAGCAGCTGCATAGCACAGGGAGATCAGCTTGGTGCTTTGTGACCACCTAGAGGGGTGGGATAGGGAGGGTGGGAGGGAGACGCAAGAGGGAGGGGATATAGGAATATATGTATACATATAGCTGATTCACTTTGTTATACAGCAGAAACTAACACAACATTGTAAAGCAATTATACTCCAGTAACGATGTTAAAAAATGAAAATAAAATAAAATAGGGCAGTGGGTCCAGCCAGGATGGATGGGAGGGAAAGGATGGATGTGGAGATGTTTCTGTGCTAGAACGAATAGAACTTAGTGTCAGATGTGGAGAACGAAGGAAGACAAAAAAACAAACAAACCTGAATTTCCCAGCTTGGGCAAACAGGTAGAGAGTGATACTGGTATCTGAGATAGTGTATATATCCAATAGGAAGCGAAGCAGGTTTGGGCAGGGAAAAAAAGGGGGATGAGGATAAACTTGGTTTTGGATACATTACCTTAGAACTTCTATAGACTTCAAAGTGGAAAAAGGCAATAGTCATCTGGAATACAATTCTGGACCTCAGGGGAAAGTTCATATTCAGGGATTTTGATTTGAGAGTCATCATTGTACACGTAGACAATGTTGATAAATGAAATCACCAGAGTAGGTAAACTCGTCCAGGGAGAGCACACAATGAAGGGAAAAAAAGAGGCCCAAATATAGTGTCAAAAGCTGTGACAAGGGACTTCCCTGGTGGTCCAGTGGGTAAGACTCCAGGCTCCCAATGCAATGGGCCCATGTTCAATCCCTACTTGGGGAACTAGATTCTGCATGCACGCCTCAACGAAGATCCCGAGCACCACAACTAAGATCTGGTGCAGACAAAATAAATATAAATAAATAAATTTAAAAAAAAAAAGCTGTAACAAGGTCAAACATGAGAACTGAAAAGAAACAGTGAATTCTGAAGGTAGGTCATCATAAGTGAGAGCGACTTCAGCTGGGCCGATGAGCACAAAAGCCATGCTATCGTGGGTCAAGATGACTAAAGGAATATAAGAAAGGCTATTAAAGAGGTTTAGGGGTTTAAAAAAATAAAAAGCAGAGTTAGGTCGAAGAAGAGACAGCTTAAAAGATGTTTCTTCCTTAGGATGGAGAAAACTTATGAAGAGTCGTTAGGTGGGGAGACACTAAGAATACAAACTATGTACATGCCCAGAGGACTGCCTCTGAAACAAGAGGGAATGAGGTGAGGACTGGGGAAGATTACAGATAAGCTGAGACACAGAGCTGTGGACAGTAAAAGGCTAAATGGCTTGCTGAGAGTTTACAAGGTGGGGTGGAGCACCAAGTTGAAGGAGAGTGGTGCAAGTCTGGAATAGCTGCTGTAAAGGAAAAGGAATGGGAGTCACCCAGGAGAGAACAGAGAGATTTCAGGGCAGGGTTGAGAGTCAAGCTATGGCTGGAGCTCATGAACCTGTGAAGGAGCCCGTCAGCACAATGCTATGCAGCAGAACTCAGCAGCTCCGTGGGGAAAGTGAACATGGGTCCGGCTCTGCCAGGAAGGACAGGAAGGTGTGGCAGAAAGAAAGAGACCTGAGAACGTCAGTGCAAGAGTGGCCATGTAGGACAGATGGGAGGACAATGACACCACGAAGAGGCTGAGAGACTACGAAATAAGCAGAGACCAGGCTTCCTGGGCATAAAGGGATGGGACAAGTGGAAGAAAGGAGGTTGTCACCAGATTCTGGGATTCCTAGGAGGAGCGGGGGCAATTTCAGGTCACCTCAAATCTCTTCCCCAAGAAACTTAGCCATCTACAAGACCAACATTGATGCCATGCTGCCTTCCAAGCCCTGCTCTGATATGTAAACTAGTTCTTCAAATGGGACTGACATCTCTAAGGTTATCAGAAGGAATTCCAGGGAGAGAGTGGCAGGGTTGAATTCTTCTCCTAAGCATCTTCCTTCCTGGACTTTAAGATTTGATCTGTATCTCTGGGTGCAACATCAGTAACTCTTCTTTTTATTAATAGGGCGATTTGGGAGTTGTCATGTGTGTGGAGTTGCTGAAAATAAAAGTTTAGGCAACGGCCCAATTGCAAGTTTAGCAATTCCCCCAGGGCCCTAGAGTCAGCTGATATAGGACAAGAGTCACTGTCCATCTCATGTCAGGGCCTTGGATCCTTCCCCCAGTTCTAACTTACAACTCTAAGGGTGACAACTCGAGCATAATAATCATATTCAACAGGGAAGCAGAAGTTGGAGGTCTGGTAATAAGGTAAGTGACATCCAGGGAAGAGAAAAGTGAGTTCACTTCCTTTCACTAGCAAAAACTGAATCTAAACCTTGTCTCACAAGGACAGGAAAACCTAAACAAGCTACTCACTTGTTCCCTAAAGATCTGGGCTCCCATCCAGCTTATTATCCCAGCCTGTACAAAAGAAAAAGATACAAATCCTCTCAGAGGGGCTACAAATGAAGCAGAATACTGTCACCAGAAGGGACTGCTGGCTTATAGCGCTGACTCACTGTAAGAGCCCCAACTTCCTTTCAAGCCTTCGCCTATCACCCAAAAGACAAAGGGTACAATCATTATAAAAGGCTCTCTCTTACACTAAAGTACATCGATGGAAGAAACGAGCATTCAAGGGTGGCTGCCTATCTTCATAAGCTTCTGGAACTTGGCCCCCACATCAGCCTGGTCAGCCGTTCCATTGGGACTGAGGTGGGTGGGCCCTGCTATGCGAGACACAAAAAAGTAACTCCCAATGTTTGTTTAATGCAGCTCTGGTTCACCTTCACTCAGGTCACCGCCTTCTTCTGCTCACAAACACTTAGTTGTCTCTGAAAAGTAGGTCATCGCCTTGTGGAACAAGCTGGAGGGGGAGCTAAGACCCAGCCTATCACTCCAACAGGCCTGGAGAGGCCCGGGCCGTGTCTAGGAGACCAAGACCAGTCAATGGTGCACCATGCCGAGAGTGCTCCAGGCACTGCAGGAGGCATCCTGGCTACCGCCATTCCTGGGTGGTGATTCAGCAGGCTGGCGGAGCAGAAGACGCCCGGGATTTGAGGGTGAGGCTCATGTCGGCCCAAGGAACACCTGTCCCACTGTGATGGCTAATACGGTGTCCCTGATCATCCCTGAATGGAGGGAGCAAGAGGTGAACAACGAGACTGCTAAGCTCTTCCCCGCGGCCCATACGGTCCCTCTGTAGAATACCAAGCATTGCTCAACCATAAATGGAGCTGTCTGGGCTTCTCCCCACTCCTTCTCCCAAATATTTTCTTCAGGACACCCAAAAATAAACACTGCTCCTTCCTTACTCATGAGCTAGAGAGAGGCACATTCTTAGCACTGTAAGCTGTCACCTGAGCATGCCCGACAAAGGGGTTAAAGTTTTTAAGCAGGATACATCTTGTTCCTAGGCCCAAATACTCCATCCATCCATAATTCTGAGGGGGGAGAGACTCCCCGTCAATCCTCCTCCAACCCCTAACTGGCTAGTTCACTAAATATAGGATATGGCTTCAAAGTCGAAAAGAAGGGGCCCAGGGAGATGAGGCAACAGAGGGCTGGCAGTTGGGGAAACAATTACCAGAGGGTCAGCTGTCCAGCTGGCGCTGGAATCTGAAAACTTCCAAATCTAACAACTGCCTTTCTCAGCAAGAATCAAAAGTATGTGAATCAGCTGTGGAGGATAAAGGCTGCAGAGCCCAGTTCCAGAAGCCAGTAGCAAACCACTTCCTTAGCCACTGTTCCCAACAAAGAGTGAACTGCCAGCAGCTTCACCTTCAGACCAGCTACCAGCTCTAAGCAGAGAAATGGGAAAAGGAGTTAGTTCTCCCTCTGGCCGACAGAGTGCAAGCAGCTCTCTCTCTCTCCGTCTCTTTCTCTGTGTCTCTCAGTCTCTCTTTCTCTGTGTCTCTCAGTCTCTCTCTGTCTCTCAGTCTCTTTCTGTGTGTCTCTCTCTCTTTCTCTGTGTCTCTCAGTCTTTTTTTGTCTCTCAGTCTCTATGTCTCTCAGCCTCTCTTTCTCTGTCTCCCAGTCTTTCTCTGTGTCTCTCAGTCTCTCTTTCTCTGTGTCTCTCAGTCTCTCAGTCTCTCTTTCTTTGTGTCTCTCAGTCTCTCTTTCTCTGTGTCTCTCAGTCTCTCTTTCTCTGTGTCTCTGTCTCTCTTTCTCTGTGTCTCTCAGTCTCTCTTTCTCTGTGTCTCTCAGTCTCTCTTTCTCTGTGTCTCTCAGTCTCTCTTTCTCTGTGTCTCTCAGTCTCTCTTTCTCTGTGTCTCTCAGTCTCTCTCTGTATCTCAGTCTCTCTTTCTCTGTCTCAGTCTCTCTTTCTGTGTCTCTCAGTCTCTCTCTCTCTGTGTCTCTCTCTCCAACACCCCCACCCCCAATTCTCTGGTTGTAAAACGGAAACCATTGACCGCCCCAACCTCCCTCAATTCTGTGTAATTTTCCATTACCTCCTCGTCCCGGGTACCTCTCCTCCTCCTGTTCCCTCACTGCTTCTCCAGCCCCACAGCATACACACACTTCACCTCTAAGGCCCTTGACAGTCAGAACCTCGTGAACTAATACCTAATTTCACATCATTTTATCATTTATTAGGTTTAAGTCTGTATGTCATTAGACTGCAAACTCTACAAAGGCAGGAACCATGTCTCATCACCATTACTGTAGCTCACAATGCACGTTTACTACGAACCAAGCACCATTCTAAGCACTTTACATGTATTATTTCGTTCGCTCTCCATGAGAATCCTACCATGTAGGTGCTATCAGTGCAGACACTTTACGGATGAGGACTGATGGTAAACAGCAGAGCTAAGATTCAAACCCTGGTAGCTTAACCTCAAGAGTCCATGCTCTCAACCCCTACGCTCTACCCAAGTGGTCCCACACGGGCAGCATCTCCTGGGAACTTGTTAGAAATATAAATTCTCAAGCCCCACCCCAGACTTACTGAATCAGAAGCTGGGGGTGGGGCCCGGCAATCTATGGCTTAACAAGCCCTCCAGGTGATTCTGATGTAGGCTAAAGTTTGAGAACCACTGCTCAATTCACAAGCTGTGCTGCTTCTGCTTGCTTTATTTGAGACACACCCAAGACAGAAAGGAGTTCAGGAGGAACTTAACAGTGTAAAAATATCCCGAACTGATTGTGGCATGATGCTTAAGAGTACGTGCGGATTCTAGGGCCCGTCAGTGTAAAGCCCAGCTCTACTGCTTACCACCTGTGTGACCTCGGCACATCACTTAGCCTTCCTGTTGCTCAGTTTCATCAAGTGTAAAATGGAAATAGCAGTACCCACCTCATTTTATTGTTGTGAGGATTAAATTACTTGGTATCAGGCAAAGCAATTATAAAAGTGTGTGGCACCTGGTAAGTGCCATATACGCTCTTATTAACTATGGCCTTTGATTCATTTTACAATTAAATTCAACAAATATTTATTAGGCATCTATGTGCCAGGCACTGTGCCAGGTACATGCATTCATCAACATCTCCCCAACACATCATCAGCCTTTCAAATGTTTATCGATGCCTTATTACATGCAGTACTCTGTGCTATGGGATTATGAGGGCCACAAACAACAAGGCATTAACCCTTCCTTTAAGGACAGCACAAAGCAGTGCATCAGGTATGACATTTACAGAGGTAACTGCAACACATAGCAGCAAGTGATAAGAATCAGCAGATAGCATTCTTTGACAGAAAGAACATTGCGTTTGAGGTCACAATATTTAGACTCAGTTCCAGCTATGTGTGACCTCAGGCAAGTCACCTTACCTCCTTGAGCCTTAGTTTCCAGGGCTGTCAAGCAAAATAACTACCTGTGAGGCACAAAAGAGCTAATACATGCGAAAGCATTCTGTAAAAGGCCGTATGAATGTCAGTTGTCAGTTGTTACTATTGCTATTACTTTTAAGTGAATTTCTTTCAATAATATTATGTAAGTTTAGAAAGATATGACTTGTACCTGAAGGGACCAGGAAATGTTGCACCAAAAAAAAGTGACATGAGAGATGGATGTGGAAGGACAAGTAAGATATGGAAATGAAAGGAAAATCCAGGTAGAAGAAAGAGCATAAGCAAAGGCGTGAAAACACAGGGCATATATGGGGGGTGGGGGGGGGGCCCCACACTAGTTCATTCCAGCTGTAAGGAATAATGGGAGATAACATTTAAAAGGCAGGAAAAAAGCAAACAAGGGGGAAGAATCTGTTCACTGTTCACTTTTCCTCCTATAAGCATCTTTGGTACTTAAAGTAGGAGTAAATGATGAAACAGTGGGTTAAAATTAGTTTCAGGATTTATCTATGAGCCTGAAGCATTCAGCATGCCTCTGCTCCATTTTCAGGGGTCAAGAGCCAGCTATACTGTATGTGTGGAAAATGGAATAACTATAATTATGTAGTTTGTGCAGGGGCCAGCTTGAAAACGACACTGTTATTCCTCATCAAAGCTGCTCCTCGGGAATCCAGGAGAGAGAGAGCTCACAAAGACTGGGCCTTTCGGACCATTCGACATCATTATTCAATTAAGACTAATCTTTGTTCACCTAACACCAGCTACAAAATGAAGTGCAAAGTGTTCAACCCTCTTAGCCATTTTTCAAGTGTTTGTTGGTACCTCTATTTAAATACACATGAGTACATTTACTTTGGTTTTTTGTTTGTTTTCACTCATTGTTTTTGCAGGAGAAAGCGTTTAAACAAGATCCTTGAATGACCAGTAAGCGCATAATCTAGAGTAGCACAAATTTGTTGATACAGAAATTGAGGCTTCCGATAGATTGTTTCAGACAAATTTTTAAAGCTTTATATGTCGTTATAGTTGAATGAAATAATATAATTTTAACCTAGTAATTCTTGCTTGCCGAAGAGTATATGAAAGGAAGAAAATAAACTTAACAAACTTTGAAGAAAGTCCATTTTTAGTCAACAAAGGGTAAATATAACTTGTTGATCATGCCAAATATCTTTATCTTTAAAATTCAACTGTCGGTTTTACCTAAAGAGGACTGCCTAAGGAAAAAATATTAACTTTCCAAGGAACAAGTTAAAGTTCAAAAATCAAACTGAACACACTTGTGCTTGTCTTTACTCCACTGTCATACAAGTGCCCCCTACTGTCGTTCATATTTAATCTGTTTCTCTAAAATAGATTTTTAAGGTTTATTTTTAGATCCTCTTCTGTAGCAGCCTTCACAAAGCATGACCATAATTCGTTAATCATAAGTATTTATACAACTAGAACTGAATAATAAGTGTGATCTTCATTAACTTAATATAGAATTAGTTCACTCACATTATATTGACAACATAAAATCATCCTGAATAGCTTCTGAAAGATAACTGGTATAAGACAATGAAGGTATGGAACAGGAAACATGCAGGTAGATCAACATGGGTGGAGGAGTGCACCGAGGGGATGTGCCCCTGTATCCCTGACACAATGGGGCAAAAAACCCCAATGACACTTGAAGTTCCCTTAAGCCCAGAGAGGGACTGGGGACAAATCAGTACAGACTGTCCTTTAACCCCTATAAACAAACAAGAGAGTCCACACAGAGGGATCCAGGAGTTTGGAGGGGCTGCCTCTCCTCGACCTCCACTCACTATGTCCAGCATAAGTGAAGGATGCAGAAGCCTGAGCTCTTGTACAAACTCAGGCCTGAAGATGGGCAAAGAAGTCAGAGCTGCAGAGTACTCTCTTCAGAATTTTGGTAGAAACTGCAAGAGACTATCCAAGCTGTCAAGACCACCATGCTAAGATTCTAGTGCTTCAATCCCCTTGGAGACCTCTCCCATCATCCTGGGACCCCCCTGTTGCCAATGTACACATTTTAGTGGTGGACTTGGTTCAGGGGAAGCCAAAGGAGAGCATGCAGCTTCTATATTGTGTCAACTGTCAATGACAGGATATGTGTGTGCATATACACATGCATATATATGAACACACACATATATATGTATACGTGTACACACATGTGTGTGTACAAATCCTACAAGCCAGGTTGGCACACAGCTGGCCGTTCATTGTACGGTCGTACGACAATTCCCCCTCAGGCCCTGACCTATGTAAAACAAATTAAGAGTCCAGGTATGTCACAACAGCAAGAGTCCAGTAAGAGCAGAAGAGGGCAGGAGGAAAGGCAAACTGGTAAGCTACAGGCACTGAAAAGCAGTCTATTCCTGGGGAAAAGCCTAATCTTTGCTTAGGCTAAGAAGCAATACATTTCCCCCTGGAGTTCTGCCAGACCTGGACCCTCTATATGGGCTCCAATCAGAATGGGCTCCATTATTTGTCAGACTCCAATCAAAATATGTCCTGCAACCAAAACGCAGAGAGATGACGTCGACACACAAACTGGTATCTTCCCTCACTTCAACCTGTTCCTCCCAGCTTTGGGAGTTCTAACTATAGAGAATCAATCCAACAATACTGTTATTGAAAATAATCATATTATTAGCAACCTAAGGGTCCACCAATGGATGAATGAATAAACAAAATGTGGTACATACATACAAAGGAATATTATTCAACCTTAAAAAGGAATAAAATTATGACACATACTACAATATGGATGGACTTTAAAGACATTATGCTAATTGAATAAGTCAATCACAAAAGTATAGATATTATATGAGTCTACTTACATGAAGTACCTAGAATAGTCAAACTCACAGAGACAGAGAACAGAACTGTGGTTGCTGGGGGAGGGGAGGAATGGAAATTACTGTTTAATGGGTATGAAATTTAAGTTTGGGATGTTCTGGAGATGGACAGTGGTAATGGTTACACAACAGTGTGAATGTACTTAATGCCACTGAACTGTACACTTAAAAATGGTTAAAATGGTAAATTTTATGTACATTTTACCACATTAAAAAAATCATATTAGGACTTCCCTGGTGGCGCAGTGGTTAAGAATCCGCCTGCCGGGGACACGGGTTCAAGCCCTGGTCCGGGAAGATCCCACATGCTGTGGAGCAACTAAGCCCGTGCGCCACAACTACTGAGCCTGCACTCTAGAGCCCACGAGCTACAACTACTAAGCTCATATGCCACAACTACTGAAGCCCGCGCTCCTAGAGCCCATGCTCCACAATAAGAGAAGCCACCACAATGAGAAGCCCGTGCACCACAACACAGAGTAGCCCCGGCTTGCCGCAGCTAGAGAAAGCCCGCGCCCAGCAACAAAAACCCAACACAGCCAAAAAATAAAGAAATAAAGAAATTTATTTTTAAAAATTATTTTAAAAAGCATATTTTATCATGACTCTTACTAATAAAAAGTCACAACTGCATACCTACAATGTGTCAAGCAAAATGTTTTCCATATATTAATTCATTTAACCTTTATAGAAATCCTACAAGATAGTTATTATCACTAACATTTTGCAAATGAGGAGTCAGAAAAATCACACCCAGTGGTTAAGTGACTGTCCGAGGTCACAGAGCTTGTAAGTACCAGAACCAGGATTCCAACATTTACACCCTTTCCACTATAAGATGCTGCTCTCCACCCTAGAGGGGAAATTTATCTGATACTGTAAAATAGCTATAAACCAGAAAGCCCCTAGAGCAAGGAGAAGGGTGACATGGTCAGAGGTAAAAGGAAGAATTTACTGTTAGAAGTCACAGCGTGGGGCTTCCCTGGTGGCGCAGTGGTTAAGAATCTGCCTGCCAATGCAGGGGACACAGGTTCGTGCCCTGGCCGGGGACGATCCCACATGCCGCGGAGCAACTAAGCTTGTGCTCCACAACTACTGAGCCTGAGCTCTAGAGCCCGCAAGCCACAACTACTGAGCCCACGTGCCACAGCTACTGAAGCCTGCACGCCTAGAGCCTGTGCTCCGCAACAAGAGAAGCCACAACAATGAGAAGCCTGCGCACTGCAGCGAAGAGCAGCCCCCGCTCGCCGCAACTAGAGAAAACCCGCAACGAAGACCCAACACAGCCAAAACATAAATAAATAAATTTATTTTTTAAAAAATAGTCACAGCACGCTCACTAATTCCACTTCTAAGGCTGTTCTTCCTCTGATGACCTCTAAGAACTTTAAATATACCAATCACCTAGTCATGTAAACCCTGGCACACTAAGAAAAGCTGTGTTACACACAAAACCCAGAAATGACATTTCTCATAACCTACCAAGCAATGTCCTATTTTGTAAGAATTTTTAAGGACTTCTCCAAAGTCAAGAAAAAATACCCTAAGAGTTAGTGTGCCACAAAATTAAACCCCAGGTCCCCAGACACTAAGCAAAACTCCAGGAGAAGCAAAGGGAATCACAGTGACTACCTCCCCACTCCTCCCTTTTCTGTCTTCTGCTCTCACTCCAGATGGATGAGGAGCAGGCCGGTCTGGATGGGCAGAACAGAAACAGCTGTGGGTCCACAGGTGGCCCCGCTTGTTAATGACCAGCTCCCACGCCACCAGAGAGGAAGCTGCAAGTAAGGACACAGGGCAGGAAATCTGGACGGCCAGATTCCAGTCCCAGCCTGTGTCCCTCTGTCAGGGCTCAGGGGGGCATCCTGCCAGGTTCCATTCCAAGAATGGTGTCACTTCCACCAGGGACCAACAGTTGCTCCCCGGTAGATTCAGGCACCAAAAGGCTGACCAGAGGATGAGGCAAGAGTGGAATCCATGGCATGCTGGCCCCGTGAGGGGCCAAGCTCTTCTGGCCTAAGTGGGAGAAGGGGCTCCACTACCACAGGTCAAGTAGGCACAGCCCAGGAAAGGATTCAAAACAATCCCTCGGGGCCCTGTGTCTCTCCCAGGGGCACGCGGAAGCTTAGGTTTGTGTGTATGTATATCCCTCAGACGAAAGCGGTTCTGCTGAAAACAAAAGCGGCTTCCATCCCACCCCACAACCCAGATGATTTACAGCCGGAAAGTGTCTCCTGGTACTCAGAAAATATGCTATCCACCAGGAAATGAAAAAACTCCCATTCTTCCAGAAGGAAGGGGGAGGAATCACATCCCTATAGAGACAGGAAATCAGCCGACCAGGATCCCAGCCATGTCAGGGAAATGACAGCCCTCTTCTCAACGCTGGGGCTTAGGAACGCCAAGTTCCTCTCAAGCTTCAGTCACTACCTAGGTAAGAAGTTCCAAGCCAGGGCTGTTGTGTTATAGCTATTCACTAGTTTAGATAGTTACTAGTTAAAAGTGGAAAATGAAGGCCCCTCATGCCCTAATGCCAACCAAAAGCACAACTCCACAAACTTCCTACTTTTTCCTGATGTAGGAAAGAGCCAAAAAGTAATGCTAGCACAATACTCAGAGAAACCACAAGGGACATTTGCCAACAGGTACAGGTGACCCCAGTATTTAAAGTCTGTATCCACCCAATCTGAGGCTGTGGCTGGGCGTGGGGTACAAACCAGGGAAGAGGCTGAGACTTTGTTTGCCAACAGCAACCACCATAATAACAGCTTTATATTTCCACAGTGCTGGCTAGCAGGGTCTCAATGCTTTCTTTCCCATGCACAATCTAATCCTGATCCCCTCCCTTTGCTGAATCCCTCCATTTAAGAGGTACAGGCACGTATCTTTAGTCCTTGCTACAAAGAAGGTCAGTGACTGGAAGCCTTATGGAAGGTCATTAGCTAGTCAGATGGAACTAACGCTCAACTTTTAAATTTTATTTTATTTCTTTAATTTATTTGTCTGTGTGTTTGGCTGCGCTGGGTCTTGGCTGCGGCATGTGGAATTTTTTTAGTTGCAGCATGAGGGATCGAGTTCCCTGACCAGGGCTCGAACACCGGCCCCCTGCATTGGGAGGGCAGAGTCTTAACCACTGAACCACCAGGGAAGTCTCCTAACGCTCAACTTTTAAATGCTTTCTCACATAAAGGAAGACTGCAAAACAACTGTTTCTCAAGAAATTCTTCAGCAACAAAAATTCCCTATGTCTTATTCACAAAAATTCCTTTACTTATCTCTCTCTCCTATCTCCGCTTTCTACTAATGCCTCCCAACTCAATATGCTAGGCGTGCATCTGCCGGCACACAATGCATTCAAAGCCTCCCTCCATTATTCAACTCAACATACATTTGTAAACACTTACTTCAAGTTGGGCACTGCGCTAAACTTTGGGGACAAAAAGATGGATGAGATGTTAGCTCTCAAGATGCACAGTCTCATGGGGCACAGAAAGACAAATAACTGTTATTCAGAGGGATCAGTGACATCAAAAAGGAAGAACATACGCTAGAATGCTTCAGTTCTCAAGCCATAGCATCTAGGGAGAACTGGTGTGCCCAATGAAAGGAACCTTTCTCTCAAGGAACCTCTGAAAATATTTTTACTTTCCTCATTCCCAACTTGACACCTCCAAATGATGTTGCCCCAAACTCAAATTTGTTGCCAAGGCTATAAATTGGTATGGCATGTAAAAACAAGAACACTATGGAAGAGAACTCTTGAGTCAGCTCTCAGAGGAAGCTCTGCAGAACCGCACCCAGGAAATGATCTGAACAATGAGATGAGTGTACAAGCTTTTTTGCCCACTGTCCATCCCTCCCATAGCCAGAGAATGGGACACATAGGAGGATTTATCTGAAGGGAAAGAAAGGAAACCCACATTATTCCTGTGAACCAAAACTTTCCCCACCAAGACAGTCTCAGTAACATCACAATGTTTGATGATTTAAAAGTCATTTAGTGGGCTTCCCTGGTGGCACAGTGGTAGAGGGTCCACCTGCCGATGCAGGGGACACAGGTTCCTGCCCCGGTCCGGGAAGTTCCCACGTGCCGCAGAGCGGCTGGGCCCGTGAGCCATGGCCGCTGAGCCTGCCTGTCCGGAGCCTGTGCTCCGCAACGGGAGAGGCCACAACAGTGAGAGGCCCGCGTACCGCAAAAAAAAAAAAGGCATTCTGCCCTTGGGACTTCTCTGGTGGTCCAGTGATTAAGACTCCACGCTCCCAATGCAGGGGGCACGAGTTCGATCCCTGGTCAGGGAACTAAGATCCCGCATGCCACACAGCGCAACCCAAATAAACAAAATAAAACCAAAAAAAAAAAAAACCCCAAAAACCATTCTGCTCTCTAAGCCACAGAAGAGTTTAAACTATCATACTCTATTTCCTTTTCTCTACCTTCCTACCATTTGGGGAGAGCAGAGGAGTGGAGGATAGAAAGACAGATTACATTCAAGGCCTGGGCAGTTAACGGCAGAATGTCCACTGCATTCCTGGGCCTCAGAGATGCGGCTGACGACTAGTGTGTGTGGTAGGCGGGCATCGGTGAAGGAAGAAAGAAAGATGGGCAAAAGGAAGAAGTAGGGGTAGAAATAAGAGGTTTTATGCTACTCCAGTAGCAACCCCCACTTGCTAGCAAACTCAAGGAGATTCTGGCAGCCCCTAAGGTCCAGGGCTGGAAAGACAAATGAAAGGAATATCCCCACCCTTTTGCCCACTCTGACTATTCTGCATCGCTCTTGGATTTCCTAATTCTAAACTAAGCCCTCTCTCCAGACTCACCCTAATGAGAAAGCAAGTAGCTGGGTGGTACAGTTTTATGGCAAAGAAAATGAATGGCAATTAATAACTGGTTAGCACCAGAGAAGCTGGTTTACCTAATCAGCCTACTGGTTCCAAGAAGCTTCTCTCTGCCTTACACCATCCTTTTATTTATGTTTTTAATAAAGTCATATCCTCATATCTAATGATATAGCATCCTCCCTTCCATCCCCTTGTCAGCCCTCCTCCTACACTTACTATCTCTTTTCCCCAATGTGGAGTCTGAATCCCATTCATGAGGAGGAAGCATAAGCTCTTGCACAAGTATTTCATCTGCCAACACTCCTCAGTGGCACACACCCCTCGTGATAGGCAGCCAACGTGATGTCATCGGTTGAACGCATCCTCAGGCTTCCGGCTCTGAGCACCTGATCTTTAACAGGGTGTGAAGTACTAAGAAAATCCAATCACACTGACATTTGGTGAATACCTGCTAAATGTAGGGCACTGTGCTAGGCAAAATGACAAATAATCTGTGAGCCCCAGGAACACAATCTAACTGGGCAAATACACGGGAAGTTAAATAACAAATGATAAAATACAAGTGATGATATACATGGTCAACCGGCCAATGAGTGACAGAAATTAACACTGTGAGTTCAGAAGCAGAATGAGTTATCACAGGTTAGTGTGGTTTGCAAAGGATTAATGGAAAAAGGGAGGACTCAAGCTGAGCTCCAAAGACAAGGAGGATTTCATTAGGCGAGGTGAGAAAAGACCTCACAGAAAAGGGGATGGCTCTAGCAGAGGCACAAGTCCTAAATACCAAACGAAGGCCCCAAGGAAAGCCAGATATATGGCAACAAAAATAAATGAGGCAAATATAAACTAAGAGAATATATCACCCAGCAGGGCACACTAAAGAATATTAGTACAGGGAGTTTTTCAGGCAGAAGGAAAATTATCCCAAATGGAAGACTGGACATGCTAGGAGAAAGGAAAAGCAACTTTTCAAAAAGGTAAATATTTGGTAAATCTAAATGAATATTGTCTGCATAAAGCAATAATAATCATAATGGGTTTTTTATTTACTTAATAAACGTAAGAAAAATATACTAAAACATTTGCATTAAAAATAAATGCTATGGGCTTCCCTGGTGGCGCAGTGATTGAGAGTCCGCCTGCTGATGCAGGGGACACGGATTCGTGCCCCGATCCGCTAAGATCCCATATGCCGCAGAGCGGCTGGGCCCATGAGCCATGGCCGCTGAGCCTGCGCGTCCGGAGCCTGTGCTCCGCAACGGGAGAGGCCACAACAGCGAGAGGCCCACGTACCACAAATAAATACATAAATACATAAATAAATAAATAAATGCTATGATTAAAAAAATAATATATGCATGCATGGAATATTAAAGCAGAGAGAAGAGAGTGGCTAATTCACCCACTCAAAAGGACCCAAAAAGTTATCATTAAGAACATAACATTTGGACTGAGTAAGGAAGGAAAAGTTTTTCAAGAGAACAGATTTAGGAGGACTCTGCAGACATAAGCAGTAATATGAGCAAGACAAATGAACTAGAAACAATTTGGAGTGTGAGTAAACTGCATGCAGAGGGGTATGAATACAGCAAAGGATTACAGGAGTATAAGGCAAGAAATGCAGTGACTAGCCAGGGTGTGGAGAGACCGTGTCTTCTACTAAGAAATTTCGGCCATATGCTATACTGGCATACAATCTACAGCCTATCTCTCCTACATAGCCCTTCCCAATAAAAGGCTGCTTTTCACAGGGTACGTAGGTGAATGCCACCCTGAGTAAATAAAGAAATAAATAATATAGATATAAATAAAATAGAGGTCAGGCTTTGAGGTAAGAGGAGACATGACCAACATGAAAGAGTAAAGAAAAAAAAAGAGTAAAGGAGGGTGAGGGGCAGTTTCAAAGTAAGCCTGGCAATTAAAAACAATGAAATAAAAAATAAATAAAAATAAAAAGAATGAAATAATGCCATTGCAGCAACATGGATAGACCTAGAGATTATCATACTAAGTGAAGTAAGTCAGAAAGAAAAAGATACATACCATATGATATCACTTATACGTGGAATCAAAAATATGATACAGGGACTTCCCTGACGGTCCAGTGGTTAAGACTCTGTGCTTCCAATGCAAGGGGCACAAGTTTGATCCCTGATCGGGGAAATAAGATCCCGCATGCCGCATGGCCCAGCCAAAAAATTTTTTTAAAAAGGAAAAAAAATATATATATATGATACAAATGAACTTATTTACAAAACAGAAACAGACTCACAGACATAGAAAATAAACTTATGGTTACCAAAGGGGAAAGGGGGTAGGGGAAGAATAAATTAGGAGTTTAGGATTAGCAGATACAAGCTACTACATATAAAATAGGTAAACAACAAGGTCCTACTGTATACCACATGGAACTGTATTCAATATCTTTACGATAAAGTATATTCAAAAATAATATGAGGGACTTCCCTGGTGGCGCGGTGGTTGGGAATCTGCCTGCCAGTGCAGGGGACACGGGTTTGAGCCCTGGTCCAAGTGAATCCCACCTGCCACGGAGCAACCTGGCCTGTGCACCCCAACTACTGAGCCTGCGCTCTGGAGCCCGTGAGCCACGGCTGCTGAACCCGCGTGCCACAACTACTGAAGCCCACGCACCTAGAGCCCAAGCTCTGCAACAAGAGAAGCCACCGCAATGAGAAGCCCACACGCCTCAACAAACAGTAGCCGCCGCTCGCCACAACTAGAGAAAGCCCGCTCACAGCAACTAAGACCCAACAGTGAAGACCCAATATAGTCATTAATTAATTTTAAAAAGAATATGAAAAAGAATATATATGTATACATATATAACTGAATCACTTTGTTGTACACCAGAAACTAACACAACATTGTAAATCAACTATCCTTCAATTTAAAAAAAAAAAAAAAGTAAGCCTGGCAAGGAAAAAGCTGAAAGAATACAAACTAAACTTAAACTCCAGTTGCCCTAACCAGTGGCACTAGATAGAGAAAGACTAGAAAAGAGGACTTTTACCTTTTTCTTTGTACTGCTAAAGTTTACAATAAGCGCGTGTAATTCTGTAGTAATAAGAGAGAGTTAGATAAGCATAGAAAGCCTGTGTTTTTTCCTCTTCAGTTCTAGAACAGTATTTTTTGTTTTAAAGTAACTCACAATGTCCCACACCTGACCAGGGCCCCTTGGCAAGACTTAAACCACTAGGTAAAAAGTGCCAACTAAAGTCACACTCCCTTTCCCACTCACAAACAATAAGAGCTCCCAAGACTGCACGTAAAGGTCACTCCCCTGACCCTTCACTCGGCATGTTTCCAGAACTAGGAGTTTTTGGAGAAAAGAAGGAGACTCGGGCCAGACACTTCTATCCAAGGAGGTGTATAATATGGTGGTTCAGAGCCGGAGTTCTGTAGTCCCACAGAGTTAGATCTGAATTCCTACTCTACCGTTTACTAGATGTGACCTTGGGCAAGTTATTTCACTGGCATGAGTCTCACTTTTCTCCTCTGTAAAATGATGATGATAATAATAATATCTACTTCACGACATTGTTATGAGAATTAAATGGGCTAGTGTATATAAAGTGCTTAACACAATCCCTGTCACACGGTAAAAACTCAACTAATGGGAGCTATTATTATTATTAATCCATTCGGTTCATAAAAGGAAGCCATCTCCCACCAACGCTATGTACCAGATCCATTTCCACTCTCTTTCCTAAAGGACGCCAAAACCAAGGTGCAGAATTAGCAGGACAAGGTGTGAACCTGGGTTCTCCCCGTGTCCCTACCAAAAGAATCTTAGTAATAAGTGCTATGAGACAAGCAAAAGTTAATTTCATACATGCTCTTCTCTCCAGGTTAGAAGTAGCTAAACTAAACTATCTGTTACAGGTTGAATTGTATCCCCCAAAAGATGCTGAAGTCCTACCTCGGAGCACCTGTGAACATGATTTTATTTGGAAATAGGGTCTTTACAAATGATCAAGTTAAAATGAGGTCACTAGCGTGGACTCTAACCCAATATAAGACTAGTGGCCTTACAAAAAGGGGAAATTTGGACACAAAGACAGACACATACAAGTGATGTGAAAGCACACAGAGAAAGGCCATTTACAAGCCAACAAAGGCCTGAGGCTAGCAGAAGCTGGGCAAAAGGCCTGGAACAGATCCTGCCTCACAGCCCTCAGAAGAAATCAACCCTGCTGACACCTTGATTTCAGCTTGTAGAACTGTAAGACAATAAATTTTTGTTGTTTAAGCCACCCAGTTTGTGGTACTTTATTATGGCAGCCCCAGTTAAGTAATAATACACCATGTTTTTTTTTTAATTGGCATTTATCCTATTATAAATAAACTATGTTGTTTTTTGTTTTTTTGTTTTTCTTTCTTTGCGGTACGTGGGCCTCTCACTGTGGTGGCCTCTCCCTTTGCGGAGCACAGGCTCCGGACGCGCAGGCTCAGTGGCCATGGCTCACGGGCCCAGCCGCTCCACGGCATGTGGGATCTTCCCAGACCAGGGCACGAACCTGTGTCCTCTGCATCGGCAGGCGGACTCTCAACCACTGCGCCACCAGGGAAGCCCTAAACTATATATTTTTTAAAGGAATTTTAATTTAAAATCAAAAGGTCGGTTATTTAAAAATGACAAGACCTGGGGACTTCCCTCGTGGTCCAGCAGTTAAGACTCCACACTCCCTGGAGGAATCAGGCTCCCTGACTTCAGACTATACTACAAAGCTACAGTAATCAACAGTATGGTACTGGCACAAAAACAGAAATACAGATCAATGGAACAGGACAGAAAGCCCAGAGATAAACCCACGCACCTATGGTCAGCTAATCTATGACAAAGGAGGCAAGGATATACACTGGGGAAAAGACAGCCTCTTCTTTAGTGGTGCTGGGAAAACTGGACAGCTACATGTAAAAGAATGAAATTAGGGGCTTCCCTGGTGGCGCAGTGGTTGAGAACCTGCCTGCCAATGCAGGGGACACGAGTTCGAGCCCTGGTCCGGGAACATCCCACATGCCACGGAGCAACTAGACCCGTGAGCCACAACTACTGAGCCTGTGCGTCTGGAGCCTGTGCTCTGCAACAAGAGAGGCCGTGATAGTGACAGGCCCACGCATAGCGATGAAGAGTGGCCCCTGCTTGCCGCAACTAGAGAAAGCCCTTGCACAGAAACGAAGACCCAACATAGCAAAAATAAATTAATTAATTAATAAAATCCTACCCCCAACATCTTTTTTTTTTTTTTTTTTTGCGGTACGCAGGCCTCTCACTGTTGTGGCCCCTCCCTCTACGGAGCACAGGCTCCGGACGCGCAGGCTCAGCGGCCATGGCTCACAGGCCCAGCCGCTCCGCGGCATGTGGGATCTTCCCAGACCCAGGCACGATCCCGTGTCCCCTGCATCGGCAGGCGGACTCTCAACCACTGCGCCACCAGGGAAGCCCCAACATCTTCTTAAAAAAAAAAAGAATGAAATTAGAACACTCCCTAACACCATACATAAAAATAAACTCTAAATGGATTAAAGGCCTAAATGTAAGACCAGACACTATAAAACTCTTAGAGGAAAACATACGAAGAACACTCTGACATAAATCACAGCAAGATCCTTTTTGACCCACCTCCTAGAGAAATGGAAATAAAAACAAAAATAAACAAATGGGACCTAATGAAACTTAAAAGCTTTTGCACAGTAAAGGAAACCATAAACAAGACAAAAAGACAACCCTCAGAATGGGAGAAAATATTTGCTAACAAAGCAACTGACAGAGGATTAATCTACAAAATATACAAGCAGCTCATGCAGCTAATAACAAAAAAACAAACAACCCAATCCAGAATGGGCAGAAGACCTAGATAGACATTTCTCCAAAGAAGGTATACAGATTGCCAACAAACACATGAAAGGGTGCTCAACAACACTAATCATTAGAAAAAAGTAAATCAAAACTACAATGAGATATCACCTCACACCAGTCAGAATGGCCATCATCAAAAATTCTATAACCAAATAATTCTGCAGAGGGTGTGGAGAAAAGGGAACCCTCTTGCACTGTTGCTGGGAATGTAAATTGATATAGCCACTATGGAGAACAGTATGGAGTTTCCTTAAAAAACTAAAATTAGAACTACCATATGACCCAGCAATCCCACTACTGGGCATATACCCTAGGAAAAACATAATTCAAAAGGAGACATGTACCACAATGCTCACTGCTGCACTATTTACAACAGCCAGGACATGGAAGCAACGTAAGTGTCCATCGACAGATGAATGGATAAAGATATGACACATATATACAATGGAATATTACTCAGCCATAAAAAGAAACGAAACTGAACTATTTGTAGTGAGGTGGATGGACCTAGAGTCTGTCATACACAGTGAAGTAAGTCAGAGAGAAAACCAAATACCGTATGCTAACACATATATATGGAATCTAAAAAAAAAAAAAGGTTCTAATGAACCTAGGGGCAGGACAGGAATAAAGACGCAGACGTAGAGAATGGACTTGAGGACACAGGGTGGGAGAAAGGTAGGCTGGGACGAAGTGAGAGAGTGGCATGGACATATATACACTACCAAATGTAAAATGGATGGCTGGTGGGAAGCAGCTGCATAGCACAGGGAGATCAGCTCAGTGCTCTGTGATCACCTAGATGGGTGGTTAGGGAGGGTGGGAGGGAGACGCAAGAGGGAGGGGATATGAGGATATATGTATACACATAGCGGATATACTTTGTTATACAGTGGAAACTAGCACAACACTGTAAAGCTATTATACTCCAATAAAGATGTTAAAAAAAAAGACTCCACGCTCCCAGTGCAGGGGGCCCGGGTTCAATCCCTGGACAGGGAACTAGATCCCGCATGCCGCAACTAAGAGCGTGCATGTCAAAACTAAAAGATCCTGCAAGCCACGACGAAGATCCCACGTGCCACAACTAAGACCCGGCGTAGCCAAATAAATAAATATTTTTTAAAAAAATTAAACGATAGGGCTTCCCTGGTGGCGCAGTGGTTGAGAGTCCGCCTGCCGATGCAGGGGACACGGGTTCGTGCCCCAGTCCGGGAAGTTCCCACATGCCGCGGAGCGGCTGGGCCCGTGAGCCATGGCCGCTGAGCCTGCGCGTCCGGAGCCTGTGCTCCACAACAGGAGACGCCGCAACAGTGAGAGGCCTACGTACCGCAAAAAAAAAAAAAAAAAAAAATTAAACAATAAAATAAATGACAGGACCTGACTATACGTATACTTTTTCCTCTGCTAATTCTCATCTACCAACCAAAATACCCTTGTGGGAAAAAGACACTAGGACCAAGATAGATTCTTACTCCTTTTGAATCTGGTATATCTGCTTCCCTAACCACTGCTGGATGAAAAGAAAGAAGGTAAGAGAACTCTTGTACATCGAGTATCTACTGTGTGCCTCACATGTTAGGTGCTAATACACATTATCTTATTCAAACTTCACAACATCCCTGCAAGGTATGAACTATTCTCCCCATTACTAGTGAGAAAATCAATGCTTAGAAAGGTTAAGTAAGTTGCCCAACATCATACAGCCATAAAATGCCTGAGCCAAGATTCAAAACCCTTGTTTTTAACTAAACCAATCTGCTTGAACAAGTACTTTTGAACCAATTCCCTAGATATGATTTTCTACCAGACTTCTGATTTCAATCACTATGTGTTGAGTGAATCAATGAAGAGACCTTACAAATCCCATCTAGTTCTCCCATTTTTACAGTAAGGCGATGGGCCCAAAGAAGTAAATTGACTTGACCAGAGTCACAACTAAGTTAGTGTCAGAATTAAGTATCCAACCCAAGTCTCCTGATTTCCATTCCATCACATAAGTTTGAGGACAACAGCAGTACATGAAAATAGACAGCATGGATGCTAGAATCTGACTACCTCAGTTCAAATCTTGGCTCTGCAATTTTCCAACTGCATGATCTTGGGCAAGTCACTTAACCTCTCTGTTCTGTTTCCTCATCTAAAAACGGAGATAGTAATACCTATCTCACATGGTTACTCTTAGGACTGAATGAATATATACATAAAGTACTTAAAATAGTGCCTGGCACATTAATAAGCATTATGTTTGTTAACTACTTCTGCTACAACTATTATTAAATAATGCTAAGTAAAACACCAAAGAGTATATACACACTGACTATAATTTTATAAAACTGCAGACAAATGCACTCATTGACAGATAAAGAGAGGAAAAAGAGAAAGAGGCTCTTTGTTCCTGTAAATTTGCCTAACTTAGTTATTAGTAATAACATTTATTATTTACTCTGTACCAGGCTCAGTACTTGGTATGTTACAGCCATTACTAAATTTCATTAAATCTAAGACACCATCAACTGCAGAAAGAACCAATATTTCATTTACTCTCCCCAACAGCACTATGAAGTAGAGAGTTCCCCTATTCTGCAGATAAGAAACTGAGACACTGAGAGGTTAAAGAATTCATCAAAGGTCACACAGCTATTCAAATGGCCAAACTGGGTTTCAATCCCAGATCTGTCAGACTCCAAAACCCCTTACACTGAACCACTTTATTACCAACTCGGTGCTGCTCAAACTTTAATGTGCATGGAATCACCTGGGAATCTTGCTAAAATAAAAACTGATTTAGCAGGTCTGGGGTGGAGCCTAACACTGTGCGGTCCTAACAAGCTCCCAGGTGCTACAGATGCTGCTGGTCCTGGATCACCACCAACTCTTCTGCTTCCATTACAACAACTCCTCCTCCTCCCCCTCCTGGGTCTCCACCCTCATCTCAGCAATCAGCTAATGAAAAGGATGTTAACTCCCAAAAGACAGAGGAACCTTCTAATTAAGCCTTTGTTTCTCTGCCACCTTCACTATTCCTTCCTCTACCCTCCTGGGCCCCTCAGCTCAGTCTCCACTCTCCTTTCTAAGGCAGGCTACACAAAGCTACCGAGAGAAGCTAACAGGGAGTTCAAAATGAACGGCTGCCGTACCTAAGGAGACCTCTAACGAAAAAAATGTTAACCTTACGGTTGGATGATCTGGGGTGACAAGGTGCCACCTCAAAGTCCACATGACTACTGTGACTCTGAACAGTGAGCAAAAGTTTCTGGAGTAAACTGAAAACTAAGGATTATTTACTCCCATCATTTCTCCAAAGATAACGTGTGTGACCTCTCCCCACCCCCACTCTCAGCTCAGGTCTCTGAGCAACACAGGTAATTAAGGTCTGCCTACTTACTACAGAAACAGCTAGTTTCAATCGGGCTCAGTCCTCTCCTGCTCTACCTGTCCTACATTTTAGGCATTGTCTTTGTTTGTGCTCTTAGTGTTTACTAGCTCTACCAAACACACGCAGAAGTGCTGCACTGCACAAGCCTTTCTATAGTGGTCCTGGATGCCTGGGTTAGAAAACAACTGTGAAATTCAGTTATACGTGATATAACTGAATGGAGGGATACAGCACTACCCAGAGCACAGGATTGTTTGCGACTCAAGAGCCCTGCAGACTCCTCTTTATTACCACGACTCCACTGTTCCATGGGGTTGTCTTAAGGTAAACAATACTGCAACTCTGTTTGAGCAGTTCAAATCAGACCATTTTCAAGAGTAGTCTGACTTGAAAATCTTAAAGCAACTTAGACCACAAAATCAAAATTTATACTGCCCCTTAAGGTAAGAGGGCCAGTGGAGTTCAGCAGGCCTGGGTGCAAAACCCAATGCAGTCACTTACCAGCTGTGTGATCCTCAGGGAACTTATTTAGGTTCCTTAAGCTTTGGTTTCCTCCTCTGTAGTATCAATCAATGTCATTGGACTGTCATAGGATGCTATTTGTGATGATTAAATGAGATAAAGCACCTGGCATTTAGTAAGGCCTTAATACACATTAGTTTCCTCTCCCCACCCCTGCTCACAGGGATATACAGTTAAGCTGATAATGCACATCAGTATCAAATCACACAAAGGAACATGGTTTCATAAAAAAACACCACTCACCTGGTGAGATCTGGCTGTATGTAGCACCAATTGGTACATGGCCCTGAGCAAGTTACCGCACCTTTCCATGCCTCATTCATTTCCTTCCAAGGAACAGGAGTGAGCTGAACTGATCATTTCCAGTTCACTCATTCAACAAATATTTACTGAGCACCTGCTATATACCAGGCACTCTTCTGGGTGCTAGGAATACAAGAGTTAATAAAAGAATGCAGGAGCTTCAGCTCTGCTCTCAGACAAATATGTAAACAAAGGGAAACAGCTAATAACAGCAACAAATATTTCCTGCCTTATTAGCTCCCTTAAAACTGCCCCCACACTATCTTCTCTTATTAACATACTACCAAATGTAATTAGTTTTGCACTTTTGAAAGTTTTTTTTCAGGTAGGAGTTTGGAAGAAAGAGTGACGTTGGAGCACTTAAGAGCAATCACAGCAGTCCCAGTAAGAGATAAGGCCCTGAACTCATCTATTAGCAGTGGGGCTGGAGGAGATGACAGGTGGAGAGGGTTGTAGGAGATGGAATCCACGCGACCTGCTGAAAGACTGGCCCCCTGGGCAGGATGCAGGAGAGGGAGGAGGCTTGCATGAAGCCCAGGTTCCTGGCTTGGACAACTGGATGGGTGAGGAAGGCTTTCACTGAGCTGGGGGACCCAGGAAGAGAAGCAGGTCTGGGAGCAGGGAGGAGGACAATGATGCCCATTTGGGACGTATCAACTTTGAGATGTCTGTGGGACAATCGTGTGGAAAAACCCATTGAGACGGGTGCTGGAAGCAGCCGGAAAAACCAAGAAATATGACCACCCCCACCATTTGCAAAGTGGTTCAGTTTGTGAAGTGCATCATATGCATATCATTTGACACAATCTACACCCTGAACAAGATCACAATTAGGTTGGAAAGTTCAGACAAATATACACAAAAAGTTAAATAAGTAACAAAAAAAACCAAGAAATGCTACAAGGCAATTTTGGTTTGTGATGAACTGCAAGAAAAATATTTGTTATACTTAAACACAATAATCAAATCCCCAGGACCTCCCTGGTGGCACAGTGGTTAAGAATCCGCCTGCCAATGCAGGGGACACGGGTTCGATCCCTGGTCCAGGAAGATCCCACATCCCGCGGAGCAACTAATCCAGTGCACCAAAACTATCGAACCTACGCTCTAGAGCCCGCGAGCCACAACTACTGAAGCTCGCGCGCCTAGAGCCCGTGCTCTGCAACAAAGAGAAGCCACTGCAGTGAGAAGCCTGCAACCACAACGAAGAGGAGCCCCCACTCGCCGCTGCTAGAGAAAGCCCGCATGCGGCAACAAAGACCCAACGCAGCCAAAAAAAAAAAAAAATCCATCCCCACTCAGCTTTCTAATCTCTGGAGCTTTTATTTACTCAACTTTCCATATCATCACAAGCCTATTTGTTGAAGGTATTATACACATCTTTGCAAGTCAGAAAATGAGATGTAATCAACAGGAGGACGTAGAGGAGGAAAGAATGCAGGGGTTTTGGCTCTGCTTTTAGACAAAGGCAAAGGGAAGCAGCTAACGACAGCCACAAGGATTATACGCTGCCTCTATTAGCCCCCTTAGTATTGCCCCCAACACCGATCGTCTTTTATTAACACACCAACTGTGCCACAGCTCCGTCAGCTCCTGCCTCTCATCCCTTCTCAATGGCATATTCACGCTAGGGCGTCCACCGCCTCACCCCTTCCCTGGAGCCGCCCAAAGGCTGGGGAGGCCTGAGCGATGGGAATCTAATGCTCCCTCTAGCTTTGTCTTCCACAAGGAAGGTGGAGGGAAATTCCAGCCCCTCACAGACGCCCATTCTTCCTAATAAAGGCATTACTACATGAATAGTCTTATTATACTAATTAAAAATAATAACAATAAAAACAATGAATCAGTCCTCTGGGAGAGGTGAGGATCTCAAAGCACCCCACCTGAACTAGTCTGGTTCCTGTTCTCCGTTTGGGAAAATAACCAACAGAGGCTGGGATGGGTCCTACATTCTTACCCCCAGAGGTGCCCCAGACCAGGCCAGACCAGCTTCTTTCCAACCCAACACTAACCCCATGGCTCATTTCTGGTGTTTGTGTGCACAGGAGCGTTTGCAGTAGGTCTGGGATGAATTTCCTCATGTTACAATTGTACAGAGGACCCAGGTCTTCCGGGTGTTCTCCTGCCTACCACTCCAGCCACAGGTCACGGAGAGTGAGGGCCCCATTAGGATCCTGACCCAGCTGTATGGAAAGGGAACAAGACAATAAGGTCCTGCATGACTAGAAAGGACATTGAGAGGAACTGCCTGGCACCAAAGGGCCATGGATGGGACCTCCCTGTCACTCTGGTTGGAACAGAAGATAAGCGTGACTCTATCAAACCCCTTTCCCTCTCTGCACGAGGTCACTTTTTAGGAAACCTTCTACCGGGAAGATGATAGCTGCATGAGGAGCAGCCATCTATTATCTGTTCAACTGCTTATTCATTCTTCATTGTCTCTTGTCATTTGTATCATCTGTTGTATACTTTAACTCCCGGGGGCAGACAGAGGGTTTATGAACTCTACTTATTCAGTGTTAGATACTGTACTACATTCAAAGAGGCTCTTAACAGAGGCATTTTTGCTGATGGTGATGACAAGGATAGTAGAGGGCGTCCATACATGCAAAGCAGCCTGCCCTGGAGTAGACCATCCACTGCACTTTGTGAAACCAGAGGCAAGGGACAAACAAGCATACACACACAACTCTTGCAGGACTTAGAGAGAAATTGTACCAGATCAGCCAAACCAGGGACAGAAATGAGAACAAAGATTCTCCAAATTAGTGGAGACACACCTTCCACTCCCAGGGGTGACTCACATCAAGTTTACCTAACACAGAGTCCAAATTTACAAAACAAAGAGCAGAAAACAAGTCACAATGTGGAGAACACACCAGTTAACAGCTAAAGCAGGTAGAGTGGGTCAAAGGAGTAAGACCTAAGTCAACTCTGAAGGTAACCTAACACACTACGAAATATCCTCTATAGTAGACTAAAGGTGAAGAACCCAAGCAAGTAGAGGACAAAGGAAAGGGTAACTAATACACTTTGTAGATATAAAGGTCAGATAAACTCTGAAGGACACTATCATGATTTGAAAAGTAGTGATTATATTGAACCTGCTAAGGTAAGGCCGGGAAGGTTCTGAGTCATGCGAACTAATCCATCCCATTCGCTGTCCGCCTGCCAAAATAAACAAAAAGGAGGCTGCATCCCCCACAACAGCCACTCTGTCTAGTCTTGCAAAGAACCTGATCTTCACAAGCCTGGTCCAAATAGAAGAGGGAATACTAATCCCGCAGTCTTCATGGAAAGCACAAACATTCCTAAACTCAACTGCCCTGGGGAGAGTAAGTGAAGCTAGCCCCTGAGGTGTATGCCCATGCTAAGCCACTCTCCATATCACATGGTGAGGTGAGGATTAAGGACCACAGGTGACAAAAGCCTCTCTCTATGTCAAGAGTCAAGATGCCCCTGACCACAAACGTCAGATTAAGTCAACAAATAGAGAAAAATCAATTTCTGACATGCACTTTAGTAAATGATATAAAAGAATACAAAAGTTACATATATGGTTCCTGCCCTGAAAGAGTTTACAATTTTGCTGGGGGCACAAAACACAAGTCAGCCAGAGAATACAATCTATAACAAAGCAGATGTTACTTTTTTTTTTTTTAGAAAGACCCCTTATTCTGTAAGGACCCCTTATTCTTCCATCAAACCTACACTGGAAAACTTGGATCCTGGATCAATCCACCTGTCTGCTTTCTCAGTATCTACACTCAGGTTGTTGAGTGCTTCGGGGGCCAGAGGGAAAGAACGAACGAATGCACACTTGCACTCGCGCACACACACAGCCCCTACTCTCAGCAGATAACTTCACCCCCTACTTTTAGAGAGAACAGGAGCCATCAGGGGAAATTCCCTCGCCTCTAATCAACCAACTTGACCACCTGCATTCTTGCCTTCCTCCCTCTTATCTTTCTCATCAGGCACATTCCTCTTTTGACTCCAGATTCCATGCTCTCATCGATTATTCTCTCCCTCCCTTGAATTTTATTCTTTCCTCTGCTGACTCTTCCCAAACAGCACTTAAACACGCTTGAAGTCTCTTCTGCGTTACAATTAACAAACAAAACGCCCTCTGCCCTGCATCCCCCTCTACACAGTCATGCCTTCCTCCTCTCTGTTCCATCAAAGTCTAGGTTTCAAAACGCACTTCTTATTCACTCCCCAGCCCACTGCTTTCTGGACTGCACTTCCCGCATTGTCACTGAAAATGCTCCAGGATAGGTGACCTTTCTATCAGAACCTGCAGCCCTTACCTCGCTTGACCTCTATATAATCTGACAATGTATGATACACCTTCCTTCTAGAACTCGCTTCTCTCCTCTTCCTCCTACATCTCTGGCCACTCCCTTTCGGTGGACAGTTTCCTTCACAGGCTTCCCCTCCTCTGTTCCCCAAACCACCCTCCCTTTGGAGTTCCCCACAGTTTTTCTGCCTCAAACCTCTTCTCACTGTAAACACACTTGCTCAGCAATCTCCTGGTCCGTCCACTCCTGTGGCTCTGACTCCAGAAGCTGACAGCTGCCCCATCCAGAGCTCTCCTGAGCTCCACACTGTATACAACCACCTACTGCAGGGCACCTCTGCCAGCATCCCACAGAAACCTCAACCTCAACGCAACCAAAGCTGAACTCAGTACCATCCCCTGCACCAGCACTGCCACCACATCACTGGAAATAACCTTCCTCTCCTTACACTCCCAATTTTAGTTAATGACACCCCCCACCCACACAGAAACCTGCAAGTCATCCTAGGTTCTTCCCTCTCCCTTCATATGCCACATTCAATTATAGGTGTCAAAATACATGGGGGCTTCCCTGGTGGCACAGTGGTTAAGAATCCGCCTGCCAATGCAGGGGACACGGGTTCGAGCCCTGATCCGGGAAGATCCCACATGCCGCGGAGCAACTAAGCCCATGCGCCACAACTACTGAGCCTGTGCTCTAGAGCCCGTGACCCACAACTACTGAGCCCGAGCACCACAACTACTGAAGCCCACGCGCCTAGAGCCCGTGTTCTGCAACAAGAGAAGCCGCCTCAATGAGAAGCCTGCGCACCGCAACAAAGAGTAGGCCCCGCTCGCAGCAACTAGAAAAAGCCCGCGCACAGCAACAAAGACCCAACACAGCCAAAAAATAAATAAATAAATATATGGATTTTACCCCTTAACGTTTCTTGATTTGTCCACTTTACATTACTAGGTCCACAACCTTAGTTTACACTCTAATCACTCCTAAGTTACTGTAACAGCCTCCTAACTAGTCTGTCACTAGACTTGCCCCTCTCCAATCCTCCTTCACGACTCTGCCAGAGCAGGGATATTTCTAAAATGTAAACCCAACCCTAGTCTTCCTTGCCTAAGATCCTTCAATGGCTCCCAAAAGCCTGTAGGATGAAGTCTAAACTCTGCAGTATGATATACACAGCCAGTCAACATTCTAGCTCTGCCTACTTTTCCTACCTCATCTCGTTTCTCCTTCCCTCACATCCTGCACTCCAACCTTACTAAGATTCCATATTTCCTCTCCTAAGGCTCTCTCATCCCTACTTCTGTTCATGCTGCCCAGAATGCCCTTTACCTGAACTTTTTGCCTAGAGTTCTGAATTCTTTAGGTGACAGCTCAGTCCTTTCCTCTTGGATGGCTTCCCTGGCCCTTTCCCACCCTGGCTGTCATGGGTACTCCTCTTCACTACCACGGCACCAGACTCATCTGTTGGATAGCACTCCCTACAAGGGACAGTAATTGTCAGTTCACCAATATGTTTTCCCTGTTAAACTGTAAGGTCATAGAGATGCAAGGACAGTATCTTTGCTCCTTCAGCACCTTGCCTATTGCCTGGTTCAGAGCAGACACATTCAATAAATGATTACTAGTTAAATGAATGAATGGATCCTCCAAATAAGCCCCCTGACACCCTGGGAGATTAGCACTTCAAGATATAATGGAAGATTTTAGAAGGGATTTAAGAGGATTTCTTATGCAATTCTTGGCAGGTATTCCTGGAAGCATACAATGAAGGTTGTCCAGAGAATGGGTAGAATAGGTATTCTGAGGCACTCAGCATTGTTAGTTTAAATGAGAAGTAAAGACCAAGAAACACAACCTCAAGTCATAGGTTCAAAGGCACAGCCCTATCTAACAAGTTCAGAATGGAGTAAAATCTTTAAAAGAAGATTTTTATACAAGAAAGAAGATTTTGTTTTGGAATAGCCCTGGCGTGAGGGGTAGTTAATTCTTTTTTTTAAGGCAAAATCTTCTAGAAAAGAGTTAGCAATGTTAGTATAGTATCTGAACTTAAGTCCCTGTACCTGCCCAAAATGTCTCTCAAATATGCCCACTCCCTCTTTAATAACCCTTAATCTAACCTCTTGACTCAATTACAACAGTGACCTCCTAGAGAGTCAGTCTCTGCTCTCATCCATCATTTACACAGCCACTACGTTAATCCTGTCCATTGCATAAAACTCAGGCTCCCCATATGAACATTCACAGGACCTTCTTTCCCTCCACCCCTAATCTTAATATTTTTTCAATGCTCCTAAGTGCTTCCCACCTCCCCACTAACACACTCCCCAACACAGTATCTGCTTATAGCTACTGGTAGAATACAGTGTACGCAGTGAGCTTATTCACTGTTAGTGACCAACTGAAAAACACAGCCAAAAAAAAAAAATCCCTTCCTATATATCTCAATCCAACATGCTCCTGCGGGTTGAAACCATCTGAACTCCAAAAGACACTTCAAGCAAGCTTGTTCTTTTCATCAACACAAAGGAACTGTGTTTACATTTCTGAGGAAAAATGATGAGAGAAATTTGCTATGGTAAGAGGGAAGCCAGCAGTACAGCTGGCAAAGCCCTTGCCCAAAAGAAAGATGCTGACTGACCAATTAATTAACTTGTCCTAGGCAACAACCCAAATCATTCCTGATAACAGGCGTACATCCCTGATGACTGACACATGGTCACGCAGAAGAAAGCAGTTTTGAACAGAGAAAGAAAAATAAGTGTTTGGGCCCAGTGAAAGCAGACTCACAATGTAACACAAATGTATGGAGCCAAAAGCAAGCTAAGGGTACCAGATCCCAGGCTGGCTAAAAAGGGCCTATCCTTGAGAGCTGCATTCTCTCCAGCTAAAGCACATCTATCTGTTAATTGGCCTGCCCCTCCACACTCCCCGCCCCCCCCCCACACACACGGAAGGCATATTATCTAAAGTTCTATACACTGTCCTGTATTTTTTTTACCATTTTCTACATTAAACACACACTACTTTTACAATATGAAAATAAAATTGTTTTAAAATATGACTTGAAAGTGCTATGACTGCCCTTTCTCTTGAGAGAAATTCCCTGCCAATCGACCACATGCAAAAGAAGTATAAAAAGTCCCTACAATGTAAGAGTATAAAACCTCATTAGGGAAACAATTCTAACAGACATGAGGCAATGCAAGAATAACACAAAACAGTATATAGTTAAAGGCCTAATTATGAGGTAGACATTCTAAGAGATCAGGGAAGGGAGAGATGAATGTCTGATAGAGGAATGGAAGAAAGGAGGACATGCATGGAGGACACAGGGCTCGTGCTTAGCTTTAATTAAGAAGAAAGAGATAAGACTTGAAGAATCAGAGAGAAAGGGAGAGGGCATTCCAGGAAGAGAGAACAGAAAGACACAGAGGCAGGTATGAGGACCCGGGGGAAGGACTACTGAGACCTGCCCAAATGAAGCAGAGAACCAGTCACAGTGGATACAGTTAGGTATGCAGGACAAGTCAAATTATGGAAGGCCCCAGAAGCTGGAGACAAAGAATCAGAAAGTCAGTGTAATTTATTCCAGGAACTGAGGAGTTCTGGAAGGAAAAATAATATTTTATTAGAAGTAGCAAAAAAAGTTGGAATAAACATTCTTAGATACTGCAAACCAAGCCAATGGGGCTGAAAGGGCTCCTACAGGCCAGGAAATTAGTAAATGCCCCAGACAGAAGCAGGAGAACAGAGGCTTAAACTCCAATCAAAACCATGAAGAGCAGAAGCAGAAGCTTTAGCACACCACACAACCTAGCTGCAACGTGGCTCAACATATAATTACCAGAAGCTGAAAGGGCCAACCTTGCTTAGTAAAAGGAGGGCCTGAGTGTTTTCAAGATCATTGAGAAAACACTACCAACTCATTGTGCAATCCATAATTGTTCACTTGTGACTTTGATCCTGTTCCCAGATGTGCACTCTGAAGTATTCTCTCTACTGTGATCTCTAAAACCTGAAATTGGCACTGAAAAGTACCAGGACAATAAGGCCTCAGCTGATGCATTTCCCTGGTGTTCATGATGTCACCTGCCAAGCAAGCAAGCAAGCAGTAGCTCTCATAAGCACTGTTAGCACATGCACACATTTTATGATTTCAACAGCATGAACGTGGCCAAAGCTTGTGATTTCCCAGCAGACGGACTTGACTCACTTTCTGAATTAACAGTGTTCATGTCCAAAAGTAGCAATTAGTCTATTGTTCTGTCTAGAAGCTATCCACTCCATTTCATGGGCTGTGTTCTACAAAGGAACTTAAAAACTGAGTGTACATTTAACCAAGAGGTTGCTTCAGAGTATCGCTTAAACAATACCAAATCCTAAGCCTGTATTTTCCAACCACTGTGTTAACAAAACTTTATCACTTTGCACTACACTGCTTTTGTATAAAAATTTCAAAGTGATTTATATACCATGAAACCTCTCCCATAATAAAAGAAATCCTTCACAGTTCAGAGATCCGGTAAGCCACATAAGGTGTGTGACTGTAGTTCAGAGGCTAAAAACTGATAACAAGAATGATACTTATATACAATGATACTAACAACTAAAGCACAAGTCACTGCTCTGATTTTTAAATTTCCTTCTATAATAGGAAATTATAATAGGAAATTATAATAGGAAACCTTCATCTAGAAGCCTGGATCCTCTGGCTCTTGGGCAATAATTTAAGTCTCTGCCTAAATTTGCCCAGGTGTATATATAACACTTCCTTTACAGGATATTATGGAGGTCAAATAAGATGATGAATATGAAGCTGCTCTGTAAAATACAAGGTACTATATACATGATGGTTTTTCTAAACATTAATGGCCTAATATGTGCTAAGAGCTCATTTATATTCTCATGAATCCCAAGGAGTTAGTATTATCATCCCCATTTTAACAGATGAGAAACACAAAGATCAGAGGTTAAGCAACTTTTCCAAGGTCACACAGCAGAAGGTAAGTGGCAAAAGTAGGACTGAAGAAATTCAAAACCTTGTCTCTTTCTACTATATCATACTGCCTTGCTGGTTTTACATATTAAATAGTAGGTAGACCCTTCACTCCTAACTCTCTGTGCGTAAGTTTTCTAAGTTCTTTTCTGTGATATGATAAACAAAAATCAGTCCTAATTAACTTCATATAACCCATGGCACCTAGTGAGAACTCTGAAGTTTGTAAGTACCAGACAGTCCATGTTACCAACGTTGAAATGTGAATGTTCTCTTTTATTCCTAGTCCAGCCTGGCATGTGAAGGCTTTTCAGTCTTTAGGGCTTTGTGAAAACAGAAAGTATAATTCCTCCTGAACCAACTTACATATTACCCATGCTGCTTAACCAACCACCTCGAATCCAGATTGTGTTTGTTTTTAAACCTCCTCCCTAAAACCTAAAACTCTGTCCATATGTGGCCTAGAATAGAGTTTGACTCTACACTAAGAAAAGAATCAGATCCGGGTCCTCCTACCTCTTCAACTACTGTTCTTTCTTAGTTTCCGTTGGTGTTCACAGGGACCTCAGTCTACAGAGCGGAGAACTTTGTGATGGGCCCAAATCATCATCTGGATGAAACATTCCTCTTTTCTTTGTTTTCATGTTTACCAAGCAACCATCTGATTACAAGCTTCATAAGCACTTTGGTATAAGGAAAAGGGTGCTCCAGATAGCAATGTAAATATTTCCAACCACTGCACAGGTATGTCCTCTATTATGAAGTAATAAAATTGGCATACAAATGGTTGCTTCATTTTTTTTTTTTAACTTTCAATGACTGACTCCCCCAGTGCCTATGGAATAAAGCCACAAAAGAATCTTTACAAGCTGGACTCTGAGTTCTTTACAGTATCATCTGCTCCCACAAAACTCCAGCCCTTCAGTCGCATCCAACTACTCCTGTTCCTCGAACCGTTCATCCCTTCATGCCTTTGCACGTGTTATTTATTCCCTCTGCCTTCTCCCCTCCCTACCGCCCTCCATCAGTCTAAATACCATTCATCCCTAAAGGCTCTCTCAAGTGTCACCACTTTTGTCAAATCTCCCAGTGAACCCCAAGTAGGGTATTCATCCCTCCTCTTACTTCCATAGTACTTTATCCACACCTCTGTTCTAGCATTTATCATGTTTTGCATATATCTTTCCCGTGCTAGATTGAATAACCAAGGGCAGGATCCAGATCTCATTCGTAATTCTGGCATCTCCAGTGGCTAACGTTGTGTTATCTCTAACAGGTATATAACAATTGTTGGTTGGAGGACTGGAAGAATGAAGAACCTACCCTGACGCTGTCGGGGTGCTGCCCACTCTGAAATGTTAGGATCCAAAGTTATTACCTAATACCTCCTGTTTGCTGGCCAGTCAGGCTCAGAAAGAGGCTTTGGGATATTTAGGAAATAAAACAGAGTGTTTACGTCCATGCTAAATCATCTAATCCTGCCAAAACCATGCTCATGACCAACATACAGGAAAATGGTTGCCAAGCACAATTCTGGAAAACCAGTGCTTGACAACCATCCTTAATACAGCTGCAATACATACTGCTCTATTTCCTTCACAATGCAAATGCATCACTTCCCTTCTCATCTTTGCCCCTTCCAGGGCAGTTTACGCAGCTGAAAACTTTAGCTCTCCTTCAGAATACAAAAATCCTACTTCATTTGTAGAAATGAGGTGACTACAAATTAATAGCAGCAGAAAGAGAGATCCAAGTAATTTAGTGGCCAAACAGTGAGTGTCTAGGACCCCATCATCATCAATATCTCTTTCCCCAAGTCTCTCCAAATCTAATTCCTGGCTTTAACCTCACAAACTACCTCTCCAGCTCACTCTATTGATTCCAGCTTAGGCAAACAGTTCTCCAATAAGGTAGTAAGGGGATTTCTAAATCTGGAAAATGCAGAAATTCCACACAGCAAAGTAACAAAGGCCAGGGTGCTAATCCACCCTGACTTCCCAGTGAGAATGGTGCAGTGGGGGGAAGAGAAATTCTTCTACACCTATCATAAAGCAGACTGCACAACAGACTCATACAGCTCAAGTTAATTTACTCTGGCCAACCATTTTTGACTCATTCTTCCCCTCAAGAGAGAGATCTGTGTCTGGGAAGGACCAAATTCCTATACACCTGATCAAAGTCCTTCAGAGGAAGGCCAAACTGAGAGAGACAGCTAAAAGGACTGGACACAGGAGCCTCTCCTGGAATACGCTCTGCTTCCCCCTTCTTTCCTAGTTTCATATGGCAGCAATTCAACTTCCTTTCAGCTGGAGGCCACCAGCAATATGATTCATTGAGGTACTTGGATTTCTTCACCTATTTTTGTTTTAATTCTGCTGGTTTTTAAAGCTGTAACAGCCGAGACAGGCTCAGAGGGTCCTCCCTCTGAAGAATGCAGAGTTGCTCAAAAGCCTGCAAAGGAAACTTAATGAAACCATCCACTTAGCAGTATTTTTTTTCAATGAAGTTCAGCAGCACAATCTAACCTCTTTGTGCTCTGAAATGAACCACATTTCTTAAAAGAAAGACCACAGGGGGGTGACAGAAAACTTGCTGCAGGCAGGAAAACCTGGACAGCTTACAGGAGCTAATGCAGAAGAGAACAAGTAGAACTCCCAAGCAGGTCCATTTCAGCATTTTACCTCTCTCTCTCTCTCTCTCTCTCCCCCTCCCTCCCTCCCTCTCTCTCTCTCTCTGCTGCATTCCCAAGCAGAACTCTAAAGGCATGAGGGAAAAAAAAAAAAAACGTTTTACAGCTTCTTCATTAGTTTCCCTTCACTGAGTAGCTGCCGTAAGCAAGTATGCTGGACTCGGTCAGAAGGGCTGAAGTTTCCTCTCCTTCAGATGAAAAGAAACTAAAGGCCCAGTCACAAGGGCCCCAGCTGAATAAAATAGGAGAAAGTGCTGCCTATGTAGTTTCTGGGAAAATCTCCATGTCTGTGGAAAGCACAACTGCCACACAAAGCAAAACCCCAGAACTGGATGTTAAAGATCAAAGCAGGGGCCTCCTAAGGCCACGCATCCCTGGCTTCCACTAAGGGGCACCTACAGCAGTTAGGGAAATGCGGTCCACCGAGACTCTGGGCCTGTCAAAACTTTCTCTGCAGATACCCGGGCTTTGGATAAGGCATTAACTTGCAGAAGTGCTTAGCAAAAGAGCTTCCAGGGGCGGAAATCCGAGCTCCAAGACAAATCTTTGGGGGGGGCGGGGAGGGGGGAGCATAGACCCCTGCCTAGATCAGGCTGGAAGCCCAGGGGCTGGGGGTGGGAGGAGGCCTCACCACCAAAACTGCACATTCACCGACCCCGGCCGACGCTCGACCGCTGTCCCCCCGACCCCCAAGTCACCAAGGTGGTTCATAACCTCGGCTGCCACGCGACTGAGCGGAGGCCTAGGGAGACAAAAGGGGACGAGGGACCCTCGGCGGGCACGCGGAGGTCCGAGCCTCTCCAGGAACGGGAGGCTTCTCCCGCCCCAGCTCCTCCTCCTCTCCTCCCCCTTCCCGCACTCCCCGCCGCGTTAGGTCTCCGAAACAGCGCCCGGCCTCGCCTCCTTCCAGCGGGGGCCAGATAACAGGGCACTAGAATGTAACTAGTGCTGTGAAGGCGCCGTCCCAGGTGGGAGAAGGCTCGGAGGCTCATCTCAACTCTGGAAACGAGCCGGTCCCGGCCCCCGGCGGCTCCGGCCCGGCCCCAGCGCCGGTGGGCGCCACCCCGCCCGCCGCCCCACCTGCCGCGGGCCCCGGCTCCGGCCAGTCCCCGGGCCGCCCGCCCGCCGCCGCACCTTTGTAGCGCTCCAGCACATCCTCGTACGCCTGCACGAACTCCTTCTCCTGGCTGCGGTTGGCCGGCTGCTGACCCGGCACGTAGCCGGCCATGGCCGCCCGCGCCGCGCTCTCCCGGGGCCCCGGCGGGCGCCGCTTGCAGGTCCGCGCGCTGAGGCGACGGCCCCAGCCTCGGCCCTTTGTGCGGCCCGGGACGGCGGCGGCGGCGCCCTGGCTCTCGGCTCTCCGCTCCGCGCCTGCCCTGCCGGCCTGCCGCTCGCTCTCCGCTCCTCAGCCCGCTCGCGCTCCGCCGCCGGTCCGGCTGGCGTTTCCGCCTCCCCACCCCTCGGCTCCGCTCCTCCCTCAGCCCACCCCGCCCGCGGCGGCGGCAGCGGCTCCTCCCGTCAGGAGCGCCAGGCCCGGCCCGCTCCCCGCCCCTTTTCCCGCCGCCTCCGCGGCCCGGCGCGTCCTCGGCCCCGGGGCGGCCCCCCCAGGTCCCCCCCTCCGCCACCACACACACACCAAGGGCTATGGACCTCCGCGCGGCCGGGCAGGGGAGGGGGCCGAGGTTGGGGGCCGGGAGGCCAGCCTCCGCGGGGGCGTTCCGCCGGAGCCCCGCTGGGTGGGAGGCCCCTGGCGCGTCGGGATGAAAGGCCTGGCCGGCCGCAGGGGCCGCGAGAGGCCGAGGCCCACTCCGCGGGGCGGGAGGGCTGCCCCGCTCGGGGCGGACCCACACCCGGAGCCGGGACAAAGGAGGGAGCCCGCTGGCTGGAGAGAAACCGAGCTGGGCCTGTGCGGCGGCTGGAGAAGAACCCAGAGACACTGAACGGAAGGGAGCGAGCCAAAGACCTAGATAGATCGCAGGGCCAGACGCGGTCCGAATGAGGCCGGGGCAAGATCCAGACGGGCTGCCGGGTGAGGCCAAGGGAACACTCAGACCACAAAGAATCCCAGGAACAAAGGGTTTTCCAGAAACGGAAGAAACTGAACTCGAAATGAGAGAGCCTACCCAGCACCATGAAGTAAACCAGGCCCAGAACGAGGAGCCAGAGCCTGAGAAATGACAACTGAGGGAATGAAAACAGGATTCTGACTGCACCGTGGGGTGAATAAGAGGAGAGACAGGAGGACACACATCTATGGGGAAAAGATGCAACAGGATTATTATACTGTGACAGCCTCAGGCACAGAAAGGCTTAGATCAAAAGGGAGAAATGTGGGAACCTGAGACTGAATCAGGACTGCTATGGAACAAAGAAAAGAATTCTGGAGCATAGCTGCTCAGGGAAGAAAAAGGGAAGCCAATTATTCTCTGTCATCAGGGAAAAGGAAAGAGTGAAGAAAGGATGCTGGTAAATATGGGTAGAGATGTACTGGGGACAATTTTGAGAAGGGAGTTCCCAGTATCCTCTGATCCTGCATTCAGTTGTGTATCCTTCAGACCCAATATTCACAGACTGCATTGGGGCCAAGAGCAGTGAACGAGGAACTCAGGTAAATGCAGGTGATTTTTTGCCCACATCGACCCCCATCCAGCCATTATCCTCCCCAGCCTCAACAAACCTGTTGATTTGGGGGGTGGGGGGAGCAGGTGGAAAAGTGGTTGTGGGTTAAAAGCTAGGCTGGCTGATCTCATAGTAACAGCACGCTAGCAAGTAAAAGGAGAATTCATGTGACACTGAGCAGACAAAACTGGGACTCAGGCCTCCACTTCAGTTCCCATTCTGAGATTTTTAAGAGAAGCTTCTCACCCCCAGGGCAAGGCCTGCATCTCTGTACGCTATGAGTAGTGCCAAGTATTTGGTCAATGCTCAGCAAGCACGTTAATAACAAGAAGAGATGATAGGGCTTCCCTGGTGGCGCAGTGGTTAAGAATCCGCCTGCCAATGTAAGGGACACGGGTTCGAGCCCTGGTCCGGGAAGATCCCACATGCCATGGAGCAACTAAGCCTGTGCGCCACAACTACTGAGCGTGCGCTCTAGAGCCCATGAGCCACAACTACTGAGCCCACGTGCCACAACTACTGAGCCCACGTGCCACAACTACTGAGCCCACGTGCCACAACTACTGAGCCCACGTGCCACAACTACTGAGCCCACGTGCCACAACTACTGAGCCCACGTGCCACAACTACTGAGCCCACGTGCCACAACTACTGAAGCCCACGTACCTAGAGCCCGTGCTCCGCAAGAAGTCACTGCAATGAGAAGCCTGCGCACTACAACAAAGAGTAGTCCCTAAAAAAAAAAAAAAAAAGAGTAGCCCCTGCTCCTTGCAACTAGAGAACATCCTGCGCACAGCAACGAAGACCCAACGCAGCCAAAAATTTAAAAAAAAAGAGATGATGCTTTTCACTAATAGGCGCACGACGGTTGTTTCCACATCATACCATGATCAGAAATGGGGTGAGCAAGTCATTAATCATATCTTTTTCCATCAAGTTTTGCTGGCCTGCCCAAGTTCTAGGCATAGAGACCATACAGGGAAAGGCCTGAAAGAGGACGGACAGGGAGGATCCTTGGGCAAATGCTCATTTCCTTCCAGTTTAGTCCTGTGTGCTCAAAAAAAGCTAGTTTGCAGTTTGGCATCAGTGGCTAATGAGCTCAGTTTAAGAAAAGGAAGAGAAGAAGCTTGAGGTTTATTCTTTTTAAAATAAATAAGAAGCTTTTAGTAGAAAATGCAGAATGAAGGAGTCGGTGATTGATGGCATAAGCACATTTTTCGTAAACAGCAGAGAATACAGAAATGCTAACTCTGAGGATCTTGACTGTATCAGTGCTGAGTCATCTGCATTTCCTATATTATTTTATACCAGTGGGGCTAGGAAGTCCCAGACACAGGCACACACCTCCACCCTCGCCCCCAAACAGACATTTGCCTCCTCATTTTCATCACAGTAAATAGGAAAGTCCCTCCATCCCTTCCTGGAGCTGCTACATACACCACTTAGCAGGTTCCTCAAGAATTGTGAGTGAGGTTTGCCAAAGGTGAGGAAAGACTAGGGCAGGAAGGGAGTAACAGTCTGTTCTGGGAACCAGGCTTTGTTGAAGGCCTGGGGGCGATTTGGGGGAGAGGGCAAGGGGTTGAGATTACCATTAAGAAGCATGGTAATCAAGGAAGAAAGTTCTGGTTTGGGTTGTGGCTAGAAGGGCTTCTCAGACTCAAGTAGCTTTCTTGACAAGATTTGCATTTAAATGCTCCTAAGAGATTTCGAAGTAATGCATTCTTCTAATGAATGGAAAGGGGGAAGTCCACATGTTTGGCTGATGTTCCTGTTTTATATAGAGAAAATTTTACAAGGATAGAGGAACAAAGCGGCTGCTGGGGGGGGATGGGAAGAAGGAAGCATAGGAAGGGGAGGTTTTTGGGTTTTTCCAAGCAACAGTCTAAATTTATAGCCAGACCACACAACTGGGACAGCTCTGAGGCTTTCTCCTTTTGGTCTATGATCTTCCTTTGCTCCAATGGTGAGAATGCTGTTGCATTTCTAAAGAGGCTGCAATGGGGGTAAGCTGAAGGAGGCAGGGTGTACTCAGAAGGGCATCTAGTGGGGGGAAGGGGTAGTGCAAGCAAATAAAGCTCTTTTTCTCTGAGTGTCCTCCCCCACTTAAGCCTCACCAGGTGCCTCTCTCCCTGAAGCTCAACTTCTTTCAGCTCCTCCAAGGGGCTCTCTCGCCTCAGGGCCTTCCCACCTGCTTTTCTCCCAGGCCAGAACCCTTCACTGCTCTCCTCTTGGACCTGGCTCACTCCTACTCAGGCCTCTGCTGAAAATCCCACAGGGAAGCCTGCCTTCATCCCCCAGATTAGCAGGCCTCCTGCCTCTACTCCCCTTTGGTAATAGCCAAAGTTATTTGGTTTGTTATAGGTTCAGTGTCTTTCATCCTTACTAAATCACTAGCTCCCTGAGGGCTGCGGCTGTTGTGTGTCTTGCTCACCACAGGGTCCTTAGCATTGAGCAAATGACCTGGCGCATAGAGGGCACTCATTAAATATTTGTTTTAATTTTTGATTAAATGCATGAACGACTGAACCAGGTGATCCTAAAATACTCAGCTGCCCGTAGCTTCTGACTAGCTAGAAGGCTAGCGTCTTCAAGAAGAGACTATGCTTCTCTCACAGCTTCCCTTATCTCTCTGCCTGGCATTCAAAGTCCTCCATATTTTGACATCTACCTTCCTTTACAGTCTGATCTCCCCTTATACCCTCACATTCAGCATCTTCCCCTGTAATCAAACTCGGAGCCTTTGCCTGGAATGTCCTCCACCCTCAACTCCACCTACTGAACCCCTACCCATCTTGAAAGCTCACCTGAAACGACTTGAAGTTATTTTTAGTCAATCCAGGTAGAAGAGGCTCTTCTCCTCAAAATCCCAACTGCATTTTCTTTCCCCTATTCCTCGGGCAACCACACGCACTGTGCATGTCTGCATCGCTGCCTCCTTAACCTCCTGGTTCATAAGTTCTTTGAGGCGCAGGCATCTATTTCACCTTCTTCATCACAGGGCCTAACACAATGCTTTGCACCTAGTGGGTGTTCAGTAAATATTTGCTGAAGGCGTGGATGCCTCGCTGAAGACATACGGAGATGGGGGTGTGAGCTAGATCTGCGATTCAAGACAGTTGAGAGTCCAACATACTGTCCACTCAGTGGCCAAGAGCTGACGGCATTTCATGTGCAGGGAGGAAAGAGGGAAGTGCAAAATCATTTCTCCTGTTACTGCTCCTCTTCCAATCTCTGGAAGGTTTACTCCTAGCACTTCTTCAGCTTGACTCATGTTGCATTATTTTACATGTGTTAATTGATGCTTTATAAATAAATTCTTTGCTAGTAGGGTGTGTGTGTGTGTGTGTGTGTGTGTGTGTGTGTGTGTGTGTGTGTGTGTGTGTGTGTGTGTGTGTGTGTGTGTGTTTTCTCTGTTTCTCTTTGAAGGGGTTAGCTGTCTCCTGTGCCCTAATAGTAGCTGGAGCCAGACAGCCAGACACTGAAGGGGCTGCCCCAAGCCCTATCCTCTGACCAGCTCTTGGGAGAAAATCTAGTTCTAGGCTCAGAAGACCCGTCTCCAGGTTCAGCCCCACCATCCTTTTAGACACCAGCTTTAGCCAATCCCAGCCAAAGCTCCTTTTCCGCCCAGACCCTGGAAACGCTTGCTAAACTTTGCCTCAAGTTCCCAAATCTGCTCTGGGGTAGGAAGGCTTTGCCTACTATCATGCTGCCCTCTTCTGTTCAGAAAGTGAAAAACTGCTAATTTAAGAGGCCGGGATGGTGCCAGCCACCCAGGAAGACAAGATCCCAGCCACCGGGCAGCCCATCACCCCGTCACCATAGCAACCTTCAAAATGGTTACTCAGCCATCTGGGTTACCATAGCAACTGGCCAAGTCTCTCCACCTCAGCCTCTCCCTGGGCCTTCTCCCCTGGCTTGTCAGAGCCAATGCCAAAGAATCTTCCCTCTTTACTGGGGGAAATGAGCAGAAGCTGGACCCCTGATAGGCAGCTGTCCCAAAGGGGCGTGGAACACCTTGCCCGCCCTCGGCTTCCCGAGGCTCAGTGGAGATAATGGGTGTTAAGGCACTCTGTGAACCCTGAAGTGGCACACAGATGTTAGCTGTCATTAAACCACTGTTCCTTGTAATGGGGAAGGCAGTGGGTTGCCCTAGGCAGAGCTAGTGCCATTCCCAGCTTGGTCCCCTCACTGGCTGGGAGACCTTGAGCAAGTTACCCAACTCTCTGGGTTTCTGTTTCCTCTACTCCAGCACGTCGGCCTCCTAAAGTTATTTTGAGGATTAGGTCAAATATAGCATGTAAAATCCTAAGCACAAAGCCCAGCATTTGGAACATATCAATAGTAGCTGGAAAAGGTACTGGCCCCTCGCCTAGCTCCCAGTCTCTGGGAATATAACTGCTCCATTTTCCCTTTTTAAGGAATCAGGCCAACCTGAGCCCTATTTGCTCAACCGCACCCAACCTCCCTTCCTGCTCTGGGGCAGGGGAGGGCCTCATCCTGTGTGGGGCCTCCCGAGTTCCTACCAAACAGGGCCACGGGCAGTCTGTACCCTTTGGGGAATTGGGAGCTTCCCCAGATTAGGAGCTGTGGCTCGTGACCTACGAAGCTCCCCCTCCAGTTAACACAACATCTCCCCAACCAGTACTCCCTCAGGAACAGTTCACCAGCAACAGGGCAGGCCTGGGGCATAGGCCCCTCCCACAAGAACAGAATTCCTTCCCTCTGTGATTTAAAGGACTTCACTCCTACTGCATCTCAACTTCAGTCTCTCAAGACAGAATCCTCAAAATCTAGGTTAGGGGTACTTTCCTCAAGTACATTGGCAGGGCGCTGATTCAAACCCAGGGTCTGCGGATCTGAAGTGTTTTAGGCAAAACAGACAGACACATTCCTCAGAAACCAAGTTCACTCCCGGAACCAGGTATGCTCCAGCCTAGCTCTGTGTTTCTGGGAGTAGGGCATGAACCTCAAGCTGGAAGGAACGGAGGATCAGACAAGTGACACTGAAACATCCCTGGGCCAGGAGGCAGGATCCCTCCTGATAGTTCTGCGAAATGCTTCAGTGGAACTTGACCAGACTTCAGATAGAACTACTGAGCACATAAACTGAAATATTTCCTACTGGGGGAAAGGCAATATAATATCAGAGTTTAAAAGTGTGGGAGGTGCAAGTATGTGATTTCTGGAACTTCCACCTATGTAACTGGGGAGGCAGAATTGGGGTGTGTGTATGAAATAAGACTAGCCATGAATGGATAACTCTTGAATCTGGGTGATTGATAGGGGTTCATTGTAGTCTCACTACTTTAGTACACGTTTAAAGTGTTCTGAAGAAAGCTGGGGACTTGGAGTTAGGCCAACCTGAACCCCAGCAATGAACAATTCCAAAGGGCACATGCCCGTGTTGTGTTTCAGGGGACGCTGTGCACATTCAGCAATGCTGCACCCCAGCTCCACTACTGGCCAAGTGTATGAGCTCAAACAAGTTCCTTAACTTTCCTCTCTGTCAACAGGGAGAATAGCACCTACTTCCCAAGGTTCCATGAGTTTTCAACGATATATGGAAAATGCCTGGCACACATCTCAGACTCAATACACAGGAGCTTTTCCAACTACTATTTACGAGGGGATCCCAGCTGGCATCAGCTCTCAGGAGCTCCTGGACTGAGTCCAGAGTTCAACTCCCCAGACTAACCTCTGGATTCTTTAACTCCTAACTCCCACCAGCTGTTCTCTCTTCATTTCCCTTCCTTCCTTTCTATTGAGGCCAAAGAAAGGAGAGCAAGAATAGAAACAAGCAACAGGGACGTGCCCTCTCTTTTCAGACTGTCCTGGCAAATTCCTATTTCTTTTCCAAGTCCCAGATCAAATGCCATCATTGCTCTAAGCTAGGAGGCAGGGCAGAAGTAGGAAGAAGCCCTTCCCTCTCAGAACGTCCTCACAACTCTGGGCTTACAATGTGCGCAGCTCATGTCACATCCTAGCTGCCTTTACAGGTGGGAGCTGCGTTCTGAAGCCTAGTCTGAGCCTAGCACAAAGCAGTCCTAGGAATATGTGTTAAATGAACATGTGCATGATCAATGAATGAGCAAAGAAATGAATCAATGCAGTCATGAATTAGTGAACAAGTGTATGAGTGAATGAATGATGTTAATGAGAAGAGCTAACACGTATCAAGTCTGACTGCATAGCAGGCATGGGCCGGGCCCCTCACTCCCACTATCTCATTTAACCCACTCTGCAAGACCTGGCGGTGGCACTCGTGCTCCCCCATTTTACCCGTGAGAAAGTGTGGCTCAGTGAGGTTAGTAACTTCTCAGGGTCACCCAACTGATGAAGTGATGGAACTGGCACTCCAGCTGACTCCCAAAGCCATTCCCTGGAGTGAATGAATGGAAGATTTAAGAGGGAATGAGAAGGGAAGAGGATGCCTAGAGACACACCCACTGAGGCTCCAGGCAGAATCCTCCCCTTGACCACAAGGCAAAAGCCTGGTACCTTCTGGGGTAGGGGTGGGACACAGCTGAGAACAGAAACTTCAGCCCATAATCACTCTTCAAGTTACAGGGGCTTCCAGACCTTCTCTGCAGCAGCATCCTAAGTCGGGGCGGAGATTCGAGCCAGGGACACCAGTTCTGCTTCTGCAGGAGAGCCAAGGCAGAGCCAGGAAGCTGGCTGGCTTCTACCCGACAGGTGGCAACAGGCAGACCAGGGGCCAAATCACAGCAAGTCCTAGCCACAGCAACTGGCCAGGCTCAGGATAGCACTTTGGTGATGATGGGTTCTTAACACTCACACCCAGGTGTGTTCACAGACCTTTCCCGAGGAGGAGGACTGCTGGAATAAAAGACAAGTGCAGCCCCAGATCCTGCTGCACTGTCAGCGCCTCTGGAGGCATCAAGTCTCTAACCCCACAAATGACAGCTTTCCACAGCCCCCAAATTAACCCGTTCTTCCTCCGCATTCCTAACCTCAGTCCTAGGTTGCTCCAGAACAGAAAGGCGTGAGTCAGGCTGACATTCCAAACCTGTCTTTGTGTCACCGGGGAAGTCACTAGAAAAGCATGATGGGAATCCAGTGGCATAAAGACGGCACCTTGCAATGTGACAACCACCTTCCCTGACTAGCTGCGGTCCCACAGGGACCCTGAGCCTCAGAAAAAGGATAGCTTGGCTGCCTTTTCTGCTGCCTGCACAGAATTCTGCCCACGTGGTCATTTTCCATCCCTGCAGCTAATGTGACCCACATTTACTTTCAAAGAGCTGGAGCTGAGCCGGTGGTGTGTAGCTGCAATCCATTCTGCCCCACTTTCAGGGACTCTCTCCTGTTCATCTCTCCTGCTACTGAAACGGAGCTCCAGGACAGGGTCAGGGACTCTGAGGATATTGCCAGGAAGAAGTAGAGAAGCTAGAAAGGAGGAGGAGCCTTGGGCTCAGGAGTAGGGATTCCCAATAGAATTGCTTTTAGGGCTCCATTTTCCACCCCTGCATCCCCTTTTTCCCATAATGGCTTGGCGAGAAACACACACACACACACACACACACACTCACACTTCCATCTGCTCTCTGACAAAGCCCTGGAGTGAACAAAAGAAAGGGACAGGACTAAGAGGCCTGGGGCCACTTCCTCGCTCACCTAGGAAACTACTGGCTTCCTGGAGTCCCCACTGCCTCTTCTAGTTGCCCAGGGAAGATACAAAGAATGGCACACTAAGTGCAGTAACAGACATGTTAACCCATGTTTGTCTAGTATGTTCTGACTTTCATCCAATGATCATTCGAAGCAGATGTCATTATCTCCCCTTTACAGATAAGGAAACCGAAGCCCTAAGAAGTGAAGTCATTTGCCCAAGTTTTCTGACACCAGATCCACTTGTCTTCACAGTGCCTGGCACATAGCTGGGGCTAAACCCACTTTTTAAACTGAATGAATGAATGAAGAAGCAGAGAGGCGCCTTCTGAGAGCTTCCATCCTGGAGAAGAGACACATGGGCACAGAGGATTAGGCTTCTTCCTCTGACCAGGCACAAGCTCTTAAGGCTATCTCCCCAGAAGTGAGCCCTTGAGTGACTCCAGCAGCTGAGCTTAGGCTCTGAAAGCAGGAGCAAACCCCAGCATCCGAGCTGCATTTCACAGCCCTCCTTGAGCCTCTAGCTTCTAGAGCCCACGCTTTCAGAGTGAGATCCTGGGGCAACACCATGAAGGATGAGATGGGCCTCCTGACTACAGCAAGCTCTCACCAGCGAGATCTGGAGGGGGAAACATACGTGGAAACAATGAACTTTAACATAAGGCCAGCTGAAACAAGGGCTGGGTAGAGATACGATTGCTGTCTGACTGGAGAGATCAGGGAAGGCTTCCTGGAGGAGACCACATTGAAGCAAATGTTGAGAATGATGATTTCACCAGCACCTGCTGAGAGGTTCCCAAAAACAAATCCTATAGATTTCTACTGGTTCACCGGGAGGCCAGTCCTTAGCCCTGAGTCCCTGTGCTCCCTTCTTCCCCAATACATACAGGAATGTAATTATTCTGTCCCTTCTGTCCTCTTAACTAGACTGAGTTTCATGAAGAAGGGATCACATCTTCAGTCATCCTTAAGTATAAATGCCAAGAACAGGGAGGGTCCTGAATATGTGATGTTAAGATGGTTGAATACCTGATTGATAGGTAGATAAAGAATCCTTCCTGCACCCAGCCCTGCCCAAACAGGGTCCCTTCCTCCAGATACTTTACTGCCATCTGCAGGAAATTTGCCACAATACAAACCTACAATGACAAAAGTATGAATGGTGCCCCCTAGAGTCGTGCAGTGTACAACCATGTGACATGGTCCCGCACTCTTGTTTTTTCCCCCCACTCCTCATAAGCCCCGAGGGATACAGCCTTCTCTCCTCTCCCCTGTTCTACGCTATGGGGTTGTGTTCCTTGCTCAAGTACCCTCCTCAGCTCCCCGCTTCCTATCACCCCGCCACCCCACCAATGAATAAGGATATTTCTATTCAATAACGGAGAGCTAAAGGGCTTCGAAGGGTCAGTTTACTAGATCTTTGTCTCTGCTTTTCTCTATAGGTCAGGATCCTGAGGCCTCTCCCAGAAGTGACCAGAATGACTCTCTGGTGAGTCTGGAGACCAAGGCAGCTATTTAGATTGTCTCCTGCAGAAGTTTCCCGCTGGCCTGGCTGCCAGCTATTGCCTAAGGGAATGGAAATCGCACTGTACCCGGAGTTAGAAGATCTGCGTCTACCGGTCCTGTATGACTATAGGCAAGTCCCTTAAACCCTTTGGGCCTCAGATCCTAACACGTGTCCCACCTAACGCACTGTCACTGTGAAATCTCTATGATCAACAGAAACAAGGTTTTCTCGTTAATGACTATTATTCCACCTCAATGTGGCCGGGCTTAAGGAGTTGAGAACAGGGCTAGCAAGGACGAGAAAAAGAAAAAATGGAGGGAAAGGATAAGGATGGGAAGAATAGGGTTACATCAGGCGTGGGGCCCCTAGAACCTGTTCTGACTTTGTAGACTGAGATCCGCAGTTTTCCCGGCCCTGACATGCTTCTCCATCTGACACGTGTGATCAGCAGGGGTCCCCCATCCGGCCTCTCCAGCATAGGGGAGGCCCTGAGACCAGCGCAGGACACTGAACGGGGCCAGGGAAGGGGGCGGTCTGTGTATTTGGTGAGACTGATTCAGACACCCCTGCTTGGCTTCAGAACCCAGGCCCATGGGGAGGAGAAAACTGCACAGGCCACAGCTGGCTTCCAGGATGAGACTGACTTCATTTCCTCCCAGAATGTAAGTTCTAACTTCAGAGAGCTTCAGCGCACATAGGGACTCCCAGACGTGCCCTTCCTGCACCTCACAGGAAGCAATCCCCGAAGAAGGAAGGCTGCCTTTTTAATTACTCTGGTAGAACCCCCATGATGTTCTAAATCACAGGAAGATCTCAGCCAGGCCCTGAAGTAGCGGTCCCGCCTCTTCCCTGCTGCCTCTCTTCTCTCCTGCTAACAAAACACGCCCAACTGCAGCGCACAAGTTATTTTTAACCATGGCAGTCTCCCCGTTTTCAGCCTCACTGGCCCAGCCCCCTTCTCAGGACAGTTATGTGGCAGTGTTAGGACGTAAAGAAGATCGGCCACGGATGCCGGAAACAGCACAGCAACCCCCCATCCCTTTGCTCAGTGGACCCAGCAGCGTTCCGAGGGATTGAGCCCCCTTGGGTCCACTCCATTTCTGTTCTAGACTCGGAATGTTAAACAGCAGGCAAATCATCCCTTGGGGTTCTTCAGCGAAGACTGGAAGGGGAATTCATCACAAAGGGATCTATAAGTACAGTCATCCCTCGGTATGTGCGGGGGGATTGGTTCCAGAACCCCAGCAGATACCAAAATCCACGGATGCTCAAGTCCCTTATACACAAATTGATGTCATACAGTTGATCCTCCATATCTGCGGGTTCCACACCTATGGATACGGAAGGCCCACTGTGTTCATGTGTGATGGAGGATGGGGCTGCAGGGTGTGAGGAAGGGAGAAGGAGGCCTCCACTCTGCTGCCTTCAGGAGAATGAGGGGTTTGTGTGTCCAGAGGCCCCTCAGTGGGGACCCTTCAAGGCTGGAGACAAATAAAGCCCTTCCTGCGTCGTAGGGACAGCTCTGAAACTCTATTGACTGCCTGATGCCATAGGCCCAAAGGTCTCGAGAAGGACTAAAGAGTCCTTCCTCAAGGGCTTCCTATTGCCCACAGAAGGGGTTCAAGCTCTCCAGCCTGTCTTCCACGGCTCCTCCCTTGAAGCTCACCCCCTCTCAAATCCTTTCCTGATTACTTGAGCCCACATAGCCCTCTTCCCGCCTAGCTTTCCACTACAGCCCACTGCCTGTTCCTGGATCACAATCGGTCACATGTTGTCCTCTAAGCACTCCTTGCATTCATTCATTCAATACTGGTTGATCTCCAACATGCACAAGGCCCTGTGAAAGGAGCTGGGGGTAAAAACATAAACAAGACATGGTCTGGAATTGCTTACAGTCCTAAGGGAGTGACGGGCACCCCCGTGGGATGACTGCTATGCTGTACCAGGGAACAGAGGAGAGAAAAGTATGAAATGAGAGCGGAGGCGGGAGCTCTGGATACCTCAGCGGGTAATAGGGAGAGGGGAGGCGGCCCTTACAACAGGAGGAGGGGCTCCCGGCACCTCGCAGAGAAGAAAGTTCAGGCATGGAGGCCTGATCCTGCAGGAGGCACGCCTGTGGGAGCTGAGGTACAGCTCAATGTGGCAGGGTGCCTGGAGGTAGGGCTGATTTTGATGGGTGTTTATGCCATAGTCTTTATTCCACAGGGATGAAAAGCCAAAGCAGGTGTGTAAGCAGCTGAGTAACAGGATCAGGTCTGCATTTTTGAACAAAATACTCTGTCAGTCATGTGGAGGAAGTGGGGCAAGACCGGAAGGAAGAGAACTATCGGATGGAGGTTGGAAGGTCCAGGTGAGAGACGACAAAGTGGAGGCAGGCAGGGTGCCTTGTTTGAGGGACACAAAGGAGGTAGCAGGACAGGCCTTGGTGATGGACTGCAAGTGGGCGATGTCACTGAATTCACTACAGGCACTGCTTTGTCTGTCTTTCTGTCTGCACTCTGGCACCAGCAGCTGCTGAGATGCTGAACACAACCCACGGAGGCAGCTCTGGATGCCTCTGGTGGAAGCAGCAGAGAGAGCACTTCCCCCTTACAGAGCCAAGAGCCGTGCGAAGAGCTTTACATACATTATCTCATCTAATCCTCCAAACAGCCCTGCACAGGAAGTATTCTCAAGATGAGGAAGGTGAAGCTTAGGCAGGGTGAGAGACTTGCCCACAATCACACAGCTGGTCGGTGGCAGGGCCACAATCCAGCACCTCCCCTCCCTGACTCCGAAGTCTGGGCTTGTGACCACTGCACTGCACTGCTCTGCTGCTTGGCAAGGGGGGAGCAGCCTCAGCCCTTGCCCTGCAGAAAGGGTAAACATGGACCACATTTTTAGAAGGCAATGTGCGTGAAACTGCCTTCTCCAAGGACTTTATTCCAAGGAAATAACTCAGTGGAAGTCAAGTATTGTTATTCATAAAGATGTTCGCTGCAGCATTGTCCATTGTGGCAAAAAAAAAAAAAAGTGAAAAATGAGTAGGATTTTTTAAATCATGAAATATTACACAGCCTTTAAAAATGGTAACTATAAAGCCTAAGATGTAACATGGAAAATCTTCGACGTAGGAGTTGTTAAGTGAAAAAAGTCAGATCCAGAATGGTACATGAGCCATGAAGGCGACTACACGGAAAATATAACTGCATGTGGACAAAGACAGGGAAGAAGATAAAAAAAGGAAAACGGGGCCGGCTTTAGCACACAGGCATTAGAAGTGGCAGACTTTCCTCTTTCAAATTTTTCTTTAATGTCTTTTCATCATCTTTCCAGCAGTAATAATACCAAATTGGACTCCAGCTGTCAGAGAGCCTGGGGAGGGCTGCTCCACACCCCCACCCCCATCCAGCACACCCTTGGTCTCCAGCTCACTCGGGGTCTCCTTACCAGCGACTCTGACCACAGCACGCTCCGCAGGATCCAGCACCGAGTCCTGGCTTTTCCGCTTTTTCTGTTCATGCAGTGGCAGGTTCCAGGGTAAGGTGTCCCCTGGGGGACAGGGAGACAGGCTCCCTGACCGCTCACTCCTGTAAGACCGCTCGCTCCGACATGACCGCTCACTCCGGCATGACCGCTCACTGAGCGTTTCTTCATCTGAGGAAGACATGGCCCAGGCAGGGGCTGCAGCAGAAGGGCCTAGGGCCCAGGGAGAAGTGATCTGTAGGGGAGAGGAGTGCATGTGAACAAACCGAAGGGGTCACAAAAGGAATGCTGGTACTTGGGAAGCGGAGGTTCTAGTCCTGGTTCTGCCACTGACTTGATTTCTTTACCTCTCTGAACCTCAGTTTCCTTATCTGGAAAATGGGGATAATTATACTACATGACAAAACTAACTCATGGGGTTTGGGGGAAATCACGTGAAGTAATATATGTGAAGGTGCCTATAAATCTTAAAACACTATGTAAAAGTTAGCTCCTATTAGGGACTTCCCTGGCAGTCCAGTGGTTAAGACTCCACGCTTCCACTGTAGGGGGCACGGGTTCGATCCCTGGTCGGGGAACTAAGATCCCACATGCCGCGAGCCTCCCCACCCCCACCAAAAAAGTTAGCTATTAGTAACCACTATTTTTGTTACTTAGTACTTGTGGAGGATTAAGCTTTCAAGTCTTACAGATAGATATGGATTCAAATTCTACCCCAACATTTACTAGCTGTGTGACCCTGGGGAAGCCATTTAACCTCTTTGAGCCTCAGCATCCTCATCTATAAAATGGGAATGTAATAGCACCTACCTCACAGGGTTGTTTGCAAGGAATATATGAGATCATGCAGGTAAAGTGCTTAACAGAGCCCGGTGTCCAATAAGCACTCAACAAACAGCATCTATTATTACATTCCTGTTCTACTTACCTCCTGGGAATGTTATAAGGATAAAATGGGCAACAGATGGGAAGTATTTTCAAAAAGCTAAAGCACAATCTCAGTGGTAGGCATGCAATAAAGCATGAGTTAGAATAGACAGAAATTCTTGATTTCTCCTGTACTGTCTCTGGCAAAAGACAGAGATTAGAAAAAGCACTAAACTTGAAGTAAGGCAGACCTGGGTATAGCTTCCGGTTTGGCCACTAAAAATTGGTGTGATCTGGGGCAAGTCATTTCACTTCTCGGAGATTCAGTTTCCCCATCTGCAAAATGGGGTAATATTTCAACTTCTAAGTTGACGTTTTAAGAACACAGCAAAATGCAAATGTAAAACACTGGCTGGTGCCATGTGTGGCACAAAACAGGCATTAGATAAAATGTTCATTTGCCTATTCTATTCCAGGGGCTGCTGTGGAAGTAAGTGGCATAGCGTGGGGGTGGGCGAGGTGGTACAGAAAGTCCATTTTTCTGGTCAGTTTAGCCAATGGAGGGATCTGAGTGGAAATACAACCACTCTGGGGCCAGCTGGGCTCCACCAGCCAGACTGGGCGGCCTTCCCTCGGCCAGGCCAAGCTCACTGCCCGGAACCACGTCTGCTGCACACGGCCCACCACCCCAACAGCCTCGTCAGAGCCCACCGATGGCGCATGCCCGCAGCTACCAGCCTCCCTGCAAGCCCCAAATCCAGCCCAAGTAACCAACTCTCACTTTGGCTCCAGGGTCCAGGGAGGGCAGGAGACTATCGCCTTTCCCTTATGGGGAATACCTGCACACAGGGATGTGTGAAGACAGTGAGGTGGCCTAAATGGCCAGACACCATGGGTCTCTGGGCACAGCCCCTCCTGGATTCTGGGAATCTCAGCCTGGAGGCAGCAAGGGTCAGAAACACCTCCCGGGTCACTGGCATATCCCTATCATAGGCACAGAGTGAGGAGAGATAACAAAAGAAACATCCAACGGTGCAGAAGGCTTCTAAGCAGCCTCCAGCAGGCAGAACAGCACTGCCAGGGCACCTTCTGTGCCAGCAGCATTTGGGCCTTCTTCCCGTGCAAGATCAAGAAGGAATCCAGCCCCAGAAGGCAGAAATGAAAGGACCCAGGTCCTGGCACAGTTTTGCCTTTTATCCTAGCATGTAACCCCCATTACCTTCTGGTGCCTGCCTCCCACATCGTATAGCCTAGTCAGGTGCATGAATGAATGCCCCCATCGCAGGGAAATTCAGCCCGGGCTTCCACCCCTACCCTCAGCCCGGGGCAGGAAAACGCCTCTCCTCTCAGACCACCTGCTCCCTCCCCGAGACGCCCATTTTACTACAAAGGCCCGCTCAGCCAAGGCCTCCTGCCTGTGAACCCGTCCCTCCTCGGCTCGACCCGGGTCAGTCTCCGGACCCTCACAAACACCTGTTCGACCTCGGGGCTGCCGCCCCACCCCTCGGTCACCTGAGCCACTCCATCAATTCCCGATTTACTGGAGCGCGTGCCCACGCCCCCAACCCGTTCCGAAGGTCGCAGGCCAGGCCGGCGACGGGCACCTCACCTGGAGCTCTCCGGTGGCGGGCCTCCCTCCCTCTCGCCCCTAGTCCCATTCCCCACGGTAGGGGAGGGGCGCGCCAGGAGCCAGGGGCGACGCGGGTGGGTCCGCGTGCCCGCTGCGCGCGGCTGACAAAGAGCGGGGCCGCGCCATGCGGACGCGCGACCAGGGAGCCAGCAGGCGCCTGGGCCAGCTGCCGAGACCTGGGACAGTGAAGCCACCCTCCCCGCCCGCCCCTGCCCGCCCCCGCAGGTCTCTCGCCCGGCCCGGGAGGGCTCGGTGTCCCATTTTCCCGGAGAACACGCCTCCCTTTGGCCCGGGCAGCGCCCGCCGAGGGAAACCCCGGGTCCGCGCGCTCGGCGCTGCCCGCCGCCGGGACTGCAGGTGCGAGGCCCGGACGGCCGCGATGCCCGTGCCGGTCAACCCGCCCTCCCGCTGCGGCCCGCTACTCGGGCTCGGGCGCGGCCGCCCCGCGAGATCAGGCGCCGCGCACCCCGTGCAGCCGGGCGGGGAGCCTGCCGCCAGCCCCGCGCCCCGGTGCCTTACCCTGGGAGCCGGGGCGGCGGAGGACCTGCGGCAGCGGCAGCGAAGGCGGCGGCGGCTGGGCGCGCCCCGGGCAGAAGCGCAGCGGAGGGGAGCGCCACGGAGCCGAGGGGAGCGGCTCCCACAATGGCCGAGCTCGCGGCGCCGAGCCCCCCGCCCCCCGCGCCCTAGAGGCGGCGGCTGAAGCGGAGCCGGCGCAGCCGCCCAACCCGCTCCCCCACCCCCGGCGCTGACGCCGCCCCCACCCCCCGATGCGCGCTCCCCGCCCTGCACCCCACCCGCGGCAGCTTCCTCGAGCCCGCAAGCCCTCGGCACTGACCCCGTGTCCTCCCTCAGGCTCCTTCCCCCCTTGACTCCTCCCTTGCGGCCGCCCGCGTCCCCGGGGCCAACTCACACACCCACGTTCCCCGCCTTCGGCTCCGGCGCCCTCTCTGTGCCGGCCCCGCGGCCGCTCGCTGACCCGGGCCTGGCTCACGCGGCCCGCCCCCTTGGAGCGCCTCACCCCAGGTCCCCGGGTCGCTCTCCCAGGCTGCGGGGCTGTCTCTCAGCCCGGACCCGGTTCTCGAACAGCCCGTCCCCCTGCCTGCCCCCCTTTTGCCTGCTTCCCCTAAACCCGTATTCCGTCCCTACTCCTGGGGCTCCAGCTCCCCCTCCGAGAGCGCCCTGCGGGTCCACTTACACGCCGGGCTTCGGGAACTGAATGTAGGAGGGACCAGAAGGAGGCCCCATCTTCCCCGCGGGGTAAAGGGCAGAGGGGAACCAGGCCCCAGGAAGAAACTCAGACTCTGGTTTAGACAGCAGTAGCCCCATTCAGAGCCTTGGAAGAGAATTCATCCACTGAGAAAACATTTATTAAGCTCCTTCTGTATGCTCTGCCTAGCGATACAGTAAATAAGAGCCAAGAAAGAGTGCCTTCAATGCTCTCCTAGTACAGATCCATGTACATGTCCAGAGAAGGAAGGGTATTTGTCTAAAGTCACTTCACTACTAGTCTGCACAGCAACAGCTACCATTTGGGCGTGCCTCCTGGGGACCGTGCAAGGTGCTTCACCTGGGTCATGCCACACCTAATCCTCACCATGCTATTCATTCATTCATTCAACAAATAAGTACCCTGTGCCAGGCCCTGTGCCTGGCGCTAAGGATACAGTGATGAGCAAGATGCATATGGTCCCTGCCCGCTGGCTCCACTGGGTTAGCAATAAAGATGGACAATTAGCTGTAAATCATAGTGCATCCCATGAGGCAGTGTTAAGATCAATACTTCAGTTTCTGGATGTGGAAACAGATTAGATGATTTATCAGTCATCTGGGAAGAAAGGAGCCAATCCAAGACTGGAATCTGTGTCTTCACACCCCACGTCCTGTGTTCTTTTTCACTGTAACTATTGGGGAAATGTGGGTTGGTCCAAATTACTGAGGCCCTTGACCTTCAAGCTAAGAAGTTTGGTCTAGGGACTTCCCTGATGGTCCAGTGGTAAAGAATCCACCTGCCAGTGCAGGGGATGTGGGTTCCATCTCTGGTTGGGGAACTAAGATCCCACATGCCACCGGGCAAACCCCCCTGCCACAACTACTGAGCCCGCACACCTCAACTGTAGAGAAGCCCACGGGCTGCAGCTAACACCCGACACAGCCAAAAATAAATAAACAAAATATTTCTTTAAAAACCGATACTTAAAAAAAAAAGAAATTTGGTCTAAATTATATAGTTATGAGCAGCCAAGGAAGGTGGAAAGCAGAAGAGTGAAAGAAACCAAGGACAGGCTCAAGATAAGTGTGGATGGTTATGCTGGGGGACTACTGCAATAGTCCCAGCAAAAGGTAAGGAAGCTCTGATCCCAGGTAGGGACAGTGGGGACGGGAAGGGATGATTTCCACTCACTGACACCTTCTAGATTTCTGTTTGCACGCATTCTCCCCCATTAAATAAGGGAAAGGAACTATCACTTTCTAAAATCCTACTAAGAACTAGACGATGCCCTGGGTATTTTTGTATATATTATCTTGTTAAATCCTCCCATAACCTTGAACAGTAGGTACCTTTATTATCCTCATTTTACAAATGAGGAAATAGAGACTTTGAGAGGTTATGTGACTTACTAAAGCCCACAAAGCAAACTAGTGTTGAGGCTTGCCAGGCCTGCCTCCAAACCTCATACTCTAACCATCAGTCTCCACTGTCTGAAGCCAAAGCAAGGAACCCAAGTCCTTTGACTCAGTCAAGTGTTCTTTTCCTTGGACCACAGGTACCGCTTAGACTTCCAGAGAAAGGTCAGGAGTCCACAGTTTTGTAACCTAAGCGGTACCTGGGCCGGTAGTGCAGGTCCCTGTGTGGGATATCTCTCCACAGAAACCTGCAGAGGCCTCAGCCCAGGAGAATTCTTCAGCCTGATTCTAAAGTTCCTTTACACCTTGAGGCAAAAAGCTGAAGAGGCAATAAAGGAATCACTCTCAACTTAGAAATGAGTGCAAAAACCCTTCCCTGGTGAGACGGGAACATGGGTGCCGAGAGGGAAGACCAGCTGAAAGCATAGTCAGAGTGTGGGGAGCCTGGGGATGAAGCTGAGTCTCCACAGGTGCCGGGATCTGTGGGCAGGACCTTGGGCCAGCTGAGGGGAGCTCATGGGGGAGGGCTGTCAAGTCCCCTAGGACACCTGCAGTCCCAGCCTCTCTGACTAGAGAACATCGAAAGGTTTTCCTTCTCTCCAACCTCAGTGTCCTTCCCAAATCTGACCACCAATCCTATCCTGAATTATTCATGCTGTGGGCTGTGAGAAGGTGGAGCTTCCGGAAGCTTCTGGACTTAGGACATTCAGTTGTGTCTCCCTGGGGCTCCAGCTCCAGCAGTGCTACCCTGGGGTTGAGTTCCTGGTGAGACATGCCCAGCTTTCTGCAGCTGGCAGCTGGCCAGGAACGTTGGGCTACTGGGCTTCGATTCATTTCAGCGATATTTTATTGAGGAATACTACGTGCTGGGGACAGTTTTGAGTTCTGTTGGGAACACAGATGTGAATCCGATCAGGTCTTTGTCCTTGAGAATTCACAGGGTGATAGCGGGGGCAGGCATTTAAAAATCATTGCCTTCTATGGGACTTCCCTGGCAGTCCAGTGGTTAAGACTCGGAGCTCACAATGCAGGGGGCACGGGTTTGATCCCTGGTTGGGGAATCTAAGATCCTGCATCGTGCATGCCACACAGTGCAGCCTTAAAAAAAGAATTATTCCCTTCTGAAATGTCCTCTGGGCCTGATAAGTGTACCCCTCTACTGTCCCTTATTTCACGAACTGGAGGTCTCTGCTGATTTCCTCCAGAAGTTAGTGGCCTTGGAACTAGGGAACCTCACACCCTGTACACCTGAGCAGAGTTCTCTCCTCAGAAGGTTGCCAGAACAACTTTTTATCCTATTTGGAGTCCTGAACTAGGTTCCCAGACTGCTGCTGGGGCCACCAGCTTTCCAGACACATCAGAAGAATGACACTCACCCTCCATTCAGCGAACACTAATTAAGCATCGACTCAGGGCCAAGCACTAAGCTTTGTGCTGATTCACTTTTAAAACGAACCAGAAGAACACGGCCCCGTCCTTGTGTTGCTCACAGCCTAGGTGGGAGATAGACAAGCAAAAGGGCAATTATACTTCTACTGATTCATGCTGAGATGGGGAAAGTACAGGATACCCTGGAAGGGATCACAGAGAACGGACACTTTCTAGAAGCTTGAGGCCAGGTATTTTTACCGGGCATTTCATCCTTGTCCTTCTAGGTTCTTGTTCCAGTGGAAAAGTTCAGTCATCCAGCTTCATGCAAAAGCTTGCTCTTCAACAGTGGCTACTCCTTCCACTGTTGTCCTCTATCCCCACCTGCTCCTCTGGACCCTCTGGAATTAGACAGGTGTCTGACTGAAGGTGAAGATGAAACATGAGCATGGGTAGAGGCTGGAGCCCTGTGAAGTTCAAGTATCCACGTAGAGGAAGTAGCACAGAATCCCCAAACTGGGTGGGACCTTACAGACTTCTAAGCTCTGCCTAGAATGTTTTCCTTCCATCTTTCTCTGATTGATTCCCCCCCATCCATACGCTGATGACATCCAGACTTATGTCCCATCTGTAGCTCCAGCTCTCATCTCTCTCCTCCTAGCTCCAGAGTCACATCCAACTGCCTCCTTGACATCCCCATCACTACCTGGATGTCTCATAGGCATCTCAAACTCAAAATGTCCCACATAGAACTCTTGGTATCTGCCCCCTACCACCTACAAAACTGTTTCTCTCCCAGTCTTGGCCATCTCAGAAAATGGCTCCACTACCTGCCCATTTACTCAAGTCACAGATCTAGTAGTTACTCTATTTTTAAAAAAAAATTTATTTATTTATTTGGTTGTACCGGGTCTTAGTTGCAGCACACGGGCTCCTTAGTTGCAGTGGGTGAGCTCCTTAGTTGTGGCATGCGAACTCTTAGTTGCAACATGCATGTGGGATCTAGTTCCCTGACCAGGGCTGGAACCCGGGCCCCCTGCATTGGGAGCACGGAGTCTTAACCACTGCGCCACCAGGGAAGTCCCTAGTAGTTACTCTTGATTTTTCTTTCTCTCATTCCCCTCAGCCCCATCAGGAAGGTCTGACAAAAGGCCTCCACAGTGTATCCTGAATTCATCCACTTCCTCCATTTTCCTCTTACTACCTTAATCCATCGCTCACCTGGACAACTGTGCTCGCCTTCTGAATCATCTCTGTTTCCACTCTGGCTCCCACCCCATTTCAATCCACGAAGCAGCCAAAGTGAATCTTTTTAAACATAAATCATGTCATGTCATACACAGTTCCAATTTGCACTTAGAATAAAAATCAACTCCATATAATTGTCCATAATGCTTTATACAATCTGGCCCTTGCTTAGACCTAATCTCAAGATTCCGTGGTCACTGGATTCCAACAAATCAGACCTTCCTGTTCCTTTAATAAACATCTCTTCTCATCTTAGGGCTTCACAAAGCTGTTCTGGTCGCCTGAAATCCACCCCCCTCCTGCATCCTGCCTAAAATCTATGCATAACTGGTGGCTTTTTCATCATCCAAGACTCAGCTTACAAGTCACCTTCACAAAGAGGCATTTTTGACCACCCATCTAAAGTAGCGACTTCCTTTAAACCTTGTTTTATTTCCTTCACAGGCTCCAGACATGCAGGCTCAGCGGCCATGGCTCACGGGCCCAGCCGCTCCGCGGCATGTGGGATCTTCCCGGACCAGGGCACGAACCCGTGTCCCCTGCATCAGCAGGTGGACTCTCAACCACTGCGCCACCAGGGAAGTCCTATTTCCTTCTTAACATTTATTATTTTGCCATCATCTTGCTTATGTGTTTACTGGTTTATTTTTTGTCTCCCCATCCAGGATGCTTCATGAGAGGGAGGACCGTGTCTGTGCTCTTCACTGCTGTATCCCTACAGTGCCGAGCACATGGTAGGCTTTCAACAGATACTTGTTGAATGAATGAAAGCTTGAATCAAATGGATCAGTGAAGTGAGGACAGAAGAGGAACAGACTAACCAGATCAATATGTACAAAGACCTGCAGTTGAGAGGACAGGGTGCTCAAGGAATTGAAGAAGTTCAGAATAATTGGCATAAAGAGCACTATGGGAATAAGTTGTCCAAAATGAGGCTGGAGAATGTTGGGTTTCAGACTCTCTTCCAAGTTCCATGGGAAGCCATTGGAGAATTGATTTATTTTCAGCTTTATTGAGGTTTAACTGCAAATAAAATTGTAAGATATTTAAAGTGTGCATCATGGTGATTTGGTATACATATACATTGTAAAAGGATTCCCCTCATTTATTTAATTAACACATATATTGTAAAAGGATTCCCTGCATTTACTTAATTAACACATTCATCACTTCACATATTTGTCTTTTTATTTTTATTTTTGGAGGGGTGAGAACATTTAAGTTATACTGTCTTAGAAAATTTCCATTATACAATATAGTGTTATCAACTATAGTTACCATGTTTTACATTAGAGCTTCAGAACGTGTTCCTCTTATAGCAGAACGTTCGTACCCTTTTACCAACCTCTTCCTATTTCCCCCACCCCCAGCCCCTGGCAACCACTTTTCTACTCTCTCTCTCTATGAGTTTGACTTTTCTTTTCTTTTTTTTCTTTATTTTTTCAGATTGAACATATAAGTGATGCTGTACAGTATTTGTCTTTCTCTGTCTGGCTTATTTCACTAAGCATAATGCCCTCAAGATCCATCCATGTTGTCATAAATGGCAGAATTCCCTTCTTTCTCATGGCTGAATAATATCCCCTTGTGTATATATATATATATATATATATATATATATATATATATATATATATATATACCACATCTTCTTTATCCATTCATCTATTGATGGACACTCAGATGGTTTCCATATCTTGGCTACTGTAAATAATGTTGCAATGAACATGGGAGTGAAGATGTCTCTTTTACATTCTGCTTTCATTTCCTTTGGATGTATACCTAGAGGTGAGACTGCTGTATCATATGGTAGTTCTATTTTTAATATTTTGAGGGACCTTCATATAGTTTTTCGTAGCGGCTGTACCAAATTACATTCCCATCAACAGTGCATAAGAGTTCCATTTTCTCCCCATCCTAACACTTGTTATCACTTGTCTTTTTGATGGTAGCCATTCTAACATTTGAAACAGGGAAGGACTTCATCCAATATGCATTCTAGAAAACAAACCACTCTGGGTGCTGTAGGAGAACATTCTAGAAAACAAACCACTCTGGGTGCTGTAGGAGAACAGACTAAATTGAGTGTGAGAAAGCCACCAATAGGTGCTAGTTAGAAGACATTTAAACGTGTCCTGGCAAGATTGGACAAGATCTCGGATGAGAGTGATAGCAGTGAAGATGGGGAGAAGTGCATAGAATCAAAGGTATAGAGAAGGGCATCCACAGGACTTAAGGATGACGTCCTTGGGGGGTGAGGGAGAAGAGGTGCCAAAGAGTGACTTCCAGATCTCTGTCTCAGGCAGATTAATAGTGTCATTCTCTAAGGTTACATAGAAGGAGAAGCAGGTTTGGGAGAAAGGTGTTGTGTTCATTTTTAGATATGTTCCCTTTGAAGTGCCCTTGGGCTACCCAGTGGAGATCTCCAGGCCTGGAGCTCAGGAGAAAGGCCAGGTCTGGAAATAGATGTGGGAATTTGTCTGCATAAGGATAGAAAGTGAATCCATGTTGTACCCACCCAAGACAAGTATGAACAGTGAGGAGAGAAGATTGAGGACAGAGCTCTGAGCTGTATCAACAGTTAAGGGTTAGGTGGAAGAGAAGAACCCAGAGAGGTAAGAGAAAAACTAGGAGAGTCATGGAACAATGGAAAGGCCACGTTTAGTAAGAAGGGAGTGGTTGAAAAGTTAAACTTGAAAAGGAATGAAGGGACTTCCCTGGTGGTCCAGTGGTTAAGACTCCGTGCTCCCAATGCAGGGGGCCGGGGTTCAATCCCTCATCAGGGAACTAGATCCTGCATGCCGCAACTAAAAGAGCCTGCATGCCACAGCTAAGACCTGGTGCAACCAAATAAGTAAATAAATAATTAATTTTAAAAAAAGAAAAGAAAAGGAATGAAATTGACATCACCTAACCCAGTCAGTGATGGGTTTTCCTGTGGCCATGGGGACTGGTTTTGGCATGGACCTGGGACCACTTTAGACCAGAGACACAAAGAACATTGGTAAAGATTCCTTACTCTCAAGAGAGTTACCAGGAGACACTTTTGCTGTTGCTTTTCTTGCTGTCATCATTTCGTTCCTGTCATCCCTGTTGTCATTTCAGTTACTTGACTCAAGAGACCTTTGGATTTCGTGACAATTACACTTATTAATTGATTAAACAAGTACTTATTGGGAGCCTACTGTGTGCCAGGTACTGTTAGAGGAGCTGGGGATACAGTGATAAACAAGACCAAAGAAATTTCTGTCCCCATAAAACTTAAATTCTAATAGGGGAGACAGATATTAAGCAAATAGCTAAATTTGCAGTATAGTGCAGTTAATAATAACTGCTATGAGGAAGAATAAAGTAGAAAGGAAAACATGAGAGTGGGAGATGCTTTTTCTTTTCTTTCTTTTTTTTTTTTTTTGGCAGCGCCATGCACGGCCAGAATCTTAGTTTGGGAGACAAATCCCCTACCAGGGACTGAACCCAGCCCACAGCAGTGAAAGCACCAAGTCCTAATCACTGGCCGGCCAGGGAACTCCCATGCAAGCTACTGTTTTAAGTAGGGTGGGTAGTCAGAGAGAGTCACATGGAGGAGGTATTTGAACAGAGAGGAAGAGAGCAGCCCTGTGACCATCCAGAGCACTGCTGTCCAATAGAAATATACTGCTGCCACACCTGCAATTTTAGATTTTCTAGTAGCACATTAGAAATGTAAAAAAGTAGAGTAGTTGCCCAGGGTTATGGGGGAGGGAGGGAAGAATACGCAGAGCACAGAGGATTTTTAGAGCAGTGAAACTATTCTGTATAGTGGACACATGTCATTACACATTTGTCAAAACTCATAGAACGTACAACACTAAAACTGAACCTTCATGTAAACTAAGGACCTTGGATGATAATGATGTGTTTATGTAGGTTCACTGAAGGTAACAGGATGTGGGATGTTGATAGTAGAGGAGATTGCACGTTTATGGGGGCAGGAAGTATATGGGAACTCTCTGTACTTTCCATTCAATTTTGCTGTGAATCTAAAACCACTATAAAAAAATCTATTTAAAAAATAAAAATAAAAAGCAAATTAAAAGGTAAAATTAACTTTAACAATATATTTCAATAATATATTTCGAATGTCAGCATATTAGGTCCTCACAACAATCCTACATATCTAACATACCCCAAATATTATCATTTCAGAATGCAGTCCATACCAAAAGCATTCATTTGATATTTAAAATTCTTTTTTCGTGAACTGAGTCCTCAAAATTCCGTGTACATTTTACACTTATGGCCCCTCTCAATTTGGAGGAGCCACGTTTCAGGTATTCGGGAGCCACCAGGGGCTAGTAGATTCTGCACTGGAGAACGTAGAGGAAAACCATTTCAGGCAAAGGAAACAGTAAGTGCAAAAGTGCTGAAGCAGGAGTGGCAAGAGTACGTTGTGTGTGTTTGAGGAGAGCCAGGAGGGACAGAAAGGAGTGAGGGGTAAGTGGATGGTGTGACAGATGACGAGGCTGGTTGAAGAGAAGGGCAGGAGCTATAGTCCCTGGGAGGCCTTGTACAAGCAGTTTGAGGCTCATTCCGAGTGTGATTGGAAAACTGCTAAAGGGCTCTGAGCAGGGAACATATTCTGTCCCATTGTGACACGAAATGCAGTGCAGATGTTCCTTATCATTCTACTGTTTCCTGTTACAGGGGAGGCAGTGTGGGGTCCTCTATCCCTCTTCTGCTGCACAAGGAAACCAGCTACCTCTCGTTTCTCATTTGTACACTAGAGGTCCAGAGACATAGAAGGCCTGCACCAGGATGCACAGCAAGTCTTCTATTGTTCTTGGTGATTGGGCAGGAGCAGGCTCAGCAGATTTTTATTTTATTTTATTTTTTCGGTACGCAGGCCTCTCACTGTTGTGGCCTCTCCCGTTGCGGAGCACAGGCTCCGGACGCGCAGGCTCAGCGGCCATGGCTCACGGGCCCAGCCGCTCCACAGCACATGGGATCTTCCCGGACTGGGGCACAAATCCATGTCCCCTGCATCGGCAGGCAGACTCTCAACCACTGAGCCCTCAGCAGAGTTTTGCAGGGAGAAGCCAGGCTGGAGCGAGTGGGAAGGAGACAGAGAAGTTTGGCAGTGAAGGGAAGGAGGAATGGTAGGGTAGTGACAGAGGGGATGTGGAGTTGGGTGTTTGTTTGCTTATTTGTTTTTAAGCAGGGAAAGATTTGAGCATGTTCAAGTATTGATCTGAAAGAATAAAGAGGTGGAAGTTGGAAAGAATGATGTATAGATGACGTGAGGCTCCTGAAGAAGCGGGAGGCACCGGCTGCAGAGTGGAAGAAGGGTAAGCAGGGATGAAGGTAGGGGACTTGGTGGCGGCAGGCTCGGCTGCCTCTGTTCCAGCCTTCTGTAGCCCCTGTCCCTTCGCCATCTGGATTCCTGGGACCCATGGGCTGTCTCAGCCCTGCTGCCCACTCTTCTTTGCTAGTTGCTCTCACACACCCCCCAGAGCAGAGATGATCCTGGGAGGGCTGCTGCCCACCGTCTGCCGCTTCTCCATCCGCTCTGAGCTCCTGTGCTCCGGCTGGGGACAGCTGCCTAGAGCCTGCTTCTCCTTTACGCTCTTCTGTTCTCTTGTCCCAGTTCCTGCATGCTGAGTCACTCTCCCTTCCAAGCCCTCTGCACAAGGCTCCTGGTTCTGGCATACAGAACTCAAACATCTACCGTGTGTTGAACCCTTACTGTTCAGGCATGGTGCGGTGCCACATGCTTCGCAAATATCAGTATATTCAGTCCTTACAGCCCTACAAGGTGTGTTGTCATCATCCCATTTTACAGATGAGGAAATTAGGGCTCAGAAAGCATAAGTGGCTTGTGCAAGGTCTCATAGCTTGTAAGTGCCATAGGGAAGTCATAAGCTCCCAAAACTGACTACGTTCTATGATGCCACACTGTCTTTTAGGTATCAGGAATAAAGATAGATGCTTTGCAGATCTTTTCTCATTTGGGCAAAGGACTGTGGACATAAGCAGCAGAAAATGGAGCTCAGCCATGGGGACTGGTTCCAAGGGAGATTGTGAGTTCTATGAAGGCAATTTGGGCCTGTTTGGTCACTGCTATACCCCCAGTCCCCAGAATACCATCTGGCACATAATAGTGCTCAATAAATATTTATTGAATGGATGGATGAATAGACTCTAGCCTCTGAGAGGGCTGCTCAAAGCCCAGAGGGAAGGCATTGAAGTGAAATCAGACAAGAGTACAAGGCAGGGACCAAGTGCCCGGAGCCGGCCCAAGGTAAGGCTTGGTTACAGGAAAGAGACAAAGGTCCAGGATTCAAGCTCAGGCCTTCTTCCCCAACCCAGTGGGAGGGATCTTGTAAGCTAAGGCTAAGCCAATCAAGACATTGCATTTCTTGACCACAATAATCAATGTATTTTTAATAAACAGCTGCATGTTATTCCATTGTATGGTTGTATCATAATTAATTTAACCAGTACCCTACTGGTGGACTTTTAGGTGATTTCAAATCTTTTGCTATTGCAGTGCTGCCATGAATAACCTTGCATATATGTCAATTCTCACATGTGTCATATCTGAAATATAAATTTATAGAAGTGAAATTCCTGGGTCAAAAGGTATAAAAGGTATATGCACTTATAATTTTCATAGATATCGCCAAATTGCCTCAGCATTGAGCGTGTACCAATTTATACTCCCTCTTGAAGTGTATGAGAAGATTTGCTTACCATATTCTGACCAAAACAATGTTACCAAAATCTTTGATCCTTGATAGTCTGAAAGGTGAAAAATGAAATGCCAGTTTAGTTTTAGCTTGCATTGCTCTTACTGTGGATGAGAGTGAGCATCTTTTCATGGGTCTAAGTGTATTTCTTTTTTCTTTCTTTTTTTTTTTTTGCGGTACACGGGCCTCTCACTGTTGTGGCCTCTCCCGTTGCGGAGCACAGGCTCCGGACACGCAGGCTCAGCGGCCATGGCTCACGGGCCTAGCCGCTCCTCGGCATGTGAGATCTTCCTGGACCTGGGCACGAACCCGCGTCCCCTGCGTCGGCAGGCGGACTCTCAACCACTGCGCCACCAGGGAAGCCCTAAGTGTATATCTTTAAATCCTACTAGTTAAAAAAAAATTCCCTGAAGTAAGAAGTAAGAATTTGCCTCTAGTCCTAGATCCCCAAATCCATTACTGTCAAAGTGTTATTGTGTATCTTCCAGACTTTTTCCCAAGTTCACATATTTATATTTATATAGTTAATTTCAAAGAAAATATATGCATGTAATATACCTGAACTCTGAAGCTTGCATTTTCTTTTTTTTTTAATCTTTCGCCAATCATGTTTTTGTTCGTTATTTTAGACGTCATGCATTTCTTTTAATGTAGAAATTTTTCAAGGTCTGCCTCTCCCTTTTTATGGCTACTTAGTATGACATTTGGGGTATGCCATAATCTATTTCATTATTTCCTCTTTGACATTTTGATTATTTGCAATTTGTTAAATCCAAACAGTGCTACAACAAATATTCTTCTACATGCATTTTTATGTAGGTATGCTATTATTTCTTTAGGCTCTATTCCTAGAAGTGGTCTTTGGTTGCTAAAATGATAAATTGTCTGAAGCTCAGTAGGTTGGTCTGGGACATGAAAGGCTTCTATCTAAGTATTTTACCTACTGTCTTCATGTAAAACAAGTCCACTCACCAATTTGTTCTTAAATATGAACTTCCCTTTCGTATCATAAATAGCTGTGTATCCCCCTGAACAAATGGCATTACAATTCATCAGTGGCAAAGGATTCTTGAGTGACTGCTGTATTGTAAGGATAGAGAGGGTTAGAAAGACCTCGGAAAGTCCTGCCCTCCAGCTCACAGTCTAATAGGGAAACAATACATAGAGAGAGAAATAACAACCTGAATGATACAAAGAGTAATCGCCCCTGGTCCAGACTTTCTTCTCTGATGTTCTGGAGCATTTGTTCTCTAGGACAGAGAGGATATAACCTAAGGTTGGCTGGTTTTATGTGCTTACTCTTTGGACCACAAGAAGAGGGAATGGCTCCAGATACGTTAGCAAGAGACAATCTGAATTATGCTATTATGGGGGAGGTCAGAGCCTCTACCTCCTCTCCACCAGGCCTCTACATGACTTCATTGGTAAAAACTGACCTATTTGTATTCCCTGTCAGATGTTGGAGAGGCAAGGGAACCCTTGCATTGAAGCGCTCAGTAATAGATGTTGATTTGTAAGGTACTGGGTGGCAGAAGGTAGAAAATACCAGTGTTTGGTCTAGAAAAAACTCAGGTTAAAAACATATTTTGTTTGGTCCACACACTTTTGTTTTTTTATTTATTATTTTTTAAAATTTCTATTTATTTATTTATTTTTGGCTGTGTTGGGTCTTCGTTGAAAGCCCCTTGCACACGGGCCTTTCTCTAGTTGAGGCGAGCAGGAGCTACTCTTCATTGCGGTGCGCGGGCTTCTCATTGCAGTGGCTTCTCTTGTTGCGGAGCACGGGCTCTAGGCACGCAGGCTTCAGTAGCTGTGGCTCACGGGCTCCAGAGTGCAGGCTCAGTAGTTGTGGCACATGGGCTTAGTTGCTCTGAGGCATGTGGGATCTTCCTGGACCAGGGATCGAACCTGTGTCCCCCGCATTGGCAGGCAGATTCTTAACCACTGCACCACCAGGGAAGTCCCTATATTTTTGTTGTTCTTTTTTCCTACCCAGTGTTCCAAGATTCCTTCTGTTACTATTTCCTTTCGGTTTAGACAACTTCCTTTAGCAGTCCCTACAGGGTAAGTCTGCTGGAAATTAATTCCTAGTTTTCCTTCATCTAGAAATGTCTCGATATTTTTTCTTCAGTTCTGAAGATGTTTTTACCAGCTATGATTCTAGATTGACAGTTCTTTTCTTTTAGCATTTGAAAAATCTTGTGCTACTTTCTTCTGGCCTCTATGGTTTCTGACAAGAAATCTGCCATTATTTGAATCATTTTCTCTCTATAAATAATGTGTCATTTCTCCCTGGCTGCTTCCAAGGTTATTTCCTTTGACTTTAATTTTCACGTTTGACTCTGACGTGTCTTGGCATAAATATCCTTTTTGAGGTTTGCTCAGCTTTGTGAATCTGTATGTTTATGGGTTTTTTGCCAAATTTGGGGGGAATTTCAGCCATTATTTCTTTGAATGCTCTTTCTCCTCTTCTTCTGTGACTCTGATGACATGAATGTTAGATCATGTTATAGTTCCACATGTCCCTGAGGCAATGTATTGGTTTTTTGGGTTTGTTTTGCTTTGTTGTTTTCCAGTCTATCTTTTTTTGTTGTTCAGATTGAGTAATTACTCACTTTCTGTCTTCAAGTTCAGATTTTTTTCCTCTCTCCTCTCCATTTTGCTGTTGAGCCCATGCATTGAGTTTTAATTTCCATTATTGTATATTTTTATATCTAAAATGTCCACTTGGTTCTTATTTATTGGCTGAGGCTTTATATTTCTTTGCTGAGAGTTTCTATTTTTTCATTTGTTTCAAGTGTGTTTGTCATTGAACACATTAAAGCTTTTTTTTTTTTTTTTTTTTTTTTGCGGTACACGGGCCTCTCACTGTTGTGGCCTCTCCCGTTGCGGAGCACAGGCTCCGGATGCACAGGCTCAGCGGCCATGACTCACGGGCCCAGCCGCTCCGCGGCATGTGGGATCTTCCCGGACCGGGGCACGAACCCGTGTCCCCTGAATCAGCAGGCAGACTCTCAACCATTGCGTCACCAGGGAAGCCCCTAAAGCATTTTTATGATGGTTGTTTCAAAATCCTTTTCCGATAATTATAGTTTGTGTCATTTTGGTTTTGGGGGTCTATAGTTTATCTTTTCTTAGTCAAGTTCAGATTTTTCTGGTCTTAGTATGACAAATAACCTTTGATTAAGACCTGGAAATTTTGGATATTGTAAGACTCTGAATCTCGTTTATATCTTATGTTTTAGGAGGCTTCCTCTAACATTGCTTCTGTGGGAAAGGGGGGATGCTGCCTCATTACTGCCAGGTGGGTGTGGAAGGCCAGGTGGGTGTGGAAGTCCAGGTTCTCCACTTGGCCTCTGTTAACACCTATTTCTGGGAAGGGGTGGGAGTTCAGGTGTCCTATTAGGTCTTCACTGATATCACACTGGCTGAGAGAGGAAAGATGTCCTCCTCACTTCCTCCATTGGCATTGCAGGGAGAGATGACCTTGTTACTGCTGATCAGTGGTGAAAATCCTGAGTGGATAACTTGGCCTCTTCTGGCACCACTCTAGAGGGGAGGGGAGACACCTCATTACAGCCTGGGGAGGGTAGAGGTCTAGGCTTTCCACCTGACCTTTGCTGATGAGTACAGAGGAGGGGCTGGAGTAGAGGGAATATTGTCTAAGGATTGTCTGTCTTTCTAGGCTTCTCCTTTTCTGGTACTTTGACCAGAGAAAGCAGGCTTTTCTCTTGGGACTTTTGCCTGTACCCACTGGCATTTTTGGGTTGCTGGCTTCTCCAGTACCCAGTCTGACATATATGAGGCAAAAAGAAAACTCAGGGAACTCACTGCTGAGTCATTCCTTGGGTCTTGAGGTCCCTAGCCCATCGGCTTTCTTCTCTTTCAGAGTCTTGTGTTTAATATATAATGTCCAGGATTTTTATCTGTGCTTAGTAGGAGGAATAGGGAAAGGTATATCTATTCCATCTTTCCAGAAGTGGAAGTTGTTCCACATCCTTTAAAAAATTATAGGCAACACTTGGAAATCACATATTTCCCATAAAAATGTAGACTTCTGGTTTCTCATATAACACTGGAAGCTAAGTCACCCTGCCCTGCACTTCTGCTTGGTAACGATTGGCAGGAGCTAGGCATCCCCTGACCCTCTGATGAGCTTATGTAACGACACTGTAATGAGCTGACCACAGGTCCCGCTCTTCTTGCAATGACTGTATTTATACCGACAAAAGGCTTGTATTTCTAATTCTTACATTACCATAGGAGTTTGGACTTGCTATCTCTGTTTCAGAACTTGTGTTTGATTTCCAGGAAGTGTTTGTTGGCCACAACAAAGATTGGATGTGACACCAGAAAAGGAGCTATTGGCAGAATCCTTAAGGATCCTGCTATCTCACTGCAGAAATGTTCTCTCTCTCCCAGCACAAAACTCTGCTTTAGCACACACTGTTCCGAGTAGTTATAGTAAGAGAAAGAAAATTCCCCTCACTCATCTCAGGAAACAGCTAGCTCATTCCTCCTCTTGAGAAACCCCTAATCAGGACATGACCCAGAGTTAAGCTCCCAGCCCATTCTTGTGGAAGCCCTAAAGAGTGAGCCAGTTGGCCCATAGAAACATGTAGGTCAGCAAAAGCCTTAGATTCTCAGTGGCTGCAAAGTAAAGCCCCGAGGGGAAGCAGCTTTGTGTTCTAAAACAGCAAAGAATGCTGTGTTTGTGGCTCCAGCCAGACTGGTGATCCTGGTAATGTGAAAGTTTCAATAGCTCCAAGGAGAGGCATAAAAATGCTCTATTTCTCTTCATGGATTCAAACAAGTAGTTCTGGATTCAAACAAGAGCCTGGTCAGCTCTGCCATTTCAGTGCCCAAACCTGCAGGCACCAGTGGGGCAGCAGAATCACTCTCAAGGCAGATGTGTTTCCCTCGTGAAACTGAAAAGTACTTTCTACCATGAACTGTTTATTTTTGCCCATATTTTCTCTCTCACTGTACTGTGAGCTCCATGAGGGCAGGGCCATTTAACTCTTCCACAAAGCCCAACAGAGTATCTTGTACTTGGTTTCATGCTTAATCCCATGTCTTGAATAAAAATATTAGGTAAATGAAAGTAGGTTGGCCAATCTCTTCTTCATCCTTGTGGATAAGAAATTTCTATCTCTTTATTTTCCAAACTGTGTATAATAGAACACTGGACCCAGGAGATGCTTCATCAAAAATGGGTTCTATCTCCAAATACAACAGGGCAACGCTATATTCTACCCTTTTCTTGGAGATTCACAAAACGTATTAGCATAGTTAAGGTTCTAAGACGTTCTACAGTTAAAAGATAATAACTCAGCTTACTCAGCATTAATGTATTTGACCTCTTACAACTCCCCCAAAGAATACCTATTGAAATCCCATAGAAGCAGTTCTTTACAGCACACTTAGGAAATGCTGTTCTAAATTCCTTTTGAAAGCCTGATCCTCATGCGACTGTCTTTCATATGACCAAGGATAACATTTAGAAACCTGCTTTAGGTCAAATACAGCACTGATGTTGAGTAAGACTGCAGCATCTTTCAGATCTGCGACCTTTCTCCATAGGTAAGCACTAGTAAGAGGGACATGCACATAGGGAAGGACTAAATTTATTGCCTGTTTGCCTTCCTTCTGCTGACCCCTCTTTCCCAGATATTTCTGGAACCCTGTACTCTTGGGTAAGAGTCTTCATCCTGGCAGTCATGGCCCCAGTTGGGCCCCATCCACCTTTTTAGTTTTCTCCCCACTGCTCCCCAACACACATCTAACCTTCACTCTAAAGACGGAGTTCTTGCTCTTCTCTGAGCAGAGCTTGTGCTTCCAGTGACCACACCTTTGCCCATGCAATGCTCTGCCAGCATAGCCATTCTCACAAGTCTACCAGTGGAAATCCTGCCCCGTCTTTCAAGGCCTCAATGCAACTGCATTGGATGAGCTGGGAGTTCATAGATCAATGAACTTTAGTGTTGGTAGAAAACTTAGACATGATCCACTCCAAAACCCCCTTCATGTTAGGACATCAGTCAGATAGGCTTAAGTGACTTAACTATAAAGCTCAGTAGAGGGTAATTCAGGAAAGAGCTCCTCTTCAGAGCCTTTTAAATTGCCTCTCCAAGGGGGTACTCCCCTGGTGGTGCAGGGGTTAAGACTCCACACTTCCACTACAAGGGACATGAGTTCAATCCCTGGTTGGGGAACTAAGATCCCGCAAGCTGTGCTGCCAAAAAGGTGAAAAAAATAATAAAGTGGCTCTCCAGTTGTATTTATCCTATTTTGTTTTGAATTATGGTTAAATTGGAAGTCCCTCAAAGGACAGAATTTATTTTTTATTTCCATTGATAAATCATCAAAAGACACTATTTAAAAGGTGAATAGGCAAGCCAAGATTGGGAGAAATCTGCAAAATACAATGCTCTAACCAAAGAATACTAATAGATAGATAGATTCAATACTAATAGATATACTAATAGAATACTAATAGATACTAATACTAATAGATAGATAGATTCAATACCTTTCAAAAATGTAAGCTTTGGAGTCCCATAAACCAAAATATTTTAAAATTGAGGCAAAATTACAAATAAAAAGCACACATTTTAAAGTATATAGATCTGGGACTTCCCTGGTGTTACAGTGGTTAAGAATCTCCCTGCCAATGCAGGGGACACGGGCTCGAGCCCTGGTCCAGGGAGATCCCACATGCCGTGGAGCAGCTAAGCCCATGCGCCACAACTACTGAGCCTGCGCTCTAGAGCCCATGAGCCACAACTACTGAGCTTGCATGCCACAACTACTGAAGGCCACATGCCTAGAGCCCATGCTCCGCAACAAGAGAAGCCACCGCAATGAGAAGCCCATGCACCGCAACGAAGAGTAGCCTCTGCTCACTGCAACTAGAGAAAGCCTGTGCAGCAAAAGACCCAACACAGCCAAAATTAATAAACAAATTAAAATAAATAAATAAATAATATAGTTCTGTGAGTTTTCACAAATGTAAACATTCATGTAACCACCACCACAATCAAAATATAGAACATTTCCATTAACGCCAAATGTTCCCGTGTGTTGGTTCCCCGTCAGTCCCCTTCCCTCCTCCCTCCCACGACCACTGATCTACCTTCTATCACTCTAGGTTCCATTTGTCTTTATTACAGTTTTGTATAAATGGAATCATACAACATGCACTGTGTGTCTGGCTTCTTTCACTCAGCATAAAGATCTTAAGATTTATCTATGTTTTTGTGTGTTTCTATAGTTTATTCATTCTTATTGCTAGATAGTATTTCATTATATGGATACACCACAGTTTATTATACTGATGATCATTTGGATTTTTCACTATTATGTATAAAGCTGCTATGAACATTCATGTTCATAGCATGAACGCTATGAACTTTGTTTCAACATATTTTCATTTATCTTGAGAAAATATCTAGGAGTGAAATTTCTTGATCATGTAGTAAATGTATGCTTAACTTTATAAGAAACTGGAAAATAGTTTTCCAAAGTGGCAACACCATTTTATACTTCTACCAGCAGTGCAAGAGAGTTCCAGATGCTCCACATCCTCACCAACATTTGGTGTTGTCGGTTGTTTGTTCAATTTTGGCCATTCCAATGGGTGTGAAGTGGTATCTCACTATGTGTTGTTTTGTTTTGTTTTCTTCTTTTTGGCTGTACCACACAGCTTGAGGGATCTCAGTTCCCCGACCAGGGATTGAACCCAGGCCACAGCAGTGAAAGTGCTGAATGCTAACCACTAGACCACCAGGGAACTCCCTCTCACTATAGTTTTAATTTGCATTTTCCTGATTACTAATGATACTGAGCACTTTTTATGTGCTCACTGACCAGTCGTATATCTTCCTTTGTGGAAGTATTTATTCAAGTCTTTGGCCATTAACAAACCAAAACCAAAACCAAGAACAACAACAAAAAACACCCAAGGTTGTTAACCTTTTAATTATAGATTTGCAGAAATATAAGTAATATATACATATGTCTGTGTATACACCATCCCCCCCACACATATATACGTACCCTGGATATAAGACTTTTGTCAGATATACGTATTTTGAAGATTTCTCCCAATCTTGGCTTACCTACTCATTTTTTTAATAGTGTCTTTTGATGAACAATGTCTTAATTTCAATGAATTCCTATTTATCAATTTTTTATAATGGTTAGTGATTTCTGTGTTCCTTGTCAGATATCTTTGCCAACCCCAGCCCACAAATATATTCTATTATATATCTTCTAGAACTGTGCTATTTTTCTGCCTTCAAGTTCACTGGTTCTTCTATTATTTTCATTCAGTTGCTGAGGCCATCCAGTGAATTGTTTGCTTTGGTTACTCTATTTTTCAGTTCAGTAATTTCAAATTGGTTCTTTTATATATTTCTTTACTTGCTGAGATTCTTATTTTGTTTCAAGAGAGTTTGCAATTACTTGTTGAAGCATTTTTATGATGACTGCTTTAAAATCTTTGTTAGATAATTCCAACATCTAAATTATCTTAGTGCTGGCATCTGTTGATGATGTTTTCTCATTCAAGTTTCTAATTTTGGGGATGATGAGTGATTTTCTATTGAAACCTGGGCATTTTGCATATTATGTTATAAAACTCTGATCCTATTTAAATCTTCTATTTTAGCTGGCAGTCACCCTATTTAGTTTAGTGTGCAGGTCCTGGCTTAGTTTTGTGGGCTATCGTTCCAAACATGATTTCATTTTCATAGTGCTTGAGTGCTATTCTGATCTGCTTCATTTGTGTGCTACCAGAGACCAATCTGAAAAGCTGCATGATATTCCACACTATAATTCAGTTCTCAAAATATGTGCCATATTGATTCTATTCAGTTTGACATGTGGGTCACTCAGGAGTCTGCCTTGGACTTCATACACAGGTTTAAAAACTCCATTCATCAGTTTCTTCTCTTCCAAAATCATCCTCTGGATGGATGAGGGTCACCTTGTTACTGCTGGGTGGTGGCTGGGGAGGAGGGGCAGTGTCAAAGTCCTAAGCAGGTTAAAACATGGGAGCTGGCTTCTTCAGAGTGAGCAAGTGAGAAGAGTGAGTGAGAGTGAGGGAGAGAGAGAACCAGCAAGGTGGAAGTTAACAGTCTTTTGTAAACTAATCTCAGAAGTGACATTCCATCACTTTCACCATATTCTATTTGTTAGGAGCAAGTTACTAAATCAGGTCAACACGCAACAAAAGGCGATTACATAGGGCATGCATGTAAGGGGATGGGATCACTGGGAGTCATTTTAGAAGCAGCCTATCACAGTCACCTTTAATTTCTCTCATCATCGTTTTGTAGTTTTCAGAGACATTAAAGAAGAAAAAAGCTACCTTTACATTTACTCATATATGTACCATTTCTTAATTATTAATATGGTTGGATTTAAGTATACCACTTTGCTATGTTTCCTATTTATTTCATCTGTTTTTTTTTGTCCTATTCCTTTTCTCCTGCCTTCTTTTAGGTTAATTCCTTACATACAGTGAATTACACAGCTTTTAAGTGAAGTTTCATGAGTTTTGATGATTGTGTACATTAATCATCACTACAATCAAGATATAGAACAATCACCATAGAAAAGTTCTCTCATTATTTCCCCCCATCGAATCCCTATCCAATTGCTTCTCTAGGCAATTACTGTTTCGTTTTCTATTACCAGAGATTGGTTTTCCTGTTCTTGAAATCCCTATGAATAAAATCATACAGTATATATACTTTCTTGTGTCTGATTTCTCACATGTGACCTGATTTTGAGATTCTCTTTATTGCCTTTTTTGCTATCCCTCTTTGATCTTTTTTTGTTGTTGTGTTGGGTCTTCATTGCTGCACATGGGCTTTCTCTAGTTGCAGCAAGCAGGGGCTACTCTTCATTGCAGTACGTGGGCTTCTCACTGCAGTGGCTTCTCTTGTTGCACAGCATGGGTTCTAGGCATGCAGGCTTCAGTAGTTGTGGCTTGCGGGCTCTAGAGTGCAGGCTCAGTAGTTGTGGCACATGGGCTTAGTTGCTCCGTGGCATGTGGGATCTTCCCGGACCAGGGATCAAACCCATGTCCCCTGCATTGGCAGGCGGATTCTTTTTTTTTTTTTTAATTTTAGTTTTATTTATTTATTTTTGGTTGCATTGAGTCTTAATTGCTGCGCACAGGCTCTCTTCTAGTTGTGGCGAGCGGGGGCTACTCTTTGTTGTGGTGCGCGGGTTTCTCATTGCAGTGGCTTCTTTTGTTGTGGAGCACGGGCTCTAGGTGCGTGGGCTTCAGTAGTTGTGGCATGTGGGCTCAGTAGTGTGGCTCACGGGCTGTAGAGCACAGGCTCAGCAGTTGTGGCGCACGGGCTTAGCTGCTCCACGGCATGTGGGATCTTCCTGGACCAGGGCTCGAACCCATGCCCCCTGCATTGGCAGGCGGATTCCTAACCACTGCACCACCAGGGAAGTCCTGATCTATCTTTAATGTCAGTGAAACTTTCTTTTACTGTCTTCAATTTGTTGTTATGCCCATCTAGTGAATTTAAAATTTTAGATATTGTAGTTTTGCATTCTAAAATTTCATTTGGTTCTTTTTCTGTGTTTAATTTCTTTTCTAAGATTTCCCATGTGTTCATGCACTATGATCATTTTTTCCTTTAAGCCCTTGAACATAATTTTAATACATGCTTTCAAGTCCTGGTCTGCTAATTGGACTTCTGAGTCATCTTGGGGTCTGTTTCTGTTGACTGCTCTTTCCTTTACTATGGGTTATGCTTCCTGTTTACGGTAAACATGTCTACTGTATATTGAACATTGTGAATATTGAACATGTGAATAATAAAAATTGTACAGACTCTGACTTCCGTTATTATTTTCTGAAGTTGATTTTTGTTTTGTCAGGCAGTTGTATTACTGGTTGATTTCCCTGAATTTGTGGAAACTTGATTTTATCCAGTGCTAGAATGGGTCTGTGAAAAGACACTCTATATGGTAACTAGGGATCCAACTTCATTCTTTTATGTGTGGATTATCCAGTTGTCCCAGCACCATTTGTTAAAAAGACTATTATTTCTCCATTAAATAATCTTGGCATTCTTATCAAGAGTCAATTGACCATAGATATGTGGATTAACTTCTGGACTCTCAATTCTGTTCCATTGATCTAAATGTCTATCCTTACACCAGTACCACACTATCTTGATTACTGTTACTTTGTAGTGAGTTTTGAAATTGGGAAGTGAGAGTCCTTCAATTTTCTTCTGCATTTTCAAGATTGTTTTGGCTATTTTGGGTCCCTTATAGTTCTATATAAATTTTAGGATCAGTTTGTTGATTTCTACAAAGAAGCTAGCTGGGATTCTGATAGAGATTATACTGAATATGTAGATCAATTTGAGAAGTATTGCCATCCTAACAATATTGTCTTCTGATCCATGAATGCCTTTACATTTTTAAGATTTTCTTTAATTTCCGTCACTAATATTTTGTACTTTGAGTATAAGTTTTACCCTTTTTAAAAAAATTAATTAATCTACTTATTTACTTATTTTTGGCTGTGTTGGGTCTTCATCGCTGCACACAGGCTTTCTCTAGCTGCGGTAAGCGGGGGCTACTTTTCGTTGTGGTGCGTGGACTTCTCACTGCAGTGGCTTCTCTTGCTGTGGAGCATGGGCTCTAGGCATGCAGGCTTCAGTAGTGTGGCTCGGCTCCAGAGCGCAGGCTCAGTAGTTGTGGTGCACGGGCTTAGTTGCTCTGTGGCATGTGGGATCTTTCCAGACCACGGCTTGAACCTATGTCCCCTGCACTGGCAGGTGGATTCTTAACCACTGTGCCACCAGGGAAGTCGCAGTTTTACCCTTCTTTTGTTAATTTTTTTTGCTTCATTCTTTATGAAGCTATTATTATGAATGGAATTTTCTTAATTGCATTTTCAGATTGTTTTCAAATATGTCATATGCTGTATTGTCTCTTTCCTCTCCTTTTGAGACTCCAATTATATGCAGACTGCTTTACATGCAGATGAACCAGCTCACAGTTAGGTGCAGCCAATAGAAAGTTCTGTAGGACATCCATCTCACCCACAGGTACCTGTTGTCTTTCCTCTTAATCATGTGCCTTTTTGTCCCTGTGATGGTGGAGTTGGTGGACTCACTAGCGAATCTGTCCTACATTCCTTTGCGGAGTGATTTCCTGGAAACCTGGCGTTGCCCCACCACGGCACGCTGTCTGAGAGGAGGTGGTAAATTGTTCCTCTGCCTGAGATGGGGGTTTCTTTCCTTTCCTGGAGTTGTGAGAAAGCTTCTGAGACTCTGGGGCTTTTGAACTTTGGACTTGGCTCAGCAAAAACCCTGATGGTGTGGAACAAAGTTGTTTGAGCCATGAGGGCAACAGAAAGGAAAGTCTGAGATCTGCTCAGCCCAGTCTTCCACTTCTCCATCCCCAGCAGTGACTCCCAAGCCTGGTCAGTGCTTCCCCCAAGGGATAGTTTGGAAAGGGGTGGTGGGTGGCCTGGAGGGCACCCAGTTGTCACACTTTGGGCCTTTTGAGGATGTGGTGGACTTCCTGCCTTGTACAGAGTCCTGCACAGTGAAGAACTGGTCCGAGCCTACACATCACCTATGTAAAATTCTGGAACATTTTCATCCCCCTAGAAGAAACCCCATACCTCTTAGCAGTTATCCCAGTCCCTGCCTGGCAACCACTCACCTTTCACAGTCTCTATGAATTTGCCGATTCTGGACATTTCATATAAATGGAATCATACGTTAAAAACAACAACAACAACAAAACTGCTTTATATTATTCCATAGATAAGGGATTCTTTTTTTTTCCCCTACAATCTTTTTTCTCTCTCTACTTTAGTCTTGATCATTTTCATTGATCTGTCTTCATATTAACTGATCCTTTCTTTTACAGTGTCCAATCTACTGTTAAGACCATTCAGTGAGTTTATTTGACATTGTATTTTTCAGTTCTAGAATTTTCATTTGTCCATAACAAATTTCTTTATATTTATAATAGTTTGGTTGACTTTTTCTCCTTGATTATGGGTCACAATTTTCTTAAACTTTCATAAATTTCAAACATTTTCTTGCTTCTTTCCATGTCTCATAATTTCATATTGTATTCCAGATACTGTTTCTAAAAGAATAGAAGCTAATAAAGTATACTTCTTGCTTATTTCCCAAAAAGTAGAAATCCCTTCCTCTAAGCATTAAAGCAAGTGATCATTCAGATTCTACCTAGAGGAGGGTTGGAGCTGAGTTGCCACTTTAGATTGATTTCACCTGTGATTAACCTAAATGCCAACTTTCCTAGGTGCTCCTTTTTGATCTTGTTAGAATTTGAGCTGGGAAGGTGTTGGTTGCACTTCTAGATATTTGGGGTTCATCTTTAGAGTCAACTCTGATAGGGTCCCAGAATGTAATCACCCCTGAGAATGTGCACAACTACATTATTTATGCTTGTCAGCAATAAATAATAAACCTCCTCAGCATTAAATCCAGAGGAAATATCCTTCTTCTCTTCTAGGATTCCAAGCAAGAGTCATTCATTGGCTCCAACTGGGTCATGTGCCTGCTGTGGATCATTCTTGAAAATACAGTAAGGACAGAAAGCAAAATTCATGAACTACGTGCACAATTTGCTGCCATTTGTTTAAAAAAGGGCAAAGAAAATGTGTGTATGTATGTGTAGACACAGAATCTCTAGGATACTCAAAACACTGATTGCCTCTAGGGAGGGGAACTGGATGCCTGGGGAAGATTTTTCATTATACATCCTTTGTACTGTTTGAATTTTGAGCCACATAAATTACCTATTCAGAAAAATTAAATGAAAAATTGAAATGCAGTTGCCAAAATATTTAGTGGTTTCCCTTGTGGCAGTCAGGGTTAAAAAGCAGAGGCCAAAGAAGTTATGAGTCCCATTTACCAGAGTGAAGAGAGGGGGCAAGGGCAGCAAGTAACTTAGTGTTTAATCATCAAGAGCAAAGCACCTCACAGCTTTCTCTCCCTCCTGACCCCCCAATCTCAGTCCTATTCTAGTCCAACGTAGTTGTTCAAAAAGATACAGCCCCAACTCTGCTTGTTCTTATTCAAATGCTTAAAGAACAGGGGTCTTGGAGCTGGCTCCTTGCTTTCACCAGTTCATAACACTGCTGTCCTACTTTCTCAAAAAAGCAATTAAGGCACAAAATTTGCTAAATACACAAAGACAAGAGGCAGTGTTGCTTATCCCACAGCTTTGTGTTTATGGGTATCTGATGTAAACAAAGGCTTCTGATATTTTGTAAACACATCAAGGCAATGCTTTCCAACAAACACAACTAAGGGTTCTCTATCACTCATTTTTTACCTTTAGGTAAATACAATCTTGTGGGATTTCCATTCATTCTACAACCCAGAGCTCAAGAATAAAAGATATCTTTGAATGAAAGAGCATGTACCTACCTTAAGACTTGATTAACATTCTACTTTCCTCTCTGGCATTTCCAACTGGCCTCTGTTTTTCCATAAACATGTATGCACCTAAAGCCATTTGGGGCTTTAAAACTTCAGAAAAGTTTGTGTGTTTAGAGCACAGTAAAACAACCTAACACAGAGCCACAGCACAGGATCTTGCTGGAAAGCCTCCAGCTTTATTCTCCATTGTGACTGATTAATGATTAGTTTAAGAAAACTCTGCTTAGGGCTTCCCTGGTGGCGCAGTGGTTGAGAGTCCGTCTGCCAATGCAGGGGACACGCGTTCGTGCCCCGGTCCGGGAAGATCCCACATGCCGCGGAGCAGCTAGGCCCGTGAGCCATGGCCGCTGAGCCTGCGCGTCCAGAGCCTGTGCTCCGCAATGGGAGAGGCCACAGCAGTGAGAGGCCTGCATACCGCAAAAAAAGAAAAGAAAAGAAAAAAAAGAAAACTCCGCTTGGCTAACACAAGGAATAAGCAGGGCCCGCTCAAATGCCAAATCCCCTATTTCCAATATTGAGACTAGGACACAATGTACTTTCCCTTTTGAGGAGAATTTACATTCAAGCCTTACAGCTGACATTTATGACTCAAAATGCTGTAAGGCTAACAATGATCAATCTGAAAAAAAAAAAAAAATTGCAAAAACAATTCCATTTAAAATAGCAGTCGCAAAAAAAAAAAAAAAAAGAAGAGATGGTTTTGGGCTTCCCTGGTGATGCAGTGGTTGAGAGTCCGCCTGCCGATGCAGGGGACACGGGTTCATGCCCCGGTCTGGGAGGATCCCACATGCCACGGAGCGGCTAGACTCGTGAGCCATGGCCGCTGGGCCTGTGCTTCCAAGCCTGTGCTCCGCAACGGGAGAGGCCACAACAGTGAGAGGCCTGCGTACCGCAAAAAAAATAAATAAATAAATAAAATAAAATAGCATCTAGGGCTGCCCTGGTGGTGCAGCGGTTGAGAGTCCGCCTGCCGATGCAGGGGACACGGGTTTGTGCCCCGGTCCGGGAGGATCCCACATGCTGCGGAGCGGCTGGGCCCGTGAGCCATGGCCACTGAGCCTGCGCGTCCGGAGCCTGTGCTCCGCCATGGGAGAGGCCACAGCAGTGAGAGGCCCACGTACCACAAAATAAATAAATAAATAAATAAAAATTAAAAAAAATAGCATCTAGGGGCTTCCCTGGTGGCACAGTGGTTAAGAATCTGCCTGCCAATGCAGGGAACATGGGTTCGAGCCCTGGTCCACGAAGATCCCACATGCTGCAGAGCAACTAACCCCATGCACCACAACTACTGAGCCTGCGCTATAGAGCACACAAGCCGCAACTACTGAGCCCACATGCCACAACTACTGAAGCCCGCATGCCTAGAGCCCATGCTCTGCAACAAAAGAAGCCACTGCAATGAGAAGCCCGTGCACTGCAACAAAGAGTAGCCCCCGCTCGTTGTAACTAGAGAAAGCCCACGGGCAGCAATGAAGACCCAGAGCAGCCAAAAAAAAAAAAAAGAAAAAGAAATAGCATCTAATAGCTAGTCAACAAGCACCTACTGTATAGAACAGGGAACTCTATCCAGTACTCTGTAATAACTTATATGGGAAAAGAATCTGAAAAATAGATATATGTATATGTACAACTGAATCACTTTGCTGTACACCGCCACTGTAAATCGACTATACTCCAACGTAAAATAAAAATTTTAAAAATAGCATCTAAAAAAATGCTTAGGAATTAACTTAAGGAGGTGAAAGGTTTGTACAATGAAAACTATAAAACACTGCTGAAAGAAATTAAAGACATAAATAAATGGAAAGAAATCTCATGTTCATGGACTGGAAGACTTACTAAGATATCAGTACTACCCTAAGCAATTTACAGATTTAATTTTGTCCCTGTCAAAATCCCAATTTTTTTGCATAAATAGAAAAACCCATCCTAAAATTCATATAGGCTCTTAAGCGACCCTGAATAGCCAGAACAATCCTGAAAAGAACAAAGCTGGAGAACTCAAATCAGGAGGACTGTTGACTTTGAAACTTATTACAAAGCTACAGTAATCAAAACAGTGTGGCGCTGGCATAAAGACAGAAACATGGACAGACAGAACAAGAGTCCAGAAATAAACCCTCACACATATGGCCAAATGACAAGGGTGCCAAGATCATTCAATGAGGAAAAGACAGTCTTTTCAACAAATGGTGCTGGAAAATCTGGATATCCACATGCAAAAGAATGAAGTTGGACCATTACCTAACACTATATTTTTAAAAATCAATTCAAAATGGACCCATGACCTAAAAAACATAAAACTTGGAAAATATAGGGCAAAAGCTTCACAACATTGGATTTGGCAATGATTTCTTGGATATGACATTAAAGGCAAAAAAAAAAAAAATAGAAAATTGGACTTCAGGAAAAAATTTTTTTTTAAAACCCCAACTCAATTCAAAAATGGACAAAAGACTTGAATACACATATATCCAAACAAGATATACAAATGGTCGATAAGCACATGACAAGATTCAACATCTCTAGTCATTAGGGAAATGCAAATCAAAATTACAATGAGGACTTCCTTGGTGGTGCAGTGGTTAAGAACCTGCCTGCCAATGCAGGGGACATGGGTTTGATCCCTGGTCCGGGAAGATCCCATATGCCACGGAGTAGCTAAGCCCGTGCACCATAACTACTGGGCCTGTGCTCTAGAGTCCGTGAGCCACAACTACTGAAACCCACATACCTAGAGCCCGTGCTCTGCAATGAGAAGCCACTGCAATGAGAAGCCCATGCACCACAATGAAGAGTAGCTCCTGCTTGCTGCAATTAGAGAGAATCCGCACACAGCAATGAAGAGCCAACGCAGTCAAATAAATAAATTTAATTTAAAAATAAATTAAAAAAAAAACCTACAGTGAGATACCTCACTTCCATTAGGTGGCTATCAAAAAAACCCAGAAAATAACAAATGCTGGTGAAGATGTGGAGAAATTAGAACTCTTCTGCAGTACTGGTGGGAATGTAATTGAAAGCAGGGTCTCAAGGAGATATCTGTATACCCATATTCATAGCAGCATTATTCACAAAAGCTAAAACATGGAAGCAACCCAAGTGTCTACTGACAGATGAATGGATAAGCAAGATGTAGTACATACATACAATGGAATACTATTCAGCCTTGAAAAGGAACGAAATTCTGATATATGCTACATGTATGAAGCTTGAGGACATTATGTTAGGTGACATAAGCCAGTCACAAAAAGACAAATAGTGTATGATTCCACTCATAATGAGGTACTTAAGAGTAGTCAAAATCACAGAGATAGAAAGTAGAATAGTGGTTGCCAGGTGCTAGGGGGAAGGAGGAACAGGGAGTTATTGTTTAATGGATATAATTTCAGTTTTCCAAGATGAAGAGTTCTAGAGAGGGATGGTAGTGATGGTTGCACAACAACGTGAATGTACTTAATACCACTGAACTGTACACTTAAAAATGGTTAAGACGATATATTTTATGTTATGTGTATTTTAACACAATAAAAAGTAGTTTAAGAAATGCTGCAGGATATCTGAGGTTTCCATTATATTCTCAACACTTACATTAATTTTCTAGGGTTCATACCTTCCCTTCTACATCTGGAAACATGTTTCTAAGGACTCCCCTGGTGGCTCAATGGTTAAGAATCTGCCTGCCAATGCAGGGGACATGGGTTCAAGCCCTGGTCTGGGAAGATCCAAAATGCTGTGGAACAACTAAGCCCACGTGCCACAAATACTGAAGCCCGAGTGCTCTAGGGCCCGTGTGCCGCAACTACCGGGCCCATGTGCTGCAACTACTGAAGCCCACATGCCTAGAGCCTGTGCTCTGCAACAGAGAAGCCACTGCAATAAGAAGCCTGCACACTGCAACAAAGAGTAGCCCCCGCTCGCCGCAAGCAGAGAAAGCCCATGCACAGCAACAAAGACCCAACACAGCCAAAATAAATAAATAAATAAAATAAAAACAAAAACCAAAGAAAACATGTTCCTAACCATGTCAGTTAGAAGTACTAATATACCACTAATGTATAACACACATAACACACAACACTGATGGCAAATTGAAACAATGGTGTTGCCTCTTCAAAATGAGGTTATCTGAACTTGGCATTTTCTTAAAGCCTTAAATTTACACTTCATAGACCTTAGCGTAAACACACAACCACCCTCTGTACTGCCTCTCCCTCCCGGCCCAAGTTGGTGCTTTACAGAAAATAAACCAGAATCAAACACTGCAACTTCTTAAATGAGTTACCATATTTAAAGTACCTACATAGTAAGCATTCGTTAAGTGCTGCTTATTATTCCCTAGATGCTAATTTTTAAGAGAAACACATTTTCTCAAACTTAAAAAATAGGTTGCAACCTCAGTACAGAGAAGTATGATCCAAGAGAATATAGAACCAATAGGAGAGAGCAATCCTTTATTTTTAGACACTTTCACAAAAGGGTTTTCAGTACGTAAAGTTTCCAGCAGAGAAGAGAGAACGTGAAAATCAGCCTCCAGCCACCGGCAGCTGCTCTGCTCAGGGTCAAGGATCCTCCTTGCCCAGGTGCTGAGGTGGAGGTGTGTACTTCCCTTCCTTTATTAGCTTATCCCGCTGCCTCTCGATGGCACTCAGACGTTTCATCTGTCAAAGGAAGAAAGTATTTAAACTTGGGGGAGATATGCACTGGAAAGTGAGGGCTGGAGAAGCTGAATAAAAAATTGGTTTCATTTTTAAACTATGGAAGTCTTTCATCCTAGAGGGCCTCTGGGATAAATCCCTTCTTTAAAGAACCCATTTCCCAAGCTTTTAACAAATAAATTTCTGGTATATATAATAATATCTCCTTGAAAACTAATAACTATAATGTTCCTATGATATAAAGGAATACAGGTATTTACAAAAACAATACAGATCCAAAGGCTTTAAGAGGTATACTTGTGCATATTAAAATCTTTTAAAATATTAAAAGCTGAGATCATCTCACAGCTTATATATTCCTGACCTCTCTATGTGAAGGTGGCACTGCTGCTGGTGACTGTTCACTGGGTATGAATGAAGCAGAAATAGCCAAAGAGGTCTCTGGACCACACTGAAAGAAAGACGTGGTATGTGCTCAGCTACTAGTCACTCGGAGAGGCAGAGCCTTGAGTTCTGCCTCTTCTCAGTAGGACATTCCCAATAGAGGAAAGCCATGCTATTCAAGATTGTATGAGAACCCTAATTCATGGATTCTGTGACATGGAAAACAGACTTACTAATCCTGACTGCACTATTCCGTGGCTCAAAACCCAACAGCTTTCAGCTTACTGAGAGGAAAAGCTGACGCCTTCCCTGGAATGACTTAAAAAGCCCACGTCTCTGACTTTATCTCTTAATACCCTTCTCCTGGCTCTCTGCTCCAGCTCAGAGACTCTTCCACTTGCTGTTTCCTCTGCCCGGAACATTCTTCCCTCATGTGCATGTGGTTCACTATCTCAAAGTCTCTGCTCAAATGTCTTCTATCACTGAGCTCTTTTTGTAGCACTCTATTTAAAAGAGCATACATGCCTTCTCCTGCTTCCTATCCTTCTCCTGTTTATTTTCACCACCGCACTTACCAACACCGGACACACTATCTTCCCTTGTTTGGAAATTTTCTGTATCCCACCGCTCACTGTCACCCCCACCCCTGCCCCACTGCCCTGCATATAAGCTCCATTAGGGCAGAGACTTTTGCTTACTGCTGTATTTCCGGTACCTGGAATAGTTCCTGACAGAATAGGTGATCCAGTAAATATTTTTTGAGTGAATGACTAGGTTTTCACAAAGGCATGAAGAGGTAGTATGTTCAATTAAACATCCCATGAACTTTAAAGAATTAGTTAGGATGTAACTTCAGTAGGAAAACTCTAGGTATCCTAAATACTAATATAAACAATAACCATTTTAAAAACTGTATTCTTAACATTTCTCCATTAAAGAGTCTCCCAACAGACTAGTCATGGCTGAGCTATCACACCATCATACGTCAAGTCTTTCTTCCACCTAGAACCAATCACCACTTGGTGTTCTGGATACAAGCACAGGGTCTGGAACCAGCACTGCCAGGTTCAAATGCCATTTCCTCTTACTGGGCTATATGACCTTAGGTAATAGCCTTAATATTTCCCTGCTTCAACTTTTTAATCATACAATGGGGAAAATAAACATAATGCATCTCACAGGAGATTATTGTGAGAAATATATGCATTATTACATTCTAAGAACTTAGAACAGCGCTTGATTCTAATTCCTTGATTCACTAGCTTCTTCACTTAGATGACCTCCAAAATGGTAACGTATCTATTCATAAACTCACAGGATGAGGAGTGACCTTAGAGTAACACTTTATATCTCCAGATAAGGAAACCAAGACTACAAGAGAAATGACTTGCTCAAAGTCACGAAACTAGTAGTGGCAAAACCAGCATCAAAATCAAGGTCTCCAAACTCCCAATCTAATGTTCTTCCCGCCTCATCACACTGTCTCTTCTTGGTGTTAATTTTCCATAATGAGTAAAGTCTTAATCTGAGCAAGGAATAAGTGGGGCCCGCAGAAGACAAGTTAAGACATATTGTGAACTAAATAGCTGGTAGGTGGCCAACCATGACCCATTCTTGTCCCTCAGTAATACTACAATATTACTCAATGATCAATATTCCTTTAGAGATCAATACAAAATTATTACCTGACACCCCTTCATTCCTTCCAAATTTGGCTTCACATAATCCAAATGCCAAGAGCAGATTATAAAAAACAAGAAATTTAAAAATTTTGATACAGATAACTTTGAGAAACATTTAAGTGAAAATCTAAATTGTATCCCTGAACCCCAAGGAGTTAAGAGTAATAAAAACATTTATATTTGTTATATCTGGAGCACAGAAATAGGCAAAATGATGGCCCACAGCCAAAGATTTCTTCTCTAAGGGAGAACAGGGCCCTACATGTTATGCAATTCATTCAACTCTTGAGGAAGCAGACACCATGCCATTAACCTTTTTTTGCCCCCTGCATTTTTGGTCAGGCTCACCTAAAGCAATCTCATTAACACCTCCATCCTCCCCAGAGTAGAAATCAATCCAGAGATTGTTTTATCAGTTTCAATGTAATAGATCTACAAGATTTTAATCTCTTCCCCAATGAGGATTGGATATATATATTGGGTTGAAATATATTCACCCAAAGATTTTCAAGGACAAACACCCAATGCTGGTTGGTATTCTTTACTTTATAGTCTACGCAAAAATGGAAATATACACATGAAATTTCTAACCCGGTGGCTGCAGCAGGATACAATGCTAAGGAAAATATGTGAGAACATTAGGAAGAACACTGAGGAATAAGAGGCCCTTGTCAGATCTGAAGGTTTTTAACTTCCTTGACATGGTACCTAAGTACGGAAGGAGTTTCACCACAAAAGTTTTGCCAATTCACATTGGGCAAACTAATGCCCAGTGACCAATTAAAAATACTTAAAAGTAGCCCCAAAGAAATGAGGAAGTAATTCAGTGCCTGTCTCCATCACTTCCTCACCGTTTTCTGTCGAAGTAGACACTCTACGAAATCATCATATTCTATCTTGCACTCTTTCTGCGCGCGAATACCACCAATACCATGTGCGCACTCTATCCATTCTTTTTCAAAAGCATGGCATCGACCTGGAATCTTGAGAGGCTGCTCAGCACTCTGGATTGTCATCCAGCGGTCTAAGTCAAGACCCAGCCTTTTCTGCACATCAAAGAAAGGCATGGCTGAAGTGGAAGAAAAAGAAAGAATGCCGTAAAATTGCAATCAAATGAGAAACTTCTGAGAAAAATGAAATAACTTAGATACATAGCTCTCAAGAAAGCTATTTTATACTATTCTCCCAACTACTTCTCCCCAAACTTTTTCATTAGACAGATTCTTCCAGTTTATGGTAGATGAGCAATTTCTGTGCTTTCACAAAACTCAAGGAAGAGACAACTAGAACTAAAAAACAATGCATTAAAATCCTCTATACTGATAAGGTCATTTTTATCAAAAGTTAAAAAAAGTGTTTATATTTTGACTCAGTTATCCCAATTCTTTGAGATAGATCTGAAGAATAACTGAAATAAACAAAAAAGCACAAGCATGAAAACATTTCTTTACATTTTCCGATCCATATAATTTAGATGACACTTCTAAGAAGCCATCCTGAAATGGTTATGTCCCTCCTGTGTTAGCACAGCATCATCGACTTTTCATAGTACTTCCCACACCCCTGTAATGCACTATCTACACGAATGCCTCCCCCATTGAACAATGAGTGCCTTGAGGGCAGGGACCCGGTAGGAGCTCAGTAACTGTTGGGGAAAAAAAAAAAGAATTTCAAACAACTTTAAAGTGCAACAATAGAGAAACGGATAATCAAATCTGGTACCTATCTGGTAGAACATGAGGGGAAAAGAACACACATGAACCATACACTTGAATACTGAATGAAAAAAAGGGGGGATTACAATAATGCCCCCCAAAAAAAACTGTCTGCAAAAGAAGACTGGAAGGAAGCACAAAAAAGGGTCAATAGTTACCTATGAGTGGCAGATTTACAAATGAATGTAATCTAAAATTTTTCTACCCATTCTTTCAGTCATTTACTTAGTAATAGCGTTCCAGACACTGGGATGGGGAGGAAAAGCAGTGCAACCTAAGCACTAAAATGAGGACACACACGTGGAATTGGGAACCCAATGGAAAAGCACAAGAGGTAGAGCTCGAAGTAGGAAGCACCAATTCTGCCCATGAGACTGGAAAATGCCTTTGAGATAGGTGGCGCTTGCCAAGTGAAGCTCCGTGAGCAGAGTATTCCAGTAGGGCACACACAGCACGAGTTACAGCCGGAGGTGCTGGGTATGTCTGGGGGACACTGAGCACCCAGACGTGGCTGGAGCGCAGAGTGCATGTCGGGAAGAAGAACGAAACGAGCTTAAGAGGTTGACGGGGCCCAAATCCCGCAGGGCCATGCAAGCCGGGACAAGGAGCGTGGACTTAAGGTTAAGAAACAGAAGGCCAAAGTATAAGTCCGCCACAAAGCTACGTTAACCTGGAAAGAGAGCCGAGAGAGGCGCGGCCTACAAGCTTCGATGACACTGGCTGTGTGGACCAAGGGGCCTGGAAAAGCAGAAAACACGGCCAGGGAGAACGGACACCCAGCAAGCCAAGAGGAAATCTGTTAAAGAGATCTCGGAAGGAAGCTCCTTAGGCTTAAGCGTCCCGCAAACAAACGCAGCCCCTACCGTCCAGCAGCTGTGTCCTTGACTCCTTGCTGACTCCGCTACTAGAAGATCCTCAGGTGACAATGAGACCTGCCGCAAAGGAAGCCCGCAGCGCGACGCTTGCAGCGCGACGACGGGAGCCGACCTGCCTTCCGCAGTCGCGCCCTGGAACCATAGAAACCAAGCCTGTCGATCTGCGCTTGCGCGACCGGCTGAGTTGGCCTCCAGAGGCTGCGGATAAGCCGACCTTACCTAGACAACTGAGTAAGAGGTGGCCCGGGGGTTAGTGATTTCCTGCTGCCTCCTCGTGCTGTACCTTGGATCCTCACGACAGCAGTGATGGGTGAGGGACTTAACCAAGGGAGCCCCCCTCATCCCCCTCCAGTAGCGGTTAAGCTCATGGAGTGTGGACCCACCCAGGGTGGGTTCCAATTCTGGCTCCGCCACTTCTGTGTCAGCCTGGAAAAGTTTCTTAACCTCACTGTGCCTCGGTTTCATCTTAAGATAAAAATATCTTAAAAGACAATAATGGTACCTACAGAGTAGGATTGCTTTGGGGATTGAATGAGTTATATTAAAGCACTGAGGCGTTTCCTGGCACGTGGAAAGCGCTCTAAGGCAATTGCAGTTCTTTGATGTCGCAGTCTGTTTTTACTTTGCGGATTCGGGAAAGTCGTCAGAGACCATGCCCCTCCTGTTTCAGAAACTCCAAAGGCTCCCTTTGATTACAGCAGGGGCTCCGAAGTGATGGTGGAGGGGGAGGGGCTGGGGGGAGGTAACATAGGCAGTGTGTGGTATGATACGTTGCGGGAGTGGGAAGAAAATACTAGAATATTTCTACTTTTTGTGTTTTTTAATTTCTTGTTTGTGTGTTAATGTTTATAAAGTGCATAATATTACATTAGTTGTACATATAAATAACTTGTAAATATTTATTTTGGGGAAGTTTGGGCCGAAAACCTTTTCCTTTTTTTTTCCGCTGGAGACAGGAGGTTTTATTGATGCTGATGGGAGTAGGTGGGGTCCCCTGGAGCCCGGAGGGGGTGGGGGTGGGGCCGAGTCAGTCAGTGGCTGCAAAAGGCCTGAGCACTCGCGGGTGGGGAGGGTAGGTTGGGGCACATTCATCTTAGGATTCTATGGCTCCTTCTCTGGGGAAGGGAGAGAGTATCTTGAGGGGGGAGCAATTTGAAGAGCAGCGAGGGAGAGGTTAGGGATGGCTGAGAGCTCCTAACCTGAGAGAAGTCACCACAGTAGGCAGCAACATCTGTGTGGAAAGCTGGATCAACTGGTCAGTAGAGGAAAGTGGGGAGGGGACGCTGGGTTGGCTTCTTGGGGAGGGGTCTGACCTTGGCCTGGGTGAGCTCTCGAGAATACCTAGTGTTCTCAAGCAGAGTGGGGCAGGGCCCAAAGCCCCTTTCCCTGTGGGCCTCCTTAAGGAGAAAAGGCTTTCAGGGAGCCCCCTTGGCAAGGGGTGCCAGAATTATTCGTAAAGGCACAGCTGGGGGCAGACAAGGCACAAAGGCACAACTGGTGGGGGGCAGGGGCAGCCTCCAAGCTGAGTGTCAGGGTCACAAGAGGACACAGGACCACCCACGCTTGCTAGGCATGGGGTTGACCACGGCCTGGACAGCCTCAGCAAACACTTCCTTGACGCCGTCCTGCTGCAGGGCCAAGTACGCGAGGTAGCGCACAGAATGGATCTGCTTGGCCAGCACCTGGCCCTGTTCCTTCGGGCGTCATAGGGTGTCAGGCTGAGCTCTCAGGTCCTTCTTGGTGCCCACCAGGAGGATGGGCACATTGGGGCAGTGGTGGCACACCTCTGGATGCCACTTGTGCCACACATTCTCATAGGAGGGCGGACTGGCAATGGAGAAACAGATGACAAACATATTGGTCTGTGGGTAGGAGTGTGCGCGGAGGCGGCCCTACTCCTCCCGGCCCGCTGTGTCCCACAGGTGCAGGTTCACCGTGCGCCAGCCCTGCAGGCGCTATAACTGTCGAACGCTGTGGGGAGGTACTCCTTGGGGAAGGCGGTGGTTGTGTAGCAGATGAGCTGGCACGTCTTGCCCACAGCCCCACTGCCTACCACCCTACACTTGATGCTCTCCATGGTGGGTGCAGCTGCTGCGGTGGAGGCTATGCCTCCTTCCCCTTCTGGGCCCCTCTGGATGCAGTGACCTGGTGCCCTCCCTGCCACAGGGGAGCTGGGGGCAGCAGCAGCTCGGGGCTGGAGACTTCTTTTCAAGTGATGTGCTCTCAAAACTGTTTGGAGAAGTTCCAACCTTGCCAGCCTCATTGTCCCAAATCCCCTGCCTAATGCTCCAACCAAGAGCTTGCTCTTCCAGTGTCTTCCAGGAAAAGTCCTGCCATCCAGTCTCTTTGATTTTTTTTTTTTCTCCCTTCCCCTGGAATGACACCATTCCCCCCCATCCCGTCTCCATTTTTGCATGCCAGATTCCTGCTCTGCTTCAGGACTTTTGCATAGGTTTTCCTCCAAAACGGATTAACTGTCCCCAAGCCCTGGGTTCATCCACCCTGGAGAGAATTCCTAAGGTCCCACAACGTTCTGGTTTTGTTCCAGCATTCCAATTCTCCCTTCCTTCCCCCCTCATCAGGTATAGCCCACCTGAGATCAGTTTTAGTTCAGCTAGAATTTCCTGGGCACCTAATGCATGCCTGGCACAATACTGGAGGATTATGGAATTGGTAACTCATGGCCCTTGCCCACAAAATACTAGAGGTAGCAAGGTAGTGATCACCACCACCCCTTCCACTTCTCCCACTTTCTTATGTTGGTGATATCATCTTCCCAGCCATTCAGGTAGGAAACTCTGAAGTTGTATTTTGCCTTTTCCTCATCTTTCATTCAATATTTAATTACTGGCCAAATTCTTTCAAATATTCCTTCAATAGGTTTCCAATTTCCTTCTTCCTTTCTGCCTCCCGGCTCCTCACTTCAGTCTGTTTGGCACTGACTAATCTTTCTAAAATACTAATTTCATTGAATCACTCCTTGGATACCAGGCAGGATAGATTAGCACAAAGATGGGCAACTTAAACACCTCCAAGGCCAAACTGAGCTAGCTCACTGTAAATAAATGAAAACAAAAGCATCATGATAAATAGTAGCTGGTACTTGGCCTCAGTTTAAGGGATGGAAGGAGTGTTGGGGAATGTGACAAACTGAAGAGCATATGTCCTGTCTAAAGGGGGCAGCAGCTACTCAGCTCCATTCTGTTGTTGTCAAGAATCAGGGCCCCAAATTGTAAAGTCTTCAAATTTTTCAAGAGAAGCCAGAAATCTTTTGTTATTGTTTAAGTGTGAAACATTCCACTTTAAAAATATGGGGCAATTAATCTTTTTTTTTAAAGCGCTGACCAAACAAAACCCAGGATGGAAATGGCCTTGAGCTGCCAGATTTCAACCCTTGGTTGGAGGGAAAATTGGAGGCTGGAAAAGCAATTTACTTTAAACTCTGATGATTTTTTACATCCAGCCTTGCTCTCTTCTTACCCTCTCTTCTTAATGTTGCTAATTGCTTTTCTAAAAACTGAAATCTGATCATTCAAAAAACACTTCCTGAGCTCTTATCACACGGCCATGATCCTTGTTGAGCTCTTGGGACGAAGACACAGCCAGAATGCTGTGATAAGTGATAAAACAAAGATGAACAAAATAAGGGAGAACGCAAAGGAGGGGGGTCATTCATATTGCTTGGGCTGCGTGTGAGGTGTATTCAAGAAAAGGTCCAAATTCTTGGGTTTGGTATTCAAGACCATGATCTGATTTCTTCCCATTTCTAAATCATCAGATCCCATTGTTCACCAAACCCTACTCAATACCCTCGTGTTCTCAGCCATCCAGAATTACTCTCATGCTTACAACTTTGTAGGAGCAGTTTCTTCTGCCTGTAATAATCCCACTTGCTACCTTCCCACTGTCTCCCAGGCGAATGCGTAATCCGTCCGCATCGATTATCGCACAGTTTTCTGTGAAAGCTTCCCGAATTCCTGAGCATTTACTAGGCCTTTGTTGAGGTCCCACCAGCCCTGTTATATATTGTTTCCTATTATAGATGTTAACTGTTGATACGCCGACCCCCTCCACTGGACCGTGCATTCAGACCCGGTGTCGGCGCGGCTGTGCAAAGATGTCGGTGACAGGTCGTCTCCTCTCCCGCAAAGATGAGAAAACTACAATTCCCAGAAAACCCTACGTCAGAACGGAGCCTGCGCCGTTGCTGTTCTGACAACGGGCGCCCGCTTGGATTCCTGCGCTTTGCGTTACGAGTGTTGTAACTCGGACGTTAGGGGCGAGTTGCCAGCTGTTGTAACGCCCGTCATTTATCTTTTATTTTCCTTGTTCTAAGATCCTCACGTGGAAGTGTAGTTTTACAACGAAAGCAAAGGGTTTTATGCGCAGAGAGGCAAGCCTGAGCTGTCGCCTTTTTCATTCTGTATTCGGGAACCCGAAGGTCGGAGACCCGGTGGAACAGGACTAGGCGTTCGCCGCGAGGTCCAGCGACCTGTTCTTCCGCGACAGAGCCTTGCTCCCATCTTCAAAGTATAAGAGGATGGCTCAATGTTAATTGAAGGCCCCTATTCCCGCTCCTCTGAAAACCAGCCTCAGCTGCTGCGTGGACGGTCACAGGCCGTTTAACGTCCCCCTGGGTCTCCATTCGCTGGACTTCTGTCCTTGACCTATAGGATTTCCTCATGTTTACACACCTCAGTCATAACCCGAGAAAAGCTTTTAACCCTACCTTTCTACAGGTAGGCCACCTATAATTTAGCACATTGGGAACTTTAGGTCTGTATCTGATACCACTGTGACACAGATTTGAATAAACTGGGTAGCCCGAAGATCCTAGCACATTTGGGGAAGTCAGTGAGTTTGGAAACTTAACCCCCACCCTCACCCCCAAGCCAGAGCTATAGGATACTTTCAACAAAAGCAATAAGCAAAGTAATGTGAAAGAGAAAGTAATGGGTCCCAAGGCCTGGAATATAATGGAAATCAGAGTGACTGTTTAAGAAAGTAAAAAAGGGACTTCCCTGGCAGTCCAGTGGTTAAGACTCTGTGCTTCCAATGCAGGGGGCGTGGGTTCCACCCCTGGTTGGGGAACTAAGATCCCACATGCAGCGTGGTGTGGCCAAAAAAATAAAAAGTAAAATCATGCCATTTGGGGGTAGATAAAATATCAAGTCGAAGCTGCACAGAACCAAGAATCACTGAAGCAAACTGCAATGGGGAGGAAAGCTGTGCCAGGCTTGTGGTAGGGGTAATCTGATGTTGGTAAACATTCCATCCCTAGACTTAAACTCCCCTCATTCTGATATGTGGAGCTATCTCTTGACTTCAGTTAAGCTTCCCAAGTGATACGATAACATGAAGAAAACACACTAAGGCCAATGGGGAAGTCTACTGCACCTGACATATTTCTCATCATAAATTAACACACTGGAGTCTGGTTTTATAGACCAATATAGCTTTACTAGTCAGCTTTCCTGAGTACAGATCAAGGTAATTAAACTACCTGGAGGGAAGCTGCCGAGAGTGGCCTTCCCCTGGAAACACCCTGATTTCTCTGTCCAGGTGCACAGAATACTTACCAAAGCAAGTTTTATCACATTCCTGCCCAGAGACTGGGAGCCTCTCTAGGGTAAGGACGGCATCTCTCTTACCTTGGCTGCAGAGACAACCTGCAGAAGGCTTAAAGTAATTTGATCTGAGAGTTAAGGAAGTTTCAGGTAGTGCACTGACTACTGGAAAAGGGGAGGAGTAGCCACATAATTCATTTAGTCACTCATCATTTAAGAGCCAAGAATAGACAGATAATAGCTCAAGGTGCTACTAAGGGCTCAGTATATTGGAAGTCATGTAGACCCATAAATGCATTACATGATTACCTTCCTCAGAAAGGTCTCTTACCACCCAATTTAGGCATCCAGTTACTCTCTCTCATTCCCATTTTATTTTCTTCAAACACTTTTAAATCTTGGATGAAACAATGTACTAGTTTGCCTTTCTTGCCTCACAACAGTGTTAAGCACCGTGAGAGGAGGGACCTTGTCTGTCCAGCTCAGTGATATATTCCTAGTGCCCAGAACAGTACTTGGCAAACAGTAGATGCTCAATAAACATTCATCAAATGACTAAGTAACACTGCCTTCAAGAAGGGAGCAGAAAGACAACTGCCACTTGAGTAGGCCATTTGTCAAGTGAGAAGGTGTTAATTCCAGGCAGAAGAACAGGAGCACCATGAAAAATGACAGTTGGAGAGGAAAATTTAATAATCCATGCAAGAGCTAACCAAAACCTTTAAGAATAGGTGGATTGGGCTTCCCTGGTGGTGCAGTGGTTAAGAATCCGCCTGCCAATGCAAGGGACGTGGGTTTGAGCCCTGGTCCGGGAAGATGCCACATGCTGCGGAGCAACTCAGCCCGTGTGCCACAATTACTGAGCCTGCACTCTAGAGCCCGCGAACCGCAACTGCTGAAGCCTGCGTGCCTAGAGCCCATGCTCTGCAACAAGAGAAGCCACCACAATGAGAAGCCCGCGCACTGCAATGAAGAGTAGCCCCCCACTCGCCGCCAACTAGAGAAAGCCTGCGTGCAGCAATGAAGACCCAACACAGCCAATAAATAAATAAATAAATTCTTTAAAAAAAAAGAATAGGTGGATTTAAGAGAATCTGTGAAAAACAAAACACAAGACAAAACCCATCAACAGCAGCAGCTATGGAATTGGGCTGGATTCGTTAAATCGGGGGCATAGACAAGCCAAGCCAATAGAAAAAGGATCTTTGAAAATGTCCCAGTGGGAATGTGTGCCACGCTCTTAGCCAGGCAAAGCCAGAGCCATGTTTAATCATCCTTCCCAATCAATGTTCAGGCCTTTGTTATCTCCGACTGGACAAAAACAGAGGCCCTTAACTGGTCAATCTGTCTCTAGTTTGGTATTTGCCCTTCTGTACTCACCTCAGTTTCCCCCAAACTCTTCAGATTCCTGAAGAGGAATGGTCAAACCCCTAGTTGTAAAAGCCCTTCATTATCTAGCCCCTACTACCCAGCTTCTAGCTCTTTTCCCAATCTACATGCATTTCCTACCCTGGCTGAAACAAGAATGTTGTCCCTGCACACCAGCACGATTTCCCACCACCCAGCCTTTGCTTATTTCAAGCCCCAATTACTACTTTTGCCTGAGCCCTATTCACCCTTTAAAACCTCACTCCAATGGAGAACAGGATGGAGATTCCTTAAAAAACTAAAAATAGAACTACCACACGACCCAGCAATCCCACTACAGGGCATATACCCCGAGAAAACCATAATTCAAAAACAGTCAAGTACCACAATGTTCACTGCAGCTTTATTTACAATAGCCAGGACACGGAAGCAACCTAAGTGTCCATCGACAGATGAATGGATAAAGAGGTAGCACATATATACAGTGAATATTACTCAGCCATAAAAAGAAACGAAATTGAGCTATTTGTAGTGAGGTAGATGGACCTAGAGTCTGTCATACAGAGTGAAGTAAGTCAGAAAGTGAAAAACAAATACTGTATGCTAACATCTATATATGGAATCTAAAAAAAAAAAAAAAAGGTAATGAAGAACCTAGGGGCAGGACAGGAATAAAGATGCAGATGTAGAGAATGGACTTGTGGACACAGGGAGGGGGAAGGGTAAGCTGGGATGAAGTGAGAGAGTGGCATGGACATATACACACTACCAAATGTAAAATAAATAGCTAGTGGGAAGCAGCCACATAGCACAGGGAGATCAGCTCGGTGGTCTGTGACCACCTAGAGGGGTGGTAGAGGGGCAGGATAGGGAGGGTGTGAGGGAGATGCAAGAGGGAGGAGATACAGGAAAATATGTATACATATAGCTGATTCACTTTGTTATACAGCAGAAATTAACACATTGTAAAGCAATTATACTCCAATAAAGATGTTAAAAAAAACACCTCACTCCAAGTCTACCACCCTGAATGAAGCCTTTCCTGATCACTGTTGCTTACTTAGAACCATCTACCATCTTTTCTTTTCCTTGGTCCACTACCTGTACCATTTACCCAACACTTAGCAGCTTTTACCTTGCTTGCTTACCTTCTTTGCTAGATGGAGCTCCTTCTCAGCAGTCAAGATCCATCTGACTAAGTATTTATTTATGTTAATTCCAAGTCAGATACTGGGGATACAGGACTTCCCTGGTGGCACAGTGGTTAAGAATCCATCTGCCAATGCAGGGGACACAGGTTCGAGCCCTGGTCTGGGAAGATCCCACATACTAAGGAGCAACTAAGCCCGTGCGCCACAACTACTGAGCCTGACACTCTAGAGCCACAAGTGCTGAGCCCGCATGCCATAACTACTGAAGCCCACACGCCTAGAACCCATGCTCCACAAGAAAAGCCACTGTAATGAGAAGCCCGCCCACTGCAACAAAGAGTAGCCCCTGCTCGACGCAACTAGAGAAAGCCTGTGCGCAGCAACGAAGACCCAATGCAGCCAAAAAAAACAAATAAAAATTAAAAAAAAAAAAAGATACTGGGGATATAAGACAGACTAGGACTACTTAACAGAACTTGTCAGGCTTTTAAAACTCAACTCATAGGGTATTCCCTGGCGGTTCAGTGGTTACGACTCGGTGCTCTCACTGTCACGGGCCCGGGGTTTGATCCCCGGTCAGGGAACTAACATCCCACAAGCTGCTCAATGTGGCAGAAAAATAAACAATAAATAAATTTTAAAACACATATATGTGTCCTCCATAAATACATAACTCAGAAGACACCAGTAATGCTTGCTGAGTGACTGAAAAACATTCAAAGCCAAATAAACATGTCTTTCCCTACTTTTCTCCCATTAACATGAAGGCACACTGGGTACCATGCCTCAGGAAATGTGGATCAGCCTACTGCTAAGACCAACTAGACAACAGCTGCAATATAAAAATCATTTTCTTAAAAGCATAAAAAGGCTAACTAGGTAATGAGGAATTACGGAGACAAAATCTAGATAAGAACCCAGAGAGCCTAGAACTCAAAGCATCTCTTTCTCTTAAGGAATTTGCCAATCTGGAAATAGCCCCTGGGTGCCTGAACTACGCTTTTAGGAGCCTCATGGACTGACAGGGACAACTGCAGCTATAGGAGACTACACATACTTTGAAGGCTTTTTCAAGGGAAGAACCACCAGGGCAGCACAGAAGTCACTGTTCCTTAACAGTATTTAACAATCTTTAAACCCATGCTATCTCCTGATAAAATTCTCACACTCACCTTTGTAACTAAAATTTCAAAGTTAAGTATACTAAAGATACAACAACTGGTCATTCTAAACAGTATGCTCCCTGCCCTCATCCTAGAGAATCATTACTCTAAAAAGTTCATTAGCTCTTTCTGTAAGATGTTCACTTTGGCAACCAGTTTACATTTGTAAGCAGAATTTTTCATCATACCTCAACCTGAGGTGTGACTCCCCCATCCATGATGCACCAAATTTGCCTTGTTTGTGAGATTTCTCAAGTGTCTATCAGTGCTACAGTGCAGGGGCCCACACACTTTTCTATAAAGGGCCAGAGAGTATTTTCAACTCTGTGGTCCATACTGTCTCTTGCTCTGGAGTTGCAGTATGAAAGCAGCCACAGATGCAAACAAATAGGCGTGGCAGTGTTCCAATATAACTTTATTTACAAAAAATAGGCCATAGTTTGCTGATCCCTGCTGAGTAACAAAATACAGATTCACTGAAAGGCATTACTGAATTCATTTGTCATTTATCTTTTATTTTTTAGTCAAACACTTAAAAAGTACAAATTCTAATAAGAGAATGTGAGATTTGATGTTAACAAGGGGCTATTTGTTCTGGAAAGTTGAGAATCACCACTGCAGAAAGAAAGGTTTTGGTCTTCAGATCTGATGAAGACCACCGTAAAGAAACCTGCTGTAACATTTTCAAGTGCATATTATATGCCCCAACCTGTGCTAAATATAAATACTTTCTTTACATGGACTATTTAATCTATTTGAAAACAAACCCCAATGATGTACATACAATTAACCCTCATTTTACAGATAAGGAAACCGTGGCTCAGAAAGTTCAGTAGCTTGGCAAGGCTCACATAGCAAATTAGTGGCAGAGCAGACTAAACTCTAGGGCTACAAACATCCAAAGGCCATTCCTTTAGCTACTAAACAACCAATCCTCCCTGGTGGGCAGAGAAGATTCACCGTGTGTGGAAGGTTGGCCCAAGTTCATGTGTCTTCTGATGTTCTTCTTTTCCTGGGAGCTCTTGACAATTATGACTGCCTCGCAAACTTTAATCTCCCCTGTACTCCTCTGACCTAGGTATGCATGGACACTTACTCCTTTCATTCCCCTTAAGGTGAAGACTTTACTTAAAGATAATAAATGGAATTCAAACAGAAAAAAATTTTAACTAGCTCACTAGATACAGATCTTCTGAGACCACAGGTTCTGGCCCATCCTTACGGTCTCCGTAGGTTGACTTCTTCCCTGGGCCTTGACCTATTTCCATGAGACAAAGACACATCCCTACCTGGAAATGCCCCTATGTTCAAGCCCTAGAAATCAAGGTCTAGGAAAAAACACCTTTCACTAGTCTAAGGCTTACCTCACAGGTCCCCATTTTCTGACCCAGGAGTCATCTTCTCTCTGCATAAAACATTAAACAAACATGTCCAGTCCCTTTTGAGGAGATCCCAAAACCCAGCTATGGTGGCGTGGTCTTACTCTGTGGTCCCAAAGGGCAACCATATGATAATAAAACAGCCTAACAACACTAGGTGCAGTGAGAGGGTGTCTGTCATTTTCCTTATAGAAACCTACTCTATTTCCCACCCAGCAGCCATTTAGTAGGAATGGGGCTGACAACTGCAAGAGTGAATGAACATATCACACTGATTCTGTAACAAGAAGACTTCAGTGAGGCAGCGTTCCCCATTTCTGGCCCATCCTTCAGGACTTCGGATGGCCCCCACAGCTGCCCTGCCCTTGTTTTAGGGTGACTATCCCACTGTAAGGCCACTCCCATTACAGCCACTGCTATTCTTCTCTTCCAGGAACAAGTGACTACCCTGGAAAAACAAGAGATGAAACACACTGCCCTTCAAATATGAAGTAAAAATAATTCTTTAATTATTAAAAGATCACTTCTGGGCTTTAAAAAGTCTTTAAATCTTAAATGTAATGTTGAAATAGGGAAATGGTTATAGCAGCCTCACATAAATTATTTGAATTAATAAACATTATCACAGTATTAAGAAGGCAAGGTAAACAAATAGCTTAAGTATTTTATTTGTTTGCAACTAAGCTTGTTAACACTATATAATGAAAATGTACAAAGAATAATGTTGCAGTTTTTGGTTAGATTTAAGTCAAAGACATTCATTAATAAGGAATCTTCGAATGTGAATATTCCAGAAACTTCTCTAAGCCATCTGATCAGGACAACTGTCTCTGAATATTACCTTACTTTGGAAGGTACTGGCATACATTTGAATTAAACACAGTTTTTTTTTCAAAATAAGCCTTAATTAAAAAAACTATTCTATATTCAAACTAAAACAATTTTAATAGAACTTTCCTTTCCGAAACAATAATAAAGGAAACAAGGCATTTTGTAAAACGTGGTCCTGAACAAGTCACAGTAAAAAATAAATGTATACTTAACTTCCACCTCCTCAAAACAGAGGTTACTTTCTGCTCCTCAGCCTTGGAAATAAGGTGAAGAACAGTCTGTAAGCAACTTCGGGCAGGGGGTTGCCAAAACAAAGCTCAAGCAATCGAACATGGACATCTCTTAAAAGAATTTGGGGGAACCTGACCAAAGGATCCAAATTCTATTTCTAATAAGTGATACAAAGGTGAAGTGGCGCCTCCCAAGTAGCAGTGCCTCAGGGGCGTGGCCCAGCCCCATGCTCACCTTTGTCATGCTCCCAAGCAAAGCCTGATGCTCCTCCTCCAGAGGAGACTCTCTTCCTTCTTAGAGGTTCAGTGTCCAGGGAGCTCCTTGTGTGAATGAGGTGAGCACAGACTCCACGTGGGTATTTTAAGGCTTGGAGTCAAAGTAATGTTCTAACACAGCTAGGCAGAGTCATGTGTCAAATGGCCTGTCTCGGGTTTGTTCTAATTCCTCACCACGCATTTGTAGACCTAGGACCACAGACCTTTGCTATGTCGTCATAATCACATCTAATGTCCATCCTAACTTATGATTCATATTCTGTGCCTGGAAACAGTCCCTGTATTTAACAATAACACCTACACAGAAAACAATCCACTGTTACAACTTATATGGTCACAAAACATTAATGATCTTCTGTAGACCAAGGAAATGTTTTTAACCATAATTGTCGTGCATCAAATTCACAGCCAGAATCCCCAAGATCAAAAAAATTTGCACAATACAAATAATAACTTAAAATACACATACACACACATACACACACTCTCACACACACTTCTTACAGAACTGTGCTTGGGGAAACTCCATTTGTTGAGTGCCACTGAGGGCATATTTTGCTAAACTGCTGCTCCAGGTATTTTTGTTTGGAAAATCTATCACAGTAGGGCACAGCTGTTTATTGGATGAGCAGAAAAGAAACATATGCTTGTGGCAACCGGAAAGTTTTAAGGTCTTTCAAGTTGTATAAAATGGACCTGCAGAAACATTTAAGTGTTCTCAGGATGCAAAGTTGGAGCTGAAATGTGATATCAAACCAGTTGCAAAAAGTGTACAGCAGCCATCTCTTGAGGTCAAACCTGGTACCCAGATATGCAAGAAAGCTTCAGGACACATCTATAAATTAGGAATAAAAAACAAACGAGTGTAAGAATACTAAAAATATAGTGTCATGCTTTTTTAATATTAACTAACAGTAAATGTGATAAACAGTAGAGGATATCAATCACCACTAAAGAGGTCCTAAATTCGCAAGAATTTAAGAAACTTGACTCAGACTCAGTTTACATATATAGCTATTTATAATTTCTGTTTTGAGTAATGGGTAGTTGCAAGATGTTTAGAATTAAGAAATTCTGACCACACACTTGATAAGCTAGCTTAAGGACTCAACTTTCATAAATTAACAATTGAAACTACCTTTCTGAGGGAAAAGCCAGGTATTAAACAAATTGGCACTGAAGTCAGACCACCTGGGGTTTTAATCCTGGCTGAACCACTAGCTGTATGAGCCTGGATAAATTATTTAAATTCTTTAAATGCTATCCTTACCTGTAAAATGGGACTAGGAATAGTTCCTCCCCCACAGGGTAATTGTGGATTAAATAAACTTTGTGAGGATTTAAAGGGTTTAGCACAGTGCTGGACATATAAGTATTCTTTAAATGTTATCTATTATTTTACTTCACAGGGGCTTTCTGCTCTCAGGAGACAAGGTACTCAGTGTCAAAATCTTGCTCTTGGAAGTTGAAAAATTCAATGAAAAACTTGGCAATACTTACAGCTTGTTGGCCTTGTCCCATATCGTCGCATAATCTGATCATGTGTGAATTTCACAAAAGATTCATATTGTTCTGTGAGGGGAAAGACAGTATATACTATCCCCAGAAACTCTCCCGCAGTTTTTCAAGAATCAAGGGTCAGAATCACATCTAGCTTCCCAGTTTATATTATCCACGCTCAGGCCCTGCTTATAATGGTCACTCTGAGATCTGTTCCTTTCTCTTAGGTCCCAGAGCCAAATCCCTGGCTCCTAGGTTTGGTCACTGATCATCGCTAACATTTTCCTAATAATCTCACCCCTGCTGTAATTCCATCTCCTGCTAATGGCTTCCCAAGATAGACAGCTGTGCTCACTACCACAAGCCAGCAAATTTTAGTATTATCTCCTATAGGACATGAAGCTTGAAGCTCTTTTCTGCACTCTATCTTTTCTATAAATTTCAACATACAAACTGAGTGATAGAGGTGGAATGGCTAGAAAGCTAAGAGAAAATTCCACATTACCTAATTGCAGACAGTTCCACAGAAGTACCTTCTGAAGGGAAACTCAGTAAAAAGACAGAAGGTAGTCTGACATCCAAGAACACAGAAGTGACTTACAGTCAGCTGGTCTAAACAATTTTGGAGTGGGGTTAGAATAGGGGAATGACATACTACAGCTACTTCTTATAATACACATTGTTAGTATATTAAAGGATCAAAAAAATGTTACTATAAAGAAATTCATTTAACTCTGTTGTTAAATCAACAGTTCTCAATTTAAAGCCGACCAATTAACATTCTGTGGTGTGGGCCACCACATGAGAAAACAATACTTACAGGAAGAAGCTGTTGCCTAAAACCTCTCTGATCACAACATCACCCTCTTTCACTAAACAGGTACTACTTCCTATTCCTGATTTAGATCCCTTCCTTTCACAAAAGGGTCTACTGGTTGCCATCACTAATCACTCTTTGTTCTAGCCTGCGCGGTGCTTTCCAGACTTTAAAGTACCTCTAAATCACAGGATGCCTGACTTCCCACATCCATAAAGTGACTCCCACCAGGAAGTCTGAATGTGTAGACTATACTCTTCCCAACCACCTGTTGGGAGGTCAGCATGATTCCTACCACCTGTTTACCCACCAGCTTGCCCGAATAACCTACTTGATGCCTTTATTCATATGGAAAATTCTTGAAAGAAAAGCTTGGCTTATCTTGTTTCAGAAATGTAAATGAAAAGTCCTTCCATATAATGTATAAATAAAATGTTTAGAATCCAAAAGAGAGTAACCAAAGAGAGAAAATTAATACTCACAATTCATTAAACCTTCTGGAATTAAGTGTTACGCTTTTTCTAAGTTACCATTTACTTAACTGGGATTAATCCTTACAGAACCCTATTAACAATGGCATAGCCACTGCCTCAGCCTACCTGCTAGTTTGGTATTGAGGATTTGCTCATATTCCTCCCGAATTTTATCTTCATAGTCTTTTAAGAGACGCTCACATATTATTCCAACTTGTCGGAGGGTAAAGGTGGGCTGGTCCTTCTTCATCCAGGAGGAACCTGGCCAAAAGACATACTTAGTTTACATATACATTCTAGCTCTAGGGTTCTGAATTAGTAACTATGCAAAGAGTCCTAGGATATAAAAATTGTTTAGAAAAATGATATTTTCCACGGAATAGTTTCACAAAGTTCTGACATTCATTCTACAAGGCAAGGCTGAAGGTAAATTAAGAAGTAGGAGGAAAGTATATTCAGGTGTGCTAAATGATCTGCACATAGAAAAACAGTTCTGATGCCATAACGATCCGAGCCCATACAGAATGCTCACTTGGTAAAGAACAAGAACAAAAAGGTTGAAGCTGATATAAAGCCTCTAGTCTGAATCAGAGAAAGTAGATTCACAATATAAGAGCTACCCAGATCCTTGGAGATCATCTACACCTACGTTTAATCATGGTGGTGCATCATCATTATCTGTAGAATTAACAACAACAAAAAAGATACATATGTCGATTTAATTCTGGGGTAGGGCTTAGGCATCTTTTAAGTTCCACAGGTGATTCTGATAAGAAATGGTTGACTTCCCCAATATAAAAAACTGTTAGCTAAGTCACTGACGAATGACAAAAGGAGATGATTAGGCACTACACATCTCATCCTTGATCCCTTTTGAAACTAGGTTGAGAAAAATGAAATGTTCATTAACACATAGAGTTGATTCGCTTTTTGTTTTTGTTTTTTTGTTTTGCGGTATGTGGGCCTCTCACTGTTGTGGCCTCTCCCGTTGCGGACGCACCAGACTGGGGCAAGAACCCGTGTCCCCTGCATCAGCAGGCGGACTCTCAACCACTGTGCCACCAGGGAGGCCCTTGAAATGTTCATTAGACTGCAGCTGGAAACCAAAATTTCCCCTGGGATGCCAGATGGAAATTGGCTTCTTGATCATGATAAAAGCAGCAGCTCTGTTGGCAGCCCAGTTCTGAGTTTTCCTCAAAGCTCAGCCTAGAATCTGTTTCTTCAGCCCTCTTAGTCTATAAACGAGTTAACGTCTAGAAACAAATCGTTTTTTGCTTAAACCAAAATTTTTTCTCTACAAATAAAATCTGCAAAACATCTAGTCAGTAATTATTTATAATTGTTTCTCTACCCGTAACATATTTTATTACTTCAAAATGATATTACTAAAATCCGAAGAGAATATTAAGGAGAGACGTGCTAGCTACAACCACTGAAAGATCTATCACTCATGTATGGGCAAGAGCAATTAATTGGAAAGGGTGTTGTTTGAGGGTCAAGACCTTTGGGTTATAAGAGGATAATTTTTTTTTAATGTATTTATTTTTTATTTATTTATTTTTTGGCTGCATTGGGTCTTTGTTGCAGTGTGTGGGCTTCCCACTGTGGTGGCTTCTCGGGTTGTGGAGCATGGGCTCCAGGCACACGGGCTTCAGTAGTTGTGGCTCGTGGGCTCTAGAGCGCAGGCTCAGTAGCTGTAGTGCAGAGGCTTAGTTGCTCCACGGCATGTGGGATCTTCCCGGACCAGGGATCGAACCCGTGTCCCCTGCATTGGCAGGTGGATTCCCAACCACCGTGCCACAAGGGAAGTCCCAAGATGACAATTTTTTTAAAAATTATTTGTGGTGAAATTCACATAAAATGAACCATTTTAAAACTGAACAATTCAGTGGCATTTAGTATAGTCATAATTTCTACAACCACCACCCCTATCTAGTTTCAAAATATCTCCACCACTCCAAATAACACCCCTTACCCATTAAGCAGTTTGTCCCCATTCCCCGCTCCCCCTATCTCCTGGCCAACATCAATCTGTGTTCTGTAAGGAGACAAGTTTTAATCAAGGTAATTTTTAATAACTCTTAGAACTGTTATAAAGTAGAATATTCTGTGAGGAAACAAATATTCTCCTCTACTGTTAAAGTAGGCAGAGTCCACCACCAGTGGTGATGTTTGGGCCCTGGCCTGTTGACTATTTACAGGGATATGGCAGGCAAGACTCATGACTGAACTATGTGACGATGAAGGTTCCCTCCAACCCTGAGATTCTATTTTTGAGCCATCCTCTCTGACCACCTGTCAATATTACAGAGCAGTGCTGTCACACAACTTTCTGCAATAACGGAAATGTTCTATAGTGCTGTCTAATACAACAGCTACACGTGGCTACTAAGTACTTGAAATATGGCTACCACAGCAAGAAACTGAATTTAAATTTTAAGTAATTTAAAATTAAACAGCTACATGTGGCTACTGGCTACGGTATTATATGCTGCAGTTATAGAGGGTACTCTTGAATTGGGTGGAAGGAAGCCCAGTCAAATCAACCTAAGGTCTTTTGCAATTTCATGACTCCATGGTTTTAAAAGTATTTATAAGTAGTAATACAATGAATACACTTTATCAATTTTAGTACTTTAGATGAAATCAATTCTGGTTTAGGAAACCATCATTTTAATTACCACTTACAAACTCTTAAATGGATGGTGCACACTAAAACATGCTTACCTGGCGAACTAGGTGCTGTGAGTGCTGAGGAGTGAGGCTGACTTTCCGAAGTACAAGCTTCACTCTGATTAAGAACAACTTCTAAATGTCTCCACCTCTGATAACGACTGTATTCTTGTTTTATGTTCTGAAAAATTTGCTCTAATAAAAAAGAAACACACTTGAGCATTCACTTTACTGTGTTACTTCTTCAAGCTTCTTGTCCCTCCTCCCATGTTATATTAACAAATGTGTTTATACCAGATAAAGCACTCCTCCTATAATCCCCAAAGTGTTTCCTCTTGTTGCCACTATTTCAGTAATACATAGGATAGCAGCTATTTTGGCATAAACCACCCAGGTAGTTCCCTTTGCTTCTTTTCCTGTGACAATGAAGACCAGATCTGCTGTTTGCTGTAGGATTAAGTAGGACAACTTACAGCAACAAACAAACAAAACCATCCTTAGCTTCTTCACCTAATAAGAAGCAATTTTTGATCTCCTCTGAGTTGCACAACTTCACAAACAAGGGTATTAGGAACAAGTCTCTTATACCAAGGCCTTCTAACAATGAAACTCTTGTCCTGTTTGGGATTCAAGATCTTTGGGGAAGAGGAGACCAGAAACCATTATGTTCACAGCCTGGACACTGACCAAAAGAAGACCTGAGGTTACTGCTTAGAACTGATGGTCAGAGCTTAGAAAAGAATTTTCTGATCCTATAAGAGGCAATATTTGGTAGGATTCAGATTACTATTCTGTGTCAAGGTAATCATAAACTAATTTGTTAACGCTATTAACGGAGTCCAGGACACACAAATCACTAACCACCTTGAAGGCCACTCCTAGAGACAACACAGAATCTGAAAAGATGTGATTTTCAACAAGTTTTTTGCGGTTTTTTTATAGAATATGTATTCACTTTCCAGATCATAAAGCCTCCTTATAAAAAACAAAAGCCAGGAAATTATATCACCCCCCCACTTACATTATTCTAATATATACTTTGCTATAACAATTTTTTTTTTAATGGGGGGTAGGTGTTAATAATGTCATTTTGCTTCTTCCTATGTGACTGTGACCTTGGGAAATCATTCAGGATCTTTAGCCTAGTACTTCAAAACAAATGTTAAATGCCTACCCAATAAAGTTGTGAGAATCAACACCAAAGACATTAACAATGCCATAACAAGTGATGGTACAGTCCAGGGACTGACATGAACTCAAAGTAGCTCCACACGTAGCTAAACTCCAGAACTCTCAAGCCTGAACACTGGAACAATGCAGGATTAGCAAAGCTTTCCTTTCAGAACGCTATGAAGTTCATATTTTAGATCCCTGAATTTATGAAGTCTTTGCTTCATCTTTAAAATGCATTATTCTCCAAGCACATACTTGCCAGAATCAATACAAGGATGTAAGGAACTGCAAAGAATTGAAACAAGAAAGGACAAGTATGAGGACAATGCTCATGAGAACAGAAGGTCTTTGATAAACTTCTAACTGCCTCCTGTACAGCAAAGTGAACAAATGGAAAGACACAACATTAAGGCTGGTAGAAGGACTGGGAAGTCCAAGAATCTAAACATGGTATGCACAGGAGAAAAAGAAGTAGCTGTGACTTTCTTCCCAAGCAGGCCAAGGCATTTTTTTCTTTAAAAAGAAAAATGCAAATTTCTTTTTAACAGTGGATAATAATTTAAATTCTTGCCTCCCGTTATTATTTGAGGTTGTGCTTCCAGCTTATATCAGACTAAGCCCATCTTCAAAATTTTACAATGACTCTTAGTTGCTACAGACCAAATTCAAACTCTTGAACATGGCATTCCATGCCTTCCAAGACTGGGCCCCAAATTATTTTTCCAGTTCCACTACAACCGAGTTGCATTAAACTATCCTTTCCTTCACCTGTGGGTTTTCTAGCCTTTGCTCTAGCAGTTTTCCTTTGCTTGAACTGGGGCGGTCTCTCCCCCCAACATTATTCAAAGACTCAGCTAAAATGCTACCTTTCTGGAAGTTATTCTCCAACCCTCAAGTCATGATCAATTAACTGCTTTGCATCTAGACTCCCTCCATGTTTACAAACATTTCCTGGAGGTCAGCAAACCCCTTCTATGTCTGGTATCCATCTAGCTCCTTTAAGCAATGAAAGGCTTAATTTTATAGGCTCCTTCCATAAAAAAGTGCTATGATACATATCTTTTTTTTTTTTAAGTTTAGTAAGAACATAGTTTCTTGACTATTTCTGAGAGAACTTTTGAGTTAACAAGTAGGATATTTTGATATGAAGTCACTGATTTTTAAATTCACTTTTCTATTAGTTGGCTTTATTCTTTCTTTTTTTTAGCAATTCATATTTCCTCCCCCATTCTTCCTTTTTAATCCAGAAGGCATCTTTCTCTTCAGCCAAAGAACCAAATTATTGTTTCTTTCATGACAGAACCATAACTGATCAACCTTTACAAATGAATATTTTTAATAAAATATTTTAACACAAAATGACTAAGAAATCTATGCAAAAATTAAATTTTAAGATTAAAAAAACAGCGACGCCATTACAGCACCCTGCCATATTTAGGCTTCCAAATACATCGAACAATCACTTAGTAAGCATCTGCTATATTATGAACTACCATAAAATTAATCTAGAGGGTAGTATTGGAAGAAATAAAACATTTACATAAATTCCATTGAGATAGACAGGGCAAGTACTAATTCTATTTTGCAGAAGAGAGATCCAGAAAGATTATGTGACTCTCCTTGGGTATCTGTAGGAGCAGTGGAAGAAAAAAATATCACTTCAAGAGGACATCTATGTACCCTGCTTTTGCAAACATTATTTCATTCAGTACATAAGGCTTTGCAACAATAAATGATCAGGGAATTTAAAGTAGAATAGAGTTCCTTATGGAGCAGGGTTAGTCAGGTAATGGAAGACTTGAAGAAACGACTGTATTTGGATTAACAAACAGAAGGTGAAAACATCATGATGGAAGACAGGATACAGGCACAGCCAAGTGGGTCTGGGGGAAAAGAGCAAAGGCATAGTTTGGGGAAAAAATGTATAAAAGACTGACTAGGTAAGAAATGATTAGAGTTGATAAATCCTTTGAATGCCAGGATAAAAAAGAGACAAGGTGAACACAAGTAAGGATACAGTGCCTAGGAGAGCCTGGCTGGCAACTGCTGGGATCTTGGTGTGAGAGGATGAGGGCCTCAAATCTGCATCGTGGATACACAGAAGGAGGAAATAATGGCTAAAGACACTGGTAACTGAAAAGGGGCAAGAAAGAATGATTTTAAGGCAACCTCAAGGTTTTGACAACGCTTGAAGAATAGAAAAACCCACACAAAGAAATGACTTGCCAAAGTCCAGTTTTGAGGCACCCCCCGCCCCGCATTTCCGGAAGCCCTTTAAAACTGCTAACTATTCATTCTGATGCACTTTCCCCTCTACTCCTGCACAATGGTTAGGGGTTCGGGTTTTTTTTTTTTTTTTTAACTTTACTGTCACACCAGTTCTCCTCTTTCCTTGGCCTATGTGGAATCCCTATTGAAGGAGAATCTCTCTGTTACGGATGGTTGAATTCCTGCTTCCGGAACCTCTGTATGTTTAAGGATTCTCAAATTCTAGCTAACGACCTACCGATTTCAAGCCATATATGGTACAGGACCACAGCCATACAATAAAAGAACAGGGCCAGTCTCTTAGAAACAGGTTGAAATCGGATTCCACGCCTTCGACGGCGGCCTTAAGTCCCTAAAGACTTCTGGAAATCAGGTCTCCCTACAAGCCACAGCACAGTGCTGCACAGCACGCACTCAGGCCCCCTCCCAGCAACCCGCCCCCAACCCCACACCCTCAAGGCCGGGTTCGTGAGCGGAATCCAATTTTCCATGGCCCACTGGATCTGCAGGGTGGCTCAGTGCAGGCGCGGGCAGCGGACGCAGGAAGGGCTACGGGGGCTGCGAGGGCCCCGAGCGGCCGGGGATATTCCCATCCTCCTCCCGCTGCCCACCCCCCTAGGCTCTCCAGCTCCAAGAAAACCGAAAACCGACACTGTGGCCCCCCTACGCCTCCCGGATGTCTCCCATCCCCGGAAGCGACCAGGCCCAGCGACACCCCAGTTCCCTTTTCTCAGGGCAAAGAAGGGGTCCGCGAGTGAATTAGCCTAGCGTTCATGAGCTTCCCTCCCCCACCCCCTTCAAAAAAAATGCCTGGGCCTGGCTTCCTGCCAAGCCCGCAGCGTAGGTTACCCGGGGTTGGAAGGCGCCGCTCGCTGCCGGGCGGGGCGAGCTGCTGCAGAGTCGGCGGTGGGGTCTGCGCCTGAAGCAGCGGCGGCGGCTCGGCGTCCGGGGGCCTGAGGCCCGGAGTGGGGCCGGGCAGAGGGGCGCAGCGCCGCCGCTTCGGGGAGCCGGGGCTCAGCAGCGCCGCCTCGAACTCCATGGGCCGCTTCAACGTCGCCCCGCACGCCATGCCGCTGAAGGGCCAGGGACCAGGAGCCGACGCGACTTTAACTGCGGCCCAACCTCCCGCTCCTCAGCGGAGCCCGCAAGCCAAGCCGGCTCCAATGGCGGCTCCAGCACCGGCAAAGGCGCTGGCCCCGCCTCCTGGGACGTCACGGGCCCTCGCCACCGCCCAGAACAGGGGGTGGAAGCCGGAAGGGCCGCTCTGGGAGGTCAGTCAGCACGTTCCGGCCCGCGGCGCCCTCTGCTGAGGAAATGGAAAGGCCTGGGCGGAGAGCTTGGTCACCAAGCAAGGTCGGGAAGGCCCCAGCCGCTCCAGCTCTCAGGGTCCCATCGTCCCCCCCATCTTCCTGAGCAGACGCGCCGGGGTGGCATCTTAGGTTTTCGCACCTGCGCGAACGGGCATGGGGGAGGGGAGAGTTGGCGGGGCTTGTCCAGAGGCCGTGGGGTTCTGTTGTCTCCCGGTACAGTAACCTCGTTCCGTCCAGAACGCTCTAGGCCCTGTGATGAGAGAGGGTTATTCTGAAAGGTCTGCAGGGGCATCCCCCGAGTCCAGGAAAGTCTTCACTTAAACATAACCCAAAGTCTGTGGGTGGACTTCAGGAAGTCCACCAACCCTATGAAATATTGTGCAAAATAGCGTGTGTGTGTGTGTGGACGTATTTTGGGATAGATGACCCATATGTTCGTCAGCTCATCACAAGGGTCTGTTACTCCAAACAATTAAAGAACAAACAGAAAACAACCCACTGGCTTAAATCATCCAAGAATGGTGTCAGAGGGTTAAGAACTTCAGCTGATAACTGATTTGCCAGTCTCCCTGTCTGGCCTGGCAGCCCAGATGCTTCCTCAGGTCTATCCGAATTCTTCAAAGCAGTGCCAGCTATAAAGTGCTTTTGATATTCTGGAAAGTTAAATAGTTAACAGGAGGGTTCTGCTTTCGGGAACTGTATGTGCATGTCTAGTACTGGGAAGCAGGTTCAATACTTTCAAGAGATCATCAAAGGGATCTGTGATCCAAAAAAGGCTAAAACCTTTCTATAACTATTCATATATATATATATATGTAAAATAATGGCCATGCCTCCTGGGATCTGTCCGCCTAACCACATCTCTGGGGTTTTGCAAAACAGTCCAAATTTCAGATACTCTCTTTTACTAGACCTTATGCCAGATCAATGTGCCCCAGTATTTGAGTTGCAGAATGTGAGCGATACTACCTCAGTCCCATTCTTCATCCCTTTTCTGTTGCTCTTCTCTGTCCTCCCCAATTTCTCCAAATTTTATTAAGATCCAAACATAGGTTAAGTTTTCTTGCATTTATCTTTGACAAATAGCAGAAATAACTCTAAAATGACTAAGCATACCAAATGTTGTTTATTTTATCCCATTTCTTTTCCATAAGGACATAAAGGTTTACAACAGGCAAAACCAACCAACCAAACAACAGCTAGAAATAGAACATTAGGGCCAAAGAAAAAGGAGATCACAATTATCCTGGGGTTAAACGTGACTGTGACTGAATTTGATATTTTAGTTCTCAGTTTTCTGGCTGCCAGGGCAAAAATGAAAACACAGTACATGTTGAATAGATTTTGTCATCTGAAAAATCAGTTTATCAGAGGAGACAGACCGTAGATTTTTTTTCATAACACTAAATTCTAAAGGTAGTTTCTCATGTGACTTTATTAGGAACCAATAAATGATGTAATAAAGCAGTTAAGAAGATTTGAACAACAACTGCAAAGGAAAAATTAAATCGATATTTCTTGTTATGTCCAATAAAAGCCAAGGACATAAAAGCAACCTAGGGATGGTTATTTTTTAAGGGGCTTGTCTAATGTGGTCCAGGCAGATTGCTTTCTTGTGGTCTGAATTGGTCCAAAGTTAGAGCTCAGAAGGTTTGAAAAGTGTGTCCCCTGGGTCATCATTCTAAATAGCATCTCTTCTAGCTAGGGTTTTGCTAAATGCTTTGACAGTCTCTACTCTGTGATCCGTTAAAACTTTGAGAGTGCCTTATAATATTAGTGTTTTAAAACAGGAAGTTATAATTTGTTTACACATCTGACTGTGCTTCAAATCTATAAATTCCTTGAGAATAATACCCAGGCCTTACTCATCTGTGTTTCCCCATGCCCAGTACAATGTTTGAATACAGGAGGTGTAGGCACAGAATAAATATTGTTTGAATGAATAAATAGTTATTATTTCAAGGTTGTTCTCTGTCCCTGAAAGCTGATAGTCCACATTGCTGAATGAGGGTGGATTCAGATGATTCAGAAACCAAACGAGTAGGTGGTATATCCTATTATAAGCTGCAGTTGACAGTGGCCAAACCAGAGGGATGTCCTTGAGGGAAGCAGATAGGCTGCTCTGACAGCTTCTCAGTGTGATTTCTCCTTATGAAGTCACCACAGTCCAGGTCTGCTTTGCTTTGCGTATTCAGACACTTGACCAGTCACAGACATACACACACATTACTAATTACCTTTCATGTGCTGGGCACTATGCTATCATGGCTGAAGATACTATAAAAAGACATATGGTTCCTGCCCTCCTAAGGCTTCCAGTCTATTAGAGATGGCAGACATTAATCAAATTGTAATAACAACAACTGCATAATCACAAACTGTGACAAGTGCAATGAAGAAAAAGAACAGGATATTACAAGAGAGTGCAGCAGAGGTCTTAACCTGTCTTGGAGAGCAATGAAGACTTCTCTGGAGAAGTGACATTTGAGCTAGGGATTAACTAAACAAAAAGAGAATGAGAACACCCCAAGCGGAGGGGACAACATATCCAAAGTCCAGTGATAGAAGACATATAATGTGTTGGAAGAGTCAAAAGAAGTCTCAAATGGCTGTGGTACAGAGCGCAAATGCAGAGTCAGGGGAGAAAAAACTGATGCAGTCTGGAGCTTGAGCATTTAATGCCTGTAGGCTTCAAGATTTTTTTTGTTTGTTTGTTTTTTTTTTTTTGGCTTCAAGATTTTTTACCTTTATCTTAAGAACAGTGGGAAGCCACTTCAGGGGTTAAGGAGAGAACAAAGTAGTTTTAAAATGATTTACATTTGAAAAGATTCCTGCCTGTTGTTTGGGGAACAGGTTGGAGGTGAGCAGGGGGAGATGCAGGATATGCATGCCTTGTAGCATTAGTTTTATAATATTACAAGGAACCTCCCACCTCCCCCCCCACACAAATTCTTTCATATCCCCACCTGGGGTGTTTCTATGATATTTCATTCACCCTGTGGATGCTCAGCAATAGGTCTGAGGCTCTGTTTACTGGTGCCAGCAATTGTTTGACCCAGGAGCATGGCTGGGCTAAAGTTGGGGCTGGGAATGCAAGGAGAGAAGGATATCATCTTCCAAAATCTTCCGGGATTCTTTACCCAGATTTCCCAAAAGAGTTATCTATAGTGGCTATCTCCCACCCACCATCTATCAACCCACACCAGTCTGATTTCACCCCTCCCATTCCACTAAAGCACCAATGATCTCCAAGCTATGGAGGGAAGTGGACAGACATGAGGAAAATTTAGACAATGAAATGAACAGATCTTGGTGAGGATTAGGTATGAAGGTAAGAGAGGTGAAAGATTCTAGTGTGATTCCTAGGCTTCTGGCTTTCTCAGCACCATTTTCTGAGAAAGATTTCATTGGACAAGAACCAGACTAGGAAGAAGATACGAGCGTGGTTTTGGAAATGTTGAATAGAGTTTCCTTTAAAGCACTACTTGGGTTTCTCAAGTGTGGAGTGTGTAAGTGTGTATGTGTAAATCTGTGGTTCTGGAATTCAGGACAAGCATGGATTAGAGAAAAAAAATGACAGTCATTACTGTAGAAATGGTCATTGAAGTTGTAGGGGCAGCTGGGATTGTCTAGAGCAAGCATTCTTTTTTTAAAAATTTATTTATTTAATTTATTTATTTTTGGCTGCATTTGGGTCTTCGTTGCTGTGCATGCGCTTTCTCTAGTTGTGGCGAGCGGGGGCTACTCTTCATTGCGGTGCACTGGCTTCTCATTGTGGTGGCTTCTCTCGCTGTGGAGCACAGGCTCTAGGTGCACGGGCGTCAGTAGTTGTAGCTCACAGGCTCTGGAGCGCAGGCTCAGTAGTTGTGGCGCATGGGCTTAGTTGCTCTGCGGCATACGGGATCTTCCCAGACCAGGGCTCAAACCTGTGTCCCCTGCATTGGCAGGCGAATTCTTAACCACTGCGCCACCAGGGAAGCCCTAGAGCAAGCATTCTTACCTTTTTTGTGTGTGCTATAAAATCCTTCTCTGCATGTTTTAAAATGTATAAAATGAAATACATATGATTACAAAGGAAATCTCATATATTTCTTTAGATTCATTTTCAGATAGTCTATCAATATCCATTGAATATCCGTTGGATACCGATAGACTACCTAAATATATAATATATATTCATTGGATATTAATAAACTATCTGGAACTGTATAATATAAAGGCTAAAAAAATTATTAAGACGAAATAGAAGAGGGAATTACCTGGCGATCCAGTGGTTAGGACTCCACACTTACATTGCCGAGGGCCAGGTTCAATCCCTGGTTGGGGAACTAAGATCAAGGGTGGGGGAGTAAGGAGAGGAGTGGTAAAACCCATCCAAAGGTTTGATGAGGGTGGAGAATGGGGAAATAAAAGTAATCAAAAAGATCTTATCTTTTGAGGGGAAGGGAAAGAAGTAGGGGAAGAAAGCATCTCTATATGGCAAATAGTTGATATTTTTTTACATGACAGTAGAAAAATATGTGTGCATCAATAAGCGTAGGGAAAGGAAAAGAAATCATAAGTAAAATGGAAAAATATAGTAGAACTCAACAAATAACAAGAAAAAGGGGGAATGAATGGTAATTTGATAAAACCAGGGGAATCAGCAAAATAAAATAATAAACATAGTATCAGTTAAGTGAGTGTTATCAATTGCCATTAAGTGTAAATAAACTGAATGATCCCATTGAAAAACCGACTGTCCGACTGAGTTAAAAAACAAACCCAACTGTGTACTGCATATAAGAAACAGATTTAAAACAAAGTGATAAAGAAAAGTTGAAAATAAGGGAGTGGGCAAGACATCCCTGGTGATGTTAAGTAAAGTAGAAGAGGCAACGTTAGTATCAGGAGGAATCTAAAGAAAAGCAGTAAATTGGGTAATATAATGTATTAATAAAAAGAATAATTTAAGAAGAAACTTTAATAATCATAAATTAAACAACATGGCAACTAAATATATAAAGCAAAAACTATTAAAAAGTCAAGGAGAACTTGGTAGAAATACAATCATACTGTGATTAAACAGATTTAGTACAGAATAGGCAAAATTTAGAGGAACCGAATAATTGAATTAATGAATTTGATTTAGTAGTCATTTATGGAACCTAACATACACTGCATATAGAATATCCTTTTCTTCATATGCGTGTGAATCATTTACAAAATTAGACCATATACTTCGTTCACAAAGAAAACATTAACACATCTTTAAAAAAAGTTTATAGGGCATACTCTAATCGTAATCCAATAAAATCACAAATGCGTAATAAAAAGGTGATAAGAAAACTTTTGAATGCCTGTAAATTAAACAGACTTCTAGATAACAGTGAAATCAAAGAGGACATAAAAACTAAAATTATAAACTATCTAGAAAGCAATGAAAAAGAGACCACTTCAGATTATAACACATATAAGACACATAACACGTATAATTATAGAACACAGCAAATTCTTCCTTTTGTAGCCAGGGGAAATTTTATAACCTTACTATCTTTATTATTGAAAATGAAATACTAAAAATATACATGAACTTAAAACTCATCTTAAGAAATTAGATGGAATTCCCTGGTGGCCTAGTGGTTAGGATTACGGGCTTTCACTGCTGTGGCCCAGGTTCAATCCCTGGTCAGGGAACTGAGATCCCACAAGCCATGCAGCACCGCCAAAAAAAAAAAAAAAAAAAAAGGAAATGAAAAAAGAGAAGGAAAGCTATACTATAACAATCATCATAAAAGAGAACTAAAGGTGATTAAACATCTACCATGTAATAAAAGAATCAGAACCTGATAGTTTTCCAACTCAGTTCCATCTAACTTTTAAAGAATACACAATTCCACTGTAACTTGATCTACTAGTCCGGCCAAAATTTGGAAAGCTCCCCAATGCATTTTATAAAGCTGACATAATTTAAAAACCAAATTCTGATAAAGATAGTTCCAAAAAAAAAACTATGACCCACCTTTACTAATGAATAGAGGCAAAAATTCCAAATAAAATATTAGCAAATGAAATTTAGCACACAAGAATAATACACTGCAACCAAATTGGGTAATTTCATATATATGAAGGTAGTTAGAATTTCAGGAAATGTATCAATGTAGTTCATAAACTTCATGAGTCAAACAAGAAAAGTCTTAAGGTGATATCAGTACATGCTGAAAGGCTTTAATAAAATTCAATAGCCATTCTTTTTTTTTTTTTTTTTTTTTTTTGCGGTTGGCGGACCTCTCACTGCTGTGGCCTCTCCCATTGCGGAGCATAGGCTCCGGACGTGCAGGCTCAGCGGCCATGGCTCACGGGCCTAGCCACTCCGTGGCATGTGGGATCTTCCTGGACCGGGTCACAAACCCGCGTCCCCTGCATCGGCAGGCGGGCTCTCAACCACTGCGCCACCAGGGAAGCCCTCTTTTTTTTTTCAATATTTATTTATTTATTTGGCTGCTCTGGGTCTTAGTTGCAACACACAGGATCTTCATTGTGGCATGCAGGGTCTTTTAGTTGTGGCATGCAGGCCACCTTGTTTTTTGTGTTCTTTTTTTTGGCTGAGTTGGGTCTTCGTTGCTGCATGCAGCCTTTCTCTAGTTGCAGCTAACAGGAGCTACTCTTTTTTTTTTATAAATTTATTTATTTTATTTATTTTTGGCTGCGTTGGTTCTTCGTTGCTGCGCGCGGGCTTTCTCTGGTTGCAGTGAGTGGGGGCTTCTCTTGTTGCAGAGCACGGGCTCTAGGTGCATGGGCTTCAGTTGTTGTGGCACTTGGGCTCCATAGTTGTGGCTCATGGGCTCTAGAGTGCAGGCTCAATAGTTGTGGTGCACAGGCATAGTTGCTCCACAGCATGTGGGATCTTCCCAGACCAGGGCTCAAACCTGTGTCCCCTGCATTGGCAGGTGGATTCTTAACCACTGCATCACCAGGGAAGCCCGAGCAGGGGCTACTCTTCATTGTGGTGTGTGCGCTTCTCATTGTGGTGGCTTCTCTTGTTGCAGAGCATGGGCTCTAGGCACACAGGCTTCAGTACTTGTGGTGCTCGGGCTCAGTGGTTGTGGCTCATGGGCTCTAGAGCACGGGCTCAGTAGTTGTGGCGCATGGGCTTAGTTGCTCTGCAGCATGTGGGATCTTCCCAGACCAGGGATCAAACCCACGTCCCCTGCATTGGCAGGTAGATTCTTTACCACTGTGCCACCAGGGAAGTCCTGGCATGCAGGCTCTTAGTTACAGCATGTGAGATCTAGTTCCCTGACCAGGAATCGAACCCAGACCCTCTGCACTGGGAGTGTGGACTCTTAACCACTGGACCGCCAGGGAAGTCTCTCAATAGCCATTCTTAACAAGAATGTGCAGTTTGCTCTAATCACATGCTAAAAGCAAACTCACCTTATCAGTTAGGCACAGGCAAATTTGAGTCCTCTAATATACATGAGAACCACATTCATCTGAATAAATAAATAATAAAAAGGAAAAATTAACATTAAGAAGTGGAGATAAATTTCTTAAACACGAAAAGAAAAAAAAAACAAAAAACTATCTTTAACCAACAAAGAGCAGCATTCCAAATGGCAAACTCCTGAACTATTTCACTTAAAATATGACAGGGACGACCACAATCACCATTGTTATTAAATATTGCCTTGAAGTTACTACCATATGAATTAGAACAAGGTAAAACATTGATAAAAACATTGGGAAAGAAGAGATACTAATTTTGCTGATATCAACAATGACAAAAAAGCTACTAGAATTAGTAAGAGAATTTGGTAAGGCAGGTGGATACAAGGTAAACATTTTTTTAAAAGTAAACACCTAGGGCTTCCCTGGTGGTGCAGTGGTTGAGAGTCTGCCTGCCGATGCAGGGGACACGGGTTCGTGCCCCGGTCTGGGAGGATCCCACATGCTGCAGAGCAGCTGGGCCTGTGAGCCATGGCCACTGGGCCTGCGCATCTGGAGCCTGTGCTCCACAACGGGAGAGGCCACGGCAGTGAGAGGCCCGCATACCGCAAAAAAAAAAAAAAAGTAAACACCTAGAAATGGAAATGGGAAAAACTTTATTCTCAATAACACTATAAATACCAAGGAACAGATCAATATTCCCTCTGAACATTGATACAAAAATTCTCAACAAAGTACAAGCAAACAGAATTCAGCAGCATACTAAAAACACCCATGACCCAGTGGGATTTATTCTGGAATGTAAGAATGGTTCAACATACAAAAATTGATCAATGTAATACACCACATCAACAAAATGAAGAAAAAAACCCACCGTTATCTCAATTGATGCAGAAAAAGCATTTGACAAAATTCAACACTGTTTCATGATAAAAACACTCAGCACAATAGGATTAGAAGAAAATTACCTCAACACAATAAAGGCCATGTATGAAAAACCTAAAGCAAATATCATACTCAGTGGTGAAAGACTAAAAGCTTTTCCTCTAATATCAGGAACAAGGGAAGAATGCCTGCTTTTGCCACTTCTATTCAACATAGTACTGTAGTTCTAACCAAAGCAATTAGGCAAGAAAAAGAAATAAAGGCATCCAAATTGGAAAGGAGGAAGCAAAATTATTTGTTTGCTGGTGATATGATCTTGTATGTAGAAAACCCTAAAGACTTTGTTAGAACAATAAATGAATTTATCAAAGTAGCAGGATGCAAACTCAACACACAAAAATCATTTTCTGTACACAGTGTATAGAAAATGATTTCATAATCTCAAAAGGAAATTACAAGAACAATTCCATTTACAATAACATCCAAAAATAAAATACTTAAGAATTAACTTAACCAAGGAAGTGAAAAACTTGTACAATGAAAACTACAAAACATTGCTGAAAGAAATTAAAGACGACATAAATTAATGAAAACATGTCACATGTTCATGGATTGGAAGACTTAATATTGTTAAAATGTCAATACTACCCAAAGCGATCTGCAGATTCAATGCAATCTCTATCAAAATCTCAATGACATTTTTTTGCCAAAATAGAAAAACGCATCCTAAAATTCATAGTGAATCTCAAGGGACTGGAATAGCCAAAAAATCTTGAAAAAGAAGAACAGATTGGAGGCTCACACTTTCTGTTTTAAAACTTAGCTACAAAGCTACAATCAGAACAGTGTGTTATTGGCATAAAGACAGACATATAGACCAATGGAATAGAACAGAGAGCCCAGAACTAACCCCTCACATGTATGATCAAATGATTTTTGACAAAGGTGCCAATGGGGAAAGAACAGTCTTTTCAACAAATGGTGCTAGGAAAACTGGATATCCACATGCAAAATAATAAAGTTGGACCCTTACTTAACACTGTATACAAAAATTAATTCCAAATGGAGCAAGGACCTAAATGTAAGACCTAAGACAATAAAACTCTTAGAAGAAAACATAGGACAAAATCTTCATGACCTTGGGTTTGGTAAGGATTTCTTGGGTATGACATCAAAGGCACTTGCAACAAAAGAAAAAATAGACAAATTGGACTTCATGAAAAATTTTTAAATTTGTGCATCAAAAGACACTATCCACAGAGTAAAAAGGTGACCCACAAATGGGAGAAAACATTTGCAAATCATATATCTGGTGAGAAATCAATATCCAGTGTACATAGAAAAGTTTTAAAACTCAACAACACCAAAAAAAAACTGATTCAAAAATGGGCAAAGGACTTGAATAGACCTTTCCCAAAGAATATATATGAATGATCAGTAAGCACATGAAAAGATGTTCAACATCACTAGTCATTAAGGAAATGCAAATTAAAACTATAATGATATAATACCTCACACTCACTAAGATGGCTACTATAAAAAAATAGAAAATAACAAATGTTGGTGAGGATGTAGGGAAATTGGAACCCTTGTGCAGTTTTGATGGGAATGTAAAATGGTATAGCAACTACAGAAAACAGTATGGCAGTTGCTCAAAAAGTTAAAAACAGAATTACTATATGATCTATCAATTCCACTTCTGAGTATATACTCAAAATAATCGAAAGCAGGATCTTGAAGAGATATTCATGCACCCGTATTCATAGCAGCATTATTTACAATAGCTAAAACATGGAAGCAAACCAAGTATCCACTGACTTATAAATGGATAAGCAAAATGTGGTTTATACAAACAATGGAATATTTTTCAGCCTTAAAGGGGAAGGAAGTTCTGCAATATGCTACAATAACATGAATAAACCTTGAGTGAAGTCAGTCAGTCACAAAAAGACAAATACTGTATGATTCCACTTATGTGAGGTACTTAGAGTAGTTAAATCATAGACATGAAAAGTAGAATAGTGGTTGCTAGGGGCTGGGGGAAGGGAGGAAATGAGGAGTTATTGTTTAATGGATGTAGTTTCAGTTTTCCAAGATGAAAAGATTTATGGGGATGGATGGTGGTGATGGTTGCACAACAACGTGATTGTACTTAATACCACTGAACTGTACACTTAAAAACGGTTAAGATGGTAAATTTTTTGTTATATGTATTTTGCCACAACAAGAAAAGGAAAAAAGAAAAAAATATACCCTAGGAATAAGTTGAACAAAATCACAGGTCATATATAAAGAATATGATTAAATCTTATTGAACAACATAAAATTAGAGCTAAACAAATGGAAAGTTATGTGTTCTTGGATAAGAAAACAATGTTATAAAAACAAAAAGGTTTTAAAAATATTTATATTGAATGCAATTCCAGTTAGAATACTGACAGGCAGTTGTTTTTTTTTTAATTTTATTTAAAAAAAATAAATTTATTTATTTATTTTTGGCTGTGTTGGGTCTTCATTGCTGCACGCAGGCTTTCTCTAGTTGCGGTGAGCAGGGGCTACTCTTCATTGCAGAGCATGGGCTCTAGAGTGTAGGTTCAGTAGTTGTGGTGCACGGGCTTCGCTGCTCTGCAGCATGTGGGAGTTTCCCGCACCAGGGCTTGAACCCATGTCCCTGGCATTGGTAGGCGGATTCTTAACCACTGCACCACCAGGGAAGTCCTGACAGACAGTTTTTTAAAAAATCTATTGAACTGAATTGTTAAAATGATCTTTTTTTTTTTTTTAACATCTTTATTGGGGTATAATTGCTTTACAATGGTGTGTTAGTTTCTGCTTTATAACAAAGTGAATCAGTTATACATATACATATGTTCCCATATCTCTTCCCTCTTGCGTCTCCCTCCCTAAAATGATCTTAAACCCATATGGAAGACTATATAACCTAGAATAATCAAGAAAGTATGAAAATTAAGTACAATGAAAGGAGACTACTTGCTTAACTAGATACCAGAAAACTCAGAAAACTGCTGTTAACAAATTAATACAACATTGGCATAAAAATATACCATTGGAAAGTAATAGAATATCTAGAACTAGATATTAGAATATAAGAGAGTTCAGCATATGACAACACTGTCATTTGTCATAGAGGGAAAAACATGGTTCCTCTAGTAAATGATGCTGTAAATCTGGTTCTATATATGGAAGAAAATAATTTGACCCCATCTCGTACAATTTCAAAACATGGTTTAAATATTATCATTTAAATATAAACATAAAATAAAATAAAAATCTTGGAAGAAAATCTAGGAGGGGATCTGACATACAGCATAGTGACTATGGTTAATAATATTGCACTGTATACTTAAAATTTGCTGAGAGCAGACTTTAAGTGTTCTCACTATAGCACATACAAAAGGTAACTATGTGAAATGATGGGTGTGTTAATTAACTTGATTGCGATAATCATTTCACAATGCATACCAATATTGATTCATCCCTGGGAATTCCCTGGCAGTTCAGTGGTTAGGACTCCTGCGCTCTCACTGCTGAGGGCCTAGGTTTGATCCCTGGTTGGGGAACTAAGATTCCCACAAGCCGTGCAGCCCAACCAAAAAAAAAAAAAAATCATCCTATTGTACACCTTTAAAAAATCATGTTGTACAGCCTAAATATATACAATTTTTATTTGTCAATCATATCTCAGTAAATCTAGGGGAAAAAAAGACACCTTCCCCGGTAAAGTAGCCGTGTAAACTGCAGGTGCTTAAAACATTTCGGTGAAATTTGAATATGTTTACATAATTTAAAGAGGAAAACATTTAAAAATAAAAGCAACTATTTTTATTTTGTATAAGTTTTGAAAAAGAAAGAAAATGTAGGAGACCATATGTACAATCTAGGTATGAGGTAGGAGGGTAGCACACTCAGAGATTATAAAATAAAAGAACTACTTGACCAAATGAAACCTTTTAAATGAATTTATAAAAGAGACAACAAATCTGGGAGGAAAATTCAATAGAGAGAATGGAAAGTTAATATTTATAACATGAAAGGAATACCTACAAACAGACAAGAAGGGGACTGATAACTCTGTAGAAAAAACGGACAGAGGACGTGATGAAGTAATTCACGGAAGAACAAGTCTGAATGGACAAGAAGCGTATAAGAAGTGCTAAGTCTCACTAATAGCCAGAGAAATGCAAAATAAAGTAACAATGAGATATCACTTTATATTTATCAAACTGTGAAAGTTAAAAAATTCAGATAATATTTATTGCTGCTGGGATTGCTGAAAAAGAGGAATTATTATATATTGCTGTAAACTGGTAGAGTCTTTTCCAGAAAGCATTTCAGCAACATCTGTTAAAAATAAAAACATACCTTTTCATTTACAAATCCCACTTCTGGGTAGACACCCTAAGAAAGAAAAGCACTGGAATATATCTACTTAGATGTTTATTGCCACATTGTTCGCAACGGCCAAACTGAGATTAAAGAGAATATTCATCATTCAAGCAGTGATTGAGTAAAGTATGGTACATTTAATGCAACTATTAAAAAGCATGGATCAGAAGTATGCAAATTTACATGGTAGGATTTTTAAAAGGAAACTAAGGTACGGAGAAATTACCTAAGACATCCAAGATGGCACACCTAAAAAGGAGTTAGGGCCAGGATTCAAAAAGTCTGGGTCAGAGTCCATGAATCAGCCACTATACTATGTTCCTTCTGAGCAGGAGTGACTAGAAAGTTGGTAGAGGATGACAAATAAAAGGGAGAAAAAGAGAGAGGTCGCTAAATACCATGAACGTTTAAAGGGTCATGGAACAAAGGCGGAATAATTATCTGGTAGCAACTGTGTTGTCCCCCCACTCCTTCCCCGCCCAAGACAGGACAGGACAGGAGAGGCTCCCCTTCCTAGCTCTCAATGTGGTATAGGAATGGTGACTTTTCTTAGGTTACCAGAGGTCTCTTCGGCTTCCTTTGTTGGGTTACAGAAACTTGGCAACAGGTACCACAGTGCTTTGGGGCTTCTTACCATCCCTTCCTGAGCTGATCCTGTGTCTCCTCTCTGTTGGTGTGCCCCTGCTGCTGGCCACTGCTGGTGCAGCTATTATCATTCCCAGAGATGGGAGACAGTGGAAGACTGTCTTCTCTCTGCCATGTAGCAGAGTGACATGGTTAAAACACAGACCTGGGCACCTGGTAGATGTGTTTACAAATCCCAGCTCTGTTGTTGACCACTTGTGTTAGCCTAGGCCAGTCACAACTTCTCTGAGTATTAATTTGCCCACCTGTAAAATGAACCTACATTACAGGTCAATTGTCAAAAGTAACTGAGTAATGTATCTCAAATGCTTAGCACAGCTCTTAGTAATAAAGTTCGAAAGTTTCCCTCAGTAACCCACAACCTTTCTTCCCATTATTAGCAATGGGACTCCAACAAATAAAGAAGTTGGGCAGTGAGCAAACAGTTTTGCTTTCATATCTTCTAAGAAAATTTTGAAAAATTGTGTACTCCTATGCATATATTTAAGCTGACATTTAAATTTTTTCACTCAGGTGAAATATCGTAAAGAATAGGATTTCCAGCATATTGCAGATATTAACATTTTGAACTCAAAAAAACCATTATGTAACTATTTTGAATATATTGAGTAGACTCTGAACACTATCAAGTGGTCTAGAATGAGAGTTCTGACCAATAAGCACACCATATCAGATAGTGCTTGACCGAACTAAGCAAAGTATGACCATGACACCACCACTGGATATTTGTTACTGCCAGAATCTTGATATCATTGCTGCATCCTTTCAGAATCACAAATTGAATCTTTACAAGTGTCCAGTGTCCCAGCCTTGAGCATCTTACTGGTTATTGGCCCATGGCCAGTTGATAGGGGAGAGGGAAGGAAAATACCTGTCTCCTTTCAACCTTCTGTCATATAGTTTGGGCTTCTCCCTCCTACTGAGACCATAAATGGGACAATTCCCTCAAAATAGGAAGGGTGCTCAGGCCAAAAAACAAGAAGGTACGTTTCAGAAATGAATAATAAAAACAGTAGCCAATATTTTTTGAGAGATATTTGGATGCAAGTTTTACATATGTTTACTCTGTTAATGCTCACAATAGCTCTATGAGGTACATTGTATTATTATGCTATGTGGTAGGCTAAACCATGGCCCCCAAAGATATCCACTCCCTAATCCCTAAACCTGTGTATATGGCAAAGGGTAAATATTACCTGTTATATACTAAAGAATTTGCTGGTCTTATCCCTGTGAAGTGAATTATATCTCAAACAAGCTGTTATAAAAACTTATTAATACATGGGATTTCCCTGGCTGTCCAGTGGTTAAGACTCCTTGCTTCCACTTCAGGGGTCACGGGTTTGATTCCTGGTCCAGGGAACTAAGATCCCACATGCCAACACGGCATGGCCAAAACAAACAAACAAAAAGTTATTAATACATAGTAGAATTGCTATGGAAGATAATTCTGATTTCACCTTGAAGGTGGATCTGTGGCTGCCAACAGTTCCAGAGTCACATAATCACAGTATTTTAACCAGAAAGGAAAGGAGCATCTTTCTCCCAGCTCTGCTTTGAAAAATCTCAGGGAAAATGCTGATTCACCTGTTTTGGGTTATGCTCACATTCCTGTGTCCCAGGGACTCACAGGTCTGTGATCAGAAGTGAGGGAGGAGTCTGGGAGGACAAAAAACAGGATTCCACTGCATTAGGGAATACATGCAGAATTAATTGCAGAAATTACCTAGAGAAGTTTGGCAGAATCCGAGAGGGAATATTGCAGCTTGAATATCAAGAGTCTGCCACCAAGGAGCAGCAAGCGCACAGTTAGATCAGGCATGTTTGTTTGCTTTGAGGAGTCTCAGTAGAGACGCACGATTTAAGGAATTAATTAAAGCTGTAGCCATTGTCTTAATAGCTTACAGGGCTGTAAGGTAAATTCAGAACCAACAGTCTGGCCAGCAAAGAACTTAGAACAATGTAGAGGAAGAAGTTCGAAGCTATAAAAACCATACACACGCAGGGATAGACAGATAGATAGATAGATACACAAACTGATTAGAGTAGTTGTTTTTCGGAAATGTGCTTGAGGGACACACTCATTTTTTTGTTTTCATTTTTTGTGTTTTTTAAATATTTTGCAATATTTTATAAGAAATAAAGTTTTTTTTAAAAAAACAAAAACTGTGTGAAAAAGAAATGGAGATCTCTTTATTGTCAGACTGTCCTTATCTTCTCCAGGACTCTTCACTCTCACTGGCTATTAAAAGTAGATTAGGACTTCCCTGGTGGCGCACTGGTTAAGAATCCGCCTGCCAGTGCAGGGGATACAGGTTTGAGCCCTGGTCCAGGAAGATCCCACATGCCGCAGAGCAACTAAACCCATGTGCCACAACTGCTGAGCCTGTGCTCTAGAGCCCGTGAGCCACAACTACTGAGCCCACGTGCCACAGCTACTGAAGCGCGCGCGCCTAGAACCCGTGCTCTGCAACAAGAGAAGCCACCGCAATGAGAAGCCCACGCACTGCAACGAAGAGTAGCCCCCGCTCGACGCAACCAGAGAAAACCCGTGCACAGCAACGAAGACCCAACGCAGCCATAAATAAATAAATAAATTTATTTAAAATTTAAAAAAATTAAAAAAAATAGATTAGAAAAAAAGTGTTTATTTTATACTCCACACTCATAAAACAAAAAGGGAGAGCACAGCAACGAAGACTCAACGCAGCCATAAATAAATTTATTTAAAAATTTAAAAAATTAAAAAAAAGATTAGAAAAAAAGTGTGTATTTTATACTCCACACACGTAAAACAAAAAGGGAGAGGTATACATTCACATACCCTTAGATAATCTTTGGAACGATAAACAGGAAACTGGTAGAAGTCAATGATTCTTGCAAGGAAAATTTCAGGATTGGAGGATAGAGGAGGGTACTTTTCATTGCGTACTGTTGACAATGTTTGAATTGTTTTACTATGTGAATGTATTGCCTATTAAAAGTAATTTTTAGGGACTTCCCTGGTGGTGCAGTGGTTAAGACTCCGTACTCCCAATGCAGGGGGCCCAGGTTCGATCCCTCGTCCAGGAACTAGATCCCACATGCATGCTGCAACTAAGAGTTCACATGCCACAACTATGGAGCCCACCTGCAACCAAATAAAGACCTGATGCAACTAAATAAATATTTTAAAAAATAATAATAATTTTTATTTTTTAATTGAAGTATAGTTAATTTACAATGTTGTGTTAGTTTCAGGTATACAGCAAAGTAATTCAGCTATTATATGTGTGTGTGTGTGTGTGTGTTCTTTTTCAGATTCTTTTCCATTATATGTTATTACAAGATACTGAGTAGAGTTCCCTATGCTATACAGTGGGCCCTTATTGTTTACCTATTTTATATACAGTAGTGTGTATATGTTAATCCCAAACTCCTCATTTATCTTCCCCTACCCCCACTAACCATAAGTTTGTTTCCTGTCTGTGATTCTGTTTCTGTGTTGTAATAAGTTCATTTGTATCATTTGTTTTAGATTCCACATATAAGGGATATCAGATGATATTACCTATCAGATGATATTGTCTTTCTCTGTCTGACTTACTTCCCTTAGTATGATAATATCTAGGTCCATTTATGTAGCTGCAAATGAGATTATTTCATTCTTTTTTATGGCTGAGTAATATTCCATTGTATATATATATACCACATCTCCTTTATCCATTCATCTGTTGATGGACATCTAGGTTACTTCCATGACTTGGCTATTGTAAATAGTGCTTCTGTGAACATAGGGGTGCATGTATCTTTTCGAATCATAGTTTTGTCTGGGTATATGTCCAGGAGTGAGATTGCTGGACCATATGGTAACTCTATTTTTAGTTTTTTTAAGGAATCTCCATATTGTTTTCCACAGTGGCTGTACCAATTTACATTCCCACCAACATTGTAGGAGGGTTCTCTTTTCTCCACACCCCGTCCAGCATTTGTTATTTGTAGACTTTTTAATAATGGCCATTTCAACTGGTGTGAGGTGATATCTCATTGTAGTTTTGATTTGCATTTCTCTAATAATTAGTGATATTAAGCATCTTTTCATAAAATTAATTTTTTAAAAAAATAGCATTCAGAGATTGAATAAAGGTGGAATGGTACTATCTGAGGCAGAGAGGGTAGATAGCTATCTCCACATATGTGCCAGTCCCCTCCTACCCTGCCTCCCTATACTGCAGAAGCTGGAAAGCTAAAACTACATTTCCAAACCTCCTTGCAGCTGGATGTTTTTTTTGTTTTGTTTTGTTTTGTTTTTTGCGGTACGTGGGCCTCTCACTGTTGTGGCCTCTCGCGTTGCGGAGCACAGGCTCCAGACACGCAGGCTCAGCGGCCATGACTCACGGACCCAGCCGCTCCGCAGCATGTGGGATCTTCCCAGACCGGGGCATGAACCCGCGTCCCCTGCATCGGCAGGCGGACTCTCAACCACTGCGCCACCAGGGAAGCACTGGATATGTTTTAAATTCCCTGATGCGTGCCTAAGGGGCTTGTTGAATCTGGAACTGAGTTAAGTGGGGGAGAAGTGAGGCAGCATGTGAGGATTTAAGGTGTCATCACTCTGGCAGTGGCTTCCTCTTCCCCAGATCTTGGCTAAGGTGTTGGGTTCTCAGGACCAATAGTTGAGAAAACAACTTCCTAATTCCCCAGTTTTCTGATGTGGCAGAGATAACAGTTTTCTTGGTGAAAGCTGTGCCTGACTTAAATCAACGCTCATTCAATAACCAGCTCTGAGCATAGATCATTATAGTTTGTGAGTCTTGTTTGTAGCAGTCTCTGTGAGGTATATGGGGCCAGTCTCAAGTTGATGTCCCTAACAGGGGCGGTCTTGAAGGTTAAGGGTGTAGTGGACACTTGACATTTCCTTAGGGCCCTCAGCATTGGAACCCCCTGTCCTGCATTTGGGGAATTCTCTTGGTTATGAAGCTAATCTATAGGGCCTGTCATCCTCTACAAAAGCTGAAGTGCGAGGAACTTCCTTTCCACATCCCTTGCAGCTAGAGCATCAGCATGTGGACAAGGTTCTGCCAGTCCAACACACCTGCCTCACAGCTAGCTAGAAAAATTTATTTCAGGAAGATCACTTCCTGGAAAAGCAGTGGCTGCAGAGGTAGTGGTCAGTCCAGTGCTGAACACTGGTTGTATCATCGGCACAGTCTTCATGTCCAGAGTTCTGCAGCCATGGCAGTGGTGTCCTTATCACCAGACCAGTTCTGCACCTTGATATTAGCTGTTTCTCATTGTGTGGCCTAGAATATGAGTCTTCTCTTAAGCTCTCCCACTGATTCTATGAGCTATTTAATATCCTTTTAATAAATTTCTTTTCTGCTTAAAACACCCAGAATTCGTTTCTGTTGTTTGAAATTAAGAATCTAGATGGATACAAATAAAGAAGACAAATCGTCCCACTTAGGTAGGGCTTTTGCCAGCAAGATTTGCAGTTTAAGGAACACACTTTGCATTAACACAAGTATGGTAATAGTGGTAGTATGTATTCACCTGTGCTGTCATGTACCTTGCTTATATTAGTCAGGCTTCTTTGGAGAAGAATAGATACATCAAATTGGCTCATACAGTTAGGGAGGCTGAGAAGTCCCACAATCTGCTGTCTACAAGCTGGAGACCCAGGAAAGCCGGTGATGATGATGTAATTCAGTCCAAGTCCAAAGGCCTGAGAACCGGGGGAGCTGATTGTTTAAATCTCAGTCTGAGGGCCAGAGAAGACAAAATGAGATGTCCCAACTCAAGCAAGTAGGAAGCAAAAAAGGATGAATTCCTCCTTCTACTTTTTCTTGCTCTATTCAGGCCCTCAATGGATTGGATGATGCCCATTCACATTTGGGAGGGCAAACCACCTTACTGAGTCCGCGGATACAAATGCTAATCTCATACAGAAAATCCCATCCATTCTTACAGACACATGCAGAAATAATGTTTAATCTGGGCACCCCTTAGCCAGTCAAGTTGACACATAAAATTGACCATCACATACTGTATTGATAAGGATTCTTTTGGTTGTAACAAACCCCGAAAAACTCAATACAAACCATATTAGGCCAAATGGGAAAAATATTTTGGGCTTATCAAATCTGTTGCCTTGAGGAGAGTTAGGAATACAGGTGGGCTGCAGGACTCCGTCCCTATTTTGTCTCTGTTTTTTTGTTTTGTTTTGCTTTGTTTTTAGCACATTGGCTTCATTTTCTCGCATTGGTAACTGGCTTTCTCTACATGGCAGGAATGTGACTAGCAGGTCCTAATTTTTTCAATGTACAACTTCCACCCCTGGAGAAGGATGAACGTTATCAATTCAAGCCTGAAAAATCCTGGAGAAGGAGTTTAATTGGTCTGACTAGAATGAAATGCCCTCCTCAGACCAATCAACTGTGGCCAGGAGGGATGTGATTATGTAAAAATATGGTATCTCCCATGGGAGTCATATGAATTGTGAGAAGGGAGGAGTTAGTGTCGAAAACAAAGGAAAAGTGCTAGATGTGCAATACCACAGGTATTTATTATGGTCCACCTGACAATCTCATACACACATATGTATAGGCACACACACGTGCTCTTTCTTCCCACACATACTTTTCCAAAAATTCCCTATGTAATACAATGCAATTAAACCATATACAACTTCAAGCACATTCACATCCAAAATTACACCTAGTTATTGAATCCATCTGAGTACAGAATCTCTAGGTGATGTCTAATCTCAATCAGATTCATATCTTACAACTTATGGCCAAAATGATACATTTAACTATAAGCAATACACTATGTATAAAACAGTACAGGAAAAACAGCATGACCTTGTTGTGGGCTGAATTATAGTCTTCAAAAATTCATATGTTGAAGATCTAATCCTCTGTACTTCAGAATGTGGTTGTATTTGGATAGTGTCTAAAGAGGTAATTAAGTTAAAAGACATTATTGGGGTGGGCCCTAATTCAGTAAGACTGGTGGGCTTACAAGAAGAGGACATTTGGACACAGACATATACAGAGGGAATATACAGGGAGAAGATGGCCATCTATAAGCCAAGGAGAGAACCTCAGAAAAAAATAACTCTGCCAACACCTTGATCTTGGACTGTAACCTCCACAACTGTGAGAAAATAAACTTTTGCTGCTCAAGCCATCCAGTCAGTAGTACTTTGTTATGGCAGCCCTGGCAAATTAGTGCAGTCATCAATTAAAACTCTCATTTTAAGAAGGGGAGGGCTTCCCTGGTGGCACAGTGGTTAAGAATCCGCCTGCCAATGCAGGGGACATGGGTTCGAGCCCTGGTCTGGTAAGATCCCACATGCCGCGGAGCAACGAAGCCCGTGTGCCACAACTACCAAGCCTGCGCTCTAGAGCCCGTGCTTCGCAACAAGAGGAGCCACCACAATGAGAAGCCCGTGCACCACAAAGAAGAGTAGCCCCTGCTCGCTGCAACTAGAGAAAGCCTGTGTGCAGCAACAAAGACCCAACACAGCCAAAAATAAATAAATAAATAAATAAATTTAAAAAGGGGAAAAATGGGTGTCACAGTGGTTAAGAAGCCGCCTGCCAATGCAGGGGACACGGGTTCGAGCCCTGGTCCGGGAAGATCCCACATGCCGCGGAGCAACTAAGCCCGTGCACCACAACTACTGAGCCTGCGCTCTAGAGCCCGTGAGCCACAACGACTGAGCCCATGTGCCACAACTACTGAAGCCCACGTGCCTATAGCCTGTGCTCCACAGCAAGAGAAGCCACCAAAATGAGAAGCCCGCGTACCACAATGTAGAGTAGCTCCCGCTCATCGCAACTAGAGAAAGCCCGTGCACAGCAATGAAGACCCAACACAGCCAAAAATAAAATAAAAAGAAAAAGTAGCGGGGGGATAAGGTACAACGTACAAATTTATTCCAAGCCCTGATAGAATATGGTAAGGCCTACACATTTCATAGATGTTCATTCGTTAACTCATTTTCCTGACCAGGTCACCACATTTACACTTCTGGAGGGTACCATTCGCATGATAGCAGGTGTGCACTGAACAACCTGTGCAACTCTATGTAGAGGTCACTTCTTTCCAGTAAGTAAATTCCTTGGTTAGAGAATCTGGTCATCCTGGATTATGGCCATGAAGAGATTTTCCTTGTCCAGGATCCTTCAGAAATACTCCTTGAGAGGGGGATAGGAGAGGACTCCTCTCCAGGGAGCTGTTCTGATTCAGTGTCACTCCTTGTACCGGTAAAATATTTGGGACTGGAGAGTGCCTTAGGGGTTGCACAATAGATCTCAGTTTTTATTTTGTTTTCATTTCCTGGCAATATAATTTCCTTAAGACTTTTGTTTATCTTTTTCTTTCTTTTTTTTTTTTTTTTTGCTGCTTTGGGTCTTCGTTGCTGTGCGTGGGCTTTCTCTACTTGCGGTGAGCGGGGGCTACTCTTCCTTGTGGTGTTCGGGCTTCTCAATGCGGTGGCTTCTCTTGTTGCAGAGCACAGGCTCTAGGCGTGTGGGCTTCAGTAGTTGTGGCTTGCGGGCTCAGTAGTTGTGGCTTGTGGGCTCTAGAGCGCATGCTCAGTAGTTGTGGCGCACGGGCTTAGTTACTATGCGGCATGTGGGATCTCCCTGGGCCAGGGCTCGAACCTGCATCTCCTGCATTGGCAGGCGGATTCTTAACCACTGCTACAGCATGGAAGTCTGAATTTCCTTAAGTCTTAAATTAGCTGGTTGCCATTTAACTTCATGGAGGGGGCGGATTCTATTATCATCAACTATTTTGTTTGTCCCTTGCTCCATAACAAATGCTCCTAAAATTTAGTGAATTAAAACAACCACCATAGCTATTTATTTCTCACAATTCTGTGAGGTGACTGTGCTCAGCTGGACAGCTCTTCTCTCCTTTATGATGTTAGCTGGGGCTTCATTAATGCCAGGTTCAAACGGGCTGGAACATCGGAAGATGGCTCCCTCGTCTCACTGGCAGTTGGCTGGGAGCTCAACAATTGCAGCTGTTGACCAGAGTTCCTCCGTCATCCTTCACATGGCCTCTCCACAATCTTGAGAGCATGCCAGCTGGGTTCCAAGAAGTGTTCCAAGTACCGGAAGTAGATGTTGGAGATCTCATAACCCCTGCATCAAAAGTTAAAAGCATCAATCCCCCCACATTATTTTAGTCAAAGCAAATTACAGGGCCAGCCCAAATTCAAGGAGAGAGGAAATAGATTTACCTCTCAATGGAAACAGTGACAAAGAATTTGTAGCCGTCTTTAATCCACCACAGCAACCAATGCTGATCTGAAAACCCTTGATCAATACTTTGCTAAGGAGAAGCAGGATCTGGTGCCAGATTATCTGGATTCTGCCACCCACCAGCTAGAATCACTTAATCTTCTATGTTTTAGGATTTATGAATAAACATATATGTAAAACCTCTTAGGACAGTGTCTGGCACAAAATCTGTACTCTGTAAGTGCTTGCGACTGTTATTAAGGAGGAACCTAAATGATCTTTAAATGAAAGAAACATCAAATAATTAGGCTTATGGTATGGAAAACCTTCTTTTTTTTTTTTTTTTCTGTACGCGGGCCTCTCACTGTTGTGGCCTCTCCCGTTGCGGAGCACAGGCTCCGGACGCGCAGGCTCAGCAGCCATGGCTCACGGGCCCAGCCGCTCCGCGGCATGTGGGATCTTCCCAGACCGGGGCACGAACCCGTGTCCCCTGCATCGGCAGGCGGACTCTCAACCACTGCGCCACCAGGGAAGCCTTGGAAAACCTTCTTTTTCAGACTAAATTTCAAGTTTATTCAGATGAGGTAAAATCTGTGGAATTAAGGTAATAAGGTGGGTGAGAATCAGAGTAAATCAGAGTAAATCAGAGTAATCTAAATGTTCTGCAACCAAATTGTCCTTAGTTCTTTACTTACCTTTAAATAGTTAAGCAAATGATCTAAATGGGGAAATATTATCAGGTCTCGTCCAGAAAAAATGTATAGTAATCATTGCAATTGACCTTGATCTACACTTGGTTGTTTTTTTTTGTTTGTTTGTTTTTGTTTTTTAACACATGCACAAAATCTCCTACAAGGAAGGATTATTAGGCTTAATTTGCTTGAGGACTCTGAGATGCTGATAAGCTCTAAATTCCTGGGTAGCTTCTTCTTTTTTTTTTAATGTATCTTTATTGGAGTATAATTGCTTTACAATGTTGTGTTAATTTCTGTTGTACAACGAAGTGAATCAGCTATAAGTACACATATATCCCCATATCCCCTCCCTCTTGAAGCTCCCTCCCATCCTCCCTATCCAACCCCCCTAGGTCTTCACAAAGCATCGAGCTGATCTCCCTGTGCTATGCGGCTGCTTCTCACTAGCCATCCATTTTACATTTGGTAGTGTATATATGTCAGTGCTACTCTCTCACTCGTCCAGGCTTCCCCTTCCACCCGCTGTGTCCTCAATTCTATTCTCTATATCTCTGTTTTTATTCCTACCCTGCCACTAGGTTCATCAGTACCGTCTTTTTTAGATTCCATATATGTGCATTAGCATATGGTATTTATTTTTCTCTTTCTGAGTTTCTTCACTCTGTATGATAGACTCTAGGTCCATCTACCTCATTACAAATAACTCTATTTCGTTCCTTTTTATGGCCTAGTAATATTCCATTGTATATATGTGCCACATCTTCTTTATCCATTCATCTGTCAATGGACATTTAGGTTACTTCCATGTCCTGGCAATTGTAAACAGTGCTGTGATGAATATTGTGGTACATGTATCTTTTTGAATTGTGGTTTTCTCAGGGTATGCCCAGTAGTGGGACTGCTGGGTCATACGGTAGTTCTCTTTTTAGTTTTTTAAGGACCCTCCATACTGTTCTCCATAGTGGCTGTATCAATTTATATTCCCACCAACAGTGCAAGCGGGTTCTGTTTTCTCCACCCCCTCTCCAGCATTTATTGTTTATAGATTTTTTGATGATGGCCATTCTGATTGGTGTGAGGTGATATCTCATTGTGGTTTTGATTTGCATTTCTCTAATGATTAGTGATGTTGAGCATCTTTTCATTTGTTTGTTGGCAATCTGTATGTCTTCTTTGGAGAAATGTCTATTTAGGCCTTCCACCCATTTTTGTATTGGGTTGTTTGTTTTTTTGATATTGAGCTGCATGAGTTGCTTATGTTTTGGAGTTTAATCCTTTGTCAGTTGCTTCATTTGCAAATATTTTCTCGAATTCTGAGGGTTGTCTTTTCGTCTTGTTTATGGTTTCCTTTGCTGTGCAAAAGCTTTTAAGTTTCATTAGGTCCCATTTGTTTATTTTTGTTTTTATTTCCATTTCTCTAGGAGGTGGGTCAAAAAGGATCTTGCTGTGATTTATGTCAGAGAGTGTTCTGCCTATGTTTTCCTCTAAGAGTTTGATGGTGTCTGGCCTTACATGTAGGTCTTTAATCCATTTTGAGTTTATTTTTGTGTATGGTTTTAGGAAATGTTCTAATTTAATTCTTTTACATGTAGCTTTCCAGTTTTCCCAGCTCCACCTATTGAAGAAGCTGTCTTTTCTCCACTGTATATTCTTGCCTCCTTTGTCAAAGATGGTGACCATAGGTGCATGGGTTTATCTCTGGGCTTTCTACCCTGTTCCATTGATCTATATTTCTGTTTTTGTGCCAGTACCATACTATTTTGATTACTGTAGCTTTGTAGTATAGTCTGAAGTCAGGAAGCCTGATTCCTCCATCTCCTTTTTACTTTCTCCAGGTTGCTTTGGCTTCCTGAGATACTTCTACCATGCTTTGTTTTGCATGTAACTTGCATACCATAAGTCTAGTAAAATTATTTTTGTTTTGCTCTGTTTTCGTTTTTATTTCTTCAACCACAAACTTGAAAGACACGGTGCACGTTTGCCCAAAGGTAGAATAGACAGAACCCATTTTGTTTATGAATAATCTGCTAATAGAAAATGGGAGCAGAGCCTCCCTTCAAGGTACAATCAAGACAGAGTTTCAAGGAATGCTTGAACGATAGTAATTTGTCAAGAAAATTCAACAGACCTTCATTAGCTCTCAATATTTTTAATTCTTTTTTTTTTTTTTTTTTGGCTGTGTTGGGTCTTCGTTGCTGTGCATGGGCTTTCTCTAGCTGCGGTGAGTGGGGGCTGCTCTTCATTGCGGTGCGCAGGCTTCTCATTGCGGTGGCTTCTCTTGTTGTGGAGTACAGGCTCTAGATGTGTGGGTTTCAGTAGTTGTGGCTCACAGGCTCTAGAGCTCCGGCTCAGTAGTTGTGGCACACAGGCTTAGTTGCTCTGCGGCATGTGGGATCTTCCCAGACCGGGGATCAAACCCGTGTCCCCTGCATTGGCAGGTAAATTCTAAACCACTGTGCCACCACAGAAATCCCTCTTTTTAATTCTTTAGTCTCATTCAGTTGTATGTACACATTAATTTCCAGTTTACTATGTCAGAGACTGAGGTGAGAGGGAAATATTTTCAAAATAGTTCAGCATCTCTGTGGTAGCAGCCTCCAAGATGGCGCCCAATAATCCTCACCTTGTGATATTTATTTATTTATTATTTAAAATTTTTTCCCAGCTTTATTAAGATCTGATTGTATAACATTGTATAAATTTAAGTGGTAGAACTTGATGATATGGTATACCTATATATTGCAAAACGATTATCACAATGTTAGTGATGTATAATTACACATATATGTCACTAATATATAAAACATAATTACTTTTGTGTGTGTGTGCATGTGCGTGTGTGTGTGTGGTGAGAACATTTCAGATTTACTCTCTTAGCAACGTTCCTGACCTTGTGATATTCATGCCCTTGTGTGTCCCCTCCCACATTTGATAAAGACTGACTTGTGAGATCAATAGAATTCTATCAAAGTGATAGTATGAACCTACTGAGAATAGGTCATAAAAGACATTGCCTCTTCTGCTTCAGTCCCTTTGGTAACTTGCTTTTGAGGAAGTCAGTCACTATTTAATGAGGACACTATGTAGCCCTGGGAGATACTCACATGGAGTGGAACTGAGGCCTCCTACCAACAGCTGACACCACCTTGCCACTTGGAAGCAGATCCTATAACCCCAGTCAAGCTTCCAGATGACTATTGCTCTAGTTAACATCATTTATTTATTTATATTTTGGCTGCACTGTGTCTTAGTTGCGGCATGAAGACGTCTTAGTTGCGGCATGAAGACTTCTCAGTTGCGGCACGTGTGCGGGATCTACTTCCCCTACCAGGGATTGGGCCCGGACCCCCTGCATTGGGAGTGTGGAGTCTTACCCACTGGACCACCAGGGAAGTCCCTAGTTGACATCTTTATTGCAACCTCGTGAAATATCCTGAACATCCCAGCCAAGTTGCTCCTGAATTTCTGACTCACAAACACTCCAAGATATAGTAGTTTATTGTTGTTGTAAGCCACTAAATTTGGGGGTTAGTTTGTTATATAGCAATAGATAATTAATATAATCTCCATTTTCAAGAATAATGACAACGGCCCTCAGTTGATAGACAGCAAGAAAACGACCTCAGTCTGACAACCATAAGGAACTGAATGAACACTGCCAACATTCAGTAAGCTTCAGATAAGATAGTATCCCCCTTTGAAACCTTGATTGTATCTTACTTCGACACTGTGAGGTACTGAGCAGAGGACTCAGCTAACTGGTACCCAGACTCCTTGCACATGGAAACTGAGATAATAAATTTGTGTTTTTTTAAAAAAAAAAAAGAATAATGGTAATCAGGGAAAAGTTAGCCATAATGTGACCTGTAACAATATAACAAAATCTCCTTCTCCAGCTTTATCCCATAAGATGTATTAAACAACAGTACATTTATTTTATAAGTAAATTTGGCAGGAAATATCCTATTTAGTCCCCAAAGCTATTCCTAGAGGGCATTGCTAGTTTGGGGGATGAACATGTTAGCAGGCATTATGGGAAACGTTACAGGAAAGAGGTCTGACAAGCGTGGGAAGTGCTAGGTGAAGCGAAGTTGAACAACGTGTCTGTTTGTTACAGGACTTCTTAGAGCCTCATGATACTGACATGCACTGTGACTCTTCAAGGGAAAGTTAATAATATGAAACATGTTCTACAATTAATTAACCAAGAAACCCTTCTTTCGGGATCATGTAATGAGACTAGGATCTGTGGAATATACTTGGGACACTGGCCAAAGAGAAATGACCTATGGGATCTTCCCAAGCTGAACACCCCATTGTCAATTTTGTCATTCAGAACTTTCAGAGATAATTATGTCTGCTTCAAGCACATAGAATAAATAGAAGTTTAAAATTCTTCTTGTAATAATCTATAATGGAAAAGAATCTGAAAAAGAAAAAAATATATATATAAAACTGAATCACTTTGCTGTACAGGTGAAACTGACAGAACATTGTAAATTAACTGTACTTCAATTAAAAAAAAGTTTAAAATTTTATCAAACTGCAAAAAAATGGCAGTAGAAAAATGAAATCATAAAACCCTGCAAAGAAAACAGGAGATATTATGAACAATCTAGGAGTGACGGAGATCTTCCTAGCCAATACTGGAAATGCAGAAGCTGTAAGGAAAAGATAGACATATTTTTTTTTAATTTATTTTTTTATTTTATTATTTATTTTTGGCCACATTAGATCTTCGTTGCTGCGTGTGGGCTTTGTCTAGTTGCGGAGAGCGGGGGCTACTCCTCATTTTGGTGCACAGGCTTCTCATTGCGGTGGCTTCTCTTGTTGTGGAGCATGGGCTCTAGGTGCCCGGGCTTCAGTAGGTGTGGCACAGGGGCTCAGTAGTTGTGCCACATGGGCTCAGTAGTTGTGGCTCATGGGCTCTAGAGTGCAGGCTCAGTAGTTGTGGTGCACGGGCTTAGTTGCTTCGTGGCATGTGGGATCTTCCCGGACCAGGGCTCGAACCCATGTCCTCTGCATTGGCAGGCAGATTCTTAACCATTGTGCCACCAGGGAAGCCCAGACATATTTTATCATGTAAAAATTAAACTTTAAAAAAAAATAAATTTATTTATTGTATTTATTTATGTTTTTTGGCTGCATTGAGTCTTCATTGCTGTGCATGGGCTTTTCTCTAGTTGTGGTGAGCAGGGGCCACTCTTCGTTGTGGTGTGCGGGCTTCTCAGTGTGGTGGCTTCTCTTGTTGCGGAGCACAGGCTATAGGCATGCGGGATTCAGTAGTTGTGGCAATGGTCTCAGTAGTTGTGTCTTGCAGGCTCTAGAGCACAGGCTCATTAGTTGTGGCACAAGGGCTTAGCTGCTCCGTGGCATATGGGATCTTCCCGGACCAGGACTCGAAAATGTGTCCCCTGCATTGGCAGGTGGATTCTTAACCACTGCACCACCAAGGAAGCCCTTAAGCTCTTTTGTATGCTTAAAAAATTGTAAACAGATTAATTGATGAGAAATAGGTTAGAAAAATACATATTTTCAATTTTGGGCTTATGCATAGGGAATTAATATTTATAATATAAATATCTCACTGATAAGAAAAGAAAAGAATAATCCACTTAAAATGAGCAAAAGACAGGAAGAGATAATTCACAGAGGTGCAAATCTTAATGACCTACAGCCATTTGAAAAGATGTTCAAACTGACATGTTAGAGAAATGTAAATTAAAGTTCAATGAAATACTACTTTAGACCCATTGGACCAGTAAATAGTAAAAAGATCAATAGCACCTATTACTGGAGGGGTTTTGAGGAAAAAGTAACCCTCATATATTGCTGTCATAAACGTAAATTTTTAAAGTTCTTTTTGGAAAGCCGCCTGGCAGCATCTTCTATGATTAAAAATATGCAACCATCGATCCAACTCCTGCAAAATCTATTCTATACAAATAAAAGCACTCATATATAAAGACAAATGTATAATAATGGGTATGTTCATTTGCTCGGACTGCTATAACGAAATACCACAGACTGGGTGACCTAAACAACAGAAATGTATTTTCGCACAGTTCTGGAGGGTGGAAGTGCCAAGATCAAGGTGCTGGCAGGTTTGGTTTCTCCTGAAGCCTCTCTTTGTTTGGCTTGTATTTGACTACCTTCTAGCTGTGTCCTCACATGGCCTTTCTTATGCACTGCACCCCTGCTGTCACTTCCTCTACTTGTAAGGACACCAGTCCATTGGATTAGGGCCCCACCCCTATGACCTCACTTAACCTGAATTACCTCTTTAAAGATCCCATCTACAAATAAAGTCACATTGGGGTTAGGACTTCAACATATGAGTTTTGGGATGGGACACAATTCAGTCCATAACAAGATGTTTACAATGAATTTGTTCATGGTGATAAAATACTAAAAATAAAAAGAATGTTTATCAAGCATAAGAAGTAATATTAAAAGTCTTTTTGTAGCTGCTAATGTGTTTTGTCCCCCCATCCCAACTCTTCCCTCTACATCAGAATGGCCACTATCTTGATTTTTTTCATTTTTTCCTACTTATCTTTATAGTTATTTTTTAAAATTGATTTTTATTGGAGTATAGTTGATTTGTGGTGTCGTGCTAGTTTCTGCTGTACAGCAATGTGAATCAGTTATAAATATACATATATCAACTCTTTTTTAGATTCTTTTCCCATACAGGTCATTACAAGGTATTGAGTAGAGTTCCCTGTGCTATACAGTAGGTTCTTATTAATTATCTATTTTATATCTAATAGTGTGTATATGTCAATCCCAATCTCCCAATTTATCCCTCCTGCTCACCCGCTTCCCACTTGGTAACCATAAGTTTGTTTTCTACATCTGCGACTCTATTTCTGTTTTGTAAATAGGTTCATTTGTACCTTTTTTTTAACTTCTATTTTTAAATTATATTTATTTATTTATTTAGCTGTGTCGGGTCTTAGCTGTGACACACAGGATCTTTGTTGCGGCCTGCGGGATCTTTCCTTGCAGTGTGCGGGCTTCTCTAGTTGTGGTGTATGGGCTTCTCTTTAGTTGTGGCGTGCGGGCTCCAGAGCACACGGGCTCAGTAGCTGCAGCGTGCAGGCTTAGTTCTCCTGTGGCCTGTGGGATCTTAGTTCCCCGGCCAGGGATCAAGCCTGCATCCCCTGCATTGGAAGGTGGATTCTTAACCACGTGACCACCAGGGAAGTCCCTGTATCATTTTTTTTAGATTCCACTTATAAGCAATAACATATGATTTTAGTCCTTTTCTGTCTGACTTACTTTGCTCAGTATGACAATCTCTAGGGCCATCCATGTCATGTAGTTGTTTTATAAATAAAAATAACTAAAAAATATATATGTATATGAATGTATATTTGACTCGTGAAAAACTCAGGTTTGAACTTCCAGGATCCACTTACACAGATAAGGAAGGCTGACTAAGTTATATGCTGATTAACCCCTTCCTTGTTCAAGAGTCAGCTGTAGGTATAGATATTTGTGTATGTATAAATATGTGTGTATATATAAAATCTAAACAGTATTTTGGAAAATATTATTAGATTTGTCCTAGGTACTTTATAGTTTTCAAAAATATAGTTAATGATATATTCTTAAAATATTATAATGATATCATTTAAAGGTCTTTATATTATGTTAATTGCTGGTATGTAGCAACTGAATTGGCTTTTGAATATTGATCATAAAGCTGATAAATTTCCTAAATTATTAATTCAAATAAATTGCTTGTAGTTTTTTTTTTTTGGGGGGGGGTTCTATATAAGTAAGCATATTACCTGCATGTAATTTGTTTTGTTTTTTACTTTCCAATTCTTCAAAAAAAAAAAAAAGTTTTCTTTTTTTACTTTTTCTTTTTCTTTGCCCATGCATGCCATGCAGCTTGCAGGATCTTAGTTCCCCAACCAGGGATTGAACCCGGGACCAGCAGTGAAAGCACTGGGTCCTAACCACTGGACCACCAGGGAATTCCCCTTTTTCTTTTTTTAATGTACAGTCTATCACCCCCAGCATAATATTGAGTAGAAATGGTGATGATGGGCATTCTTGCCTTATTTCTGATTCTAAAGAAAAAATTATTTTAATATTCCACTATTTGTAGTAGTGGGCCCCTAAGATGGCCCTCAAAGGTCATTACCACTTAATATTCACACCCTGAGTAGTTTCCTCCCTCAGTGAATCAGGGCTGGTTTCTATGGTGGTAGAAGTGATGATGTGTGACTTTGACGCTAGATGATAAAGGGCATTGTGGCTTCCACCTAAGTACATTGGATTGTTTGCTTTGGGGTAAGTCAGCCATCATGTTGTATGAACTCAAGCAGACCTGTGCAGGGGTCCACAAGGAGAGGAATGAAGGCTTCCTGCTAACAGCCTGCACCAACTTGCCGACAATATGAGTGAGACACCTTAAAGTTCATCCTCTAGCCCCAGTCAGGCCTTTGGATGACTGCCACCTCATTAGAGTTTCTGAGCCAGGACCATCCAACCAAGATGCTCTTGAATTTCTATCCCACAGAAAGTATGAGATAATAAATGTCTGTTGCTAAAACTAAATCACTAAGTTTTGGGGTAATCATTTATATAGCAATAGATCTTTAATGCACTATTTAAATATATTATTTCTCTATAAGTACTACTTTTGCTGCATGCCAAAAATTTTGGCCTGTAATAGTTTGGTTTCAAGTGTATTCTTTTTTCTTTAATTTATTTTTTATTGAAGTATAGTCAATTTACAATATTGTGAAGTATTTTCTAATTTCCATGATGATTTCTTTTTGACCATTGGTCATTTGGAAATATGTATTTTAAATTTCCAGATATATTTTTTGTTTTGTTTTTATTTATCTTTTTGGGGTTTTTCTTAAATGTTTTATTCTGGTAAAATGTACATACCATGAAATTTGCCATTTGAAGCATTTTTAAATGTACAATTCAGTGGCATTAATTATATTCACAATGTTGTAAAACCATCATCACTATCTATTTCCAAAACTTTTTCATCACCCCAAACAGAAGCTCTATAACCAATAAGCAATAACTCCATGTCTTCCCCACCCCTCAGCCCCACCCCTGGTAACCTCTATTCTATTTTCTGTCTCTATGAATTTTCCTTTTCTAGATATTTCATTTAAGTCGATTTTTTGTTATTAATCTGTAGCTTAGTTATATTGTGATAAGAAAATGTGATTTGTATGATATGATTTCTCTGAAATGTTTTGAGACTTGCTTTATTACTTAATATAAGTCAATTTTTATAAATATTTTTATGTTCCTGGAATGATAGGTACAGTGTTCTATTTAAGTCCATTAGATCAAGCTTGCTAATTATGTTACTTAAGTTGTTTGAATAAGTGTAGGGATATAAGAAGTTAATAAATGTGTTATTATAGTAAGATATTTTAACATACTCCTCACAATCATTAATATGTAAATATTCAATTAAATTTATCAAAACTAATCAAACAGACTTGAAAAGGAATCCAATAAAATGTACAGAAAGAAAAAATGTAATAACCGACATTAGAAATCCATTGTATGGGTTAAATCACAGATTAAAAATGAAAGAAAGATTTAGTGAGTTAGAAGTTGTGCATGAAGAAGTTACGCAGAATACAACACAGAAACCAAGAGAGAGAAAATATAAAACAGAAGTTTAAAGACAACGAGTGGACAGTAAGAAGATCCAATGTCCATCTAATCAGAGTTCCATCCAGAAGGAGATAACAGAGGCTGAAGGAGAGATGTTCTTCAAAAAGGTCATTGTAAGAATATTCCAGAACTGATAAATAATATCAACTCATAATCAGGAATCCAAATGAATACAGAGTAAATAAATAGAAAATCATAATAGTGAAACTTTAAAACATCAAAAACAAAGAGAAGACTTAAGAAGCAATGAGAGTCCACTGAGATGTATGCTTAAAGATGGTTATATTGGTAAATTTTATGTTATGTATATTTTATCACAAAAAAGTTCTGAGAAACTTACAAAGATCAGCAGCTCTAAATTAAAACCTTCAGCAATCTCTGTAACTCGTGGCATGGTGAACTTCAATACTGTGATCTCAGCCAGGCAGCAGGCCCCATATATTAATCCTTCCATTTACCCTGCTGTTGGTTTTCTGGCAGTTCAAGGGTTCTTAAATTTCTCTAGTGAAATTAAACAAGGGAAAATATCGAGGATTTTTAGAATCTCTTGTTATTTGCCCAGACTTATTGTTATTACTATTTACTTTTTCTTGGTTGTACTTTTCATTCCCTCTTTAATTTATTTCAACATATTAAACATAATAAAATTATAGTTTATAGCTGATAATAGCAGTATCTGTGATTTTTTTTTTTTTTGCGGTACGTGGGCCTCTCACTGTTGTGGCCTCTCCTGTTGCGGAGCACAGGCTCCGGACGCACAGGCTCAGCGGCCATGGCTCACAGGCCTAGCCCCTCCGTGGCATGTGGGATCTTCCCGGACTGGGGCACGAACCCGTGTCCCCTGCATCGGCAGGCGGACTCTCAGCCACTGTGCCACCAGGGAAGCCCATATCTGTGATCTTTATGGGTATAATTCTCTAGTTGGTTGCTTCTGCTTGTAGGCATTTGTTTCTTTGTGTAGTTAGAGACTTTTTTAAAAAATTGTGAGTCATGCTGAAACTTTGTGGGAAAATGTTTGAGGCTTGGATTTAATGATATTCTTCAAGAGGAAGTTTGGGTTTGCTTCTCCCAGATGTCTGTCTGTCCTACCAATCCAGAAATACTTTAAATTTTCATCTTGGAGTGTTTTGGGTCACACAGCTAAAGTGAGTATGTCCCTAGGTAAATATATATGAGTGGAGGTATGGGATAGAGAATTCTTGGGATAGAGAATTCTCAGGAGAGAGAGTTTTTTGTTTGTTTATTTTTTACTTTACGCTGATCCAAGTTAAGATAGACCTGCATCCCCACCACTCCCCGTTTTTGGTTTTTGTTTTTAGTTTACCCACTGCCCACGAGGATATTAGTGGTTAGGGAATTGGAGAGGCTCAGCCTTATCCTCTGATTTTACTTTCTGCTCTCCTTAGACTCAGGCTTCCTTACCTCCATAACCCATGAAAACACAGATGCTGGATCACTAGGAATCTGTATATGCCACTGGGGCAAATACGATTCTCACAATTGCTTACTTCTATTTTCTCTTAGGGATTCCTCACATCCAGTCAAGGTCAGTCATGCATTAAAAAAGATTTCTTTACATTTTATCTAGTTTTTGTTTGTTTATTTTTGTTTTGTTTTAAAGTTCTGCTCTATTGGGTTTTCTGTGAATGGTATGTCTTTTTCATAAACAAATATCTTTTTAACAACTTATTTTTCCTTTAGGCATAGAATGCTAAAAACCATAAGGAAGGGACTTTCCTGGCCGTTCAGTGGTTAAGACTTCGCCTTCTAATGCAGAGGGTGCGGGTTTGATCCGTGGTCGGGGAGCTAAGATCCCACCACATGACTCGTGGCCAAAAACCAAAATGTAAAACAGAAGCAATGTTGTAACAAATTCAATAAAGACTTTAAAAATGGTCCACCTCAAAACAAAAAAACAAAACAAAACCATAAGGAAAGCTAATTTATTGGGAGGCTTATGTTTGCAGTTCATCTGACACATTGAGGAAAGAACTCAGCATTTCGGGAACATGCTCCACCGCAATCTGGAAGAATACAATGAGTAACTTGTTGCAGCCTACTTTTGTTAGTTTGTTTATTTTTGTTTGTTTGTTTGTTTGCGGTACGCGGGCCTCTCACTGTCGTGGCCTCTCCCGTTGCGGAGCACAGGCTCCGGACGCGCAGGCTCAGCGACCATGGCTCACAGGCTCAGCGACCATGGCTCACGGGCCCAGCCGCTCCGCGGCATGTGGGATCTTCCCGGACCGGGGCACGAACCCGCGTCCCCTGCATCGGCAGGCGGACTCTTAACCACTGCGCCACCAGGGAAGCCCGTGTTGCAGCCTACTTTAAATTGCTTCCTGTTAGAGCCTGGCACACTAGGGCCTCAGCGCTGTCCAGGTGGTCGCTCTGCACACCTCTAGTGACTCACCTGTACTTTTACCACTCACTATGGATCAGACAAGTAGCTTGGTGGCCAGAAGCCACAGAGACATGTCCTGACACCTGCTAGTGGCTGAGGGAGCCTCCACCTGGAAAAGGTGGGAACCTCATTTATGTTGCCCAGTTTGAAAGTTCAACAAACATTCATTGTTTCATACTTTGTGTCAGATTTGGGGCATAATTGCATGGATACAAAGATGAAACAGTGAAGGTTACTGTTTTGAAGAACTCATAATCTCAGGGCATGCCCTTTAGCAGGGAAAGAGAAAGACACACACTCAGGTACTTTAAATACATTGTGGTAGGTGTTATGATGTGTGTGAGATAATGGAACATATGTATTGGTCTCTGCACCCAGTTGCTGGCACAGAGCTGCTAAAACCCTTGTAATTTCCTAAGTGGTAAGAGCATCTTTCTTTCTAATGGGGTGACTCTGAGTGGGCTCCTGGATGGGGGCTGGTCACCAGAAGGACTAAGCCATGATTAGAAGCTTGGAATTTTCAGCCCTACCTCCCCACCCCCACTTCTCTAGTAAGGGTAGAGGGATTGGAAATGGAGTTGATAATTGATCATGCCTACATAAGTAAGCCTCTTTAAAATGCCAATAGCACGGTGTTCTGAGAGCTTTCAGGTTGGTGAATACATCCATGTACTGGGAGAGTATGCACCCTAACTCCATGGAGGCAGAAGCTCCTGATGTTGGGACCCTCCCAGACCTCATCTTATATGTCCTCACCTGCCTGTTCATCTGTATCCTTTATCATATTTTTTAACAAACTGGTAAATATAAGTGTTTCCCTGAGTTCTGTGATCCACTCTAGCAAATTAATCAAACCCTAGTAGGGGAACGTGGGAACCTCCAATTTGTAACCAAGTGGATAGAAGTTGTGGGTAAAAATGTAAAATGGATGGCTAGTGGGAAGCTGCTGCATAGCACAGGGAGATCAGCTTGAAGCTTTGTGACCACCTAGAGGGGTGGGATAGGGAGGGTGGCAGGGAGACGCAAGAGGGAGGGGATACGGGGATATATGTATACATATAGCTGATTCACTTTGTTGTACAGCAGAAACTAACACAACAATGTAAAGCAATTATCCGATAAATATATATTAAAAAAAAAGAAGTTGTGGGTAACCTGGGGACCCACTACTTGGGACTGGCTGACATCTGAAGTGGGGATAGTCTCGTGGGACTAAGCCCTTCACCTGTGAGATCTGACACTCTCTTCAGGGTGATAGTGTCAGAACTGAGTTAAATTGTAGGACACCCAGCTGGTGTCACAGAAAATTGCTTGGTGGTCACACATTTGATGACCAGAAGTGTCAGGAGAGAAGTGTTCTGTATGAGCAGAAGAGGAGACACACAGGGGGAAAGACTGGAATTTTCTACATACACTGTGGCAAGCTCAGAGTTCCAAGAAAATATTTCTTTACCCCGCATCTCCACACAAGGAGCTCTCTGCAGCTCCCAGGTTAACTTCTTTTAGTTACAGCTATAAGAAGAGACAGAGTAGGGTCTCTCTTCCCCTATGGCCAATTTTTAGGAAAAGGAAACGAACTGGCCCAGCCTGAGTCAAATGTCCTCCTTCTGTGGTCCAGTCACTGAGACCAATGCTGGGCATGGATTACATATATGACCGCCAAAGTCTGGAGGGATGGTGTGGGGAGGAGCTGGGTGTGGTGAGCTGGAAAGATACTTGGCCCTTGTCTTCCTGTAGCACCCAAACCCGAATCAGTCCTACCACCCTACTATGTTCCTTGCCAGAGCAGCTAATAGCTGTAGGAGGGGGGAAAAAAGCCACACAAACAGTTCTAGAAATTTCAAATGCAAAATCTAAATGGGAAAAGATACTTTTTTTTTTTTTTTTGCTGTGAGGCTTGTGGGATCTTAGTTGCCTGTTCAGGGATCAAACCCAGGCCCCTGAAGAGGAAGCACAGAGTCCTAACCACTGTACCGCAAGGGAATTCCCAGGGAAAAGATATTCTAGGTCTCATGATGTTGGTTGGGTGAGGAGGGAGGGTGCTAGGTGTGGTGCTTTACAAAGAAGCCTGGTTCACTGACCCCAGAGGGCCATGATCTTTATACACAATGGAATGCTACTCAGCCATAAGAAATAATGAAGTAATGCCATTTGCAGCAACATGACCTACAGATTATCAACTAAGTGTGGCAAGTCAGAAAGAGAAAGACAGGACTTCCCTGGTGGCGCAGTGGTTAAGAATCCGCCTGCCAATGCAGGGGACACGGGTTCGAGCCCTGGTCTGGGAAGATCCCACATGCTGCAGAGCAACTAAGCCCATGCACCACAACTACTGAGCCTGTGCTCTAGAGCCCGCGAGCCACAACTACTGAGGCCGCGTGCCACAACTACTGAAGCCCGCGTGCCTAGAGCCCGTGCTCTGCAACAAGAGAAGCCATTGCAATGAGAATCCCGTTCACCTCAACAAAGAGTAGCTCCTGCTCGCTGCAACTAGAGAAAGCCTGCGCACAGCAACAAAGACCCAACACAGCCAAAAATAAAAATAAATAAATAAGTTTGTAAAAAAAGAAAGAAAAAGACAAATACCATATGATATCACTTATATGTGGAATCTAAAATATGACACAAATGAACTTATTTACAAAACAGAAACAGACCCACAGACAAAGAGAACAGACTTGCAGTTGTCAAGGGAGAGGGTGGTGGGGGAGGAATGGGATTGGGAGTTTGGGATTAGCAGATGCAAAGTATTTTATATAGGATGGATAAACAACAAGGTCCTACTGTATAGCACAGGGAACTATATTCAATATCCTGTGATAAACCATAATGGAAAAGAATATGAAAAAGTATAGATGTATAACCGAATCAGTTTGCTGTACAACAGAAATTAACACAGCATTGTAAGTCAACTATACTTCAATAAAATAAATTTTTAAAAGGGGGGGTACGACCCTGGCGCTCACCACAGTCCAAGGTTAGGCTCTGAATTTTTCAAGCTTGGATACATGACCTTGTCAATATTTCAGAACTGAAGTGATTTGTAGGTACTGATCCACATGAATGAGATCGTAAGCAACCAGTGTACAAACCCTGAATGAGAATTTATTAATTTACAAAATGTATTTAAGGGTATATCAGCCCTCCCCAGATCTGTTTTTCAAATACTTTTTGGAACCCCAACTCAATGCCGAACCCTGTGCTGGCTGCTGGGGACACAGAGATACATTAGATACAGGCTTTGCTCTCTGAGAGCTCCCTAACTTACGTGTGGGTTGGGTGTGGGCAGACACCTTTGCTCTCTGAAATCACACAGGTTGGGAAGCCAAATCACAATCAGGAAGCAGCTTGTTGAGGGTGAAGGAAGAACAAGGGGGGTTGGTTGGAGGGTTGGACTGTTCAGTGAGTGATGTCTTTGGCAGCCTGGGTCCTGCTTTACTTGGTGGGGAGAACTGGGTACTGGAGTTGACCAGGCACAGCCACTGTCCCTGTGCAGTTCTGCGACCCAGCGCTGCCACTGTTGGCCTCAGACGCTCTTTGCACTTTTATGGCTTCCCTCGGTCCTTTTGAGCAGGACCTTCTTTCTATAGACAGTTCCCATCTTATGGGAAAACTCCCTCCAGTCCTGGGAGCCTATGGTGTTGGTGGCATTCCCCATGAGTCTTGTCCATTTCGCAATGATCTTAATGTCCTATCACTCAGGGCAGTATCTGCTTTCCCTGGTTTTTCACTCCCTGAGGGCCCCTCACTCTTGCCTCTTTGTTAATCTGTGTCATTCTGATTGGGTTCTCACCACCCCCTCTGTGAGCCTCTACATTACTTTTGTCATGTTTCCCTCGTCCTAACCATTTTTTCAAACATTTGACAATTTCCTTCAATCTTTGATTGAACTTCTTTCCCTCTAACTCCGAACGGGTGACCTTGCCACCTACTTTAGTTAGAAAATAGGGATGGGGTGCAACTCCCTTAAGCTCCTGACAAAAGGCTCTAGTGCTTTGGGGCATCTCCAAGTGCCACCCCTCCCCCTTTCAGCCTACTTGCTCTGTTCCTTCCAGTTCTCATCTGCTTTTATGGCCTTCCTGCTCAATCCCTATAGTGGACAGGATGCCTGGTACTATAGACTGAATTGTGTTTCCTCTCCCTCCACTTCATGTGTTGAAGCCCTAAGCCCCCCCCCCCCCCCCCCCCGCCGTGTGATGGTGTTTGACATGGAGCCTCTGGGGGGTAATTAGGTTATGAGAGTGGAACCCTCATGATGGGATTAGAGCCCTTCTAGGAGAGACAACAGAGAGCTTGCTTCCTCTCTCTGCTTTCCACCATGTGAGGATATGGCGAGAAGGTGGCCATCTGCAAACCAGGAAGCGGGCTCTCACCAGACACTGATCTGCCAGCACTTTGGTCTTGGTCTTCCCAGCATCCAGAACTGTGAAAAATGAATGTTTTTTGTTTAAGCCACCCAGTCTATAGTATTTTGTTATAGCAGCTCGAACTGACTCAAACCCTTGGTTCTCACTACTGGCCTTTCCTCTTTCTTTCCCCTGCTCCATGCTCTGCATGTCCCTTGGTGTTTCCCAGAGTTCCGTCCTAGATTTCCTTTTCTCCTTTCTCTGGTTTCTCTCCCTGAGTGATCTCACCCAATCCCAGGGCTTCAGTTGCTATTTCTGTGCAACTCCTAAATATCTTTTTTCCAGCTGTTTGCTTCCCCTCTGTGAGATACTAGAAAATACATATATTGGTCTCTGTCCCCGGTTCCTGGCACAGAACTCCTAAAACTCTTGTAATTTCCTAAGTGATAAGAGCGCTGCAAGCATCTTTTTGTTGTAATATTTGGTCTTTGACTCTGTCCCTGACACAGGGCTCTTAAAACCCTTGTAAACTCCTAAGTCCAGATAAGAGCACAAGGAGCATCTTTTGTTGTAACAAGGCCACTCTGTGTGGGCTCCTGCATGGGGCTGGTCACTAGGAAAACAAAGCCAGTATTAGAACATTGGAATTTTCAACCCGACTCCCTCCACTCCTTTAGAGAGGATAGAGGGGCTGGAAATGGAGTTAATCATCGATCATGCCTACCTGAGGAAGCCTCCATAAAATCCCAATATCAGGGGGTCCGGGGATCTTCCAGGTTGGTAAACACATCCACCTAGCGGCAGGGTGGTACTTCCCAACTCCACGGGGACAGAAACTCCTGTGCTTGGGACCCTCCCAGACCTCGCCCTATATATCTCAGGAAGGGAACACGAGAACCTCTGATTTGTAGCTAAATTGGACAGAAGTTGTGGGTGAGCTGGGGACCTACTTCTTGCAATTGGCTTCTGAAGTGGAGGGCAGTCTGAGCCCTTCATCTGTGGGATCTGACACTCTCTTCAGGTAGGTCATGTCAGAACTGAGATAAATTGTAGGACACCCAGCTGCTGTCGCAGAATTGTTTGGTGTGGGGAAAACCCACACATCTGGTGTCAGAAGTGTTGTGTGGTAGTCGTATGTGAGTAACGGAGAAACGCAGGAGGGAAGACTGTTTTTTTTCTCCTTAGTTGCCCTTCCACCATCCATTCTCTCTACCCGGCTCTGCCTTGCTCTGTGTCTTGGGACGCTGACCCCTGTGGATGGCATCAATAAGCCCTCTTGCCCTCCGGCTTCTTGTCGAGTTGAGCCAGTGAGAAGAATTAGGAAATAGGAATGCGGGGAAAAGAAAGAAGCCCTCCTGCTGAGCTCTTTCCCCAGAGAGCTAAGAACGCCGGGCAGGAGACCCAGGAGGGTAGGACTTGGAAGAGGATTGGAGTTCAGGGCCTCGGCCAACGAGAAAGAGCTAAGGGGCGGTCACAGGCTCTCTGGCTCAGACCCAGGCAGGCGGAGCGAGAGGACTCATTCATCCAGGGCCAGCCCAGGGCTGAGACTGCCGAGCTGGCTAGACCGGCCCAGGCCGTCTCAGGGCTGGGAGGGGATTTCCTCGGGCTCCCTCCCCCGGGGGCTGGGCCGGAGGGAACCTGTGCGGAGGATTTTAATTTGGGGAGGGACCTAGGAGTGCCTGGCAGGGCGGGAACTTCAGGGCAGCTGAGGCAGTCCCTTGTCCTGGAACACGGGGGGAGCAGTCTGTCCTGCCTGGAACGGCCCTTGGCCTCCCCGAGGTAAGCTGCGAGAGCTGGTAGCTGGTGGACCGGGTCCCTCTGTCTGGCGGGTGGGGGGAGAGCCCGAGGCCCAGAGCCAAACGTGGGGTGCTCCCTTGGCAGCCTCCTTCCGCAGTAGCCTTCATGAGTGGCCGCTTGGGATCCTGCTACTTTCATTTTAAAAGTTGGCAGCACGGGGCTTCCCTGGTGGTGCAGTGGTTGAGAGTCCGCCTGCCGATGCAGCGGACACGGGTTCGTGCCCCGGTCCGGGAGGATCCCACATGCCGCGGAGCGGCTGGGCCCGTGAGCCATGGCCGCTGAGCCTGCGCTTCCGGAGCCTGTGCTCCGCAACGGGAGAGGCCACAGCAGTGAGAGGCCCGCGTACCGCAAAAAAAAAAAAAAAAAAAAAAAAAGTTGGCAGCACGTTGGGCCAGCAGTCAGGGGGCTGGCTCTGACTCATCCCCGTCCCTCATGGCCGGAGGACCAGGTAATGCCATTGCCCCTCCCAGCGCTGGTCAATCACTGGCCTTCTTTCTCTTCCTTCATCCCATTCTCCTCAGTGATTTGCCTCCCAGTTTTTTCCTCCCTCCAGCTGAGCCAGATCCTAGTCCTGTGCTGCCCGACCTCTGCCCCAGAGACCACAGCCAGGGGAGACATCTCTGGCTTCTTCCTGCACAGCAAGTCTCCAAGGTTATTTGTTTCCTCCTTTCTGGTACAGGTGTCTGAGCGATTCTGTTCACTCCTTCATCTGTTACTATTCATTTGTTTATTCATCGTTCTTTGAGCAAGTGGCTGGATTCTCTCTGGTGGGTGGGGCTGGGGTTGGGTAGGGGTGGGGTTAGTTTGGGGTGGGACACACAATTTCCGCTCTTCCTGGGAATAAGAAAACTGAAATTTATTTCACAAATGTGTAGTGATCATTTATAATCTGGTGGCCAGCGTGGCAGGGTGGAAACTCATTTTGGAGTCATAGACACACTTGGATTTATATCCCACCTCTTCCTGAGCCTCAGTTTCCGTATCTCTAAATAGTATTGTTATGAAGATGACATGAGACAGACATGTCAAGCACCAAGCCGAGTGCCAGGCACACAGTGGGGCCTCAAGAAACATCTCTACTCTTTCCTTCTTCTTTGGCCCCCTGCCTGCCATGCCCCTCCCTAACTGCCACCTTCTCTATCTTGTAAAGATGTGTCGACACCCATGGCCTTGAAGGCACTTGGGCAGACCTGGAAACACTGAGCTGGGAGTGAAGGAGGTGGTGAAGGGAGGGGCTGAATAGGGAAAGCACCTCCTGCGGGTTTGAGGTAAGAACACCGACCAGGGCTGGAACCTCTAGTTGGAAGGAAAGGAAGGCTCTCCTGTTGTGTTTCTGAATTTGCATACTCACACCGAGCCAAAGATAGGAACTACCAGTTCCTAAAACCAACTCTGCCTGGCCTCAAGTAACAGGCTTTTAAATGCGTAATCTTGTTGAATCATAACCCTGTTACATTATTAACAGCCCCATTTTACAGAGGAGGAAATGGAGATATAAACAGACAAAGGGATTTGCCTAAGGTCACATGGCTAATAAGTAGTGCAACCAGAATTCAAATCTGGCAGACTCTAGACTCCATGGGCTTTGTTTAACTCCTTGCTGTCCTTCAAGCTTCTGTGTACCAGAAAGAACAAAAGGGCATCAGCATTCCCCCAACTTCCTAGACACTGGCTCTCACTTCCTCTACATCTGCTCTGGGCTGCTTCATCCAAGTGGGAAAGAGCACACTCCTTCCCTGATTCGTTTATTAATTCACTCATTCATATTTCATTCATTTAGTCAAGTGCTCTGTTAGTCCCAAGAGGGCAGGGGCCATGTTTGTGTTCACAGTTTATAACAAGCACCCTATGTGTCCCTGATAGAGAAATGGTCAATGAATCCTTTGTGAGTAAATGAATTCAACAAACGTTAATTGATGCATTCTGTGGGCTCCATAATAGGGATTCAAAGATGAAGAATCCCTATTAAGAATCTATCTTCAGGGCTTTCACAGCCTTGTGGAGGAGACAGTGATAATGCAAAGAAGACAACCGTAACTTAGACAGGAGCAGAGGTTGCTGAGGGGACCAAGAGGGGCATTTAATTTTACCATGTCTGCTTTGTTCGCTACTGCATCCAGTGCCTAGCACCATGGCATGCGCATGGTAGATGCTTAACAAGGCTTTGCGGAGGAGGTTTAGGACAGTCTTGGAGAGAGCGTTAGGACTTTGCCAGAACAAATTAGAGAGAGAAGATATTCTAGCAGAGGGAGATGCTCCTGAAAAGGCCTAGTGGAGGGTGGGAGCTGGAATTGCAAGGGGCTTAGTAAGGCTGAAACTAGTGGTTACCAGTGGGGAGAGGGGAGGGGGAGGGGGAGGGGGAGGGGGAAGGGCAAGATAGGGGTAGGAGATTGAGAGGTTCAGGCTACTCTGAAAATAAGCTGCAAGGATATATTGTATAGCACAGGGAACATAGCCAATATTTTATAATAACTTTAAATGGATATAATCTATAAAAATTTTGAATCACCATGTTGTACACCTGAAACTAACATAATATTGTAAGTCAGCTATACCTCAATAAAAAATTAATTAATTAAAGGCAACAAGAAAAAAAATGAAGGTGGATTCTCTCATAGACAGAAAATTATTCTGGTTTGACTCACTGGCTTGACAGTGAGGACTGGTTTTGACAATTGGATTGTATGGTAGACATTTTCCATAAACTGAACAGGCTAATTCTGTAGCTCCAAGGCTTGGATGAAGGTATATCTAAAGCGTGTCTCTAATAAAGACTATGCCAGAAAATTCTGTCTTGGAACCAATTTTAATTTGTGAGAAATAATTTTAGTTGTTGACTTAAAAATGTATGAGAGTAACATAGCTTGTCCAAAATTCTTATGGGGATTCATGAGCAAAAAACATGAAGACTGCACGTGTATGGCATAAATAACATCACCGAGCCAGGCACATCATGGTGGGGATCCTGATCAGGTGAGGTGAGTGGCTTGCCTGGAGGTAAGCGGGGGTGGGGGGGTGGGGGGCAGAAGCGGAGCGAGAACCAGGGTTTTCTGAGTGCGGTAATTGTAGTGCTCTTTCTATGACCCCAAACTTCCTCCTTCCTTCCTTCTTGCACTTACTTGATGGTTTATTCAGCAAACACTTAGTAAGCACCTTTAGATGGAGTAAAAAAAAGAAACATTTCCTACCTTCCTGGAGCTTACAGACAACAAATAAACCAGATATTTTTAGATAGTGGTAAGCACTAGAAGTGAGTTAGCAGGGGGATATGATAGCGAATGTGGGGTGGGCGGAGGTTGGCCTGCCACTTCAGAGAGGCCCGAAAAGGAGCTAGCCTTGAGGCAGGAGAGAGCTTGGTGTGTGCCTGAGACAGGAAGACGCCCCATGGCTGCAGCACAGAGATGTTGGGGGAGTGGTAGAAGGCTACAAAGAAGACAGGAGCTAGGTCACGCAGCATTTATCAGCCATAGTAAGGATCCTGTATTTATCTTGAAGACAATGGGAAACCGCTGAAGGATTTTTTTTTTTTTTTTCTCGGTACGCGAGCCTCTCACTGTTGCGGCCTCTCATGTTGCGGAGCACACGCTCCGGACGCGCAGGCTCAGCGGCCATGGCTCACGGGCCCAGCCGCTCCGTGGCATGTGGGATCTTCCCGGACTGGGGCACGAACCCGTGTCCCCTGTATCGGCAGGCGGAATCTCAACCACTGCGCCACCAGGGAAGCCCCCGCTGAAGGATTTTTAAGCAGAGAGTTGATGTACTCTGATTTATGGTTTGGTTTTGTTTTGGAAGGGGGGCAGGAGCAGAGATGGAGACTAACTGGGAGGCTCTTGCAGGTGAGACACCTGCAGTCTACTCTGCTGAGGGGTATGAAGATGAACAGTGTTAACGGGAAGGCAGAATGGTCTGGGATGTCATGTCGTCTTCTAGTTCTCCTGAGGAGTGCTGGTAGCTATTGCTGTATAACAAATCACCATGAAACGTAGTAGCTTCGAACAACAACCATTTGATTTTGTCATGATTCTGTGGGTCTGGAATTTGAGTTCAGCTGAGCAGTTCTGCTGCATGTGGTGTCAGCTGGGGTCATTCCCTTGGCGGCTGAGCTGGGCTGGAAGGTCCAAGAAGGCTTCACTCATAGGTCTGGCACCTTGGTGCTCTTCTATGTGGCCTCTCTCTCCATGTGAGTAGCTTGGGCTTCCTCAAGGCATGGTGGCCTCAGTGTAGGTTGACCTTCTTATATGGTGTCAGGCTTCAAAGAGGGAGTATTCTAAGAAGAACAAAAGTGGGACTGCAGATCTCTTTAGGCCTGGCCTTGGGAGGGACCCAGCACTACCTCTGCTGCGCATTATCAGTCAAAACCAGTCACAGGACTGGCCCAGATTCAAAGTGGGGAAACAAACCCACCTTTGAGTGGAGGAATGTCAGGTAATATGCTCCATCTCTAATCTGCCACACTGGGCTTCTGGAAACTGAATAACCACAACTACCCTGATGATGTTGACCCACTTTTAAGTCTAAACCACAGTTTAGTAGTCTCGCCCTCTTACCTGCGGTTTTGCTTTCCCCTGGTTTCACTTACCTGAGGTAACCTTGGTTTGAAAATATTAAATGGAAAATTCCAGAAATGAACAATTCAAAAGTTTTAAATTGTGCATTGTTCTGAATAGCTTGATGAAATCTCGAGCTGTCCTGCTCCATCTGGCCCAGGACGTGAATCATCTCTTTGTCCAGTGTCTCCTGCCTGTTCACCTAGTAGCAGTCTCGGTTATCAGTTGAGGTATCGCAGCGCTTATGCTGAAGTCACCCTTATTTACTTAATAATGGCCCCAAAGTGCAAGAGTAGTAATGCTGACAATTTGGATATGCCACAGAGAAGCCATAAAGTGCTTCCCTTAAGTGAAAAGGTGAAAGTTCTCGACTTAATAAGGAAAGAAAAATGGGGACTTCCTTGGCAGTCCAGTGGTTAGGACTCTGTGCTTCCATTGCAGGGGCACGAGTTTGCTCCCTGGTAGGGGAGCTAAGGTCCGACAAGCTGCGTGGAGTGGCCAAAAAAGTAAATAAGGAAAGAAAAAAAATCGTATGCTGAGGTTGCTAAGATCTATGGTAAAAATGAATCTTCTGTCTGTGAAATTGTGAAGAAGGAAAAAGAACTTCGTGCTAGTTTTGCTGTCTCACCTCAAACTGCAAAAGTTATGGCCACAGAGCATGATAAGGGCTTAATTAAGATGGAAAAGGCATTAAATTTGTACAATAAGGTATTTGGAGAGAGACTGCATTCACATAACTTTAATTACAGTATATTGTTTTAATTATTCTATTTTATTATTAGTTATTATTGTTAATGTCTAATATATAAATTAAACTTTATCATAGGTATGTACCTATAGGAAAAAAAACATTGTATGTCTAGGATTTGGTGCTATCCGCAGTTTCAGGCATCCACTGAGGGTCTTGGAATGTATCTCTGTGGATAAGGGGGGACTGCTGTATACTGTGTTGGAACAATTTACAGTCTTTATTCCCCACTGGATAGGGAGGGCCTGGGGAACAGGAAGTGGTTTTGTTTTTGTTTTTTTCTTTGTGTTTCCAGAGCCTAACATATACAAGGCATTCAGGGTATGTTGTCCAATGAAGTCACACATCACATAAGAATTCATTGGTTATCAAACCATAGTGTATATGAGCATCCCTTGGGAAGCTGTTAAAGAGACAGGCAGATTCCTGGGCAAGACCCCAGCCCAGAATCCAAATCTCTAGGGCAGGGGGTTTGAGTCTTGGCTTCACATTAAAAAATCCCAGTGCCCAGGCCCTAGCTCCAGAGGCCCTAATTCCACTAATCGGGGTGAGCTCAGATATCAACATTGTTTTACAGTCTCCTCAGACAATTCTGATGTGTATCCAGGGTTAAGAACTACTGCCCTAGGATTAGAACCAGCCATCTTCACCTGACTTCTCCAGATGATTCTGAGGTAGATGGTGACCAGCTGTCCTTGGTGTGCCCAGGACTATCCTGATTTTAGCACCCTAAGTCCCATATCCCAAGAAATCCCTAGTCCTGTGCAGATCAGCACAGTTGGTCATTATCAGTGAACCGTTGTAGATGAGGCAGTGAAAGCCTTTTTGAAAAATACCTGGAAATATCTAATGAAAGCAATGATTCTGCCTCCTTACTTAAGGCACTGAAATAGTATCATAATGTTATCAAACAGAGCCAACTCCTTGAATTAAGGAGGGTTGTTGCAGAGCACTGCGCTCTGGTGGGCGAGGTCATTAATCTAGTTAAATAGTGTGTCTGTCTTTGGGAATTCTTCCAGACTCTATTCCTTAGTGTACATGAGGCAGCTTTGAAAGCCTGACCACAATCAATAAGGATGATGTGTTGAGGATAGCATGAGATACAAGATGAAGTTTTTGTCTCTACACCAGTACGTGTTATTATTACTATTATTCATATTATAATAGAGTACACAAATATATGTAATATCTTAAATAGCTCTGTGGGGTGGCAGTGGGGTATAGTAGAGCAGATCAGGATCTAGCCTCAGAAGAATGGGATTTTGCTCTGGCTTTGCTATAACTAGGTGTGCAATCATGGGTTCCTCTTTTTGCTTTAGTCGTTCATCTGTAAAATGGGAATAAAAATGGTGTCTTCTTCACAAGGCAGCTGGGAGGTTTCATCAAAATAACATGAGTGGGGGCTATCCTGGTGGCGCAGTGGTTGGGCGTCCGCCTGCCGATGCAGGGGACGCGGGTTCGTGCCCCGGTCCGGAGGATCCCACATGCTGCGGAGTGGCTAGGCCTGTGAGCCATGGCCGCTGAGCCTGCGCGTCCGGAGCCTGTGCTTCGCAACGAGAGAGGCCACAACAGTGAGAGGCCCGCGTACAGAAAAAAACCAAAAACAAACAGACAAAAAAACATGAGTGGGACTTCCCTGGTGGTCCAGTGGTTAAGACTTCACTTTCCAACGCAGGAGGTACGGGTTCGATCCCTGGTCAGAGAGCTAGGATCCCACATGCCTCGTGGCCAAAAAACCAAAACATAAAACAGAAGCAATATTGTAACAAATTCGATAAAGACTTTAAAAATGGTCCACATCAAAAAGAAAAATCTTAAAAAACAAACAAACAAACAAGGGATGGGAATTCCCTGGCAGTCCAGTGGTTAGGACTCAGCACTTTCACTGCCGTAGGCCCAAGTTCCATCCCTGGTCGGGGAACTAAGATCCTGCAAGCTGCATGGTATGGCCGAAAATTAAAAAAACAAACAAAAAACAAACCAACCAACAAACAAATCCCCACAAGTGAAAGTGGTTCTGTGGGTTGGGAAGGGGAGGTATCGTGATTGTCTTTGAATGGGAGAGACACAAAGAAGTTATTCCACTGAGAGGTCTTGTACGTGACCAAGGTCCTGGTGCCCTGCCGCGCGCAGCCGCAGCCACAGCTGTGGGACTGCCTACCTTAGCTGCCCTCACAATTGAGGGCAAGTGTGCTTTGCTTCAGGAAGAAGGGAAACTTTTGGAAAAGGTGGTTTGTGAAGGCATTTTTTTTCTTTTTTTGTTTTAAAATCCTTTGCCTATTTGTTTCAAGTGTATCCTCAGAGATGTAGCAAAAAGAAAACAGCCACAACCACAAACCTATAAATTTGAAAAGCTGGTTCTTAATTTCTGGAGCTAAAAAAGCACTTTTTCAGGCTATAACCACAGAGCGATTGCTGCAGGCCTCTGGGATGGGGCATAATAATGGCTTGCAGTGTGATGAAGGAGGCTGTTAGTTTCTGTGGTCCCTAGGCCAAAGTGGCCTCTCCAATTTCCAGGTTGCCTAGCAACACCACCAAAAGTCTCCCCATTAGGCCCAGCTGGGCAGCAATTGGGTACACCCAGCCTAGTCTGTCGCCCAGCCTCCTGGGCACCCTGGCCACATCAAGGCTGGACTTGGCCTCTGCAAGGGCCTTCCTGGTACCGTTGAGTGGGTGGCCAGCTGTTTAAAAAAAACACAATTCAGATGTTTGAACCCTACTTGTTTGAATGCAGCTGGGAAACAGCACAAGTGAATGATCAAAAGCGTCTTCTGCCAAAGAGGAGTTGTCCTAAGATTGGTGCCCTTGGCAGCGCTCTCCTGGGTGAGGTGAAGAAGGGAAGGTGAGCCTAACTTAGTCCTCGGGTTCTCAGAGAATCAAATCCTTTTCCTTTCCTGGACGCCTGTCTCCATCTTGATTCCCTGTGGCAGGAATGGGAGTGGTGGGGATTCCCAGCCCTGCCTGCCAGTTCTTCTGTAGCTCCCATCTGGGAACTCTCAGGGTCTAGTCTGGGCCTGTTTGGGGAGATGGAAGAAGAAGAGGGAGGTTAGGGACGAGGGAAGGATGGGATGAAAATAATCAAAATAAATGTGCACACTTCTTGAACACTTGTTACCTAGAGATCACAGGGCAGAGCAACACACGGGGTCTTTGGAGCCAGACACCTTCAAAGGCTCCTGTCCTAGCCTTCTCCTCACTAGCTGTATGACCTTGAGCAAGTTACTCTGGAAGCCTGAGTTTCCTTATCCATAAAATGGGGATGTTATTATCCCACCTGACAAGGTTGTTGTAAGCAGCAATGAAGAGAGTGCTCGTAAAGTGTTTAGCATAGAACCTGGCACACAGTAGGTGCTCACTATTATGGCAACTCTTTCATTTGATTCTTACAATAATTCTGTAAGATATTGAGCGAAGTAGAACTCGGGTCTTCACAGTGCCAAGCACAAGGACTGGTGCTCCTCAAAGACAGGTGACAGTCCCTTTTTTAATCCCTATGGCATGGTGGCTCTGCAGGTCTCCTCTGACAACTCAGTGATGGCAGAATGATGATGGCGGGGGGGGGGGGGGGGCGTGTGCAGAGGAAAAGTGTGAGGGGAAGTACTTTTCAGTTTAAAGTAACACAAAACTCTTAGTTAACGTGGTGTACGTGGATGGAATTCCTCTCTCCTTCCCTTCTTCCTTCCAGTATTCTTTAAAATTAACTTCACATTTTGTAACAATTTCAGATTTACATAAAAGTTGCAGAGAGTTTGTTTACCTTTTACTCAGATACTTTTCTGAACACCTGTGCACCAGGAACTTTCTGGGCATGAGGAATACAGCAATACAACTGTGTCTACCTTCCGAAGATCACAGAGATTGTGAGATGGACTGGACCTTGGAGAGCCTTGTCTGTTGTTCTCAAAGGTGCTGAGGCCTCCACTTCACTGGTATAAGTGTCAGAAATTTACTGAATCTATTAAATTAGTTTCTTCAGGACTGGGGCCCAGGAATCTGTATAAAAGCAAATGTTGAAAAACGAATGCCTGAGGGGATTCTAAGGCATAGCCAGTGTGGGGAACCGCTGGCCTAGTCCAGAGTGTTCCCTGTGCAGGTGAGAGGACTGTGGCTCAGAGTTGGGAAGGGACTTGCTCCAGGTCACACAGCCAGGAAGTGGCAGAGTGAGACTGAAAAACAGATCCCCTAGTTCTGTGCTGTCCTTCCACTGTGTCTCCCAGACACAGAACAAGAAATGAGTTTAGCTTGCAACAGGAAGACCCCAGATAGAGTTTAGAAGAGTTCCTTGGCTCTTCAGGTGTAGTAGTTAGGGTCTTGTTTGCAAGGGATTCTGATTCTGATTCTGATTCTGGCTTATTACACCAGTAAATGAATTTTATTGAATGCCCACTGGGTAGTAAAATTTAAAAAATCTATTTCGCTCATCGTACTCACACTTCTGGCACCAAATGTGTGGGTTTTCCGCACCATGCAATTCTGACACTGGCTACCCCACAGATTAAGGGCTCAGTCCCATAAGACTGCTCCCTACTTCAGATGCCAACTGCAAGCCTGGGCTTCCAGTGCTTCCGACCAAATGGCTATAAATTGGGGGTGTCTTTGACCTCCCCCCGGCTTGTGTTCTATAATTTGCCAGAATAGCTCACAGAACTCAGGAGAGGGCATTACCTACTATTATCAGTTTAGTAGAAAGATTACAGCGCAGGGGCAGCCAAATGGAAGAGGGGCGTAGGGCAAGGGGAAGGGATGCAAAGCTTCCGCACCCTCTCTGGGCGCAGCACCTTGATCTGTTCTCCAGCCTGGAAGCTCTCCAAACCCATTTGTTTAGGATTTTTATGGAGGTTCCATCACATAGGGATGATTGATTAAATTATTGACCACTGGTCATTAAACTCAATCTCGAGCCCTTTTCCCTATCCCACAAGTGGGGAGTGAAAGTTCCAACCCTCTAATCACATGGTTGTTTCCTCTGGTAACCAGGTCCCACCCTCTAAGAATCACTTCATTAGCATAAACTCAGGTACAGTTGAAAAAAACTTACTATGAATAACAAAAGATACTCCTCTCACCCCTATCACTCAGGAAATTCCAAGGGTTTTAGATCGGTGCCTGGAACCAGGGATGAAGACCGAATATGTATTTCTTAGTATATCATAATATCATGGTAGATTACAAAATCACTGGAAGGAAGCAAAGTTTGGGAAATAAGCAGAAACGTACGGACACCAGGCACCTACAAGTACACCAAAATCACAGAGCCAGGTAGGCAAAGACAGCCCCCTTGTCGCTGCTGCATGCTCGTCGCTTCAGCCGGCATCAAAGACACAGATGGCATTGGATTCTGGGTGCCACACTGGCTCCAATGGCAAGGCTGGATGGACACCAGATACCACTGCCACCGCTTTAACGTACACTGCTGTAAGAATCTTCCCTATCCCTAGCTCCAGTCCCCCAAATTCTAAGCAAATGCAGCTGATTGTTCAAGCCTAGGTCACATACCTGAGCTCTAGCTGCCTAAGGACCTGGAAAAGTGAGTACTGAGCATTTTTAGCTTTTGTACTGGGAAGTGGTCGCTGCTGCCCACCCAGATTCATGAGATTAGGAATTCGCCGAGAAAACCGACAAATGACCATTACATGTGTTATCAAAAGAATACAGTGGAAGCGTTATAGAACCAAACCTGGGTTGACTCGCCTACACGCTAAAGTCAATCTACTGACACCAGGTTTTGGTGAAGGAAAGTGCAGTGTTTACTGCAGGGCACCAAGCAAGGAGTCCAGGGCAGCAAGTGCTCAAAACACCTGAATTCCCCGATGAGTTTCAGCAAAGAATTTTTTTTTTTTTTTTTTTTTGCGGTACGCGGGCCTCTCACTGTTGTGGCCTCTCCCGTTGCGGAGCACAGGCTCCGGATGCGCAGGCTCAGCGGCCATGGCTCACGGGCCCAGTCGCTCCGCGGCATGTGGGATCTTCCCGGACCGGGGCACGAACCCGTGTCCCCTGCATCGGCAGGCGGTGTCTCAACCACTGCGCCACCAGGGAAGCCCAGCCAAGCGTTTTTTAAAGGCAAGGTGAGGGAGGCGTGACCCAAGGTATGTGATCAGCTGGTCTACAATTCTCTGATGGTGAGGTAACAGGGTGGTATCACAGGAGTTAACATTATCAATCCTTAGGCTCCAGTAGGCCTGGGGACTATGTGGTCACGATCATCAGGTAGTTAACGTCTTCCATTTGGTGGGTGGTTTAGCATCTGCAAAACAACTCAGGAAATGTGCATCAGATACTATTATCTAGGTACTTCAGAGAGGAGCTAAAGCAGAGGATATGAGGGAGAGGTCTGTCCCGGGAAGGCCCCATAGGGTCCTGCTTGGTTATGGAAGTCATTGACTTAAAAATTTTCTGGCTATAATTTATAACAATTTTGGGAGACACTATGTGGTATTGAAACTGCTAGGTGGCATTTCAGTGGGCTCTGAGGACCTCCAATCCTTTATGTCTCAGCGCATTAAGAATTCAGCGAGAGGCAAAGTGTTAGATAAGAAGTGACTTATTAGAATAGGACGCTTGTGATGCTTACCATCGGGCGGGTGAGAAGGTGCCGGAAGAACTTAGTGAGCTACAGTTTTATAATCAAAGGAAAAGTGGGGAGGGGGAAAAGACCACCTTCCTCATTTTTGAGTAGACGTCACACTTCCATCATCAGCTCCTCCTCTATGTTGGGGCGGGGAGTTTTCTTGTCCCTATGTGGTCAAGCCAGGACTGTCATGGCACTATGGAAAAATTATTTCAGGTCTCAGTACAATGAGGGTCTTTCACTTTGAAATGTCACCTTTCCATAAATTATTGTTTTTTTATGTGTGCAGAGAGCATGTCCTAAGGGTCGTTAACTTACTGAGCTTACTGGACAGGATGTGGGTCTCATGCCACCATTGTGTTATTGTTTTGGGGCATGTCTCATGCTTCTGTAGCATGGTTTCGCTGCTAAGCAAGCCTGCTTGGTTTTATGGTTAAGCAAACCTGCTTTCTTGAGTGATCATTAACTTACAGGGGTCTCCCATAATTTTTTCTTTACTTACAATCCTCTGGTGGAAATAACTATTTATCTACGTTGTCCCTTTACTCTGTCCATATCAGTATATAGTGAAGGAGGGCACCTAAAAGGTCTTCGGAAAAATCCCTTGCCAATGTCGAGTCTCCTGGGTAAATCTTTTTTTTGGCCACACCACGTGGCATGCAGGATCTTAGTTCCCCCACCAGGGACCGAACTCATACGCCCTGCGGTGGAAGAGCAGAGTCTTAACCATTGGACTGCCAGGGAAGTCCTAAATCTTCTTATGGAAATCTCTTCTTCTACAGATTTTTCTTTTTCTTTTTTTTTCAGATTTTTCTTTTTTAAAGGCAGATGATTGTTCTGGATAAATGAGCACAGCCTGCTCTTTCCAATCCTTGGCCAACATACTGGCTACATGACTCGTAACACGAGCAATGCTTATACCAGGTAGGGTCAGGAAGTAGGAAAGTTCTTTCCACTTTTCCTCTTCTTAAGAATAATTGGTAACTTGAAGGGAAGGTCTTTGGTTCCTGAACATCTCCATTTTTAACCAGAAGGCTATGAGTCTTTTCTACTCTTCCAACATTCTTTTTAACAATCCACCCCCAGCTGTTCCCTAAGGGTAAGATGAGAACATTTCACAGCAGGGCCACCCACTTTTGATCTGAATGTGTGTGTGTGTACGTGTGTATTTCAACAAAGAGTTGGCAGCCACTTGCTGCAGATAAGAGGTAGGAGGTGAGGCATAATATCAAGTCAACATTAAAGAAAGCTCAAGAAACCTGCATGATCTTTGCTTAATGAGTAGGAAAGCACAGTCAGTGTAGGAAACAATTTCACTCAATGAGTAACACTGTCACTGTGATGAGAGTGACCAAGTGAATAATTTGATAGCTGTGGATGTTTTTATCTCTCTGTGAGACTGTAATGTGTTGTAATCATTGCTGGCTTGTTTTTGAGGCTCTTGTGCTGTCAGACTGAGCCTCTGAAAATTCTGGTAATCTAGAAAATTCAGATATTCTATCCCAACTATGACCTATAGAACCCATGGAGTATACAGGCCACACCTACACAATTAATGACATGATCTTAGATTAGACTTGCTTTGTGAGGCCCTAGGGAGGGAAACCTTGGACCCAGGAGCAGAAGGGCTGGTGAGCAGATTTCAGCACAGTGTAAGGATGAACTACCTAAGAAGTAGAACTATCAGAAAATACAACAAGCCCATTAAAGTACATTCAGGTTCTTCGTAATTTTTCACTACTCTGAATAGTTCTGCACTGGACATCTTTGAAAGATAGCCTTGAGTACTCGCTCAAATACATTTGTAGCATAGATTTCTAGGAGTAGAAAGGTTCTGTTGAAAGGTATATGCGTTTCATATTTTATAGATACTGCCCAATTGCCTTGTGAAAATGCTGCATCAATTTATACCTCATAAACTGCACCCATTTCCACACAGCCTTGTAAGTATGAATCAGTCTATTTCATTGTTGCCAATCTGGTCAGTAATGTTTCCAATGTGGTGAACTGTGCTCAGAAACTCAGGTGTGGATGCAGAAGATAAACGGGAATGGCAGGGACGGGGAATGTCAGACTAGAAGCAGCACCTGTGAGCATCAAGCACAAGATGCTGGAGATGAGATGAACCAGAGAGGGGCCTCTGTCCTCAAGGAACAGGCACCCAGACAGGTACAGAAGTCAGAGTGTGACAGTGTCTGACCAAGCAGAGAGGTCAAAACAAAATGCCACCATCACTACCAACATGTTCATCTGTTTCTGGAATCTACAGTAGGTAGGACTAGAGGTCGGATCCCTTTACTGCACGTGCCAAGGAAGAAAGCAGACACACAGTGCGTCTTAGCTAAACTGAATGGGTCAGATACCTTTGCAGCACAGGAAACATATTTCACTAAAATATCTAAAATGATGGGCTTGAAGTTGTAACATTTCTGGAAATTTTGAAATCTGGAAAAAAGAAAAATTGCGGGGAAATGTAATCCTTGTTTCTCTAGCTCCTTTTATAGATATAAAGTTGTGTTATTCACAATGTGGAACTTTCCTCATGAAATGATCATGTATGATATTTAAATTTACAATAGGGCTTATTAACACAATGTTAATCACTCCTAATTGAACTTTTTTTTTTTTTTTTGCGGTGCGCGGGCCTCTCACTGTTGTGGCCTCTCCCGCTGCGGAGCACAGGCTCTGGACGCGCAGGCTCAGCGGCCATGGCTCACGGGCCCAGCCGCTCCACGGCATATGGGATCTTCCCGGACCGGGGCACGAACCCGTGTCCCCTGAATCGGCAGGCGGACTCTCAACCACTGCGCCACCAGGGAAGCCCTGAACTTATTTTTTAAAATGCCTTAATATTTGTGTTTAAGAGCTGCTGATCTTAAATCCATACTCATTTTGCCATTTATGAGACATGAAAGAAACTATAAATAATCATCAATATGCAACGAAAATTAATAAAATAGTTATCTCTACAGACTTAATGTCTGAGCCTGGGAGGCTGGGTGAGTGGGAGGTAAGAAGACTTTATTTTCAGCAAAGTTACTGGGGAAAAATAAATAAAAGGGGAATTCTCTTCTTCCCCAAATTTATTGGATATAACCTATTGTAATGTGGGACCTTGCCTAATGGAATACATTTGAAAGTGAATTGTGACCTGATTCCTAGTAACTTGCAGTGTGAAAATAGACCCCAGACTCAGCCCCATCCCTTCCATTTGTCCATCCATCCATCCACATACCCACTCATCCATCCATCCATAACCAGTAATAACTAATAATTATGGAGTGTTTACTATGTGCCAGAAACTGTTCTAAGTGCTTTACATGCATTGTCTCAAATAATTTCCCCCATAATGCTATGAGGTAAGTGCTATCATGATCCCGACTTTAAAATGGGATCTGAAGATTTTCCAGTAAATTAAACATAGAATTACCGTATGACCCAGCGATTCCACTCTTAGGTATATACGCAAAAGAATTGAAAACAGGTATTCAAATAAAAACTTGTATGGGAATGTTCATAGCAGCTCTATTCACAGTAGCCAAAAGGTGGAAACGATCCAAATGCCCTTCAACAGATGAATGGATAAACAATATGGTTTTGTTTGTATATGTGTCTATACAAGGCAGTATTATTCAGCCATAAAAAGGAATGATGTACTGACACATGCTACAACACAGATGAACCTTGAAGACTTTTCTAAGTAAAAGAAGCCAGACTCAAAAGGCCACATAGTTTATGATTCCATTTATATGAAATATCTAAAATAGGTAAATCCATAGAGACAGAAAGTAAATTAGTGGGTGCCGGTGGCTGGAGGGAGGGGGCAATGGGGAGTGACTGCTTAGTGGGTATGGGGGTTTTGTCTGGGGTGATGAGAAAGTTCTGGAACTACATAGTCGTGATGGTTGCACAACACTGCAAATGTATTTAACGTTACCGGATTGTACACTTTTAAATGGTTAATTTTATGTTTATTTTACCACAATTCTTAAAAAATGTAATTTGAGGCTCAGAGAATTTAAGTGACTTACTTAAGGTTACTTTACAGCTGATAGGTTGTAGAGCTATGTTTTAATCCCAGTCATCTGGCTCTATGGCTCATGACTTTAAAAAAAAATTCCAGTGAAAAACTTTATTTTGGGCCATGTAGGAAGTTTAGATACACTGGACTGAGCTGAAAATATCAGTAGCATTGGATACCGTTGATTAAGCCCATGCTGGTGACAAACAGTATGTTCTATCTAGTCTTCACAGTGACCTTGAAAAGTTAATATTATTGTGTTTGTGTGTGTGGTAAAATAGACATGACATAAAATTTACCCTTTTTTCCGTTTTTAAGTGTACAATTCATGGCATTCACTGCATTTACACTGTTATCCATCTCCAGAACTTTTTCATCCTTCCAAACTGGAACTCTGTATAGTACCGATGAAACATATAACTCCCCATTCCCCCTGTCCCCCCGCCATTCTATGGCTCATGGTCCCAGGTCCAGGGCTATTGTCTGGGGTTGCACATAAAAATAAGACATGACCACTTTCCAGGTCTGTCTAGCCTGTGTACCTGCCCTCTAGTGACCTTGACACTGTGTCTTTCTCCACCACGTTAGAGAAGTCCAGTTGCAGGACGACAGAGTCGTTGAAATGTGCAGAGGATCCTCTGTGGCCTGTGGCTGGGGAGCGGGAGAAGGAAGCCAGGCGATGGAATATGGTTGGGATGGAAGGCAGGGATGAAGGGATTGCAACAGGAAGCTCTGTTAGGAAGGGTGAAGATGAGAATTGGGAAGATACTGCTTGTCTTCTTTCTTCCCGGATTGTTCGGAGGAGTACGTGAGAATTTGCATGAGAATGTGCTTTGAAGAGACTGGGGTGCTCTGCACACTTCCTTAGGACTCACATCATGACTGAAGTGGACTTGTTTTAAGGGCAAAACTCAGCAGAGCAGTTTTAGTGGGGGACGCAGATGATAAGATGTTTAGTGGATACAAACTCCTCCTTCAAGACACTAGGCCACAAGGGGAGGGAAGAAATAGTACAGTGCTTGAGACTTTAGGGTCCAGCAAAGGTGTCACAGATATGACTTTGTTTTTATTATATCTTATTTTTTTTAAGTTTAAGGTGTACAGCATAATGATTTGACTTACATACATCACGAAATGATTACCACAGTAGGTTTAGTGAACATCTGTCATCTCATATAGACAAAACATTAAAGAAATAGAAACAATTGTTTTTCCTTGTGATGAGAACTCTTGGGATTTACCATCTTAACAACTTTCATTTATAATGTACAGCAGTGTTCATTATCTTTATCATGTTGTACATTACACCCCTAGTACTGTTCTCTTATAACTAGGAGTTTGTACCCTTTGACTACCTTCATCTAATTCCCCCTCCCACTCACCCCTTTGGTAGCCACAAATCTGATCTCTTTTTTTATGAGTTTGTTTTCGAAGCATAATTGACCTACAACACTGTTAGTTCCTGGTGTACAACACAGTGATTCGTTATTTCTGTACATTTAAAAATGATCACCATGAAAAGTCTAGTTGTCATCTGTCACCATACAAAGCTATTACATAATTATTGACTGTATTCCCCACACTGTACATTTCATATCTGTGATATTTATTTTGTAACGGAAAGTTTGTACCTCTTAATCTCCCACCTTTTTCTCACTTCCTCCCACCACCACCACTCTGGCAACCACCTGTTTGTTCTCTGTATCTATGACTCTGTTTCTATTTGGTTGTGTTTGTTCATTTGTTTTGTTTTTTATTTTACTTTTTAATTTTTATTTATTTATTTTGCTTGTGCTGGGTCTTAGTTGTGGCATGAGGGATCTTTAGTTGCGGCATGTGGACTCTTAGCTGTGGCATGCATGTAGGATCTAGTTCCCCAACCAGGGATTGAACCTGGGTCTGCTGCACTGGGAGCTTGGAGTCTTACCCACTGGACCACCAGGGAAGTCCCTGTTCTGATTTTTAGATTACACATATAAGTGAGATCATACAGTATTTGTCTTTCTCTGTCTGATTCATTTCTTTTAGCATAATACCCTCTAGGTCCATCCATGTTGCTGCAAATGGCAAGATTTCATTCTTTTTCATGGCTGAGAAATATTCCTGTGTGTGTGTGTGTATGCACACACACACACCACATCTTCTCTATCCATTCATCTATTGATGGGCACTTAGGTTGCTTCCATATCTTGGCTGTTGTATATGATGCTGCAATGAACATAGGGGGGCATATATCTGTTCTAGTGTTTTCGTTCTCTTTGGATAAATGCCCAGAAGTGGAATTGCTGGTTCATATGGTAGTTCTATTTTTAATTTTTTGAGGAACCTCCATACTGTTTTCCATAGTGGATGCACCAATTTACATTTCTACCAACAGTGCATGAGGGTTCTCTTCTCCACACTCTGGCCAACACTTGTTATGTTGACTTTTTGATAACAGCCATTCTGAAAGGTGTGAAGTGATTTGCAATTGTGGTTTTCTTGGTGGGGGGGGGCACACCTCACGGTTTGTGGTATCTTAGTTCCCATACCAGGGATTGAACCCTCGGCCACGTCAGTGAAAGTGTGGAGTCCTAACCACTGGACTGCCAGGAAATTTTCCTCATTGTGGTTTTGATTGCCTTTCCCTGATGATTAGTGGTGTTGAGCATCTTTTCATGTGCCTGTTGACCATCTGTATGTCTTCTTTGGAAAATGTCTATTCAGGTCCTCTGGACGTTTATCTTTTCTTTCCTTTTCTTTTTTGAATTTTTGAATTTTATTTTATTTATTTTTTTATACAGAACATTCTTATTAGTCATCCATTTTATACATATTAGTGTATATACATCAATCCCAGTCTCCCAATTCATCCCACCACCACCACCCCCAGCCCCGCTTTACCCCCTTGGTGTCCATATGTTTGTTCTCTACATCTGTGTTTCTATTTCTGCCCTGCAAACCAGTTCATCTGTACCATTTTTCTAGGTTCCATGTATATGAGTTAATATACGATATTTGTTTTTCTCTTTCTGACTTACTTCACGCTGTATGACAGTCTCTAGATCCATCCACGTCTCTACAAATGACCCAATTTCATTCCTTTTCATGGCTGAGTAATATTCCATTGCATATATGTACCACATTTTCTTTATCCATTCATCTGTTGATGGGCATTTAGGTTGCTTCCATGACCTGGCTATTGTAAATAGTGCTGAAATGAACATTGGGGTGCATGTGTCTTTTTGAATTATGGTTTTACCTGGGTATATGCCCAGTAGTGGGATTGCTGGGTCATATGGTAATTCTGTTTTTAGTTTAAGGATCCTCCATACTGTTCTCCATAGTGGCTGTATCAATTTACATTCCCACCAACAGCGCAAGAGGGTTCGCTTTTCTCCACACCCTCTCCATCATTTGTTGTTTGTAGATTTTCTTATGATGCCCATTCTAACTGGTGTGAGGTGATACCTCATCATAGTTTTGATTTGCATTTCTCTAATGATTAGTGATGTTGAGCATCTCTTCATGTGTTTGTTGGCCATCTGTATGTCTTCTTTGGAGAAATGTCTATTTAGGTCTTCTGCCCATTTTTGGATTGGGTTTTTGTTTTTGTAATATTGAGCTGCATGAGCTGTTTATATATTTTGGAGATTAATTCTTTGTTGATTTTGTTTGCAAATATTTTCTCCCATTTGAGGGTTGTCTTTTCGTCTTGTTTATGGTTTCCTTTGCTGTGCAAAAGCTTTTAATTTTCATTAGGTCCCATTTGTTTATATTTCCATTTCTCTAGGAGGTGGATCAAAAAGGATCTTGCTGTGATTTATGTTATAGAGTGTTCTTCCTATGTTTTCCTCTAAGAGTTTTATAGTGTCCAGTCTTACATTTAGGTTTCTAATCCATATTGAGTTTATTTTTGTATATGGTGTTAGGTAGTGTTCTAATTTCATTCTTTTACATGTAGCTGTCCAGTTTTCCCAGCACCACTTATTGAAGAGATTGTCTTTTCTCCATTGTATATCCTTGCCTCCTTTGTCACAGATTAGTTGATCATAGGTGCATGGGTTTATCTCTGGGCTTTCTATCCTGTTACATTGATCTATATTTCTGTTTTTGTGCCAGTACCATATTATCTTGATTACTGTAGCTTTGTAGTATAGTCTGAAGTCAGGGAGTCTGATTCCTCCAGCTCCATTTTTTTCCCTCAAGACTGCTTTGGCTATTCGGGGTCTTTTGTGTCCCCATACAAATTTTAAGGTTTTTTGTTCTAGTTCTGTAAAAACTGCCATTGGTAATTTGACAGAGATTGCATTGAATCTGTAGATTTCTTTGGGTAGCATAGTCATTTTCACAATATTGATTCTTCTAATCCAAGAAAATGGTATATCTCTCCATCTGTTTGTATCATCTTTAATTTCTTTCTTCAGTGTCTTATAGTTTTCTGCATACAGGTCTTTTGTCTCCCTAGGTAGGTTTATTCCTAGGTATTTTACTCTTTTTGTTGCAATGGTAAATGGGAATGTTTCCTTAATTTCCCTTTCAAATTTTTCATCATTAGTGTATTAGAATGCAAGAGATTTGTTTGCATTAATTTTGTATCCTGCTACTTTACCAAATTCATTGATTAGCTCTAGTAGTTTTCTGGTAGCATCTTTAGGATTCTCTATATATAGTATCATGTCATCTGCAAACAGTGACTGTTTTACTTCTTCTTTTCCAATTTGTATTCCTTTTATTTCTTTTTATTCTGATTTCCATGGCTAGGACTTCCAAAACTATGTTGAATAATAGTGGTGAGAGTGGACATCCTTGTCTTGTTCCTGATTTTAGAGGAAATGCTTTCCGTTTTTCACCATTGAGAATGATGTTTGCTGTGGGTTTGTTGTTTATGGCCTTTATTATGTTGAGGTAGGTTCCCTCTATGCCCACTTTCTGGAGAATTTTTATCATAAATAGGTGTTGAATTTTGTCAAAAGCTTTTTCTGCATCTATTGAGATGATCATACAGTTTTTCTTCTTCAATTTGTTAATATGGTGTATCACATTGTTTGATTTGTGTATATATATTGAAGAATCCTTGCATCCCTGGGATAAATCCCACTTGATTATGGTGTATGCTCCTTTTAATGTGTTGTTGGATTCTGTTTGCTAGTATTTGTTGAGGATTTTTGCAGCTATATTCATGAGTGATATTGGTCTGTAATTTTCTTTTTTTGTAGTATCTTTGTCTGGTTTTGGTATCAGGGTGATTGTGGCCTCATAGAATGAGTTTGGGAGTGCTCCTTCCTCTGCAATTTTTTGGAAGAGTTTGAGAAGGATGGTGTTAGCTCTTCTCTAAATGTTTGATAGAATTTGCCTGTGAAGCCATCTGGTCTTGGACTTTTGTTTGTTGGAAGATTTTTTTCATCACAGTTTCAATTTCATTACTTGTGATTGGTCTGTTCATATTTTCTGTTGCTTCCTGGTTCAGTCTTGGAAGTTTATACCTTGCTAAGAATTTGTCCATTTCTTCCAGGTTGTCCAATTTAGTGGCATAGAGTTGTTTGTAGTAGTCTCTTAGGATGCTTTGTATTTCTGCAGTGTCTGTTGTAACTTCTCCGTTTTCATTTCTAATTTTATTTTTATTTATTTATTTTTACTTATTTATTTATTTTGCAGTATGCGGGCCTCTCACTGCTGTGGCCCCTTCCGCCGCGGATCACAGGCTCCAGACGCGTAGGCCCAGCGGCCATGGCTCATGGGCCCAGCTGCTCCGTGGCATGCGGGATCCTCCCGGACCGGGGCATGAACCCGCGTCCCGCACATCGGCAGGTGGACTCCCAACCTCCGTGCCACCAGGGAAGCCCTCTAATTTTATTGATTTGAGTCCGCTCCCTCCTTTTCTTGATGAGTTTGGCTAATGGTTCATCAATTTTGTTTATCTTCTCAAAGAAACAGCTTTTAGTTTTATTGATCTTTGTTATTGTTTTCTTTGTTTTTATTTCATTTCTTTCTGCTCTGATCTTTATGATTTCTTTCCTTCTGCTAACTTTGGGTTTTGTTTGTTCTTCTTTCTCTAGTTCCTTTAGGTGTAGGGTTAGATTGTTTTTTTGAGATTTTTCTTGTTTCTTGAGGTAGGCTTGTATTGCTGTAGACTTCCCTCTTAGAACTGCTTTTGCTGCATCCCATAGGTTTTGGATCATCGTGTTTTTATTGTCATTTGTCTCCAGGTATTTTTGATTTCCTCTTTGATTTCTTCAGTGATCTCTTGGTTATTTAGTAACATATTGTTTAGCCTCCACATGTTTGTGTTTTTTACGTTTTTTTTCCCTGTAATTGATTTCTAATCTCATAGTGTGGTCAGAAAAGATCGTTGATATGATTTCAATTCTCTTAAACTTACTGAGGCTCGATTTTTGACCCAGGATGTGATCTATCCTGGAGAATGTTCCATCTGCACTTGAGAAGAAAGTGTAATCTGCTGTTTTTGGATGGAATGTCCTATAAATATCAATTAAATCTATCTGGCCTATTGTGTCATTTAAAGCTTGTGTTTCCTTATTAATTTTCTGTTTGGATGATCTGTCCACTGGTGTAAGTGAGGTGTTAAAGCCCCTCACTATTATTGTGTTACTGTCAATTTCCTCTTTTATAGCTGTTAACAGTTGACTTATGTATTGAGGTGCTCCTATGTTGGATGCTTATATATTTATAATTGTTATATCTTCTTCTTGGATTGGTCTCTTGATCATTATGCAGTGTCCTTCCTTGTCTCTTGTAACATTCTTTATTTTAAAGTCCATTTTATCTGACATGAATATTGCTACTCCAACTTTCTTTCGATTTCCATTTGCATGGAATATCTTTTTCCATCCCCTCATTTTCAGTCTGTATGTGTCCCTAGGTCTGAAGTGGGTCTCTTGTAGGCAGCATATATATGGGTCTTGTTTCTGTATCCATTCAGTGAGCCTGTGTCTTTTGGTTGGTGCATTTAATCCATTCACGCTTAAGGTAATTGTCAATATGTATGTTCCTAGTACCATTTTCTTAATTGTTTTGGGTTTGTTTTTGTAGGTCCTTTTCTTCTCTTGTGTTCCCCACTTAGAGAAGTTCCTTTAGCATTTGTTGTAGAGCTGGTTTGGTGGTGCTGAATTCTCTTAGCTTTTGCTTGTCTGTAAAGCTTTTGATTTCTCCATCAAATCTGAATGAGATCCTCACTGGGTAGAGTAATCTTGGTTGTAGATTCTTCCTTTTCATCACTTTAGGTATATCATGCCACTCCCTTCTGACTTGTAGAGTTTCTGCTGAGAAATCAGCTGTTAACCTTATGGGAGTTCCCTTGTATGTTATTCGTCATTTTTCCCTTGCTGCTTTCAATAAGTTTTCTTTGTCTTTAATTTTTGCCAGTTTGATTACTATGTGTCTCGGTGTGTTTCTCCTTAGGTTTATCCTGTATGGGACTCTCTGCACTTCCTGGACTTGGGTGGCTATTTCCTTTCCCATGTTAGGGACGTTTTCGACTATAATCTCTTCAAATATTTTCTTGGTCCTTTCTCTCTCTCCTCTCCTTCTGGGACCCCTATAATGCAAATGTTGTTTAGTTTAATGTTGTCCCAGAGGTCTCCTAGGCTGTCTTCATTTTTTTTCAGTCTTTTTTCTTTATTCTGTTTCACAGCAGTGAATTCCACCATTCTGTCTTCCAGGTCACTTATCCGTTCTTCTGCCTCAGTTATTCTGCTATTGATTCCTTCTAGTGTATTTTTCATTTCAGTTATTGTATTGTTCATCTCTGTTTGTTTGATCTTTAATTCTTCTAGGTGTTTGTTCTTTAATTCTTCTAGGTCTTTGTTAAACATTTCTTGCATCTTTTCGATCTTTGCCTCTATTCTTTTTCTGAGGTCCTGGATCATCTTCACTATCATTATTCTGAATTCTTTTTCTGGAAGGTTGCCTATCTCCACTTCATTTAGTTGTTTTTCTGGGGTTTTATCTTGTTCCTTAATCTGGTACATAGTCCTCTGCTTTTTCATCTTGTCTATCTTTCTGTGAATGTGGTTTTTGTTCCACAGGCTGCAGGACTGTCCTTCTTCTTGCTTCTGCTGTCTGCCCTCTGGTGGTTCAGGCTATCTAAGAGGCTTGTGAAAGCTTCCTGATGGGAGGGACTGCTGGTGGGTATAGCTGGTTGTTACTCTGGTGGGCAGAACTCAGTAAAACTTTAATCTGCTTGTCTGCTGATGGGTGGGGCAGGGTTCCCTCCCTGTTGGTTGTTTGGCCTGAGGCAATCCAGCACTGGATCACACCAGACTCTTTGGTTTGGCTAATGGCAGACTCTGGGAGGGCTCACGCCAAGGAGTACTTCCCAGAACTTCTGATGCCAGTGTCCTTGTCCTCACGGTGAGACATAGCCACCCGCTGCCTCTGCAGGAGACCCTCCAACACTAGCAGGTAGGTCTGGTTCAGTCTCCTATGGGGTCACTGCTCCTTCCCCTGGGTCCCGATATGTACACTACTTTGTGTGTGCCCTCCAAGAGTGGAATCTCTGTTTCCCCCATCCTGTCGAAGTCCTGTAATCAAATCCTGCTAGGCTTCATAGTCTGATTCTATAGGAATTCCTCCTCCCGTTGCTGGACCCCCAGGTTGGGAAGCCTGATGTGGGGCTTAGAACCTTCACTCCATTGGGTGGACTTCTGTTGTATAAGTGTTCTCCAGTTTGTAAGTCACCCACCCAGCAGTTATGGGATTTGATTTTATTGTGATTGTGCCCCTCCTACCATCTCATTGTGCCTTCTCCTTTGTCTTTGGATGTGGGGTATCTTTTTTGGTGAGTTCCAGTGTCTTCCTGTCAATGATTGTTCAGCAGTCAGTTTTGATTCCCGTGCTCTCGCAAGAGGGAGTGAGAGCATGTCCTTCTACTCTGCCATCTTGAACCAGTCTCTCCCTATGGCCGTTTTTCAATTGGCTTGTTTGTTTTCTTGATGTTGAATTGTATGAGTTCTTTGTATATTTTGGATATCAACCCCTTGTTGGATGTATCATTTGAAAACATCTTTTTCCATTCAGTAGGTGGCCTTTTCCTTTGTTGATAGTTTTCTTTGCTGTGCAAAAGCTTTTTAGTTTGATGTAGTCTCATTTGTTTATTTTTGCTTTTGTTTACCTTGCCTGAGGAGACATATCCAAAAAAAATTGCGAAGACTGATATTAAATAGCAGACTGCCTGTGTTTTCTTCTAGAAGTTTTATGGTTTCAGGTCTTACATTTTAGTCTTTAGTCCATTTTGAGTTTATTTTTGTATGTGGTGTGAGGACATCTTTTCCCCATTGTATATTCTTGCCTCCTTTGTTGTAGATTAATTGCCTGTATAAGTATGAGTTCATTTCTGGGCTCTCTATTCAGTTCCATTGATCTATGTGTCTGTTTCTGTGCCTGTACCATACTGTTTTGATTAATGTGGCTTTTTATATAGTTTGAAATCAGAGAGTGTGATACCTCCTGTTTTGTTTTTCTTTTTTAGGATTGTTTTGGCTGGATTACTTGTGAAACTAATAAAGTGTAAGCTTCAGACTTCTACTTGCATGGGCTCCTTCTAAAGCAGTGTATGTACATTTATAATTTTTTTATTTTGTAATTTTAATTTTATATTATTTTTTCCAAAGAACACCCCCTCCCTAATTGTTTAATCTTCAGGGTACACAAAATCTGTACCTACTCCTGCATAGAGGGCAAAAATCTAGTGAAATCCTATCATGCAGATATAAATCATGGTTAATTCTCCAGATGTTTTCCTGTGTAACAATATATTACTTTTTACAAAAATTGGATTGTACTCTATGTAGTATCTGGCAACATTATTTTTTTCCCTTAATATATTTGAGCCTCCCCCACCCCTTTTTTTGACCTGAAAACATTTGATTGAAAGATTTAAATAGTTCAACCAGAAGTGAAATATAACAGAACTAAACCAAAAGGAGAAGGACAGTACAGCTAGCACCATGACACAGGGAGAGGAAAGAGTATGGAGAGCAGGCCTCACTGTTACAGACATGCTGCCTCAGTAACCTATGTATCTGCTTGGTATCACCTAGCACAGCTGTAACTGTACAATTATTTGTGTAATTTTTATTGACCTCAGCCTCCTGCATGACATTTTAAACACTTTGGGATAGGGATGGTGGCCTGATACAGAGTAGGTGTTCAACAGGTATCTGTTGAATAAATCCTTGAGTGTTTGGATGTTGAGGATTGAGTTCAAGGGAATACTGGATGTGGAAATTAGTAGGAACTCAGCCAAGAGTGTCAGATAATTGTTGGGAGGATGTGTTTTAGCGAGGGTGTTAATGTTGTATCTGGAGAACCAGTAAGGAAGGGTCTACTTAATTCCCAAGTGCTACAGAATGGGCAAGGTGGCATTTTAGAAAGGACACTGATAATTTAGAAGGAGAAGATGTGGGTTTAAATCATTTTTGAGGGGGGAATGGGAAGCGAAAATTTTAACCTATAATGGGGCCCCTAGCATAGTACCTGATATATAGTCAATGCTCAGTAAATCATTTTTGATTCTGAATCAGAAACTAGAGATCTGTGTTTGGCCTGGGAGCAGAAGCAAGATGAAACTAAGAAGGGAAAGGAGATTATTTACTTAAGCTGGACAAAACTGAGTTCAGTTATGCAGTGGTTTGGGCTCTGAGATACTTCACCTCGTGGCAAAGCTACTTCTTACACTAGTGGTTGCTTTGAGAGTCAGTGGCAGAGGGGAAGGAATCGGTATATGAGGTAGAGTTGCCATCCCAAATTTCCAGTCCATCCTTTGGGTGGTGTCAATAGGTGAATTCATAAATGACTTCTGCGGAGTCCTCTCCCTCCACTGGGGAGACTCTAGTGCTTTTTCACCATTGCACACTGGTGACGAGGGTATGGATATTATGTATATTTGGGCACCAGATCTTCAGCTGCCTTCTATTAACACACAGGAAAGGCATTGGAAACCAATGGTTGTGCCAGAGAGCCCAGAAAAGAGCCATGGCCCAAACACTATAGGGTCATCTGTTTTTCCCTGACATTCATGTCCCTTTCAGGTGGAGGGTGGACCCAGGATAATGGCTGCTGCTCATGATTTGGAAATGGAAGAGGATGTGAATCTAAATAGGGATAGAGAGATGAAAGAAATGCTGGAAGAGGAGAAAATGAGAGAGGACAGGGAAGGTAAAGATCCCTTCAGGCTTAAAAAGGTCCACAGGATTGTCTCAAAATGGATGCTTCCTGAACCGGTGCGAAGAACATACCTGGAAAGAGCTAACTGCCTCCCACCCCCTGTGTTCATCATCTCCATCAGCATTGCTGAGGTAAGCATTCGGGGTGGTGGGCACTGGTGCAAGGACCTCTGGGGGGTTGCACACACACTGCGGCTTTAGATCAGGTCTAGATAAGAGACTGAAAAACGTAAGAGGAGAGCTTGGCGATGGCAAGTACAGCACACACAGAACTCGACCTCACCCTCTCCAGAGTTCCCTTCCCAGGTTTTTCTTATGTTCCCAGTCACTTTTAGGCAAGGGTTGAGTTTTATTTTTCAAACAACTCCCCTGCCCAGCAGTGACCACAGTTTTAGTGGTTTCATTTCATTTTAGTTTGTGGGGACTTTAGAAATCAAATAATTTTGGGGTTGCAAATTGGTTTGATCTCATGAACCAACTTTGACTGATTGGTAAGGTCTATCAGGAGCCATATGTTTAGAAGAATTATAAGTTGCCTCCAGATTTCAGTAGGAAAAAAATGGGATCCTGTAATGATGTCTACTATGGGCAGCACGTAGTGGGTTTCAGACTCTGGTCTAGTGAGCCCTTTTGTTTTCTTGAAAAGAGTGCAAGGCCCAGAGACATGGGGCGATTTGCCCAAGGCCACATACTTAGTTATTTGGCCAGGACTGGGCTTCTCCTGAGCCTTATCTCACCCAGCTTTTTCTCCCACACCATGATGCCTCATAAAGGAATTGACAGAGGATGGCTGCCTGTGGGGTGTGACTTTAGGGCCATTAGGAAGTCATCCTCTTAATTCCCACTGATGCCTCAACTTCCTTATCAGGGACTGTATTAGTCAGTATTCTTTAAAGAAGCAGAACCAATAGGATGTATACACCCTCACACACACACACACATTATCTATCTATGTATCTATCATCTTTCTACATACACATGTATATGGAGAGAGAGAGATTGATTTATTTTAAGGAATTGGCTCATGTAATTGTGGAGGCTTGGCAAGTTTAAAATCTACAGGGTAGGCCAGGACTGGAGACCTGGGGGTAAAACTTATAGTTGAAGGCCAAAGGCCATTTTTTTAAAAAAATTATTTTATTTATTTAATTAATTTTTTGGGTTGCGTTGGGTCTTAGTTGCGGCATGCAAGGTCTTTGTTTTTGTTGCACCTTGCGGGCTTCTCTCTAGTTGTGGCGCACGGGCTTAGTTGCCCCACGGCATGTGGGATCTTAGTTCCCCAACCAGGGATCAAACCCGCGTCCCCTGCATTGAAAGGTGGATTCTTTACCACTGGACTACCAGAGAATTTCCTAATTAAAAATTTTTAAACAAATTTGGGAATTCCCTCGCAGTCCAGTGGTTAGGACTCAACGCTTTCACTGCCAGGGGCCCGGGTTTGATCCCTGGTTGGGGAACTAAGATCCGACAAGCCATGTGGCATGGCCAAAAAAAAAAAAAATCTTTTTTAAAACAAATTTTTTATTTTGGAATAATTTTAGCTTTACAGAAAATTTGCAGAGATAGTACAGAGAGTTCCTGTATACCCCTCACACAATTTCTCCCATTGCTAATATCTTATATTTCCATAGTACATTTGTCAAAACTAAGAAACTCATATTAGTATATTAGTATTAACTAAACTACAGGCTTAATTTGGCCTTTTCCAATTTTTCCATTAGTGTCCTCTTTCTGTCCCTCTTGTACCCTTGAACCCAGGGTATCATGCTGCATTTAATTTTCACATTCCCCCCAGTTTACTCTGATCTGTGACAGTGTCTCAGTCCTTTTTTTGTTTTTTTTTGCTTTAAAATATGCTGTTTATTTTTTCTCCAATTATAAAAATAATACATTGTCCAAACAGATAGTTCAGAAAACACAAAAATCCACCCAGAAAAATGACAACAAAAGCCCTTTCATTCCACCAGCCAGAGATGAGCGCTGCTGGTGTCTGTACAAAGGCACATCTGAGGCCGTGTGCCCGGTCCTGGGCTCTGCAGAACTGAGGTTGGGACTGCAGGCCATGAACTTACAGAGAGACACACATAAGAAAGCCAAGCAGGATAAAGGCAGAGTCTTATCCTCCAACAACTAGAAGCCGTTTCTTCCTCCTCGGCACATGGTGAGGGCCAGCGTCCCAGGCCCCGCAGAGGCCCCCCAGCAGCTCCAAGGGGAGCACAGTCTACCCAGACGCTCTGGAATGATTTTGAAATCTGGAGCAGATTCACAGCTACCCGTGTGCTAATTTCACTCACGGCTTCCAAATCTGCTCCCTGGGCCGGTAGCGGGTGGGGAGAGGGCTCTGGCCGGGGTGCCCGAGGGGCCTGGACACGGGCCATCACTTGCAGAGAAATGCCCGGGAGCCACGCATCTCACGGGGGACTGGCCTGCCAGGACCTCACCACGTATAGACGATGCCTTTAAGTCCGGGCAGAAGACAGAGAACTCACACTAAAAGGAAGGCTGCAGTAAGGCTCCAAAGTTTCTGCACGTAGAGCGGTGGCCTTAAAATCCCCTCCCCTTGGCCATTTTTGATGCTGCAGAGCCCCATCCACCCGGGGACACAGGAAGAGCACGTCCCGGCTCCCTGGGGACAGGGCTGGCCTTTCCTCCTCTCAGCCAGCCGCCCACGTCCATGGCCACAGGCGACGCCCCAGGGCTCCACGGGGCACAGCGGGGATCTGCGGGCAGGAACCCCGAGCCTGTGGGTGCGACCGCGGGTTCCGGAGCGGGCACCAGGAGATGGGGGTTGGATTCCCAACTCCGCCGCCCACTGCCCTTGGACCAGGCCGTCTCTTGGGCCTCCGTTTCCTCGACTATAAAATAGGAATAACGCCCACCTCATGGGCTACTGAAGGGACTAAATAAAGCATGAGAAGCAGGTCACAGCACTGGCCCATCTCAAGGGTCAATAAATGTCACAGTACCCATCACTCTTTCCCATTAACCTGCTTCGTGTCAACCCTGTGGCTCTCATTTTTTAAAAAACTGTCCCTCTGAGCACTGACCAAAGCCCGGGGGGGTTAAATGGGAGGTTTATCCTATCCAGAGCCAACCTGAGTCTATATCCAGCCAGGCCTGCCAGGTGGCGAGAACCCATGAGCCAACGGCCTGGATCCTGGATCAGAGACAGCAGCCCGGCGAGGGCTCTGCCAGGGCTGCGTTCAGACTGAAGAGCAGACAGGACCCAACAAAGGATGGGCTTGTGCGGAGGGGCCCTGTGGGGGGCACCGAGGTGATGCAGGCAGACCTCAGGGGAAGGAAGCCCTTTCACTGGCCAAGCTGGAACCCTCCCTGCAAAACAATGAATCCCGCATCATTGTTTTGCCTTTAATCATATTTTAAACACTTAACATACGAACATCTGTTCCTTGATGTTTTGTCTGTTCGTCTGTCATCAAAATGAAAGTCCAGAACCTTCTGTGCTAATTTTCAAGTTGGGCTGAACGTTTAATAATGAACAAAGCTGCTTAAATTTCCCTCTAATTTTGTCTAAGTCTTCGTGAAGTTTATCATAAGTAGGGTCATCATAAGGGAATTTCTGAATCATTGCAATCAACGATTCTAAGACCTTCATCTATTTGCTGTCTTTCTCAGTGGAGCAACCGTGCAGGAGACATCTCCAAGCAAAAGCGAAACCTTGGTAGCACCTGATCTCAGATCCGATTTTAGCTCCATGAAACGTGCCATGCTGCCTTCCTTCAATCATACCCAAACTACTTCCTTTTTCATAGCCTTCCTGATACCCTTCCCCGTGAAACCTCTCATCCGCCATCACGATGGCGTCGAATGCGTCCTGACTCCTGGCCGTGGCGGCAGCCGTCCCGCCCCTGCCCCTGCCCCTGCCCTTACCCCTCACCCCTCGTAAGGGCAGACCTTAGGAGGTCTGCCGCCGCAGACCCGCGAGGCTCGTGCACGGACGCACCACTCCTGGGGAGGCGAAGTCCACTTCCCAGTTTCAGTCTTTGCTTTCCATGGCTTTGATAGTCTTGAGGAGTACTGGCCGGGTGTCCTGTAGAATGTCCCCCAGTCTGGGATGTCTGATGTTTTTCTCGTGATTAGACTGAAGTTATGGGTTTGAGGGAGGAAGACCACAGAAGTGAAGTACCCTTCTCATCAGATCACGTCAGGTAGCAGAGGACAGGGGACATCCACACGACATCCCTGTGCCGTTCACCTTCATCACTTGGCTAAGGTCATATTTGCCGGGCTTCTCCACTGCAAAGTTACTATTTTTCCCTTTCCCTCCTCTATTCTTCAGAAGCCAGCAGTGACTTAATTTCACATTAAGTTGTAAATGAATGACCAAATAGTGAGTGTGGGAAGATGAGGGCAGTGGGTATTTAAGAGGGGAAAGTGGGTTCGAAAGATTCTTCTTTGCGGTTTGGTCTACGGCTGCTCCTGATCGCTGGAGGAAGCGCCCACAGTTGTATGGTCAGATATACGGCAGGGAATTGAATTCCTGTCATCTTCTGAGCACATGCTAGAGAGTGGCCCTCTTGAGAGCTAATTGTTTGAAACAGAGGTAGTGCCCGTGCGCTTTAACGGGGCCTCTCTCTGCAGAAGGTGTGGTTAACGTCTGTGTCTGCCCCTCCCTGTCAGCTGGCAGTGTTTATTTACTATGCTGTGTGGAAGCCGCAGAAACAGTGGATCACCTTGGACTCGGGCATCTTGGAGAGTCCCTTTATCTACAGTCCTGAGAAGAGGGAGGAAGCCTGGAGGTTTATCTCATACATGCTGGTGCATGCTGGGTAAGGACTGACAGTTAAGTCACTGATATCAGAGGTGACTATAAGTCATTGTAACCCCGAGCATTTTTTCGGTGCTTTATTATTTTTTTTTTAAATTTTTTATTTATTATTATTTTTTTTCTTTTGCGGTACGCGGCCCTCTCACTGTTGTGGCCTCTCCCGTTGCGGAGCACAGGCTCTGGACGCGCGAGCTCAGCGGCCATGGCTCACGGGCCCAGCCGCTCCACGGCATGTAGGATCTTCCCGGACCAGGGCACGAACCCGTGTCCCCTGCATCGGCAGGCGGACTCTCAACCACTGCGCCACCAGGGAAGCCCGGTGCTTTATTATTGATCAGGCACTTTCACGTCCATAATCTTGTTTGATCCTCATGGCAGCCCTAGGAGGCATGTATTACTCCTGCTGTTTCATGTCTGAGGCTTATGGGATGTAGACTCGTGCTCCGTGTCCCACAGCTAAGTTGTAGAGTGAGGATCTCAACCCATTAGTGCTAACTCTAGGTCCAGTGTACTTTGTATTGCATTGTAACTGCCTAATATTGGTATGTATGTAGGAATATTAATGAGAAGAGAAATCGTTACCAAACCAAAAGTGTGTCCCTCAAGCTGTGTGGTGTTGTTAAATGTTCCTTTGAAAAGGTGAATCATCAGTGCCATCCTCCACACCTCTGCCAAACACTTAAAAAATTAATTCCTGAGCCTTTCCATGAGTGTATAATAATGTTCATTTAGAATAATACAAGCAATAGGTGATGTGGAGCCTGCCATTTTTGGCAGGTGCAGTTTTTTAAAAAAAATTATTTATTTATTTTTGGCTGCGTTGGGTCTTTGTTGCTGCACAAAGGCTTTCTCTAGTTGCAGTGAGCAGGGGCTACTCTTCGTTGTGGTGCGTGGGCTTCTCATTGCTGTGGCTTCTCTTGTTGAGGAGCACGGGCTCTAGGTGCTCAGGCTTCAGTAGTTGTGGCTCACAGGCTCAGTAGTTGTGGCTTGCGGGCTCTAGAGCGCAGGCTCAGTAGTTGTGGTGCATGGGCTTAGTTGTTCCGTGGCATGTGGGATCTTCGCGGACCAGGGCTCGAACCCGTATCCCCTGCATTGGCAGACAGATTCTTAACCACTGCACCACCAGAGAAGTCCCTGCTTACAGTTTCTTAAATGCTAATAGCCTTCTGACCTTGCTCAGAATCCGTGATTCACCATGTGCACTGCAGACAGTGAGCAGCTCGCTGCTGGCCCCTCCTCTCTGGTGGGCTCCTGGGGTTCCAGATGAGGCCAACTTCATGTATGCAACCTACTCAGCCCTGGACCTTGAAAGATAACTCTGGCCAGTGGCTAAATAGGGATCCATGGCAGGACACAGGGCTCAGAGGCTTGACAAGTCAGGGACAAAATCACCAATTGCCCCATTTCTGTGGATACTTCCACACTTTAGTTTTCCATTTAACAAGTACGTTTGAAGCGAATGTGGCTTCTGCACTCAAAGACTTTAAAATTATAAGGGGGAGCAGTCAGTTAAATAGTAATGCAAGGCAGTATAGTATTACAGTATACTGTAGTTATTTAACCTCTTTGTGCCTCAGTTTCCACATCTCTAAAATGGGGTAATAGTACCTACCTCATAAGGTTGCTGTGATTAAATGAGACAACGGTTTTAACAATTTTTACAGCGTCTGACACATATAGTAAGATGCTCAAAAAGAATTCGCAAGGCTGTGTAGGACATGTCACATATGGGGTTGTATAAATTAGGGATGCTTTTGGATGCAAGTGACAAGAAAATGTAACAGGGGCCTAAACAAATGTCGGTAAATCTTTTGCCCATATAAGAAGCCCAGCGGTAGCTGGTTGGTTCATCTGTTTAATGAAGCCAGGACTCTTGATCCTGTGCTGACATCTCTGCTTTTCCCTTCGCCTTTCTGTCATGGTTGCAAGTTGGCTGCTGTAGCTCTGCATTCAAAGCAGGAAGGGGGAAGAGGTAGTACCAGGTACTGGTGACATCCATCCCTTTTGTTTAGATAGAGGCTCTCTTAAAAGTCTCCTAGCAGTGTTCTTACCTGCGTCTCATTGGCCAGGACTACATGACCTGGCTACCCCTAGCTAAGAGAGATAGGGAAAATCAATACCAGCTCTTCTACCCTCACTAGAGGAGGTAGACAAGGGATAAAGAAATGGATGTTGGATTAACTACATAAATATAAACAGAAAAAGGGGATGATCAGGATGGGGATGGCTTCACAGATGACATGGATTCAAGCTGGACCTTGAAGGGTGCATAGAATTTGGATGAAAAAAATTAGTATTTCTCTTCTGGGTATATGACAGGGTCTCAGCATTATGCCACTTCTACTCTAGCTGTTGAGCAGCGGAAAGAGTGCTTGGGGTGATTCTTTGGGGTTTTGTGCCATTAGTCACTTTGTCCTCACACTGTTCCCAGAGGACAGGACGGGATAGCTTTCTTTGAACTTCTTGTTCCAATTCACAAGGTGCACATATTTCAAAAACCTGTTTATGTCTGAGGTCTCCATAAGATTGGTGTAACTGTCCTGGCTAGGCTGTTCTGTGCTGAATTATGTGTTACGTCTCACGTCTTTGAAGATGGCTTGTACAGTGATAGTTGTGGCTGGATGCACATGTGGCCTAAATGTAAGTAATCTGTTCTGTAGGGTTTGCCCAGAGAACCTCTTCAGTGGTCTGCTGGATATCCTTTAAGTAAATTAGAATTCAAAAACATAATCCCTAAAACTAATATGAAAGCGGCTGCACTTTGTGGAAGATTCAACAGCTGTGTTATTTTTTAACTTTTTGGTTTAACCCAAAATCTCTTAAAAAAAAATAAAGCATCGTGCTACATGGCAAGTAAATTAAGGATTACTGTAATGTGGTAATTTGCTAAATTACATTCAGAGATTCTCCAGAGATGCTTGTGGGGTTTGACAAGTAAAATAATGTGAATTTCACTTAAAAATATTTTCCCCTATTTAAAAAGTATAATAAAAAGCATCTGTACTCAAAAATGTTATATGCCAAATTATGGTACATGGGAGATACCAACTTTAGCTATTGTTACTAGGTAACTTCTTTTTTTTTTTATTCTGGTAAACTTAAAAAGAAAAAGCCTTTTTAATGTAGAACTGGGAATGAAGTTTCTCTTCCCATCTCTGTTTCATTAAAGACTATCCTGAACTTGCAAGACAGGTTGTTTAAAAATCTATTGAAATTTTGGGGCTTCCCTGGTGGCGCCGTGGTTAAGAATCCGCTTGCAAACGCAGGGGACACGGGTTCGAGCCCTGGTCCAGGAAGATGCCGCGGAGCAACTAAGACAATGCACCACAACTACTGAGCCTGTGAGCCACAATTACTGAGCCCGCGTGCCACAACTACTGAAGCCCGCACACCTAGAGCCCGTGCTCCACAACAAGAGAGGCCACCACAATGAGAAGTTCACGCACCGCAAGGAAGAGTAGCCCCCGCTCCCCGCAACTAGAGGAAGCCCGCGCTCAGCAACAAAGACCCAATGCAGCCAAAAAAAAAAAAAAATCTATTAAAATTTAGACTCAACATGAGTGAATTAGTATTTTCTCAGTACTACTATGCAACCAAAACAAAAGCATATGCCGAAGCTGACATATCGTGGCAGTTGTCATCTAAACCCCGTAACTGCAAGCTTATTTTCCTTAAAGAAGCCTCATTGCTCTTTGTTTGACATTATCGGTAATTGTTGTAAAACAGAGCTTATAAAATAAATGTATACTTCTGGGACTTCCCTGGAGGTGCAGTGGTTGAGACTCCACACTTCCACTGCAGGGGGCATGGGTTCGATCCCTAATCCGGAAACTAAGATCCCACATGCCTCACAGTGCGGCCATAACAAAAAATAAGTGTACTTCTAAAATGTCCTTTTATCTGCTTTACATATTGAGGCTTCGTGTAAGATTTTATTTTTTTAAAAAGTCGCCTAAAAAAATTGGAAAGTGGAATTCAAGTTAAGCAAGTTCTTAACTAGAAACAACACATCAATGCCTGTTAATCTCCCAAGGAAATAACTGCCTGGGCTAGTCATAATATTTGACAACTGTGTTTGTCTCTGCAGAGTTCAGCACATCCTGGGGAATCTTGTTATGCAGCTCGTTTTGGGTATCCCCTTGGAAATGGTCCACAAAGGCCTCCGCGTGGGGCTGGTGTACCTGGCAGGAGTGATTGCAGGTTAGTGTTCTGAATGCAACACAGAATCAACACCTCTGGACTCTTAGGAGGTAATAAACAAAGGTAATAAACATTTTTTAAAAAATAAATTTTATTTATTTATTTTGGCTGCGTTGGATCTTCGTTGCTGCCCACGGGCTTTCTACAG